>NC_067152.1:16180262-17380262 GCF_903995435.1 Acomys russatus | reverse complement strand
GTTGCTGGGAATTGAACTCAGGACCTCTGGAAGATCAAGCAGCACTCTTAACCACTGAGCCATCTCTCCAGCCCCGTGAACTTGATTCTTTAACCTGCATCTATTACCTTTCCCATGGTGTAAAATAAAATAAACACTTCTGAATGTTTTACATAATCTGTGACACATGGTGTCAATAAACAGTAGCTACTTTTCTTTTATATCTGAACGTCCTCTCTTGAGGTCCACGACTGCCCCACTTGTGCATTATTAAAGCAATTTAAAATATTCATGCAAACACTGAGAATTGAGCTGCCTAGGGCCGCAGTGACTCTAGACTCCAAGTCAGTGTTAACCAAAGCTCTTCCTGTAGGTTGTCATCTCTCTTTTCCTTTGGGGTAGGTAGTACTGTGTAACTGTCTGCCTGCTGGAGTTTTGCCGATGACAGTGCAGTGGCCTGGTAGCATCATTCCAACGACCATTCATGACCGGACTGCCTTCTCTGTTCCACTTGCTTGCTACTGTAGGGGTGGGAAGTTGAGCTATGTTGTTAACACTCAGGGAGTACATAAGTCTTGGCTAAGCTTCCTAAATATTGATTGTTGGTTCTTTGTCCATATTCCCTCCAGTTTGTATAGAGAAGACATTTTGATTCTCCTGTGTACAGCAGTTGGGGGAAAGGTAGGATATCCCCCCTGGCTTTAGGTCTCTGACTCTGTGATTGATTTACAGCAAGCAGAAGGTGAAGGAGCAATTTGTTAAGTAGCTACTATGTGTGTATACACTGATATAAACGTCACTACTATCAAGGGGCCTGTTGTGTCAATGAAGCTGAGAATTAGAGAAGCCTAAAACATCAGTTGGAGCCAAGTGTAACGATTGGCAGATCTCTGCTGTGGCCTCTACAGCCCCAGGTCCAGCCGAGGAAGCAGGCTGTGCATCGATGTGGGAAAGCGTGGTGCCTTTGAATCTCCTCACTCAGTCCTTCAGTAAGACGGGTGTACATAATGATCTAGATGTGGTTTTCAGTTAATTATACCTTCTCACAGTTAACATAATTTTAAAGAAAAACCTGCAGTTTTGGTTAAAAATGACACCTTGGCCTTAGAATGTATCTTCTCTCCCTCCTACGAGTGCACTTGTTAACGCGATTAACAGATTGCACATGGTGTGCATTCATGGTGTCAAAGGGAAGGTCCTCAGCTTCATTCATATTTCTCACTCACAGGTAGTGAATCTCTGCTTGTCCTAATTAAGCAACTTTGTATTATTCGCTATGGGTTAAGTAAAACAGTAAACCCATGTCCTTTGCCTTTTCATAGGAAAGTGCTTAAAAAACACGTGAAGTAGAGTAATAGGAGCTGGAGTCATACAGAATCTGCAGGAAGACCGTCGAGGGACTTGGTGAGATAGGAAGTTCCGTTTTCTCCAAGCGTGTTGTGTAATAATATGTGAGCACAGCCTTGTGCTCGCAGGAGGCACTTTCCAGTCTTTTTCCTTTTTTAAGCTTATGACCTGTATAATCACTGCTGCAAACATCACTGTATCCTTCATATGTATAGAGAGCATGGATTTAAGCTATTCATAGTGCCATAAGGATAGGCCCATATATCTGTATGGCGATCTGGCTTGATGCTTCATATGTTACCATCAGTGTCTAAAATGTCATAGCCCATGATAAGTAAAATATGCCAGTATATTCACGGGCATATTTTATTTATCTCCAAGTGCATTTAATGATTTTATGTGACATTGGAACTACATTGGGATGTTCAAAGACTTGAAAAATTATTTTGTTATTCCAGTCTGAGGAGAAGAAGAATATTTAGACTCCCCAAGTTCTTCATCTACACAGCTGTTAAGTCCAAGGCAACTGTGGTAAAAGCATGAATAAAGATACATCTGCTGCACGCTCGTCCAGCCTACCTGAAAGGTACTTTTAAATATAATTTAATACGTTCTGAAATGTGTACACTATTAGTGAATATTCAATTTAGGTTTTACTTCGTTTTGAAGCTATGTGGCCTAGGGATGCGATGCTGAGTAAAGTAATGCTTTGCGTTACTGGTGCTTTGGCGTTGCTAGAGAGCCTGCCATAGCCGTGACAATGACACCTGAGATTGTCACCTTTGGAACAGGAAAGACTCTTGGCTCAGTTTTCAGGTCTCATTGTGTGTTCACGTTTTTACTTTGAGCCTCTGGAGTTGGCAGCATCATGAATCAGGCGGTCGCTTCACTCCCTAATGGCCAGGAAGCAAGTCTCAGTGTCCCTTTCAGGGGCATCTCCAGATGATCTAGTGACTGGAACCAGGCCCTGCCTCCTAGAGGTACACCAGCAACTTCTCAAGAGCACGCCAAGCTAGCAGCCAAGCCTTTCAGCACAGAGGCCTTAGGGGACAGCAGCAAACCATAGCACAGTGTAAACCAATACCCAGAGAAACCCTGCATTCCTTTAAAATCCCTTGTACAGATTGTTCTCTTAAAAATCTGGTAGAATTATTTTGGATTTATATAGGATTAGCTTTTTCTGACTAACTATCCCCAAATGTCTTAAAACAGTAAGAACTTCTTTTTTCCTGATAGTTCTGTGGGTTGGCTGAGAAATTCTGGTTGGCAATAGATGGCGTAACTGTGACACCTCAGCTCAGAAGGCTGGGTGGCAGAACTCACTTTCTGCTGGGTCCCTCACCCTTCAGAAGGGGCTGCGTCAAACAGTAGCAGAATGGTTCCCAGCAGGCGGCATGAATGTTTTACAAATATCTATCTTCCTCACATTTGATTCCGCTTGTATCCAGTGGAAGAAAGTGATCCAGTAGGCAAGTCCCAGTTCAAGCAGTAAATACAGTGGTGACTCTTAGAAAGGCCCCTACCAAGAAGCATGTGGACAGCAACCAGTAAAACTGGTACATATTTTGTAAACATGTAACATATACTAACATATATTTTGCAAAGTTAAATCAGGGAAGGCCTCCTCTGATCCTTGTCCTTTCCTGTGCTTTCAGTCTTCCTGTAGATAAACATTGTTATTCTTAGTTCTTTTTTGGTTCTCCTTTTTGCATAAGCAAATGTATATACATGTAAATATACAGAAATGTATAGAGACATGTATGTATGTATGTATTCCACATTCCAGAATAGTCTGAAATGAAAGGGCGTGTGTGTGTGTGTGTGTGTGTGTGTGTGTGTGTGTACACAACTTGGACAGAGGGTTTATAAATATTGAATTTATTAGAGTTTTAGGTTTATATCTCTTAGTAGAAGTCCAGTTAAGACTTTTCTAACTTAAGTTTTGTTTAACCAACATGCTCAACAATTCACCTTGGTGACATACCTGTTGTAGAGTTCTTCTGACAGTTCATTTTTTGATGGCATTTCTCTTACATGGCAAGAATTACAGCTAGAACAAGTGCTTTGTAACAGTGAAGTCCTCTTCCTAAGTTAAAAGGACAGTGTGTGAGCTTCACATGGAAGTAAGTTTATTTTGCTGGAAGAACCTATGCACATGAGGCTGCTTACCTGATATGTGAACACATTTGGCTTTTGACCCCTTCACTGTAATCTTATAAACAACTAAAAGCAAACAAAGAAACAACAACAACAAAGTAAATCTTGGGCATTTTAAAATAAATCCCTGAATTTACCTAAGCAACTTTAAAAAGTTGTTTTTCTTTTGTACCTAAGAAATAAGTATTGCTGCTGTCACTAATTGTTTTATGTTTTATGTGAGAATTGAAAATACTGATAAAATTAACCTGACTTCTTTTCTGTGCTGTGCTTCAAGTGTTGCTGTGAGTAGGGGTAAACTATTTGGGTTATGTACATCTGAAAGTTTTATTTAACAAATAACTTAAAGAAAACTTTATGTACTGATTTTTAACCTGATGTGTGAGTGCTAATATATTTCATCCTAGGGACCCTGCCTTTCAAGTGATCACTGTTACAAAGGAAACAGGTCTAGGTCTGAAGATCCTAGGCGGTATTAACAGGAACGAAGGACCTTTAGTATACATTCACGAAGTCATTCCTGGAGGCGACTGTTACAAGGTAAACGTAACTCCTCAATTAAAAAATAATAACCCATCAATGGTAAGATTTGGTTTCTTTCTTCATCAGTAAAATTATCATAGGAGTTGAATGTCCTCAATGAAAGATATCAGGGGACTTTAACCCTCAGAGACATTTGCCCTAACATAAAAATAAATTCTCCAAGTACACAACAATAAATATGCCAGACTCTAAGTAAAGGCTGTACGTTGCTTAGTTGAATGCTGTTCAACTCCTCTCCAAAGCAGAGTTGAGAGAAGTTACACCTGCAGACTCGCTGCCTATGTGCCTGCGGAGTTTGGATCAAGTTTGTTACCTGACTTTGAGCTGCATCCATTTCGCATCCTATACACAAAAGGAAAGAAAGCAGCTAACCAAGCTGTCTCATTTCCTGATTTGCACTCGTTCTCACTGACTCGCTAGTTGACCTTATTATTTGTCCCCAAGACACTAGTTCCAGCATCCGAGTGAGAAACTAGATCTAGAACTAGTCTCATTGTTGGTATGGAGACTATGGGATAAAACACCTATCTTTCTAGAACTAATCTCATTGTTGGCATAGAGAATATGGGATAGAGCACCTATCTTTCTAGAACTAGTCTCATTGTTGGCATGGAGAGTATGGGATAGAGCACCTATCTTTCTAGAACTAGTCTCATTATTGGTACAGAGAATATGGGATAGAGCACCTATCTTTCTGTCTGGTGACTAAGAACCTCCCCAGTAACAAACTGGCCATGTTGTTGGCATTGTCATCTCTTTGAGGTTTTATTTATATCAATCTAGATATTGTGATAAGGGGTCGTGTAAGTTGGTTCTTATAATTGTCCTTTGGGGGTTTTGTTAAATAAATAATTCCACTTTTGCCCTCTCCTGTTGTAGACACTTTCAAGCAGTTTGCCTGTTCAATTAGATTTTTATTTCCTCACTAAGAAAAAAAAATGATCGAGCTGTTTCAGGTTTGTTCATCTCACAAGGCATCTGCGCTGGCACATTTTATGTCAGCTTGACACAAACAACTATAGTAATCTGGGAAGAGAAAAACTCAATTGAGAAATTGCTTCTATAAGACAAGGCTGTAGGAAAGCTAAGGTATTCTCTTAATTAGTGCTTGATGTATGAAGGCAGCCCATTGTTGGTGGGGGCTAGTGGTCCTGGGTTATATAAGGAAGCAGGCTAAGCAAGCTGAAGAGCAAGCCACTTAGAAGCTCTCCCCATGGCCTCTGCATGAGGTCCTGCTCTAGGCTCCTTGTCTGCTTGAGTTCCTGCCCCAACCTTCCTCAGTGATGGATTGTTACCTGGAAGTATAAGTGAGATAAACTCTTTTCCTTTCCTCCCTTAATTGTTTCTGGGTGTGGTGTTTCTTCACAGCAATAGAAACACTAAGCATCTTTCTAACATACTTTTTAACTTCTAAGTTATGACTTATTTAAGGAATTATAATGATATACTAGCTATTCAAATTAAATTTTACCCAAATAACATAGTTTAATTTTAAAGATAAACAGTACCATGCACTACTAACTAAGATACTTTGGGTACGGTGCAAGAATTGTTCAAGGTGCCTGATAAATAATACAAATTTGCTTTTAAATCACATAACAATTTATGCTTTTTATTTCCACAAATATTTAAAATTAGACTAATAAATTGAAAGCAGTAATTTTAAATAATTTTTTATCTGCAGTAAATCATGACAGATTAAGAAAGCATGCTCACAATATATACCTTTTCTTATTTTCGGAGGTGTCCTAAAAGGCAAAATTTTCTAATGGATTATTTTCTTCCTTTACCACTAGAGAGCAGCATGGGGTTATTAATGTTTGGTTATGTGCAAAAGAAGAAAACCAATTAGAAAAAATGTAGAGTAATAAATAATTCTCTGGTCCTTGTTTTATTTTAAAGTATTTCCTTAAAATGGAATGTTATAGGTAAATACAAAACAGATGGAATTTTACTGTAGTTTTTTTCTTTTTTTTTTTTTTTTTGCTTCTTTGTTTATTTTTTATAATAATATGCTTCTAGTGACCTAGATTCTACTTTAAGCAAGCATTCTACCACTTTTGGACCAGGTCTCAAAATAAGAACAATAGATTAAAAAGTTGCCCAGGCTGGTCTTGAACTCACTCAGCAGCCCATGTAGAACTTGAGCTGGCCATACTCTTCTCTTAGCTCCCTGAGTAGCTGCTGTTCCACACTTGACCCACCAAACCTCACGTAGTAATACAATCTGAATCTGTACAGAGTTTCTACGTGGCGGGTATAGTCTTAGAACACATAGGCCGCAAAGTTTTCCTTACTAGAAGCCAGGTGGGTCAATTGCTAGTTGTTTTCTGAATTTCACATGTGCTTTAACCTAGCTATAATTTTTCAAAACTGAGCCTCTCCCTCTGTCCCTCCCTCCTTCCCTCTCTGCTCCCCCACCCCCTATGTGTGTGTTTGGAGGTCAGTTGTGCACTTTGCTTGACTGTTTTCCATGAGGGCAGCACCTACAGATGTCAGAAGAGAGCGTTCTGTCCCTTGTAGCACACTCATTAGCTCTAAGAGTTATAGGTAGCTGGACACTGAGAACAAATGCACCAGGTTCTGAATAAGTAGATCATTGCAAAGCCCTTCCGACTTCCTTAGCCAGTCCCTGGCCTCTGGCATCCTTAGAGAAGATTCTTAAACCTGTTGCTGACCTCAGTACTCCCTTGTTGTTCATACTCACCTTTCTAATTTCCTGGTGCAGATTTCTACTTAGTTCTCTTAGAGGTATCTTATAAGCAACATTTCTGAGGCAAAATCCATGATATTCACTCCACACTTTCCTCTCATTTCTTCCCAAACAACAACTTCTTTTCAATAGCTGTTCAAAGCTGTTTCTCAATCATTTCCTTCTTCCCATATCATAACAACCATATTTCACTTATTTTAGTACATGCTGTTGACCTTTTTACTCTCTTAAGCCCATTCATTAGTGTCCGTCCATCCGTCCATCTGTCTGTCTCTCTCTCTCTCTCTCTCTCTCTCTCTCTCTCTCTGTGTGTGTGTGTGTGTGTGTGTGTGTGTGTGTGTGTGTGTGTCTGTTTGCCTGTCTCTGTTATGTGTGTATGTATGCTGGTACAGATACATGTATGTGTACATAAAAAAGATGGAGGCTAGAGGTCAATGTCAAGTATCTATCACTCTGCCTTAATTTTTGAGACATGACTCTTACTGATCTTAGACCTGTTGTGGATGGTCGGGGTCTGTATCAGCATTCTCCTGCTCATATGGCAGGTGGGTTTTTTTGACTGAGCCTTCTCTCTAGGCCCTCAGTCTTTAGGCTGACACTGGTTTTTATTGGTGCTCTCAGTAGCTTTATCTGCTCTTATTCACCTTGCCTATTTCCTCTCCCTGCAAACTACCTTAATATTATCAGTAACCTACCGGCCTCTGCTTTCAGCTCTTCCTTTTCTCTATCTCTACACTTATAAAGTTGTCTTCCTTCTGTTCCTGAAAGAGCCATTCCCTCTTTATCTCAGTGCAGGTCTATGGTTTCGTTAAGCTGGGAACAGCACCTGCTTCCGATCTACTATTCCAGATATCAGTTTAAAGACTACTTGGCAGAGGACTGGTTTCCTGTCCTCCACTGCACACGCAGATAAGGCCAGGTTGCACTGCTCCTGTGCATGTGGCTAGCTCCTGTGCCTGTGCTCCCCATCACCCAGCTCCATTGGCAGCGTTACCTCTGTGTCTCTGGTTGTTTTAATTCAGCTGAAGCACTGCTTATTTTGCCTCCTCATGGCAAGGACTCCATTCAATTTCTTTACTGTAAATTTCTTAGTGTGATTCACTCAGTAGTGAACGGATGTTGCCGTGGTCATTCTGTCACATTTCTGTCTGTTTACCATCCCGTAGCCACCAATCCCTCCAGACCAAGGTGCATCTCATCTCCTGGGCCCTGTGTACCAGATCATGAATAATGTTTTGAACTTTTCCAATGTTTTATTTGCATTCTTTCATTGCTAGTAACATAAAGAAGAAAGCTTCTCTGCAAATAATAAGTAGCATGGCATATTTTATTTAGTTGACCCTAAGATGTGTTTAAGATGCATAGATAAGCTCTGACATAAAGGCATGTGTAGCTACGTGCTATGCTTGTTTGCCTCTAAGTGTATATTTCCTCTCCTAGCTCTGAAATTGGGATGGCCCTCACAAACAGTGCCATGATGTCCTTGGCAGTATTCTTCCTTGCTACATAAAAAAAAAAAAAAAAAAAATACAATCTCATACAATTATTGTCACTTTAGATTTGATAAATTGAAGAATTTTTTTCAAGCTTGTAAGAAAAGATGAAGGTCCCATTGATATAGGTTCCCACACATAGTCATGGCTCACAAAGCATAGAAGGCCATATTTCACTTCCCGATGAGAGCTCCTTTGAGGATATGCTGAGCACATTGCTGAACTGTGATCAAAGCATTTGGACACATAGGTGGCAAGGCTTCTGGAAGAGCAGCAGCTAAGATGCTTCACTTTGTAGCATCGCTCTCTTCTTTGCGATTAGTGTTTCCGTTATTATATAACCATGTTAATTTCCTCAAGCTATTTACTGGACCCCATCAATTTTTTATTCATGTATTATATTCCTTTGCACTGTGGTAGGGAAACAGTCATGATACCATGATCTGTCCAACCAAAGGAATGAGTGAGACTAGTCTGAAAATTAGCTACATATTAATATTACTATGTTCTAATATGGAAAACGGTGGAAGTAAATAAGGACAGTATAAAGTAAGTGCTGTAATACAGGTAAGTAGAAGTGGGGGGGTTGGTTTGTTTGTTTGTTTGTTGGAGACAGGGTTTCTCTGTGTAGCCTTAGCTGTCCTGGAACTCACTCTGCAGACTGGGCTGACCTCTAACTCAGAGATCCACCTGCCTCTGCCTCCAGAGGGCTGGGATCAAAGATGTGTGCCTCCACAGTTCAGCTTAAAAGTGTGTTTTGTTGAGCAAAGACAGCATTTAAGCCTGACTGTCAGGTGTGAGGATTCCTTTTGTACAGAAATGGGAGTGGATGGTAACATTCTTGGTGAGTGGCCATGCGTAAAATCACTGAAACCTGAGCTGGTTGGAGGAACATCCTCTGCAAGAGGATGAGGCATTTTTATGCTGAGAAAAAAGTTGTATGATGAGGCTGGAAAACAGCAGGTTCTAGTTACTTTCTTATGTGCTCGGAAAGTTAAGGGCTTTCAGCTTTTCCTAGCAGTGGGCTGTATCCAAGGCTCG
This sequence comes from Acomys russatus, assembly GCF_903995435.1. Taxonomy (NCBI): domain Eukaryota; kingdom Metazoa; phylum Chordata; class Mammalia; order Rodentia; family Muridae; genus Acomys; species Acomys russatus. The sequence goes on along the minus strand of NC_067152.1, from coordinate 17,370,989 downwards.
CCATGTCGAGAGCAGTGTAATTGAGCTTTTCTTGAAAATGGCCCACAGTAAAGCCAAACTGTCTCACTTTACCTTATTTACACCTACAATGTCCTTGACATGTATTCCTTGATTCTTACCAACTTTTTCTCTGAGAAGATCCAAAGAGTCTCATAGACATTAAGCAACTTTATTATGTTTATACTAGTAACTAGAATTAAAAAGAGGCCACATGTAAGCTGTGCGTGGTGGTTTACGTCTGTAATCCCAGCACTCAGAGGCAGAGGCAGGTAGATCTCTGTGAGTTCAAGGCCAGCTTGGACTACAAAGTGAGTCCAGCACGGCCAGGCCTGTTACAGAGAACACCTATCTCAACTTGTAGCTTGGGAGAGGAATCCAAAGGCTCACAGCAGCAGCATTTCCTTTCTGAATAATGAGTCAGGGCCATCAGGGTCCAGCTCTTAGATAGTTTCTGATAAAACAATAATGTGATTTAAAACTTTATAATATCATCATAATTGAAATGAACAGTGATGGCAGCTTATAAGAGGACTTAAGTGGCCAGGAACACTTTATTACTTCAACATGTACGTTACTGTCGGATGGGAGAGTTCAGACTGCAGTTCAACCTGCAGACATGCATAGCGTTTTGCTGCCATGTGGTGCAGCTGCTCCATAAACTGAGTGAAAGAGGCTTCAGCATGTCCTCAAGTATTAATCCATCTGGGGCAGAATTTGCTGTTTTAGAATGCCAGACTTTTACAAAAGTGGCTTTGTTTTCAGTCACATGCTCTGAGTTTTAAACAGGTTTAGAAATTCATATGATTAGCTAATATCTTATTCTAAGAGGCAAAGAAAGCAGTAACCGCTGCAGGTACATGTTCAAAAATAAAAATATGTGTAAACACTAGAAACCTGGGGCCAGAGACCTTCTCTCCCCCTCTCAAATCCTCCTGCAAAATGCTCCTTTAACACAGGTACACTAAGGTCATGGACGCTGTATAGCATGAGAAGAGAGTGCAGGAGGTTGCAGGGCAGTCTTTGCCCATCTGGACTTGGTAGCCTTTTTCTCTATGCTGGCAGTGATTTTCTGTAAGAAACAAATTAGGACTTAGTGCCAGATATTTTCAGTTTACTACCTGGTTCCTGGCGAGAAGATGTGCTCTTCCATACCTTTTCCTTATTGTTCATGAAGAACTAGGTAGTATTTGCAGAGCTCCCATTCATCCCGTTGGAATGCTGTTCCTTCTCCATCCCCTGCCTCTAACACGTCTACCCAAATGCAGTGTAGTTGCCATCTGAGCTGTGGCCTTCTTTCTTCAACAAATGTTCCCTTTCAAGGAAATGTAATAAAAGGATACTTTATTTCCAGTAAAGACACAACTATGAACCAGTTTTTCAGATGAACAAAGATGGCAGTATTCTGAACAAAATACTAGCAAACCAAATTCAGGAATGTATAAAGATCGCATATCTTACCCAATTGTGTTTGCTCATAGAATTACAAGGTTGGTTTGACATATGTAAATCAATAAATGCAGTACACCTTATAAACAAACTTAAACACAGAAACCACGGAGCATCACTATTGATGTTAAAAAGGCGTTTGACAAAGTTTAACATGCCTTCATGTGGAAAGTTCTGTTGACATTAGTAATAGAGTCGGCATACCTGAAAATAGTACAGGCTATATTTTGTTGTTTTTAACAAAATCTCAAATGCTCAATTTTACCAAAAAAGACTCAGGAGCCAGATACTGGGGTGAAAGCCTCCTGCCTCAGAGAGGCAGAGAAGGCACCCAGTTGACCTTCATTCTCAGCTGACATCCCAGAAGGAAAAATAGTGAATGCTTCTTCCCCATATCATATGAAAAAAACCTTCAAACTGAATGTCTCTCCCTTCTATTTCCTGTGCATCTCTCTATCCATCCTCCTGACTTCCACTTACGTTCTGTAACTGTTTTTTCCTATGTTCACTCTCTGTCAACTGGCTGCATGCTCCACCTTTTGACCTATGGTTGACTTTACTTCATCCTGTCTTGTATTAAAGGTGTGTGCTAGGGCTGAGCCACACCACAACTAGAAATGGGCTTTCCAGTAAACAACACAATCTCTGGGTTTATAGTGTAATCAAATATGCTGCAATAATGTTTTATACAACAAACCTACACCAACACTGCAGTAGATGGAGACAAACAACATTTTCTCTGAAATCAGGGCTGAGACAACGATGTCCATTCTTCTCTTTCATATTCAGTATAGTGCTCAAAGTCTTAACTACAGCAATTAGAGAAAGATACAAAAGGCCTTATTTTCAGATAATATCATTCTTAAAAGACTGTAGAATCTACTAGACAACTTTTGAGCACTTAGTTGAGGACACAAAATATTTTAAAATGCCTTTTATGCTTACTAGTAGTGAACTCTCAGAGGAAGAAATTAGGAAAAAAATTCATATTAACTCATATATATAAATATATGTTTATATATATTTCAAACATAATATATGTGTATATGTATATGTGTATGTCGTATATACACAGATATGTATATTATCTATACATATGTCAAGCACATACACACATACCTGCATGTGTCTATGTGTGTGTGTGTGTGTGTGTGTGTGTGTGTGTGTGTGTGTGTGTGAATGCTAGGAATTTGTCTAACTAGAGAAGCTCTAGACACCTTCAATGAAAACTTCAAGACATTTGAAAAAGGAAATCAAAGACGACCCTAAAGATGAAAACACCCTTCACTCTCTTGAACTGGAAAAATTAATATCATGAAAATGGATATACTACCAAAATTACTCTACATTTCAGTGTCCTGCATATAGAATTCTGATGTCATATTTCCCCGATCTAGAAACAGCAATCCAAGAAGTCCTAAACTGTTACTAATGAAGAATTATTTTTTAGATTCTTGTTTGTTTGTTTGTTTCTTTTCCAAGATAGGGTCTCTCTGTGTTGGCTGTCCTAGACTGGCTTTGTAGACCAGACTGGCCTTGAATTTACAGCGATCCACCTGACTGCCTCTCAAGTGCTAGGATTAAAGGCCTGTGCCATCATGCCTGGCCTCAGATTCTAATGTTTTAGAGATAAGTGTAACAATGAAATTACTTATTTTTAGAATTAAACTAGTAATTTTGTGTTTGATGCCTACTTCCAATACTAGTTTTAGAGTATAGAACCTGAGTAGGATTCAGCTAAGTTCACTGTAGTAGCTTTGTCTTTATGTTGAAGAGTCGAGAGATTGCTTTCTTTTTGTAGTGTGTTTGACATGTATAAAAGGACATTGGAGTACATCTGTGCATCCAGCTTGTGCAACATAGCCAAAATGACACCTACAAATCTGCCTAGATGACTTGAGAAATGGGAATTTCTGTACTATTGAAACATTCTGTCTTCTTCCACTCATAACCGCTCTTACCCACCATACTAGTGATGGAAGACTGACCAAAACCAACTTGGGGAGGAAAGGGTTTATTTTGCTTACAGTTCCAGGTCACAGCCCATCACTTATGGAAGCCAGAGCAGGAACCTAGAGGCTGGAGTAACTGAGGAGGTCTGCTTGCTGGCACATTCTTGGCTCTGTTGTGCAGCACAGGATCCCTTATAATGGTATAGTAGTGCTTACAGTGGGCTGCGCCCTACTACATGAACTAACAACCAGGACAGTTCCTCATAGGTATAAACAACCCTGATAGAGGTAATTATTTAGGTGAGAATTTTTTTAGGCATTTTTAGGTTCTGTCAGGTTAACAGTTAATATTCAGCTGCTCCCCCTGAATAAGCCCTCTCTAGGTTTTCTTATTTTTCTATAGCTTTTACAGAAGAGCTTTCTTAAACTGAGAGCTAACATATTATAGACTATGTATCAAGTGTCTGAGCATAGTCTTGATATGGTTGTTTTTCTTGGAAATAGATTGGAACTCAATGAGCTCGGCCAACGCAAGACAAATGAATTTGTAACATCTTGGAAAGCTAGCTCTTTTGTTTTATTGAGTATGTGAGAAGGCAGTGGGTGATGCTCCTTGGTATTCTTTTCTAGATCATTATTCTATATTTGTCAAATGTAGGTGAAAGTGACAATAACTGCCATGCATTATGTTGTTTGATCCTGTAATTATCTTTAACCATGTATTTACAGCAAAATCCAAATTAAAGTGTTACAAATTTTATTTTTAGTTAGTTGCCTTTTTAAATTTTTTTTATTTAAGAAGAATTATTAAGTCATTCTGTCCTTAGACTGTAACAGTTTATACAGCATTTGAGCTATGCTCCTATAAAGTCTGTTTTCTACAGTTACTTACATGTGGTGTGCATACAAAGGTCAAAGGACAGTTCTCAGGGATTGGTTCTCTATTTTCACTCTATAGGTTCCAAGGACTGCACTCAAGTTGCCAGGCTTGGTGACAAGTGTTGAGCCATTCATTGGTTCCTAAAATCTTCTGATGAGTGTTTTACATATATATAGTTTTACTAGGTATTCATTAATCAGCAGAAGGCATGATACTATATAACTTTTTTCAAAAAATAATAACTATTTTTATTCATAATACAATAGCCATAAATCACCATTTTTTATGAGGAATATAATTCCTACCAAAGATTCATTATCCAAAGCATGTATTTTAGTAGATAAGATTTTCGTTGTAATGTTTTTATTATTTGAGAACCTCAAACGTCTCCCATAATCACCTCCAGGCTTCTCTCATACACCTCCCAGAATCACCCCACCTCCATGCATTGCCAACTCCTTAGCCCTTCCCTTTCCTAATAACCTGTGGGATCCAATTTGCGCTGCCCATACACTCGTGGGTGTGGGGCCAGCCACTGGAGCCTGGTCAGCCTACACCGGGGCTACACTCTTAAACAAAACTGACTGCCACTCCCCCCAGAAGCCATCACCAGTCAGTTCCTTTTCAGTTAAGGGTGGTTGGTTCATGCTGGAATGGTGACTGGCTTGATCATTTCCAGAACTTGTGTAGGCAGCCAAAGCTGCTGTGAGCTCTTGAGTGCGGTGGTTCTGTCATGTTCAATAGACAACGCTTCGCTCCAGCTTGCCCTGAGCTCTGGCTCTTACCATCTTTCCGCCTTACCATCAACAGAGTCCCTGAGGAGTGGCACACATGTCCCATTTGCGGCTGAGCACACTACTGACTCAGATTAGATTTTAAGTCAATTATTTTGAGTTTGTAAAGATTATTTCAACACTATAGAAGTAAAAACTAAACGTTTTAAACCTTGTGTGTTTGTCAGCCTTTTCTCTATACCAGATCCCTGAGTTAGTCAACTTGATAATCTGTTTGGACTCACACATTTTTATGTTCCAGTTCTTGCTTGATTGGCGCATTGCTTTTGGCCTAAGGCAACATATTCTGGCAGGATGTGGCATTGTGAAAATGTTCACCTAACACCCAGGAAGCAAAAGAGAAGAAACCAGGGTCCCCTAATTCTCTTTTAAATATGTCCCCAGTGCTTCCAATGCCTCCCACTTACCTCCCCTCTAAAATTCTCCAGAGCTTCTGATGATGCCAAGCAGAGGACCAAACTTGCAGTACACAAGATTTTGGAGGACACTCAGGATATAAACCTTTGCTTTTTCTGTACTATTGGCAATGATATTTTCTGTCTTTGTACTAAATCTGTAAGAGAACACAACTTTGCTTTCCAGTTGAATTAAGAGGGAAAAACAAACAAACAAACAAGTGACTACGATTTTGGCCCAACAACAACATTCAATCTTTTAATTGATATTGCTCTGTCTTATATATTTAGTATAGTTATGCACAGGGCCAGGGCATAACAAAGACACCCAGTTAAAATTGGTAATTATCAGCATGACCTTGCTATGAAGATATATGCACAGCCTAGTAGGTTTAGCCACAGGAAGGACTAGCAAATCTAGTTAAGAGGATGCTTGATTACTACAGAGAATTGGATCAAATCAGTATAACTAGTTCTATTAACTTTATTTTTTAAAAGTCAGTGTTGGTGTTTGTGTGTTGTGTACATTTTGTATGTGTGTAGATGTGCACACGCGTGTGCGTGTGTGTGTGCATGTGATTTCACATCTCCATTAAACAGTTTGGTAAGAGGAAAGATGCAAGAATGCTCATTCACTAGGGTGGATGAGTCTCCTAGTCTAAAACATTCAATATGCAATGAGTGCTTGGCTCGCTTTATCAGAGTCAGAATCGTATCAGACTCAGCACTGAGCTTTGAAAACAAGAGTCCTTTCCCAGTGTGCAAGCTTGTTTCCTACAGCAGACAAATTCATTGGCATAAGAATGTATTCACTGTGTGTATAAACCATACAGTTCTACTTATAAAACTAACCAGGCATTAATGAAACGTTTTGCTATTCAGATTCTTCAAGTTTTTTTACTCTGTGTTTATGATATTATTCACAAAATAATTGCTTTATTATGTTGATTTTATTAAAACTACTTTTTTATTTTTATAATTTTCTGCCTGGCTTTTGTTTTTAGGATGGACGTTTAAAGCCAGGAGATCAACTTGTCTCAGTAAACAAGGAATCTATGATTGGTGTATCATTTGAAGAAGCAAAAAAAATAATTACTAGAGCCAAGTTGAGGTAAACAGTTCCATCCATATGATAAGATGAGTCATTTAGTATATGTATGTGTATGTGTGTGTGCATTTGTCTATATTCATATATGTGCACACATAAATGCACATACATACATACACATACTAAATGTGTGTGTGTGTGTGTGTGTGTGTGTGTGTGTTCATTTAGAAAGGCTTTTACTCTACTAGAAACACTGTCTTTGAATTCACTTGATTGCCTATCACAAAGTGATCACTTTTAATTATAGGTCAGAATCGCCTTGGGAGATAGCATTTATCAGACAAAAATCATACTGTAGCCATCCAGGGAATATTTGCTGTCCGTCCCCATTACAAGCATCAGAAGACTGTGGACCTCAAACCTCAACATTCAGTCTCCTTTCCCCTCCCGCTGAAATACTAGTTCCAAAGATTTCATCTACTTCCAAGACTCAGGACTTCACTTTACCTAAAGCAATTCAGGTAATCTTAAATTCCAGCTTAAATATTCAGTCCATAAATCTCTTGTGTTTTTTATGTTGGATAAGTCAATATAGAATTGAAATTTTATTGATGATGATTATTAATAAGTTAGTATTTCCTTGAAAGACTTCATTTTTAGATTTTTATTATATAAAACACAGATTTTTTTTCAAGCCTATGTACTTTTCCCCCCTCATCAACATGGTACCATAAAGTCGAAATTATAATGCCATGTTTAATTCTCTGTCCATTTCCACCTAATAGAAGACAAGTACTCATGTGTGTCTGCATGCATGTGTTCAGTGTTTAGCTTCTTCTTAGACACTGAGGCTACCGTGACCATCCTATCTATAGATAGTGTTCTCCTCACCCTCATGCATCCTGTGAAGTAGTTCACCTCACTTACTTGATTCCTAAAAAATGGGGAATTAACATATCCAAATTGCTTTCAGTCGGCTACCTTGTTCTATTAAATCACAATTCTAAAGTAGAATCTAAGTTCTTTAAGTCTGTCCTGGGAAAAAAAATTAAAACAGGAAACAGATAGACTTGCAGCCAATGGTGTAAGATTCTTTCCTTTTTTTAAAGACTTATTTATTTATTTTATGGCTATGAGTGCTCTATCTGCAAGTATGCTTGCATACCAGAAGAGGGCATCAGATCGCATTGCAGATGGTTGTGAGCCACCATGTGGTTGCTGGGGACTGAACTCAGTAACTCTGGAAAAGGACCCTGTGCTCCTAACTGCCAAGGCATCTCTGCAGCCCACAGGGCATGTTTCTAAAGGGTAACTTCCGTTCAAGGTGTACGGTAATCAGACAGCCTTTAGACTGTTTCTTTTAAAAGGCAAAGGGCATGGCATTCTGCTCTGTTATCCTTAGACACTTAGATCTAAAAACATTGTTACTTTAAACTCTGAAATGCTTTCTTTGAAGACGAAAATGCAAGATCTTAGGAGCTTCCTATAATTTAGAGCAATGTTTTGATCTCTTTAACCATTCTGTTTATGTTAACATGAGCGTCGAGTTTGGTCTTTGACCTACTTTACAAAATGATGTATAATCTCCTTCATTTTCTTTCACAGACAGAACCTGGATGCAGTAAAGCAGAGCATACTCCAGGTACTTCTTTGAACAGCAGCCCTACAGATACGTCTAAGCCAGGTAAAATCACATTTAATTCCTGTATTTTTTTTAAACTATTCTTTCTCAATGCTGAATTAAAAATATGACTTAATAGACCTCAAAGAAGGGCGCTTTATGCCTTTTTCCCTTCAATGAATAAAAGAGCAAACTGAATGCATGGCTTGGTGTTTTCTGATGAACTTTGACTTTTGCTAGAAGTTTCTTTGAACAAAGGGTTGAAATTTTAAGAAGTGCTTTATGTCTGTGAAGCTGTAATAGTTAACAAATTTGTTGAAGTAAATTAATGAATAATCAAGATGCAATTTATTGTCCCTTTACTGAAGTACTGATGGGATATGCCACTGCATCTTTGAAAACAGTATAAACAGAGCAGAACTTAAGAAAAATGTTTGTTTGTTTCTTTATTTGTTTGTTTTGAAAGCTATTGTACGGATATAAAATAGAAAGGACATCCGTACTGACTTTATTACTTTTGAATTACCCTAAAATGACTTAGTAATTTTAAAACAATCAAATCAAAATTATCTTAGCTACACATAGAAGATGACTTTTATCAAGTCATGAAGTTCTTATTGACTTAGATATCAAGGAAAATAATTCCTCCACTGAAATTATCTCCAAAAGTTAAAGAAGACAATTTAGAAGCCATGTTTAATGTAACTAAAGGGCTAACTACACATTGTTAAATTATAATTCCGAGTGGAACCCACATGCATTAATTTTTAATACCATAATTTTTGCTAAGAATTGCAAACTAAAAACTAGATTAAGTAACTACTACACATAGACAAATGGTATAATTTAGTGATAGAGCAAATGCTTAACAGACATGAGGCCCTACATTCAGTTCTCAGCACCCAAAAACAACAACAATAAACAAAAAGAAAGAAAGAAGAGTAAACAGCCAGCACCAGACTTCACAGGAATTATGCTGCATTCATCGTGTTTCCTCTGATTGAAGGAGGTATTTTCCAATGGCTTAGTAATTTTATCCAAAATTATATACCTTTTAATTACTGAGATTTAGTGATTCTTAGAAATAGTATTAATTACTATTCCTTTCATGTAATTAACATCCAGTCTCTTGATAGACTGTTTTTATTTTAAATTGAGAACTCACATGTAAAGAAGATAGTTGAGTAAAGCAGACAATCCAAGATGTGAGGTCAGGGCTGCCCCATGCAGAAAGTCAGGGTCCTTTATCCCTTAATTATATTATAAAGCATTAATTATATAACATGTGTGTAACATAATTATTCCCTTTACCGATTTACTTAGGGTATATTTGCTAAATGTTATTTAGTTAGCAGTGAACCCAGCATATCAGGAGTTCAAGAGAGATTTAGGTTGGTTATTTAATATTGTTGTAAAATAAATCATGAAGTTAACATCCTCATTACTCAAATTAGAAAACATTTAAATATGCATGTCTTTCTTCATAGATATACACATGTGTATGGGTTTTTTAATGTGCACAATGTAAAATCATGTACAAAGTAGACTAAGAAGAGAGTGAGCAAGGAGCTCCAGGGTACAGCATTAAAGACAGCCACTAGTTTATGTGGTGCAAGAGAGCACGGGAGCAGTCTGGGAGGTCCTAAGCCTTCATCCTGGTTTCTTAACTCAGTGACCCGGAGATGGTTGCTTTAAGGGAAAGTCACAGATTAAAGATCACACATGTCAAGCACTTGGCATTATGATAGGTACATGGCATTTGCTCGGCAGTAATTTTTATTGGTAATAACTTTATTAATAATAATTTTTATTACTAATAATATTTGCAGAAACATAAGCTAGCATATAGTTCAGATAATATTCCAGAGCAAGAGTATGGCTTTAGCGCAGAAGTGAGGGCTTCTTACACATGTGTCAATTTTATGTCTTCCTCCCACCTCCAAAACTAGAATATAGCAAAGGACTTGTCACAGTGTGCAAATGACAATTAAGAAGCATTAGCTTCTCAAAAATCATTCATCACCTAAGTCTTAAAGGAAGCAGGCAAAAGGCCATCCTAATTTAAGGAGGCGCCATGAGCAACAGCACAGAGCTCAGATAAGTGAGGTGCAGAGGAACCTTAGAAGTTAGGTATGGTGATAGCACAGATCTTGCAATAGTAAGTAAAGGAAGATTTGTACCAATGAGTATAAGAAATATGCTTGATTTTGGAATAGGAAAATAGTTAATGAAAAATATATTTGATTAAGTCATTTATAAAATTAAAATATTAACAGAATTTATCTAGCATAGAAATAGCATTAACTCAGATCCATTTTTTATTTCTGGATAAATATGACAGTCAAGATACTACTAAATGGGGTAACACACAGGATAAGGAGGAGGAAAACCCTCAAAATTGTCTCCAGATAGCTTGCATGTGTCATGATTTCTCCGTTATAAGGAAATCAGCATAGATATTTTCTCCATGTTAGATCCTCACGTATCACCCTCTAGATCTTTAGTCAGTTAGTATTCACATTAGTTAGTTTTCTTATTCGTGTGACCAATAAGCTGACCAAGGCAACTTAAGGGAGAAAAGATTATTTGGGCTCACAGTCTCAGAGGCCATAGTGAGTCCATTGTGGTGGGAAAGGTGTGACGAAGGAACTCTGTGCCTGTGGGAGCATGTGGCAAAGCTTCTCATATGGTTACCCTACCAGGTACATAGAAAACTAAAGTCAAGTGAGTGTAAACCATCATAGACTCAGCCCTCCTGCCTCGCCTCCTCCACAAGCTAGGTCCCACATACCATTGTTTCTGCAACTTCTATAACACTCCTCCCAAGTGATACCAGCAGCTAAGGACCACGTGTTTACATTATGAGACAACTGGAATATTTCATATTCAAACCATTGCAGTATTTATTTAAAAAGGTAAACAATTTTTAATATTTACTTCAACAAAAATAAACATAAGATGGCTCTACTCTGTTTCTGTGTTAGAGTTATTTGAAGTATAAAAATTTGTTAGAAATTTTAAGATCAGCATTATACAGGAATGTGTTTAAAAATTATTGGTTCATGGTATAAATTAATCTGAAAATTCAAAATTATTTACTGTGGCAGTAAGTTGGCTAATATACAAGTGTATGAGTGAACTGCAAGTAAACCGAAGATATGACATGACTTTATTCCTTTGCACTCACTCTTTTAAAACTCCAACATGCTGATGGAGAAAAGTGCCTTCCAGGGCTTCATGGGATTAATTTCCTAGTGTTTACCATACTCTTACAAAGCGTTTCTTTTCTTCTCATCCTAAAAAGAACAGAAACAGAGGACCTAAGAATGATAAAATGTTTTCCCAGAGAGGTGCAAATAGGAGGTTGAGGCAGGATAAAGAGAGAGGTTGCCACTGGCAGCTGAGGTTAAACTTGCACTGAGTCATTGAAACCCAGTTACTCTTGGGCTGAAACCACAGGTTAGCAGGGGCTTACCTTGAAACCTTCAAGCTGAAAAATGGAGGGTTCTTACCTGTCTTTGGTGTTTCGTTCCACTTCTGCCCATGATAATCTTTCCTACCACACTGTAAGCTTGATATAGCATTTCTCTTAATTGATAGAGAAGTACAGATTTAGTATATTATACCCTCATGGTCAACAAATAGATGTTCAGCCGGGTGTGGTGGTGCATGCTTTTAATCGCAGCACTCGGGAGGCAGAGGCAGACAATCACAAATGTGAATTTGAGGCCAGCCTAGTCTACAAAGTGAGTTCAGGACAGCCAGGGCTACACAGAGAGACCCTGTTTCAAAAAAAAAAAAAAAAAAAACAAAAAAAAAACAAAAACAAATAGATGTCATGATAACAAAGTAGTTTTCATGCTATTACCAGAATTGTAAAAATTCTGTCATTCTAAAATCAACCCTTTTTGAGGTTTAACTCCATTTGGAGCTAAAAGTCAGTGACAATTTTTTTTATATATACTCTTAACACCTATAAGCTATATTAAAGATTTTGCATAGAATGCTGAGGATGTGTTAAAGGTTTAGAGGAAGACTCTTTATTTTCATATGTGCTTCTTATGTTCTTAAGAAAGAGAATGCAAATCATTTTGTACTTAGAGACAGATGCTCTGAGAAATTAAAAAAAATTAAAACACTGCATAAAGATGTGACATTTCAAAAAGTTTTTTCTCTTCCTCTTGTTTCTATGTTGAACTAGTAAAATACCATTTAAGAGAGTATTTAGAACACTGACACTTAGATAGGAAGGATTGACATAAATTGTTGAAATTTGTCTTTAAAACTGTGGCATATTAAGTTGTTTCTCAAGAACTGGCCTCTGGTTGCACCTAATTTCCCATTCCTGCAAACAGGGGGGAAAATGCATATCTGCATAATTAAGCTGTATTGAAAACAGACAGGGAAATGAGTGAGGAGCGGGTTTTCTTTAACTCTTAAAAGTCCATTTTCACTGCTAGAAGTTCAGTCCTTCTGTGAGACAGGCCAGGATTTTTAGCCCAGAAAGGTCCATGTCCACGTTGTCCTTTGTGCCTGTTAGAAGTTGCACTTGGAGTTTTTCTTGGGTACTTGCACAGTTCCTGTAAAAGTTCTGTCTTTTCCAGTCGAGGAAATACCATGGCCTTTCTGACTCTCAAATACGATGTTACTTGCTTAACGTGGAAGTTTTTGCCTTCCAGTTCTGAGGGCTTTGTGATGAGGACCATAATAGCTAAGCGTCTTTCTTCAGGTTAATGTTTCCATGAGACCCCATAATGGGTAATCAACTGGGCTGCAAATCATATCGTCCAGAGCTCAAGTAAAGCTGAGTTTTATGGTGGATTTTAGACTTAATGAGGAAATTCATAAAACAAAAGTAAGACCTGCCAACTGTTTAACCAGAATTATTTTTGAACAGCAGGAGCCCAGAACACATCTTGTCAAATGAAAAATTCTATTCCAATTAGATTTCCAATTAATGTGCACCCTGTTGGCTCCTAGATACTGCTCCTGCTTGGACTGATGATGAGTCTGGACCACGAGGAAAGAAAATTTCCCTAAATCCTTCTGTTCGCCTTAAGGCAGAGAAACTGGAAATGGTAAACCCCTTAAAATCATTTTCCTCACAAGACAGCAGGAAAGAGCTGCCCCACTCTTTGAGAGGAGAACATTGTAGAGCCATTGAATTCTTGAAGTAACTTATTGAATTAAGTAAATGACAGTTTGGGTTTCAGTTATTTAATAACATTTAGATTTAGAAGTTAATAGCAGTTCACTTGTATAAAATAAAAATAAAACCTTTGGTTACTAAACTGACATGCAAATTAACTTCTTTCTTGCGACAGCTCAGTGGGTAAAGTGCTTGCCATGAAAACCTGAGATGCTGAGTCCAGTCCCCCAGAGCTCACATTTTAAAAAGCCAGCCTTGTGGGGAAGCACAGATGGGCAGGTCCCTGAGCTCACTAGCCATCTTGGAAGAAGGACTCTCATCTGAAGACCAAAAAAAGCCTTGCCCAGGTTGGCCTGCAGGCAGGTTTATAGGGTATTTTCTTGATTAGTGATTGATATGGTAGGGCCCAGCTTACAGTAGGTAGTGCCAGCCCTGGAAATTGGACATGGGTTGTATAAGAAAGCGAGCTAAGCAAGCCATGGGCAGCAAGTCAGTAAGCAGCACCCCTCCATGGCCTGTGTGCCTCCAGGTTCCTGCCTGGAGGTCCTGCCCTGGCTTCCCTCACTGTAGAGTGCAGGCTGAGAGTTGTAGGCTGGAATAAAGTCTTTCCTCCTCAGTTACATTTGGTCATGGTGTTTACAATAGCAGTAGAAACCCTAACTAATGTACCACTTTAGCCTATTTGGAAAGCTCCAAGCCAATGAGACCTCCTGTCTCAAAAAACAAGGTGGAAAGTAACGTTACTGAGGAATAACAGCTGACACTGTCCTCTAGTGCCTATGCATAGATGGGTACCCATACCTGTGTACCCACATACACACACAGAGAAATATATGGTGTCTTATAAAGTATCATCAAAATTGTGACAAAGTTTAGTAGCCTTCTTATACTATAACAGTAAGTGCAATAAAGTAATGCACCATTGTGCATTATTTTGAAAAATAAAGGATTATTAAATCATAAAGCGCAAAGCAATCAGGTCTATATGAAATTCAAAGAGATTATAGGCAGGCACAAGGTACTTACAGATAATCCTAGGAAGACGAAACGACTGACATCATCATGTATAAGAAACAGAAGATGATTAAAACAGAAAAATTAAAAGTGAAAAGTACATTAAATTGGTGAGGTTATTGAGGAGGTTATTGTACTGAATTCAGTACAAGAACTTGACACTGCTTTCTCGTGAGATTTATAAACACTGACATTCATGTTTGTAGATTATGAAATTTCATGGCTACAATAAGTACATTATAATACACATCATAATTCCAATCTCTCTACCTTTGCTTTGTTCCAAATAATATCTTTCTCATTTCCCATTAAATCCTACTACTGTTTAAATGATAACCAGATCTAGCTCTTTTCCAAGAATTTCCTGACTATAGTAGTTTCGGCAAATACTGCCATATTCCACGTATTTGTAGCCCAGTTGTGTTGTAGTGCCTTGTAGTCTTTTCCTGTGTTCTCTTTTATTGATGAGATTGGATATTTCTTCACTCATAGTACCTACCTGCTATGTCCTCATTTTTTGCCATATAGAAAAGAACATACATCTTTTCTCAGCTGTTACTGGTTTCCAGGAAGAAGTACTCACAACAAAAGACAGTTCAATAAGAGGAGACATTGGGTTTTACTTCTCCCAGAAGCCTTCAGCAATGAAAACCCCGATAAGCAGGGGAATCTCTATGCAATTATGGCTAGTTTTAGAATAGAGACTGGCCAGTGGCCAGTGTGTTGTAGAAGGACGGCTAGGCGGTGGGGATATGATATGACCTAATAGTAAGGGAGAATTTCAAAAGCCTGCTTCAGATAACAGTGTACTGTTAGATCAATTGTTAGAAGCATATAATAGATGGAAAATATAAAGCAAGGTAAACTGTGATACAATTATATACAGATAACTTTTAAACACAGATCACTATATAAAGTAAAACTTAATTTGTACAAAATTATGTAATGAGTATAAGTTATACATAGGCACCATATTCAGAGTAAAACCTTCTCAAAATAACCACACAAATTGGTAATAGTGATTGTCCCCATAGCAGTGGTTCTTTTCCACTGCAGAGGACAGTTGGCAGGATCTACCATGTTGGTTGTCAATAGAAGCCCATATCCAAAGCCCCAACCAAGACTAAAACTTATATCCTGAAACTCTCTGTCCTAAAATGTAAATAATATTTTTATTAACTTGTGAGTCAAATTTTTGCTAACAAACATATAAAATATGTCTCATTTTACTTGTAGCTATAGGAATTCAAAATAACAACCTATTTCCTTTCTGATAGCGTGACAAAATGAAGATGTGAAAACAAATTCTGTTAGGAATGTAGGAAGCTAGGGTTGTGTATATGTTGCTGGCGTGTGTAAATTAGTACACATAGTTGAAGAACAATTCAACAGTAGTAAAGTTGATAACATGCCCTATGACTCAGTACCTCCTCTTACGTGCATATACAGTAGAAAATTTGCATGCGTCTATAAAAGAAGACATGTATAATGTCTTATAGTAAAAATCATGAAGCGACTATAAATATATACCAATCAGATAGGGATAATAAATGATAATATATCCATTCAATGAAGTAACACAAAGTAAGTGAACTACATATGTAGGCAATATTGAACAATGGTGAAATCATTAAGATAAAATAAAATTAATTTGTAATTATCCTTTTAGATTGCACACTGTATAAAACTTATATGCACAAATTAAAATGGACAATATTTAGGGGACATATACTTAAATACTAAGTAATATTAAAGAATAGACAAGAAGGATGTAATCGCCTTAGGATAGCGTTTACTGTGAAGAACAGTAGAGGAAGCTTTCAACTCAATGTATAGTCTCATTTCCTGAAAATACGTGTACATTTTAAACAAATACCTTTGAATAGTTTAAGATAGCCAAGTATTTAGGGTTTCTTTGTATTTTTATTGTAACTTTTCAAGGTGAAAAGAGTACACATCACAAACCCTATGAATCTCATATGTTGTGTAAACAATACTTATGGCTCTGATAGGGTAGAAGGATGGTACTAGACCAACCTTAAAAACACTTGAAGAATCTTTCCTGATACTATGTCTTCTTCCTGTTTCTTTCCACTGTGCCCAGTCAGTTGTGTGTCTGTATGATAGATGCCTTTAGTGATAATGTGTCCTCTATACACTTGCACTAGATAAAATATCATGCTTGTAATTATTACACATTATGCTCACCTTAAAGACCATATGGCTTTTGAGGGCAGAGACTATACGTTATTTGTTGATGTCATTGCACAGTTTTGTGCCTGACAAACAGTAAGCACCAAATAAGTAATTGTTAGAGAGGTGGTGAGTATTTGAACATTCTCCAAATGGAGAAGAAACTTGTCAGGGATAATTACCTTTAATAAAGTTGGTTTCCTTTTAGCTTTACTGTGACTGACACTGTGTGTGCCCTTACTGAAATCCACTGGTAGGGTAGTCAGTCAGTTCTTATGCATTAAAATTAGTTTGGGGTATATAGAACTAAAGAATCCCAAATAGCAGTGGTTTCCATTGGAAACTTGATATTATTGCTATTAAAAAGCCCAGAGGAAAATAACTAGAGAAAAGCACAAAGGCTCCAAGAACAGAGATGCACATTCCAGCCTTTCAGATAGACTCCCATTCCACCATCATTGCTGAGTTCCCTGTAGACTGTCTATTCCACCATCATTGCTGAGTTTCCTGTAGACTGTCTATTCCACCATCATTGCTGAGTTTCCTGCAGACTGTCTATTCCACCATCACTGCTGAGGTGCCTGTAGACTGTCTATTCCACCATCACTGCTGAGTTTCCTGTAGACTGTCTATTCCACCATCATTGCTGAGTTTCCTGTAGACTGTCTATTCCACCATCATTGCTGAGTTCCCTGTAGACTGTCTATTCCACCATCACTGCTGAGTTTCCTGTAGACTGTCTATTCCACCATCACTGCTGAGTTCCCTGTAGACTGTCTATTCCACCATCACTGCTGAGTTTCCTGTAGACTGTCTATTCCACCATCATTGCTGAGGTGCCTGTAGACTGTCTCTTCCACCATCATTGCTGAGTTTCCTGTAGACTGTCTATTCCACCATCATTGCTGAGTTCCCTGTAGACTGTCTATTCCACCATCATTGCTGAGGTGCCTGTAGACTGTCTCTTCCACCATCATTGCTGAGTTTCCTGTAGATTGCCTATTCCCCCATCATTGTTGACGTTACTTGTGAGTCAAAGTAGCTGATCATTTGTCTTTCTTTTCTCCCCTTTTACTAAGTCAAAGGGCAGAAGCACTTACTCTACTTTAATAGGAAACTTCCTCCATGTTCTCCTGTACTTCCACACGGCTGGCACATAGCCCAGGACCTCATCAAGGGCAAAGTTGGGACTGCAGTTGTCTTTTAGTGGAAAATTCTGGATGGTTCTATCTAAGGCTAAGGAACATGGGAAAGACAGTGGAGTACATGTAGGAGTGTCTGCATTTTTATTTTAAAGGCAGATGTTACTGTACCCAAAGAAAAGAGCTCAAGAGAGGAATGGGTGTCAGGAAAAACTTCCTTAGTTTCTGTTTGTGAAAGTGTAGCTCCAAACCAGCCAAAATTAAGGGTATTTTCCATTTAACCCAATTCTATCAACTTCATTTTTATTCTCTAACAACCAAATGTCTTTATGTTTTTTGAGTGTTATCTATAAATTTGACTTTAGTTAAATCTCCCTGTTATTTTTCTTCTGTAAAATCACATACAATAGAAAATCATTTTATTTCTGGTCCTACAGCCATGTTTGTAAATCTGACATTAGGCAAGGCATTTGCCCTGGTACTGGGGCAGGTGGCAGATTAAAGAAGGTAATATATGATTCCTAAACAAAAAGTTAACCTACCTATAAATATACATATAACCTATAGTTAACCTACAGTCAATAAGCTTTCCATGGGATCTAATTCTGATCACAGCTCCCCTTGTTGATTTTGTTTTCTACTGCATTGTAAAATATAGTTCTAGTCAAAAGTTTTACCCCAGAAGTTTGAAAATTGTTTAACCTAAGTCCATTTCCTTCCAGGCCCTCAATTACCTCGGTATCCAGCCAACAAAGGAACAACATGAAGCCCTGAGACAGCAAGTCCAGGCCGACTCAAAGGGGACAGTGTCTTTTGGAGGTAATGTCTTAAGCGCATCATGTTGTATTGTCACAGGCAATTGGTAGACAGTATTATGACTTATTTTCATTGAGAGCACTTTCTCCTTAGAGAGAGAATGAAAAGGTACGCCATGCTACTTCAGATTCCTTAATTGGTGCTTCAAAAATTGCGATTGCTCCTGCCCTGCCTGGGTCAGCAGAAGGGAGACCTTGGTCAGAGCCCATCAGCTCTAAACATCATTAGCCCATCCCATCCTCTTCTCAAGGCTTATTTATTGATTCAACTTTGCTTTAGTAATAACAAAAGAAATAGTACAGAGTATAGAAATTATAATTTCACTACTATGGAGATTACATCTATTTCCTTTTTTCAGCTAGTGGAGTAGGAAGCTTTTGTGGTACTGCATAATTATTCTTAGAGATGGCGTAATGCACCAGAGTTTCTACTCTTGGCGTATTGACGGTTTCTCAGTAGCTGTTATTATAAACCTATACTTATTACAGCTTTTATAAATAGGCATTTATACTTTCAAATGAAGCAATTTCTTCTCTTTTTTCAATAGGATAAATCCTCCTCAAATGGTTTGGAATTTCCATACCTATCACTAAGTTACTTTACAAAAACTGTTCCTATATGTTTATCCTACTACACAGAAATGTTTGAATAGATTGGCTACTTTCTGGCCCTCATAACATTTGTTCTATAGTTCACATAATAAATGTAGCATTGTATCTTTTTAAAACATCTCTAGTAAAATAAAGAAATTCACCTCTTACTTTTGCAATGAGTAAAAAAAAAGGTATTTGGGGTTTCATCTCCTCTTGAAGATCACTCCCCAAATATTAGTAACAGGAAACAGAAATACATATATATATATATATATATATATATATATATATATATATACACACACACACATACATACACACACATATATATATATTTGTATATATGTATACATATATATGTATATATATACACACACACATATACATACCACCACAACAAAAACCCTTACAACTCATGAGGGCAGAGATGGTGCAGAGAGAGCAGTAAATACACTAGTGTGCAGAGGCAGGTGAGTCTGGGCATGTGTAGATGGAGGCCTCACAGGGAGGGCAAGCTGGGATGAAGCACCAGGTGTGACTGTAGGCTGGTTTACGCTGTGCATTGAAATCAGAGTTCTTCAAAATATCTGATACGGATAGTTATCCATGCTGCTTTTTTACCTTCCTCAAGTATTGTAGTACCTATTGCTCCCAGCAGAAAGAAATATATTTCATTGAGAAATTAAACTGGAGATATTGTGGAATTATATATACTAGCAGCAAGGGAATTTGGGGACGTCTGTGGTGAGTCATTGCTCAAAACATGTACCCAGATGCTCAGTGACATTTGCATCCATGTTTATAATCGTAGCAGGAGATTTAAGGCATGTCTCTAAAGAATCTAAACAAAAATGTCAGCAGCCCTCCAGATTGTTTTTCTACAGTAAAATAATCCTGCCAGTTGACAAAGCAAGTTATATGCACACAGTTTTCTAGTGCCTTATTGATTGTTAAATATAAACTCAAAATCAAAGGCTTCTGGACTTTGATAAAGTGACATAAAGTACAGAGCCCAAAAGTATCAGATGAACAGAAAGAAATAAAAAGAAAAAAATGATAGTAGCAGAAGATAATTTTAGATAAACTAATTAATATCCTTAGGAAGACAAGAAAGGACAATGCACCCATGAAATAAGAGCAGAAATGTCTAAAGTCAGAACAGAGAACATTTGTAAGGACCTTTTAAAATTACAATGTAATAGCTACAATTACAACTTGCTGAGGACACATAGGTGAGTGGGCCATCATAGTATATGAAAGTTATGCATTGCTCTAGTAATTAACTTGCCAAGTGGCCTTGGTATGTTTAAGAAAGCCTGTCTCCTGTCTTGGTTCTGATTTGCTCATCTACAGAACAGGAAGAAGTCCTGTCTCAGAGGATGGGGAGGAACAGCATGATGATGACCACAAAGCACATACAGCTGTTATGTGAACACTGGCTGTTGCTGTTATTCTCAGCTCTTAGATTCTTTCACCCTGAAAAGCCATGTCATAATATTGTCTTGTTTTTTTTTTTTTTTTTTTAGGAAAACACTTTATGCATAATGAGAGACTCAGGGAATTCGATGTCTGTGATCTGTGTTTGCTTTATTGTATCTAACTGAATTACATGACAAAGCTAACTGAAGTGAGATAAAAATGGCTTCTCTGTTATTTAAATGTATATTATATTTACCTGGCACTTTGGTCAGTGCTGTTTTATGATAACTTGTATAAGTTAACCTATAGTTCATAATTTCAACTTCCCAGAGAAGAAAGTAATATTTGTTTAGATGAAAGTAAATGCTATGTTCTTACCAAAATGTGTTAATTTTAGATTTTGTCCAGGTTGCCAGAAATTTGTTTTGCTTGCAGTTGGATGAAGTGAATGTTGGTGTCCATGAAATCTCCAGCATCTTAGACTCACAGGTAGAGTGTGCTCTCTACAGCCGTATTGATTGAATTTAGGGCGCAAGTCTTGAATGTCGGGGGTCCTATATGATGCCATTTCTCCAGTATCCACTGGCTTTTGTTAATTTATTTTAAATTATTTAGTTATTACTTATGTGGATATGTGTACATGTAGGTGTGGATACACATGTGAGTTCATGTATGCACGGACATGTTTATACATAAGTGTGGAAGCCAGAGGTCAGCCGAGCTTGTCATTCCTCAGAAGGTAACCACTGGTTTGTTCAGACAGTTGTTCTCACTGGTCATTCTCAAGAACTCCAGCGGAGTGGCTAACTGGCCAGCTGGTCCCAAAGGTCTGATTGTCTTTCCCTCTCCATTGTCCCCACCTGAGGCTGCTAGCTTGAGCTCAGGTCCTTAGGCCTGTGCACCAAGTGCTTTACACACTGAGCCATCTCCCCAGTCCCTACCCTGGGGTTTTTTAAAACATACCGTACAAGTAAGAGCTGAGGGTATGACTTGGGTGAATGCACATAAGCGTAGAACCTGAGCCTGTGCCTCTAGCACTGACGTAAGAAGTAGAACTTCAGCACCCCTACTCACAGCCCACAGTCGGCAGACAGGATTTCTAGAACCTTGCTGGCCAATTGAGCTGAGGTGAAGAATTTGATGAGAGACCCGATTTCAAAAACCATGCTGGGGAACAATTGAGAAACATACCTGATGTCAGCCTCTTACTTCCATATGCACATGGATGCGTATGCACGTGTACACATGTGCACACAGGTTCACAAACATACATCAAAGATTCTGTGAACACAGGTTCCTAGAAAAACTATGTAAAACTATGGATTAATCAGAAGTAAAAGTTTTCTCAGCCCCTCGTGCTGCCTTCTATCCCTCAGTTCAGCCTTATTACATCCTCCATGTGGGAAGGTGTGCATTATCATTAGGTAGCAACACAGAGTCACGTGTGTGCCCACTCCAGTCTGCCTGGACTCACTGTAATCAATGCACAGAAAAGTGCCTAACGTGCATACACACCCCGTCTGAGCCGTTCCTGTGAGACATAGTGTTAAAGACAGACATAGCTAGACTGCAGGTCCTCTCCGCTACTTAGGTTCTATTTCAGTTACTAGGGACTGAACTCCCCTACTCAGAAGAGTCAGGGCAACCACACTTGGACTTTCTAAAATAAAACAAAGTTTTGCCAGCTTTTATGTCGTAGTAAGATGGAATTATGATGCTCACTCACTTCTTAAGTCATTTGATCTGCAGAACTTTGAAATTCACTTCATCAAATTTTTCAGACCTTTCTGTTACAGAATGTTGGTATTTACTTTTTAAGGGAAACATTCACCCTAGATTTATCTAAGTTAAGTGCCTCATTAACTCAAAATGTATACTTGTTCATGTATATATAACTACTTGTCCTTGTTCCACTATCACTTAACAAGAGATCCTTCTCTGGTTTTTCTATTGACTTGAAATGCAAACTTAAGCATATAGTAAACATCTGACTAGGTATGTAGCTGTGTTCTTTGTGCCAGGCTTTATTCATTTATTTCTCTCTGCTAGTACATTATTTTGTAGCTACTTAATTCTGGGTTTGTTGATACTAATAAGCTAAGAATGTTACTAGCTTCTTCCTTTTAATATGAAACATGACATTTTAAATTATTTTGTCATGATATTAAATATTTATGGTACTTTATTAGAATTACATTTAATTTATAGAATGGTTTGGATATGAACTAAGTATGACTTAATTTCCCACATTTATATCATTGTTCTTGTTTTGAGAAAAGTATGATGTGTCCTATGTATCTTAAATATTTATATCAGTTTAATTACCAAATTTGCTATACTTTGTGATATATTAGAAAATAATTTTTGGGTTTTAATACTAAGTTTAAATTTCATGTCATGAAAATATAGTTAGATATATGTAACTATAAATATTGAATGTCTGCCTCTCTAGATTACTTTCTTGTGTTTTCCTACTTGACTCAATGGTTTATTATCATAGTATTTTTTTAGTTTCCAATGATTGTAATTATATGTAACAGTTAATTGTACGTGTAATAGAACCCAAACATAATAGGTTTTGGTGCTATAATTGTTCTTTTAAATTTATACATCAATACTTTATACTCAGAATTTTTGTCTTTATCTGTTAGCTCTTTCATTCTCTAAATGCTTCTAATAGTATGCTGATAAACTTTATATTTAGAAGTCTTATATTTTCAATTTTAGTTTAAGCTTATTAATAAAAATTTTTCTTTGTCTTTCCTCTGAAAATGTGTGCACCAACACCCTTTCATAACTTTATTTAGAGCTCTAATTTTACTTGTGTATCTTTCATTATTATAATGAACTACCTAAGACAGGTTAGGTTTATCTAGCTGCCAGTTCTACCGTCACAGATCAAAGGCCAGGATTGTAGAGGATCAATGAATGAACCTCTGGGGGAAGGCCTATAGGCAGATGACATCACAAAGGAAGGAACCTTCGTGAGAAGAAGTGAGCATGTTTTGAAAAGTCAAAAGGCAATGACCTTTCACTAAGCTTCATCTCCTGAAGACCCCCCCACCTCACCACTGCACACTGAGGACCAAGTCTCCAAACCATGAATCCTTTAAAAACAAAGCATATCCAAACCACAGCCTGATTGCTTTTAAATAATAGTCTTTAGTGCTGGTATTAGTTTATGTCTCTAGAAGTGCAGAATCTAGATAGATGTATGATTAACGTATTGGTAAAAATAAGTCTGATTCTCTTATTTAAAGATTACTCATACCATTTTAAACATTCCAAACCACTTTTTAGAAAATTAGATGTGTGTATGTATGCATATATGTAAGTATGTATTTTTTTTAACCACTGGTCATTTGCACTTCCCACTGTCACCCAAAAACCTAGCTGTTTCATTACTCTATGGATAAAACCTGGCTTTCTCAGAATGAAGACACAAATCTATTAGGAATCCTGTGGTATTTAGCATAACCTGCACTGTAGAAACCCCTGTCCATCTGCTGATGCTGGTCTTATGCACTTAACTCTGTAATGTTGCAGGCGGATGTTTCTCTTACTGCTAAGCAACTCTTAAGGTTTGTGTGCCCTTTTCTCCAGCAAAGGCAGGGCGAGCTTTCAATGTGCCAGTAAAGCAGGTACCTGTATGAGCACGCAGAGCTTTGTGAGCAGCTGCAAAGCGATGCACGTGCTCTGAATGAGTAATTTGTTTCCTTCTTACCAATAGGATTTTAGAGCCGATAAGAAAGAGTGTTCTCAATCTACAATACTTTGAAAGCAAAAGCACCATACTGATGGCAGTTGTGCAAGATGCTCTGTGTGCCAATGACTTCCTGTTGAGGCTGTAGATCAGAATGTTGTGTAATAGTTGTTATTAATTTATGAAATTCATTAGTAGCCTTCTGCTTATCATCACACAGAAGATATTACTGTCAAGTGTGGGCTTTCCTTTTTTTCTCCAACTGAATCCATAAGAATACATTTCTTCACCACAGTCACTTGTACAATGAAAGAAGTCACTCAGCGCACACACTGAATTCTCATTTAATGTTACGGAGTTCTATTTTATTAAAAATTTCATCTTGCAATTCACAAGTGAATAAAATATCACAATTTTAAAAGCATTTTATAAGTCACTGCTTGTTAAGTTGCTCACTAAATACAAATTAAAAACAAAGGTATAGTTTTATTGTGTAAGTCCCAATAGTTTTTAAGTTCCGATCCAATGGAGTGCCTGCTCTGAAACAGTCAGTCTGTGGCAGATGATGTTGACAGTCTGTGAAGGTGGGAAATTCCACTATGGCTCTCCCCAGCAGCCTTAGTGTCACAGTAAGAGGGTCTGGTTTATAATCATTTTACATGGAATGCCTGTGTTCTTACATGTTCTCCTTCTGTGGCTGATAAAGACAGTTGATGCTTCTTCTGCTTTTGTGTCCAAAGCAGAGAGAGGAGTGGTACATAACTAGGAAGAGCTTATAACGGGATCCAGTGGCCCTTTATCCATATTCAGGGTATTAGAATGAGCTTTTGGTGTAAACAGAGCAAGAATTGGGCCATGGGCAGGAGGCATAAATAATTAAGTAGTCCTGGTCACCCACCCATCCATGCTTGAACTCAGGCACTACAAGGTGGCCCTTGGAAGTCATCAGCACAGGAGACTGGCTGCCATAAAATGATCTGGTCTAGAGAACAGGCCCTGTGTTGTAGATACTTGTTTTTGTTCGTGGGTGGTCTATCCGGTAGGCTCATTGTTGCTTGGGAGTAGATTCAGTCACTTGTCTCCAGTCCTGATGTCCCTGGACTGTAAGGCATTTTATTTTTTATTAAATATTTTTACATATACATTTATATTATTACACATATACAATAAACTACCTACCACAAAAACCATGAAACAATCAGGAACTATATAAATGTTACATTCATAATGTTTTGGCTATTTTTATTTGGCAGCCTTGAAGAAAACATCTTTCCTATCTTAGTGAGTCTAAAATTCTGAATGTAAATCAGTATCTATCAAATCTCATCATTATCAACGTAAAACATCTTTCTAAACCTAAAATCGTATTAACCCCTAAACAACTAAGCTTAATTGTAGACTATCTGGTCTTCAATACCATCAGAGACTTGAAAAGGAATAAAATTAATTACCTGAGTATACAGGGAGTGCAGGTTAGCAACTTCACAAATGAGAAAATGACAGACAGTTTGCTGCCTGAACAGTCACCCAAACTCTCTATAATGTTGGAGCATCATCTTCAGC
Source organism: Acomys russatus (assembly GCF_903995435.1). Classification (NCBI taxonomy): domain Eukaryota; kingdom Metazoa; phylum Chordata; class Mammalia; order Rodentia; family Muridae; genus Acomys; species Acomys russatus. The sequence continues at coordinate 17,345,261 of NC_067152.1, read as the reverse complement.
CTTCTGGCCCAATATATCTGACAGACATATTTTTCCAATCCCAATTGGTCCAGCTTTCAGACTGTCCTACACAGGACTCTAATTATGCCTGGAATTTCTCAACATTTAGAAACTGGGCCACAAATGCTATTCCTAGCATGCTTAACCATTTCCCCAATTTTATTTGGGTCCCTACAAAGGTATTATCCATCCCAAATCAGCTGGAAGAAATCTTAAGAGAATGACACCCCATTTCCCTTAAAGGGGTTGGGTAGATTTGGGGCTGTAAGGCATTTTAAGAGGAAAGGTTTAAGGACAGTGACTTGCCCCTATACCTTCAGCCTTGAGGGAGGGAATGTGGTTTAGGTGGGCAAAGCCATGAAGGAATCTGAGACAAAGTAAACACAGAATGTAATGGAATAAAGTATGAAGGAGCCAAATGTTTAAGCCTAAAAGTGGGGATAATACCTGGGGATGGACTCGTCCCCTTCAGGTTCTTAGTCTTCTAGGTAAAAGAATTTTAAAATGGCATCAGAACCAAGGTCAAGGTTAATCTCACTGACATTTGAAAAAGAAAATAACAGAGCAAGTAAGTTGGAGATCTCAGCTGCCATGAGGAGGTGAATAACAGAAGGCAAGCAAAGCTTACATAAAAAGCAATGACTAGGCTTCACCTCCTAAAGGAGTCAGAGGTCACTGGATTAGGTTTGTGTGGAAGCCTTAAGACAGGTTGAAAATGGCCTGAGTATCAGAACAAGCAAGCATAGGTTTCTGGCCAGTGCTTAGAGAAGGGAAATGGGAAAGTCACGCTTTCTGCATCACACTCGGAGGGTGAGCTGGCTTAGCAGTCAGAGTGTGCAGGCAGCTGGTTGAAGAGGGGCTTGCGGGATGTGTGTGTAAATACCTCAGTAAGAAGATGCTCTTCCTCCCATTTCTGTCCTGCCTCCAACTGTATGTGTAGCATCAGAGGATCCTTCTTGAAGATGTAAAACAGATTTTTTTTTTTTTTTTTTTTTTTTGGTTTTTGGGTTGTTTCTTTTTCTTGCCCCTCACTAAAAGAGGTCTACTGGCCTTGGCTGGACAAGTACTTTTGCTGTTCACATCAAAGGGTATTGTCATTTACTGACCAAACTGTTTGTAAAGGGGATTCCTGACAATAAACCATGCAGTTTGCGTCAGAGAATGTTAATATCTTGATATTCATATGTCTCAAAAGGGATCTCCAACATGGGGGGGGATGTAACCACCCATGGTTCATACCATTTTACCAGAGAGCTGACAGAGATATGCACATGTCGCTGATGGTGCTTGAAAAGCTGGCAGCAGCAAATGGTCCTTTTCATTCCCTTTCTCCCTATCTACCATCCTCTACAATTTCTCCTTTAGGAATAAGGACTGTCGTAACCATAGGACAGAAGGTGATGTTCAGTCCTTCATCTCCTGCTGAGTAGCACTGTAAATACTTTCTACTCTTTGCTAAATAAGAGTGGGCCACAGGAGCGGAGCAGTGGATGACAGACCATTCTCTATCCAAAGGTCATGACATCTGACTTTATTCATCTGGGGCACAGGCTGGATTCTCTGATGCCTCATCACTCAAAAGTTGGGTTCTGGGATCAAGTGGGGGGGGATTTGTAAACATGAATGATAAGTGCAAGAGCTGAAGTGATGGAAAGAGGGTCCACAAATTCATTTATGCGTCTGAAGTTTGTCATACAGTATAGCCTGTTCTGTCTGAAAATTCATTCAGTTCTCCTCCTGTGGACCACCAAACATGTATAGCAGTAGAAAACACAGGATCCCTTGTGCAAGGCCTGTGTTATAAATAAAATAATTTAAAGATGTATTCAGAAGGAAACTTGAGAATCTTATTGTAGGAGTTGAGAGAAAACAACAGATCAGGCCAGCTAGAAAAGGGAAGTGGGTAAGAGGATAAGAAAGTAAATGCTTTCTGGAGTTAGAGGTCAGGGAAGCAGAGAGGCTCCAAGAGGAAGTCTGGTTGCTGTGCTGGGGAAGGAGCCCTTGAGAGTGAATGCTGCTACTGTTAGGGCAAGGAGGACTAGGATTTAGGGCGGTGTCCAGGAATGGTGGGAGAAAAGAGCAGAAAAATGTTTTGCTGCCAACTATGTCCTTGTTTGTTGTTTCTTATTTCGTTGTTTTATTTTTATTAGTTTTATTTTGTTTTGTTTTTTCCTTTGAGAAGATCTCATATAATGCTGGCTGGCCTCAAATGTAGTGTGTAAGCTAGCCTTGAATTCCTTTTCCTACTGGCTCTACCTGCCCTCCAGTGCTGGGATTACAGGCTACACGTCCAGCTTCGCAGTATTGTTAGTGTCTTTAAGGAGCTTCCCATTTTATGATGAGATACGATAATGCTAAGTCTACAGCTTGCTGGGCAGTGGTCATGTATCTCAGGTGAAATCACTCCTCAAGTCTCTCACATGGTTCAAGTCAGTGTCCACTCCCACCTGGACATGGGCCACTGTTGTGCCCTTACACATGGATTCATCACTCTAGCTCTTCATTACTACCCTCACCGAGTGTGCATGCTGAAACTCACTCTCACAGTCATCACAGTCTCTGACTCAGATGTCGGGGCTGTTACCTTCTTAAAGAGGAATTGCTGAGTCAACATATGTCAATCCTGCTTTTGGTTATTTGACAATGAACTTTTGGATTGAGGAGAATGTGGCATTTAGAACCCAAAATATAAGTATCTTGCTGTGATTCTAATCATCATTTCTATATTAAAAACTTCACACAGTGCTACACTTGCTGCCAGCACAAGGTCATAAGGGTCATAAGCAGAAAAGGCCAGTTTGGTGCCCACATCCACCCCAGCGTGATTCCAGACCGGCAGCAGACTGTTGTCCATTGTAGTATGATGTCATATCAGTCCAAGCAAGTATCATGATGGGTTACCTTCAAACAGCAGTGGCCATGCTGTCAGTTTCCTAAGGAAGGTTTCTCACAGCTTAGGCTCTTGTTAGTTTGTTGTATGGAGGCCACCATTTTAATAAAATGACATAAGACTGAACAAATTGAGTTGTATATGATGAGACCGTAATGTCTTGCTAATGTCGGGATGTAAATGGTAATTCCCACTGTGTCTAAACTTTTTAAATCTTCTAAAAACCCATCTGTACTACATCAGATACGTATTGACAAAGTACAACGTTGAGGACATTGTGTTAGGTGCCATGGCACATGCTAGAAAGAGAGAGAAAAAAAATTTTTGGTATAGTTTACCAGAGAGCCAAGTACACAAATAATTACAGCTTTAAAAGTGCATTATATAGTAAGGCCAGAATCGTAACAGAACATTACTTATGCTCCAGGGAAAGCAACATTCAGGGGAGGTTTATAACAAAGATAGCATTTGAATTTATTTTTAAAAGAAAGGTTGAATTTAGGCTTCTCAAAGGTGACCAAGGAGTTTAGAATGAAGTTGGGTGTAATGGTGTAGCCTGTACTCCCCAGCACTCAGGAGGCTGAAGCAAGCTCCTGACCAACCTGGGCTACATAGTGAGACTCTTTCTCACCACCCACCATCACCAATAAAAGTATTAGAATTAAACAACAACAATGAAGACAAAATGTGATTGTAAGCAGAAGGCAGTGTTCACACACAAAAAAGATAATTCTATGAAAACATCAGGAACAATCCCATTTCTCTCCTACTTAAGATGAAGGAATAAAAGCCAGTAGACTTAATGAGACATTCCAGAAGGCACACGAGGTCATACGCAGAAAAGGCCAGGTTCAGCTTAGACAGAGATCGCCCTGTACTTTAGTTCCTTTTACCCAATCACACAAGTCAAAGTAAAACCTGAGTCTTGCCACGGAGCAATGCTTGAGGGTGGTGGAGAGGACTTTGTGGTCTCCAGGTTAGCGTCTGACACATAACTTCTGTATTTTAATGTTGACAGCTTCTTCCCTGTGATTCTCTAGAAGCAGAAGAAATGGGGAAACTTAGACTAGAAAGAAATGCTGCTCTGGAAGAACGGAATGTGCTTAAGGTAACCGCCTCCTCGGCGTCCTTATGTCCCCTTTGAAAAAGACATGATCCATGGTGTGTTCCGAAGCATTGAGGCTCATTTTGTTTCTAATGAAAGTATATTAGCATCAAATCAGATCAGTTGTCGAGTTGTGTGTAGAGAGCTATCCTTAAGTCAGCACTCACTCATCCAGTGCGCTCAGTGGGTTTCCCTCTCATGTCTCATCTGGCACCTCTTACTCCTTTGTCCTCTCATATTGGTGACAGCAGCAGGTGTAGCTGAAGAGCCAACTAAGCAAGCTGTGACAAATTTGAGTCCTCTGGTGTTTGTAGGCAATGCATTTCTTTTTTCCAGGTGCAGGGTCATGTCTGAGGGACGTTGTGTTTTGCTAATGCAACTTGAAAAATGAAAGCACTGTGCTTTCAGGAGAGAACAAATCACGTATGCTCCAACTACACGATAACATTCTGAGGCTTTCCCTACAGTGGTATTCTATTCTTCATGAAATATTAGGTTTAAGTTAAATCCTGATTTTTACAGGATTATATGTTCTAAGGAAAGCAGCATCACTACTTGATGATCACTTTATCATAAAAAAAGCATTTTAAAATGTTAGGTGAAGTTCGCTAGTTATTTTATTTAGTTTTACTGATATAAACTCTTCATTCAAAAAAGAAACATTATTTTCTTTCTACTGTTGTCTTATAATGCCAGTCTTTAGAGGAAGCCAACATTACAAGTTTTTAGCATATCCTCTCAGAGTTTCCGAAGACAGCCTAAGCAAAGCAGATTTTTAAAATGAATGTATACGTGTAGGGGCCAGAGACACATGGAAGCTGCAGAACCTTCCTCTACAGTTAATCATGGTCCTAAAACTACTCTAAAAAGTGAACTCCTTAAGCAGTTGTTACAAAGTGTATATGTGTTAATGTATGCATAAATTAGTTCTCATAGGCCCGCCTTCTTACAGCTGGGCTTCTGTTTCTCTGTGATTCAAGCAGAAACATGAGCAGCTTCTACCACAGCTCTCCATGTCTTCCATGGTAGAGATCTCCAGCACCAGCTGGTTCTCATGTAGGCTTGTTAGCCAGTTCTCTGTTCATGGATATTTAGGCTATCTTCCATTTTCAGTTGTCAAAACTAACTCCAGGGACAGCAGAGATGACCCAGCAGTTATGAGAACTTGTTCCTAGTCCAGAGGACTTGAGTTAGGTTCCCGGACGCTCATTTCAAGCGGCTCACAGCTTCCTATAGCTCCAACGTTAGGGGCTCCAGCACCATCTTGTGACCTCCAGGGACACCTGCACATGTGTTACATACACACAGTCGATACACACACATGAATATGAAAATAAAAATGCATCTTTTAGTAACTTTGTAGATGTGTCGGTGGGCACTTGTGAAGGTTCACAGTATATCTGTGGAAATGGAATTGCAATATTAAAATAAAGCAATGTAAAACATTCTATATTTTTCCCAATTTTCTTTCATAAGGCTTTAGTAATTCATATTCTTTCCAAATATAAATGAGCTTCTTGTGAACATGGTTATATTTTATAGCTCTGAAATCACCACCTTTCCACAAGTTGATGTGCTAGTGGAAATACAGAATTCACTTTAAAAATGACTAGTTTCTTCTTCTTCTCTTAGAGCAATCCTGTGGTGCTGGTCACATCGGTGAGACAGTATTCTCTATGTGACTCAATTTTACACAAAGTCCACAATGTCAGAGGTTTCGGAGATTCTTGGATATTTTTCATTTCCCCAAAGTTTATCATTGTTAGATTTAATGATATATTTTGAGTTTTATTTGAATGTCAATATTAATTGCTAGAATTGTAATTTTAAACTGTGTAAGTCGTGTTTGTGTAACATTTAAACAGGGTTCCCTGAGGAGCCATTCAATCAAGATCACCTTTGAAGTTCATGAACTGTAAATAAGCATATTTTAATGTTGCAAAACCTAAAGTTCCAGAATTTAAAAAGGCTGCTTTAAGTTTCCTCTACATTAATTTTTTTTCCTCTGAGACCGATTTAAAAAAAAAAAAAAAAAAAGACGAGGGCTGAAGGGGTGTCCCAGTTGTCAACAGTGCTTTTGTTGCTCATAAGAGGATCTGAGTTCTATTCCCAGGAACAACCATCTTTAACTCCAGTCCCAGAGGACCCAGTGCCCTCTTCTGAGTGATCTCTGTGGTCACCAAGCACACATGTGGTGCACACATACATGTACGTCAAACATTCATACACATAAAATAAAATAAATAAATTTAATTTAAAAATTAAAAGTTTAACTCCAGTCCCAGAGGACCCAGTGCCCTCTTCTGAGTGATCTCTGTGGTCACCAAGCATATATGTGGTGCACACATACATGTATGTCAAACATTCATACACATAAAATAAAATGAATAAATTTAATTTAAAAATTAAAAGTTGTATAAATAGTATATCAAGCAATAAATATTTTGCTTGAGGTAATGTTTGCATTTTCAGTTATCCTACCTGTTTTGTTACAGTTATCTATGCACACAGAGTCACACATACATGGAGACACATACACACACAAACATATGCATGTGCATCCTTACTCATACACTCATACAGGGGCACATGGAGCAGTAGAGCTTGTTAAGTGAAGAGCATAGAGTAGAAATGGCTTGGTGTCGCTCATCATCATCCTTTGATAGCTCCAGTCGTTGTGTCTCACTTGAGGTACAATAATATAATTTTAGGCCTGTGGCCAATTTTTATCTACAGAAGTTATTCTTAATAGTGCTGTAGGAACTATTTAACTCAAAGACTTTCACAGAATTTAAGCTGCTTCTGCTTTTCACAGAAGAGTGGAAATAGATGTGTTTCCCATTTACACATGCAAAGAAAAATAGCAGAGCACCAAGGGTGAAGGTGGCTTGCAGAGTGTGAACACAGAAGGCCCCACTCTCTAGGCTGCTGATCTGTGGGTCAGTCAGTAGGCCACTCTGTTATATTCACCTTGACTTACAGCTTTGTTTCCCTCCTAGACCAGAGTGGGCTGAGTTCTGCCAAGGGTCAGGCTTTGCTTCTTCTAAACATCATCCTGTTGCCATGACTCTTCACCACTCTATTTAAGATCCAAGTATCACTATTCATGTTTTCAGTAAGATAGCTCCTGAATCACTAAGCATTTCTTACCAAGGTGGAACATCTCAGGGTACAAATTTGATTTAACTTTAGATTTCAAAGATGATAATATTTTACCTTTATGTACATATTAAGATATATATTTTGTATTTGGCTGTAATATAATAATATCTTTTCTGTGAGTAATTGTTTTAAAATGGGCTAAAATAGGGTAATGACAGCTGTCGCCCCAAATTTAGTTACTATTTACCCACCTCAATCCTGACTTCTTCTGTATTTCAGATTTTAACATCTTATGTAAGGAAGGAAAGGATGTTTCCACCGCAGTTATACTTAGGTAACTGACCACTAGTGAGCGATCTGTAAAGTCAGAATAATAACCAGGGATTGCACTGGAACCTTTTAGCAATTTGGTGCTTGGGGGAATACACTTTGAAACCAAGTACTAGAAGTCACACTTGATGTCACAATGATGTGCTGTTCATTCATTGATTTTTAAACACAGGAGAAATTACTTGAATCTGAGAAACATAGGAAGCAACTGATAGAAGAGCTCCAGAACGTGAGACAAGTAAGTGCATGTGGCGTCTGGGGGGCGCGTGGGGAAGGGGGTGCATGGGGGCGGGTCCGGAGCCTACTCGTGTACTCCTGTGTGTGAGGCATAACGTTAAAGCGGTACTGGTCCATCATATCTCAGAATTTGCTGCTGCGAACAACACAGGAGAAAACTGCAAAACTCTAGAAATGAGCATTTGGAGTTTATACCCACTGGAGTCCTGCTCTATTGAGCAAATTTTTAAAAATTAAACTCTAAAATGGCTTCCGTGAACCAGAAGGACCAGGCTCGTTACTTTTCTGTTACCTTTCATTTCCCTTTTCTGTTTTCTCTTTCTTCTGTTAGTTGTACTTCAAAATTTTATTAAAGAAAAAACAAAACCAGCTCTTCTCGCCAAAACTGTACCACAGAGCATTACTACAGTTAGTTGCTCATGGTAAATAACAAGTGTTTGCTTTCACTTTGAATAATCTTCACCTAATTAGAAGTGGAGTAGAAGAAGACAAATACCATATGGAAATATAAATGCACAGGGAATACACTCAGAACCCTGTTCGACCTCAGTGCTGACTGCTGAATTCTGAATCCCCCTCACACTGTCCTCACAGAACGCATTAATTAGGCAAGAAACCAAAGCCATACATGACTCATATCCACAAGATGACAGTGACAGAGACCAGAACAAACCTAAATACGCGTAAGTAAAGTAAATGATTTTCAAGATAAGGCCTGCCACGGGCCTGCCACACAATCCGGGGTACCTAGAACAGAGAAGGCCTGAAAGAGTCTGAAAGGCATAGGAAGAAACAAAAATCGATGAAACAGACAGGAAATCAATCCCAGAAGGAAAGTGTAGTAATTGATACCCAAATCCTGGATATCAGTCAGGACTTGATCCCTCTCAGCTAGGATTCAGAAGTGTGTGCACCCACAAGTAGCAGCCTCCAAGAGTCGTTGCTTTGTGGAAGAATCAGATAAATTAGCATTAACAGAATACCTTGGGACTAGGCGGTGATGGAGATGAGAGCCGCAAGAAGAAATGAAGGGCTTTACCAAAAAAGAAGACATATCAGTTTGCTCATTTTTTACCTTGGGACCACCAGCAATATGACCCATAATGTACCTACACAGAAGAGGGTCCTCTTGACCTAAGACCTAACTATGAGATAACTTTTTAAAGCAGAAAAAAATTCCCATCATTACCAACTACAAAGTTTCATGTGACTGAAAGCTTGTGGTCTGGTGAAAGTGTGCACAGTAATTGCGTAACAACACAGAAGACGACTGTAATGTAATGTTCCACACTCATCTGAATGTCCTCAGTAAATATCTGGAGCTAACAGGAATATGGCTCAAATCTGAAATTTAAAAAAAAAAAAAAGACAAGACTAGGACCAGTGAGTGAGACAGCCCATGGAGTAAAGGTGCTTGCTGTCAAACCTGACAGTTATTAAAATTTAATACAGAGATACGAATAGAAACTAAATTGGCAAGCATTATATTCAAGTACACTGGGAATAAGAAAATAAATTATAGAATTTCTTAAAGAAACCAGTCAGAACAAGAAAATGCTAAAATTAAGAATTATTATCCAACCAGAATTTCCAGGATCAAAAGACTTGCATCTGAGGAGCATGCTCTGAGGGTCCAGATCCTCCCAGCACCACCTTGCATACATGCCCTGAAAGGTGCTAGGTTTCCCAGCTGAGAAGTAAGTTCAGTTACACCTGGAGCAACCTCATAAAATAAGGAAGTGCTGAAGTTGACAGAGCCGTGCCATGAGAGCTGCCTGACAAGGACTTCTGGGCCCGCATCTGGATGAACCAGCACACCGAAGCATTAATCATAGTCAAAACTGATGCCCATGGAGTAATGATAACTCATGAGCCCATACCATGTGTAATTAGATTAGCTAGCTGATGGGAAAGAGAGGCATGCTGGCTTATGGTGATCATGGAGTGCACACTGGAACCAGCAGAGATGCTGCTAGATTTGGAAAGAAGCATTTTGGATGTTTTAGTAAGGATTGAATTAGGGACAAATTAAGATGCTAAATTTAGGAGGACATTTTAATGAACAAGATAGCTACATAGTTATGTGGCTTAAAAGTAACTCTACAAACCACTGCTAATTATAAGGGAGAAATAGTAATTATGCAGTGGAAAATTGAGAAAACAGTTTGATGCTAAAAGTTGTCCTCACCAATGAAGAAGTCACTGTCACTCCAAATGTGATGCCCTGGAAAGGACACAGTGTCACCTGTGTGCAACTCTGACTGAAAGTGTATAACCTGAGTCTAACCTTGGGGGGCATCTGGCATCTGATAAATTGTTAGATGTTAAGAGGAGTTAAGAAATGGAAAAATCTAAATAAATATCTGACTGTAGGCTGTCCTGGAGTAGGGGGACTAATGAAGCTTACAGAGTGATTTGACAGATCAGGAATGCAGAAGGTCGATCAGATCAATGAAAGTAATAAGACCCATAAAGGACATATAGCTATATATGGTAATATCTTTATTAGGAATACTGTTGGACTTAAGGATGAAGGGCTGTGATACATGTAACTTATTCTCACACAATTAAGAAACATGCATGTGTGTTACATATTCATAAATATGCATGCCTGAATATAGAGGAGATGGAAAACATGTAATGTCTTATCAATAGCTTCTAAGTTTCTGTACTTTATAAGAATATCTTATATCTCATTCATGAACATATTGGCCATAGGTTAAATCTGGTGAGTTTGCTAACTCAGGGTAGAGGATATGAAAACATCCTTCATATTATTCTTTCTTTTTGTTCAAAAATTTTTTGATTTATTTATTTTATATATGTGAGTATGGGTCTGCATGTACATATGTACACTACATGCATATAACAAGAATGTCAGAAAAGGCCATGGATCACCTGAATCTGGAATTATGAATGGTTGTGAACTGCCATGTGGGTGGTGGATACCAAACTAGGGTCTTCTGCAAGTGCTCTTAGCCACTGAGATATCCCTCCAGCCCCTCTTAATGTTATTTTCACAGTTAAGAAAAATTTAAGTCCTCCATAGTTCAGCCAAGTATTCAGACTTGTTTTGAGACAGCCTTTTTTATTCTTCTTCTGCATTTCTTTTTTTAAAATATAGTTCATCAATTTATTCATATTACATCTCAGTTGTTATCCCATCCCTTGTATCCTCCCATTCCTCCCTCCCTCCCATTTCCCCCTTACTCCCCTCCCCTATGACTGTGACTGAGGGGGGACCTCTTCCCTCTGTTCTGTAGCCCAGGCTAGCCTCAAACTCATGATGGTTCTCCTGCCTAAGCCTCCAAAGTGCTAGAATTACCATTCAAACACTCCCTGTTTTAGTTTTTAATGAAAGTGTGTGTGTGTGTGTGTAACAGACTTGAGTCATCAGGCTTAGCCAATCTTTACGCATTGGGCCCTTATTTTATGAACTATTTGATTGGTGTGCCTTTTAAATTCCTTTACTACTCTGTCTTCAGTACCTGCATCTTCAGTATGCTTTATAGTTCAGTGTTTGTGTTCTGAAGGGGAGATGTATGAATCTTCCTAGTTAAATGTTATGTGAAAAGTAGATTAAGGGATGCTCACTACATGTAATGAAAACTTTCTGGTTTCTTAAATTTTGGGGGTACAGTGGTTGTTGAATACCAACTATGTTTAATGCAATTGCTACACTAAGGCTGACATAAGACATAAATCTAGGGACAAAAAGAAGGGAGGAAGGAAGGAAAGAGCCAGCAGCTATGCTATCTTTTCCCAGCAATACCTACCCTTTCCACATGAGACTTTTCTGTATTAGTTTCTCTGAAATGATTGTTTCGCTTTATTCAACAAAGGTTAGGTCTATATCAATAAGTCATTTGTCAGAATTTAATATAAGCCAACAGGAAATTGACGTAGAGATGAAGCTGTATGTGAAGAGTGGAGACTCTTCCTGCCCTATAATGGATGGATGCGCAGAAGCAAACATGTAGGAGGTTAGCGGCTGCTGACTAGTCTGGAACAGGCCATGTGGGCTTGAATGCCCACCCTCCCCATGTGGTTGTTAACCGCCAACAAGCCACTTTGCCTTCCCAAGCCTCCATTTGGTAAGAGGATCCTTCCCACAAAGGTCAGAAGAGTTGAGAGAAATAAAATCCATACAGTGTGCTCTATATTACCCATAGTAAACACTCAAGCGTTAACATGACTATTGGAAATCTTAGAAGAAATGTTAAAAAGATGGGTATAATTTCTTTAAGCCTTTTGACTTGGAGTGGAAATGAAATGTTAGTTGAGGGTTTAGGGAACTTCTCATAGGTTGGGTAGAGTATAAGCTGAGCTTGTAGCAGTGTGAAAGTTCTGACATCGCAGGGGAAAGCATGTCTGTAGGGACAGAGGCCATTTTTGTGTATTTACTTTTCATTGTGTTTGTATCTTTGTGCCTGATAAAGTAATGATGATGTCTTTACTATAATTGATCCATAGAACTTCAGAGTTTTAAGAATGTTAACTTTTGTCAGCTGCTCCTTGGAAAACAGCAGCTAAGTATTCTTGTAATATTATGATCATAATCATTGAAAAGCCAGGCACACGATAGGAACATGGAGATAAAGAGGACAGGAAATGACATTTAAGTTGAAATTTTGAGGCCAAAGCACGTAGGCAGTTGAATGTCAAACTACAGGCTTAAGGATCACCTGCCCCCAACAGTATTTGACAGATGGGAAAATGAACAGTTTACTCCCCCCTTGATCTTATCACATTCCTTTTAACTCCACATCCATCCTGTTGGCCCTGCAGGTTTGGGGTCACCTGAATGTTTATAATTTCAGTGTTTACCACTCTTTACCACCGCCCTCCCTGATCCAAGCTACTATCATCTTCCCTTCCATATCAGCTCCCTTCCATGTCTTACTTCCGCCCTGCCCTACCGTGCATTGACCAATCTGAAAACTTAGCTATACATAGCCTTTTAAAAACTTAAGAGAACTCTGAAGATTCTCTGACAAGACAAGTTAACTTCTGGCAACACCCCGCTTGCCTCAAAGAAGAAGATGAGCATCAAAGAACCTCCTTATGGAGTTGGCTTCAAATGTGGCAAACCAGCCACTGGGCAGAATGTCCTTGTTTCTGCCACAGACAGAATTCTGCCTAAAAATGGGCAAGTTTAGATGCAGGCAGAGTTGACAACCAAACTCTGCCAAGACACGGTAAGCAAGTCCTCAATAGTTCATGCCTCGCAAATATGTCTGTCAGATATATTGGGCCAGAAGGCTGAAGATGATGCTCCAACGTTATAGAGAGTGTTGAGTGACTGCTCAGGCAGTAAACTGTCTCTGACATCTTTTCGTTTTGGAAGCTGCTAACCCGTACTCCGCGTTCACTCGGGTATTTAAGTTTTATCCTTTCTCAAGTCTCTGATGGTTTGAAGACCAGATACTTTATTCTTTCAATTAAGCTTAGTAGGTTAGGGGTTAAGATGTTTTTAGATCAAGATAGATGTCTTAAGTTAATAGAGATGCGATATGATAGATACTAATCTCCATTCAGAAATTCAGACCCAACAAGATAGGAAAGATGTTTACTTCAAATTTTCCAAATACAAATGTCCAAATCACTATGAGTGTAACATTTATATAATTCCTGATTGTCTCATGGTTCTTCCTGCTGTATGCAGTTTATTTTACTCATGTGTAATGATATAAATTTATATGTTAAAAAAGAAACATAATAAAAAATATTTTTAAAAACTTAACAGAACTCTGTAGGACTGTCTGTCTCATCTAGTAAAAGCTGAAAGTCCAAAAATAGATGTCTCAAGTAAATGGCAAAGTTGGCCAGGGGGCATACATGGTCTGCCATCTTGCGCTGACCCTCACACTCTACCTGCCCACATGGACTTCCCTCATGCTCCCCTCACCTCCAGGCCACTGTGTTTCTCCAGCTCATCGGGCCTTTTGCACCAAAACCCACTAACACTGCACCCTTCACTGTGGGTGGAAAAATTTTTAGTATTACTAATTTCTTTTGCTCATCATTTAAAATGTGCTTGTTGGGTTTTTTTTGGTTTTGTTTGTTTGTTTGTTTGTTTGTTGTTTTTGTTTTGTTTTGCTCTTTATCTTTGTTTATCTTTGTTTCATGTGGACAGCTGCCTCTGATTCTGCTGCCACAGACTAGGTACTCAGATGTTTGGGCAACTGAGAAAGGAAAAAATGAAAAATATGAAAGATTAATTTAACATCAGATTCGGAAGTAATTGAAGAACAAATAAAAGGCTGTTGTAAGAGTCTATGATAGTATCTTGTATAGAAATGTAAAAGCCACTTATGGGTTGATGCATTTTTTTAGTAGCAGAAAGAATCAATAATGTTAAATATATTTAACCAATTATATTCCAAATTTGGCATGCAACAATATTAAAAATTTAATAATGAAATATTTTTTGTACTGTAATTTCACAGTAGTATTTACTTTGCACTTTAAAAACATCTTATATTAAATTGTGATGGGAAATACTGGATCTTTGTTTAAGTATAATAAAATTTAAATGTAAAATATAATAAAATTCAAATACAAAAAAAAGGATAAACAAAAATACAAAAAAATAAAATAAAGTCCGTGTTTAAATATAAACAAAATAAGCCAGGCGTGGTGGTGCACGCCTTTAATCCCAGTACTCGGGAGGCAGAGGCAGGTGGATCGCTGTGAGATCGAGGCCAGCCTGGTCTACAAAGTGAGTCCAGGACAGCCAAGGCTACACAGAGAAACCCTGTCTCAAAAAACCAAAAAAACAAAAAAAAAAAAAAAAAAAAAATATATATATATATATATATATATATATATATATAAACAAAATAAAATCTATATAACAGATTCATATGCCTGATTTTCTCTAAAAGTTTCTTATAACTGTTCTTAATATTTGTATCCATGTTCACAAAACTAAGTTTCTTAGAATACTTTATCTTTTCTTACTACATTCATTTGTGGATATACAGTAACTCTTTTAAACTAATATAACTCCATTTTCCAGGAAAATTAATATACTGATCATAGTTCTGCACTGTCAGCCACAAAACGTATTCAGTAACATTCTAATTTTGAGCCATTTGATAAAACACTTGTCCATAACCATGATTTGCCTGTTGATACATATAAGGAAAATGCAAACTATTCTAGTTGTTTGTATTGTTACCACTGTCAATGGCATTTGAAGTTCATACTGTTTTCACACTTCACAAGCCAGATTTACCCTTAAGAGCTTCATGTGAATTAGTTCATTCATCTGCGGTGTGAGATTAATGAGAAGAATGTAAATTGCACTGCCTTTTCTTTTGCTTTTGATTACTGGATAATGGGACTGAAACTGTGCCCATAGCAGTTTTTATACAGTGAGCACAGGTCTGTGGGGCCTTTACCATATGTATGTATCTTATGGTGTAATGAAATAATAAAACTCATGTTTAAAAACATCAATAAATTCAATGTCTTGCTCTAACAAATCTGGAATACCATCTGCTGTAATAAAACTTTTTTTTTTTTTTCATTATCTAGCTGAAGTTTTTCTTTTAAATATCTATTCTAAACATTTGAGTGTTTGGGGCAGTTTTAGGCTAAAAACTAACATTTCATCAAAATCTGGAAATTCTTTGAGATATATGTTCATGAAATCTGAGTGAGATATTGTTTCTTGTTACATTATTTACCTGAAATTATAGATTAATAATTTGTTTGCATATTTTAATTCTGAAAAAATACAATATATATATATAACTTTTTCTATCTTTTTATCATAATGGAAATTACCAGCTCAATTAAAAATGGCTTCTGCTTGTGCAATTACCAAATCAGTTCCTCAGCTTCCGGGGTTACAAATGTGGGGCATTTACTTCTGAGTTAATGGTTAATCCCATTAATTCTTTACTGATTGCTAAATGAAAACTTTTTAGCAGACTCACTGTACACTTACAGAATATGTTTAACTATTGCTCAATTTTTATGTGTTGAAAAAGTATTGTACTCCAAATATCGCTATAAAATATGCATGCTTAATCTCTTTTACTGTCCTTTTCATATTGTTAGTCAATTTATTCTTCATAGAATATCCTAATTTTATTCCTCTTGATATTTTGATGAATTCTTTGCATCTTGATCATTTACACCCCTAACTCTCACTCTACTTCTTTCCACACCCTTCACACCTCCCCATCCCTCCTGAATGGCCTCTTCTGTTTTTCTTTCTTTTTCCCTGTTTTCATAACCTTCTGAGTCCAGTTAGTGCCACCTATATGCTTGTTGGGTATGGGGTCCTTCCTGTACTGCCCACTTCCACACTCCTGAAGAGTAATAATTTCACCTCCCTCCCCAGCCATCAGCTGCCAGTAGCTCTTTAGCTAGAGATAGAGCCCTGTGTACCACCCCTCCCCCACCCCATCCCCAGTCTCTGTGCAGCTAACAACAGCTGCTGTCAGTCCCTGAGTGCCATGGCCTCATCACCCTCTGAAGACAGGATCTCACAGCACTCCTCCCCATCCTCCAGGTTTTGCACTCTCTGTGCACCTCTTCAGCAAATATTTCATGAACTTTGAAGGGGTTAATATAGATGCTGTGCTTAGGGCTGAGCACTCAAAAGTCACTTAGTCTCCGCTCTTGAGTCAGTTACAAGCTGACTCACTGGGAAAAGAAGTTTGTCTAACCAGGGCTGAAAGCAATTTGGCAAAACAATATTAGTAAATTCACTCTAAGGCCTATGGTCTCTCCAACCATGGTGGTGGTGTTGTTGTTTTGTTTTGTTTTACCAAACTAACCTGAATTCCTCCTATCACAGTGGCCCTCACATCCAATCAGAAGGTGCATAGCTATGCCCATAACACTCATGCTGCTGTTGTACCAGTAGACACACCTTACCTGACAAGTGGGTGTGGGAACACTCAGGGTCCACCTCTAGGAAAGCCCACTGATGCTCTTCTCTCTCCAGCACCTGCATAACACCTTTCAGCACTATGAATGCTCACCAGTAGAGCGGAATTCTCCATCAGTCCCCCTTGAGTTCTCTGTGTCTTGCATCCGAGTTGTGTTGTATCTTCAGTGACAGCAGTGTACAAGTTAGTAATGGGAGGCCAGCAAGAGCAATGGCAACAGGATGTGTTGTTTGGGGCCAGGGGCTGCTGGGTCTCTGACCCAGAATGCATAGGGAAAGAACATTTATTAAGTCATTTTAAGAATGTCCTACTATAAAATGATGAACCAATGGTAAAAGCATCGCACTTTCTCCTTCCAAAGGAAGCTCATTCACCTTTAGTGTAGTGTCCTAAAAAGAAAGCAATGAGTAACTAAAAGGAAAAGGGGGATAGTGGGCAAAAGGAAGGGAGAGAGGAAGGAATAACTTAAAAGACAAGCGTTGAGGTATCCGCATCCCTTTTCATTGAAACGGTTAGGGCCCCTCATTTTCCTTCAGCCAGAGATCACCTTGAGGCTTCATTCCCTTGGTTCTGTAGTGAATTGACTGGATTAGGGATTGGTCTCCGAAACCCTTTTTTTTTTTTTTTTAAATGAGATTTCATGCCCTACAGAATAGCCCAGCCCTGCTGTTTAAAATTATGAGGACAATTTCCCATGAAGGTATACTTGTCACGTTTTTTTCCCTTCAAGTTCTAACAACTTCTAACAGGTATGAGCCATTCTTGTACCATCTTCCTTTGATCAACGCTTTTCTAAACCCACCCTCACACTCAAATTGCTTTTAAATTTTCTTCCAAGGTAGTGTTATGACCTCGGGCAACAAAGAATTGGTGAATACTCCAAAGCCAAAACACTTAGCTTGTCTGAACCAGTCTTTGCTCTGACGGAACATGGGCAATTGTTTATTTGGCAACTTCAGCAGGATCAGATAAGCCAAGTTGTAGTTGCCGCACCTGTGCAAAGTCTGTCCTGAATGCTTGCGTAGGGCATGAAATAGGTCAGGCCAGGCCAGGAGTCTCTGGCATGCAGTTAGTCACAGCACACACTGCTATCGGCTCCGTCTCGGTTTGTAGATGAGGCACGAGAGACAACTTTGAAAACTACTAAGGTATCTCTAAAAAGAACCCTAGTTGCAGTCCCATGCTCCTGGAGAGTGCGTTTCTTTGTGGTCTCAAACAGTGAGACCTCTAATTTTTGATGTTTGGGTGACCTCTAGATCCCTTCTTAGTTTTTGGTCATTTGAACTTTTAATTGTTTTCTAGACCAGTACTAGTAATCATTCTAAAATACCATCTCATCATTACAGAGGAAAGAATAAAAGTACATACATTTGTCGTATGAATCCTCTCTGTTCCAAAGCATGCTCAGTTAAATGTCCATTGTGACAGGATGATAACTTGCTTCCTACCAAAAGCCTTTTACAGAAAGATGCCTCCTGCTGCCCTTTTGAGACCACTACCACCTCCTTCCACCTGCCCACCTAATGCCTGACACCCACTAATCTATTGTCCATCTCAATTTTTGTCACTTGAAAACTTACACAAAGGCTTTTCCTAATGATCTATTTTCACTCAGCTTAACTCCCTTGCATTCCCCTGGGATGGCTGTATAGATCCAGGGGTTGTCCTTTTTTGTTGATGAGAGCACAGTGAAACTAGTTCTCTCTTTAAAAAGGTTGCTGGATTGTTTCAATGTTGCCTTTAGGTTGTGCTATTCTACTGTTAGCATGCAGGCTGTGATCGCTGGGGGAGATCTTATAAACACCACCTTGATCTGTGATACTGTAATTGTGAATCAGTACCAACTTTAGAGCGACTTTTAAAAACAAAACCTCACTCTGAGAACCATTAGAAAGCACTTACACTGTTAGGCAACAGTGGGATTGAAGAAGTATATGGGACAAATACAGTTGAGTCCATTTTTCAGCATTAATTCTCTTTTGTGATGAGAAAATGACTTCTTTCTTCTCTACCATTAAACTCCACCCTAGAAACCGCCTAAGGAAGCTTATTTGAAAACGGAGCAGGAGACGTCGTTTCCCAGAGTCCCAGTCATCGTTCCTGTTTGTATAGATATCACTTATACTTAGTGATCCGTTTGAAGTGCATTCAGCACACTAACCAAGTGTTGCTATGGCTACAGTATGATTGCAGTTGCTCCCTAGAGTTTCCTGTGTTGGAAGCCTGGTGTTCATGGTAAACATAGATATAAAGAGGTGATAGGACCATCAAGAAGTAGGAAGATCTTTAGGTCATGGCTCATACCCTTAGATGTTCTCCAAGGACCCCTTCCTCTCCCTGCAATTACTCCTTCTCACACATGCTCCATATCACTTGCACTTCCACCGTAATACTATCCCCCATGATGTGACTCAACCAAGTGACCTCATCAGTCATCATCAGCCTGTTGGGACTTTGAAGCTACAACACAATGAACTAACCCAACCTTTCTTTACAAGGTACCCCACCTGGGTATTTCCTAGCAGGGATGACTAATGTTAAGTGTCTGGTTTAACATTTCTATTCCCAGGTAATTACTGCTCATGTAATGTAGAAAAGATCTCAGTGTCTTAAGGATTCTGAGAGACGTTTTTCTGTCTTGTCTGTATTATTAACTCCTTTTAATTGTGTTAGCTTAATTTGACACCATTTTTAGTGTTGGGGAATCTGGGAGGAAAGGTGACAGTGTTCTTCATAGAGACCTGCAAGTAATTTGTGTATACTGTTTCTTATAGAAGGCTTCCCTAAGGGGAACTAGTGAAGATAGGATTCCATACAATGCATCGTTTATATTCTGGCTCTCCAGAGGACCACATGCCATCCTTCAGTCAATCACTTTGCACATGCTTATAGTAACTTGCAAGAGGAAGTTGATAGAAACCTTTTAAATAATTCATCAAATATGGATTTTTATGTGAAGACACCATGAATGATAAGCATGCAATCTTTAAGAATGTAGGAAAAAAAAAAAAGAATAGAGCAAACCTGTCACTTTCTAGTGAACTTCTCCCAGTAGGTACCTTTAGGCTGGTAGGGTGTTGGAGGAATATTTGTATATAAAATTAACTGGCCTTACCCTCCATAATTTTCCTTATTTGCCTAAGAACAAACAAATATTTCTAAAAATCCATGATCACTTGCTGAGGGAGCACCTTTTAGGTTACACTTTAGACATCTGCACAGATGCCAAACATTTTTTTTTAATGTTGGAACAATATATAATAGTTTTACTGACAAACGAGCATTTGACTCAAGGAAGAAGTAATGGTAAGGCTTTTAATACTGTAATAGTCTTATCTTAGCAGTTTGCTGTGTGAGAAACCCTCTCAGTACTCCTACTGTCACATGGGACTTATGGCATTGTAGTAATGACTTATTCACAAAATATTGAGTTAAAAACAAGACTCATCTGGTCAAGTGTGAACCCATATAAGTAAATTATTCTGTTTAAAAATATACATTGGTTTGATGTTTTTTGCATTATATATGAAGAGATTGCTTATGCCTTAATTTCAGAGCGACTAGAGAGCTACATCACAGTTTTTGACTATTGAAGGCAGCACTTGAATTTAGCGATTCATTTGAAGTGCATTCAGCATCTAAACAAGATTTACCAAGCTCAAGTGTTGCTATGGCTACGATAATGGTTTCAAGATCGCCCCCAGAGTTCGCTGTGTTGGAAGCCCAGTGTTCAGGGTAAAGATATAAACAGGTGACAAAACCATTAAAAAGTGGAATGACCCTTAGGTCATAGGGCATGCCCTTGGATGTTCTCATGGGACCCTTTGCTCTCACACATGCCCCATCTCACTGGTGTGACAGAAATGACTAGTGCTTTCTCCACGCAGCTTTTGTCTTACTTGCATCTCTCTTGCTTTTTTATTTTCTTCTCTTGTACTCTTACGACCTGTTTTTTCCCATTCCCCCACATCAGTTTGTAAGATCTCTTTATGTGGTAGGTATTGACTCTTATTTCTTCCAACCCTGAGGCAAATATTTGACCTGTACAAAAGTCCCTTCTCTTGTTTTATAAACACTAATGGTTTTGTGTTGTCAATTTCATTTTACTTTTTTTCTCTTGACTTATTTTTTTCTTTCTAAAATCTTTGAAAATGCTTATTCCTGGCCATATTTCAGATGCATATTTAACCAGATCCCCCTCCTGTCTCTATTTAATGCTAAAAGTATTTTATCAGCATATGGTATAAGATGAGAATATACCCTTTTTCCTCCCTCCCAAATGGTTTGCTGTAGCAACCATGTATTGTTTTTGTGGTATCGCCCTTAGCTATAGACTCAATTCTCACATAGCCTCAGGTCTGTTTCAGCTGCTCAGTCTTCACAATACTTTCTCAATAATTATTTGTTGGTAAGTGACTATTTTGTTTACCTCTTTGGCTAGAATCAGATGTTATAATTATTTATATCTGTGTTACAAAGTCCTCTCCCCCCTTTCTGAACTCTAAATTGCAAGATCTTAGACAAGTTTCTCCCTCTCTCTCTCTCTCTCTCTCTCTCTCTCTCTCTCTCTCTCTCTCTGTCTCTCTCTCTCTCTCTCTCTCTCTCTCTCTCACACACACACACACACACACACACACACACACACACACACACACACTTAATAAAATTTCTATTCCAGTTAAACTCCTCAGGGTTAATTTGAAAAGAATTCATGTCTCTGTAATGACTAGAGCCCCTTAAGCTGGAAGAATTCACCACATTTGATGTCTAAAGATATAGCCACTGAGCTATTTAAACTCTGACAATGAAACAAGGCTTCCAGATGTACATGGTTTGTGTTGCCTGAAGCCATGTTGATGTCTGTGGTTCATGCTGCCTCCAAGGGCCTTGTCTAGGTTGGTCGTTTTGCTGCTACCCAGGCATGTTGTATTCTATTCTGTCACCAGAAACTGTGTGGAGGCCCATGATCCATTCTCTCACCGACTAAGAGCAAGGGGGCTACTTTTACTGTGACATCAATAACTGCAGATGCACAGTTGGAAGGCTTCTGTAACAACCCCTACTCCTGTTTCCCTTAATTTCCCCCCTCCAAAAAAAAAAATAAATAAATAACAGCCTAGACAGGAAGCCACTGAAAAGAACTCTTTAAAAATGTGATAGGGAGCCAGGAGTGGCGGTGCTCGCCTTTAATCCCAGCACTCAGAAGGCAGAAGCAGGCCAATCTATGTGAGTTCAAGGCTAGCCTGCCCTACAGAGTGAGTCCCAGGACAGCCAAGGCTACACAGAGAAACCCTGTCAGGAAAAACAAAAACAAACAAACAAAAATGTGGGGAATCTGAAGTGTACATCTCCACAATCGAAGGTTTCTGGTGGGGAGCCAGGAGGAAAAGGACTCTATTCTATTTAAGAAGCAGCCACTGAGAGTTTGACCATGCTCCAGTGAGTTGTATAGACAACATGAATTGGATTTTATTTTTTTTCTCCACTTCTGGGAGAGCTACAAAGGTAGGGGGTCAGACATGAAAGGACTTGGAATTCAGTGTAATCAGGATGTACGATGTGAAATTCCCAGAGAATCTATAAATATGTTGGGGGGAAAGTATAATATAACCATATAGTTCATTGTAGACTGAAGTCCCAATGTAAAGTGATGGGTTAGATGGCAAGAACATTTTTATTTATTTGTATTGTGTGGTGGGTGCATAAATGATATGTACGTATCCCATGGCTCATGTGGAAGTCAGAGGACAACTCTTGGAAGTCACATCTCTCTCTCCGCCGCATGTGCCCTGAGGACTTAATGTGGGTCATCAGGCTTGCATTGCAAATGCGTATCAACCAGCCATCTCATGGCCCCTGCTATGAACACTTTAAAGGCTTTGTACATACCAATTGCCAAATTGCTTTCAAAAAGTGGTGGTGACAGTTCAGTGTAGATATGTCCTGTCCTCTGAATCTTTGCTCCTGTTGCAGGTGAGGATCTTTAATGATGTAAATGAAAAGCTACTACTTTTTTTTTTTTTTTAAGGCTTCCAATACTATAAATGTTCTTAAGGCACATTTGTAATACACTAAAAAAAAAAAAAAAAAAAAAAAAAAAGGCAGGGGCGAGAGGAGAGAGGAAGAAAACTACATGCTCAGGGTTAAACCATCCTAATTAAAGCATGGGTAAAACATGCTTTAAACTAATTAATATTTTTTTAAGTATCATATGATGTAACATACCTGAGAAGTATGTATACTCAGTACTGGTCCTTGATTGGTGACTTGCCTTTATGAACGATATTGAAAATTGTTTCTTTGATTTTCTTAGCTATTCAGAGTCAGAAATGAGTTTTACACCTCTTAGAGTGAGGCAGCTGCAGGTAAAGAAGTTGGCAAAACCCCTGGGAAGGTTAATTAGAACTAATTATAATATGATTCACCTAATTTTCCTCCAGAAAGTTTAAGCAATTCTTTCTTAGCACGGTGAAGATTTTACTTTTCATATAAAAGCTAAACCTTTGTTTTGTTTTGTTTTTTCTGAACTCACAGATTATCCATGTTACACACTTTACAAGGAAAAAACCTGTTACTAGATACATTGTAGAATAAGGATTGGATATGGCTAGAAACAGTCTTTAACAGCTTATCATTTTTGACAGCATTTGCTGTAGTAATACATGTTGAAAATGGAAATATAAGCAAATATCTGTAATGTTAAGTCTTTCATGCAAAAATAACATAATTGCCAAACAGTGAAACCACAAAGCTTTTTTTCAGCTTTGATATTGCTTCATTTTATCTGGATTTTTTACATAATGCCATTTGCTTTGTAAGTACCATAAAATGATTGTTGTTTTAAACTCTTAGGTAGATGTGTATGGCATATGTATAAATCTGTGTGTGCGTCATCATGACAGAGAGCTGAATGTACTAAAGCTACACGCTAACTTGGAACTTGGTTGTAGAGAACTTTGACGTATGGAGAGGGAGGGTGCACTTTACCGCGGACCATATTTGTTACCAATGACTAAGGTAAACTGATCCTTCATAAATGTGGGGAGCACACTGCAGTGACAAACACAGTAGGCAAGGTAATCCCTTATTCGAGTTTCATCCGGTGCTCAAGGTGGCAGAAACACAAATCCAATGTCATGATACAAAAGGAAATAAGAAATGGCTGCAAATTGCATCATAGATAAGATTTCACGGTGTTTAATGGCTGGTTCAGTAAGGAGGTACACCCATTAGACCTGGATTACCTGTAAAGATAGGGAAGAAAGGTGGGTCTTAGAGATAGGGAACACCTTTTCTGTGAGCTGGTCTTGGTCTTGCATGCCTCTAGTCCTAGCATTTGGGAGGCTGAGGCAGAAGGATCAATTCAAGTTTGCGACCAGCCTGTGTTATGTACGTTTCAAATCCAGGTTGGGTTACACAGCAAAAGAGTGCAGAAGTTTTGTGGATTTAGAGCCTTCCCTAAATCAACTTATGCTTCTTGTGTGTGTTGTCCGTTCACTCATAAATGTATCTGCAATGCACTTTGAGCTCTTACTTTTATATAGCTAAAAAACAAGTCAGAAACACAAAATAAGGAGACTGGCCATAACTTGTTTTTAAACAATTCTCATTCAACAAACAGCCTTGTTCCTGAAATCAGCCTTAATCTTTTTTTTTTTTTTTAACTGTAAATAGGACCTGAGACTGAGAAAGGCTTTCTAGTGAGTGAATGTCGGAAACTGATAAGCGAAGTATTCTTGGGGCTTGGTAGCATAAGTTACTAAGACATATCTCCTTGTAATCTGCTGGTTTCTTCTGTCAGCCACTGACATTTGAACGATTTACTGATTAGCTTGTAAATTATAGAGCTGGTAAGTGTTGTGGACTTCTAGGCTAATTACACATTTGCAACTGCAATTAATGCTTCTCCTACTTTAGGGAACTGTTAGCGCTCATACCTAGAGAGAGGATAGTTTCACATAATTTTTTTATCATTAAAAAAGACGTGTACAAATTGCATTTTCAGACAGCTGGTACTACCAATTGAGTACCTTAAAGTCTTTAATAATTTGTCTAGTCAACTGTGTACTGTCATAAATGATACATATAATTTTTTGCAAAATAGGGAAAATAAACAAAGGAAAAACTATAGCAAGGATAGTAATAGTCTCTTTAACTTTTTCAAAAGAGTTATTTTGGTCTTAAAATTGTTAGAGTCCGCTATACAGATGAATTAGCTGAGTCTTAGAGAACGAATATGCAGAAAATGGAAGAAAAGCCAATCTCAGATCTAAGATCCTGAGGTAGCTAGGACCCATCCAAAGCCTGTCCTTTTGTACTGAGAAGTGTTGTTGGGTTTTTGTTGTTGTTGTAGATAAAACTCTCAGTGCAGTGGTCTTTATCTGACCTTATTCAGCATTGTCTTAGTGATGTCTGTCTGTGTAGCTGAGGCCAAAATAGTATCTACGGCCTACAAAGGTTTTCGTCAGCTTTAATTATGTTTTCAAAAACGAATTAGGCCTTATCTTTCCTAAAGATTTGTTGCAGAATTGTGGGGAGGAAAACCTTCCTTTCCCAAAGCGGCGCTGTGGTCTGAAGGTATTTCCTCATTTTTGCCCCTAGAAAACTTGTGATTGAACTTTACATTTCAGGATTTTCTTCAGCTGAGTCTGCCTATGCTACTTAATGCTTAAAAGCGTGGCTGGTTTTCCTGATCTTTCTTTGTTTTTCTTTTAAGATCTACCTTTGTAATCCAAATTAACCTCTCTCTCATACAAAGTGTCTGAGTAAATGACCACTGTATTTGTCCTAATTGGTATTTCAGTTTCCTAGTGAGAAACAGACAATCCTGACTCAACTGTTATGAACATAGGAGGCTTTGCAGTTATTTATTAGAAGACAGCCTGGGAGGAAAAGAGAAAATGGATTGTTGTGATCCTCTCTTGCTAAATCCGGCCCACTGCTGTTCTCTTTTCTTTACTGCTTCCTCTAAAAGGCATCATTTCAATGCACTAATCTTTTAAGCAACCATTCAGTGGGAACTGGGCTAGAACTCTGCTAAGGGGTCACATTCACCAGCCTGACAGTTATACATTTACAAAAGAAATGGTATGAATTTATTCAGCATCAAAACCTCTGCATCTCTTACCACCCAGACGTATTTCACACTGTATTACCGTCACTGCACTGTGATAGCTGCATAAATCCCATCCAGACTCATTTAATTAACCAGCGTTCTTTGAACAAAAATAAAAGTGCTGTTTTTATAGAAGAATAAAAGCTGCACGAATTGAGTGTGAAGAGGACAAATCATCAAATTAGTGATTCCTAACTCAGCTGGGGTCATTTTCCTGTCCTTCCTCTCACTTTGAGTCTTTTTGTTTGTTTTTGATAGAATAGAAAACTGGGAGCAGCACTCTGGCCTCAAATGTTTTTGAGAGTTGCCGTTATAACCACATCCTAAGCTAGCTCAGGACTGGTGATAACAGGCACAGAAAAAGGATTATTTCTTTTATAACATTTTCTGTGGTTGAACAAATAGTATGGACTAGTAACCAAGAACATAAACTCTGTTAGCTGAGTTTTCTAATTTATTTGAACTGCATGAGTTCAAATCCCAACCCTGACTCTTACAAGTCTTTTTCTGTGCTTTGGTGCCCTGTCTTTGAAATGAGGATAATTATAGGCTTACCTCATGCTGCAGTATGCAGTTAGCTGACTTGACACATACAACCTTTAGAGTGGGCCTGGGATTGTTAGACCGAAAGATGGGAGGAGAAAAACCACCAACCCAAATCATCATGACCAAATTAATTAGAACAAGCAGTTAATTAAAGCAAGCTTTTTTATTTGTTCCTCCCCCTAAGGTGGGGTCAAGGGGTCAGCATTGGGTGAGGAAAACAAGGTTTTTATGGCTTGAGGGTAGGGGGTTTCCAAATGGGGGATTGGTGGGCAGAATAGGAGGGGACAGAGAAGTTACAGGAGCAGAACAGGTCTAATGACCTGAAACAATGACATGCTTGCAAGTGGGCATGACAACGGGTAGTTGTAACTAGGTAACCTAGTTACAGGTGGTAGGGCTGCAAAATGGTTATTAAGGGCTTTGTTTGGATTTGGGTTTTGCTTTTGGTTTTTCGAGACAGGGTTTCTCTGTGTAGCCTTGGCTGTCCTGGATTCGCTTTGTAGACCAGACTGGCCTCGAACTCCCAGTGATCTGCCTACCTCTGCCTCTGGAGTATTGGGATTAAAGGCGTTGGCCGCCATGCCTGGTTCTAAGTCTTTGCAACAAAGACATGATTGCCATTCCTGGAACAGGCAGTACAAACCATTTGTAGTTAAAGTTACAGGTGGGGCATAAGCTAATCCTTGAGAAACATAGGTTTAATCATAAAAAGAAATGAACCTGTTTTGTCATTATTATAAGATGGCTTTTAAGCCTAAAATGGAGGTAGGCTGGTCCTTCAGTATGTTAAGCTGTTGTCTACTGTATGTGCAGAAGCAATTTGGTGTGACGTAGAGTGAGGTATGTCACTGGTAACTTTCCTTCACCTGGGCTGGACTGACAGGTGCAGGGCGTTCCTTTCTCTCCCATGCTCTTGTTTCTAAAGGCATCTTGCAATATAAGACAAGTGTTGGCAGATATAAGGGAGTACAGTTCTTTGAGCAGCAGGTATAGAAGGTGCTTGTCTTCTCAGACTGCTCCATTTTGTAGCCAGCTGCCAGGTTAACCTTTTTAAGTTAAATATATATATTCCCTCCACCCCCCACTATGCTCGGTATCTAATCAAGAGCTTTCTGCACACTGACCGCAGCCCTCAGACTTACCTTTATAAAGCAGTCTCTCACATTGCTTCCCACTCAGAATCTTCCAGTGTTACGGGTTCAAGAGACTTTCCCATGATTCCATTTTTTCCCTTTCTCTTTCTCTCCTCACCCGCAATAGGATCCTTCTGCCTCAAACAAAACCCACCATCATTTCTTGTGTGCCACATTCCTTCTTGGTCATATGTTCTTGGTTTTGGTTTTGTTTCGTTTTCGTTCTCTGGTTTTGCTGTTTTCATTTTAGCTAACACTTCTTCCTCTATTTATCTACATTACACCTTGTTCTAAGCTGAGCCAGAAAAGATGTAGGTATTATTTACCCCTTTGTATTATGCTTACACCATAGTCCATGGATGTCTGGATGAAGTAGATGCTAAGCTTGCGCTCTACTCCCAAACTATACTGGAATTCCGCTTCATCTGCCTTCTCTTCTGCAACCACCCTGGCCAACCACAGTTAGCTTTACCTGTTCCCTTCCTCCTCTTTTGCTCCCACCTGATCCTCCCATACAGTCTGTTCTTAACTGAGGAGTGAAGTGCACGCTCTTAAAACTTAAGACAATTCATATCCCTTCTCTGCTCAGAGCCCTCCAGTCACTTCCTACATCACTCTGAGGAAAACCAAGCTTCTTCAGACGGCCTGTGAATGCTCCTGAGGCTTGCCTTTCCAGGCCACCCTGTCTCCACACACTCGTGTTACCTGCTTACCCTGGTATCCTACTGCCCTGTCTTTCCCACACTGCTCACTGCATCTGCCTCACTGACTGCGTTGATGCTCTCCAAAGATACAAAGCCCAACCCAACCCCAGGACCTTTGCACATGTGCTCCCCTTTTCCCTGAACACTTCTCTTTAGGAAATCATGGCATGGTCTCTTCTGTGGGTCTCTAGTCATTGTCTCCTCAATGAGATCGTAACTGATAAGCCTAGGCTACTGTCTGTCTCTCCAAACTAGAATGTAGATTTTGGAGGGTGAGAGTTTTATGTGTATACTATTCATGCACATTCCAGAAAATGGCATATATTAAAGTCATTGGATGCTGGATGAAAACAGAGCCTTGAGAATATGCCCACACCCTTACTTCTCTCAGCACTTCATGCTCCAGCAAAATCAAACGCTCCATAACGGCCTCAAGAACATTAAAATAGCCATAGTTTAATATTAGCCATGGCAATTGGAGCAGAAAGTTCCATTACAGAGAAGAGAGATCCCTGCACCCTCTAAAAAAAATACTTCGTGCTATAATAGCTCTCATGTTAAGTTACACAGGTGTTCTGGGGGACTGTGATCAAGCACCAAGGCACATTTTGAGAGAGCAAATGGCATTTGCCACCCTAACCTTCCAATGTGGAGAGTATACCTAGTGTTTGGAGCATTTTTTTTATTCTATCATTCAAAGACAGAAAAGTGATGAAAGGAGATCATCAGTATTGAATCAAGCAGACCTGGGCTCAAATTTTGGCATATTACATGTCCTTGATCAGCTTGTTTATTCTCTGGGTCTCTGATTCCTTGTATATGAATTCCATAAATATGAATCTTAATGCTTTTCTCTAGATGTTATTCCAAAAAGTGAATGAGCAAAGACAGATAAAGCACATAATGTGTGTTCAGTAATTATCTATTGAGCATTGTCTCCAACAGATAAACAATTATATATTGTGCTACTACCAAGGCAAGAAGCAACAGTCCGATGTGTGGGAAGAAACCTTTGCCTCTGGGGCTCAGTCCACCAAGAAGCCCCCACACTCTAAGCCCCTGCACAGCATCTCATGAGGCTGCACAGCCTGCTGAGAACAGCCAGAGCAGCCACCTACTAGTTCTTCCGTAGCTTACCTCGTTTGTCTTTTGAATCCATTCCTGTTCATCTGTTTTGATTCTTAGTTTTCTTTACCTTCCTTCATTTTGGCTAAAGCGATGCTAGATGGGCAACACTAAAGATTCATACAGAATCTTTGTGCAGAAAAAAATCTACATACTGAAAAAAATTTTCAGGAAATCAACCAAGGACAGGACAGCTCGTTCACATAAATGAAATAGCGTGGTTACTAGTTTTTAGGTGGGAGGTAGAGGACGTACACAGATCAAGCCTTGAAATCGTAACTACCAAAATGAGGAAAATAATTCTGTATGGACCACAGAAGTATGTTGTGCATTTTATTCACCGGACATTAACTTTTAACTCCTTAGGAAGCCAAGGCTGTGGCTGAAGAAACCCGAGCTCTGCGGAGCCGGATCCATCTTGCTGAAGCTGCACAGAGGCAGGCGCATGGGATGGAAATGGACTATGAAGAGGTGATCCGTCTGCTCGAGGCTGAGGTCTCAGAGCTAAAGGCTCAGCTTGCTGATTATTCTGACCAAAATAAAGTAAGCAAACAGCCCTCTCTAGTTACCATGGTTTCCTTGCCACTGTCACGTATCCTGTTTTCATTTTCTTTTCATGTGCACGTCTAAACTAGGTCAGTGTTTGTCTTCTATTATTCAATGATAGGATGTTGTGTCGTGAAGAGGGTGACATAGAAGTTGTGGGCCTGCACTTTATCCAAAGAGCTTTGAGATGGAAAAGCACAGGCCCCGAATTAATTGGGTCATTGGTCATCATTGTTCCGTTCAGCTGTTCAGGTCTGGAACTGTTTAACATTTAATTGATGACATGGGTTTTCTCTTTCTGTTTTTGAGCTCCCTAATTTGCTTTGTGGAGATGGAAGGAGGAGATTCAAGGAATGAGTTTTGCTCTTTGATTAAAGAAGTTGGGGTAGTATACAAGTTAATGAATTTTTACACAAGACCTACAATGACTAATAAGAAGAAACCAAGTCTGAATTTGTTGGTTTTATTTTTCGAATGTAAAGAATACTAAACTGGGCTCCTCTAGGAAGCCACTCCGCTGCGGCAGAAGATACTGAGCACCTGGAGGAGGCAAGCTGGACGTCTCTATGTATAAACTGTCCACAGTGTACCTGCCATCCTTACTTATGCACAGCCTTCAAAAGCTATAGTAGGGTGTGTGTCTGTGTGTGCCTATATCACTGAAGGTATAAACTGGAATAAATTGAGGCAGACATTTATAGTTTTATAGAAATTCCTTAATCATAAGTAATGAGTATTTATATCTCTAACCCTTTCAGCCTTCAAGAGATGACAAAACAAATTTAAGCTATTTATAAATATTAAAGCATATGAGGCTCATGTTCTTTAGCATACCAAATGAAAATGAGGCTAGTTTTAAAAATAGTAAAATGTAATTTTCTTTGCTCAGCTCTGAGAAGTCCCCACTATTTCTCGCATATCTGCTCATTTTAAACCAGCTCCACAGAAGGCTGGAGCCCCCACTCACCACTGATGAAGACCACACAAGGACCATATAGCACTTAAGCTGCCACACTTAGGAATGCTAGTCACAGACATCTGTTTGTCTGTATACATTTTTAAAACAGGTATGGCTATAGTCCGTAAATTTAACCTAATTATGAAAATGTTTTAGAAATTACCAAAATATTGAAAATACTTTTAATAAAATAATTAGTTATTTTTAGAGCAAAAGTTGCTAGTATTTAATAGTATAAATGTTTTTGTTACTTCTTGTAGTGTTAGAGGTTGAAGACGGACCTCGTACATGTTAGGCTAGTACTCTCTTGTGGAACTACTCCTTAGCGCTGTACTTTTAAGTAATATCCTTCTAAGAGGTTTACATAAAATTATCCAGTGTTCTTTTTGTTTTGTTTTGTTTTTAGTTTTTAAATATTTGAGAGTGTGTATGTGTGGTGGTGTCCTTGGAGGAGGGAGGGCATGCGGCCCAGGTACATGTGGCGATCAGAGGACAGTGTTTTCTAGTCACTTGTCTCCACCAACCTTTGCATGAGTTCCTGGGAACAAACTGAGGTCTGCAGGCTTGTGCAGCAAGCACCATTAGCCACTGAGTCATCTCTGCAGCCCCTAGTGTGGCGTTCTGCTGTGTAAGTTTAGGTTATTTACCTTTGGTCTTCTCCAGTGAGGACTATTTTGGTCCTAAGTTGCCTGGTAATATAATTAATTCCGATTCTCCCTCTTTGTAGCCTGATGGGAATCCCGTTCCATCTTTTTAATAAAAATCTACACTACCTCACTAAAATCAATCTCTTTCATTGTTTTGAAAGAGGAGATATTAAACATAAGCATCTCAACATCAATATTTTCCTATTTCAATACCAGCTAAGAAGTA
The DNA here is from genome assembly GCF_903995435.1 of Acomys russatus. NCBI lineage: Eukaryota > Metazoa > Chordata > Mammalia > Rodentia > Muridae > Acomys > Acomys russatus. The sequence goes on along the minus strand of NC_067152.1, from coordinate 17,313,688 downwards.
ACTTCAGTGGCGTATGATTGCTTAAGCAGCTATTGACCTAGATACGACAAAACAAAGATTCGAATACGTAATTATCTTTACTTATTTGTTTGTTTGTGGGGGTTTTCATGTTGACTAGCATGTGGGTGCATGTGCATCTGTGTGCACCTGCATGTGGAGGCCAGAAGTCAACCTCAGGTGTCATCCCTCGAGAGCTACCATCTTTGGGGGATGGGAAGAGGAGGGTGTTTACAGGGACTCTCACTGGGACCTGTAGCACCAAAGGCCCTCCTCAACTCACCTCTCCAGAGATGGAATGGCAGAAGTGTGCCACTTCCCCTGGCTTTTTACATGGGAGCTGGGAGTGGAACTTGGGTAATCAGGCGCGCACCGAGCTAGTTCCAGAGTACCTAAATGTCTATTATTTCTGTCATAATGTTGTTTTCCCATAGATTATCAATCTGTTTTATAATTTACACTTGGGCTTTTGAAAAAATAAATCCGAAGCATAAGAAATAAAACATTATCAGGGCTAGAGAGAAGTCAGTAGTTAAGGATACTTGCTGCTCTTGCAAAAGACCCAAGTTCTGTTCCTCGTGCCCAGGTCGAGCAGCTCACAACCTGTAACTCCAGCTGCAGGGAACCTCATGCCCTTTCCTGACCTCCACGAGTACACTCCACACGCAACCACTCCCACATGTACCCTACACAGAGGCATGCTCCCATATACATAAATAAAGATATATATTTTTTTTTCAGTTAAAAAAATATTATTATAAAATAAGGAACTACTAACACCTGTGGAAAACCACAGGATCCCTCTCCAGGTTGCATCCACTGCCTTTGCCCTCAGAGTTCCCTACTTCCTTGGATTTGGTGTTTACATTTTCTTGATATTTTACTGTTTGCATATCTAGCCCCTGATTGTTTAGTTTTGCCTGTTTACCAGGTTAATGTGTAGCTAGTTGTATATTTTCCATCTTTATTCTTCATTGTGAGAATTACCACCATGCAGTGATCCATTCTTATTTGATGGACAGTCTTGTTATTTCTGCATTATTCTACTGTGAATCATGCTTCCGAGAACATTCTGGTACCTATAACTTCCTCCGCATGTGTAACTGCTACCTATAAGAAGTAGTATTGCCAGGCTAAACGATAACTGTATTCTCAACTTTATAAGTAAATGCCTATAGTGTTTATAACTGATTTGTACTCCCGTGAAGACTGGATGAAAGTTACCATTCACCTCTTCTGCTGATCCTTGGCTTTCTTTTACTTTGAATGTTTATCCATCTGGTTGGTGTAATATCCTAGGCTCAGTTACTAATGACTGACATGGTGGTGTTCCGGGGACTGTAGGCACTGGCTCATGAGAACTTGTGTCTTCTCAGTGCCATGTTCACTGATGGATATTGAGAGCTTGAAATCAATCACGATGGGGTCAATTATATGCCGAAGTGCTGTAAACCTGCCATTTCTTCTTCCCTGTCTGAGTTAAACAGTTGAGCATGTATTTATACATTCAATAGTCATTTACTTTTCTCAATGAAATGCCTTTTGTATCTGTTAGTTATTTTCCCATTGGGTTAGTCATTTACTTTTCTCAATGAAATGCCTTTTGTATCTGTTAGTTATTTTCCCATTGGGTTATGTGTCTTTTGCTTAGAGACATGTAGTGAATATATATTAACTTACAGATTATAAAACTTGTGCCTGCCTTTTTTACTCTATAATGAAATAGAAAAGAGCTTTTAATTTTCATTCAAATTCACTGTCTTAGCTACTTTTCTATCACTAGGATAAGACACCATGACAATTTACAGAAGGAAGAGTTTATTTGAGGCCTACAGTTTCAGAGTTTTGGAGTCCATGTCCATCACAGCAGGGAGCATGGCAGCGGGCAGGTAGGCATGGCTCTGGAGCAGCAGCTGAGAGCTTACACCTTGATTGACAAGCATCAGACAGAAAGAAAGCTAACCAGTAATGTCCTAAACCTTTGAAGTGCCGATGCCTGCCCCCAGTGACACACCTCTGTCAGTAAGACCACACCTGCTAACCCTTCCCAGTTTACCAACTGGAGATTAACCATTCAAATATATGAGCCTATGAGAACTATTGTTACTCAGACCACCACACTTACCAGTTTCTCTCCCATTTCTTTTCAAAAGTCCTTTGATCTCCAAAGATACTTACTTACATCTTCTTCTAGAAACTGTAAAGTTTTGATATTTCTATTACTGGTTTTGCAGCACTTTATTAGATGGAGAACCATCTTGTACTTCCATTATTCCAAATGAACACTACCTGATTCTTTATTTAAAAATCTCATTTGCTAACTTACCTGGAAGTCATCTTTGCCCTATATCAAGATTCCGTATGGATGTGGCTCTTTATTCTCTTTCATTGGCTTACATAAAACAAACACAGTTTGTTCTTACTATGTCTTTTATGATAGTCTAATTATATTGTCTTTTTTTTTTTTTTTTTTTTTTACCAAAAATGTGTTGGCTACATGGCCCTCTTATTACATTATCAATACCACCAAAAACAGGATTACAATTTTGACAGTAAGATCATTGACAATATAGATTAACTAGAAGAATTTTCTGGCCTTTTTTATGAATAGCACTGAGGAACAGAAAGTTTTTGTCTCCAGCTAAAGTATCTAGTTTATAGATCACAACCCTGCAAATTTTGCTGATGTTTGTTTCATGGCTCAATGTGCACTTGGTCCTTACAAGTGGTCAAAGTGAGCTTGAAATGATGTGTGCCATGTCACATGGGGTTCCATGTAGTTAACAACGTCGAGGCCATCAGGGGCTCAGTTCCTCTCTGTTCATAATAATGTGTTTGTGTTCTTAAACCATCAGTTTGTGAGGGAAACATACTAATATCTCTCTTGTGATTCCCTTCCTTTAATGTTATTTACCTAATTTGAAACAGTGCTTTTACTTATATTAAGGCTTTAGAATCACACAACCATCTTTCATGAAACTGTTAGGATTCTTCATCTGTAAATCTTTCCCTTACAAGTATTGAAACTAAAATAGTTACATACTTTTGTTTAATATTTACCTACATATATTTAAATATTCATTTGCTTCAACCTTGAGTTTTTATTTATTTCAGTCCTGTCTGTGGCATGCACGAAGCCGAATCTTCTGCCGACCCTCTTCTTATTAGTTGGTGGGCTGTAATTCGAAATGACTTTCCTTTTATAGCCTTTCATTTACTAAAGCACTTGGCTCATCTTTGTCCTCTTCTTAATTATAGCTATCTATGTGTTCATGTTATTTCACTGGAGTTCTGTATCAATCCAGAGTTCTGGTCCCCCTGCCCAATTATACATATACTTCCCTTTACTGGTTTTAAATTTTTACACTGTCTCCAATATTTGCATGGTGACTAGCAGTTGGTCTCAGATTAGTTAGATAATCTCAATTTTCTTTGCAACATGCAGAGCATTGTAATCAGGAGCCAGTTGGACATCCTCTTCTTCTCTGCATCAGGTTTAATCCGTGTTTCAGCCTTTCTGACCTGATGCATGTCAGCCTTGACATTCACAGCGAACACAAGTGTTATCTTCTGTCTCCATGGCTGGCTCAGCAGCCGTGGTAATCTGATGTTGGCGTAATACTCAAGCCTGTTTCTTCCAGAGTCTCTTGTGATGGTATTTAGGCCTCCACAGACACTGGGTCTTGGAAAAGGTGGCTGAAGGTAGTGAGTGAGTGAAGGTCTGCTTTTCTGAGTGGTGCACGCCTGCACTTTAGCTGCAGCTTTGGCAGGGGCTTCCTTCATTTTGGGCACTGTTTTGGTAAAAAGCCTGTTATAAAGCGCCACGTAGTTGCTGGGACTCAAAACTGAGTCCATTGCAAGAGCAGCCAGTGCTCTTAACTATGAAACCTTCACTCAGGTCCTGTCTCTAACTTTATCCTATCATGTTATGAAATTCATCAGTGTCTTCCCATCTACACATTAAAAGCACTTTGAGCATAAACCTAGTCCTCTCCCTCCTTAGTTTTGTCTTGACTTTATCACTTTTGCAGGTTGTTTAATGTGGCCCGAATTGATCTGGATGGACCCCTTGTTTATACCTTTTGTTAATAATTCACTGTCACATCTCAAACTTCATTGCTTCCTGAAACAGTTGCTTCAGATTCATTCAGTAAAGACCTGTTGATAAACTCTGTTTTGTTCCTCTGAAAAACATTTTGATTCTACTTTTAAAATATATTTAAATACATTTAAGGTATTATGTTACTTTGTTTATTGCTTTTTGCTTGTTTCTTTGTTTGTTTTTGTTTTGTTTTGTTGGTTTTTCCAGATAGGGTTTCTCTGTATAGATTTAGGGTATTGTGTTACTGTATAACTTTGTTCATTGGTCATGTTGGCTGGTTAGTTGGCTGGATTTGGGGGAGTTTTGTTTGTTAGATTTTGTTTTGTTTTGGGGGGGCGTTTCTTTCTTTTCTTTTCTTTCTTTTTTTCTTTCTTTCTTTCTTTCTACAGGGTTTCTCTGTGTATCCTTGGCTGTCCTGGACTTACTTTGTAGACCAGGCTGGCCTCGAACTCACAGAGATCTGCCTGCCTCTGCCTCCTTGAGTGCTGGGGTTACAGGCATGCGCCACCATGCCCAACATTGTTGATTGTCCTTATTTTATGCTGTTATGTCAGCTATTAGTCTTTTTTTATGTATTTCCTTCTATATGGTTTTAAGATCTCTTTGCTTTGATAGTCGGTGTTTTAACCCCCATCAGTCATTTGTTGATCTGATCTATTATAATTTATGCTGTTGGGGATACATTGAACTTTCTAATCTGAACATCATTGTCTTGCCATGTCTGGAAAGCTCTAAACTGTCATCCTCTGATTGTTATTTCAAGTTGTCTGTCTCTCCCTCCCTGGTCTCTCTCCAAGGTCTCACTATGTATGCCAGCCTAGCCTTGACCTCATACAGATCCTCCTGCCTGTGCCTCCCAAGTATGGGATTAAAGGCATGTACAACACTGCACACATTTAAACGAAAATATTACTCGTTTCTTAAAATGAGCATTTTGCTTGCATGTATGTGTACCATGCATGTGCCTGGTGCCTGCTAAGGCTAGAAAAGGGACTCAGATTCCTAGACCTGGACTTAGAACCAGTTGTGAGCTGCCTTGTATGTCGAGGTACTGGGACCCGAGTCCTCTGTAAGTATAGCAAGTGATCTTGAGTAAGAAGCCATCTTTCCAGTCTCCATGCAGTTTCTCTTTAATTTTTTATTCTGGTAGTTCAAGAGATTTGCCTGTTCTCTTACCTTGCTTCCCTTCATATTTCTTTTTTTTTTTTTTTTTTTTTTTTAGTTTGTTCACTTTACATCACGATTGTAGCCCCCTCCCAGTCCTACCCTCCCTCCCTCATCTCCTCTCCCCCTTCCCATAGTCCTCTAAAAGGAGGAGCCCTCCTCCCTTAACGTCTGACCCCAGCCTATCAAGTCTCAACTGGACTGCTTGTATCCTCTTCCTCTGTGGCCTGGCAAGGCTTCCCCACAAGGGGGACGTGACCAATATGCGGGCACCAGAGTCCCTGTCAAAAGTAGTCATCACTCCCCATATTATAGGACCCACAAGGAGACTGCTGCCTACCTATTATATCTGAGCAGAGGGTCTAAGTCCTCACCATGCATAGTCCTTGCTTGATGCATCAATCTCTGCAGCACACCCCCCTCCCACGAGCCCAGATTTGTTGGCTCCTTTCATATTTCAAATTTTACCTATCTGTTCCGCTCTCAGAACCTTTACTACTTCTGTTTTCCAGTTTCTGTATTTTCTTTTTATGTGTATGAAATTGGGTATTATTTGTTGTGTTCTAACATAATAATGACTATATTATTAAATTTTGACTTTTATTCTCATTAGATCTATTTTGAGTTGCTGGTCCTGTTATATTTTCAATTCTCTCTTTTTAAAACATGCTAAACATAGTTACTCTATGTTTATGTACCTGATTAATATATACACTCTTTAGATGTGATGATTAATTATCTGAATGTCAATTCACAAGATATAATTCTTCATGTTAAGTGATTTTTTTTTAATTTCAACTTTGTGGGGGGTTTTTGACACAATTATGAACATTCTATGAAATCTCAACTTAGAAAAATAGCTTCCACAGCAACTTTTATTTTTGCTTCTCTTAACCTAGGACCAATTTAGGTAATAGTTTCAGGTTCTGGGTTTTTCATGTCCTCTAAATAATATAAATTCAGACCCCAAATTTCCTTCTGTTTCTCTATCAATCATTGTTTGAGCGTTACAGTTAGCAATTATTCAGGACAGACTTTTTTACTGAGCAGAGCCAAAATCCAAGTACCTTTTCGATGAAAATTGTTTCACTCATTTTCCCATCACAGCTCTGCATGCCAGGTATGTCTGATGAAACCCAAAGTGTAGCCCTCCAGGATCAGCATTTGCCTCAGAGCGATCCATGCTTCACAGTGTAGCCCTCCAGGATCAGCATGTGCCTCAGAGTGATCCATGCTTCACAGTGTAGCCCTCCAGGATCAGCATGTGCCTCAGAGTGATCCATGCTTCACAGTGTAGCCCTCCAGGATCAGCATGTGCCTCAGAGTGATCCATGCTTCAGCATTTCCTCATCACCATGGCTGTTCGTGCCAGCATGGGCACTGCTGCTGTTCTTCATAGGATGCTTCTTCTTCTCTGTTGTTAACAGTCCAACCTTTCTTGAATTTTATTGTATATGCATGTGTATGTGTGCATATGTGTGTATATGGTCAGCACTTTGGCCTATGCCACCCAGAAAAGGTTTTCTGTTAGCCTGTGTTAAAACAAGTTCTTTAAAAAAATCTGAGCTGGATGTAAGTCACTGTAAAACATAATATACAGAGTATGTCATAGAACTGAAAGTATCTGTATGTAAATTAACTTTTAAATATTTAATTAGTTATGTTGCACCTCTTCTCAAAATCAAACACATTTGTAGAAAGAGAGACAATAAATGAAATGGTAGTATCAGTTGCTAGTTCATGAAAAATAAAAATAAGTTGTTGAAAATTGAAGAAATGGCAACAGTGCTACTTTTACTGTCTTTTTCAGGAAAGTGTCCAGGACTTGAGAAAGAGAGTCACAGTTCTTGACTGCCAATTGCGAAAATCAGAAATGGCTCGGAAAACTTTTAAGGCATCTACTGAAAGACTTCTTCATTTTGTGGAGGTAGGTTTTCTCTTACAGTTGACCCACTGTCTTCTTGGATTCCACAGCAGCAAGTCCAGGAACTTTTATTTTGATTTTGGTTGTAGTGTGTCTAGCCAATGGACAGCTCATGTTTCATGGTTGTGGGGAAAGTGGGGACTTCCTCTGACCTGAACTCTGGTGCTCTGCCACTCCCATTTCATCACTTCTGCTGGCTGGGGAGGCCCACAGGCACACAGAGGAAGGGGAAGCAGGCTATCCAGATGAGCCCTGATAGGCTGTGGTCATACAGTGAGGGAAGAGGTCCCCTTCTGTCAGAGGTCTAGGGGAGAGGAATAAGACAGAAGAGGGCAGGAGGGTGGGATCAAGAAGATACAAGTGAGGGGATAACAATCTGGATGTAATCTGAAAAAATTATAATAAATTTAAATTATTTTTAAATTTAATAATCATGGTTAGGTATTCAAAATTAATTAATTTATTAATTTTTTTTAAAAAAAGAACCAGGAACAAAAACTCCAGGATGCTCCACAAACCACACCCAGCTCTCTACTGAAGCTATGCAAATGAAATGATGTGTAGTCTTACCCTGCTACAGTAGTAGCTGTCTTTCTCTAGGACTCTACAATACCGTTCACCTCGCTTCTCATTCCTACACTATGTGCTCAGGCCCAAGATGGTTTCTTCTGATGGAATAGAAAAATGCCTGACCGTGTTTTGACAATGACAGACTATAAAACTATTTACATAAAAGCTGTATTTTATTATTAAGTCATCTATTTAGATGATTTCATGAATCCGTAGGCTATACGTAACATATGCATACCTACTAAACCATTTAAGCATCTGTGGATTTTTATAGACCCAGGGGTCCTGAAACCAATGATCTGTACATACTGAGGAATAACTATACTACATTGCTTCTAAGAAATTGTGCCAAGCCTGACAGCACAGAGATGTAATCCCAGCTCCTGGAGTGTGGCTGCAAGATAGCAAATCTAAGGCTTCTTTGGAGTACGAAGGGAGTCCAAGGCCAGCCTGAGTAACTTAAGATGAAACCCTGCCTCAAAATAAAAAGTTAAAAGGAGGGCTGGAAGCACACTTACATGATAGAATGGTGGATAGCATATGTGAGTCCTAAACTCAATCTCTAGTACGAAGGGAGGAAAAGAGGAAGGGACAAACAGAGGGAGGAAGAGGGAATACGTCCTCGTCACAGAAACTTGGTGTTTGGTGACTACAGAAACATCTCTTGCAAAATAGCAATTCTAACTTGTAGTCAGATTTAGATTTACTTTGGTATATGAAAAGAATGGCTAACATTATATAGATTGTTAGTAATAAATATATATATATAATAAAATATATACTGTCTTTTAATAAGTACTTTCCTTAAAATCCTGACACCATGTAAACATAATTTGGTAACTATGCTATCATGACGTGCGGGCTTCCCTTACCAGGGAGGAGTACTTGGTGCTCTTGTGAAGCACCTGAATTCAGTTCCCAGCACTCATGTCAGGTGACCCAGCCACCTTAACTCCAGTTCCAAGGAGCCTAGCATTCCTCTTCTAGCTTCTGCAGGCATCTGCACACATGTGCACACTCACACACAAATAAATTAATACAAGTATTCTAAATAAAGAAATATCTTACAATTATTTCTAAGTAGAATTACATGTTAATGTAATTGACTCCCCAACATAATAGGGACATCTGCATAGTTGACGAAGAAGAAAATCGTAAAAATCAATTAATCAAGTCAAGTGGTTTTTATTTTTTGGGTTGTTTTTTTTTTTAAGTTATCAAACTTACAAATCTCTTTCACCATCTTGTCTGTCCCTAGGCTATTCAAGAAATAGTTTTGGATAGTTCTGCTCCTTTGTTAAATTTAAGGTAAGAATACTTTCTACAGAGTATGAACACAGTAAGTTCTATAACTACTGTGGCTAAAATACTCCAGTGGTTTTAGAATGCTACATGATTCCCATTGGATGCTCTTTTTCAGGTTTTGTTTTGTTTGTTGGTTGGTTGGTTTTGTTTTTTGTTGTTGTTGTTGTTTGTTTGCTTGTTTGCTTTAACTTTTTCAAAGTGTAAGTGCACTCTGAAAGAAACTGCTGGAAGCATTATACAGCCGCTGTAACTTTGCACTCTAAGACTGAGGACGCACACACCCTGTCTGTGTGAGGATAAGCTGCTGGGGGCAGATGCTGCTGAGGATCAGTCTCAGCCCGGTGGATGTGTCACGACAAATAGAATTTTGCAAAACCTATTCAGGCAATCAGCTTCTTTCACGTTCATCATTTGGTAGATACATATAAAAGAAGCATGTTTGTAGACTACACCTTAATATGTTGTTATTCACCTGAAGGTGCTGGCTTCAGGGTTCCTCCTTGCAACTACAAACATACAAATAAAGTCTATTGGTCCCAAAACACATCTCTCTTTGATACGGGATGAAGGGCATATGCAGAAGAAAGATTCCTACTGGTCTATGTCAAAAGCAATTATTTCCTTATGACTGCCAGAGTTCATACTGTGCCCGTCTCTGCCAGCACCAACTGCAGAAACAGAGACAACTGGTACTGTGAGGTCAGTAGTCCACTAGAGGAAACGAGCCATACATAGCGCCTTCTACCTGTGACCCAGCACTTGTGAGGCGAGATGTGAGAATCTCTGCTGAGTCCAAGGCTGGCCAGTGGGGCTACAGTGAGAGCTTCTCTTAGGAAAAGAAAGAGTGTTAACATAGCTGTTTTTCCAAATTTAGAATAAAATATACAGTTGTTGACTTTTACACTCATCTTAACGTTTCATTCCTCATTATGAAGAAATCTGGCACTTTTGTTGTTGGCCATGTTATTTACAATATAGTCCCATGGATTCTATGAGTATTGTTTTAGTAAGGGTTTTAAACTGTCCAGCAACCATATCCCTCTTCTATATTGTAAGTGTACCTCCACCCCCCCTTAAGTCTCATTTTGACCTTTACTAACTCAAATTTTTCTTATTAAATATCAAGTTTAAAAATAGTTAAAAAGCAATCCTTATGCTCAAATACTTTTTAGGGGGGGAAAGGCCACTTTAAAAAGCTATAGTAAGCAATTTCTGCAGTGTCTTGAAAGTTAAACACTGCTACAGTCTTACAGTCTTGTTCACACTTCTTCCCTTCCCTTCCCTCCCCTCCCCTTCCCTCCCCTCCCCTCCCCTCCTCTCCCCTCCCCTTCCCTTCCCTTTCCTTTCTTTTTTTTTTTTTTTCCTAGTTATTTTGTTCTAAATTTTTAATGGCAATTTTGATCTTGATTCTTACATAGGACTGGAAAATATGATCTGTACAATTTCAGCCTTCAGGGTTTACTGAGATTTCCCCATTGCCTGGTATTGATCAGTGTCCTCCTGGAAACTGAAAATAATGTCTGTTCTGCCTGGTGCGCAGAACTCTTCAGGGTCCCTCTCAGATCTTTCCTGTTGTTTTGCTTTGTATTGAATTTTTTTTAATAAGGAGATTTAAGAATGCCCCCACCATGATTATTTTTTTTCCTGTAACTTTAACAGGTTTTATTTTATTTGACTCAGGGCAGAACACTTTTGTTACACTGCTTCTATGTGAAGTCAGCCTTGGTCATCCAACACAGAGGAAAGGTCATGCCTTTGAGTTGGAGAATTCTTAAGTTTGTCCTTGTGAGCCAATGATGTCATGTTTTAAAAGATGGCTTGTAAATAAATTTTTTTCCATAAATTCTTCTGTCTTCTTCAATAAAAGCTTTAGTGTAATCTTTAAGGAAAGTGTTGCATTTTAAATCATATCTTAATGTGTTTACTTCAGATGGTACCTTATTTAAACTCTGAGACAGAAAATAAAACAAAAAGTAATGACTGTGGGAAAGAGATTTACAAGGGAGAAGGGAGATGGAAAGGTTCGGGGGGAAGGGAGAAGGATGAGAGAACATAGCCAGAATGCATTATATACATGTGGGAAATTATCAGTAAAGAACGCTATTAATAAAAAGTAAAACAGAATATCACAGTGAAAAAACTAACATAAAGCCTTTAGGACAGCAAATGTGAAAATTTAAAAGATAATTTATTAAGTAAATATACATGTATCAAATCTATTTAATATTACTGCAAGCACTAGAAAACATCTGTTGAATAAAAATAAACTAATATTTATATGTTTAATCTAAAATCTCACAAAATAAAACAAAAGGACCAACAATTTGGAGTCTTCTTCCTTTACTTCTCTCTTATATATAAAGTCAAAGCATTTCTTAAAATATGTGCATTTACTATATAGTAAACAAGTGAAAGCAGAAACAAATTTCTATGTGATCGAGTTCTTGTATAGCTCTATGAATGTAATGTTCCTTGAAATAGAAGTATCTTTGTGCAAACATAATGGATACAAATTCGGGTTTAACAAAAATGGGTGTCAGTTGCTGTGTGGTACCCTCAAGGCCATTTCATGTTTCACACAGTGAAAGAAGAGCTGTGTTTGCATCACAGACTTCGCTTCCACTACTGGGAAGGAATGGACGCAGCTTCCCAGCAACGCTTCTTCTGGAATCCAAGGAACTTGTGCGGTCCGTTCGTGCCATACTTGATATGGACTGTAAGTCATCCATTTTTTTTTTTTTTTTGCACCTTTTTGATAATTTGTTAAACAAAATGCAAGAAACATTAGTTCTCATAGTTTAAATGGAATATATTTGTCTGCATAAAATTTATAGATACTCATTAAAGATTTGCCAATTGTGGAAAAGAATATTTGCTCTCTTTAAAGTGTTCAAGATCATGCCTAACTGAAGCCAGCTAATTAATAGATGTCTTTACTTCTATTTCCTTCAAAAGTGTCTTTGACATTAGAAAGCAAATAGCAAAATAAATCACACTAGACACCTGATGGCAAAAGCAATGCCAAGGAAGATTTTAAAAATATGCAACAGGCACGTTAAATGAGGTTGAATGAGGCCTAAAGGTACAAGGCCATGACCCCAGCACTTGAAGCACTGAGGCAGACCAATGCAGACCAGCTTCAGCAGAAGATGCCCAAACAACAATGAATTAGAAAGGACTGATGAGACATAGCCAGTTATGGTGCTTAGAACCAAAATCCCAACATTTAGGAGCCTTAGGCAGGAGGATTTCTGTGATTTTGAGGCTAGTCTGGACTACATAATGATTGCTAGCATAGCCTGGGATAAGTATTGAAGACCTTTCTCACAAGATCAAACTGAAGAAACGCAAAATACAAGAAATCTATTGAAGTAGTGAGTTAAGTTAAACCATGAAGGGAGAGAGAAAAAGACTATATTATTAACAGGGATGACTAGGAACACACTCTGGCAAGTGAGCCAGGTAATTAATGAAAGGACTGTGGAGAAACCGAACCAATTCCCTGCTCTTCTGAGCTGCCAGCTTAGTGAGGGCCAAGAGAATGCTGCCACAGTGTGGTAACTGTGTGGTCAGTACTAGGGCTCTTTCAAGTCAGCAGTGTGGTCCTCAGAGAAGTGGACCAGCCCTAAGTAATTCCCAGCACCAGCACAGGGTCCTGGGGGACACCTAAATGACTGGACATTTCCACCTTTCCCTCATCCTGCCTCCCAGGCACTTCTACCTCTTCATGAGAATTTCAACCTTTAATATCTATACCATTTATTCTTCTGCATTGAAAATCACAGGTGATTTTCCTAACTCTAACATCATTTATAAAAATCAATAATAACTTATCCAAGATACAAAATAGAGGAATGTGGTTTATGACCAAATGGTTTCAGTAGGTAAAATCTTAGCTCAAGAGCACTAGGCAATGTGATGAAATAATGCTGTTACCTACACTTAGCATCCCTACAAAAGTAAGAGCCATGGCAGAGTCCAAGAACCTTAGGTTCACAGTTTACGTAGCACACGTACACATGACTGTCTAAAGCGGTGAGCCACTCGTGACCAAATCCTAAACAAAGGAAAATGCAATCATTTATTAATTTACTTAGTGGTTCCGAGCCTAGAAAAGCTAAGTCATATTTAAACTATACAAATGTATTAGATTTATCCAAAAACAAAATCGTATTCTAGGATCAGGTAGCTTAAATTGTTTTTAACCACATGAATGTCTTATCAGACATTTGAAAATTATTGTACAGAATATCTTCTGACATTGCAGTCATCTTAAGAATCTACTAGGCTGGCCATCCAAATGGCAGCTCAACTTGGGATACCACCTGGAATACCTGCCTCTTGTATCCTCTCCAGCATGGAGGCCTTAGGTAGCTAAACATATATGGTGATTCAAAGATCCCACACAGATGGTTAAATAAGCAAGAGAGAAACTACATCTGCTTCTGTGGCTTAGCCTCAGAAACTGCACAGCATTGATTCCCCCATCTGAGTTCATCCATGCAGATTCCAGGGAGGGAACTGGGGCTCCATCCTACAGAAAGTGCTACCAAGGTCATGTTTTAAAAGATTGTATAGATAGAAGCTAGTGTTATGGTCTGTTTTGAAGAATTTAATTTTCCACAGTAGAACATAGCAGATTTAAGTTAGACTTGATGGCTACATAACATCCTCCACATGTCAGGTAATATGTGGCATTCAGCAGAATAGCGCGCTGTCTTTGTTTCTGTCTCTCCCCTTAATATCACTACCTGTGTTTGTCTTAGTCTGGCATTCCACTGTTCATCCCACTCTTAACCTTATCTAAGCCAAGAAGGAAATGCATAAAGGTGGGTGGATGAGTGACTGGATGGATGGGTGAGTGGTCAGTGGTTGGAAGGATGGACAGGTAGGAAGGGATGCAAGTAAGTAGCTAGAGAAAGAGAGAGATAATTTCCTCCTAGTTGTCAAAATACTAAGTTGTAGATATAATTCTGGCTAGTACGTAGCATTGCTTGGCTTGATGAACTAACATTCACAGGCCCTTTGGAAACTTTTGAAGATTAGAAACCAATCTTCAAAATTCTGCCTATTCACTTTATATGAGTATATGTTTAAATCTTATGTAACCTAATACATTTTAAAAGTAAAGTTATATGTCAAGAAAGCATAATAATTCATTACATAGGGGATTTCTTTCTTCACTTCAGGAAGGGCTGGACTCCGTCACTTCTAATAAACACGTGAAGACTCAGAATTCTATGTAATAAACACTTTTATGTTTCGGTAGAAACAGTAGAGGGAAACACCTGCGAAGATATAACCCAGTGGACATTGCTGTAATTAACTTTAATTACCTCACTAGCATTAACCATTATCTCCGTCAAACATGATTATTCAAAGAAATTATTTGAAATTCAGCAGATTTCTTTGGAAGAGAACAGAAAACTGGCACGTGCACTTTTTATCCATTCTAAGGCTTTTCATGCTTTGGTGTTTAAAAACAGCATACAGTTTCTATGCTGTCTTATTTAAAGTATAGCTGCTAATGTTGGCATGTTCTGTCAGTGTTTTTCAGCTTTATAGGCCATACCTCTTTAACTTTAATAATTCAGAGAACTCTAGCTCATTTCTTTTCTGTAAGCAGTGGTGGTTTTTTGTTTTTTCATGTATATAACAGGAAACATAAATTTACTAGAATGAAGAAGCTCAGTCAGCTAAAACCCCAACCTCATTTCTTTGCCTTAGTTATGAGTATTTCAAGTTGTAACTTGAAATATTCACCTGGGCAATTATTTCCACTTTCTTTTAATATTAACACACTCTAGGATTTTATACTAAAGCTTTTCCTCAGAAATCTGTAGCATAAGCTCTCTTGGATCTTACATGTTAAAAACAAGCTGAGAAGACTGGAAGGCAATCCCAAACCCGATCTGGATTACCAATTTCTCTGAACTCTGATAAAATCTCTCTTCCAGAAATGTTGAGTCATATGCATCTTGCATCCATTTTCAGAATATTGCTGAAATCCTCTAAGATCCCCATGTGTACCAACATCGTATGTATGGCCATCCCATCCTCATCAGGCGCCTGGGGAGACAAATGTCAGGACGTACATGAGTCCCGGTAGACTTGAGCATCTTCAGTCAGTATTGGAACCCTGGAAATGCTGCTCCCATCCACTATCAATGGCCATATCTTTGTGGTACCTTAGGGTAATCTTCATGTGAAATAACTGCTGCTTCCTAACAGTGGTCTTTGGCTAACATGTAGATTGACAAAATTATTATGAAAAAAAAAAAGGCAAAAACATTCAATTCTGATTTAAATAATTTTTAAAACTTCTTGCCAGTTATCCCATAGGAGACCTTAATGAAATGAGAGCTCACTGAGTTTCCAGTGTATTAGTGTAGGAGCTGAAGAGATGGCTCAGCTGCTAAAGGCTCAGAACTAAAAAGGAACAGTCATTGACTTCCTGCCTTCAAGTTCTCATAGAAATGGAAAATAGGATATAAAAACAGAAATATGCATATCTTTTCAGGGTGGGGCAGATAAGACCTCATAGTAGGAAGCAAGAACAGCTAACTTCTTACTTTCCCTATTGAACTAGTAATTATGGGAGAACTAGGCCCTGGTGGGAATGCACTTCTGTATTCTGGATTGAAAAGACAGTGAGAAAAGTAAAATACAGCTGAGAGGTGCGAAACTTTTCACCCTTCTCTTGTTCCTCAGACTTCAGCTAGATTTTTTGTCAAGCAGAAGGCAAGTAGGTGTTGATCTTTTGTTTTGTTTTGTTTTTGTTTTTCGAGACAAGGTTTCTCTGTGTATCCTTGGCTATCCTGGACTCGCTTTGTAGACCAGGCTGGCCTCGAACTCACAACGATCCACCTTCCTCTGCCTTCAGAGTGCTGGGATTAAAGGCGTGCGCCACCATGACCCAGCTAGGTATTGATCTTTTGAGAAGCACAGACAGTGCTTTATATCAGACATACATGGGACTACATCAACATTAATGTAGAGGGAGCTAGCACCAAGTACATATGACTTCACACATACATACTGTTTGCCATTCTTATGTTCACTGTGCAAACACATCCAGCCAACCTCCAACCTGAGCTGGGCAACTCCAACAACCTGGTCATGTGTGTGGGTATCCAAGAAGTCCCTGTATCCACTCAACAGTCACAAACCAGAAGCACAAGTCTGTAACCTAGCTACATATATATCTAATTCAAGCTCTTCTAAACAGATACATAAGAATATGTGATTATGGAAAGGTCCATTGCATTAAAGCAAGGAAAACATAGATGTCAAGGCTTGGGAGAGTTCAGAATTAATATTGTAGCTATGTGAAGACCTTTTGATCCTGCCTATCTGATTAAATTGGCATCCCCAATTGGGAATGCACTTTAAAAGACTGAAGACAGTGTCTACACAAGGAACAAGATGAATGCATCATAGCTGGGGTCTTAACTTTTGATGTTTCATACAACTGAGATGCAGTTGGAACTAATTTTTCTACACCCACAAGGGTCTAAATGATGCC
Source organism: Acomys russatus (assembly GCF_903995435.1). Taxonomy (NCBI): domain Eukaryota; kingdom Metazoa; phylum Chordata; class Mammalia; order Rodentia; family Muridae; genus Acomys; species Acomys russatus. The sequence goes on along the minus strand of NC_067152.1, from coordinate 17,297,101 downwards.
AAGCAAAGGAAGCAAGGGGCACAACGCATTCCTTAAAGAATACTCTTTCTTCTCTCCTAAATTACTCATATATTAGGCATTTTTTAAAATACCAATTTAGGAGCCATCTGGGCCTGCCACTAATTAAAGCTGAAAGTAAAAACTATATCAAGTACAGGTGGGAATGTAAATTGGCACAACTTTCTTGAGTGTGTGTGTATATATGTATGTATGTATATGTACGTATATATGCGCGAACACACAAGATCTCTTAAAAGATCCTCTGAAAAAACTTTTAATGTTAAAAATGTTTTTAATGATCATATATTTTAACTCACTAATCTCAACTATTGGTATTTTTACAAACAAGTAATAAAAAATATATGTGTAAATATTTTGATTAAAGCATTTCTTATTAAAAATATAAAGGTCCAACTGTTATAAATTGGTTGACTAATTAAATTTTATTCAGCCAGCTGAAAATAAGGAGAACCTTTCCCTTTTGAAGCACTGACCCTCTGGTTATATATACTTGGCTCTGCAGGCATCCTGCATCCATTCTGCTATTTATATAATTAATTAGCAACCATTTAACTCTATTTAATTTGCTTTTATTACATGTATATAAGTGTCTTACTTGCAGGCATGTGTGCACCACATGTAAGGCTGGTAGCCACTAAGGCCAGAAGAGGGCATCAGAGCACCTGAAACAGGAGTCACAGATGTTTGTGAGCTGCCATGAAGGTGCTAGGAACTGAGCCCAGTCCTCTGCTAGAGAAAACAACTGCTAATCACTGAGCCATCGCTCCAGCCCAGTAGTTTAGCTCTTAAAAGTAGGGTGTCGCCTTAATATCTGTCTTCTCTTCATGTTCTGAGACAGCAACTCTAACACCAAGTATCAGGGGCCCCCACATCCTTTACAACATCAAAAACCAATTCTAAGTAGATAGCTCTTTTTTTTTTTTTTAAGTGTAACCCATATAACATAAAAGCTAAATGAAAACTGCTTACGCCAGTGAGAAAATGTGTCACGACGTGGGGAGGAGACAGTGGTGTAACATCTTAAATGCCTTCATGATTTTTCCTTTAGATCCCTCCCTTCTCTTGGTCCAGAGTTCATGCTTCACGTCGCATTCCAGTGGTTCTGTACCTCACACTCCCACCATCAGTTTTGTTTTCTGTTCTCCCAATGGTATACTTTATTGTTAGCTGCATTTGCCAGAAAAAACTATGTTCCTTTGGTGGAAGTCAGCCATACTAGTAGTTTGGAATTGGCGTTATGCTATTTGCCTGCCCCGAAGTGGTCACGTGGGCTGTGCACCCTGCTTCTCTTGGAACTGGCAGAAGAGTTCAGTCTGCTAGGGAGTGCCTTCCCATGTGACTGAGAGAAACTAAGCTGTTTAGTGGAGTCTGTTTCTTCAGAATCAGATACTTAAGGCCCTAGATATTTATAGAATGCAACCATTTGAAAAATGGTAAACATACATTCCCTTGTATTACTGCAAATTGAAAGATCAGTATTGGATGGCTCTACTAAGAAAATGCATTGAATTTTATCTTGGACAATTTAATTATTGTTAGCTTCAAGGAAAATTTCATTCTAGGTTAAATTTTATTTCCAGGAGAAAAAAAAAAAACCACACACAACCAAAGAGAAACACACATCCTTTAAGAAAAGGCAACTATTTAGATTGATTTCATTCTTTCACAAATGACTGAATGTCCACAATGGGACAGACTCAGACCTAGGCACTAAAATAACAATATAAACTACAAAATGCCTAAAGTATTATTCATATTTCCTTGCTGTCCAGCAGCCTATGCAAATGTGCCAGGTAAACAAATGGTCAAATAAGCATATATTATAATTCCGGAAAGGGGTACATGCTGTACACACTAGAAAGCCAGCTGATGTGCTAGGAAAAGCAAGTACATGGAGGTGCTACTTAAGACCAGTGGACAAAGGAAATGCCTTTGAAGAGGTAGGACTGGAGTCCCAACTCAACTACAAGAAAACCTGTGGGAAGAGCTTCTCCAGCCCATTACAGAAGCTCTGTAGCAATAACAGTCTTGAAACGTGTGAGGGACAGTAAAACCGAAGCTGTGTACCCACCAGATATGAGCAGGCAGATGAGTACCATGAGATAAGGCTGGAGATGTAGGGCAGCAGCTTTATATGACATGCAAAGGAATTCGTCTTGTATTTTAAGAGTCACAGGAAGCAATTGATGGCTTTAAGAAGCGATAAAATAGTATGACCTACATTTGCAAAAAGCCTTTTAGACAATTCTTACACTGAAGTATTAGAGTAACAAGAAGGAAGGAAGCAGGAAAACTAGTTGGATACAGTGATGGGGTGGGAACGATGGTCAGTTGGGCTGTACTTGGAATAACAAAGAGTACTTTATCTTAAAGAGACATTTGTACTGCTCCATTGTGTATAAATGTTAGAAAACTTGAAGTTCACTGTTAGTGTTTCGGCACGGTAATTGTGTGTGCTACATTAATGAATGCCCCAAAGTCCAGTAGCAATGAGCACTTTTCTTACCCTAGATCTTAGACAACTACATGCCTCCCAATTGATCCATCTGCATATCAGTCAGTTGACAAATATGTGCTGTTTTCATTAAACAATTTCCCTAGAAATTGGATACTGAAACTATTCAATACTATCAGATACATAGCAGCAGCCTACCATTTTCTGTTGCCACATAGGAAGTAAATATATACAGCCTTTGAGTCATAAAATCAAGAAAGCATCATATTTCTGATATTTAATATAAGCAAACCTATTTCTACTGTGAGTTAATCCCATACCACATATGATTGGTTTTCATAAAAGATTTCCAGGAACATATTTCAGATTTATACTTTAATCACGAATACTATCAGTAGCCTCAGGTTATGAAGGCATGGCTAGACAAGGCAGGGATAAAATTATCAAGGGGACTGCAGGATGTACAAAGTCTAGGACGTAATCAAGTTAGAAACTTGTAGACCCTAGTATGAACATAGCTAACAGACTTTGACAGGAACTGGATTCAAGCAGAATGGGAAAAAAATGCAGAGACTGCTCCTAAGATCACAGAAGCCAGTAACGGTCCTGTGGTGATGGCAATAGACAGAGAAGAGTCACTCTTCCATGAGATGACCCACCAATTATTTTCACAAAACTAATTTTAATCACAGAATGCCTAAAAACACAGAAATGTTTTTCCCCAAGATCTGAAAGTCTTCATTCAAACCAAAGGCATTCTTTTGGGATAATGGAATGGGCGTTCTCTAGGACTTACATGAGGACGAAGAATCGGGGTGACAGCTGTATTAAAAGATTTGTAGTAGCAGCTTTCATAATTACCTAATATAATAAGACAGGTTCAATTTTGACCCATAAGTTCAGACCCTGCCTTCAGAACAATATCAACATTGCATTACAGATATTATCTTTACAATTAGTGTCATTGATATAGGTTTGTTAACTTTTACAATTTACAGTCTTAAAATTTAATAGTTATTTTTATTTCAAAATGACCTCCTTAGCAACCCTGTGAGATGCATACTATTTCCTATTTAGAAGATATGAGTTAAGAGCACTTGCTGAGTGAGTATGAGGATCTGAGTTCAAATCCCTAGCACCCAAATAAAAAGCCAAAGTATGGTTGGCATATTCGTATAGTGCTAGTGATGGAGGTTGGGAGGAGATAGTGACAGGAGGATTTCTGTGAGTTGCTGTCTCACAGCCCACCTCAAGTCTTAATGAGAGACCCTGTCTCAAGGGAGCAAGACAGAACATGACAGAGAAAGATAACTTATTTCTTCCTCTGGCTTCTTCACACAGGCTCATAAGCCTGCACTTGTGTGTATACAACACACACACACACACACACACACACACACTGAAAATATGAAAAGATTAAGGCTTAAAGAACTTACCTCAGTTACAGGCGTGGAAAGGACAGTGTTTGGGTCTAGAACATCTGATCAGTCCTTTGAGTGTAACTAGGGCCTAGTTAAGACATTCTGTCACAGCTGAATTGGCCATCGTTTTGTTTTTAGAACTGTATAAAATCATGGAGTCTTACAATCATTGCAAGAAGTGGAAACTATTATGAGTTGCCTTCATAGTCTAGCTTTTTTACTCCAAAGAAGGGATATCTTCAAAAGGACATGTCAAGGATTAAGGGGCTTGGTGTGAAAATGCTCTTAAAATGTTAAGCACTGTAGGGTTGTGTTGGAGAAAGGCTTGTAAATTAAAGTCATGGAACAAAATACAGGTTGTCTAATTTTCACAGCTTAGATATAAACACACAGGATGTAGCGAGAGGTAGCTCTGCTCGTGAAGTGCCAGGACTGTTCGATCAGATACAAGGCCTCTAACTCAGTGACAACATTGGCTTTCTCAGAAAGAAGAATTCTAAGATGATGTTTTGTTTGCCTTAGAAACTTCTGAACTTGTTCATAAGATAAACCATGCCTTCCCTCTGCTAAGTGAAGCATCTCCTTAAGGTAAAAAGGATTCTAAAACAGCGTAGAAACCTCACAGCAAAACATAAGTGATGCCTTTGGGGCCGTGTGTGTAATACATACAGAGAAGTGCTTCTCAGCATGTGGGTCGTGACCCCTGGAGGGTCAAATAACCTTTTTGCAGGGGTCACCTAAGACCATCAGGAAACAGATGTTTACATGGCAATTCATAACAGTAGCAGTGTTACAGTTATGGAGTAGCAATGAAATAATCTTTTGGTTTGGGGTCACCACAACATGAGGAACAAGGGTCACAGCAAGTACATTTTACTTTTTTAAATAAGACTTGGCCAAAGCACAAAATCACCTCTCTTGCATTTATGCATCCCTAACTGGATATACTGCAACATTTGCTGGGAATTTCTGGTTACAGGATGTCTATGGACGGTTATAGCATTTTTCATTTTTCTTTTCTTTTTTTTTTTCTTTTTCTGAGACAGGGTCTCTCTGTGTAGCCTTGGCTGTCCTAGACTTGCTTTGTAGACTCGGCTGACCTCGAACTCACAGCGATCCACCTGCCTCTGCCTCCCAAGTACTGGGATTAAAGGCATGTGCCACCATGCCCGCCTCGCATTTTTCAAAGTAATAGATCTGACGGAGTGTAAGAAAGACCTCAGATAAAGGCCTAGGCAGAAAATTGTGGACGTGAGTAAAGATGATACATCAAAATGACACTGGAGGTGAGGAAAGAAAGCAACCACGGTGAAGCAGCAAGAGCATACCTGCACCAACCAGCACGCAGTCTCAAAGCGGTCGTTGACTAGCCACTGCCTGCCAAGCTGCCATAATCAAGGCCTTCAGTGCTCTTAACCTGCTGCCTAACAATTATTAAAAACAGATACATCTGAATACATATCACAGACTCTATGAAAGTCGGGTGTTTTGTTTAAATCTTGTTTTGTGTTGCTTTAAACTTAGATTAAATGAGTTTGTTCTCATTTTTAGAGAGTAGAATGGAGTGTATGCAATAAATAAATGTATGCATTAACTCTACAGTATAAAATTTCAGTCTTAGCAAAAAAAGAAAGGAACTCAAATGTCTTTGATGGACTTTCATGTTTAAACAGCTACACAAAAGATGGACAGAGAAACAACCTAGATTAAGATTAAAACAGTACCCAAGATAGTGAAGCCAGGGGTCAACTTAATTATTAACATACTGTTGACCATTATTAAAAATAAGCAATAATGAAACAAGTTAAGTTCTGGTGTGAAGTAGCATAGAGGGGAAAGTCCTAAGTGACATGTTAGGTGGGCTCTTTGGCTGGCTCCCACTGCCTGTGTTTCCTGTGTTAATGATGTAATCCCCTCCCCTGGAACATGGTCAGGACGTGTTGTCTGCTTATAACAATCAGAATGCCTTCAAGGTGACAGAACATACCTGGTAACATTGCACACGACCTTAGTGCCTGTTTCGTGCTGGGTTTTCTTGCTCATAGGATGCTTTAAAGAGTTGAACTGCTATGTTGGGAGACTCATATGGCTAGGATCTGGGGGCAGTCTGGCCTAAGGCCTCAGTCATTCTGAAACAAGCCTCAGATAACACCGCACTCATGCCCCACACACAGCTGGAGCCTTGTACGATCTTATGGAAAGGACTCCCCTGAGCCAGTTCCAGTCTTCTTCCCTGCAGAATGGGACATGCTATACAGGTATTGCTTTTAGTAATGGTGGTGTATAGTAATGGGTTACACCACAAAAGAAAATGGTGCAGGACACGGTCATTTCCTTCTAAATGTCCTTTCTAAGAGTAGATACAGAGTTTTCTCAGGAATACAAAATTGTCTTCTATTGGAACAAGAGGAAGAATTATATTCTTAAAGCTTTGAGTCAGACTCTACCCTCTCTATTCCCTTTGACCTCTCTATCTAATCAAGACAAGTGTGAGAGAATGAGAAGGTGGCCGCTCTCCAGGTTTAATTAAGACAGCAGCTTCCAGAAGCAGCCAGCCGCTGCTATATGAGAAATGCTGTCATGAATCTTCCCCAGAGACACAGCTTTCTGCCTCAGCATGTGACATTGTCTCAGTCAGCTCAATCCTCCAGCACCTGTCATGGTACTTGACACATAGTTGATGCTCCGTGATTGATGAATGAACTCCTTATTAAGTTATCTCACCATAACAAGTAAAAATGAGGAACATTCACCTTTCCCTACAAGGACACATACCCTTCTTATAACATGGGGAAAGGAAACCTATTTGTCTACGAGGGAAAACAAATGGATCAACTGTGAAAATACAGAAAGGAATGATGTGCTTTTTGTAAATGAAAAGAATCTTAAAACCCAAATTTGACAGTAATCATTTCACAGTTCTCTTTATTCCTTCTTGGTCTACAGAACAGTATTTAGTGTTATAGGAGCTTTTGCTTCTGAGCTAGCGGATGCTGCAAGCATCCAGGTTCCAAATGATACTGGCAGAGCGGACTGACTCATTTGCTCTGTCTGTATTCTCTGTCTTCTCATCACATGAAGGAACAGACCTATTATAATCTGGTAGTAATTCAAATGCTCTTATCTTTTGTTCATTTTCTTTCTCTGTCCTCCTTTGAAGATGCTACTGGAAACAAAATTTTACCATTATTCATTTGTGTTTGCTACAGTGAGTACCTGAGCATTATATCTCATTATTAGTAATTTGCGAATTTTTAACAAATACTTTCTTTAATGAGTCCTAATTGCCTTCTTGGACATTACTGATAACAGAAAATATACCCCAAAATTTGGCTTTCCTCATATGACCTATAATTAGACAATTGGCAAAATTGATGTCATTGCATTTGCTGTCTATCAGAATCATTGCATTTACTAAGCCAGCAGAAATGCAATTCACCTCATAATGTCATTTTTTATTAGGTTGTTTTCAGTTTTGAAAGTGGGATGACAAATAACTTGATGGCATGTGTAACTAAGACTATTGTCATTTTCTCTTCATCTTCCAAATTTTAAGGTAGTTTAAGGATAAGTTCTTAGTCTACCCAGATAGTTGAGAAATGCAGTATTCAGGCTGTGTGCATATCCTGATTGCTTGACCTTAGCCCATACACTACATTATGCATTTCAAATTGTCAAACACACTAAACATTCATTATCTTTCTCTCTTGTTCTGGGCAAGGCACTGTGGTTGTCATCGTAAGAGATACAAGGGTAGAATGTTCCTCCTCCTTCAGGGAGCTAGCCACTTCCACATAGACTCAGAATGTGGATAAATACAGCCAAACCACAGAAGGGCCCCGAAGAGATTCAGATGCCTGTGGACTTGGAAGGAAGGAAATATGCTTGTCTCCCATAAACGCTGTAACAAGTTACCCCAAACTTAGTGTCTTAAAACAATGCAAATATTTTATCATACAGTTCTAAAAGCCTATAGTTCAAAGTGGGTTCTCTAGGCTAAAACTAAGGTTCAGTGAAGCTTCCTGCTCTTCTAGAGGTCCTCGGAATTTTGTTTTGTTGTTTTCCTCTTCTAGACTCTCTAGGCTTATATTTCTTGGCCTCTGGCCTTTCTATGCTCAAAGTCACCTGGCCAACTCCAGCTTTTTTCGGATCACCCCATTCTACTACTGAACCTTCTACATCCAGCATCCACATTTAAGCCTCTCTGTCATTACGTCAAGCAAATACGGACAGGTCTTTCTAATTTAAGGTCAGATGACGATCAGCCTGACTTCTCCTTTGCACATAGTACAACGTAGCCTAGGTTCTGTGGGTTAGGGTGGGGACATTCTGGGAGGCATTATTCTACTTACCCTAGGAACGGAAGAGAAGCTTGTGGGGAGGAAATGAATCTGGAAGGTCAAAGGAAGAATACAGGAATTGCTTTGTAAATGTTTTAAATGTTAATGTTTTAAAAGTTAATTTGCTTACAACTTGGTGCATCAAAATATTTTTTACGTTTTGTGACCTCAAAAAACATCCTTGTGTCTGGGTTGCAACCATTCAACTCTGGTATTATAGCTGGAAAGTATCCATTGATAGTAATGGTTGAGGTGTCTTCCAATAAAACTTTGTAAAAACAACTGACAGGCTAGACTTGGTCCCTGGGCTATCATTTTTCAAGCCTTAGTCTTAAGTATAAATAATAAAAAGAAGTAACTGAAAAAAAGTTAGGAGTTGGCTGTGAACTGTTGTCAACACCTGGCAAAGTGTTTCAGATGATTTTTGTTTAAGGAGACAATGAGGAGCTGTTGGTGCTTTTAGAGCAAGGAACAAATGTAATTAGAGCCATTCTTCAGGAAGTTCTGTCTACTCAGCATTAGGGTGCTGAATGGCTTTACTAGGTTCTTAATTTGGGGCCTTAAGAGCTAACTGGTATCTTTGTCTGCCACTCTGACTCTCTCGATTAGCCATACACGTCTTCCTGTATGACACACATGCTCCTATACCAGAGCGAGATTCCCTTCCTTCACAAAGCTCACTCCTTTGTTTCATCCAGTTCTCTTGTTTGATGTCACCTTTGATCATCACCATCTTCACTGTCTGCCACTCTGGATCTGCTCACTTGTGTTTTCTAATAGCACTTACTTGCCACCCAATATTTTATCTTCCCATTAGAACTACCTTATCATCAGTAGGGATCCCGAATTACCTTAGCCATCATTCAATAAGGACTACTGAGTAAATAAATCAATAACTTCACAGCAACGGTTGTGTCAAAGCAAATAACAACTGAAAGAGAAACTGGATTTTTTTTTTCCAGCTAGATTCGTGGAGGTTTCAAAACTCTTAACAATTAAGACTGTTAGCTGAAAAGACATATTTGAGAAAAGGGGACACGAGCCCCAATAGGAGAAACACTGAGGGGCTGGTAGATATGTAGTGGGGTTGGGAACAAGGTCAGGAGCACTTGATAAAAGAAAAGGGGTGTGTCGTGTCCTTGTGATAGCTGCAGCCATGACACCACAGAGAGCGGATATGGCAAAAGGAGAAGTCCTCTTTGACAGCTCAGAGGGGACAGATGGGGACCATTTAAGCTGGCAGAATTAAGCAAAGAGCTGATTACAGGGAAGGGGATACTAGAGAGGATGGAATTTTGAGAGAATGATTATAATGCCAAGTGCTGTTAATCAAGGCACGGGAGTGAAGCACTTTGACCTACCTGTAAGACAAATTCCTGTGGCTGGCTAAGGGCAGAAATACATTTCAGCCCAATGCTATTTTGAATGTCAGCTTCATCTTCTGTGATTCATAAGGCATTTCAGTATCTGCTAGGAACTTATTTATAAATATCAGCTGTGTAACTGTGATTTAAAAGTAACAGGATTAAGAAAAAAGTTACAGAATATTGCATATTGAAAAATTGTATTCCAGCTGCTTCATATCCATACAGTACAAAAGGGGACAAATAGATTATTTCACTGTGTATGTAGATGTCATACATCAAAAATACATATAAATTTTTAAAAAGCATTAGAATATTCAACTGAATCTGTACTCTGATCCTGCACCATGTGTTAAAAGCTACTTAATTACTGCCCGTGTCCAGATTCCTGGGACTCATGAGAGCTGTGCTCTGAGAGCTGTCAACAAGTTGACATTCCCTGTGTTCACACTCTTCTAAATCGAGAATTGCTAAGATAAGAAGGGAAAGCTTAGGCCAGCAATATTTTTACTTTGTCTTTTGCTAACATGTGACATATGACATTTGACAGGCTATGCAAGTTCATACCCTCACACATGAACACAACACACACACACACACACAGAGAGAGAGAGAGAGAGAGACATCAATACTTTTTAAAAAACAAATTGATTCAATCTTCTTCTCACCTTTCCAACCTTCACTGTCCAGGTTTTCCCTTATCTGCCGTGTTGTTTATTTGGAAGGTTTTACATCTCATTTGTTGTTTAGTGTCTATTGCTTTCATAGTATACTGTGGCTTTGCCATTTTTCTGTATTTAGAATTACTATAAACAAATTTCATTTGCAAGTATAATCTAGATTGGGAAATACCTTGACTCCTAAAACCAAGAAAGTGGGAACCCAGTTTCAGAGCAACATTGCACTGCGCCCTCTCATAAAGTCAGATGCGGCCTAGATCTGTTGCTAGAGAAAAAAGGATGATAAACTAATTAAGGCATTTTATTGTCTGTGTCAGTGTTATTATCCTAAAAACCATTAACCATACAATGATAACCAAATGACTGGATGGGCCGTTAACAGTAATATGTCCCTTGGGGTATCCACACTGCACTGCGTGTGTGCTGTGTGAAGACGTGGTGATAAAAGTGGCTCTAAGACTTAGCTACGCGCAGAGTGTTTCACTGAGGAAGATTTCGTCGCACAAGTTTTCTTCTTTTGTTTCCTAAAAGGCTTAACATTCATTTTAAGCACAATGTCCTTAAGTAAAAGAGAGATTAAGAGAAAATGGTCTTGCTAGCCTTTTGCTTAAAATAACTGGCCAAATAGCATTAAACAGCAGAATGTGCCCAGCACATCCAGCTTCGTGGATGAAAACAAAAATAAGTTCTCCCCATCAAACACAATGGGCCTTGGGGTGCGGCCGTTCTGTTTTACATGTTGTCCAAAATCAACCTTCATTTGACGTATTTGCAGTACCTTGCCTGTTACTCTCCTTTGTTTCTCAGGAGAACAAAAATTTTTAAGTAACATAAAATATAAGAGGTATCAATAAAGACTTTTGTTAACCTTAGCCATTATTGGAAATAGCTTACTCTAGCCTGACACCGCAATATAAGTTATTTGAAGTTGGACCTGTCTGTATTGGTAAGATACTGCCAGGCTCTTTGGCATGTATTTGTTTTGGTTTTTTGTTTGTTTTTTGAGGTGAGTCAAAGCTCATGACTTATTGTATTCATAACAGTATCGCTTTAGAACTGGCTCTCTTAGCTCTTTCTCTTCTTATCGCCTCCCAGTTTAAAATGCCTGCGTCTCTTATAGCCAGCAACCTCTTAGATCTGCAGTTGGCCTCAACACCTCCAATCTCAGCACAATCTTCTTTGTACTTTTAGCCTTTTTGCAGAAAATAGGCTTAGTCTGCCCACCATAGCCACTCTGTTTCCTGTCATATCACTGCTTTCCCTGGGCATATAAAGAATCCTTGTCCTTCTCATACTGTGTCACTTTGTGGGATTGGTGCTTGCCACATTTCTTGCAGGATATACGGCGGGTCTTAAGAACGTTCACCATGTTGGCAGGAGCATTATCGGCTGACAGAGCTATGGCATGTTTTTGTAAGCTAGACCTTTAGCTATCATTTTATCATTTGGGTAGATGGTGAATTAGCACTAACTTAAGGAAATGGACCACTGCAGGTTTTTCTAAGTATCTTGCAGTAAATCAACTCCCAGAGACCTCCTTAGGAAACACATTGGCCCTTTAAAAATATATATATATATGCAATAGACTGGGCATATTCTATTATTGAAAATACTTTTCTCTCATACAATACATCCAACACAGCTTCCCCTACTTCCACTCCTCCCAACCACATAGCTCTTTTGTTATCCAAAGATAAGAAAAATGTGTCCAGATGAAGTGTGGCTTGCTGTCTATTTGAAGAACAAGAAGCTTAGATGTTCCATCTAATCGCTCTCACATGCTTTGCATGCTCTCAATTGTTCAGTGTTGACTAAAAGAAAAATCACATGTGTGTAGCATCTTGCCTCTCATCATCTTGAAGTTTGTTTTAAAGTAACTAATTATGTGCTGCTTCCCAAATAGAAGTGCAGATTTTGTTCATGCGGTTTCTGAATTTTTAACTGTACCTTTATTTTTATCTTTGGGAGTAGAAGCCATTGTTTTTGTCTTTAACAAAATGCAATGACAAACTATTGCAAAATAAGCTGCTTGCTAGCAAAGCGTGGGTCTCCAGACCAGGGCCAGTTTGAAGTTGGCACTGCTCAGAAGTGGTCCCAGCAGTGACCCGAAGCAAGAACTGAAAGCTAAGCTGGACCAGGGCTCTTCTTAAGATGCAGAGATGCTATCCTCCAATGCCTGAACTGGTTTTTAAATTTACAACTAAGATTTATGTCTGAGCTAAATTTGACTAATCAGACACGATTCATGGGCTGGATTTATCTGTAAGGAAATGACAGAAAAGCCTTCACTTTCCTTCATGTCTTTTCTGAGCTGCTGAAGATTTTAGTCTGATTAGGTGTCCAGTCTTAGTATTAGTAGCCCAATATAGACATAAATACAAGCTGTAGGAACTAATGCTTTGTTGCATCTTTATATGTCTACTGTTACATATACCTTAACCCTTTATGTCTCAGGACCAAAAAAAAAAAGCCTAATGAGCATATGCAATTGTCAAAGTTATTTAAATATTCAGAAGAAAACTTACAATTTCCCAACAACCTGATAAATGTGTTCACAATACTGCTATGGATATCTGCATTGGGTCTGCTGCATCTGGATGCACTACTGCAGTTAATGCTGTTCCTGAAGGCTCTGAGTGCCTGGGCCACAGCACCCAGTTATGCACGCAACACACTATCACATGCAGAAAAAGCACAAGGGCGTGGAATGCCCCGGGCAGCTCATTTCTGTTTAGTTACTAACTTTACGTGTGACATGCCAGCACTATAGAAACTTAATTGGTATATAAAACCATGCTGGGGTTTCCAGAGCAAACTTTTCACAGAAGCATAACTATTATCTAGCTTTCTGTCTAGTGGTTACTCTTAGGAGACACTGACTATGAGTATAAGCTTCCTTACAGACCACAGTAGCATGTCAAAATGGCAAGAGGTCTAAAGAGAACTGTGATAATAGCTCATTCTCATGTAAGTTAACCAAATATAATTGCAGAGTAAGTAATTTTCCACTGTTGTTTAAACATGATTTTCTTATCTTGGTGAGAAGCAGCAACAGCTAAGTGGGCGTTTGCACTCCTCTTAGAGCAGTGTTGTCTGACCTAGATTTCAGATCTTTGTAGTATTTCCTGTAGAGGACCAGTGCCTTCTCTCTGTGCACCTACCGCTAATAACAAAGGTATGAGTCAGCTGCATACAGGAACTATCTGTGTAAGGCTTCTAAGCAATCCTTTTATTAATGAAAAACAAGTGCATGTTCTGTTATACTGCAGATGAGTTAATCAGCTAAATAGAACCAAGACTATTTCTAGAGGCATTTCTTCATGGAGAAATTTTTAAACGTTTGGTCCTCTTTTCCTAAAAGAATCATATGTTTTTAATCTACCTAAAGAAGCTATTTAAGATGGATATAAAATAGTAACTATTCATCGAGCATTTGTGATGGCCTCCTAGACAGCAGGCATTTGCTAGGTTCATGGCACATGAGAATTAGTATTCCATCCCTGCCTTCATACTTATGGGGAGAGCCAGGGAGAACACACAGAAAACCAGAAAGCCAATCAGTATCACCTGAACCTGCGAAAGCGCTATGGCCACAGTGAACTCACTGCTGTGATAGAAGTGGAGAGGGTGAGCGAGGCCTGCCTGCAGACTAAGATGTAAGACTTGGAAGATGGGTGGGACAGGCCTCGGACAAGTCATGGACATGGAGCCTTTAGGCTGAGGCGAAGATGCTACTGTTCAGCCGGGCAGGTTCACTTAGTGACATTGGGGAGATGGAGAGGAGGGTCAGTTTTTGAGATGTAAATTAAAACTCAATCTTGAGAAAATTCAGTATATGTTGCCTTAAGAGTCATCTAAGCAGAGATGCTATCAGGGAGTCGGTGTTACCGGTCTGGATTAAGAAATAGCAGGTTTGGATAAATAAACTTGAAGCTCTTTGGCATTTATGTGATTTTGTTGTTGTTGTTGTTGTTGTTGTTGTTGTTGTTGTTTTTCGAGACAGGGTCTCTCTGCGTAGCCCTGGCTGTCCTGGACTTGCTTTGTAGACCAGACTGGCCTCGAACTCACAGCAATCCGCCTGCCTCTGCCTCCCGAGTGCTGGGATTAAAGGTGTGCACTGCCACGCCTGGACATGAGATTTTTAAAGTTATGAGAAGGGTGGATTCTCATAGACTAGAAGTGTAAGTAGAGAAAGAAGATGTCCAGGCAGAGCAAATGCCGGCAACATTTAGAGGTCTCTATGAAAGAAGGTGCTGGACCAGGAAGGAATTATCAGAAAGAGAGAAGGAAAATCAGACAAATGCATTTTGGTCTTCTGGAAACCAAGAAAAATATAACAGCTTTATCTGCATTTGTCTTTCAGTCATCCTGATAATACTTTTTTCCCTCAATAAATACTGAAGACTCTATGTTCATTAATGTTTCTCTTTCTCCTCCCGTTCCTCTCTATCTCCACTTTCTCCAGTAAGTAGAAACTTCTTCAACCAAGTCTCTATGTTCAACCCACCTCACCCGCTCACTGTCAGTAGCATATGGACATGGGCTCCCATCTCCAGCTAATAGGCTTCTCACGAGTAACCATGAACTGTACATGGCTCCCTGGTGAAATGAAAGTTTGGGGAAAATTGAAAAGGCAGACAGTTCTAATAGTGAATTAAAATGCCACTGATAGGGTGTGAGGGGTCTTCTGGAGAGATGCAACAAAATTATAGACATCGAGACTCTGTGGATTGTTTCATAGCTATAATTCTCAGTCCACTTTGGAACAGCTAACACTAAGAATAACAGCTGCTGCATTCTGAGAGTGCTTTCCATAAGAATAACACAGAACCCCAACAGCGGTCCCAGTCAGAGCTCTAATTAACAAGAAAATTATTTTGTCCTAATGATTAATATATTATATTATATACTTTAATTTAAACTAAAACATGTAAAACAAAGGTCATGAATAAGTGGAAATTTACAAGGTTAGCTAAATCTTTCTTTTGTACTTTTGATATTCACACCTCAAATAAAGACAAAAAGTCTCTGAATACTTCTGGTTTTCTAAGTGTATGCATTTTACATTTCTGGAAATGGCCTTTTTGTTATTTGCCTCGTTTTAATTTTTTTAAGAATCTACAACTTTTCATGAAATAAAATCAACAGTGCAGTCTCACTACATTTATTGATGCAGAATCAGACTGAAGATAATAAAAGCATACTTTTTCCAAGTAGAACTAAGGGGTTCTTCCCTCAGTTTCCTGAATTACTTTTCAGCCTTTCCTGTAATTCCTAGAAGACATGAGAAAGAGTGATATTTAATGCCAGCCTTCATGTACCAGTTCACGTATAAACCTATAAACTTAATTACTACAATTTGCATTTTCATATCTAATATCGCATCAATGAAGAACGTAGGATGTCAGGTCACCCCACATCTATCACCAGAGGTGGAAAGGTGCTGAAACGAACAACAGAAGGTGATCTAACGATCCAATGCAGAAGAATAAAGGCGTATTTAAGGTCTCCACAGCTTTTGAATCATCTTCTTAAAAGAGACTTGATCTGTTGAACTAATGGATGGTTCTACATAGTAGTATAATGTTCTTTTATGAATGTTGCTTGGGAGGCCATTTCCTGCCAGAGACACAAACAAACAGGGCTATGAGACATGGCTATTATATCTAGATATCTTGGGCCCTCATACAGAAACAGTATGATAAAAAAATTTATCTCGAATGTGCAGAAGAATCTTGTGCAATTAGACCTGTCTAAAATGTGAAGTTCGGTGTTCCCTTATTTTTTAAAAGGCGAGATAAATTAATGTGTGTGTGTGTGTGTGTGTGTGTGTGTGTGTGTGTGAGTGTGTGTGTGTGTGTGTATGCGTGCACAGGATCAAAAAAGAAACTTCTGAAACCCTCTGTGTGTGGCTGCTGTAGAGCACCATCATTCCATTCAGTAAGCAGAACTCAGGGGTGTTCTTGGGAGCTAGAGTCCAGGACTGTTGGCCTGCCCAACTGTGCGGTCTGGAAAAGGACTGCATCCGCTCAAGAAAGGAGTGGAGCTAAGGCGAGGACTCCATTGGCAAAGTGCTTAGAAGGCCTGAGTTTGGGCCTCAGAAACCTAGTTAACATAGCCAATGCTATGATGAAACGCCATGACCAAAAGCAAGATGGAAAGAGTTTGTTCGGCTCACACTTCCATGTTGTAGTTCATCATTGAAGCCAGTCAGGACAGGAACTCAAACAGGACAGGAACCTGGCGACAGGAACTGATGCAGAGGCCATGGAGGGATGCTGCTTACTGGCTTGCTCCTTATAGTTTTGCTCAGCCTGCTTTCTTATAGAGCCCAGGACCACCAGCCCAGGGGTGGGACCACCATAATAGGCTAGGTCCTTCCTCATCAATCACCATTTAAGAAAATGTCCTACAGAGATGCCTACAGCTGGGTCTTATGGGAGCATTCTCTTAGTTGAGTTCCCTCCTCTCTGATGACTTTAGCTTGTGTCAAGTTAACATAAAACGAGACAGGACAAAAGCCACATTTAAAAATGCTGGGCACACACTGTAATCCAAGTGTTGGAGAAGGAGGAACAGACAGATCTCTGAAGCTCACTGGTCAGCAGGCATCACCTCTTAGGTTGTGTCTCGACATGTACACATAAACATATGGACTTGCACACACATGTATACACATCTTCACACAAACGTAAAGACATACACAAGCACCTTTTTACATTTTTCACAGAAAGACCAGTACAGCAGTCTAAGTTAACATAAGGAAATGAATTAATTTTTCTGTTGGAAGAATACTTTTTTGGAACCTGCTGTGCCTGAGGATGATTTAGAGCCCTCAAGGAACTAGCAGTCTAGGAAAATGAGGAATAAAATAGAGGTGAAAATAATTATACTGCAAAGTTTAATAGAGTTAATATATTGTCTGTGGTACAAAGTAAAAATAAGTCAGAGGAGTAGTGAGGGAAATTATTTCTAAATGAGAAAATGTTTATATAGAATGAAATGTTTAAGATTTAAAGCTCTGAGCAGTTTTAAATGGCAGTGTCGAAGCCGAAGTCAAGTGTCATCATTTAAAGCACATGGGAGGAGGCATGTGAGGTTGAAACTCATGTCTTGTTATTTATGTCATCAAAAGCAACCACCATCTCAGAAATCTCTCTCAATATGAATTATTATTCATGCACCCATTTTCACTGACAGCTCATGTTTCCCATTGACAAACTCAATAAGCTAAATATCTCCTATGTGGTGTTGTGTAACCTTTGACACTAGGGTTACCCACCAACAAACAGCTTTTGCTCTTCTTCAGTTAGTTGAGATAATCAGATGAATGCCAGGCATACTTTGAGGCCTCGCCAGGACTGCATATGATAAGATAAAGTTAAAGAAAGAGTTGACAGGACTGGCATTGACTGTCTTGGAATGGTTGGCTGTCTACTGTTCCAAAGCAAACCACTATGCAGAAAGAAAACATGGCTACTCATGCTTGCTTTTGTTACGCTAAACTGTCAGTAACTGTCACTGGTTGAATGAAAAGGCACCTACATATCTTCTTTTGATACGGGTCCTCAACATGACTAAGTGCTGTCATATAAGGAGAAAAAAACAGTGTTACAATGTTGGAATATGACTTCGTACTTAATATAACTAAGATAAACAATCTAACCACAGCAGCAGAGAGCAAGGAACATGCTGGGAGATAAGAGGACAGGGTAAAATGAGAAATCTGCCCTGAGATTCTTACTGTATACAGTGCATCTTTATGTCGGCTGATACCTTTTATTTGATAATAATGTGTTGTGAGTGGTTGTAAACACAATACTACTACTGTTTCATGACCTGGCATGACTATATTTGGTTGGCCTTAGAATACTACAAGGGAATTGTAGGACAGATCACCACTGAAAGACACAGCCAAGCATAGTGAGGCCGTAATAGAGAACGGGTCTCCCAGACTCAGAATAGTAGGCATTTGAGTAGGACTGTCCTGAAGTTCCTGACAGTCCCAGTGCCTGGATGGGTGAGGGGCTGGAGGAACTGCTCAGAATTGGTGGGAGTTAACCATGCTGGACATGTTGGGGAGATCTTGGCCAATGTTCCAGAGATAGTTGGGATGCAAGTCCAAAGCGCAGAGGGAGGTAAGATCAGGAGACCCAGTTGACCATCCTCAAACCTACCTTAGCTGCCGAACTTCACTGTCCTCAAGATTAGCTTCTGGTAATTCCAGTTAAGAGCCATAAACATTTCAGATCTCTTTTCCTGCCTTCTAACCCTTCAGTCCCTGTTTACTTCCTTCTCATTTCCTTCCCATTTTCAATCACTTCCTGTCCCTCCTCCTCTAACCACAGAATGGAACAGAAACCCTTCATTGAATATCCTAGATTTATTGGGAGGAGTTCTTATAGTCCTTTGACTATTTTAAATTATACATTAATTTAATGTTGTATGCCTCTAATGAAAAACTAAATTAGTTATGAAGATTTTGTTGTTTATATGTGGCTTTTCACATAGTTTTCATAGTGACATGTCTCTTTCTAGTGACAAAAATAAAAGTTTCCCATCTCTGATCTGGACACTTTTTGAACTAATGTGTGAGCACTTCAGTAGACAGAATCCTAAGGCAGCCCTTCAAACTCCTGGCTCTGGGGACACAGCCATGTTTGTATAAGCTAGTCAGTGAAGTACTAGCCTAAGTGGACCTGTGATGGGTCCTGTGTGTAATTAGTTAACCCGGAAACAAAGGTCTCCTTGTGGGCGTGACCTCCACAAGCTCTCAAGACCTAGATATGGGAGACCTGGAAGTCCTATTGGAAATATAAGTCTAGTCTGAAGGTGAAAGGAGTCATGGGCTAAGCAATGCTCACCACTTCCTTGCCTGACAAAGCATGTCATACAGCTGCAAACTGAATTCTGTCAACAACAGAAGTGAATTTAGAAACACAGTTTCCTTGTTCTTCCAGATAAAAAGTCTCCCCAGGCATTCTTTTCATTTCTGTCTCATAATGTCTTGAGCAAAGAACCAAGTCATACCATGGCACACATCCCACCCTCGGAGGTCTGTGCTGATACACATGTGTGCCAAGGTTGTGAGCATTGCTATACAAGAGGGGAAAACTAAACACAGGAAGCATGTCTTCTTAAAGACTTATTTGCAAAGTAGTTTTTTATTTATCTCATTTTTAAGCACTTGAGTTTAAGGGTTTAAGGATCTCTGATTTGGTATTCTCAGAGGGAGGGTGAGGTCATACTCAGTAGAGATGCTGCTGAAGCCATGTTAGCGATTGATCTAGTTAGCCTGTCTTCGGGCTTCTTGGATAAGTCGGCCACTAATTGCTTACTCTCAGGCAGCCTGGTAGCTGCGGGTGACTCCTCCTGTCCGATTTGCACTATCCACTGGGTGGGTCATCATTACTCTTCAACAGTGACAGCCTAGTTGGCTGAAGAGCAGCTTTCAACCTCTACTCATCAAACAAGCTTCCCTGAAGGAAACAGGAAAGAGAACGTACAGTGTCCCAGGCATTTCCCCTTCGCTGTCAATAGAGCCACCAGTTCGTGTTCAGCAGCCACTCACCCCGTCACGTCAGTATTATAGTAATGACACAGTGTTTTAAAGAAATATTGCTTATCTTTGTAAGGACTTAGAACCAGACGTAGTGGGGCATGCCTGTAATCTCAGCACTTGGGAGGCAGAGGCATATGGATCTCTGATGCGTTCAAGACTAGCCTGCTTTTAACATAATGAGTTCTGAGTCAGGATGTGGTGGTTGGCGGGGTGGGGGGTGGAAGGACCTGTCTTTAAAAAAATGAATTGAAGCTTCCCCCTTTCTCGTACGTCTCTGCAACCCATAAAGAAGAAACTTCCAACTCATAGGAAAATAATTCAGCTCCTTAAGGAAGTCCTTCTACGGTGCCACTTCAAACTCTCATCTTAATTTAGCACCCTTTCGACGACACCTTTTTCTAAAAAGCCCTCCTCTCATTTTGTGTCTGATTAAGTAGTAGGTGTTTGTATTACCATAGACATTTGGCAGAGTAAACATTGATTTCTTAATCCAGCAAATAGCAATTAAAAAATCCTGTACGTGCAAAATACTACTGGCCGTGGGTCAGGGAACAAAATGAGGCGGGTGGGGAAGGAAAGAAAGCTGGTTAAGGCAGCTAATGTGTCCCGGAGGCGGAGAAGGCTGTTTTACCTAGAATGACCAGGAAGACACTGCTGGCTCTATGACATCTGAGCCAGCAGCCCCTGAAGGAAGCAGCAGAGTGAGCCATGACGTGGGTGGGAACAGCTCTCTGGGTTGTTAGCCATTACTTACCGCTCTTTACATTGATTGGTTTAGACAGATTGATCAGCCCTGTCGCAAAGCTTGTCAGAGCACAAAGGAGTTAAAGGGACCTTTAACCCTTTTGCCACCCTGTCTCTTTAGGCTGGTTATACAGAGTAACGTCGCGTGCCCTAGCCAGGAAAACTGCAGCAACCCATCCACCGAATTTGATCAATGCATGGTGTGGAGTCTGCTGGGTATCACTGGCTTTAAGCAAACCCAGTTCCCCAGATGGTTCCCCTACGGTTGAGTAAATGCCCAGTAAATGTTCTCACCTGCAGTCTGGGCCTTGGGATGTGAGCGAACAGTAGAAGAAAGGGCACTTAGGCTGAGCTTCTCAGCTGAGGTCAGGATGCTAAACCCTAACTGAGCAAAGACGGCTATGAAAATGCAGAGTTTGCATGGGTCGAAAAGGGAAATGTGAAAATGGATAATAGCCTTCTTATCCTCCTCTTTAACTGTGTGCTATCTTAGAATATATTTATTTGCTGAAAGTAGTGACACCTACCTGAGGAAGACTATGGGCAACCACCCTCTTTCCGTTCCCACCCCACTCGCTTTTGTTCCCTGCCCCACTGTTAGCATATTGTGCACATATACGATTCTTAGTTGCTATTTACTGGACCATGAAAGTATTTTCAATGTTTTTCCAACCACGTATCATAGTCTTTGTTGGGGTGTATTTGTGGGGCTTCTCACCTGAAATATATAACATCTCCATTACATGTGAATAGGTGCAGTTCCTTCTCCCTGCTCCCCAGACAAAGTCAGTATATAACCAAGTCACATATGCGAAATCATGCCCACTGATGCAGCATTTATGCAAGTCTAACAATCAAGAGCGTTTAAAGCACAATTCGAAATGTATATGGTTCTTTTTAGAAATTATATCCTTAGAAGTGTTTTGGGTTTTTTTTGTTGTTTTTTTTTTTTTTTTTTCACTTGAAATGCTGAATTGTCTGGATATTTATAAGTCACAACCATTGCCTAGTATAATAGATTTCTTTTTCATGGGAAAATTAAATGTTAGTTCCTTTAAACTTGGCACCACAGTTCAGACATCCAAATTAACTTGAACAATCCAAAATCTAACAGAAACGGCTCTAAAATAGGCCATTTTTGTCTTTAATCCTAGAATCTAGTTAATTTCCACTTAAAAGATCATTACTTTGAACTATAAAGCATATTTTGAGATGTTGAGGATTTTGTTTTCTTTTTGTGTTCCAGTAAGATAGGAAAAAGTATTATTTGGTCATTTTGATATCTGCTCCTGAGGGCTGGGCCTGTAAAAACAGATTGATGCCAGCATCAGGTCCCACATGTTCAGATAGTGACTGCATCAATCACTAGCGAGCGACATGACAGAGAAGCTGAGACCACATAATTCCCTACATTAAGGAAAGGGTTAGGAAAAGAATGACTTCCTATAATAAAACCTGTCCTATAGCTATTTAAGTGTTTCCTGTGTCGTGTGTGTCTGCATGACATCAATAGAATCATGGGCAACGAAGAAGCTCCTGTTTCTTTGCTATTAATAATAATGGCCTCCTTTTGCATATAATTGTATCATTATACATTAACTAATAAAAGTCTCATGATAACTCCACAAGCTAGCAGGGTAGCTATGATCATTACTCATATAAATGAGAAAGCTGGGGCCCTGCACGCTTATTACTGTGTTATTCAACTGTGTTCGTCAAGAGCGCTGCATATGGATTTAGGTTTCCTGATTCAAAATCAGTTGGAAATTCTTTGTGTGATGAGTGTCCTAATCTTCAGTGAAGCCTTGTCGACTGAATTCAGAGCTCTCCTTCCCTCCTGTCTCCCCTCCCTCTCCCCTTTCTTTCCTTCCTGGGATGTCACAGGTCAAGTGTCCTTGAGATGATGAGGGCACTAGAGCATTTCAAATGGATGTGGCCGTGCCAAGGCCTGTGTGAGGTCCCTGAGCAGTGTAGTCTTTGTCAGCTTTACTCGTACAGTCTCAGTCTCCAGTCCCCTCTATTGCAGCTCCTGCCGGTCTCCACCCGGGTCCTTCGCCTTCGCACCCCAGCTCGTTCTCTCAGCGTTGTTGCACCATCCTTACAGAGACCATCTGCACACGCTACCGTGAATCTAGGAAGCGAGGGCGCCCTGCTGACTGGCTCAGACCTCACGCTTCCTACACGGTGATCCTCAGCACGGCCACCTACTACTCTACCTCCCAACTCCCTCATCGTCTCTCTCCACTACTCCATTCTTTCTCCCAATCCCCTGAGCTTGTTTGGCCTTCTTTTTTCCCACCACACCATGAATAGGATTCCAAGCCTCAACAAACGCAACCACCTGCCCTCTGCACGGTACATACACACAAATGGGAGCATTGCTGTATTCTAAGTACACACTCTTACACCCCTAGGTAAATGTAGCTCTCACCCCATTGGCTGTAGCTCTTCATGTGGGGCCAGGCCCGGCGAGCTTTCCCCATCCACATTGCCATGTCAACTGTGTTGTCATTATGTATGTCTTGTTTACGGACGCATGCTCTTGCAGTGTCATGGATGCAGCGTCTCTGTCTGTTTCAGGGGGGCAGCTGTGCTTGTGTTGAGGTACTGAGTTACAACAGTCCATAATCACATATCACGCTTTAAAATGTGTTAGGGCCCCTGGCTTTCTTGGCCATGTTTTTTTACCGTACTTCCTCCCTCGTGCTCTACAAGAAAGAATGTGTGCACCTTCTCTCCTTGTGGGGCTTGTTTTCCCTTGGAATTCAGTTAGGTTGGAAACAAAAAACAAAAACAAAAAACTGGGGCTCTGTGGATCTCAAAAACAAATTTTTAAGATTATGTACCCTATGAGCATATACAGGGGGAGGAAGTCCCCCTCAGTCACAGTCATAGGGGAGGGGAGAAGGGGAAAATGGGAGGGAGGGAGGAATGGGAGGATGCAAGGGATGGGATAACCATTGAGAAGTAATATGAATGAATTAATTAAATATTAACAATTTTTTAAAAGATTATGTGGCCTTTTCCTGTGTATAATGAAACTCTCTTGCAGCTTCTTCCTCCTTAATGGGATCAGGTCTTTTCTTGTTAAGAAACTGCCAGTTCAAGGTTAGTCTCTGTACAAAGCTGAGGCTGTGAGACCCTGTCTTAAAAGGAAGCGTGGAGAAAAGGGGAAGGGGAGGGGAGTCTAGTCTGGCAATCCTGCAGCAGCCTGCAAATCCCTTTGTAATTATGTTCCCAGCGGAAGCTCTTTGCACTTGTATGGAGGGAGCAGTTCCCCTGGTTCTCAAAGTGCCAGCTGCCACCATGCCAGGCCTCGTGGCTATGTTCTAGCTACCTAGAGTGCTCATCCCTTGGTCTGGGCCTGCACTGCAGCAGCCTCTTGGAGGCCCTGCTGACCTTTTCTCACTGGTTTGCAGTTCTCCCTCTGTCCTGGAGCTTGGTCTGTTGATGCTGAGTTAGTATCTCGCACTATCCTATACTTTTCATACTACTTGAACTTATTTTTGTTACATGCTTATTTATGATTAGATGGGGGAGGTTGTTTGGGTTTTATGGTGTGTGTGTGTGTGTGTGTGTGTGTGTGTGTGTGTGTATGTGTGTGGTTTTGTTTGTTTACATTTGAGACATGGTCTCCTTTAGGCTAACTTCAAACTCCCTATGTCACCATGCATGACCTTGAACTCCTGTTTCTTTTGACTCTGTCTCTCCAGTGTTGGGATTACAGGTGTGCACCACCACAACTAAACCCTATTTATGCAGCATTGGGGCTCAAAACAGGGCTTTACAAATGCTAGGCACACTATGAAATCAAAGTTCATGTTTATTAATTCATCACTATATATTGAACACCAGAGCAAAAATCGGAACACATTAGTAATCAATATTTAATAAGTTAGTATTTGGGCCAAACAGAACAAAGAGACTCTGTGGTGGTGAACGGAGTGGGGAAACAGGAAGGAAGCCATTTTGTGTGGAAACATGGTGAGTTTGAATTTGGATATGTTGGGTTTTAGGCAACAGCCAGGATTCTTAGTTCAGTATGGTCAAGACTTTCATGTTGGCAAGATGCACATGCAGATTTTGGAGTCATCACCATGAAATTTATGACTAGAAACAGATGATTTCTGGTGAAAAGGATGTTATGTGAGAACTCACAGTCAAACGCTTCCAATCAGAAACAATTGCAGGTGGTTAGAATTGTCAGTAACAGCTTAAAAAAAAAACTGTGAAAAGAGAAAAGTAGAAGTATCATATATTTAAAAGCATGTAAAGATTTTGCAACAATAATAATTATTTCAAAGTATTTATGTTCTGTTATGATTACTTCCAAATGGTCATTGTAAAGAAATACAATCATTACCATCAGAAAATTGAGCATATCACAATCATTTTATACCAACCACTTGTGAGTACCAAAAGAGCTCTGTTAAATGAAGGAGGTTGTCTGTATGGCTGTCTTTAAGTTAGACAGTTATTAGATTTTTATTACTGAGATATCACAGGGAGGTTGATTCCTATTAGCTTAGTCCCCAGTTACAGGTGGTAAGTGTATGAAAAGTAAAAAACTTTGATCTTGAAAAAAAAAAAAGAAGCACTTATTTTTGGGGGGCAGAGAATTTGTAATTTTTATTAAGTTTTCTTATTATTCCGTTCATGTATGTATTGAATTCTGATTGTTGACTCCACCACACCATCTTTCGATTCTCTTTGTCCTTATCAATACCCTTTCCCCATTCCCTACTTGTCCCATTCTTAAAATCATGACTTTTGGCTGGTTCTGTGCCCCATTTTGTTTAACTAGGACCATCTGTGTGACCACTGAATTGAAAGCATCCAGTGGAACTGCATGGGGTCTTCAGTGGGTACACAACAGAAGGCAGTGACCACCCCCACCCCCACCTCCATCTATCTTAGCAAATAGCTCAACAATGAAGAAACTCAACAGTGAAGCTCAGTGTTCCCTGAGCCAATCCTCCAACTTACTGTGGATGGAACATTGTTGGGTTTTTTTTTTTTTTTTAAGGTTTATTTGTTTGTTCATGAGTGATCTATTTGCATGTATGCCTGCACACCAGAAGAGGGCATCAGATCCTATTACAAATGGTTGTGAGCCACCATGTGGTTGCTGGGAACTGAACTCAGAACCTCTGGAAGAGTAGCCAGGGCTCTTAACCACTGAGACATCTCTCCAGTCCCCGGATGGAACATTCTTATGCAGACTCAGTGCAAGTATTCAAGCTGCCATGAGGTGGTAGCAGTGGTGCTGGTGGTTGTCCTTGCAATAATGCCTATGCCTTGCCCAAAAAATTGACTTTTTGCAGCTCCTTCACCTATCTTCCAGCTCTTACATTCTTTCTATTCCCCTTTTCTCCAATATTCCTCGAACTTTTTTTTTAATGGAGTTTTCTTCTTTAGGGCTGAGAAAATGAGTTCTCAGCCAACTCAATTTTAAATTGATCTCATGATTAAGACACATCATGTTGGGGCTGGCAAGGTAGCTTGGTGAGGAAAGGGGTTTCCCATGCAAGATTGATGGCCTAGGTTCAGCCTCCAAAACGTACATAAAGGTGGAAGGAGAGAGTTACCTCCACAAAGCTGGCCTCTGACCCCCAGCATGTGTTATGTTGTGCAAGCCCACAAACACATGCATCCTAAAGACACACACACTCACAATGACAAAACCTAAATTTTTTTTTAATAAAAAAGGACTGTCATTAAAGTGTACCTCTTTCTTCTACTTTATTTTTTAAAAATTCCTGTGACTTGAAGAATTGGGGACCAGATAGAATTGTGCCAGTCAAACAAGTCATCTAGCAAACAAAAACCTTAGTCACATTATAGCAGTTTTCTACTTTGCCAGTCTTTGCTATTTTGCCCCAAAATTAATCAGATTCTTTCTGTCCTATAAGCAAAGTCCTTTGCATGCTCTCCGCAAGAGTCTTCCTTGCAGGTAAAAGGGGTCATCACTGTCAGATGAAATACCTATTCTTTTAACATGCAGAAAGTGTAAAGACAGGAAAATCGACTCAGTCTTGTAGGGCAGTCATGTATGTCATGGCTGAGCAGTTTTGCTTATACTGAGTTTTCAGAAGTGCTGGTTCCTACTGCAAACAGGAAGGTACATTCATGAAGAGAGGGCCAAAACCCCAAGATAGCCTTGTCAATACATGAAAGAGGTAGTTTTAAAAAGTTGGCCTACAGTCTTGGACTAGAATCAATAGAAAGTAAATCCTTTTGTTTGCTTGTTTGTCTTTTAGCCACACAAGAAAGAATAATAGCCTCTTCTAAAAGAAATATATTCTCTAGTTATTGAATGACAATGGAATAAATTTTTATTTCATCCATATTGTTAAACTTTTCCTACACATTTACCCTACCCTTTGTTGATAGTTGGAGGAATAAAAATCAAGTATTTGTTATTAAGGCCCAGTTACATTCCAAAGCAGTAGGCTACCTGAGTCATGTAACCTGTTTCTTGATGTATTAATGTACCTTATACCTATCAAAAGACCTGTGATAGCCAGTATCACAGAGCTTATATGAAAGGTCACTTAAAATCTTAAGCTATTCCCAGTGATAGAGCAGAAGGGGTAGAAGCCATCTCTTTCTAGAAAGATGCCACCTAAAATCAATGTGAGAAAATGTGGCCGCCCAGCCTGCTGACGTAGACCTGATTCTACCTAGTCAGGAGCAAAAGCAAGAGGATATCAAGTCTAAGGTCAACCTAGGCTACACAGTTACCACAAGAGCAACCTATGCAATCTAGTGAGACCTTGTCTCTAAATAAAAGAGATTTTGCATAAGCACTGGGTTGCAACCTCAGTAAATGGATTAGATAGATGATAGATAGATAGATAGATAGATGATAGATAGATGATAGATAGATAGATAGATAGATAGATAGATAGATAGATAGATAGATAGATGCATGCATACATACATAGAGAGAGGTGTGTTTTGTCCGGTTCTGATGAGGACAGAACTGCTATATAGAATATGCCACTATGTTCCCTCCTTACTTCATCCTATATCTCTTTTTAGCTAACTGTTCTCAATCCCATTACAGAAATGGAAGCTAAGATTAGCAAATTGTTTGGCCTTATATGTTTAGTGCACAAAATACTTAATTAACAGAGTAAAATGCCACCATCCATTGTAAATCACTTTGCTAAACTTTCAAACTTAATAAGGAATCTTGTCCAAAAAACTCCTCTCAAACCCCTGCTGATCTGGCACTCATGCCCAATTCCCTGTGGAGCTGAATGAAAGAATGTGAAGGGAGCCAATTAAAGAAACTTTGAGCCAGAATAGACAAGCAGAGGCCATTTTGTCCATCCTTCTGCCTCCAGGCAAAAACCATCCACTGCAAACACAAATTTCTGCATGAATCCTGCTGACAAAAACGTTCACCACATGTAAATGATAAGTCATAATCATGTTATTGCAACGAAAGCAGATTGTTAACTGTTCGAGACTTTATTTATTGCGTTGTAAAGATGCTGAGTGCCAGAGCTCATCTGAATTGTCTTAATTCCTCCTTTCGAGAAAATAATTTTGTGCAAGAAATGCACTCCAGTAATTGTCAACAGGGGGGAGGTTTGTGTCCAGAAAATAACGTTATCCTCATCATCTTATTAAATGTATTTTTGGTTTCCTTTCACTCTAGGCTTACCTTACGGGTGGGAGGAAGCTTACACAGCAGATGGAATCAAGTACTTCATCAAGTAAGTACGAGCTTCTCAACCAAGTAAGCAATTTTGCTCACATCTGGAGAGAACCTGGAAGCTGCAAAATAATCAGCAAAACCGAGAAACCCTCTTGGAGGTTACAAAAATTAGAAACAAGAAATGAAGCCTCACCATGTTTGCTGCGTGTGACTTAAATGCTGATATCAGATGTCACTGTTGGGGGGGGGGGGGTGGGTAGTAACAATATCTGGGGAAATAACCAAAAACTGGAACAGAAGCTGGATCCAGCCCTAATTGCTGCCTGTCTGAATTCACTGGCAGGACAGTGTCATTGCCGTTCTTGAACAGTGAATATCTACTAGAGCTCCACTTGTCCTGTCCCAGAACAGCACTAGGAGCGGCCACTCCCTTCAAATGCTATTAGAATACACACATTCTTCATTCTGAAGACAGTGCTCGGCCTGGCGTACTCCTGAATGTTAGCAGTGAAATATGTAGACTACATCCCTGAAATCATGGAATCCACGTCGCCGTAAGAAATGGCAGACAGGAAATAACCTAAGATATAAATGGGATAGTCTATGAACAGCTCTGATCCTGGCATGGTAACAGCAACCTATGGGATATGTGTACCACCATAGCACTTTCTTTAGTTTGTAGAGGAAAAATATCAGGGACTTGAGTTGTTGCCAGAAAATTCCCAGCTGCCATTATCAAGCCAGAACCAGAATCTAAGCCTCGGGCCCAAGATCTTTCCTATTGCACTAGGATAGTGGTTCTCAACCTTCCTAATGCTGTGACTCTTTAATACAGGCCCTCATATGGTGGTGGCCGCAACCATAAAATTGTTTTCTTTGCTATTTTATAACTAATTTTGCCACTGTTATGAACTATAATGTAAATGTCTGATATGCAGGGTATCTGATATGCCACCTCTGTGGAAGGGTGGGTGACTCCAAAGGCATAGCGACCCACAGGTTGAGAACTGTTGTATGAGACTCTCACTCATACAGACCTTGAAAGCCTGAGCAGGAAAAGGCCTCTTGTGCTGGGCTGGATAGTTTTTCTCTGAATACAGTGGGCTATCACATTTCTACTGTGTTCCTAAATAAATCCTTTCATGTCAGAACCGGTGTTATGAGAGTTGCACAGAGAAACCCTCCTGGCTGGGATCCCTAGAAAATCTCTTGTACATCCTCATGCCAAATGCTGCAAGAGAAATTCCCTTGCTGTTCTTTCAAACATGCACATACTTTCCAAGCAATATGCAGACTTTGCTTTTCCAAACCCTGTGTCTCTACCCAGGTTCCTGTATTGCTCTTAACTTCAGTTTTGCTTCAAGCAAGGAGAATACTGCTACCATTGCATAGTTGCTGATATTAAGTACTGAGCTTGCACCCTGAACCCAGGAAATGACCCGTAACTACTGACCATTATTTTCATTATGGAAAAGAGTATCATGCCAAGAAAGCTCAAACCCTGCAAATCGTCACCTTACAAAGATCACAAATTCAAAACCTTATATTTCCAACAATTTAAGGAAGACTCAGTTTTCATGGCATGGCTTTTTTTCTGTCCTGTTTGGTGGGTGGTAAAGGAGAGATGCAGTTCAGAGCATGACACAGAGGGAAGTCTTGGAAAACCATGTGTAGATCACACTCAACAGCCCTCTGCTCACTTCCAGAATCACTCTCCTTCTGGAAACAAACCTACTTCCTGCATTGGTCGTGTGCAGCTTTTTGGAGAGTTTATGCCCTGTGTTGTATAGATGGCAGAAAAAGGAAGCACCGTATTCTAATTTGCATCAGGCTTCAGCAGATGCTCAGTGGCCAGGAGCACACTAAGAGTCTTTTTCCATGCACTGCCTCATTTAAACCTCTTTCTTAATAATGTGGAAAGCAAAACACTGCAAGACCTCATGTTGATGACATCATGTTATCATGATGTCATGTGGATGATGAGCTGCAGATCACCCTCAGTCATGCCTCCGGAAAGGTCCCCCAAGGAAAGTCATGATCTGAAGAAGGAAAACTGGCATTCATTAGTAACAGATTCTGCATTCAAAGTGTCCAAAAATGCGCCCTATAGAGAGCTTTTTCGCTTAAGCTGAGCTGTCAATATGTCCTACATCACACCTGGATGGCAGGGCCTAATTAGTGCTCAGTGAGAAAAGGCCACTGACAGCAGAGTTGCCCATAACACAGAAAAAAAGGAAAAACAAACAAACAAATAAACAAGAAAAAAAAAACAGGCACAGATATGGCCAAGCAGAGAAATAGTTTGTCCCACTGCCTGTTCCCCAGCTGGGTGAGCCACTGGCCCTTAGAAAGTGGAGCAGCTTTTAGGCTGGACTTCAACTACAAAAATGAGTGGAACATAAATAAAAAGAGGAACCAAAAGAAAAAGCCATTTTTCTTTTGGACATTCCAAAATCTAACTCAGTTCCTATAGAAGGAATAGAAAAAGTAGACATACGCAGCCTCTTTCACTCCAGTCAGAAACTCAGACTGAAGTCTGTTCTGGAAACTCATCCATTCTTTTCACTGAGCTTATTCGTGACATAGGAGGAAAGCAAAGAAGAGAGAAGACAGATTTCTTTTCCAAAGGCCATGGGTGGGTATCATTGTCACACCACTGCAGCAGAAAAGACTGTCAAAGAGGCTAACCTCAGGAGGTCACCCTCGATCCAACTGCAGAGCCCAGATACTAACCCAGGGCTATCTGGCTACACACACACACACACACACACACACACACACACACACACACACACACACACACACACACACACACACAGGCTACATCACTCACCTTATTTTAAGGTCATCTGATGACAGATAACAAGAAGGACATTTTAAACAGATGTTGACTGAAGTAGAATGTTGTGCTTTGTCCGTTCTAAAATAGCAGAACTTGTTTCTAAGAACACGTAGTTATCCTCTGTAGATTAGAAGCTCAAAGAGTGAAAATAAGAAACTCTAATACTATCCCCAGTCCCTGCATCTTTCAAGAGCAGAATGTTTGCCATGAGTTAGGGCTTTCTTCCTGAGAGCTTAACATTCTACCTGTGTCATTTTTTATATGTGTTATATTCCTGCCATCTTGTAGGGAGCCTATTGAATGAAGCCCTTATGAGCACCTGTCATTAGGCATATCCAGTGGGTTTTGCCAGGGTTACTAGGCTCCTCATTGTAACACACTCAGCTGCATGTCTCACTGATCTGGATCTGCCTAGCCCTCTCTTCACCCCATTCTTTTGTTTCTGTACAAAACCTGCCTCTTCCCCAGGAGATTTTTGTTTGAAGCAGAATGATTGAAATGCGGGTCTGCAGGGGAGCCTACGGGAGTCAAGTACATCGCTCTGGTGCAGGTGCCTCAGACTGCAAAAGAAGGCTTCTGGTTAGAAAAGAGAGCTTGGTCTTTGGACCTGGAGAGACCTGGATTCTAATGCCAGTCTAGCTACTTAACATATGTATGCTTTAATTTGCACTTCATAAAATCCTTGACCCGCCCCCAGCCCCTACTTTTGAACGAAGTTTAGCCTCTTTGCTCCCCCCCTCACTCTGACATTTTGATGGGGTTTCTGCATGGTTCTAAGCTACATTCAGTGATGTTCCCAGGTGAGCAAAGTATGCACAAGCCCACTGGTATCATTTTCAGAAATATTATTTATTTCTTTTAATTATTATTTTACCCCAGCCAAACTTTTGAGCCTGGGCAGCCTATGTTAATCATTTGAGGGAGGAGTGGTTCATTTATAGGTAGCTACTTTTTAGGCAAGAAATAGCTTCACTTAAAAAGAATGACTAAAATTACTCTCCCAAGGCTCTGGAGAGACGAAGAATGGTCTGCATACATATAATCTCCTGACAGAAACTGGCACCTGTCACTGCCATCCCAGAAATGGAACTGTGACATCTGATGGAAGCCAAACCTCAGGCAAGGGAATGGCTGTCAGTGCTGCCTTGAGAGTGCCCGGGCACTGATGGTCTTTGTGGAGTATTTCTGTCATGCACATGATCATTACACGTCTATCGAATCCTGTGTCATCTGCTCAAGTTCTGACAAAAAGAAGAGGCTTTTTACCTACCTGTGTAAGCATGAATAGCTAGTGTTGGCATCACCAGAGCCTGTGTTTCATAGAACTAACAGACATGTGCTTCTATGTGTATGCATATATGCATGTAGGCATACTTACTTGCCATAAATAAATATGTAAATCTACACACATATTTGTATAAAATATAGCACTGCATTCTGGGATTTTCCTACTTTCTCACAAGAAAGTTGTAGCATTCTTAAACTCAATGGTAAAATGGCCAATGCCTTAAGCATGCTGTAATGGAGTTATCTGGATGGATGGCCAGTTTCCCACCTAATTTCTTTGTTTATTTGGTTTTTGTTTTATTTTATCATGTGTAGGGTAGGGCACATTCATACTGCAGCCCACGTGTGGAGATTTGAGGACAGCTTTCCAGGAGTTAGTTTTCTCCCTCTGACTTCTTTGAGGCAGGGTCTCTTATTTCTGTAACTGATTTTTTAAAACAAACTTCAGGGGAATTCTTGTCTCGTCCTCCCATCTCACCGTCACCATACTGGGACTCCAGGTGTGAGCCACGGTGTCTGGCTGTTTCACATGAGTCATGAGTTCCATAGACTGAGCTCAGGCTGGCCGGTTTGTTGGCAGGCACTTTTATCTGAGTTTTACCCACTAAACCAGCTCCCAGCCATTCTACCCGGCTTCTTTTCATCCTCTTGAAGTCATATACAGCGAAAAGTTTATTGGAATGTGTTGGTATCATTTCACCTTACAGTTACACATATTTTTAATGTATGTTATGTATTATAACAAACTTACTATGAGTTCTGATTATAAAACTGAATTTGTTGTAAGTCGGACATAGCTACTAGTTGATTTCATTGTACTTGCTTATCTTTATATTGGGAAACTTAGATTCACGTGATCAATGATCATTAATTCTCCATTTCTGTACTGCCAAATTTCTTCAAAATTTGAAGCTTAAAATAATGTGTATTTATTTTCTCAACCAGTTTCAGAGTCCCAGCAGGACAAGAGCGGCACCCTGAATTATTCTGGCACTCCCGCCCTCACCCCTTTCTCCATCTCTATCTTTCTCACTGGATTTCTCATGGTGTTGTCAAGCTATCTGTTAAAAGGCTGGGAAATGAAGCATAGCTTAGCGAGCTCCCTAGAACACTTGCACCAAACACACTCATGATGCTATTGGCAGGATGCCCCAGTTCCTCACCGTGTCTCAGCATTAGTGCTATCGGGATATTCTCAGCATAACAACTGCCTTTCCCCAGAGCGAGAGATGACAGACCCTCAGACAAATGCTACAGTGTGTCCACTGTAACAACAGGCATGTTCTGCTATCACATCTGCCCCAGGTCACAAGGACCAACCTGATGCTGTGTAAGAGGCAATGACCTAGGAGTGTGGATTCCATAAACTAAGGGTCATAGGTAGAGGACGCTGACCAAAAAGCACATTAAAATATGATATATGTATATCTAATATGTTATGCATAAGAAATCTTAATATCACAAACTTGCTTTCAAAACCAAATTATACTCCTGGCAGCATATACTTTTACCTACTGAGCGATCTTGTTGCCCTTTATAGAATTTAAAAGAATGGAAGGCATACATCGAATAATTTTAAGTTCTTGAGCCTTAGACTCTAACTTTCCTTTGCAAATAGATGCTACCCTAAGTAATGGTAGTGCAAGTAGAAATTAAGGAGATATGGAGGGAAGGAAAACCTGGAAATGGGCTTTCTGATTGCAAATAAAGAGCTGCCCATTTTTACATTGTAATTGCTTGGCAAAATACTTCAGCTTTACTTCAGTGGACATTGTCAAGAACTCTCCCCCAACCCCAAGACCCCATGCATTGATCTGTTTGCTTCCTTTTCGGTGAGTCAGGTAACTGCACGGACAGTCTAAATATAGCCTGTGGCTCGTTGGATGAGAGGTCAGGACATGTTTTAAGACCATGAGTTCAGGTTTTATGAGAATATTCTGAGGCTCCTCGGGGACTTTTGTATGTGTAAGAGACAAGACTACCCTGAGGAACCCACAGAGACCTTAATGAGGAAACATGGGTCTTCTCAAATGGCTCTCCCAAACCACTTCTTCAGATGAAATGAGTCTGCACCAATATGGAGTTCTTCCATCTAAGCTGAGCTGTCTTTGCCCATCTTAACCTTAACCCAAGGCTGCAGGTCGGGGCCCACCTATCCCTGTGATAGCTGGTTAGGGGTAGTGATCACCCACCAAGGTAATCTGTTAGTCCCCAAGGCTCGAGTGGGGACTGAAGTGTAAACGAATGATTACTGTTGGCAAGTTGGAGAAGCCAGTGAAGGAGGAAAGAGGGTGTGTGAGATATATGGATTTTAATGTTGATGCCGCCACGTTTGAGGATAACCGGGTAGGTAATTTCAATCAATCCTGGTTCCTACCTGAAACCAAGGAGTGTTTGAGAATTGAATGCACTCAGGGTGTGAAGCTCCTGGCAAAGTCATTGGACAGGACAGAACAAGCGATGAGCAGACATCAGTCTTCCGGGCTTTCCCTACTCTGCTGCTGTTTGCCAGTGAAAACGTTAAATGACAACTTTGGTGCAGCTGCAAAGAGAAACTGGTAGCCAAAGCCTACACCCGTACCACCCTCTGGCCGGCCAGCAGCCCTGCGCTGGGGAGTAGAAAGGCTACACTGACCACAAGCTCCAGACAGCTTGCCCAGGATTTTCTATAAATACCTACAAAGAGGTGTAGGAATATGAGAGCACTGGAGAAGGAATTGTCATTTAAGTGAAAGGCCAGCCAGCTGGCGTGAGTTACTCAGGATGGCAGAGCCTCTGAAATGAATAAAACATGCAGTTCTAGACACCCCGCACGGAGCTCTGCCCCCACTTAGCCAAGGACAGGTATGACTTCACCTGAAGCCTGTTTTCCAGAGTCACACTGGGGTATTAGATGCATTCCCAGAGAGCAGGTGACCACTGGACTCAGCACCTGTCCCAGGTTGCTCTTCTTTTAGGCCAATTTACAATTTTCTCTGCCTCCATGACTTTTTTTTTCTTTTAGCAAGTACAGAATTTTTCCATCAACTCTTTCTCTACTAAGTTTTGTTGCATATTAGTTTGCTAATGCTACTGTAAGGAAATGCCACAGACAAGGAGCTTAAAGAGCAAAAATGTTCCTCACAGCTCTGAGTGCCAAACTCTGAACTTTAGACTCTAAAGGACTAGTTTCTGATTAGGCAGCTGCTACCTCTCTTACCCCGTCCTTCATGCCCGTTCCCCGCCGTGTGAGAGAGACAGAGACAGAGACAGAGAGAGAGAGAGAACACACTCTGTCGTCTCTTCCTCTTATCACAAGGACACAGAGGTCCCTTCCGGCCAGTAGTCACACCCCTGTGACTTCATGTACTTAATCCTTGTTTCCTTGCCTCCCAAAGCTGGGCTTTTGGTGAATTTTAGTAGGGCTGGTACCGACTAAGTCACTTTCCCCTTAACTTACTCCTTTCCCTCACTGGGGATTGAACGCACGTTCTTGTGACAGTAGACAAGCACTCCACACTGAGTCACATCCCCAGCTCCTTTTACCTTTCAGTTTGACACAGGGTCTCAAACTTATAATCTTCCTGCCTTAGCCTCCCAAGTAGCTGGGACTACAGGCTTGTGCCAGTAGACCTGGCTGCTTTCACTTTTCTTCCGTCACATCTACTCTTTTGGGTATTTACCTAGTTTTGCGCGTATTACAAAAGTAACCTACGTGACTTTTCGGTGCTACTCTGCCTGAGAAGCAGTCAAGGAGACGATTGGTGTACAAAGGCCCCAGAACCTGTGACAACATTGGTTTCCTTAGTAAAGGGGACTTAAGGTTGCTGACTGTGAACACAATTTGAACTAGTCAATCCAGTCTGACCACAGGAGTCCTTAACAGTGAAAAAGGAGACAGAAGAATTAAGCTATATGCAAGCAGGGCACAGAGAGAGGGGAGGGAAGGACTTGGGGGTGGGGTCCGCAATAAGGGTGTAAAGTAAATTAAGTAATTATTAAAAGAAAAAGGCAGAAGAAAATCAAGTAAAGACATGTGATGGTGGAAGTCGGAATGTTGCCAGTTTTGAAGGTGGGCACAGGAACCTAAGACTGCAGGAGGCTTTCAGACACTGGAAGAAGAAGGGCGTGGGTCTCCCCTAGAGCACCAAGAAGGGAAGGTAGCCTTGCTGATGTCTTGAGTGCACCCAGTAGGACCCAGATCAGACTTCTGATCATTAGCCTGTAAGTCACGAGATTTGTGCTGATTAATTCTTGCAATAGGAAATTCACATGGGTGTGTGTGAGCAAGGTAGGAAGGGGCTGTCTAACTATATCTAGAAGTGTGTCAGGCCAACATCTAGGGGCCTAACACGTGTTATCTCTCAAACTATTGAGGAAGGTGTCACATGTCACAGAGGTTGAAAAACCGAAATTCAGGGTCTATATAGCTTCTCAGAGACACAAAGCAACCCTGTTAGAACGCAAGATGCTCTGCATCTCAGCCCCAGCCCTGCTTCTGTGTGACTTGACAGAGCACATAAATCTGCTAAGCCTCAGCATTGCTCACTGTGGAGATTATAGAGCACAATAGTGTTTATGAGATTTTATGAAGTGTAAATAGGGGGCAGTGTCAGAGAGGACATAGCAGACTAGAAAATGCTTATCTGATGGAAAGTCCTGTCCAGCTTGTTTATTTCTGAACATCTGTTAGGGGTTTTGCTTTGTGAGCTGAGGTCTCTGTGTAGCCTAGGCCAGCCTCGAACTCACAACCCTCCTGTCTCAACCTCCCAGTGTGGGAGGGCAGGGATGCACCACCACGCCAACTTGAAGCCTGCATCTAATCTGCAGTTTCACATCAAGGGAGCTGCAGTGGTCTCCTTGGATCACAGCTGTACTTTGTGATGAGTGTCCACATTCATCTCCAAGAACATCTCCCTCTGGCAGTGGGGGCTGTGGGGTCTAGAGACATGGATTGGGTTTATTTGATGGTTTCAGAGGCTGAGAAATCCCAGTGTGATGGTGTGTCATCTTAGGCAGATCACTCATCACCACGGTTATCTTCGGTTAAAACAAGGTTTTTAAACTGTTATTCCTTTCCAATGTACAATTAAATCTTAAAGCCTCGTGTTCTAGTAAGTTTCCTTAGACTGCTGGCTGTTTAGAAAATAAACTCTAGCCCAAATTGTTTCAGTTATCACGCAGCTCTGTTGCTTGCCCCAAGTTAATGAATACATCTTGCAAGTCAATTGAAATGAGACTATTGTTTAAGAGAGATAGCAACGCCAATCATTTGGTGGTGTTGGGTGTATTTGGATAACTCTAATTTCCCTGATAATGCTCAATTTCTATAAACACACATAAACCACTTAGGGGAAATGTACGTCATTATCACAGCCGAGAATTACCTGATCTTCAATTATAAATGAGCTGGTCTACCAATGGAGTGTTTCTCCTCAGTGGTGTGTCTACAGCAGTAATCAGAGGGATTATAGTGAGGCATGCGTCAAGCACACATTGACGCCATACATACATGGTGAGTGTCACTGCTGAGGAGTGCAAAGCCTCTGACGCGGGGGCTTCACACGAGCGGGGGGCTTCACACGAGCGGGGGGCTTCACACGAGCCTTCATTCTCTCAGCTACTCACACATCATCATTGAATTTCATCGGAAAGGATTTTTAAAAGACACAATAGATTTACATTACATAATCTATGATCATTAAGTTAATCCTTTAATTAATTTCATTTTGCAAAGCTGAAGAGCCCCTTCCTGGAGGTCGCTTAATCCATCCCAGATCCATTTCACATATTGCTATGGAAACCAGCTTGGATAATAGAAGGGTTGAAGATAATGGTTAAATTCTCGTAAGTCATTAATTGGATTAGGTGCTGGCTATACCGTGTGCCAATCCTATGACCAGAGTAAGCTGTGCTGACTTCTCAGGCTTCCTGACAGTGACCTACCTGGTCACACTTGCAAAGGTGACATCATGAAAAACAGCCAGTGAATAGTTGTAGAGTGAGAGCAAAGGAGACATTTCAGCTCGTTAAAGACCCCTCTTCCCCAGCTCTCACAAGGGAAGCACCAAGTCTGCCCTTCACACTGGCCTCAGAGAAGAGTGCCAATGGGAGCTGGGGAACACAGTCTCCCGCAACAACTCTGTCCTGTGGAATGGAGAACACGGCAGTCCAGCGGAGGCTACATGATAAAGTACAGACGTGCCAACTGCACAAGTCTACATAACTACTTGTTAAGATCTGGCAGTCCCATGTATAGGTGTCAGTGTTGGCAAGACATATTTTTGGCTCTTTATGTGAGGGTTTTATCCTATTGTGATGATGAACACTGAGCCCTGTTAAAGTTATGAAGGGCTACAATATTAATATGCTATAACAGACTTGTTTCTTCCTTTAAAATATTCATTATATAAACTTTGAAACTCATGAGATTTTTCTTCTTTTTTCTTTTCTTTTCCATTACTATATGGTAATCAGTATATATCTGGGTTGATTATCTGGAAAAAATAATAAACACTAAACAAATGTTTTCCAGGAATTTTCTTTCAGTATTCATCTTTTACTAGTCTAATGACAGCAATTTTTCCAGTATTACACACACGTGTGTATATACACATACATATAGATTCTCATAAGCAATTCTATACCTAATAGCTAAATATGTTTTAATGAATTAAATGGTAATATTTGATATCTGTTAGATATTTCATAGAAATAATATTTCTATTTCATAGAAATATGAAATATATTTCATAGAAATATTCTAATTTGTTACCTTTAAAACAAATACTCTTTTAAATACGAATATTTTGCTATCGTTAACACTCTCATTTTGTAGCCACTTATAAATTTCTCCTGTGTTTCAATGTTACTGAAACAAAATGTATTAAGAAGTCTTTGCCTAGTTCCACTTTCTGGTTATATATAATATAATCAGAATAATCATATATTTAAATAATTGCTCCCATTAAAATTACATTGGAAATTTATTACTTTTGGTTCATTATCCTGCAGCTTTGTGTTAGGCATGATAAAATAATCCAGGCAAGTCTTCCTAAACTCACGGTGGTGAAGAACACATCTGAGTGGACAGTGAACAAGAGGACATCTTTCACCGTCTCAGACAGTTAAAAGGGAATTTCTGTAAAGCTATTGTACTTTTGTGCTTATGTCTCCTTTTACTAGGAACTGTCCTTAATTTTTATTTTGAAAGAAATATATTTGCTTTTCCTTTTGAAAGAACACATTTTGGTCCTCTAGCTAAGAGGTAAGAGACATAAGGAGGGTAATTATCATGGGATTTAAATAATTTGCTTAACATTTCTTTGCCAATAAAATAAAGCATATTCTCTTGGGGGTTTTAAAAGTAAACTCCCCAATATGCCTTTCAATTTACTAATATTTTTTAAAACACAGCATTGGCAACTTACTGCTTGATAGTTATTGATCTCCAACAAGAGATCTGGCAACCATTTAGAAACAAATAGTGTTATTAGCCTTTCAGCTTTTCAAATATATCTGAATGACTGTTGATGACTCCTCAAATCAACCCAGGTGAACTGTCTCTGCAGAAACATTTGCCGGGGATACTGTGTGTTCAGATGAGCACTTTTTAAAAAATTGTCTCACAGCTCCATTTATTTACCATCCCTTTAAATTTTCCATTCTAAACAGCAACATCTCCCTTTACGAACCATGAGGCCTTTATTAATTAAACAGAGTAGTCAGATGGACTGATTATTTTCTCCACCCTCAGCTGAATAACCAAGCACACAAATCAGGGAGGAAATATTTCTCACACTGGAATGTTCTCCAAGCCTATAAATCTAAGATTATGTCATTATAACTGATCATGTCAAAGAGCATTAGCCACAGCACGCAGTAAGACATAAAATTGAATGAGAGACTCCGGATTGGCTTTACTCCAGCATCCTAGGCAGAACTCCAAGGTGTTCCTGCCCTACTCAGAAAGCCCACATTATCAGTAAAACTAGCTGTGAGCATTTCTTGAATGCCTACTCTTTGCCAGGTCCTTTACATGCACTACCTGGGCTTCAGAAGTTCTGTTCTGTTGGTTTTCCATGCTTTGTATTTTTGTTGTTGCTGGTGGTGGTGGTGGTGGTGGTTGTGGTGGTTTCCAGAGATGTAGTTGTAGACCGTGAAGCACCAAAAGTATTTCTTTGTATTTTTCTAGTAAACAGTTACTAGGATTGCATGTTTAATATTTAGAGGTATGTTCAGGTAGGGGTTTTGTTGGGGGTTTTTTTGTTGGTGGTGGTTTTGTGTATGTGTGTGTGTGTGTGTGTGTGTGTGCCTTTACTAATAAAATCAAGCTGCCATCTTAGGTTTTTATCTGTACAGAAGCGTTTGCTGTGAATATAAGATTTACCAAACATACCTTTGAGTGAGGTCACATTTTGTCAATAAAACGTGTTGGTGAAGGTTATTAACAAGGATAGATTTCAAGTAGAACTTCCCAATATCAATTGTAGAGAATCAACAACTATTTTTTTTTTCTTAAGTATCTTGCCTTTGAGCACTCGGAGTTTCCAACTCACCAATGTCTAAACGGTTACATATTTAATATTTCCAGAATGAGACTATCACTTGTAAAACTTGGTTTTCTTGCTACCTACTTTCTCCATTCAGGTAACATTATAAGGCAAGGAGCATTTAAAATAATGTAAACTACACCCCCTTGGCTGCACCAATACATTGTAACTGCTGGCAAGCATAGAATCTCTGAATACTGAGACTGTCAAATTGGCAGTACAGTTTCATCCAGAACTTTTAAACATGTCCCCTGCAGGACGGTGCCCGTCCATTTCACCTTGCAGTGGTGTTCCAGCTTTCTTAGTGACACTCCTTAGTATTCCCTTAAAAGCACTTCCAGGCCACAAAACATCCTTGAAATGAAATGAGCCTCAACAAAGTTGATGCTCTAGTAAGCTGAGCCTTCATAAGAAACCCCTTCAAGCCATTGTAAAAAGAGTGGTGATATGGATTACTGCTGAGAGAATAATGATGCCTTTTTAATATTTTATTATATTTACTGTTTGATAATTTTATACTTTCAAACATATACATTGATCACACATCCATTCCCCATTTGTTCCCTTACCATCCCTCCCTTACCCATCGCCATAACTTTTCCCTCCCAACTTCATTCACTCTTTTTTTTTTTTTTTAAGCCCGCTAAGTCTACTCTGAGATAATCTGTATGTGCATGCACGTAGGACAAGACACTGGAGCGTGGGTAGCTTCGTAGGGGCCAAATCCCTGAAAAAAAAAAAAAAAAAAACTGACTCTGCCCTCTGCTACAGCCATCAGTCACCAATAGCTCCTCAGCTAGCTGCGACTTCATACGCCTCCCCCACCACAGGCAGGGATCTGGGCTGGCTTGGTCTTGTGCAGGTCCTGTGCGTGCTGTCCTATGCGTGCACCAGCCTTGTCCTGTCCAGCATTTTTTTTCTTCCATTACACATACCCACTATCTCTGACTTTTTCTGACCGCTCTCTCAATGGTTCCTGGGCCTTGTGGGGTCAGGGAGACATCCCTTTTAGAGCCGAGCACTGTGCTGGGCACTCTACAGTCTTGTATTGTCTGTGTTTTAAGCAATTGTGGATTTCTGTATTGATCACTTGATGAGGGCTGAGAAATGTGACAATATATGGATGTGAAGATTAGAATTTAGGGGGCAGTTTATTACTATGTCTAGTAGCAGAACAATAGTAGAAGGTTCTTCTCTACGGCCTATGGGGTTTGGCCCCATTGACAATACCAAGCATAAGTCCCATCTTACAGAGCATGCCTTAAATGTAATCAGAAAGTAACTGGTTACTTCTGTAACACTGGTGTCACTGATGGGCATATGTTGCCAGACCAACCATTGTGATTCCTAAGGTTCATGGCTGGCTAAGACTGTTGATGGCTCTTCTCCCCTGGCAGCATGCATAGAACCATCAATTGCTATAAAAGCTAGCCAGTAGGTTGGTGCCTGCTGGATTTCCCCATGCCCTGTGACTCACATAGGCAGTGTCTTCAGAATCGAGTCTGACTGTCAGGTTCTTGCGGGGAAGCAGAAGCAATAGCACCAGCCTGGAATGTTCAGGGCTTGGGGCACTATGGGCCTGCACCTGCCAAAACTCAAAAGTGGGTAACCCATAGCTGACACTGAGCTTTTTATTTGGTGTCTTACTGTATATGGGATTTGCATCGTCCCCCATTTATAATGTAACACAATTTAAGTACCTTTTCTATAAGAATGTATTCTAGGAAGCTTCTGCAGTAGTAAGTTTCCAGATGAGCTTTTCATTGATCGTTAGTGTTAGTTGCCCCTCTCTACCACTGCGCTACAACTCTGGAAACTATGAAGATACCTGGAAGTCAACTTGGAAGTCCTTAGACCCACTATGAAAATGTCTAACACCAGCCACCCTGCCACTCCAAGGGTCTGGGCAAATCGTAGTGGACTTGCCAATGTCATCCAGCTAGAAGCTGAGATTGCGTATGAAATGTGGAAATGCGGGGTGGTGTCCTGCTATTCCTAAATGCATCCCCTACCCAGTGTGCCCTGTTCTGTCCCTTCTTCCTGTGGTGCTCTTCAGGGTGCCAGTCATTTGTTCTGAGTACACATCAGGCACCACAAATGCAGAGATAAGAACCAGATCCTGCCATCAAGGAGCTTCCTGAAAAGCAAGGCAGCTGACAGTAGACACGCATTTATAATATAGGAAAGTCAGAGATAAAACTGGGTTCAGATGCAAGGAATCATAAGGAAAAAATTGCTTCTTTGGAGTTAGTGTGTGGAAACTCCCTAGGCAGGAGAGCTGTGGCCCAGAATCACACTGTAGAATGTGTTTGACCCAGAATCAGGTAGGCAGAGTGTTTCTCAGGTAAACGACAGTGTATGCTTTGTCACTTAGGATGGTCTCTGGGCTGAAATGGAGGACGAATCAGTAAAGAACTAGAACTGAAACAGACAAGTGATTTCAATGTACCAGGTCATTACATTG
The DNA here is from genome assembly GCF_903995435.1 of Acomys russatus. NCBI lineage: Eukaryota > Metazoa > Chordata > Mammalia > Rodentia > Muridae > Acomys > Acomys russatus. The sequence continues at coordinate 17,253,721 of NC_067152.1, read as the reverse complement.
GAAAAGCAGAGCAGACAGACTGGAGAGACGTTGCACACAGCTGGACAGCCACAGGACACACTCACAGACAGCACCCATTGGGTGAGGAGACAGGAGCTGGACAGGACACGTTCACCTGCATCCACGCTTTCAGAAGGCCCTTAAAACATCTTTAAGCCTTATTATCACTACTGGGTCTGGTTCTAACTGCTGCTTGTCCCAGAGGCCAGCAACTGGGTAGAAGCAGGCGGTCCCAGGACCAACACTTGTTTTGCTGGGTGAGAGGAGAGTTGTTTACGTGCTAATCCACTCTCCTTGTTCCTCTCAAGCCACGTAACGCAGACCACATCCTGGATCCATCCCATGATGAGTGTCCTGAGCCTGTCCTGCTCAGAGGAGAATGAAGAGGACTGCCCCAGGGAGCTAACGGACCAGAAAAGCTGACGGCTTTGCATAGGAAATGGCGTTCCGGAGTCCTCTGGCTTTTCAGTCTGTGCACAACCAGACACAAGGCACCACGCCCTGAGAAACAGGAATCCAGCACATGCAACCAGGCGGGGTGTCAAGTTGAAACTGTGGTATTTCTGAGTTCGTGCTAAAGATCAGTTGCCACTACAGTAGTTCTTTGAAAATAATCTAAGTGCATTTGTTCAGATCATACATAATTAGATTTTATATGCATAAACCTTTTCATTTATAATTAGATCTCTATAACTTAGTATGTAGTTCACTGTTTGATATTAGATGCAATGGTTTTCTACCAACGCTTTATATTGAAAAGTTACCTGAACATAGTGAACTACTTCTCTGGGGACAATTCCTCTCTGCTCAGCTTAGGAGAGTGACCTGAGAGAGTACTGTGCAGCCATGCCACTAGCTGCTGGTTACAGCTTTTGGTTTTTTACCTGCGCCTCATAGGACACAACCTAACTTACACCATTAGGAGACTTCCATCATCTATAAAATGCTTTCGAACCTCGTCTTACTTAAACCAGACAGCGTGGTTATCGGGCTGATCTCCTGGACATTTCCGTCCATGCCTTCAGCTGGAGAGACGGTGGATCATAGGGACGGAGTGTCCTGCCTCAGGCCTGACATCCACGCCTCGGCTTCCGATTTCATGTCCAGGCTCCTTTGCCCTGCTCCCTACTGTTCACACAGAGGGAGAGTGCAGTCCAGCAGAGCACCTTCATTCTGTTGATGCAGCTGGGCCCACAGCTGTGCATTCCACCGCAACCCAGAGGACACCTCAGGGTCAGCCTTGGCCTCTTCAGAACCCCATTCTCTTCCGTCTGTGCCCCCTCCCCTCCTCCTCTGCTTGGTGACTTTTCTGTGGCCTGTGTCCCACGGCTCGTATTTTCTAATATGGAGACAGTGGCTCATGGCAGTAATTTACAATGCTTGGGTGCCATTTCCAGTAGGAGCGTCTGAGGAGAGCTGATAGATAGGTGTCTTTTAAAATATTGGCAGAGTGCTTGTAGGAGGAGAGAGGTCATGAGTCAAGCAAAGCATCCCAGTATCACTCAGGCAAGCGCAGAGCTCCAAGAACACAGCGTTAAGAATCTTCACTTAAAGACACTTTATGAAAGAGTCACTCGGTGCCTACAGTGAGGTGACACCTATGTCAACATCAGTTCCTAGCTCCTACATTTTCTCCTGAGGACTTTCACCTGGTATATGGAATGTATATGGAGAATACACAGGGGACTTGTGCTCACCAATTTATCTCTGAATACATATAAGATTTAGGATTGAAGTTGAACACACTTAGGATTCATACTTATGTCAAGAGGAAGAACATAAAGTCAAATACAGACTGGCATGGAGTCATTAAACCTGAGAGAAACAGAATGGCTGGAACAAACGCATGCCTCTCCTCACAGCTGTCTGGATCTGAGGAAGCTTCTGGAGGCAGTTCTGAGAGCAGCTGAGGAGGGAGCTGTCTCAAATCCCTGAGAAGTGAATGGGCACTCAAACACTTTTATAAGAGAGTATCTATGCTGGGAAATGGCAAATTCCTTCTCAGAGATCTGCTCTCAACTGGAGAGCACCTCCCCTTGTTAGCAAGGGAAGCAGAGATGGGATCCTGAAACATACGTGTTCATGTGTGTTCGTGTGTGTGCAGTGCTCACCACCTCTCTGCTGCTTGTACAAATTCCTTCCCTGTTTCTATCAAATATAATAAAAAGACCTATAAAACGCATAGTGCTGTGCGCTGAGCAGTCTATACCATAATTATAATGTACAATGAAAACATGTATTAGCTTACTATCTTTTGGGAGGTTATTTTGAGATAGCTACTCCGTATGTGTCCCACCCTGGCCTTGAATTCACAATCCCCCTGCCTCAGCTTCCAAAGTACTAGGATTTCAACAGCAGGAATCTTCCTGAAGCCACCCATAAAGCCAGAACCATAGTGATCCCCATTTTGTGAAGCTGAGGTTTAGAGAGAAGTTGTCGGTGCCCAAGGTTCCCACCATCCGTGGATGCTGGACCTCAAGGCAAGTCTTTGATCCCAGGGCTTCTTTAAACCAGCTGGCAGAGCCCTTGGATTTAGCCAGCCCTGCAAAGCTCTGGCTCTCAATCATGAGGAACTTCCTGATTCATCAGAAAAGGGTTTCCCGGGATAAAATAGCATTCCAACAGGTTCCTGTGCATCTGAGCATCTCCTGGGAACACACCTAAGGAGGCTCAGCCTCTGAGTTAGGGGAGTCACTGAGAACTCTCAGTGAGAGCCCCTCCTCTTTAGTCTCCATGACCCCCAGACCCACAGATACAGGATAGATGCTCAGAGAATCTCTAGAAGAGAGCTCAGTGTGAATGTTTTTCTGATGCAGATGGAACCATGGTTACGTCTTGGTTAGCTAATAGACTTTAACTTAAATTAGCCCATCGATGTGGCCATCCATCAAGAATGCTTCTCCACTGACTCGCCCACTCGGGCTGTGGGAACGGAGTATCACCACATCCCTCCCAGGGCATGTTTTAGCAGCACTGGCCATCAGCTGTGTTGCAAGTCACCCTTTCCTATAGTGACAAGGGAAGGCCTGGCTGTCCTCACTCATCTGTCCCTTTGGAATGTGCTTTGACCACCAGCAGTGTGACCAGCACTCCGGTTCCCAGGACAAAGAGGGCAACAGCTAACCATTTCTTGGGCTGTTTTAAAAATGAAATAGTTTTTGAAAGTCAGAATTAGAGTTACTTTTTATACTTCTAAGATTTTAAAAACAATTTATTATCCTTTCAACAAAAATGAAAGTACTGTGTAGATAAATCAAATTAAGTAAATAATAGCCCGTCTCACTTTCTGGAAGCTGCCATCACCAATATTTCACTGAGTATTTTCACTCAAGGGCAAGTATGCCACCCTTAAATATTTCACCCTTGGGTTAGTATATCGTGACAACCTTTTCATAGCAGTATAGGCATTGCTGCTTTATATCAAATGTCTGCTTAAGCTCTCACCTCCCAGAATGCTCACCTGTCTATGTGTTCAGCATCTTATTAATGAAATCTTAGGCTATTCTAGGTTCTGTCCTGTGTGAGCCCTTTGAGTGTCCCCGCACTCAAATGCTGATGTCTCTAGTGCAGATACTTTTGTAGGGGCACCAACTGTGTCAGAGTACTGTCAAAATTGTGTCACTGAAAGAAGAGCCAGTCCACCCCTATCTAAAACCCTGGGTGTTTTCATCAATAGGGTTTAGCATTTCTTTAGCATCAGAGACTGGTCTTGCTGTGTATAGGAGAGTCTGGCATTGAATAATTCAATGTTTCAAACACATCACTGCTCTCGTTGTTTTCTGCGTCACATATAGTGATGAGGAGGAATTGTTTCTAAATTAACAGAAAAATCAGGCTCTTACGTGCACATTCTGAAAGCCTCCGTTTCTCCATCTGTGGGATAGTGGCATCTGTCGTCCTATGCAGACAGTTCAACTTAGCCCACATCTCCTGAGCACCTACTAGGTGCCTGGCCGTGTGAGGGGTTATCATTCTGGGTAGTACGATTTTCCAAATCAAAGAGCTCAATCTTGATATTTCTGCATACACACATACGCGCACACACACGCACACACATGCACACACATGCACTCATGCAACAATGATTTGGTTTTCTGTATAGGGTAAGAAGTCTGGGATCTGTTTCCTAGGAACCTCTTAAATTTGAGTAATTCTGGAAAATGTTGACCCCCTCCACCACCACCTTGGCTTAGAAAGGGCAAGAAGGAACGTGCTGGAAGAAGAGGCTCTCCAATAACAAATGAAAGGCAGCTGTCAAAATAGAGAGTCAAATAGCACACTCAAAAAGTGCTTGCACAGTCAGAAAATATTATCCTTTTTCTAGGGAGAAATGGGACATTTCTCTACGGTAAGCAAAATGGAACTTTTTGAAGGGTCAACACACACTGACATTTTTATGATACTTACACAGAAAGAACTGAACAAACATTAATACAGCTTTCACAGTCTTGTGTATAATTTTCAGGATGATGAAAAGCACAGAATACGCCTGTGGAATTTAAAGAAGTAAACAGAATATGCCTTGTGGAAGGTAACTTTAGAAATGTAATACTCAAGATGTTTTAGCCGTAGATATCCATGGCCAACATCATTGTATCAGTAAAACGATTTTACAAATACTAAATGCAGTGCTAGATCTCCTTTATTCCAGCCCCCGCCCCCCACTGTGCAGGCAAGAGATGGATGTTGAGTATCTTCCTTGATCACACCGCACCTTTATTTTTTTTAGCTAATCTCCCGCTGAACTTGGGACTTGTCGATTTGGCTAGGCTGGCTGTCCAGTAAGCCCCCAGGAATCCCCGGCCTCTGCTTCTCCACCTCCGGGATCACATGCATACACAATGCCTTTCCATATGGGTTCTGAGAGACTGCACTGAGTTTCCTCTGTACTGGATTACTCATCTCCCCGGGCCTTCTAATCTGACTTTTTACCTTAAGTTTGATTTTTATTCTTCCAGGGCAGGGTGGAAAATCAGGTGAGTAGTGGTGTCAAAACCACCCCTGGGGAAAGAGATATGGTTTCACCAGTTAGGAGTATATAACTGCTCCAACGGGACTGGGGTTGGATTCCCGATTCCACACAGGGTGGCTCACAGCCACATATAACTCCAGCTCCAGAGTGATTGGATACCTCTGCCCTCTGCAGGTATCTGCACTCACACGTACAGACTCACACATATATGTAATTAAGAATGAAAACACATCTTTATGAGTAAGTTACCTCCGGTGTTCCTCTTTTCCCATCACCGCACTCCTTTCCGGCTCCTCGCCCTGTTTCGTCATTTCATGGTAGTCATCAGTTTGGCGTGATGTTTCATTGTCTTCCTGGGAAATGGGAGATATAATGGAGGCAGAAACTTAGCCTATCTCATTCACCTTCAGTAGCACAGCGCCTGTCCCATAGTAGGTGTTCAACGTGCATTTGCTAAATAGTATGTATAATGCACCACCCATCACTAAGACATGGTTTCCAGTTTGGCTCTCACCCTTTTGTGTTCATTTATTCACTGAAACACCAAGTACCACACTTTGTATTTGTACCCTTAATATTTAACAAAGTGTGTAATGCAAGACACATGTGACTCTAGCCCTCACGTAACTTGCATTTTATGCAAAAGACAAATAACGTAAGTTAATTAAAGCTTTTTCCACTTATTTTCTCCCCTTTATTGTATGTCTAAGCAACAAGTCCCACTAACATCCATTGCCGCAAGAAAGGACGTGATAAAAGAAAACAGACAAAAGTATGGTATTTAGAGTACCAGAGCCATAACTAACTGGGGAGGTGGAAATGATACGTATTGCAAAGCACTCTGAGAACACTGTATTATGAAGACTGAGGCTTACCTGCTTGTAGCTAGGAAATACTTCACCTCACTGGCTATGAGGAAAAAAACATAGTCATTACTGGGACGCAAGAGAGGGGCGCCTGGACCTTACCCTCTATGCAAACTTTCTGGGACCAGTGAAACCCCATTGATGTCTCTTGGTGTAAAGAGCAGAAGACAACTAGTTCTCCCTGTCTTCTTGGAAATGAGAGCACGGTGTGTCTGGGCACATGGAAACCTGGACAACTTGAGTAAACGCTCTCCTGACTGATTTTCCACAAACCCAAAAGCAGACACTGTATGTGGATGAGCTTGCTACCCAATCCACGTGACCGCTCCGTGAAAGTCACTTTGGACCAAATAAACCCCAAATGTGCTCTGGGTGTTTGTGTCCCCCACTCCAATGAGCTGGTGGTAAGAGGCGGGGCCTCCAAAAAGTCACTGGCCCAATGAGGGTTCCACCCTCACAAATAGGATGAGTTATTTGTAAGCAAAGATTCAGAGAAACTTGGCTGCTTCTGCCTTGACATGAGAAGGTACCATCTTTGACTAACCAGACCCTAACTCTGAAGGCATCTGGGACTTGGGCTCCTCAGCCTTCAGAACAGTAAGCAGTACATTGCTATTTCTTGTAAATTACCCAGCCAGAGCAAACTAAGATAATCCCACAGGACTTAGCACCAAAGAGAGGAAGGAACAATTAACCAAGACCTCTGTCAGTCAGTCAAGAACATCGGTCCCAAGCCCTCTTCCTTCATTTAGCACTGGGATATAGGAATCTGTCCCACAGTAGGTGTCCAGTACATATTGAGTGCCAGTTTGATCTATGCCTGTTTGCTAGGTAGTCACTTATATTTTTTAAATATTTTATTCAAATTTCAACTTATGTGCATTGGTGTGAGGGTGTCAGATCTTGGAGTTACAGACAGTTGTGAGTTGCCACGTGGGTGCTGGGAATTGAACCCGGGTCCTTTGGAAGAGCAGGCAGTGCTCTAAACCACTGAGCCATCTCTCCAGCCCCGGTAGTCACTTATGTTTGTAGTGAATTAAACAACAAGATGTATACTATTTCCAGAACATTTCTTAAATAGCCTCCCTTCTCTCTGCTTCATGGAAGCATTCTTTTTTGTTTATTTCCAGATCTTTCTCATTCTGTGCCTTTCTTCTACACCATGTCTCTCCATGGATCTGCCCATCACACCTCTCAGAGTTATCATTTTAAAGCACAAATGTGATCCTTACTCCATGTTCCTCTTCACTACATCCTTAGCTTCGTCCACTTTCTGAATTCTTGGTTTTTCTCTCCAATCTCATTTTTCATCTTCAAAACTCAAGTATCCTGCTGTATCCCAGAAGATTCTCCTGCCTCGTCCCTTTGCCGAATTCCTTGTCATCTTGTTCTTCTATTCTTTGAAGTTCAAGCACACCCATGTGCTTCTGCAGAGCCCAGAGGAGAACATAAGTTGCCCTACTCTATCACTGTCTGCCTTACCTCCTTGAGTCGGTGTCTTTCTCTGAACCTGGGCCTTGCTGTTTCAGCTAGCCTGACCAGCCAGCAGACCCAAAACATCCTTGGTGAATATACAAGCATGCACACAGTCACACCTGACTTTTCTCAAGAGTGCTGGGGCATTGAATCCAGGCCATTATGCTCGTGCGGCAAGCACTCTGACCTACTGAGTCCTCTCTCTAAGCCCAAGACTCTGGTATCGGTTCACTCATTCTCCGAAGAGCTAGACACAAGCCTCCTCCTGTTCTCAGATTTACCACTATGGCAATACCATGCCCTTAGTGCCCTGTTCAGCTAACCTTCTCACCCCAGAATGTTGAAGTAATAACTTCCAGCTCAAGAGAAGCACCCAAGAAGCCAGAGAAGAAACCCAAGAAAAGTGACTAAGGGCCAGTGAGGAGGTAAATTGCTGGGTCTTAGAACTTTGGTCCTACCTCTGCTTTGTACTTCATCCATGTGTTCATGAAAGTCCCAACTCGGGTTCAAGTCTCTCCCTATGGGTGTTCCACTCAATAGCAGGTGAATGACTCAGTAGGAGACAAGATGGAAATAAGGCTCTGGTGTCATTTATTATCTATGATTGTTACAGGCACTTTTATCCAAAACCCTGGAAGAATGTTAATTAGGAGGCACTATATTTTCAAGTCTTACCATTGTCCTCCACTGCAATCTGCTTCTTTAAAAAGCCTATCTCAACGAATTAGCAATTAACTTAGCAATAGGTCTCATATTATTATTTTACATTATTGTTTTATATAATGTTAATATTATTATAATATCATTTATATAATTTTATATTATTGTTTTGTTTTGTTTGTATAAATTTACAGAATAAAGTAGAGAGTAATTTACAATTTGCAAAACCTCTTTGTACTGTTTCCCGCTTCCAGAAGGAAAAGACAAATTGAGTAAAAGAGAAAAAAGAAAAAAGAGAGTTTAACTAAGCCTGTCTATGCTAACTAATCCCCACTAATGTTAGGAATATAGTGGATTTCACTGAAGAAGAAAGTGTGTGGCCATAAACCTCACAGCACGGTTGTGATGACAGGGCTATAAAGCGCACACTCAAACAGTGTCGATGTGCCCAAGGTTTCAAAAAGCCACAGTAGAATGACTTTGGTGTGGAAGGGAAGATGATAAACCCTAAAACCAAAATACAAGGCTGGTACATTTCAAGGCAAATGCACTCAACCTTGTGTTCTTGTGGGTTAATTAATCATGCTCCTGAAGAATTGATTTGGCGCTTGGGAGCTGAGTATCGCCATAGTTCCCTGAAAGTGCAGAAGTCATCCCATATATAACTAACCCCACCGGATTTCCCCACTGTTCTAGTTCACAGTGAGAAATTCACCTTTCATCAGCAAATTCAAGAAGGAAAAAAAAATGCAAGCTGCATGGATAATGATTTTTTTCCTTGGAATATGGACAGCCCAGGCCTAGACTTTCTGTGAAATAGTATACAAGCACGTGTTTATGGGCAGATCTACTGGTTAGTGGGCGGCCTTTTCATCCCAGGAGATTCCATGCATTTAATTTAGTGTCAGCTTTCGATTTTTGTTTAATAACTACATAACTGTGGAAAACTGGCTTCTATTTAAATTCATGGATTACTTATTTAAATGGTAAAGATATATAATATGACCAAAACCTGAAGAAAATAGAATGTACGCATCACACATAGTATATGTTTATGCATAGGTATATGTGTATGTACACATAGATATATACGATTCTGTGTGTGTGTGTGTTATTACATATCTTTCTTTGATAACATTCTTTTTTTATTTTAAGACTGCTACTAAATCCAATTTTGATGTTCATAATAATACCTCCAGCTCACATTTATATCAAATTTACAAATGAAAATTCATATGTCCTGGTGGCCTGAAGATTTCATGACCAAGGACTTTACTTCATACATGAAAAATTGAGGCTCATATAAATTAAATTTCTTTCCCAGGGCATACTTGAGTGAACAATTGTTCAGCTTTTCGGAGTGAAGTTTCTGGTTCCAGGCAGGGACCCCTGAGCTCATAAGACAATAGGTCTCAGTTTCCTGCTAGAGAGGACAATGGTGCTTTCTAAGCCAATTTCTCATTTTCCAGGGAGGAGAAAACACTTGAGAAGGTCTCCAGAAGTCCCGCAGAAGCTCTGACTAGAACTTGGGGGGAGGGGATGGCATTGGAAACATGAAGAAGAAATGGTTCAGAGGTTAAGAGCTCTTCCAAAGGTCTTGAGTTTAATTCCCAGCAACCACATGGCGTCTCACAAACATCTATAATGAGATCTGGTGCCCTCTTCTTGTGTGCAGGCATACATGTGGGCAGAGCACTGTATACATAATAAATCTGAAGAAATAGGAGAAGGAGAAAGAAGAGGAGGAGGAGGAGGAGAAGAAGAAGACGAGAGAGAAAGACATGAAGAGAGGTGACCGCTTCTTCTACAACTGTGTTGATGGTTTCTTCCTGGGGCATGAAAACCCCCGAAAAGTGTCAGTGATGAGAGTTGTTTAGCCATCTTGTTGTTGGGTTGTTATCATGTGAGTTTCTTATTTTCAATGACCATGCAGAGGCGTGGACTGCTGACAGAAGTGTCCATTCCTGTGAATTTTAACACATGCATAGATACATTTGACCATCACCATACTCAAGAAAGATCAGTGTTGACATCTAAAGAGCTATGCCCCCCACTCCCCACCTGTACCCTAAATACCTAGAGAATTTGAGGGGCCTCCTCCAGCCACCATGTATTTCACTGCTTTGCCCTGTTGTGTGAGGGCATCACAGTTTGAGAGCTGTTCACCTCTTGAGAGTCGTTAAATTGTTTGCAAGATTTTTTCAATTGTAGAAAGATATTTTTGTAAATATGCCTATTGGTTTTTGTAGGAACATAAATGTTTATATCTCTAGGAAAACTACGCAGAAAAATGACTTGGTCGTATATAGTATTCACTTCCTAGTTCCGTAACTGCAAATTATCACAAACACAGGGAGTTAGACAATACAGATTCACTATCTTTCCGTTCTGCAGGTCAGAAAAACAGCACCGGCTAAATCCAAAGTATCAGCAGGCTGTGTTCCTTTCTGAAGCCTTTTGGAGGGAATCTGTCTAGGTTAGCAGCAGAGGTCAGTCCCCTGTGGGCGCAGAACTTGACAGATGGCCCCTCTCCTTCACCCTCACAGCTAAGTGATGGCCAGTCAAGTTGTCCTCACGTCCCCTACCCCCCTGTCTCTTTCTCTAACTTTTTATCTTCTCTGACCTTGCTTCCACCAATGCATTATCACACTCCTACCCAGCCAGGCCCTGATAATGTAGCATAATTTCACCTTCTCATAGCCTGCACCTTAGACACATCTGTAAAGTTTCTGGGGATTTTGAGTGTATCCTATTCTTGACATTTAGAGGTCGTGGGTGAGTATTTTGTCTACCTACAAAAATTTATAAGCAGTCTTCTAGAATATCTGTGGCATTTTTTTTTATTTTCGTTGGTAGTATATACAAGTCCCAGTTGCCCCATGTCCTTGTTAGCACTTGGTATAGCTGGCATCTTTTAGCTTAACCGTTTCCATGGTAGTGCCTATGACGTAAGCTTGCATTACTCTTATGTCTAAAAGTGTTGAGTAACATTTTATCTGCTTATCTTCCATCTTCATAAAATGTCTGTTCAAATCTTCTGCCCATTTTTCTAATTCGGTTGGTTGTTCTTTCAGTTTTGAGTTCTAGGCATTCTTCATTCTGGATATAGAATCTTTGTCAGTTAGGTCATATGAATACTTCTTAATCAATTCCAGTTTGTCCCCGTTTTACCTGCATGCCAGTTACACACATAAAATTTCCCTGGATTGACCTAGCCCTAGACCAAAACGTCACCGGATTAGGGTTTCTCTGCCGGAGTGTTTCAGATCTGAAGCTGGCTCTGGCTCCTCCTCCTAGTCACAGCTGATCCAAGACGTAAGTAAGTACAATTAAGCCCATTCCTATATTCCTCTTTGAGAATACGACTTTCACTCACTATTTTATAGGTTGAGCTATAAGAACAGAGAATATTAAAGAGAGACATGGGGCAGGCAAGATGAATGGGTGGCTTGGCTTCCTGCCCTTGACACTGAATCTGAAAGCCCAGATTCCATCCTGGGGACCCACATGGTGGAAGGAGAGAGCCAACTCCTGCAATCTGTCCTTCTCTGACCTCCACACATGCACTGTGGAGCTCAGACTCCAGTTCCAGGGATCTGATGTCATCTTCTGGCCTCTGTAGGCACCTGCAGTCATGTATACATTCCCCCCTGCCCCTACACACACTTAGAAATAATTTAAAAATTACATCTTTAAAGAGAAATACTGATGCTAAGACACATGACATCTACATGACATCTGCAATTCCCATATCAATGTCTAATTCCAACACAGTTAAGATATTGCAATTATGTGGGTGTGTATGTGACCTCCACCAAGGAACCACTAGTCTAGTCAAGTAACAAATCAAATGAAATGAGGAAAATTTTCAAATCACTGAGAAGTAATTTCAAAACGCAGAGAGAGACTATCCATCCTGCTGAGTTATATAGGTGTATAGATACCACCCCGGCATGGAAGAGTGTGATTTCTGAGATCTAAGGACAGCTGCTTATAGCAGAAATGCTGAAACTTCTCAGGGAGTGGAAATGTTATTGCAAGTTCTCTGGAAAGCCTCAGCTATGTCTGTATAATAAAGCAGCAATCTGGAGATCTCTTGAGATTGACTTTCAAATATCTAAAGTTGACAGAAGCCATCCCAGAGAACTTGGAGATCATAATTTTACATGTACCAGAACCCTGGCAGGAAATAGAACCCACCACAGATGGTCTGAACAAAGATACACCTCATAGGTAGGTTGATGATGGTTCAGAGAACAAACAAGTGATGACGAAATACCTTCCTAAAGTATGAACAGCAGGAGGTAGACACCATTTCTGCTTTGAGGACTGAAGGACATGGATACATGCATTGCTGGAAGCCACTGAAAACAGGGCTGTGGCGAAGAAGGCTTCCTTCCAGACTTGTGGTTGTGCAAAAATTCAAGTCCAGTCAGAAGATAACATCAAAGTAAGGGGCAGACAAACAGGCGGATACTCTGAGCTTACTCCTTTTCTTGTCCTTCCTGTCCTTTCCTCTTTGTGTGTTCCCAAAAAAACAAAACACACAGCAGGAAATCCCAGGGGACGTGGTCCATGGGGTCCTGCCTCATTCCAAGGCGCAAAGATGACCACAGATGGGGGCTGGAGAGATGGCTCAGAGGTTAAGAGCACTGACTGCTCTTCCAGAGGTCATGAGTTCAATTCCCAGCAACCACATGGTGGCTCACAACCATCTATAATGTGATCTTATATCCTCCTCTGGCCTGCGGGTGTATATGCAAGCAGAGCACTGTATACATAATAATAAATAAATAAATCTTTAAAAAAAAAAAAAAAGATGATCACAGATGGAACTGCCGATGCAAATGTAGTAATCCGATGGTTTCTGATTTGTGAGCCAGAAGAAGACATTGGTTTGGAGCATGAGCATGAATGAGCCAAGCACCTCTTCAATCTTTGGTGTGTAATTACTGCACATCTTTTAGGGACACTGGTGCTACTCATGGATCAGATGTGCACGGTACTTATCTTAGGAGAGCTTATCGCACAGACATGTAGGTGGACCCAGCAGAGGAAGATGGCGTGGTAGATGAATGGGGTGGATTCCTTAGATCATATCTAAGGTAGAGAGGGAATGCGTTTGTAGACATTAACCAGCCAGGCAGACCGCTGCAAAATACTTTGGAATAAGGGTCGAATAGTGAGGGCATGTGATACTGTGTGGGTTCAGATAACCAGAGCATGGCTTCCCGGTGAGTGATGAGATGCAGACAGTGAAAATGGCCTGAGCTAAGCTTAGAGAGGGTCCCAGGGGCCATACCTCAGGTGACCTTGACACTCTGCAGAAGCCTCAGTACTATCCTAAAAGATGTGGATAAAGCAAAGAAGGATTTTCAGCTGGCACTGTTGGTTTTATGTGTCACTTTTCCTGCACTGAGAAACACTCACAAAGGTGGTATGGCATATTTCTGGATATGTCTGTGAAAGTGGTTCTAGAAGGTTAGCGTTCAAATTAGTCGACTGAATCTAGGATCTTTACCTTGACCGATGTAGTGGGCATCATTCTAAATGCTGGGTGCCCAAAAGAACAGAGAGAAGGGAGAGGAGGGAGAATGTTTTTGTCTCTTTTTTAGCTGGCACACTTATCTTCTGTTCTTAGACGTTCAGGAGTCGGGTTCTTGAGACCTCTGCCTCAGGAGAAACATCGCACCAGTGCCATCCCATGCCCAGGCTCTCAGGCTTATGGCCTCCAACACAGTCTCACCATTGGCTTCCTGATTCTCAGGACTGCAGATTTAGACAGAATTGTTTTCTGCCTTTCTTGGATCTCTGGTTTGTAGACAGCGTATTGTGGGAGTCCCTAGCATACGAAATCATCTGAGGCATCCTTTTATGTCTGTCTGTCTGTCTTTCTGTCTGTTTCTCTCTCTCTCTCTCTCTCTCTCTCTCTCTCTCTCTCTCTCTCTCTCTCTCTCTCTCTCTCTCTCTCTCTCTCTCTCTCTCTCTCCCTCTCTCTCTCTCTCTCTCTTTCTCTCTCTCTCTCTCTCTCTCTCTCTCTCTCTCTCTCTCTCTCATCTAGATTTCTAAAACTTTAGCTAATACTTAGTAAATATCTATTTTCAGCTATAGTTCATGTATGTACATCTATTTCTATGCCTATAGATATAGAACTAGCATTATATCTCAGGAGAACCCTTACTAATATACTGGATAATGTCATAATAATGTGTATGTGTACATAATAATGTGTATGTGTACATGTTCATATCCGTGTGTGTTTATGTGTGTGAATGTGTATGTCACCTTCAACCTTATTTTTTTTTTTACCTTTTCATACTTTGAACTTTATTTTTTCTATTTATGTGCTCATTTCATTTTAATTTTTGTTAATTTATTTAATCACTTTACAGCTGGATGGTAGAACCCTCTCTTCTCTCCTCCAAGTCCTACCCTCATACCCACCTTTCTCAGTTCCCCTTCCCTTCTCCTCAGAGAAGGGCACCAACCCACCCTGGCACCTCAAATCACAGCAGGACTAAGTGCTTCCTCTCCCACTGAGGCCAGACAAGCCTAGCTATGAGAAAGTGAGCCAAAGGCAGGTAACAGAGTCAGAGACAACTACCACTCCAATTGTTAAGGGACTCACATGAAGACCAAGCTGCACGTCTGTTACAAGTGTATAGGGTACCTATGTCTAGCCCATGCATGCTCTTTGGTAAGTGGTTCAGTCTCAGTGAGCTCCCGTGGGCCTAGGTTAGTTTCCTCTGTAGGTCTTCTCATGGTGTTCTTGACCTCTCCAGCTCTGACTCCCTGAGCTCGGCCTATTCTTTGATTGTGGGTCTCTGCATCTGTTTACATCAAACCTCTCAGAAGACAGTTATGCTAGGCTCCTGTCTGCAAGCATAGCAGAATAATAGTGACAAGGGCTTGGCTCTCACTCATGGGGTGGGTCTCAAGTTGGGCCAGTCACTGGTTGACGATTCCCTCAATCTCTGTTCTTTCTTTATCCCTACACTTCTTGTAGGCAAGACAAATTTTAGGTCAAATGTTTTTGTGGGTGGTTTGGTGTCCCCCTAACTCTACGGGAAGTCCCACTTGGCTACACAGGGTGGCCCCGCTGCTAGGAGTCTCAGCTAAGGTCACCCCCATAGACTCCCAGGGGGGCTCCCCTCTTCCCAGAGAGTCCTCCTCCACTGATTTCCATTCTTTCTTCCAGCCTTCTCCCCAAACCTCTGTAATCCCTCCACCTCCATTCCCTTCCCCACTCCCTCTCCAGTTCCCTCTCTCCATCTACTTCAGGTGTCTATTTTATTTCCCCCTCTGAGCATCTTCCCTTGGGCCCCATGGGTTCTAGTATGGTTATCCTGAGCTTTATGACTAAAATCTACTTATAAGTGAGTACACACCATGGATGTCTTTCTGGGTCTGGGTTACCTCATTCAGGATGACATTTTCTAGTCCCACCAATTTGCCTACAAATTTCATAACGTCCTTATTTTAATAGCTGAGTAGTATTTCATTGTGTAAATGTGTCACATTTTCTTTATCCATTCTTCGGTTGAGGGACATCTAGGTTTTTTCCAGTTTCTGGCTATTACAAACAAAACTGCAATGAACGTAGTTGAGCAAATATTCTTGTATGGTGGAGCATCTTTTGGGAACATGGCCAGGAGTGGTATTTTGAGGCAATGTCTCTTACTAAACCTGACCCTCACCCATTGGATAAACTGGCTGGTCAATGAACCTGGGGATCCACCTACCTCCTCTCCACACCTCTAGATCTGTGTATGGGCACAGCCACACCAAGCTTTTAACATTGATGCTGAAGATCTGAACTCATGCCCTGACACTGACACACAGCAGACAAGTTACCAACTGAGCTACCTCAGGAGCCACTTGTTTTTTTCTCCCAGGTGTGGAGGACCAATGGGCAAGCAACGAAAGTGCAAGGAGATTTTTCAGACTGTTATCTGGCTGTGTGCTTTGGCTAAGTGTCTCAGCCTGCCTTTACTCGTAGGAGAACAGTCAGATTTGTCCTGCCTGCCCCAATGGATTGCTGTGGCTCTGCGGGACACAAACAGGCTCTGGCATCTATAAAACCCAATCATAATTCCAAATAATGTTGCAATGGAAAGCAAATGTGGCTGACACTTTTATAGTTTCTATCGAATTCTATGTAACCATCTGACTTGTTTCCCAAAGCACAGGGAGGAAATGGAGGAGGAAGCACACAAGAGCCGGTACCCCGATAGGAGTGTGTTCATCCCATCCCTTTCTAAATGAGTCCCTGTCCTCCTGGCTATGTGGTACATGATCACCACCCAATAATGCGAACTGATGAACAGCTGAGTAGAGATTTGTTTTCATTTTTGCAAACCCTCTTATGACCACAGAGGGGATAACTAAATTAATGCCATATGCCTGTAAAATCCCTCTGACAGCTTTTATTGTAATGGAAGATGACAATGGTTATCAGAGCAGAAGAAACACGCTTGAGAAAAAGTAAATACGAAACACCTTTTGGGAAACAAGGCACCTTCTGTGACCTTCACAGCTGTCTAGCTCTCTAGTGTGCGGTGATCAAAGTTGGCCGATGGCAGTCTAACCAGGATTTCCTCTTGCTTGAAAAAGTGTGCCTTCTCCATCGCCATGGGTTGTGTAAAATTTGAAATGTCACGGTAATCACATTTTCCCCCAGGATAACATGAAATATCACTAGAGCTTAATGGAGATGAACAAATGATCGGATTTAGTTGCTAGTGATATATTAAGTTGGAGGGATTAGATAGAGCCCACAAGCTGTACAACCTCTGAATTTTGTTAACACAAATAGGAAATCAAGGGATGAAATCGAGTGTTTCTGAGTCCCTTACCGTACATACAATCCTGTTCCAAGTACTTTACACCTATCATTTAAACCCAACAGTCCTTCAGGGGAGCATTACCACCCCCCAGTTAACAGATCAATTCAAATGATAAATGTGTTGACCTACACAAAGCCGTGTGATTTGTGGGTATGTGACTGTGCCTCGTGAAAGCCATATGTGCTTGACAAAGTTATGTAAGCGCTATCAGCCTCATTGGCAGAAGGCAAAGGGCATCTTAAGATGTCAGAGGGCTGCACTAAGTGGATTGCATGCAGCACATAGGTTTAGCGCTCCCTGTGTATTAATCACTTACTACATTATCCAGAGTTCTCCAGCAAACCAAAAGAAAGGGAATTAGAAAGAAAGGTATAAGGATAGATGATAGATAGATAGATAGATAGATAGATAGATAGATAGATAGGAGTGGATTGATAAGCTAGGTGGATAGATGATGAGTAGACAGAGAAAGAGACCTCATAATAATAATAAAAATATTATGAATATATAATATGAATATATGAATGAATATGAAAATAGACAGGCAGGCACATAGATACATATCTAAACGAGTAGGCACATAAATAGAAGGTAGCTAATACTTAGAAAAATATTTATTATAAAGAATTAGCTCGTGTGATGTACTGGCTAATTTTATGTCAACTTGACACAAGCTAGAATCATCACAGAGGAAAGAGCATCAAATGAGAAAATGCCTCCATAATATCTGGCTATAGGCAATCCTGGAGGTCATTTCTTAATCAGTGATGGGTCAGGGAGAACCCAGACCATTGTGGGTGGTGTCGTCCCTGGGCTAGTGGTCCTGGGGTCTAATAAGGAAGCAGGCTGAGCAAACCATGACCAGCATGCCAGCAAGCAGCACCCCACCATGGCCTCTGTGTTAGCTCCTGTCTCCATGTCCCTGCCCTGCTTGAGTTCCTGTCTTGACTTCCTTTATTGATGAACTGTGATGTGGAAGCATAGTCCAAACAGAACCTTTCTTCTTCCAATTGCTTTGGCCATTGGTGTCTCATCACCCCAAACAGTAATTCTAACCAAGACCTGACTATGGGGGCTGGGGATCCTGTAGACACTTTATCTTCAAGCTGGAGACTCAGGAGAACTGCTGAGGTAGGTCCAGTGTCTGGAATCTGAAGGCCAATGAACAGAAAAGCTAAAGTCAAGGCACAGAAGAAAAACGTCCCAAGTTAAAAACATTTGTGCAGTGAGAAAGAGCTCTTTCCAACCCCAGCTTGCCTTCTAGCTAGGCTTCAGTATATCAGGCCTTTTTGATTTGGAAAGGCAGTTCCTTTAACCAATTTTACCCATTTCCTGTTAATCTTACCCAGAAACTCCTCCACAGACACACCCAAGTGTAATGAGATGACTGAGCACCCTAAAGCCAAACCAACTTGACACATAAAGTTAGCCGCCCCACCACAGGGCTCTTTGTTAACAGTGTCACTATTACTGTAGCCATGGCATTGTGTGAAGAATTTTCCACATTGTCTCAAAACCTGGATCAGCTATGAGTGTGATGGCAATAAAACCAAAGGCATACTTATTTTTCTTCCTCTAGGAAAAATTTTATTAGTTCTTCGACAATTTTGTACAATGAATTTTGATCATATTCAGCCTTCTTCCCCTAACTTTTCTCAAGATCCACACCTTCTTCCGTTCCCACTCAACTTTGTATATTTTTGCCTTTTCTCTATCAGGGCCAACTTGTGCAGTCCAAATATTTTTGGATGTGTGACCTTCCAGCAACTCACAGAAACGGTTATACCAACGAGACTATTTTCTCGAATCTCTTGGTAAAAGGTAAATGTTAGTAATTCATATGGAGGATTACCACACACTGGTCCCTACATCTAAAATAAATACCTGTGGAGCTAGAGAGATGGGTCAGTGGTTAAGAGCACTGGCTGCTCTCCCAGAGAACCTAGATTTGATTCCCAGCACCCACATGGCAGCTCACAGTCATCTGTAACCCCAGTACCAGTTGAACCAATGCCTTTTCTGGGCTCTATAGTCTTGCACACACATGACACATAGACATACATGTAGGCAAAATACCCTGTACATAAAATAAATAATAAGCGTCTTTTTAATATAATTAAATAAATGCTGAACAAATAGCTTCTTACTAGTCCTTTAGGTCAGGTCTGTAAGAAAAGTCATAGATTCAGCTAAGATCGAAGATATACTTGGCATGGACATTTTATTAGATGGCCATATAAAACTAAATAACAAGAAAAAGCAAACTGGAATATGAAGACAAAAAGATCTCAACACACACACATCCACAAAATGATCTGTGATACTTTCCACTGATTGACGCCAACATTAATCTCATTTCCTAGGGTACTCAGTTTTTTCTGTCCATGTACAATGATGAGGTCAAAAGAGCCGAACTCAAAGAGCAGCCCTGCCACATACTGACCATGTGACCTTGAGCCAAATACTCAACTCCATGCTCAGGGACCTTCTCTTGTGGTCATGAAGCCAACTGAACAAAGTCATTGTCAAACTTAGGAAAAGTACCTCGCTGTGTCTGGCAGCTAGTAAGTTCCACACCTGCCACACTCTTTATTTCCTTCCTCGATGACAGAAAAGCAGCCTGTCCTTAAAATGGGTTTGGGAAGGACTGAGAGATGGCATCCATTCCTCTCCCTAGAAGGAGGTTGCTGGACTGGGAAGGCCTGTGGGAACCATCAAGTACCCTTGTGAGGCTGTGCTGCACTAAGTTTCCTCAGGGATGGGGAGGGATTTGAGGATGAGGGAGCAGTGTTAAGGAAGTGCAAGCTGGTCCATCTCTCCAGATATTTGCTATAAATTGAGATTTCTGTGTCACCACCTATCTATAAACTTCTCCAAATGATAACTCACAATTAAACGGCAATGAACTAATGACCAAAAATAGGAACTAAAGTAGTTAGGGGAAATGCCTTTTTATAGTGGACCTCACGAATAAACTTTCAGAATAAAGCGATGTGTGGAAACAAAAGCCCTGGCTGTATTTTAAGCTAATATAAATACAGGAAATGAGTTTTTAAAAGAATTTATCGTTGTATTGCATACTGAGAGTTTTTTTTTTTTTTAATGAATCATTTTAGAAGAGACCTGAGTGACTTAAGAAGTCAAAGCATGTAGTTTTTGTGAAGGAAGGGGTGTGTAAGAAAAATGCACCCTTACTAAATGCAGAACGTACACAAGAACTCAATTTTAAAGGATTCAAGATACTCAGACAAAAGGAATACCAGAGTGGTACCAAGTGACTGATTTAGGGATAAACAATGAACTCCCAGCTTAGGGAAGAGGGGGGAAAAATAGTGAATTCTTTATTTGTGGGGGAGTATGTGTTCTCTGTATACAAATCTGGAGAGGAATGCCCAGCACCCTGTAACCTTGTGTCAGTCAATACCTCAAGGACCAGTGGCAATATATTATCATGCACTTGCCCAAATACCATCATTTTCATTTCTTTCTTTTTATTTTTTCATGTGTGGTGCATGGGGGCTTGTTCCGGCGTCCTCGCCCACTGAAGGCACAAGTGGAGGCTAGAGGCTGCTGTGAGGATGCCTTTTTCAGGGCTTCTCTACCTTGTGGATTTTGGGGTTTGGTTTGTGTTTGGGATTTTCGTTTTGCTTTATTGGGTTCACTGTTTCTGCTAGACTGGCTAGCTAGATGGAACCTACCTGCCTGCCCCTCAGTGCAGGGGTTTCAGACACACATGCCTAGCTTTTATGTGGGTACCGGAGATCTGAACTCGGCTCCTAATGCTAGTCATCAAGCACTTTACTCATCTCCCAACCTCCCTTTCTCTTTTTCTTTCATTACTCTTCTTCCCTCGCTTTTGCAGATGTCAAAAGAAACCAGGAAACTTCAAAACTGAGCCAAAATAAAAAGAACGTACCCCTCAAATCAAAAGAAACCACTAAAGGGCGCCAATTCCATTGAGTCTTAGGCTCTGTGAGGCACAGGAGGAATACACTGATGTCCAGAATTGCCTTAAGCAGATAAAGTGCTTTGAAATTTCGTTTCAGACCTTGAGCGAAGTTTCTGTCTCCCCTGGGGTGTATTACTTTCACCGATGAATAGGAAGTGATGAACTTGACCTATAATTAGCGGTTCACAAAGAGGATGACGTACAGACGGGGACTAGACGTGAGCGTGCATAGGCAGACACCTTGCGGAGGAGATGACTCCTTACGTTAGAGGTGGTCGGGCTTCAGAAGGAGTCTAAGAGCCCATTGTGCTGCTAAGAATTATGCACAGCCAAGAGCATGCTGAGCACTGCTTCCGGCATGCTCCCAGCTGATGCCGCCCACTGTGGTGTGGACTTTGAAAATGATTCCAGAGCTCTGTGGAACCCTTTCTTCGACTGTCAGAGATCATAACAAGTCACAGATCTTGTGAGCCAACCCAAACCTGGCTGGTCTCAGAGACTGACCATCTATTATCCTGGAGCGGAACCCTTGTCCTCACAGAAAGGATTTAGGAAGTGCCAGTCATACCACTGACAAAGCCTCCTCCCAAAAGGATGAGTCTGTAATGAAAATACATGGAATTTCCTCCAGAGAAAGCTGCCAGGGACCGGAAGGAGAGGACAAAAGTATCAGAAGAGGACTGTACAAGGAAAACAAGTCACAGCCCCCCACCCCCAGAACTGTCAATCAGGGATTTAGAGGGATTTAGAAAGAAAGTACTAAACAATCAACCTTTCCTATCCTGTTTATAGCAGCCAAATGTAAGATTTAAAGACACTGGCTCCGACAGAACAGCCCAGAAAGATTAAATCAGAGCCAACCTCAGTACTAAGTGTGCCAGATGCTGTGCTGAGCCCTACAGTCGTTATCTAGTTTAATCTTTCTGACGTCTGGATGGGTTTGGTTATCATCTCCTCTAGACAGGTGAGGAAACTGAGGCTTTTGAGCTTATGCAATGATAAGAACTGGTCAGCGGAGTGTTGAGGCTACGCGTAGATGCCGCCTCTGCCATGAGGACACTTAGCCCACCATGAGCATCCGGTGAATAATAATGAATGACAGCTCAGGATGATCCGGCCAAATAAAAGCATGACAGGATTACCAGAGAGCTGGCTCTGAGCTGTTATGTAACATGGTGTATGTTACTGGATGTTATCTGTGTGACATTATCTTCTTCCGAAAGGACGGGGTCAGATTGGACGTTGTCTGGGTAAAAGGACGTGAAGGATAAGTCATATGCCGAACCAGCGGTTCAAATTAAGTCATACATCGTGTCTAAACTAGCATCCCCCCACTGTCACTACCATCCAAGCTCCAACTGTCTGAAATTGTTTCTCTTCCTTCTAGAACAAAGACTCATGGGGACTAGAAAGACACGGCCCTTCTACTTCACAGTCCGCTGTGGCTTGGCCGGGAAGGGCACTGCCATAAACAGAATGGCCCTTCCTCATAGCCACCATTGCATTTTCCCTCACCACGTGATCTTATTGGACCCGTTCAAAGACACTGTGCCCACTCCTGACTTGAAAGGACCCACAAAGGAAAGAGCTCTATGGCTCTTTCCTAGCAATTGGAATACAGACATATTTTCCACCAAGAGCGACCACATAATGACAGGAAAAAGCTGTTAGAATGTGCGCTGAGTGAAACCATGTCTTGAGTGTTTTCAGACATTCCTTTACTTTCTTTTTAAAGGGAATCCTCTCCTTTTCCTTTAAAGGCATTAAGCAGAAGTGACTGGTCAGAATTCACTGGCCCATGGACTCTTGTTGTATCTATTTTTTCCCATCCTACCTCACCCATTTTTCTACTTTACTTGGGTCTACTCTCAGACCTTCTTATCTATGCACTCTCCCAAAGCCTGTCTCCTCCAAGACTATGTCTCCCCATACCTCAGGTAGACATCAGCACTCTCCACGGGAACAAATCCTACGTAAAGCCAAAGTTGATGATTTCTTTCCCAAGCATTTTTTATTACTCGGCTGAGAGCCTGAAACCAGGTAGCCATCCGACAGATACTTGGCAAACATGCTGAAAGTGAGTTTCAAAGTATGAAGAAAATCATTGACTAATAGACTAAATGGAAAATATATTGTGATGAATACATTTTTAATAAAGGTTATCAAGCTGTCTACAGACAGTTATTATGCTGATGACCGTGTTTCTTCTTGAGACTTCATGAAACGTATGCCCTGAACAACTTCTGTGTATAGAAAAGCCAAAGACAATATTATCTGGGAGAGGAAAAGACAGACTCAGAGCTTGCTTTGAGTCCCACTGCAGTACCAACAGATGGATGAGATGATCAACCTCCCCTTCTGCAAGCACCAAGGAGAAGCATCACTGTCCTGGATCTGAGAGTACAGGAAGTTTTAAAGTCCAGGGTCATATTACATGTCCCCATTAGAAAGAGGTGGTTTAGCATGAAAGTGGAGGTTGAGTTACAAGACAATTCTTGCTGAAAATAAATCGGTACAGGGGTTCAATGAAGACTCACTTCCCTGTAGTTTCGGACACTTCCATGGCCTTGTTGATACAGGATTCATCCCAGGAAATGGTTGCCACCTATTCCTAGGATCCCTTCCATGTGCATTCATTGGGAAGAGTGGCTGCAAACTGAGTTGATCTGGATTGGAATCCTCCCTCATACTGTACGGGCTTTTCAACCGGGTTCACACATCGTCTTCTTGTCTAGAAAAGTGGTAACAACACAGTGGTTGCTACTCTCCAGGCCATAGGCCAACAGAGAAAGACAGACAGTCTTATGACTTGGAGCTTAAATGCCCCCAATCCTAAAGCTCATGTGTTAATGTCGTGGTCACCTGGTGTGATCCTGCAGGAATGGGAGAGACAGTTTGGTGTGGCTTAATGTGAAGGATCAAGTCATTAGAGGCATGACCTTGAAAGCCATGGAACTCCCAACCTCTTCCTCTCTGTGTCATTGTTTCCTGGCTACCATAAATGGTACAGCCAGTTGTTCCTACTGACACAACATACTACCAGAGCATTTGCCCAAAATCAAGAGACCCAGGTGGCCTTGAACTGAAGTCTCGGAGCCCATCAGCTAAAGTAAGCTGGCTGCTTCATGTATTTTGTCACAATGACAGAAAGCTGACTGAAAGAGAGAAACTTACTAAAACTGGGAGAAATTGGCCAGACTTCAAACCGGAGAAGTTGGTTTAAAAAGGAGCCACCGAGGTAAGAATCCTCGAAGACAGAGATCTCCATCAAGTCATTGGCTTTAATTCTACAAATAGTTATTAAACATCTATTTTATGATAACTGCTGTCCCAAGCCATGGGGACTTGAAGGAAAACAGGGTACGCCTATGCCCTCAGAAGACTCAGAAGCTAAAAGTCAAGACATTCATGAGATCTGCACATATGGGGGTTAGGGGTGTGGCTCAGTTGGTGTGCTCCAATTCTTACCTAGCATTCAGGAAGTCCTAAGTTTAGTTATTAGACATGCATAAACATGGCATGTTGGTACATGCTAGTAACCACAGCACTCATGAAGTAGAAGCAGGAACATCAGAAGTTCTAGGTCATCCCAAGCTATGTCGTGAGTTAGAGACTAGCCTAGAATACAAGCTCAAAACAGAAAGGGGAAAAAGAACCACCCATGTGCACTCATTGGGAAGAGTGGCTGCAAACTGAGCTGATCTGGCCCATGAAAGTGTAACATTTTTAATTGAGTATTTGTATGTATACATTTATACTATTATACATATATACAATAAACTACCTACAGCAAGAAGAACCACAAAACAATCAGGAATTATATAAATGTTACATTCATAGTGTTCTGGCTATTTGTATTTGGCAGCCTTCAAGGAAACATCTTTCCTTCCTTGGTGCATCTAAAATTCTGAATGTAAGTCAATATCTATCATATCTCATTTTTATCAACTTAAAACATCTATCAAGACCTAAAAACATATTACTTAACACCTAAACAACTAAGCTTAATTGTAAATCTAAACTCTCTGGTCTTCCACCCCATCAGAGACTTTAGAAGGAATAAAATTAATTACCTGAATATTTAAGGAGTACAGGTTAGCAGCTTCCAAAATGAAAAATGCAGACACAGTTTGCTGCCTGAACAGTCACCCAAAACTCTCTATAATATTGGAACATCATCTTCAGCCTTCTGGCTCAATATATCTGACAGACATATTTGTGAGGCAGGAACTATTGAAGACTTGCCTACTCTGTCTTGGCAGAGTCCAGCATTTCAGACTGTCCTACACAGGACTGAAATTAAGCCCAGAATTTCTCAACATTTGGAAAGTGTAACATTTTGAAAGGGCTCCAGGGGGAACCTATGGGTACACAGGGTCTTCTCTGCCCTGGAAGGGTGGTCTTACCAGGCAAAGATCCATCAAGACTGAAAATGGAGGAATAAGTAAGGATGAAATGGCAGATATTATATTTTATTCACAGGTGATTCTCACATTCTTATTATACACCAAACTCTCAAAAACAGATTAAAAGAAAAGAAAACATAATGTTGCTGTCTGGCCTAGGCCTCAAAGTTCACAAAAAAGTGACAAAATAAATTGCAATGATGCTAAATAGTATTACAAATAAAAGACCGTAGAAATATAACGAGGAAATGGTGGTTCTGACCCACAAGGGAGCCAGAAAGCACACCCAAGAGGTAGCCCAGCATTGGGTTTAGGTGACAATTTTCGTGCTTATTCCCCGGGCTTCTACACTGTGCACACAAGTGATACTCACAGTGCCAACTGGTATTGTTAGCAACTCGAAGCATTAATGTAATACAGTGACGCCCTCAGAAGAGAAAGAGAGCTGATGAAGAAATTAACGTGTACAAAAATAAAGGCTTTGTCTGCTGACATGTTCACATCTTCGAACATGGTGAGATTTGCTCAGAGCTAAAAAGACAACAGCAGTCAAGTTAAGGTCATAAACAAAAACCCAGGGAAAGGTCAGTGTCACCTCTGAAACACCATAAGCGAAGCAATGGGGACGCCTGCTAATCCAGGGCTCTGGCCAGTCTTTCAGATATCCTTAGGGTTTTTGGTGTGTGAGGATGAGGGTCTGGTGTATGTATGTATATGTGTGCCTGTGCCCACAGGTGCCAAAGAAGGATGGCAGGTATCCCATTCTCTTATTCTTCTCCTTGGTCTTTCACTGAACTTGAAACTAGATGTTTTGACTAGACTGGCTGTCTAGTAAACTCCCAGGATCCCCCTGTCTCTACCCCTCATGCTGGGGTTACAGGCATACATGGCCATACTTGGATTTATTTTTTTAAAAACTGGGTGCAAGGGATTTGAACTCAAGTCTTCATGTTTGCACAAGTGTTCTCACCCACTGAGCCAATTCTCCAGCCCCTGTCAAAGGATCTTTCCATAGAAATTGCATGGATTCTACCCCACAATTTCTCAATCCAAAAGTTGCAGATCTTTCATCCCCACTACTTGGGTGAGGAAGATGAGGCTGGGGTAGGGGAGGGGTAGGTTATTTCTAGAGTCACCTGGCTGAAGCATAGTGACATGTTGGAATCCGTATTCCGGTTTTCACCCTATTGTTCTCCCAATGCACAGGGCTGGTGTTTCTCAAACTATCAGAGACATATGAGACACATGTAAATCAAAACGCAGACTAGGATTCATGGGCTCACACAGGAGATTCTGCTTTTCCAGGTGGCTCTGGGATGTCAGTTTTATGGAGAAAGGAACAGTTTTTACAGTAAGAGGAGACCTGAGTCTGTGTCCCTGGGGAAATTATTTCAAATGATTATGACAGTGGATGACCCTTCATGTCTTTCAAAATACCAAATCATTGCCTTCCGTGACTTTTTTTTTCCAGGCAGCACCTATCTATCTGCCTTTGATGTTTCTGGAGGCTGCATGCTCTTTGTCACAGTGCATTTGTCACTGCTCTCTCTTTCCCTGACCTCACCTTCATGCGTTCCCTTTCCGAATCTCAGTCACTAGTTCTCTGTCATTGCCACTGCTTGACCAGCCAACTCTGTCTTTGAATTTACAATGACAAGTTGAAACTTTCTCCAACACACCAACTAAAGTCATTCTGTGGCCAATGAGTGCACACCTAATGACTCAGCGTAATTCTGGTGCTAATTATCCTGAGTTAGAATAGACCCCACAGAATACTTGCTTAGTCCCCAACATCTTTTACCAGTCACAAGCCCTGAGTCTGACTAACTGGTTACCAAGTATGGGTTCTCATGATCTCCAAAATCTTACTAGAAAATTTACTAGAAAACTTCACAGACCTAAAGAAAACAGCGTTTACTGACAATTGTAAGATAATTATAAGGGAGGCATCGTGGCTAAATGAAAGTGAAGAATAGGACAATAGTATATGGAGCTCCCACATTTTCTGAGGACACCTCACCCTGTCAGGGTCTTGATGTGTTCACCCACCAGAGGCTCCCTGAACTCTATTTTTTAAAGTTTAACAGAGGGTTTCTCACCCAGACATGAGTCGGTGAACCATTGACCATCATGACTGAACTTCGCCATCAGCCCCTCTTCCCATTCCTGTCCAGGAACCCCAGCTACTAGTCTTCCTACTAAAACACCAAAGACATTCTTGCTACTCTGCCTATCTAAGAGTTTTAGAAATTAAGTGCCAGGAACCAGGGACACAGAAATGCATATTTCATATTATGCCACCAGAGGATTTTTTATGGTTTGCTTTCCTCATTGTGCCTTATCTCTTCAGGCAAAGTCTGAGGCACTGTGGTGCCTTCCCAGGTAACAACGAAGGAAGAGTCAACCTCACAGGTTGCCAGCCAATCAGCACCTATTCATTAGGTGCTCCACAGGCTTAGTGTTTCAGAATCACCTTCTGCAATGAGTCTGTAATGATGGTTTGGGACAAGACCAAGACATCAAGGACTAAAACAATAGGAACTTGGTGGGATTCAGAGCATGTGACCCCCGAAAACTTTGACCTCTGCGGCGTGTTGAAAGACAGCTGTGCAGGTGTCCCTACTTTTCACCCTTCCCTTCTTCTCTGAATCAGTCTTCAGATATAGGAAGGACGTGTATAACGTTCCCCAGAGGAGACCCTGACTCTCGTGTGGGAAGTGTCCTTCCTTCACTCAGGGGGAGGCAGCGTGAAGCTTGTTCTCGAAGCTGAAGGAACAAAAGGATGCAGAGGGGAATCATAATACACGGTCAGACTGAGTTTTCCTCTATCTGTTGCCATCAGATAACATCTTTCTTCTTTTTTATTTCCCCAAAACGACCCTTTCTTCAACACACCTATTGTAAAATACACTCATGTGCATCGCCTTGGGGGTCTTCATTTCCCTCTGAAGGCTCCTGGCCCACGTAGAACCTACAAAGCATATCTATTTGTATGACTAAATCCCTCCTTTACCCAGTCATCCCTAGGATTACAGTCACCCACCTACACACCTCATGCTTCAGACTACTCCAAACTAAATTCAGTTTAAACAGAGAGCCATTGAGAATTCTCATAGCTTCCATCTTACCTCTACTGAGAGCTCTCTCCTCTCTCTCTCTCTCTCTCTCTCTCTCTGTGTGTGTGTGTGTGTGTGTGTGTGTGTGTGTGTGTGTGTGTGTGTGTAGACTTCCTCATGAAAGATGAACATGGCATGTAAGTGGAACTCAGAGGACAACTTGAAAAAGGTGGTTCTCTCCATCTACCATGTGGGTCCCAGGGTTTGAAGTCAGATTATCAGGCTTGGTATCAAGAACCTGCTACCAGCCATCATGGGTAGAATTTTTATGATATGTCATGACTATATGTTCAGCCATCTTCTTCCCACAACTAGACTGTAAGCTCCTTAAAAACACAATACCTCATTAGCATCTGTCACCAGTTCTAGCACCTAGGAAGTACTCCATAGTTGGTAAATGACTGAATAAAGAATGTATGGATAGATTTTTACAAGAATAGCCTCTCCTAACCCCAAAACCTAATAGCTCCACCTGGTTCTAAACTAGATCGACAACCATTCTCCAGGCTTGAAGTCAAAACTCATAGATGTTAGACAAATCAACACAGTGTTTGATGAAAAACATGCATACATTCCAGTGTGTTCCTGACAAACCTAGCCAGCATTTGGATGAAAACCAAGCTCTCTTTATGGAGTCTTTAATATAATAATCCTGATCCTCAGACTTGTGGAGAGTGAAATGGATGCATAGGGCCCAATTGGGTCTTCAGTTTGGCTGATGACTCACCTAGGAAACTATTATGTTAAGACAGTTCGTTAGACACCTCAGCCCAAGTGATTAAATAAGAATTTCTTCAGGAGTGGGGAGGGCAGACCGGATCTTCCAAAAGTGAACACTATGTGATTTGAATAGCAGACAAGGTTGGGAGCTACTCAGGGGCGGGGGGCTTCATTCAGAAACTTGGCCTCCAGGAAGTCACTGTAGATTCAAGTGGACATGGGAAAATGTGGTTCTCATCGAAAGAGCTGTGACTGGCGACAATTTTTGGCTTCATGAAGCGCAGGAGGAAGAATGGGATGGCCTCCACTGTGGGGTTGATGGCTTTTACCCAGGTACAATATGGAAGTCATCCTGATTGCTTTCAAAATTCCAGGCTTAACATTACGGGGAAAGTCAGGCAGGCTTTGAGATACCAAACCTCAGAAATACCTTATGATTTGAGTGGACCATGGCTGTTCATACACACCATGTTGAACTAATGGTAGCACTTAGAAACATAACCCAGTCTTATTTTGACAAGACAGACTCAACTAAGGCTTCAAACTCACCAAGGCTTTGAAATAGGGGGGAAAAGTCACCAGAGATAGCTCCTGCATATTTTTGCTATGGTTTATAATTCCACAAGTGATTTTTAGGGTTCACTCCTGATTTGCTACAGCTCCTTAAAACCAGCCTCTGGCACCAATTGATTTGATCGCTAATCCACCCAATATAAACGCCAACTGGAAGGCCCATCTTCCCAGCATTCAGAATTCTGGCTTTGAGGTGGCGCAACTCCAGAGGCATTTATTCCTAAATAAACTAAAAAGTATTTGGCGGTCAATGTGGGCCACAATCCATCCAGGACATGAACTGCACAGAGACAGGGTTCCTAATGCCAGCATCTGCCCTGTATTTCCAACCGGAAAGCAAGCATTCCCCCACCCGCTCTACCAGCTCCCTCTCTGGAGTACTATAAAAACTGAGACGCAGTCTCTCCATGCCAAGAGGCTGGGCATGCCCCTTTTCAACAACTAAGATGAATTTATACAAATATTTAACTTAAAAAATTCGAGGAAAATAAAGAGAAAGACTCAGAGCCATCTGTGGGTCTGAGCATGGTGCACGCAGCTAACATCCAATCCATGCCAATGGCCATTTGCTCTGCCGCTTTGGGTCGGCAGCTGCTGCTGGTTAGCAAAAATTCCATTCACAGCTGTCCAGATGAATCAAACGTCCAATTAGCTACCCCCCACCCGACAACAGGACTCTGCCCAGAAGAAAATTTTAAAACAGAAAGCAGAATAGAACTGAGTTTTGCTGAAAACAGTATTTTGTAAATTCTTGACTGCTTTAGAAAAAAAAAATTCGGAGTTATCAAAGTCCTCCAACAATGTCATTTCCCCACATGCAGTGAAGTTCAGAGATTTTTTTCCACTCATTATATGCTTGCTTCCCTGATAAAAAAGCTTCCGTCTGTTCTTTCTTGTTCCTCAGTTCTAAAAGTTTGCAAGTTTTAGAATTCTTTCTCAATTCTAAGAAGCCACCGGCGTCCTAAGCTTGCCCTCTACTACAAATGGAAGCCGAGGAGACTCCTTGCTAACAAAGCCATCTCCTGTCTCCAGTGGAGAGTTTGGAGGTGGTGGTGAAATGAGCTGAGCCCAATCTATTGATTGCCCTGAGTGACGAGAGCCAGAGTTGGTTTTACAGGGTGTGTTAGGGTACCCTAAAATTAACTAGGATTTGAACTAAAAAAAATGGTGGGTAAGCCTCAACTGTTTCTCACCTTTGTGGAGGTTTCTTGTTTCATTCAGAATAACACCGCTTGAACCCAGCACTACCAGGCCCTCACCTCAACCAGCATCTCTCTTTCTTTGGCTCCCACACCCAAACATGTTAATCTATTTCAATCTTCTCTTCCAGTGAGCCAACATCCTGCCCACCCCGGCCTTGACACCCACTGTGTCCTTCAGCCGTATCTACCTGCCCCTCACCTTCCTCCTTCTCTAACGCCTACCTTCCCTCTTTTGCTTTTCTCTGAAGCCTTCACCAGGGTATGAAATTTCACCTGCCACACTTCTGATGTTGTCTACCATTAAAGGTAACTAGCGCTTAATCAATTTCCTTGGGCTCATCAGTGTCTCGTGTGTGGCACAATGCCTTCCGCTTAGCGTCTTTGAGAACCAGTGACTTCAGGGTGTGGCCACACTGCACTTTGCAGGGGAGCAGGCCACCTCATCCTCTCTTCCTTGGGAAAAAGGAGTGACCACTTTCCAAAAAAGCAGTAGCAACTACTTGGTAACAGCCATACAATAACTCACAAAGCACTTCCTTGGGCTTTTAGCCTTTTCCATTTTATTTTTTATTTTATTTTTTAAAGATGTATTTATTTATTATGTACACAGTGTTCTGCCTGCATGCCAGAAGAGGGCATAGATCACATTATAGATGGTTGTTGGCCACCATGTGGTTGCTGGGAATTGAACTCAGGACCTCTGGAAGAGCAGGCAGTGCTCTTAACCTCTGAGCCATCTCTCCAGCCCAACCTTTTCCATTTTAAAGGCAAAAATGAACACACAATGCAGAGTTGGCTTCTCTTGGTGGCATAGGATCACCAGTTACTAAGGAGCAGAAGGACTCTGATGTAGGTCCTAAGGTCCTGGTCCTCCCTACCAGCCTTCCTCCTTGTCCCATCATTCTTCCTGTCTCGAAGTCAACTAACTACCACTTGCCAAAGTCTGGAGATGATTTTTGGAGGAATCTACCCTAAAGGAAAAATAATACAGTTCGCTTTCAAATTCGATTGAATGTGCAACTAAGTCAGCTTGCAAGAGGAAATGTGTTTTCAGAGTTCATTTTTAACAATTAGCAAATGCGATGCATATATTAAAAACAAAACGATTATTTTTAAAAAAGGACCATGAAGAGAAGGTAACAAAGCTCTTCCTCCCTTCCCCCCTATCTCTGGGGTACTGTGCTATCCATCTTAATAAGGACAGTTGCAGGAATGAGACACATCTGTATTTTCTTCTGTCTCCAGAGACAGTTTTACATATGCTTTGCTTAATGGAAGTTCCCCCATGGTCGAAATTATTTTCCATTCAGTGTCACATCCCTGTGCCAGAGCTGATTTTTTCTGACAAGCTTCACCGTTAACACTGCAGCCCAGATGTTTCCATGGCAGCAAGTAAGCCAGGGCTGCAGAACCAACCATCCTTTCTGCAGCCACACTGATATTTAAAGTGATATTTCCAAGAGCAAGTTTTCAAGTCACTTAGGTTTCTATTATTTCGTTTGTTCTGTTTTGTTTTCCTCACACAGTGATTGTGTCACTCCATATAAATAATAGACATCTATTTTAAATTGTTTCATTATTTATTTTCATTCAATAGATGTTAAAAGAAAGTTGAGGGGGGAGACCAGGAATTAGATAGGAGAGAAAGGGAGAGGAGGAAAGGATCCTGGGGCAGGAGAGGAAGGGGAAATCAGAGAAGGGCCTTTTGTTATCAATGAAAATAAATGTAAAGATCTAATTCTTTTCTCAATATTAAGATACTTGATAACTACAGCGTTTCTCATTCCCATCAGCTTTCCCTTCTGCTCTCAGCATGCCTAGGACACTTGAACATATTCCAGGGAAGAGCTCCAATCAAGATGGACCTGCCAAGGTCGCGCAGGAGGAAGTGTTCAGAGCAAACACAGGGAAGAGCAAGAGAAGTCTCCCCAGGACAGCTGCTCTGTCTGCATTTGCCTCCTCAGCAGCTTTCTTACACAGTCAAATGTTCAAACGGAGAGCCAGGCTGCCAGAGCAACAACCCAGCAAGGCTGAGCATGTGCGAACCCAGGTAACTGTTGCTATTAATGCAACTTTCAGCAACCTCAGTCTGAACCATATTTCATAATGATGTTTGAAGTTCTTATTATGTTGTGGGGTAATTAGCATAACTGGCCACTGATTTAGGTAAAAGATGGAGTTGCGTGAAGTTCTTTTCCCATCCTTTATTCTTCGGCATCGATTGTGCTAGCAATGATATTTTACTTTTAACTTGATCAATATAGTTAAGAGAAATAGATTTGGACACACACACACACACAGAGAGAGAGAGAGAGAGAGAGAGAGAGAGAGAGAGAGAGAGAGAGAGAAATGAAATGATGCCAGAATCAACTCGGCATCCAAATCAAGCTCCCTCTACCCCGCCCAAACTCTTTTCTTCATCATGACTCAAATCTCCATTCTTCTCCCGCCAATTTAGCACTTTCTAAGTACTCTCAAGGTCTCCTGAGTTTATACATATATACACATATAATTCTCACCCATGTATTCAATTATATATGTCTGTGTATGTCTATATATGTATAAATATATGTGTATACACATACATATAATTCTCACTCACAAGCCTGATAATATAGATGCCAGAGAGTCTAATGAGAACAAGAGAAATCTACACAGGCACTGTGCCTTGCAGATAGAGGGGATGTATGGATAATCTCAGTGAATTTCTCAAGAACTTAGCCAATGTGACATTACACATACTTTTGCAGACAAATAAATTGAAGTGTCTTGTTTGTGGTGATGCAGATGCTGGGAAGTGGTGACACCAGTCATAAAATAAACATGCCAAATGTCATGTTTTCACTGTGGTAAGATAGAAAGATTTTTGAGAATGGAATTGCAAAGAGTGCCAGCTAAAAGTGGACAGAAAGGGGCAGTAGACCTCATTTCTTTCCAATGAGCATTTTATCCCTTATGATGCTGTCCTTTAGCGATCATATGTGGTTCCACTGGACACAGAAATCATCGATCCTTTTCTACCCATAATGCACTTTGTGAGTGTGTACAGACTTCCAAACTGTTTAGTGTTGTCCATATTTTCTTCTAGTACATCTAAAGGGACATAGGCACAGGCCAGCAAGGCCATCCATCTCTGGAATGTGGTAAGGAGAAAGCTCCGTCTTCTTACTGTCTTACCTCAGCTGGAGCACTGTCCTTCTCTCAGCTCTGGAAGCTGTCTTGACAGCTATAGAAAGAAGCTTGCCTAATGTGCTTGAGACTAAGGTGGAATGACAAGGTGACTCACTCTTTGGTTCTTTCTGCTCTTACACAGCCAGTTTGTTTGTTTTGTTTTTGTCTTGTTTTGTTTTGTTTAAGCTTGGAACACTAGTTCTGTTTTTCCTTCCAAAGAAAGAAAACATAGGACTGGAAAGATGACTCAGCAATTAAGAGCACTGGCTGTTCATCCAAAAAGACCCGGGTTCAATTCCCAGCACCTACATGGTGGCTTATAACTGTATCTCTAGTCTCAGAGAGTCCTGGCCTCCACAAGTATAGCACACATGTAGCGCACATACATATACAAAATACCCACACACATAAATAGTGAATAACAGTTAAAAGACAACACAGTTGATTCTTGGTCTGATCCTACTTGTCAGTCCTTTAAGCTCTTGGTCCTCTTCCTGGTCGAGTTAGATGACCTTGTTTTATACTCTAGTACCTTATGGTCCATTGCCTCACGTCAGCATACAGCACCAAGCCATCAGCACCTCCCTCTCATGAAGAACTTGTCACAGAAAACGGATATGTCACAGTTCCTGTATTCACATCACTAGGAAAATAACCGGTGCATAATGGCTATTGGGTGTTTAGAGAGTGGGTGGGGCATAGAGGACTGGAGTCAGCTTTGAATGATGTTTCCAAACGTTGAAAATGACCTTCCACACAACAGAAAACATTAGCTTCATTTCCCATGTGATTCTTAGGAGGGAAAAACAAGAACCTGGAACCAGCAGATATTAAAAGCAGAGACATCTTAATATACTATTATGTAATGTAGCATAAGAATTAGTTTCTGTCATTTACACACAGGTCCAAATGCCTTTCTCATACCTGATGACAGGTGTTCAAGGACAAACTGCTGAAGTGTATATGTGACGCTCTCCTGCTTCTGCATACTATATGCCAGCAGCCTGTGGGGTGCATTTGAAAGGAACCTCCGCTATCCCTTCTTTCACTGTTTCAAGACTCTCTCTCTCTCTCTCTCTCTCTCTCTCTCTCTCTCTCTCTCTCTCTCTCTCTCTGTCCCCATCCTTCCCTCCCTCCCTCCCCCCATCTCTTTCTGTCTCTCTGTTTGTATGTCTGTCTCTTTAGTATACATCTATATAGATGTAGGGTTTTCCGACACATCATTGGTGTCTATAGCACTACTTGAAAATATGACTTTATTTTCTAAAATGATGTCTAGAAAATCTCAACCACTGTCTCTCCAAAATGCCCCTTTGCCCTGCTCTTTTCTTTCTTTTCAAGACTCTGCCTACATACACACCAGCCATTTCTACCACACCTGCCCACACTCTTGATTTTATTGCGGTTCTTCCGATCTTCCAGTCTACTGATCTCCTATGACAGAGAATATAATCCTGATCTCCTTAAGCCTTTATAACTGGGCATCAGCCTTTCTGAGAGCTACCATTACTCTACTTTTTCCTACACCTACTTCCAACTGGTAGCTCCTCAAGGATCTGAGAAGAAAGCGCCAATTACTGGTTAGCCAGGTCCAGTCCTCTTTGTTGGGATTATACCTCAAGTTCTAACATTATCTCCCTCATAGAAATAAAGAAAAAAATTCTTTTTTTTTTTTTTTATCAGCAACCAAGTGACATCAGCATGGCTCAACTTTCTTTTCTGTGGACATAGAGGAAGAAGGGGCACAATTTAGCGAACAAAATGAACTAATGAGAAGAGACTGGAGAGAAAGAAAAGGAGGTGGAGGAGCTTGTATGAGCACAGTAAAATTACATATAGCAATTAAAATGTCGCCAAAGGCTCATTATTATATTGTATGCTAAATATAAACAAAAAGAATATTTAAAAGATGAATATAACGTGCCTTTTCTCATATGTGAAAACTAGAATTATATATATTATATATAGAAAAAGTTATATATATACATATATATATATACACATATAATGAAAGTAAAAAGGGATCAATAGTGGGGGAGCAAGAGTACTAAAGAGAAAAGAAGGAAAAAGCAGGGCAGGGTAATGAGAGAGGAAAAGACAGCAATCGTGTTTTCTCTCGTAGTCAGAACCTAGATTTAAGTGTGTGTGACATGAAACAGGACTATTTGGAATAAGGAAATAGACCTAGGGGAAGAAAGGCAAAGGGAATGGAGGATGTTTAGGAGCCTGAAGAAAGGATAAAGACACAGTGTGTGAAATGTAATAATGAAGCTGCTAGCTTGTATGCAACCTTAAAAAAATGGAAAGATCTTTTCCAAACACTATAAACAGTATAGTGCTTATAAACCCTAAACAGGCAACAGGCTGGAAAGATGTTTAACATACACATTTAGCAGCTATAGAGAGGGAGGCAAAGATGGAGCGAGAACACTAACATAAGTAAAGAAAAAGTAAAAACGCATTATCCGATCAGAAAGTGAAACAGGTGAACAGACATTTATATAAAAGGGAAAATAGGCAATACACCTACTAAAATGCTCAACTTCATGACATTTAATGATCTGAAAAATAAAATAACAATCAGGTTTTTACACTAATTATTGCTCCCCCCACCCCCTTGATTTACCTTTTTTTATACATATGTAAATGTCTCTAGGTGTTTTGCCTGTATGCCTGTCTGTCTGCCACATAAGTGCCTGCTGCCTGTAGAGATCACAAGATGGAGTTCAGGCGCTTGTAAGCCACCATGTGGGTGCTAGGAACCAAACCTGAGTCCTCTGGAAGAGCAGCCAGTGCTCTTAACCTGAGCCTTCTCTCCAGCCCAATTGGAATTTTTTTTTTTTTAACTGTCAAGAAGAACAAGTATTTATTTAAGCTCTTTTCGAGGGTATAAGGAGACACAGAAACCCTCATATGCAATTTGTGAAAAGATAAATTGACACAAATTTTATGAAAATAAATTTGACAAACTTTAAAATAAGTATACTATCTTATAGGAGTTTCTCCTAAGAATATTAATACTTGGATAAAAAGAAATGTATTAAAATGTCATTTCTTTTTTTTTTTTTTTAATGTAACCACGTGTAAATGTCGCCATTTTATTTTTTTTAAGATCTATTTATTATTTATACAGTATTCTGTCCACACATATGCCTGCTCACCACAAGAAGGTACTAGATGTCATTTATAGGTGGTTGTGAGACACCATGTGGTTGCTGGGAATTGAACTTAGGACCTTTGGAAGAGCAGACACTGCTCTTAACCTCTGAGCCATCTCTCCAGCCCTAAAATGTCATTTCTATTAGTATAAAATTATAAATTACCTTAAAGTCCCTAAGTAAAAAAATTAGTTGTTTGTACATATATTAAATAACATCATATATCTTAAAATATAATACGTATCTGTAAGTATTACTTTATAGTATTTTTGTTTGTTTTTAAAATGTGCAAGTAATAAGAAATTTTAGGATAGATTGTTCTGAAGGTAAGAATGCTTGCTGTGCAAGTATAGGACCTGAGTTTAAATACTCAATATCCACGCACAAAGCCTGATATGGCCGCACAGAGTGGTAACCTGAACGCTGGTGGAGAGCAGAGACAGCGAGGTAGATCCCTAGGACTTCCTGGCCACCAGCCTAGCTCCAATAAAATACAAAACAAGGCAAAAGCAAAAGCAAAAACAAAAACAAAAACCCAGTTATCTCAAAGGAACTAGGCTAAGTGTGCTAGAGCAGGACACCCAAGTTCTTCTTCTGGTCTCAGTACACACAGAACACACCTGTGCACACACCACACTTAAAAACCACATATACATTCATGTGCAAATGTATACATTGTGGGCATAAGGTTATTGTATAATTCAACTGCTGATTTCTGTATTCCCCCATATCTTGTTGCAATCCTTGTTAAGAATCTCTTGTCTTGATGTTGTGTAAACACTGCTTCCCAATTGTTCTCCGATATGCCAATAAAGCAACTTACAGCCAATCATTGAGCAGGGAAGAGAATAGGGCTGGACTTCCTGCCAGCCAGGGGAGGCGGAGTTAGAGGAGGAATTAGGGGATTCAGACACCAGAGAGGTCCAGGAGCGACAGCTCAGCGGGAAAGCTACAAAATGCACGTATCTCTTGGATGTGCCCTGGGACGGAAACCAAACTATCGAAGAGGGTTAAGATTAAAGTAATAACTGCTCAGATCTTGGGCTGTGAAGCTTACTATTAAACAACAATAAAATAGTCTAAGTTATTTGTGCTATAGCCGGGTTCAGAGAGAAGTTGAGAAACAAACATAGTTTTATCAAAGTAACCTTAACAACACATAAAGAAAACAATTACAGTACTTATCTTGAAAATATCTACACTTGTAAATTATGTCTGTGTGCTTGTGTATGCTGCTGAGCAGGCTGAACTCAGTAACCCAGCGGCATGTGCTACCTCCATTGTGAAAAATAGGAAACTATGCGGAAGCTACTCACCTTTGAAGTATGATCACTGCTTTTAAACAGCATCTCATCTGTCCTGGGTGGCGAGACTACAGCCTGGGTCCCATGATCAAGCACTCGGTGTTGTTTGTTGTCTGCTGTTGACACTGAAGACATCTTTTCACTGTGGTTTCTGTTGATTGTATTCTCTTGAGAGTTGGTTGGACCCTCCAGACGTGGTGGCTTTCCATCTCACCAGCCACTTGCCTCTTCTGGTGGGCTGCCGCTTTGGGGGAAATCAGTCAAAAGTCCATTTTTCTGTGGGATTCAGAGCACCTTGAAAACAGGCTGGTGGGGAGCGTGCTCATATACATACAGAAAGAAGGGAAGTGGTGTGTGTGTGCGTGTGTGTGTGTGTGTGTGTGTGTGTGTGTGTGTGTGTGTGTGTGTCTTTAGTGGGGATAAAGATGTGAGATAAAAATGATGAAGGACACCAAGTGGCCAGAATATCTCCCAAGCCTACCTGTCTCTTGCATCTAAAATATTCCCCCTTCTCAACTTTCAGGTGAAGAAAACGGATCAAAGACATACCACATGACTGTACACTTTAAATGCCATTTTATGGAATTAAACCTTAATGAGAAAAGCCTGAACAGAAGAGAACCCAAGCTTATTAAGTTCATTTTTCGCTCTATTTTTCTTGTTCTAAAGAGATCCAAGATTCAGAGCCAGGACAACAAAGGATTTCTCGTTCCCCATAACAGGGGGATATGTTTGTTTTGTTCACTTTAAACTGGGCTTAAATTAGGCCTCAGAAAGAGGGAATTCATTAAAAATCCTGATCTGCCAAGCTGGCAAGTTGCCAACTGAAAGGCCAGTAGGGCTGCTTGTGATACAGCTCAAGAAAAAAAGAAAAAAAAAAAAATCAAACAAGATTGCCGTTCCACTCACTGCCAATTTATAATGTTTTCATCAGATGGTAAAATTAGATGAAGACATTGATTCATGATAGGCAGACTTTCCCCAATGAAGAAAAGCATAGACATAAACATATGTCTTCCTAATAATTTTATAAGGACATAAACATATAAACCCATACATGTACATGCATGTTATAAAATTGGTATCATGCACAATGCATAGGTTTTCATTTTGCTCTTTTCCACCCAATCTTATAGTTGCCATTGTTTTTTTTTCCACTGAATATATTCTGTGAAAAGCCAATTTTCTGTGTTTAAGTAATGTCCCATCCTAGGCTAGTCACAAATCATCATTAATTGAAGAGTTCCTTTTCACTGTCTGCAGAGAGGATGCCCTTTGTTACCATTCTGTAAGAAGGAGATACTGCTTAAATATAATTTTGACACCAGATATCTCTTTAAACTTTTAACGTGGGGCTTTCACATATAGAGTGATGCTCATTCTGAGACCTTCAGAACACTTGTGAGATGCTCCTCACATCCACAGACCTTGTCACTGTGACTCCAGCAAGGTTATAGCTGGACAGAAGGGAGTTGGGACATCAGAGGCCTTTCAGAAGAGTTATCCACCCTCGCCCTACATCCCTCTCCAGTCCCCTTCACCTTCTACTCACACCACGGTGAAGGTAGAGGATGTTGTCTTCTCTACTCAAGAAGTGACTTTACTTGGGCACCCAGAGGACTTCATATGTATGCCCTGGAGGTGGGGACTCTGACTCATATTTTGTGCAGCTAAGAATAAAGAACTGAAGGTTGGGGATATATAAGAGAAGAAGAAGATGAGGAGGAGGAAGATGAGGAGGAGGAAGACGAGGAGGAGGAAGAGAGGGAGAAGGAGGAGGAGAAGAAGGATTCTATGTCTCACAAAGAAGAAGAAGAAGAGGAAGAAGAAGAAGGATTCTATGTCTCACCAATAGCAGATCTAAAGCAGTTTCTCCTGGGGACATTTGAGGATTCTCTGATTGATTCATTGGACCATCTAGCAGTACAAGAAGATTTGACCAAGGATGCTGGAAGTAGGTGGCATGGTTCTCAGGCACTGAGGGAAGAGCTCAGCTAACTCTTTAAAGAGTTCAACCTGTCCTCAGAATTAGCTCTACAGAGCACCCTCGGACCACTCCAACAAATCCTTTAAACATCTGAACCAGAGTGAAGATGAACAGTCACCAATGCAATGACTCATTCCATCTCCCACTTCCTCTCTACCATGTACCCTGACTATTGTGGCTCTAAAGATCTGAGGGACAGGAATTCCAGCCATAGCAGATGATACTACTTTCATGTTCAGTCGAGGGTCAGACTTCAGACAAGGCTGAGAAAGCTTAGGTGTCCAATGTAAAAAGAATTAAGCCAGAGAGAATACAAACAGCAGCAGATATCAAACCAGTCAGCTGAGGAATGGCTTCTTAAGGTTATCGATTTGCTTTCTGGTCTGTAAGTTACAACAATCACAGCATCTACGTCAGCTGGACACGTCATTGCAGGCTGCGGGTTAACTGGGTGGTAGAGTGCTTGCTTGCCTGCCATTCGGGAGTCTCTTCCCAGCACCACAATCACAAACACAAATGCCCTTTGTTAAGAAAGGAGCTTATGTCAAACCACAGGTTATTGAGTAGGGTTTTTGTGGGTTTTTTGTTATTGAGAAACAATAGTGCAAACATTGGGCATTAATTATTAGTCCATAAAAACCATGGATACAAAAGCATAATTTTGCAAACTTTTTGTAGCTCAATTTAATAATTATCTGGAGCCTTTAATCTTCCCAATACAGAAAAAGTATTGTCTATTCAACACAGAAAAAAATTAGCCACTTGGTTGATTTTTTTCCCCTCCAGGTACTTCTGCATACTCAAAAGGAATATCTCCATGGGAGTGTTTTGTTAAGACAGGGTACCTTGCTTGGAGCTTATTCCTGCAGAGGCTACAATCTCCTAGAGTGTAATTTACACTGCCTGAGCTGCCAACATTACCTTGGATTTTCCTATGCCTGCTAGTTCACCCACTGCCCCGATTGGCTCTCTAACAGTAAGCACAGGCACCATGCTAGTCCTTCTGTGACCTGTTCCCCGTTGGCTCCATTCAGAATTCTTCCAAGAGGCACACAGAACTTCGGGGTGTTACTCCTTGCCTCTCAGGCATCACAAGAGCCTTCTGGGTAGCATATGCAATGCCAGGCCCTCTCCACCAGATGTGTCTCATTGTTATTTTGTTGTGCAGACTCTCACCAGAGCTTGTGAAGAGAACTTTCAGGCTCCCCCTGAAGAGCAAGGTGGACACTGCCATTCTCAGGGTCCTTGTGTCTCTGAGCATTGTTCTGCTATTGTCTATCTGTTCCAGCCTTATTGAGGTATGGACAAAGAGCCAGAAACCACTTCTAGGATTCACTGACTGCTAAATCACCCTGTCTCTCTCTGAACCTTTCCTTTACACACACACACACACACACACACACACACACACACACAGAGAGAGAGAGAGAGAGAGAGAGAGAGAGAGAGAGAGAGAGAGAGTCAAATGCAAACACACACACAAACACATGCACCTGTAGAGAAAACAATATGCA
Source organism: Acomys russatus (assembly GCF_903995435.1). NCBI lineage: Eukaryota > Metazoa > Chordata > Mammalia > Rodentia > Muridae > Acomys > Acomys russatus. The sequence continues at coordinate 17,211,801 of NC_067152.1, read as the reverse complement.
TTAATTAATTATCTGGGTTCCTTAGACGTTAAGCCTTTAAAAATGAAAACAAGCTGGCAGGCAACAACATCGTCTATTGTGTCTCCTACAGAAACCAGAGTTCAAGATGAGTGCTCTAAGTTTAAACTGTCCATTTGGAAGGAGGAAGGAGAGAACCTTGCCTCTGCTGTTTCTGAGCCACATCTTTCACTGAATACTTTCTGAAGTCATAACAGCATGGAGTTCATACATAAGGCATAGGCGTGTAAGTAGCAGGCAAGCTCCCATGTTTCTCCCCTCTCCTCTGTAATAGGTACATTTCAGATTTCCTGTCATCTGACAGAAGTCACCACATATATGCCCACTTCCGTTCTACCCAGAACCAGTAGGAAGGAAGCCAGAAGCTCTAGCTTCCTGAGGCTAGAGGCAGGGATGGAGACTATCTACACCAGACACCTGGCTCCATTAGTTGCCAAAATGCCCTCAGAGGGGGAGGAATTGAGTGACGGAGGTCAGCCAAAAGATGTTTCCTGCAGACTTTTGCCCTCCTACACCACAAGTATCCCCAGAAGTGAAGAGTACAAGTAAGGGCAGTCGAACCCAAAATGAATCGCTTAATTTTATAAATCTGGTAATGAGAAATGAATAATAGAGAAATTCTATCTCCAGGGCTCCTACATACTGGACAGTGAGCATATTCTAACCTCATAAGAAACACAGATTCGTATGCCTCCAGCTTGAAATGACTTTGGAAGTGTCTAGAAAGATAACTGGGGAGTACAAGGTCCCACCTCCATTCATCAATCACTTTGAATTACATCATTGAAACCCCATATAAGCCTCCATAGGGTGAGGAGCATCTTTAACATATGACTTAAACAAAGGTCTCACAGGACAATTGTAAGTAGAGGGACGCAGTCTCTGATCAATCAGAGAATGGAATTCACTCCCAACCCGCAGCTGAAGAAACAACTGATAGGAAAGAAATCAGACTTGTCTGGGATTCTGCCTCCAAGAGGCAGAATCAAGGCTTAAGTCCGAGACAGAAGACATCTTAGACAAGAGTTATCCCAGCGAGCAACACTTCCAGCCTGGAAGTTTCTCTTTGAAATCACAAACTTACCTTCACTTCTCCTAAGTCTTATTAGCCTGGAAAGGAGAGAGTGAGATGAGAGAGGTCCTGTTACCACTCGGTTATAGGTAATAATTGCAGGGGTTTGATATTCTATCTCCAGTGGAATTACTGGCTTTTAACATCACCACCCCCCGCACAGATCTTGGGAAAGCTAAGAGTCACGTACTGCTTTCTTGTTGCCATTCTGTCCTGTTATGACCTTAGGCCACTCTGTGATGGCCACCACCATCAGAGCCTTTTCTTTGTCTTAATGGCACATCCCTAATTTCCCGGCTAGGCCCTGGCTTGATCTTCTCACTATCAACAAGAAGGGGGCCATTTTTCTCCCCAACAATGTTACTACGTTTTTGGCAAGCAGCAGTCACAAGAGTCACCAGGCTGTGGTGGTTTTCATTTGGATATGCAGCAGGTACCCAAAAAAAGTACTCAGCTGTCCACTGCCACATGCCAGGCACTAGGCTTTTATCTGGGAGACAGGGCAAGCAAGGCAGTGATGGCAACAGTAGGCTTGGTAGAGGGCATCGTCATTTACTGTCAGTATCACCCTTCGCTGCTGAGCATCATTCAAACAATCTGCTCGAGTACAGCAAACCATGGGGTGGCACTTCCTGGGCTGGCATTCATACTTGTTCAAGATGCTTAACATCTCTGGGCGGTCTCACCTCTCCACACTGAAGTGAAACTTTGCTCACCCAGGCACTTCCTTTTTCTTTCTACATCTTTCTTGAAGCCTTTTTTTTTTTTTTTTTTTTTTTAATCACATGTCACAGAAGCCAGTGCTTTATCCATTCCTCACTGCTTTCCCCAAGAGGGAGGGAATTGTATATGTAAATGAAAAAAGAACTGTTATGTGTTGATCAACAGAGCTCTGGTGATTACATGTGAGAAGATGAGAAAGAATATTTAAACCCAAGACCTGAATATTCATGGTATTAAAAAAAAAAACCTGCAGGCAAGGAATTGTTGGAATAACAAATGGAGTGTGTGTTTTATATGCTTTGCTCACTTTTCTCGGGGCTGAATAGTGAAGAAACCATTAAATATTTTTAGAAAGCAGTGACAAGATCACCTTTTTTGCTTACCCTGCAAAATCTATTTATTATTTAGTGAGCTTTGAAAGTAGGAGAACTTAACCACAATTGTCCTAAACTCTAGGGAACCCCCATCCTAAAAAGGCCAGATAGTTAATTCAATTCCTTACCCCTTTTCTTCATGATATAGTCCCTTAGCCGCCTTGAGACAAGATCTTGTTACTTAGCCCAGGCTGGGCTATAATTTGTAATCCTCCTGCCTCAACCTCACAAGTGCTAGGATTATAGATGTATGTCACCATTCCAAGGGCTTCAGGATAGTCAAAATTCTGCCCTAAAATCCTTCGTGGCAGAGACAACCAAAGTCCCTAAGGAATTTTGCAGTAGGTAGGTGAGGCTGTGCTTCACTCTTAGCCATAACTGTAAGTTCTATTCATTGTGTACTCTTAGCCATTATTCTTTGGGATAAGGAGACTGGGATTTTGGGCTTAAATGAGAAAACAGGGACCTTTTATTTTCAGCTGCCCCAAGCAGAGCATAGCAGGATTCTTCGACAACAAAGCACGACCCTGACCAACAAGTATTTGTGAATGGAAGCCAACAGTAAGAAGGCTCATTCTTCCTGTTTATTCTGAAATTCCCTTTGCATATTGTGAGATACAGATTTTTATAGTGAGACGAGCATGTTTGCCGAACTAGGGCGGGTATGAGAACGGTGTTGCAGTGTAGACAGGCTAGAGCCTAAACAACTATAAACCTCTGTCATAGTGCAATCCTGCGAACTGTCATTGGCTCATATACTCCCATGGTAGGCTTGTATTCTTGAAGTCACTAGAATTGACTAAACAGAGACATACAGATCTGTGTGGTCCAGGCTTTTAGATGGGTATAAACTGAAGGAGAGATAAACCTGCTTTTTAGGATTCCAAGTATGGGATCGGAACGGTCTCGTGAGAGAACAGGTGAGGTTAATTCACTAGAAGAGCAACCACCTCGTGCAGGAGCTTAATTGTTGCCAGCTGAAAAGATCCCGTGAACAGACTCTGGGAGGAGATATATAAATGAGCCCAGAACTGGCGGTGGGGGCTATTGGGAGACTTGGGATAGATTTGGCTGTTCATCGCTGCACTTCAAGATGCTCCTAGAGAGAACTGCTCGAGGGAAGGCTCCTGCTGAGGTTCTGGGTTCTGGTTACCCCAGGTTCCAGCAGAAGAAATCCTGTGGCTCACACCTGGAGAATCGTTCCTCAGAACTGATATTCTTAAGGTTTGTTATTGTGTCCATTAATCCTCAGTTCCTATTGTTTTGGTTAGTCGGGTTATAAGTGACGTATGCTCGGTCACTAAGTTGTTAATAAAATATATTGGTTAAGAAAATTGAGCCTACAATAAACTAGGACAACCCCCAACCCCCAGTAGGAACAACAGAGTGTTAACCTGACTGTTATGAATGGCCAGGTATAAAACAGATGTCCAAAAACTATTCCATGTCTCTTCTTTGAGAGAAGCAATGAGTGGAATGGACCCAAAGGTTCTGAGAGTAAGAACGCAAAGTCGGTGCAGGAGTACAAGTAGAAAATGTTCATGAACAAAGCGACTGGAAACTCAACCCCAGCCTCACAGATAGTAACTGGCCTGAAACCACACCAAAGATGGCTGTGTAGCTAGAATGTAGAACCACAAGCATCAGAAAGGCCAAAGTTGGCATGGTGCACTTTTTACCTCCCAAGGGATGCTCTCTAGAGCTCTCATGTAATGTCCTTCGGTGGAGCACACAGCGCCGGGCTAGGACTTTCTCTAGGACACTCACATCAACTCAGCTTGAACACCAGAGCCTTGGCTTGCTTAACAACTAACGACTGTCTTAAGTGGTTAAATCCCCTGAGGTTTGTTTCTTCACCTGAAAACCAAGAAGACAATAATAATAGTTATCTGTTGCCTCTTTGACCTAAGCACGTTGTGCACAGACTACCTTTCCCAGTCCCCTCTGTAGTTTTCAGAATGACCATGAGATCGATTTCTGTGCAAGGAAGTATGGCAGAAGTACTGTGTGATTCTTCCAAGGCTGATACACAAGCTCTTCCTCTACACACCCTTCCAGCATCTTTATCTGTTCGACTGTGGGATGGAGCAGAGCCTCCAGCATCCTGAGTATTGGAATGACCATGCGGTACAAAATCCCATCACCAACCCAGAGCCACCTCTCACATAGGAACTCATTTAGCTCCTAATTTAATCACCCCAACTAAAGCTTCCCTTTTTTTTTTTCTGTTATCTTGAAAGACATGCATCCATGTAAAATATGTAGAACAATTCCAAAGGCCTTACATTTTGTCCTGATTGCTCTTATTCTGGAGTAGACGAGTGTTCCTTGAGTCTGGTACATATGTGAGAAAAAATGAAATTAATAAATTCAACTCAGCTGTTATTGCGTCCACTGACTTTTCAAAAATACGATATTAGCCACTGAGCAGCGCACAGGGGATGGGTGAGTGCAGTGGACGATATGCTAATGTGAGTGAGCAGGTCATCAGAACCTCCACATTCATAAGTGACACTCCCAGGGAAGGGTGGCTTACCAGCCATACAGAATAAGAGGTTGGCCAGGTAGAACAGCTCGGCACTGGGTTCTCACCTTGTCTTCATACAATTTGGGATTGGGAGGTAAGAGGGGAGGAAGGGGCTGGGTCACATCTTAGGTAAAAATAATCTCAGTTTAGATATACTTTTTTTTTTCTTCCTGAGCTACTTACGCAATGTTTTGGCTTCCATATTTCATTTCTTGCCATTCTTCCCATCAATTTAGCAGCTTCAGATGCACTAGGATTTTCTCATCATACAGGTTACTAACTTTTCTTCCACTTTATTTTCTACCCTCCATAGCTGAAAAAAAAAATGTGTCCTAAAGACAAATCCCCTTACAGATAATAAATTACATATTAGAAATAAGTATAGCGACATGATTAATTACCCAACCAGCTATTACATATTGGATTATGCTAATCATATCTATGTCCCACCCAAATTATTCCGTATGGCATTTGCAACTATCTGAAGAAGTTTTATGACTGTGGGTGTGGATTGTGCATGTCTGTCTGTCTGTCTGTCTGTGTGTGCATATGCTAACAGAATCCAGGACAATCTTAGGTGTCATTTCACAGATACCATACACTGTTTTTTGTTTGTTTGTTTGTTTGATTGATTGATTGATTGATTGTCTTATTGGGTCTCTCCCCAGGTAGGCTAGGCTGCCTAATCAGTGAGCCCCAGGGATCACTCTGTCTATGTGTCTGCAGCACTGGGACTACTAAGTGTGCACACACACACACCATGTCCAACAGGAGTTCAAGGGCCAAACTGAGGTCCTTGTGCTTCCAAGGCAAGCACCTTACTTACCAAGCTATCTCTCCGCCCCTGACATGTTACTATTTACTTGTGTTCCTGTGATATGATTGTGCTTGCTGAGGGAAGTTCTGTGGGGTCTAGGTCTTCTCTTGTTTGTCCCTGTACCTCAGCATCCAGGGGCAGTGCCAGCCAACAATCAGAAGCGTAATGAACACTGTTTAAAATGTGCCAATGAATTTTACGAATGCATAAATGATTTCCATACATTGATTTTCCTGGACTTCCTGGATTTTATGAGACTAATCAAGGAATTTCTAATCCAACAAAGCAAACTGATGTGTTCTTAGCTAAATCTGCTGCCAACGTCTAGAGACTAGATAGCCAGACAGCTGGAACCCATAGGCAGTGCAACTGCACAGCCATAAGAAATAGTTGGGAATGAACAGAAATTTGCAAATCAAATTCTGGGCATGTCTATGGAGATGGATTTAGCTTATTGCTACATATTGCAATTCATTATACTCATTGCTGGAGTCAGGGAAGGAAAAAAAAAAAAAAACCTCAGAGCTCTTAGGATTACCTCACACAGGAAAACACTGAGGTAAAATATCTGCTAGGAAGCATCTTGTCAAATTCCCCTCCTGCTAGGTCAAGGCTATTAACCGATGGGGCCCAGGACTAATATACAGTGAAGGATTTTCTCACAAACAGGACAGAAAACAGGTGATTAAACTGACACAGAACTGAAGACCCATCGTGGAGGACACAGCAGGGGTCTTGGGTGGTGGACTTCAGCGGATTATTTGAATGCCTGGAACACACAATGATCAAATCTGGACCGCAGAGATAAGAGTGGGAACACATGGGTGACAGAATCATGCCCCACAGATATCTTTTTGAGCTGTAACAATGGGCTGAATATAGCAAGACTGGATTTAATAAAGATAGACATCAAGGCACGTACTTGGGTCCCACGGGTCAGCCACACATGTGATCCAGCTGGGGGGTTCTTGATTAATCAAACCCTTTCCAGGCCACAAAAGCAATACTATGGAAAGGTCAGTCCCTGACACCTTACTCAACCTAAATGTTGAGCTTTAGTGGCCAAGGCCACCAGATAACTTGTGCTTTGCACATTGCGGTATCTCAGTGCCTGCCTAAACAGTATTTGTTATCTCTGGCTACGATAGGTACCCCTCTGCTGGTACCCTCAGGTGCTTGTTTTGACTTCCCTTGGTTGATACACCATCCAGTCTCTGAGAGCCACAGGCACACACGCTCTGGCCACAGATAGCTCAAGGACGTAAGATTGGAAGCCTTGATCAATCTTTTCAAGCAAGAACACGCATGCCCTCACTTTGCTAGAAGTAAGTTTAAATAGGACCTAAGCATAAAAAATGTACCAGTGCTGCCTGAATATAGATCCAAACCATCTTGTAATGGTTTAGAGATGAAATACTTTCCAAAGGCTTTGTGGTCAGTGGGGCACCATTCAGGATGCTGGGACTTTTAGGAGGCAGGCCTTAATTATCCTCCTGCCTCCACAAGCAACAATTGCCTCTGCTGACTTTCTCTACCGACTCTGTGAGGGCCAGACCACATTCAGAGATAGGACCTGCTTCTGTGTACGTGATCCACACGTGTATCCCCAAAAATGAAAACAAAAGAACCTGAAGGTCTACCCTATGAATGAGTATTCCTTCTGATTACCATGAAAGCAGAAAAAGGAACATTTTTATTTCTTTAAAATATACATAATTATTCTATATACATAATTATATACATACTAAATGTTGCATTATATATAATATATAATTACAGAGCATGTGCAATACATAAAGTTTGGAGAAGACAGATAAGTTCAAAATGAACATGTATTTTCATCCTACATATAGATATGTCTTTATAGAATAAGTGTTGACTCATAGTTGTTATCCTGGCTATCCTCCTCCAAAGGCCCTTATGCTAAAGCACAGATTGCAAAGTGCGGCAATATTAGGAGATAGTGGAACCTTTCACAGATAGGGCCTAGTGGGAGAGAGTTAGGCAATTGGAATACGTCCTCAGAAGGAAAACTGAGATTCCCAGCCCCACCCCTACCTCTACTCCCACCACACACGTTCTTCCTGGCCACTGTGAGGGAGGCAATTTCTTCTGCCATGCACTCCCTTCAGAGCTAATGAGGAACTCCCTGGCGCCACCGCCCAGTGTTTCCTCTGTGTTCAGTTCCTCTGTCGGTTCTTGCCTGGTTCCCTGGCCTCTGGTGGCAGCTCAGAGCCACCTGGGGGTGGAAACACCAGTGAATGCCTCTTCGCAAGGATCTCCGGCATGCTCGCTCAGTATCCTTGAGCTTTCTGTGTCATAGCTATAAGCGCGCACCTCTCCCTCCACAGCTGGGGTGTAGGCTCTTTATGTCACAGTGTCTGAGCCCTCTGTTTCGCCCTCACAGAATCTGGAAATGAATCTTTATCTAAAAGGTTGCATGTGTTCATAGTGCCAGAGAAGAACTTCTTATTTCTATTTCTTCTATCTTGGGCACTTCATAAACTATCTATCCTGGTACTCATGAGTGAATGCTAGATTCCTATCCAGCACACCCCGCTGGCTCTTCTCGCCCCACCAGCACCACCTAGACCTGCAGGCAAGGGGTGGTTCTAAGCAGAATCCAGAAACAACCGATCCTCCGAGCTTTTCCTTTCCCTGCTCAGTACACCCACCACATGACCCTGACCCCTTTGCTTCAAGGGGAAGCTAGAGCTTCCAGAATGGCCGCCATTGCAGCGAGGTGGCTGGGCACAGCAGGAAATGAAGTAGCCGCAGGTAGAAAATCTAAGACAGGTCTGTCTTAGATTTCAGGACCATTTATTTCTCACTTATAATTCTTGTCTACATAGGAAGGCCGTTGAATGGACAGCCTCTGAGAAGTTCCCCTAACCAGAGTTTCTGATCGTATTTGGGCTCCCAAAAACTATTTTCAGCTTTATAGCTCACCACTAAGTGAAATCCTATGAGAAAATGTAGACCAATGAACCAAGTGAAAACCTGCTGCGCTGGTTGATGGTTACGTCACTGTGATCCATCCTCTCCTTCTATTTCCTCACCTGCAGCTGCCTCTTAGAGCCTTTGGGAACCTCTGGAACCAAGTGGAAGGCCATTGAATGGCATCCTGGGGAGGAGCAGTTGTCTCTCTGTACACAGAGACCTGCCACACCCAGGCTTTCTCAGGGCTTTTGGGTTGTGGAGCTACTTAAAGGGCAGGGAGTCTATTCTGTTCATCTCTGCATCCTCACTTCTCAGCACCATGACTAGATCAAAATGATCTTCTCTCATTTGTGGTTGGTGGCACTCAAGAGGTATGAGCTTTCCATGCCTCTTTCATCAGAGCATTAAACCCAACCCAGCTTTGCACCTAAGCTTGTGGCACGCGTCTCCACGTCCTCACTGTGCTGTCAGGCTGCAGAAAACAGGACAGTCACTGTCTTTCCTCTGCATCGCAGGCAGCTGATACAGTGATGGAGTCCATGGTGAGCACTCAGTGAGTGTGAGTGGATGTTGACTGCTGCTGCTGCCTCGGCCAGAGAAATTTGAAGCATATGCCTTTCCCGTGACTTACCAGCCAGTCTCCTGCTTTGTCCCTGATGACAGCTGGACTTTGCTGAAACATGGTCAAGAGCCATTTGAGCCCACCTACATATCTGCTCTTCATTGAACTTGTTTTGTCTCTTTTTTGAGTATAAAGTCCTTTGGGCTTTCTTTTCTTCTTTTTTAAATCACAGGTTTCAAGCTATGATCGTTTCCTCCTTCTTCATCCTCTTTAAAAAAATAACATAACGTGAGTCAGGAGTCAGGGCCAGGGTTTGGCACTCGGCACCCATGAGTATGGCCCACAACCACATGTAACTCTGGTTTCAGGGCACGTAAGTCCTCCCTCTGACCTCCAGACACGCTTGTGTTGTCCATACATACAGCCAAAACACACTCATGCTCTTAAAAGAAATAATATTTAAAAATGAAGATGGCATAGCATGCACTATAACAGACTAGCATACTATACAGGAACATAATACCATAACAACACAACAGTAGCAAAGCCTGCCCGGGCCTGGGGTCCTCCCTCTTCCTCTTAGAGCGGCTTACCTGGTGAGAAAGCTCTCAGCAGAGGAGCTGACTTCTCAGCATCCCATAGAGTTGTACAGAGGGTTTCCATAGCGATTCGGGATAGGGATCCCGTTCCCCTTCCAAGGTGGCATATACAACAGAAGAGGGAAAGTTTGGAGCCAGGAAGGGGACTATGGAAAAGAGAACCAAAGGAGGGCGACGGGGGAGTATGAGCAAAGAATAAGGATACACAGGTATGGCGTCATCAGGAAACCTGTTAAGTGAAAGTATTAGTACAAAATACAAGTGGGGCCACAAAGCAGCAGGAGGTACAGACCATGCAATGCGGAGCTAGCTGTAAGCACCTGGGTGCTTGTGGGGCTCTGTGCTTTTGACGGGTTATGCATTTTTTTCATTAGCCATAAGAAAAGAGATCCCTAGGGATGGGGTCAAAGCCCTGATGAGCTTTAATGCATTCAAAGCTGAGTTCTTAGCTTTGCTCCTGTGATCTGTTCCTCCCCACCTCAGAAGCTTCGCTCTTCACTGTTCCTACTACAAACTGAAAGCCACCCTCAGCCTCTTTCTGTTTCTCACAGGCCGTCTGCAGCCTACCGAGGGACCCTACTGGTTCTACCTTCAAAGCGTATTAAACAACTGGTCATCCCTCACTATTACTACCAGTGACCACCCTCTACCAGTTTCTCGGCCTCAGCTCTAGTGCCATTCTTTGTAAAGGGAGGCGGCTGTACACTCTGAGGCAGCCTCTCTCCTATTTCCACCCACTAGGAACACGTACTCATCTCCCTGAGGTGGTTGAAATAGCCATGGCCCCCATAGACTCCCATGTTTAAATTCTTGGACAACACTGTGAGGGCGGGATTTTGAGTTTTCCTTTGCTCAGGCTTCGCCCAGAGTGGCGTCCAGTCTCCTGCTGCCCATGGAACAAGATGCACAACTCTCAGCTCCTCCTCCAGCACCATGTCTGCCTGCGTGCCGCAATGCTTCTCGCCGTGATGATAGTAGACTCAACCTCAGAAAGCCTAAGCCAGCCCCAATGAAATGCTTTCCTTTATAAGAGCTGTGGTGGTCATGTGTCTCTTCACAGCAGTAAAACCCTAAGACACTCCCTTTCCCCTCAGGTGTGAGAATGCAAACCACCCCTCAACATTGCCAGATGTTTCTCAAAGGAAAGGAATGGTTTAGCTGATAACCACTGCCCTACAGTGAGTACTGTCAGCTTCCCCCTGGATGACGGCAACACAACTATTTGATCTCCCTTTAACAGCCCTGACCTCCCCGCTACAGCCTAGTCCCACTAGCAGAGTTTATCTAATCTGGATACTACAACATAGGACTCTCCTGCTCACCCACTTCCCACCTTCATTAAAGCCCTATTCCTTCAACAGATTATAAAGACCTACCTAATTTGCACCAGCCCCACCGCATGTCATGATCTTCACTGACTTCTCTCCTGTCTTCTGTGAGCTGTGGGTCTCCTCTTCCCTGGGGGGCTATTGGCCACCACCAGCGCAGGAAGGTAGAAAGAGCAGGAGGAGCAGAAGGCAAGGCACAGGACTAGGAAGGCTGCAAGTTCAACTTTATTCAGGAGAACAAAGGCTATATAGTCCTCGGGGAGCGGGTGGGTGGGGCTCCTAGGATAGGTGTACATTATTGGTTGGAACCAGGCACTTCAAGGATGCTTGATTTGCATTTGGCAGCATGTTCCTATCATCCGATCAAGAACACAGTATCCAATCATCCTATAGGAGACTCAGGGAGGGGACAGCTAGCAGGGGGCCTGTGCCAAAGGCCAAATATCAATGTGGTTAGGGGCATCTATGCCTCAAGACATTCTACAGATGGAGTCAGGCAGAGAGTAGGAGGCCTTGCTGGGGAGAGGGAGCTCTCCATGTAACGCCAAGCTCAGAAAAACTATCCAGGCTGGAAGGACTGCAACCTCAAACAGCAGGGTCCTCCCAACACATGGCCTCTTGTTTCTTGAAAGCTAACACAGTTTTGCCTCAAGACCTTTATGCTTGCTGCTGCTGGGTTCTGTAGAGGATGCAGAGCATAACACGCGTAGAATAGTTCATATAGTGTCTGTCACACAGTACACTCAGAAATGTGAGCTAACGTTTTTGTTATTTTTATGTTCAATTCATGAAACATTATCCCAAATCACCATTAGTTGCTCAAAATTATTTGTTAAATGATTCCTGGCAGAGACTGCAATAATGGATCTAGAAGAGAGATACTCAGATGCCTATCTGGGTCAAGTATAGAGACATCAAGAGAAAAACAGAGCTCGCTCGCTCTCTAACACACACACACACACACACACACACACACACACACACACACACACACACACACCTTTTCCATCTGTCCCTTTGATGGAATTCTACACAGTACAGCACACTCTGGTCTTATTCTCCAGAGATCACCCCGTAGTCAATGTAGAGGCAGAATTCATTACTGTTGTGTCCCTTGACAGCTTCTGGCTGCTCAGGATGAAGAAAGCCTGAGAAAACACTCTGTGCATGAGTTGACAGGATAACTAACATCACTGTGGACAGGACAGGACACAAAGCAAGGCCCTCCAAATGTGCTCATGTTCTTGAATGTGTGCCTCCGTTGCCTCCTAATATACCAACACCAGCCTTCAAGACAATGAATGCGGATGTGTATCTAAAACCAAAACACACCACTTCTTAAGTCTGGTTTATAAAATAAGTTAAGGGGCTGAAGAGATGGCTCAGTGGTTAAGAGCACTGCCTGCTCTTCCAAAGGTCCCGGATTCAATTCCCAGCACCCACATGGCAGCTCACAACTGTCTGTAACTCCAAGATCTGACCCCCTCACACCAACGCACATAAATTAAAATAAAAAAGAATGATAAAAATAAATAAACAAATAAATAAATAAATAAAGTTTTCTGCTAATAATAAAACCTACATGGCTTCAAATTTTAAACCCTGGCTGAGTGACTGCACTCCTCTCCTCTCTACCCTACAGAGGCCTTTTCTGTTGTCATCTCAGTCTCCAAGGTCTTAGGGAAAGTGCCTAGACAAGTGTCTGGCTTTATTCTGGTAAGGCTAGCATGTGTCTAGTGAATACTATTATTATTATTATTATTATTATTATTATTATTATTATTATTATTATTATTACAACTTATTTTAATATTTCAACTTTCCCATGGAAGTCTGACTTTGTTGAGCCAACTTGAGGCAAAGTATAGCATAAAGATGCTCACCAGAATTCCAGAGCCTTTTTCTTTCTGACGTCAGATATAACTGTACTTCCCACGCTAGCTGAGTGGGTCCATACTAGCCTAAGAATTGTGGAAGCAAGAGGAGTCACCTCCAAGCTGAAGCACGCCATTGCTTTTGCTGGTCCGTTGAGCTCAATTTTCACTCCATTTCACAAGGAGCCCAGAAAATGGCTGCGTTTTCTGTTTCAGTCCCCATCCAAGAGGAAAGATGAGACAGAGTACCAAGCCAAACAAGAGCAAAACCTTTACTCTTTCAAACCCCTAGGGTGTGAGTTTGCTACTGTGACTTTCTAAGCTGATCCATCCTGACGGATACACACTACTAACAAGTGATGCCTCAGCTAGTGTATCACCAAAGCAGGGAGCCATAGCTTACAGGACATGCAAAAAGCATCTCCCCATTGGGCTGAGGAGATGGTTGAGTGGGCAAGAGCTTTTGCTACATAAACATAAATCATAAGGACCTGAGTTCGGATCCCTATCACCCACATGAAAAGTCGAGTGTGGGGGCTGGAGGGATGGCTTATTGGTTAAGAGCATGACCTGCTCTTGCAGAGGACCCAGCTTTGATGTCCAGTGCCCACATGGCAGCTAGCAATCATCTATAATTCCAAGTCCAGGGAGGTCTGATGTCCTCTTCTGGCCTTTGCAGGCACTGCACACACATGGTACACAGGCATACATGCAGGCAAAATACCCGTACACAAAAAAATAAAGATAAATCAACCTCACATTTTTTTTAAAAAGTCAAATGTAGCCGTAAGCCCAACACTTCAGGCATCAATGGTAGGGTGGGGACAGGAAGATCATCGGGGCTTACTGGCTGCCAGCCTAGCTCCAGATTCAATGAGAGACCCTACCTCAAAGGGTTACAGCATAAAGTGATAGAGCAGGACACACAATGTCCTCCTCTGACCACTGTGTGGTAGTGCACACTAATGCATACACACACAGAGGGGGGGGGAGAGAGAGGGAGAGAGAGAGAGAGAGAGAGAGAGAGAGAGAGAGAGATTCCTGAATGGGTGTAGCTGAGGCTTTGGTTTGGTCTTTCTTTGTCTCCCTAACAGCCTCTGAGTTTTTCAGTATCCAGGATTTAAATATCACTTCTTTCTTTGCCTTGGCTATTTAATACAAGGCCTGGTAAAGTTTGGGGGTGGAGGGGCCAAGGTAGATGAAGATCTAACTCAGCGACCATATGTTGCCTGAAGGTAGGATGTTGTCTGTGGCAGAAGCATCCATGCATTCTTAAGACAGAAACATCCTCTCTGGGGGAAAAAAAGAAAAGAAAAGAAAAGAAATTCACTTTGCTTATTGTCCTTATTTGTATATAAAGTGGTACCCACTCAGAGACTACAGCGTTGTTTTCTCATTGTTGTGACAAACACCTAACCAAAGCAAATTAAGGAAAGAATGATGTATTTGGGGCTTGAAGGGACACAGTCCATCATGGAAGGGAATATGGGGCAGGAGCATGAGGTGGCTAGTCACACGGCATCCCCAGCCAGGAAGCAAAGAAGAGTGATGACACTCAGACCACTCTGTCTGTCTGTCTGTCCCTCACCCTCTCCATCACCATCTCCTTCTCCATCTCCCCCTCTCCCAGACTATAGGACAATACAGAACACATTGGTGGTGATGGGGGCAGGTGTCGTGTCTCCTCAATAAAACTTCTCTGGAAACACCTCACAGACACATGCCACAGGTGTATCTCCCAGGCGATTCCAAATCCAGTCAGATGACAACAAAGATGAACTATCAAAACCACTTTCTCTGCAAGGCTTGATCTTGGTAAGACGCCAACAACTGACAAATCCTGACCCAGCCTCACATACCTTTTATACATGTGTGCTCAATGCATATTATCAGATGAATATATAGATTTCCAGAGCATCCATATAAATCCACATACCCTGTTGACAACTCAGCCTAAAGCAAAGCTTGCACTATGGAACAAAGCAATGGTTAGGAAAGCACTTTGAAAGAAAGGCAAAGAGAAACGTACAAAGAAATGGTTCTGAGTCTCCTGCCATCTGGTCACTCTTAGGGTACCCTCAGTGCACTATGGCCTTGGAGTTTCTAAGAGACATTTTCAAGTTACTATCACTGGGTTTTTTAGCCCACAACACAAAGACAACAGCAAGGCATTTCAGCATAACCACCCTCTAGGACCTCAGGGTAAATGCCAATTCAGTTTTGCACCTTACCAGCATGACTTCCCTCTCTTTGGTGTTGGTCCTGCTCTGAGAACACCTTGGCCTTGCATCACTGGTTGTTAAATGCTTAAATGTTTGAATATACTTCATCGAGGACCTGATGGCTAAGGCATGCTGTGTGTGTGTGTGTGTGTGTGTGTGTGTGTGTGTGTGTGTGTGTGCTGATTTAGCACAGCAGGCAGCAACATTCCCTCTCCTCCCCAACAACTAGCCAAGTGGTAGTGAGGCCTGTTTAGTCTTGTTTTGGGTAGGCTGGGACTTGGACCAGAACTGGGGAGGACAAGTGCTACAGATGCTCTTGGTGGTGATGTGTGAGCACAGGTGAAAGCCCCTATTCTGCGGTGTAACTGCATAAGCAGATAGGAAGGAAAGCAGCTCTTTCAGTGCTTACAATGCGTCTATATCCACAGGAGTAGGACCTTCCTCTCAACCCCTCTCAGCCCTCTGACCCAATCTGCCCACCTCATGAACTCTGGCCTCTTAATTCTGAGAATCTACCTTGGCTCCTGTGCTCACAGTATCCAGCCACATACACAGCTCTTCCCTCTCAAATTTGTTTAACCTGAGGGATACTTCACGACCCTCTCCCATTGGCTGTCTCCCTCAGCCAGTCTCCGCCTTTGCACTGACCGCCAGACACACTACATTAGCCTCCTAAGTGATTCTCAGCTGCTGGCTGTCTCCTAACTCCTTTAATATTTGTCAAGAACCTATCTACTTCCCTACGTTTCCTTTGGACTCTGGGGGTTTCATCATGGATGTCTTTAGGACTGTTTGTTTGTCTCTCTGTTTGTTTTGTTTCGTTCTTTCCTCCAGGAGCATCTGTGCTTCTATGTATATAGTAAGCACTGACTGTTTACTCTATAGGTAGATAAAGAAAGAAACCGCATCTCCACCACAGCGTCTGCAGACTTCCTTTTACAGAATCCTGCCAAATCAGCAATGCTGATTTCTCATTTCTCGGGTGGTGTTTTCAGTAGCAGAGGAGTTCTTCTGTCCTTATGCTAAGCTCTAGAAGTGGACTGCTCAGGGAAGGTTGCAAACACGCGGGCTGCGAAGGTGCAGGAAGACAGTTGTCGGTTCATTTCATCCCACCTCGCCTGGAATAGCAGTAGTGGTGTGAGGGACACAGTGGCTGTCTCTGCCCACCACTCCTATCTTTGGCCTGTTTTTACTCGTTCTACCAAAGTTCAAGGGGCCAGTATATTCATTCAAATCAATCAGCACAGCACTGTTCCTACTCTTGAGTCCTATGGATGGGTTCAGATGTGTACATTGGCCCTAGTTCAAGCCAGTGAGTATGGGCAAGGTTAGGGCGTGGGTTGGGGTTAGAGTTCCCACTTCACTCCTCTGGGAAGAAACTTTGCAGAAAGTGAGACATCACGGCTGAAGCCACAGAAAACCTCGGGCCTGACTTGGGGGGGGGGGGGGTTGAGGGGATGGTGGGGGAGACTCCTAAGTATTGCGCATTGTTAGCTGGTGACTCAAACTAGTCACACAGCTTCCTCGTCTTGGGTTCTTGCATTGTTTATTTTCTGTTCCTTGCAGGCAGTATGCACAGGGTAAACTACAAAAATAATGACATCCTCACTAACAGCTCGGAGTAACTGGGAGAGTGAAAGCTAATGGCAGGTGTAAAACTGCTTTATTATGTAAATATTTACCTCTGGGAATCCCTGAGTGATACCCCTTTCCTTAATAGGCAGGGCTTGGGGGCCACTTACAGACGCTAAGACACTTGAGTGGTTTTAACTCAAGAGAGCACAACTTTCCCTGCAGATTTATCAGAATGCTTTAAACACCCTGACTCAAGCTGAGCGGAGCTGGCAATGTAGCAGAAACTGCAAACGAGAAGGAAATGATTTTCATAAAACCCTAAACCACGCGCGCACCCACCACGCTTGTTAAATTGTTCTGTTTCTTTAGTTGGTCCTGTAAGGTACAAGTGATTCCAGCACTGGTAGAATTAATAGGCCTCTGTCCTCAGCCTCCCCAATCTTCCCTCTACCTTTCTAGAGTTAGTGGGCTCGTGGAGGGTGGTGTTGGGGTTGGTGCGGGAGGGGGGGTTATCTTTCACACAAGCGCTGGCATCCTATACACGGTTTAAAGCTGTTGTTGTTGTTGGGATTTGTTTTGTTGTTTGTCTGTTTGTTGTTTTTAAGTTACATAATGAAAAACAGTCACATAACAGAGCCAGGAGTGGTGGTCCACAATTCTAGCTCTCAGGAGGTTGAGGCAGAAGGATTGCAGCCAATTTGCGGCCAATCTGTGCTGTGCTCCAGTGTCAAACTGCAGCCCGCCTACTCCCTAGAAAAGATTAAAAGCACATAACTGTGTCCTGAGGATGTTTCTGCCTGGATGTCAATAGAGCTATTTCACAGTTACTGCTCTTTCCAAGTGTGGTCCAATCATCTTCATCGTTTCAATGATCTGAGGTCGTAATGCTGTCAGACATTTAGGTTATTTTACACCCCCTCCCCCCGCCCCCCCCCGACCCTTTGCCTTGGCAACGGTGTTAGGATCTTTCTTCTAGGGACCTCAATTCGCAGGTTAAATTCCGAGTTACAGATTCCAAAGGGCAATTGAAACTCCTAAAAAGTCCTTGAAGTCTGGAGAGCTGAATTTGACTCTCCAAACTTCAGGTCCACGGCTGACCACAGCAGCACCCGCGAACCCCCAAGATCTGCACCCACTGAATCTGCAGTGCTGCCCCGGGGCTGTGCAGCCCTAGCCTGGATGCCCGGGCACGTGGGATTCCACGTGAGCCTCTTTCCCGGAGCGCAGGAGCCTAGTACGCATGCGCCTCCCGCCACTGAAAGTAGGTCAGGCTCCTCCTCTCACGTGACTCGCTCCCCTTAGCTACCCTCGGCGCCTCCCCGCCTAGGCGCAGCCGGGATGCGCTCGGCAGCCAACGTGATGGGGCTGGGCGCGGGCGGGCGCGGGTAGGGGCGGGCTAGGCGCGCGAGGATTTGTGGGTTCTCCTCCCTTCAGAGAGCTTGGTCTGGAGTCGGGCGGGCAGAAGCGAAAGCGGTGCTCTGTGCATGGGGCAGTGCTGCCATAGGAATCGGGGAGGAAAGTGGCCAAGGATCTTGTACCACAGGCAGGCAGGCAGACTCCTGCAAGCCAAGAGGGAAGCTGGGGTGCCTTGAAGTAAAAACAATCTCAAGGAACCTTTGCGGTCCTTTGCCCCCAGTACCTGAGGCAACTCCGATATTCTGGTTTAAAAAAAAAAAAAAACTTTGAAAGAAAATGCAAAGGAGGTTAATGGTTCCTGTGAAGTTTTGCAGAAATATCCCACAGTCCGCATTTCTAATCTTCCACCCACTAACCCCAGAAGAAAAAAAAAAAAAGCCTCATTCCAAAACACAGTTCCCCTTTTCCATAAGAGGTTACGGAGAAGGGGGGTGATGGGGAAAAGGGGTTGTGACATGGGCGGGCGGGCGCCTGGGGGGGGGCAGAAAGGGGCGGCGAATTCAGCTCTTAGACTTCTGAAGCCATACTCCTATGAGTTAGGAATAATTGCTTCCTGTGCCCTCCCTATGGTTTTAAACTTGTTGCATACCTCTGGTTCAATGAGTACATTCCAGAGGGGGAAAGTGACAGGCCGGAACAATGGGTTACCAGGCAGCAGGTTATAAACCCTTTAAATTAGGTGTGCCCAGGAGTTACATAAGCAGGGGGGGGGAGGGGAGAGGGGCGTCCAAGTGCAGGGGTGGGTACCCTGAGTTTTGAAGGCTAAGTGGGAGTGAGCTGGCAGAGACGGTAGGCAGAGGGAGTGGGAAAGTGTTCCAAACAAAGAGAAGTATTAATAGTTACATAATATTTCCCTGGGGAGTTTTTTTTTTTTTTTTTTTTTTTTTTTTTTTTTTTTTTTTTTTACTAGAATTGTCTTAGCCAAGCACAAGGCTGAGATGTATATTATTTGTGTATATGTAATTCTAAGCTGGTTGTGGGGGGGAAAAAAAGTCAGTGGCCATGATGTTTCTCTCTTTGCTTTTGAGTAACTCCTAGGAGTCAGACGGCTATGAAAAATGCAAATATCTTGTGCCGTTTCCTTTTCAGGACTGAGGATGGAACCAAGGGCTTATACATGCTAAGCAAGCAGTGTACACGATTAAGCCACCTCCTCAGCCATAGTTTTTAATTTTTGATAGCCACAGTCAAATATCTTTCTTAAGTGGTACCAAGGTAGCAAAAGCATTGACTATTACTGTTAAATATGTAAAACTATCACTACATTATTGTAAGATATTTAGCGCTCAAGTGGTAAATTGCCACTTATTTATTTCAAATATATGAGAGCTAGTGAGAGTAACACTTGATTTATAAGGATGACACAAATCACAATGCAGGTGTTGCTGAGTTCTGTGAGCCATCATAAGTCCAATAGAACTTAAGTCTGAAAGCTGGAAAATGTCTGATAAGTACATTTAATCTGTACTGGGAATCACAACTGTGGTGGTGGGGGTACACGGGGAGCTGGGGGGACAGAAAGAAGTGCAGGTAGAACGCACTCCTTGCTGTGAATCAAGAGTAACAGACATGACAGATTCCCCCAAAGCCAGAACAAGTGACAAGATGTGTTAGCGTTCTATCGCTGTGACAAAATACGGAAGAGAACCAACTTAAAAGGAGAGAATTTTATTTGCAGCTCGCCATCTCAAAAGCCTCAGCTGCATGGCCACTCGGCCCTGCTAGCATGTGGCAAGGTGGTGCCTCGTGGTTAGGGATGCCTGAGGGGAATATTGCTCACCTCACACTACTGGCTAGCATTAGGACTTAAGTGTGGAAAGCAAGCAGAAAAAAATGAGGTTTCCTGGAGCCCTTCAAGGGTACACACCCCAGGCCTAACTGTCTTCCAGTACTTGCTAACAGTACCTCAGGCTGTCAATCAAGCCTTTAGCATAGGACACTCTGAGAACACCCTAGACTTGTTTTAACCCCTCGCTACATGTGTCAGGGGTGATACAGCAGGCCCAATGGCATCTAGGCAATTTGGCCTAAGAGGTGACTGTCATGTACAGAGGGATGGCTGGGCAAGCATTTGATAATTTCCAAATAAAGGTGTGCCTCCTATGTCAGTCTGCACTGGGATGTGTACAAGGAGATACTGTGACATTCAAAGAACCTCTGGAGTACTGCAGGATGGCGCACACCTTTAATCCCAGGAGAGGAGGCAGAGGCAGCCAGATCTCCATGAGTTCAAGGCCAGCATGGTCTACATAGTGGATTCCAGGACAACCAGTGCCACATAGAGAGACCTTTGTGACAGCCGATAGCCACGGCCCTGAAAGCAGGTGTCAACCACATCATTAAGGAAAACTGGAGCAGCTTCAGGCTGTTGTCCTCTGTGGGAACAACCCTGCTGTTTGAGGTTGCAGTCCTCCCAGTCCGAACAGCCATTCTGAGCTCAGTGTTAGGTGCAGGACTCCCTCCCCACCAGCAGGGCCTCTGGCTCTCTACCTGACTCCATTGGAGAGTGTCTTTAGACATAGATGCCCCTAAGCACATTTGATATATGGCCCTTGACACAGCTCCCTGCTAGCTCTCCCCTCCCTGCACCTATAGGATAAATAGGCACTGTGTTAAAGGTCATTTGATAGGAGAGTGCTGCCAAACGCAAAACAAGCATCCTTAAAGCGCCTGATTTCAGCCAGTCATGAACACCTATCCTGGAGCCCCCCACTCACTCCCCAAGGGCTTTATAGCCTTTGTTCTTCCTGATTAAAGTTGAACTGGTGCCAGGAGTGTTCGATCTCCATCGTGCTTACTGCCTTCCAGGCCCTGCATCTTATCTTCTGCTCCTCTTGCCTCAGTGACCTGGTGGCCAACAGCCTCCCCAGGGAAGAGAAGAATCACAGTCCACATTATGGTTATTTCCCTAATATCCATTCTACGTCATCCATCCATCATATACTGTCAGAGGCGATGGGGAAATCCATCTCTCCTCAGATGTAAAGATTGGCTTAGACTGAGTTACTATGTCAGGGTAGTGCCCCTTGCTCTTTATTTTTGCTGGATTTTTATTCTCTTGTTGTTTTAAATTTTTTTATTCTGACAACCCTTGACATAAAACTCGCTATTTATATAAAATTTTAAAATTTTACAGTACATTACCATTGCTTCCTGTTAAGTCCCAGACACCAGATCTAGTAGGTCTCTCCTTCCTCCACCACAGATAGGCAGCAAAGACTGCCCAGAGACACTCTCAGAGCAGCCAAGCTGGAGGGGCTACCGAGAAGAAGCAGAGATCAGCCAAGCTGGAAAAAGCTCAGAACAATTGAGCTACCAGGAAGACACTCTCTAACCTGCTGAGCTGCCTGAAGGTTGTCCAATAAGCTCCAGGTTTCTAGCTTTCGTGAGCTGTCAACCATGCTGAGGTGGGCTTTGCAGATGCAGCTGTCTTTGAGTCATTTCTGTAAGGAACCCTTCACAATACTCATGTATGTAACCTCCAAAACTCAGGGGCACACCAAGATGGGCTTTTGTAGTGACCTTCCATTGGTTACCCTGTCTGGGGTGAGTAGACATGTGTTCATGTCATCCTGACAATAGTGTCATATACTGCGACAAAGCCTTGACCATACGCACTTAATGATACAGTTTACCCTATAACATCTAGCAAGATATTAAGAAGATCATCTGTGTTTTCTGTTGTCCAACATATGACAGTACCTTAAGTATCTTCTTTAGGTTTTGGAGATGAAAGAGAGATTGAGATGTTTTTTTAAAGTCTCATCTGAGACTAGATTGAGAAAGAAAAAGAAGCAAGCAAACAAACAGCAGGTGAAGTTTTGGCCAGCCTACCACCACTAAATGTTTCCCGATAGAGCAATTCCTGTTGGGGTCAGGAAAGCGAAGGCACACTGGATGTTTTCCTTTTGTTTGTTGCTGAATGGATGCTACAGAGCTTGTTTCAAGGCATTATTTTTCCCCTTCTCCCTGAACATTTCTTGGTATTTTATTGAGCAGTGGTGTCTCCCATTCTGAACATAGTTAAACAGCTATCCGTGTGCACTTTCTAAGTCCAGTGAGGTAGCATTCCCAATGGGAATACGAGCTCACTTTGCATTTTGGGGATTGGCTGTTGAACTGAGTAGATTGTACTGTAAAGGCAACCTGTGGAAGCAGAAATCACTTCCCACTTCCGTCTCAGTTTCCCCTAAAGTGAAATGAAGCCGTTGGAATTCGTGGTTTCTAGTGTTGACCTATTCATCACATTATTGAATGAAAAGAAAGTGTTTTGTTTTCTCTGTAAATTTTCACTGATAAATGCCTCGTGCGTTATTCCCTGAGCCCTCTCCCAGCATGCAAGTGGCCATGACAGAGCATGAATGTGTGTCTCTGAGAATGAGATGGTCCAGCTCTTTCATCTTTGTCTATCTGATGATCTTTATTTCATTGTATAATTCTCTATTTTACTGGAATAAGAGAAGGAAGAATAAATTACTTATAGTGGAAGCCAGACAGTCAAGGAGAGTAATTATTCATTGCCAACCACTGTACCATGGGAACACTTAAAAAAGGAATGCTCAACCTCAGAGGATCTTAGCTAAGGAAGTCCATCAAAATCATGTGTGAGATCTGCTAGGTACACTTGCCTGTGACTCCAACCCAAAAAAAATTGTGAATCAATAAATCTGGGTAAAGGGCTGCACTTGTGGATAGACCTACAAATGCAGTGCTTCCCACCACCAGCTCAGAGCTGTGACTTTGTGTCTAAGCCATCATCTCTTCATGTTCATTAGATCATTGCGTCCTTCCAATGTCCATTCTCTCAGTGGCTCTAAAGCTTCATGTCTCACCCAGCACAGTTCACATTAATGGAAATATATATCTGTAACCAAGAGGGGCAACCATCTCAAGGCTGGGACTGTTGCTCAGCAATAGAGTACTTACTTAATGTCCGTGAGGTCCCAGGTTCAAAGCCCAGTACTGCCAGCAACAGAGGAACAACACGCCTTTTGTCTTAAGACATACAGTAGGAGCCGTACTGAACCAATTCAGAAAATGTTATTCTGCCATTGCAAACGCAGCAGCCAGCATCTCTGAAACTGTGTGGTGCTCTTTACCAACTATTCTAAGCAGCAGCAAAAGTTTGTCTTTCACAGTAGATGGGGGGGGGGGGGCAGTGTTTGAAACCAATGCTCTTTGTTGAGTTACCAAGGAACATTCTGGAATTACAGCACTGAAATAACAAGAGCCTCCGTCCCATCAACTCTCCTGGAGAGTTTACTTAAGGAAATCGCATTTGTTTGCTGAACTGTAAATCAAACAGGTTCTCACTTTCAATTCCTTTAGACTCACATTTCTGTCGCTATATAGGGAATCAAAATATAAATAAATAAAAAATAACACCGAAGGAGAGAGACGGAGAAAATACTCTTGAAAACATGGAGAAACCATTACTCGTTTTCTCCAGAAATCCAACTATTGGAGCAGTAGAGTGAGCAGAAGTTTTGGTGTCAAGGGCAGCAGAGTTGACCTCCAGCTCTCTCCGGCCATGTCTAGTTCATACCCTGTGTTGCACTTCTGTTTTGATATCTGAGGATGGTTGAGCTTACCTACAGATTGACCATCACCAGATTCCATGGCAGGGTTGCCCTGAGGCTCAGAGAAAGGGCACTGTAGATAAAATGCCCAACACATACTAGGTATTCTTAAACAATTCAAAATGTCATCATTTTCTTCCAAAATTTAGGCAGGTGCCAAGAAGCGCTGTTGGCGTTTGCTTCAGAGTTTCTTCTTAATGAGATGAACTCAGAAGGAATCAGACTAAATTTGGAAAGTTCTTAATTGCCTTTTTGTACATAGAGTACCAACTTGGATATATATGCTTCTCTCTAGATGGAGTATAAAATGTTAAAATGCATGTGTATGACATTTGCACAGGAATCTAACTCAAGATACTAAGATGTTTTTGGGTTACACAGTAACTATAAATTCAGTTCCATTTGAAGTCTGCTAAAGACTCAAATTCAGTAGGTATGGTAGTGCACGCCTGCGATCCTAGCACAGGGAAGGCTGAGGCAGGAGAATCCCGAGTTTGAGCTAAGATTAAGTTACACCAAAAGACCAGAACAACAGCTCAGTGGAAGATGAGTCGCTGCTTTGATTTGGTACAGCCCTTTTCATTATGGGAAAAGAGCCTCTCAGTAAGATGCCCATTTAAAAGATTGCAGGTTCAGGGCTGAAGAGATGGCTCAGCGGTTAAGAGCACTGAACGCTCTTCCTGATAGACCCTGGTTCAATTGCCAGCAACCACATGGCAGCTCACAGCTGTCTCTAACTCCAGGAGCTGACATCCTCACAAAGACATACTTGCAAGCTAAACACCAATGCACATAACGTAGAAATAATTTATTTTTTAGGAAAGACTTTAGGTTCTCACAGAACCTGATAATAAATTTAATGCAAGTGACTCCAAATTATACTAAGTTTTTGTAAGTGAAGGGGAGACAAAAATTAGGTCTTTAAAGGATAGACATGTTTAGGTCTTGAACCTGCTTGGGAGTGAGTTTATGTGTTGGTCTTAGAAAAATGGGAACAAAGGGGAATAATTGTGATTGTGACATCAGGAACTTGGGATAGAGAGAAAATTCAAAGTGTTTTATGAAGGGACCCTTCACAATGAGCTTATAGTTATTATAGGTATTTTGCCCCAAATAACATGGTAAAATGTACATAGCTAGTTGGCTGCAATAGTTGAGCTATGTGAAGTTTTTATCTTGTAAATGGAAAAAAAAAACTTTTTAAAGTCTTGAGATTTTGTAAAGGCTGTTATATCTCATACTTAAGGGAGCACTTTACAAATGATCAGCTGTGGATGTAGAGTTTGTGGTACTTAACTGTGAAGATGGTTTTCCAAGCAATCTTTTTTGGGGGGATTTCTTAAATATCAGTTGATCACCTTCTGTCCAACATTTATCATGTCTATAAGGTTGTTTGCATTCAAAAAGAATATCTAATAATTGCTGGAGAACCACACAGCAGCCTGGATATGAGTGGGCAATTTCTCCCTTCCAACCTCTTAACCTTTCTTGTGTTTAGTATATGGATCTATGGACTGGAGAAATACATGGTAAGCAAGCATGACAACTGCAGTTCAGACTCCATAGTATCCATACAAATGCTGGGTGTGGGTGGTGACCTGCTTGTAGTCCAGTACATGCCATGTAATCCCCAGAGCAAGTTGGCTAGCCAGACTAGCCAAGTCAGCAAGCTCTAGTGTCAAATAAGCAACCCTGCCTCAACATATACGGTTGCAAGTGCTCAAGAAAGACATCAGTGTCATCCACCGGCCTCCGTGTGCACCTGCACACACATGCATATTCATAAACATGTACACTCATACCTGTGCAAGTACAAGCACTCATGTCCTATACCACACACACACACACACACACACACACACACAGAGAGAGAGAGAGAGAGAGAGAGAGAGAGAGAGAGAGAGAGAGATTTTAAGGAAGAGAAAGTTTTAAGAGACATTAAAGGGTCCAATGGACATGGTAGTGAGCCAGATTTAGCCAAGCTGAAGGATGGTTAGTGTACTAGGCAATGAACAGCAACAGAACAGAAGCCTTGTCAACTCCCAAGAACCCCTAGGTCAGCTTGGGGTGCTGGAGTATAGTTTTTGTCTGAGAAGGCATGGATATATCTCTATTCATCAATGATGGGGCACCAAATGCAGACCGAAATACCAAGTCCACCCAAATCTAGCTTGGTGAACCAATACGTTTCCTTTCCTGCAGTTACTTTCAGGAAACTGGGTTTACTCACAAGAGAATGGGTAATTTGAAGAGCTACACCTGTAAAATGCCCATCCTAGTAAGGGTGGTAGGCCACAAAAGCTGCACCACTGGAGTGCCTGCCACAATTTTCAGGCAATTCTACCAAAGAGTTTTCTTTCTCCCCACGATTGTTCACTGCTTTTATATGCCCTTCAGGGTTGGGGGCTAAGGGGTTCATAATTATTTTATTTCTTGTGAATTACATGATCTTTCTGAACCTCTCTCCTTCCCTCCAGGAGGTAGTGTCTCAAAGCAGAGATAACAGTTGTTGCCCCCCAAATGTTTGTATTCAGAATCTCCATCATGTTCACATTACTGTGAATTTGACAGCTGTGTGCATTAGTCAACATTTCCCCCACTGTAACAGAAGACCCTAAATAAACTATTTCAAAGGCCCATGGTTCGGGTATGATTTCAGAGGTTTCAGTCTAAGGTCCTTGGCCTCATCAGTGTAATGCTGAGGTAAGGTTTGGCATCATGGTCAGGAAGAAGTGTGCAGCAAAGCTGCTCACCTGACAGCTAGGAAGGAGGGAGGCTGGAGGCAGGACACCTCTCTCCTGGCATGCCCACATCAACCTACTACTTCCACTTGACACCGTCTTCTATATGACTTGCCCCATGACTACATTTTCACTAGTCCATGCAATTATGAACACACTGGAGGACTCAGCTATTGAGGAGATGTGGTTCATTGTCGCTATATCTTTCTCTGTTGCTATAATAACATACTCTGAAGAAAGGTAACTTAAAGGAGAAAGGGTTCATTTTAGCTCACAGTTCAAGACTGAAGCAGCTCGTCACGTCGAATCCGCACTCAGAAAACAGAGATGAAACCTCTGTCCACAGAACAGTCTTTCCTGTAATTAAGACTGGCCATACCACATCAATTCAGTAATAAAGAAAACCCCTCACAGGCACTCATAGAGGCCTATCTCCCAGACGATCTAGCTTTGGTCAAGCTGAATACACTAGAAACACAGGCACCATTAGCCAAGTACTTCCCCGAAGGCCCACTTCTGGATACTGCTGCATTGAAGACTGAGCCTTTAGCACAGAAGTCCTTAGGAGACACTTTGTAGCCAAACCACAGCACAGTGGAAGCAGCCAAAGTTATATTCTGTTATGACTTTGCATTGTGTAACTTCCCTTCTAAGAATTACGGCATTTACAGTCCGTCTTATGACCACCATTAGTTAAGATGTTTGGATTTCATTTTAGACCTAACACGTTTTGGCGCTCACTGGTAACAGTGATAGACACTTCAGCAGCACACATGCTAACCGTGCGCAGAGGCCCAGTGAATATAGGACACAGGAGTGAGGCACTTCCGCCATTCTCATGCGGTTGGATGGTAATTCGGCTGACTCTGGACTCACACTTATCTTCCTTTACATTTCTCCAGGCAGCTGCCTGTCTTTTCTCCTCTTCTACTAGAGTGTGTGCAGATCTTTAGAAGAACAGTGTCACAAATATTTGCAACAACGTTGGTCAATAGTTAACCATTTTAAAAAGAATATCGTGTGTGTGTGGCCAGGCAGTGGTGGCGCATGCCTTTTAATCCCCGCACTTGGGAGGCAGAAGCAGGTGGATCACTGTGAGTTCAAGGCCAGCCTGGTCTACAATGCAAGTCCAGGACAGCCAAGGCTACACAGAGAAACCCTGTCTCAAAAAAAAAAAAAAAAAAAAAAAAAAAGAATATCATAGACCCTGTAATGTGTAGAATCCTGACTATCCCATTTTCTTACTTTGTTATTCAGCTTTAATTTTTATTAAAATTTAGAAACATTAACTATCTTGCTTTGTTTGTTCATGTAGCCCAGGCTGGCCTCTAGACTTGTACTCTTCATCCTCCTGCCTCCGCCTTTAAAATGCTGGGAATACAGGCATGCACCGCCATGCCTGGGAGCTCAACTATCTCAACGTGTTCATTCATTCAACCAATATTAAATGAAGTTGGCTTCTGATTCCCATATTCCCAGGTGTCAAGCTCTGCTCAACATGCCAAGAATAATGAACAGGGTAGGAAGTTTCCACTCCGTGGAGCGTGCCTTTTAGTGAAAGAGGCAGAAAATAATTAGGCAGATAAACACCAGACAAGGTCATGTTGATTCGAGGTAAGTTTCAGAAAGAGAGTCCAGGATGATTAGATGGTGTGACAGCCATGAAGCGGGGGGGGGGGGGGGGGGGGGGGGTCGAAAGGATGTCACGTTTCCAGTAGAACCATGGGAGACTTGAAGACGCCATTCACCCAGATTGCCCTTTTTTTTTTTTTTTTTTTTTTTTTTTTTGGTCACACTCAGTGTTGAGCCCCTTAAAAGTCGTGCTTAGAAAATTTGAAAAGCAACTTCAAATTGCGTCTTGAATCAGACCGCTTCTCAGCATGTTAGCTGTCACGCATGCAACCGGGCTACCACTGTCTCCACTTCTTCCTTGCTCTCCTGATTGAAACTGCCCTCTGGAGTACCCTTCCCACCCAGGATCTACAGTGACTTCTGAAGGATAAGTCTTGCACATAAGCCCAACAATGGGTTTCTGTGACAGAGTTATTTTCTCATAATTCTTCTTCCTTTAGTAATGGAATCATCCGGTTTGGGATGGACACATTGCTCATCTATCTTTATAGTCAGTTTTGGCCATGTCATTAAAGTCTAGCCAATGACTGGGTCATGAACAGAAAGGTGGGAACAGTTATGGCGTTATACTTGCAAGAAGAAAAAGACTGTCCCCCTCTTCTCCCTCAGGCGATGGCTGAAATGAGGACCTACATGAGAAGGTACTTGCTGTCTGCCATGCAGATGAGGGTAAGGCCTGAGGATGGTGAACTGAGAGGAAATATGGTTCCTGGCACTGTGGAGATGTTGAACCACTTTTGCTCAGATTATTGCACATGAGAGAAAACACATGTATGTTCTTCAAGTCACATCATTTAGGAATGTGAGTAGTGATCATGTGTGGCCTCTCTGGGTTGCTTCCTTAAAAGAGGAGGAGGAGGGGGAGGAGGATGAGGAAGAGGAAGAGGAGGAGGAAGATCCCCTTGCCTTTCTCTGCCTCTGTACAATGGTAACAGAATGGCAGCCAGGTTGGACTCAGAAGTGGAAGCACCATTTGGGGATGTCAGAGTCATTCTAGTGTCCTGTGCTATGTACATCTGGACAGTCACATGAGAAACAAACTAACTTGCAATGTATTGGAACTTTGGGACATAGGGAATCTCTTGGCCACAGCATCATAGATTCTGTGTAAGTGATGTGTTTCTTGTTATACTTCAGTGAAACTCAGGGTCCTTAATTAGAAGAAGATTGAGCATTTCTCACAGGAAGGCAATACAGTGCCTGGAACAAGATTAAAAATAGATCGGTCCCCTTCTCCACCTCCTGTTCACCCAGCATATGATTTTAATGCCTGGAACTCTCAGATCAGTGTGGCTGAGAGCCCTAAACTGGGGCCCTAAACAATACCTGCCATTAGAAAAGAAAATTCTTAAAAGAAAAACCTCACCAGACATGTGTGTCAGAGGTGTCATGTTATAATCTGCCTTTTATAGGGTTCTAGTTCTTTGGGAAAGTGGAAATTACCAACTATCTGCATTACAGCTGTCAGAGAAAGCTTTCTGTACAATCTGCAGTTAATTTTCCCACTCCTCTCAGAGCGCCTACAGGAATGAGTACACTAGACACACAGTGGCAGAAACTTGCTGTGTTAGCAGAGTGTGGTACTGGCGCTTTGCTCAGATAGCTAAAGCCTATAAATGCCAAGCCCACCGCTGGCACACCTATTAAACTGTGCAGCGACCAGAGGCTTGGGTAGGATGTTCGTGGGACCCAGGGGAGGAGAAGCTTGACCTTACCTATTCCCATTAACTGTTCAAACTGCAGGGTAAAGAAGAAATCAGTGCTGCTAAATACCCAACATGAGATAGGTGCGCTGCATGCAATATTTTCTTTACTCTCACAAGATTCCCAGAATAGCCATTTTGATCCTGGTTTTATGGATGGAGAAATAGGTTTGGAAGTGTTGGCTGTTTGATTAAGGCTGGGGAACAGGATGGTTGCAAAGCTAGACTTACTCCCATGCCTGTGTCTAGCCAATGCCCATGATATTCCTTCCACCCAGCTCCTGCCCTGTCCGCTTCTGTATAACTGCTGCCTCTGACAATGGGAGATAGAAGGGACAGCTGTGAGTAGGGCACTGGAGATTGGCAGTTGCCTCTGTTCCGGAGCACAGTGGGCTCCAGTCACCTTGAATGCTCAGGGTACTAGAGTGGAGGTAGATGGCCTCTAAAGCCTCCATAGGGAAGAGAGATGTGGACCCTGTATCTGGTACAGGAGTGAAAGAGATAGCCTTACACTAAGCACTGGAGGCCACCTTCTTCCTTCTCCTAGATTTCTCCATGTCCTTCCTTATGTCCACACACATCTTCCCAGCACAGCTTCCCTGTGTTGCTCAAGAAAACCAAGAGTCGTGAGAGAAGCATGGGAGAATGGGGAAATAGAAGGATCCAGAGGGTCCTAGAAACCTACAAGAAGAACATTATGATGCACGGATCTGGGTCGAAAGGTCCTGCTCAACCTATGGCACCAGCTAAGGACCATATAGGCAGTAAATTTCGAACTCCTACCGAGATCTAGCCGATGGACAGGATATTCTCCACCATTGAGTAAAGAGTGGGGTCTGACTTTCATGCGAACTCTGGTGCCCCATATTTGACCACGTCCCCTTAATGGGGAGGCCTGGTGGCACGCAGAGGAAGGATAGCAGGCTACCAAGAAGAGACTTGATACCCTATGAGCATATACAGGGGGAGGAGGTCCCCCTCAGTGACAAACATAGGGGAAAGGAGTAGGGGAAAAGCAGGAGGGAGGGAAGAATGGGAGGATACAAGGGATGGGCTAACAATTGAGATGTAATATGAATAAATTAATAAAATATTAAAAAAAAGAAAGAAAACCAAGAGTCAGGTTCCATCCTAAGATATTTATCGATCAGTTCCTAGATAGCAAGCGTTACGCTTCGATCACACTGATAAACAACATTTACCTGATTTCTGCCCTCATAGAGCTCAGTGCACTTCAGCCCTGGACACAGGCCACTCAAAAACAAATAGTTTGTCACTAACTTATTTATTAGCTTTACATCCAGATCACAGCTTCCCCTGTCTCCTTTCTTCCCTCTCACCTTCCCTCCTCTCATTCTCCCCTACTCTTCTCCTCAGAAAAGAGGAGCCGCCTTTGTAGAGGAATGTTAATTCAGAACATGGCTGTTCTGGCAAGAGACCACATCCGAAGACTTTCTAGGTCTATGTGATCTGGCTGCAATACAAACACGCCTTTAATCCAGGAGACAGGCAAACAGATCTGAGTCCAAGGCTAGCCTCATATAGAGCAAGTATCAGGTAAAACAAAACAAAACAAAACAAAACAGCAACAACAACAACAAAAACCACTTAGGTCCAGCAGTGATGGTAATGATGGTACAGGGCTTTAATCTAAAACAAGGTAAAGTTAGTTTGTAGAAGGAAGCACCCATGTTTGAAAGTGATGTCTAATTAAGCAGCAGAAAAGGATGATGACTCAGACAGGATTTGACAGAATAGAATACATTCAACTCTCATGAGAAGAGAGAGGAAAGAGAAGCTACTTAAGAGGCAGTTTTACAGAGAGAGGAGACAGTTTTTACCAGGACAGTAATAGAGAGATGGGTTGCAGAGAGAGAACTCAGGTGAAGACAGAACAGACCAGAAAATGAGAAGGAGCCAGGAGATTAGAGCAGATGGCTGAGTTAGTTTGAGGCCAAGCAGAGCAATTCTGGGTCAAGAGAGAAGCCAGGTTAAGTTAGTTAGCTAGGAGAAGAGTTTGAACCAGAACAGCTGAGTTGAGCCAGCCAGCCCAGAGCTCAGAAAGAATAAGTAAAGGTGAGCTTATTAAAAAGTCAGACTCAGAGGCTAAAACATTCTAGGCCTAGGTTAGATTGTACAGAGGCTAGAAGCTTCCAGGACTAGGCCTAGGTTAGCAGAAGGAGGCAGTTAATCTCCCAGATAACAACAGAGCCAGGAGAATAAAACTTACTTCACAAATGTTCACAATTTCAGTTTAGGCTCTGATAATTAAACACAATCTTCTTAAAAATAACTCCATATAAGACAGGTGTGGTGGCACACGCCTGTAATTCCAGCGCTTGGGAAGCAGAGACAGGCAGATCTCTGTGAGTTCGAGGCCAGCCTGCTCTACTGGACAGTCAGGACTACAAAGAAACCCTGTCTCGAAAAAAACAACCAGCCAAACAAACAAACAAAAACAAAAAACAAGACCCCCTCCGTATATACTTCCAGGTATATAAAACATGCTAAATGTAGAGGTAAGAAATATCTAGAAAATAAAAATTACTACATAGTGACAGAAAGCAGATCTGTGCGGCCTGGGACAGCAGAAGCAGAGGAGCCAGAAAGGGGCATGAGAAACTTTGGGGATGTGTGTGAACATTTTTGTATTTTGATTATAGTGATGGTTTCATGGGTGTATACAGATGCCAAAACTAATCAAATTGCATGTGTGGTTTCTTATATGCCAATTCAACCTCAACTAAACCTACCAAGAAAGAAAAAAAGGAACCAAACCGTGTATCCCTTAAACAGCTGAGTGAGTGTGTTTTAGACTTGGGGATAGACAAGGAAGGTGGAAATCAAAGGTGTGGCTGGGTAATGAAAGCCAGGCTAATCCTGTCAGCTCGGGTGATAGGAGCTGTGAAACCGTTACCGCAGAGTGGAAGGGACTTGTTAGGAAGACTTTGCCACCTAAATATAGGTTGAAAACAATGCGACTGCTTCCGCGTTAGTGTAGAATGGCTCGCTGTTCTTTATGCTACTGAGGTAGATTTTTTTTTTTTCTCATGAAACCGGTCCAGAGGAAAAGCCTCATACTTCCGTGTGGTAGCCTCTTTTTTTTTTCCCAACTCCATGTTTAGTGTGTCACATTAGTAATTTAAAGCAGCCATTGTAAGAGCTTTGACGCCAAGGAACCTGCCAATACTGTGAAATCATGGCTCACTTGCCCCAAAAAACCAGCTGTTGAACAAACATAATACAGCTGCAACAAAGGTATGATAGCTTCTAAATTCATACAAACCATTTATAGTTCATAGCTGGAGGGCTGGCTCAGTGGGCACGGTGCTTCCTGGGAAAACATAAGGACCCGTGTTCAGATCCCCGGCTCCCATAATAAACATGGTGGAAACAGCAGCATCTGGTCTCCACCCACAAGTACGCAGGAAGGGCACGTGCATGCGCATGTGTTCTCTCTCTCTCTCTCTCTCTCTCTCTCTCTCTCTCTCTCTCTCTCTCTCTCTCTCTCTCTCTCTCTCTCACACACACACACACACACACACACACACACACACACACACACACACACACACACCCCTAGGGTAGGTGCTGTTTATAGTCTTTTATTTCTCTGGCTCCATCCACATTATTTGAGCTTCATCCCTGGTGTTAACATGGCATAAAATCTCTAAGAGGAGAAAGAATCACTGCAGGGTGACACAGGCAGGAGAGAGGAACCGCAGTTACGAGGTATTTGGCCTAGGGTTTTTGCTACCAAGGGCAGGCCTGAGTTAGCTGTGGGAAGGGATCTTCGGGCTAGAATCCCTGACTTGGAGGTCATCCGGGGGTCACAGCTTCTGGAGCGCATCCGAGGACCTGGACTTGCCTTCAAGGAGGAAGTGAAGGATTTACAAAAGGTAAGCTATGTCTTGTCCCGGGAGAGACACACCAAGGAGAGGATTTGTAACTGAGAGTTGGAGGATTAGGGACACAGGAAATGAACATCCGACAACAGAGAAAGGGCTCTTGTGGACAAGGGAGATAGCAGACCGGAAGGTAAGCTGCCCACGGTTTTGCCGAAAGAGCCAGTGTCAGTGCAGTTCCTTGGTTAAAGCCTTTGGTTTGACTCAGGATGGGAAAGGTGACAAAGGCACAGGAAGAGAAAAGAGTCTTAGCTCATTGTTAAAGATAAAGCTTATCATACTGGTAAGACGGTAATGATGGTGTCATAGGCCACATAGGCAGCAGGCAGCGGTGGCAGCGGTGGCGGTGGTGGCAGCGGTGGCAGCGGTGGCGGCGGTGGCGGTGGTGTGTGTATATTATTGGGGGGGGTATCTTATTTTCATCTCAATAAACAAAATCCTGAATGAACTAAGAGACTGTTGCACCCGTGGCTTTACATGTGTTTGTTCACTCACAGATTTGCTGTTTCTGTTTCAAATCACACATAGGCCCGATGTCTTTGACTTCAAGACAGTGTCTCCCCTAAAGCTGTCTTGAAGCACCTGGTGGCTAAGAAGCAAAGTACCAAGTGCTCAGCACCCAGAAGAGGGAAAGCAAGATTCTCCCCTACACCCACGGAGGGAGCAGGTCTTTGCTCACAGGTTCATTTAAAGACTTCTTGCTTCCAAAAGTGTAAAAGAAAGCTTTATCATGCGCCAATCAGACATCAGATTTGTGGTGCTGTGCTAGGCAGCTAGCAAACAAGACACACCCTCGAGAGGCGGACACAAGGCGGGAGAGATGGCTGAGAGACACAGGCCACTTGTTCTAGAGCCGTGGTTCTTCACCTACCTAAGACTGCAACCCTTTAATGCAGTTTCTTATGCTGTGGTGACCCCCTCCCCCCCCACACACACACAACCATAAAATTATTTTTGTAAATTTTGCTAATGTTCTGAATTGTAATGTAAGTTTCTCATATGCAGGATCACCGATATGAGAACCAGTGTTGTACAGGATCCTGGTTTGGTTCCCAGCACCCACATGGCTCCTCACAACCAGTTCTAGGGGATCTGATGCCCTTTTCTGACCATGTAAGCACATGGTGCCTAGATATAGAAGCATGCAAAATAATCTTCCACATAAAATAAGATAAATCTCATGCACACACGCTACGTTGGACAGAATAGACTCCTAAGCAGCACTCTGAAGTATTCCTCTGAACTTTGGAACAATCAACGTTTGACAGCGACCAGAAAACAGCAACTGAGTATGGTGTTGATCTCTCTGGACTCACATGACCCAGTGCCTCAAGGCGCTGGAATTCTCATAGGCCGTCTGGTGTTTTCTCAACGAAATACCCAAGGCAAGCAGGCCGTGGTATGAGACACCCAGATTATTAGACACTGGACCCCTGTGACTACATAAGTGCTGCCTGGTTGGCAACTGGAGGCACAAGGCTAAAGACGCAACAGCGGGTCTCTTTTGGATGGGAACCCATGGTGCCTGGGTGTGTTCAGAAAGAATAAGGAAGGAGGGTTGAATGGTCAGGGCTAAGCCCCAGCAGGTAAACAGAAACCCAAGCTGGAGAGGTAAAGGAGAGAACGTGGGAGGTTCTGATAACAAACACCTCCAGGGTGGAGGGGAACTGACAGGAGAAGGAGGAAGGAACAAGCGCCCTCGCTCTATAGCGGTAGTTTTCATTCCTCTCAGAGGCAGGCAAGGAAGAACAGTTGAAACGAGAGAGTGAGAGGAAAATAATCCTTCTACAAACGGATCTGCCCGAGAGCACAGGACCCAGGCAGATGACCCTGAACTTTGGCCCTGTCCCCAGTAGAATCTATGCATAAATATCTGCAAGTTCCCACTGACGGTGACACAGCCCAGTTCACAGAGGGCTTGCTTGCAAGCGTGAGGACCAGGGTGTAATGCCAAGAGCCTACCAATGCACTAACAACCCCAGTGTTGGAGAGAGTGAGAGGGGCAGCTCTGGGGCTGCCTACTTAGTGTGGTCCAGGAGAAGGGAAGACCTTGCCTCTGAAAACACAATGGATGATACCAGGGGATCCCTGGGGCCAGTGTGCACACGCACACATGTACACATGCTTGCACACACACACACACACACACACACACACACACACACACACACACACACACACACACAGAGTTACGGTCCGTACAGAATGCCAGCAGCTGACTTACAGGGTTGCTTTGATAATGGATGACAACCTGGCATGAAAACCTTCACTCAGAGTGCCTCACCAGGCCAGAGGGTGGTAAGCAGTAGCCCTGCTCCTTGCAGTCATCTGGTGTCTTCTTCTCACTCCAGGAAACTTCACCTTCCAGAAAAGCAAAAAGCTTGTACTTTGAACTGTGCCATCTCCACCTGCCCGACCTTACCAGACTTGCTTCCCCATTCCCTGCTTCCTTGGCCCACTCTTGTCTTCAAATCCATGCCCACAGGTGCCCGATGAAGATTTCTCTGAGTCTTCAGAGTTAGTTCCCATTTGTGCACCCTTCCTCACCCCGCCATCAATGGTAGATGGCCAGACTGCAAGGGCTTTGTGCCTAAATCCTTTGCTCCAACCCTCAGGGCCCCAGTGAATGTCACGTCGGGAAAAGCCCTCCGCTGGTGTTGTAAGAATCCAGAAGACCGCCGGCTGTCATCTTAGAAACACAGTCCTGTTGAGAGCCTGTCAATCTTAATGTTCTCTTCCTGGCGTCAGCAGATGGGGATAATGTGCTTGGAGCCTAGTAAAACAGAGGCTCAGGAACGCTGCCTCCTGCTCAAGTGCAGGGCCAGCAGAAGCTCCCAAGACATAGTGAGCAGAGGAGAAAGTAACCTTAGAAGGTCTCTGTTGGATTTAAAAGGTCTAAACCACTTCAGGCCACACACCATCTTTTCTTCCTATGTCTCTCTCTCCTCAGTCTCGGTCCCTGTGATGGATGCTGACATCCACATGTTTGCTCAAGTAGAGAGAAGCCAGCTATGCTCTGTGCACCCGGTTGGCACTGCCTCACATCAATATAGTTACTTCCTGCACTCTGGTTCCATGCTTAGGAGGGGGAAAAAAGGATCCCATAAAGAGAAGCCCTACAGGGCAGGGAACACATTGTCCAGGTGACATGGACATACTTGATTCTGAGTCATGGTGAACCTCCGTGTTCTTACCTCCAGTCTCTCCCTTCAGCTACATCTACTTGTTTTAAACTGTTACCTAACAAACACAATTATGTTCTGTCCTCCCTTACTATGAAACAAGATAAGGGCAACTCCACCTTAACTTTGGATACCTGGACTCTGCTGGCTTTGATTTTTTTTTATTATTATTATTGATAAATTTCAGGCTGCATTTTTTTTTTTTTTTTTTTTTTTTTTTTTTTTTTTTGAGATTAGGACAAATATGACGTGGCTACCTGGTAAGAAGGAAAGAGGGTGAGAAAAAAAAGTGTTCATACTTAGATACAAAATAGCCTCCAACAACATGGACTTAAGCAAATGGGTGTGCAGGTTAATCTGTGGGTGCACCTTAATGGAGGGAGAAAATGACGGGTCTCCAATAGCAAGCCCTCAGCTTAGTCTAGCCTTCAAAGTTTGCTAAGCACTTGCCTGTGCTCTGTAGCATTTCAGTCTCCTAGAGACCCTGCAAGGTTGGAAACATGGTCATCTGTTTATGTCTGCTCATGGAGACCAGACGGGTTAGCCAAGGCTGCAGGACAGGACTGAACCAGTTGGAAGTTCAGTGGGTTTATTAAATGGGTGTGTGTCAGTTGCTCTGTAGATAGAGGGACAGAACGCATGTGCTAGAGTCCAGCAGAGCTATTTTCTGACTCAGAACTTGTGCATGTGCTAGCTAGCCATAGGAGAATTGCAAGTTATCGATTTCCCTAGGCCTCATTGTCCTCTGTGTACAATGAGATGACTATGCCACTTACCCTATACTGTGTGACAAGTCACGAATGAGGTTAACGAGCTAACAAAGATGGCAATGCTGCAGCAGAGCCCAGACAAGCACATTAAGAAAACATGCTGGGCTGGAGAGATGGCTCGGTAGTTAAGAGCACTGCCTGCTCTCCCAGAGGTCCTGAGTTCAATTCCCAGCAACCACATGGTAGCTCACAACCATCTAAACTATGATCTGGTGCCTTCTTCTGGCCTGCAGATGTACATACAGACAGAGCACTGCATACATAATAATGAATAAATAAATCTTTA
This sequence comes from Acomys russatus, assembly GCF_903995435.1. Lineage (NCBI taxonomy): Eukaryota > Metazoa > Chordata > Mammalia > Rodentia > Muridae > Acomys > Acomys russatus. The sequence goes on along the minus strand of NC_067152.1, from coordinate 17,173,956 downwards.
AAAAAAAGAGAGAAAACATGCTGCGGTGACAGTCTCTTTCTCCTTCTCCTCCTGCCCCTCCCCTCCATGTTGTTGTTAATTTGTGTACTAGTGGCAGCAGGTACCCAGGTATCAGTGGACAGTGGACATCTGGCCCCAAATGAGAGTTCACTCTAATACACTACTACATTCTTTTCCTTTCTTTCTTTCTTTCTTTCTTTTTTTTTTCCTACATATATTGTCATATTGTCTTTCTTTCTTTCTCTTCTAAACAATTTCCTTGGCCTTCTACCACATGGTCATATCTTCTACTTTCCTTAAGAACTCCCTTAACTAGTGCTGTACTTTTCACATCTCTTCTTAGTATTTGCCATCGATGCCTATCAGAGCCACACTGGGCTTAGGAACTGGCAGGGAAGTCTAGCCATGAACCTTTCACTAGTCACGCTTGAAGAAGAGCCTCGCATTTCCAGCACATGTCTTAATTTTGTTTTCCTTGGGTTTGCAGTTTCCTGAACTCAGAGAATCCATTCTTCAGTAGGCCCAGTTAATTAATTATCGTTGTCCTTTTCAATGTTTTTGGGTGAGTTGGAGCCTCTGGAAGAGGGAAAAGGGCAGCCCTTAGTTTGGCAATTTGATACCTGTCACTGTGGAATTAGTTCCCTGGATAAACTGGCAACAGGACAAACAGGTTCACTTAGAGCTTTGGCCCCTCTACACAATGCACCTCATAATACCAAGGCAGTCCTACCAAGGCACAGGTTCCCAGGCCTGGGAGGGCACAGGAGCAGGGGCAGGCACTGTGTGCAGAGCTAGATTTCACAGCCAGAAGGAGTCTGAAACATAGACACTACATAAGTCTGAAACCAAAGACCCTTCCCAGAGCTTCCGAGCCAAGACCGATGACCCTCCCATACCTCCCCCCAACAACCCTATTGTTAAGTCTCTTCACATGACAACAGGTAGAAACCAGTGGCTGTATATAAGGCTAATTTTCAAAACCAGAACTTTCTTTCTGTGGTCTGTCCTCTCTGAACTGCAAACTGAAAAGTTGGGAGAAGGAAGACCAGTGAAGTTCCTAGGACTCTAAGGATGCCCACCTAGTAGTCCACTGGAACACAGAGATGGAGCCCGTCCGGGCAAAGCCCAGAAATGAGCAGCGTGAGAGAAGATGCCAGAAACCGGTGGGCAGGTATTGTAGTTGTAGCTGGCATAGCCCACTTAGACTGAGCTCCCGACACTGGCTTTGCATCTCACAGAGAGCTGCACGTGCCATTGTGACTCACAGAACTAACAGCCAAAGTATCTAGGGCTTCCTCACTCCCCTGATGTCGTCATATGAAACCAAAACAACGAGTTGAGGTAGGTGGCTACGTCTGGCTGTTCCCAGTGAACTACACCACTTTGTTTCCATGCCCTGTGTGGTCCCTCCCTTGTTGACTCAGGCTTAGCCACATACCTGATTTTTTACTGCTAGGGCATCAGCAAGTAAAGGCTTCAGACAGAGCTGATTGGGATTATCCACTTTGCTGAGAAAAGTTATGGGAAAACCATTCAAGGACGTCATGTGAAGAGAGAGAGAGAGAGAAAGAGAGAGAGCTTGATATTATGTCGGAGGGGAAAAAAAAAAAGAAAGAAAGGCTAGCCTTGCCAGCTCCCAGCTGAGCTTCACCCAGAATGCAAAGTGATGAGAAACAGCACAGTGTTAGATATATAGGAACCATTAGTTTTGGAGTCTGTCATTCAAGAGTGGGAAATTGGGACAATCATTTATTTCTAACAGAAGTGTCAGGACAAAACAATAGCATGGCATGGACAGACTGGCCTTGAAAATGGGCAAGCGCACTTGTAACTCAGGCTGTAGGTGTAGGTCAACCTATGTGGTGACTTGCCACTCTGCATCCACCTAAGAAGCAGCCCGAGGCCTTGAGAGCCACCTTTCCAGGCAAATGGAGACCATCCCAGAAAACCACAACCGGACACAATGCAGAGATGAATGGATTGTGGGGAGATCAGTCCCTAAATCGCAGCTCCTACATGTCTACGCTGGGAACCATTGCAGAAGAGGGAGCAGAAGGACTGTAAGAGACCGAGTACCAGGGAGCCTGCTGTGAAGGAGTCTCTCCTATAATTAAAATTCTCAATAGCGGCTCCACATTGGAAGAGTAAAGGCAGAGTTAGAGAGAAGGAAGGGTCACTATAATAAGGGGACAGGGCGCCAGGGTGCCAGTATCTAGAGATGACCAGGCCCACTGAACGTTAATTATATGAACCAGTTTCTCAAGAAATCGCGGGGCATTCATCTGCCGTAAGGAGTATTCTTTTTTTTTCAGTTTTTCAAGACAGGTCTCTCTGTGTAGCCTTGGCTGTCCTGGACTTGCTTTGTAGACCAGGCTGGCCTCAAACTCACAGAGATCCGCCTGCCTCTGCCTCCCAAGTGCTGGGATTAAAGGTGAGCGCCACCATGCCCAGCAGAGGAGTATTTTAAAGCCACAGTGTTGGGTTCTTTAGTGTGGAAAGGAAAAGATCCAACCCGGGAAGCAGGCTGCTTGCATCAAATAGGTTTTCATATGTGGAAACCGGGGAAGAGCGGGAAGGGCAGAGAACTGAGAACAGGGAGCATTGGGGCTGTGCTGGGCCATGCTAATGCTACAGGGTAGTCACCCTGGCGTCCTGTCTGATGTTTGGAATCTTCGCTTGTTTCCAGTCAGAATGCTTGCACTTCTAATGTATTGGCTCACTCACAGGGTTGTAGAGAAGTTAAGTTAGGAAAAATCAGAAGGGAAGCCTTTTTTGTGTGCGCACATGTGGGGCATGTGTGTCTCACTATTTGCACCCCAGGGACCAGGCCTCTGTTCACAAAAGTCTCTATGTCTCTTTGAAAAGCTTCTTGCAGACCCTTTGTCTGAGAAGATAGCTCACTGTTGTAGAGCACAAGCCAGACACCAGTAAGGCCTTAAGTTCAGTCAGCAGTACTGCAAATCCCCACCACACAGGATCCTCCTGCCGGCAGGGGGACATGGTGGTGGCTAGAAAGTGTATGATGGGGGTCAGTGTAAAGGGAAAAGAGGGCCTTAGGAATACTGTTTGGGGGTCTCAGCTATCCTGGTAGGTGAGGTTCAATACCTACCCGCCTCCCCCATCCACTCTGCCGAGGTGTTCCACCCACTTCTCAATTGAAGCCCTCAAGGCCAAAGTCAAAAGACTGACCTCTCTACCGGCTTTCAAAAGGCCAGAGGTAAATGCTGCAGCCACAAATGACAAGATTCTCTTAATCTTTTAACAGATAGTTTATAAAAGATTTTAATTAGTAGTCAGACATTCTAAGTTGACCCAATTACAGCTGTGTTGGGTCTTGTAAATACCCCTAATATCCCGTTCGCTCAGCGTGTAAAGTCTCTCATGCTGTCCTTCCCTTGCAAGGAACCGTCTATCTCATGAATTCCCTCTGACAGAGTGTGAGACAGTTCACTTCAGCTCCGGGCTCCATTTTACGTTTGCCCCCTGTTTAGGATTCAGAAACATACTTATTTTAGGTTGGATATGGAGTGAGGCTAGAAAGAAGGCACCAAGCTAGTCAGGGGCCAGGAGAAATACTTAGAAGTCATTTGCTTTAAGTCTATCCAAATCGTGATTTCCTAAACTTGGCCTCTGGCTGGAGCTAGTTAGGGAGCCAGGATATCGCCCCAGGGGATCCAATTTAAATCTTGGATGCCACCTGGCCATCTTTTTGTTTTTGTTTTTCTTTAAAAATAACCAATTTATTTTCACGTTGAAAACTACTGACACGAAATCATTATTGTTCTGCTCACTCTGGGAAGAAAAAAAAAAAAAAAAAAAAAAACACCAATCCTAAAAAAGCTAGTTCTCAGAAGGAGTTCGGGGTTAGGGTGAGTGGGCCTATTCCTAGCGCAAGGGAGCGAGCGAACCAGGAAATCTAACTCCTGTGCTTTTAACAGCCTACCATCGCTACAAGGTCCGGAAAATTAGCGCGTGCGGCGATGCTACACATGCAGCCCTGGATGGGCGGGAAGGATGGGCGGGGCCGATAGTTGCCCCGCCCCTGCACGCCTATCGGCGCGCGGTGCGGGCCCTGACGTCACTCTTGTCAGGGCAGCGGCACATGGACTGCCTGATGTGCTGAGCCCGGCGCTGCGGGGCCGCGGAGCGCGGGGAGCAGCGGCCGCGGCGGGGAGGGGGGGTGGGGCGGGACGGCACAGCCTCGGGTGCTCGCGCGAGGGTCCGAGGCCCGCGCTCTGCCTTCTGTTCATCTGCAGCCGTCTACATTTTTCTCCTTCCTCCCCCCCCCCCTTGCAGTTTTGAACATTTTGCAAGACTGAGTGGTTGGAGGCAGGTGAGAGCATCCTGCACAGGGCCGGAGGAGCCCGCGGCGCTGGGTGCGCTTTCCCGGGACTGTCAGCACTGAGAACCCGAAAGTTTTTTTATTTTGATATTTGTATGCTGATGTATTTATAAGGACAGAAGTGATTTTTTCCCCCTTTCTTATCTGCACTGCTTTGAGAGCAAGTACTTTTGGTTGGCAAAAGACGGAGGAAAAAGCTCATCAACATTTCGGGGTGGCGATTGGCCTTCTTTTTAAAAGATAATTGAGTGCACCACGATGGAGAAAATGTCCCGACAGCTCCCTCTGAACCCTACCTTTATCCCGCCTCCCTACGGCGTGCTCAGGTCCCTGCTGGAGAACCCGCTGAAGCTCCCCCTTCATCCTGAAGACGGTGAGCTTTGCCTGGGCAGCTGGGCTCAGGGAAGGGACCACACTCCCAGGGACCCCTGCTTGGCTTGGCACCGGTATCTTTCTTCCTCTCGCCTCGCTTTAGTGAAATTGGGAGGCTCACTCACTTTTCCCCTTCAATGCAAAGGGGATCCTTTCGGGGCAACATTTGAAATAGCGCTGGGGGACCTGACTAGCCGCGAGCCTCTGTAGGTCTCCTGCCGCGCAGGTGACAGGTGAACTTGACAGGCCAGGTTCTCTGCCTTGAGTGACAGCGTAGGAGCTTCCTCAGGAAAACGACGTCTCTGGGACTGGAAAGGAGAAATAGGGCGAAGGTGGCTGGTTAGAGCCTGGTTGCGGGGGGGGGGGGCGGTTCTGAGTTAATGGGGATGGGGGTCTCACTCCGCAGCCTCGATATTCCGACTGCGTTACTGTTTTGTGTTGTGAACTCACGCGGCATGAACGGAGAGGCATTTTCTCCCGCAGTAGGGCAATTCACAAAGCGGGGTGGGGGTAGTGGGGGGGGGGAGTGGTCTGTCGGCGGGAAGCGGTGCACGCCTCCAGCGCTGACACTTTCCCGGTGCACTCTTCCCGGTGGGAGGGGAGAGCTGAGCAGGCTCACGTGTAACCGCGTGCAGGAGCCTCCTCTGGCTTGAGCCCTTTCTCGGTAAGTCTCAAACCTTCCCTAGGCAACCGTAGCTTGGAGCGGAGGAGACAAGTGGGGGCATGCATGTGAAACCGGGAGGGGGGAGCCCAGCTGATACCCCACGGATTTGTGTTTGGGGCCCGATGCAGTTCCTTGCTTTTGGTGGTATCACAATGACAAAAGCGAATTATGTTGCTCCTGCATCAAGTCCTGAAAGATTATTTGGCTGCAAATAGCTTTGGGGTGTTTGTATCATTTTCCCTGGGAGAGAACGCCTGTTGCATTGCAAGAGTTGCTTGCGCTTTTTGCGCGTACAGACCCTCCCCCCTCCCACTGCGCGCCCCGCATTGCCTCCCGCGTCTTAAGGAGTAGCATTTGGGAGAAAGCGGATGCGGTAGGCTTTTGCGGTGGACGTTTTAAGTCCAACTCTCTAATGAGACTGCGGAGGATTTGGAGATTAGAATGCGTGGCAGCGGGGCGGCGTTTCTCTAAGCAGAGTGAGGGTGGGGGACGGGGACCTCAGAATCAAATTCCCTAATCCCAGATTCCACCCACACCTGAATATTGGCAAAATGCAGAGAGCTTGGTAAAGACCAAATCCGGGGGAGCGAGCTGTATTTCCAGGCAGGAAATAGCTGCATCCTTCCAGCCTAGTGGAGAACAGCGCCTTTGCAATAGTACTGTGACGGGACGCATAAATGTATGCTTTAAAAAAAAAAAAAAAAAAAAAAAAGTTAGGTAATTTTTAAATGTTCGGGGGAAAGAAAGACGAAACCACCTTTTAAAACTTAGTCCTTTTGTATGTGTCCCCGTGGCTCCAAGCAAGTGGATGAGTTTGAAAGTTCTTGCCTCCCACGCCAGCACCCCCATCCGCCACCCCTCCCCCACAGGTCCTTGATTCCAAGACCAGAGCATCGCGCATCTTTCTGTAAATGAGGATCATTGGAGTCGTCAAGTTTGGTGGGATAATGAGGAGAGGGACAGCAGTGGAACTGGATGTGTTGTATTAAGGAAAGGGGGAGGGGCGGGGGGGGGAGGCAGCTCAGGAAGACTAAACTAAGCGTGGATACCCTGGTTTGGAAGTCTGAATGAGCCCAGATTTTTGCCGTAATCGATTTTCGGAAAGATAGAACCAGGCCAAGTTAGTGATGACTTCCTTAAAAATCACACCAGTTGTATATACTCTCAGACGTTATTTTCCCAGCATAGATTTTTGGTGACTTGCCCCTTCAAATAACACACCAGAGGACTGTTCTCTCCTTTTTTTTTTTTTTTTTTTTTTAATCCCAGAACAGTTGGTAGCCCAGTCCTACAGACCAGTACTTTCTTTCCAAAGTAAATAGGAAGATGTTGAAACTCTAGCTCCACAGAAGGCAGCACCCAAAGGCCTCACTGCCCCCGGGAAGTAGTTTTGTAACAGAAGGCAGGAGGAAGGCTGGTGAAAGAATGACCCTTTCCTTTCCTTTTCTGTTTTTCAAAGCGAGGCTCACCTGTCCTCTTCCTCTTCTTCTTCAGCATTTAGCAAAGAGAAAGAGAAAGGAAAGAAGCTGGATGATGAGAGTAACAGCCCGACAGTCCCCCAGTCGGCCTTCCTGGGGCCCACCTTATGGGACAAAACCCTTCCGTATGATGGCGACACTTTCCAGCTGGAATACATGGACCTGGAGGAGTTCCTGTCGGAAAATGGCATCCCCCCCAGCCCGTCGCAGCACGACCACAGCCCTCACCCCCCTGGCTTGCAACCCGCTTCCTCCACCGCTCCCTCCGTCATGGACCTCAGCAGCCGGGCCTCTGCACCCCTCCACCCTGGCATCCCATCTCCAAACTGTATGCAGAGCCCCATCAGACCAGGTACATTCTGGACCATTCATCTGTTAGATGGTGTGTGTGTAGTGTGTGTGTGTGTCGGGGGGGGGGGGGCTGGCAGGAGGAGATCTTAGCATCCATCTCTAGAGAAGAGCCCTTTTCTTCCTGCTCTGAATACCCTCCTGAGTATCCTCCTTCAGTGAGCCCACCTAGCTCTCCTGCAGAGTCAGTTGGAACCGGACTCTAAGAACCTACCCTTCGGAAGCCGGTGGTTTCAGGTCTGGGTTGTGAACCCAGAAGGTTCATTTTAACCAACTCCCAGGAGAATTCTGAGCTGTTGGCTCACAGGCTACCATGTAGGCCTGGTGGTGTTAACAGCTGGGCTAATGGGTTCATGGAAACAAACTGTAACTCCTGTCCCCTTCCCCTGGTCCCCCCAAACACAAAGATAATAGGATCTTGCTGGATAATTTGGGTAGAGCCCAGAAGGCTGGAGTTACCAACCCATGTTCCTTCTTCTCTGGCCTAAAGGGGTAAGTGTGAGTAGAGGTGAAGGATGATGGCTGCTTGTTTTCTCATCCATCTCCTGTGGTCATTAACTAAGACCTAAAATCTAAATAAAACCAGGCTCTTCTGTTAGCTGAGGCTAAGCCTCTTTCTTTCTTCATAACACTCTGTGTTCCCATGAGCCAGTCTGCCCTTATATCGTTTTCCCTGTCATCTCTTCATCACACTTACTCCATCCACCATTATCAAAGCTTGTGACAGGGCTAGGGAGATCATCTTCAGTCCCTAGTGCCCACATCGAAAGCCAGGCGTGATGGCACACGTGTAATCCTGGTGCTGGGGGGCAGGGGACGTGGACACAAGAGGCTCCCTGAGGCTAGTGAGCACCCAGCCTAGGTAAATCAGACACACATGCACTCACATGTACTCATGCCCCTCCCACATTCAAATAGGCTCATACATATACACAAATAAATAAATGGCACATGTTTAAAAAAAAATGAACCAAAACATTACCTGGAAAGCACTGCGCTTTAAAACCAAATTGCCAAATGGGCAGGGGTAAGCACAGACTTGAGGCAGACCTGGACGCATACCTTCAACACATAGCACAGAATGACCAGGAAGCATGCTCATTTTATGCACAGGTACCAGGAACGAAGATCCAGACTGATAAAATGGACAGGAAGGTCACTGAACGGAAGGCCCTTAGCTGCAGGGAAAGACCGAAAACAGGACAATGAGAGACTTGTGTTACTAGTTTCTGCTGAACTCTGTGTCCTCAACTCATGCAGAAATTTCTGTCCCACGTAGACCTGGGTTTAAATGGAAGGAAATAAGGCGAAGGAAGAAAGAACACCCCTACCTATTTATAGCTTAGTCCTGGAGGTCAAGTTCACCCCTTCATAGATCTCTGGGCTTTCAAATCTATTTTACCCCATCTCCAGAATCCACTTTGGTTGATAACTCTAGGCCACAGGTTCTATTGGGATGAAGTTTTAATCTCCGGCTACCCGAGAGACTGCATTGCCCTCTTGATGTGGATTAGACTGGCTTGCTATGAAGAATACATGGCCCCGATGTTTGCAGTTTCTTCACTGGGAGAGGTAGCTAGCAAAATACATAGCCTTTCCATGCTGGACACATGGTGTGTCACAGGGACAGAGCAGAGTCCCAGAGAGTGGACACTGGCACTTCCCAAATTCTGCTGTGTATCTGAGTGACCATAGTGATGTCATAACCCCTTGAAGCCTCCTCACTCTCCCTCTTTAATAAGAAGGTATAATTTCAATTTGAAGGGGCTGTTTTCAGAAACGATAGTCGGTGCACCAGTGTCAGATGGCTAGCTTTGGGTGTTCTGTTAATTCAAGTGGTTGTGGATGTCGTTAACTTTTACTTTGGTTATGACAATCCTTGTCACCTGGAATATTTTCCTAAAGTCACGAGATACGGCTACACAGCCTCCCTCTGGAGAGCAAATACGGGGCGAGTTTGCCCAGTGAACTTTGGCTGGGTGTTCCTACTCAAAGTGAAAGCTTGGGATCTTAGAATTTGAGGTCAAGTCATTTGTCAGAGCTCCGTAGAGTCCATGGTGGTCCATGCTTCAGGTGATGGGGACTCCACAGTCAGAGTTGCTGAAAACAGCAAGGCACTCCCAAGTGTCTTTGGGTATCATTTTATTAAGGTGCAGAAGAAATATACTACAAGGTCCAAAAATAATCTCTCCACTTACATATCCTTTCAAATGCAGTCGAGTTGCATTTCAAATGATTTTACTCTTTGAATTGGAAACCTAGTGACATTCCTAATAGGAAAAAATTTTCAAAGTCCTTTTTTCAAGTACCAATAGATTTTTTTAAAAAAAATCACATTCTGTCATTTGCACAATTTTGCTCATGGTAAAGATTATACTGCAAAGTGGAATTCTAGGGGACAGAGGCTTGATGGATGTGTTGTCTCCAGCAAACTAGGGAAAGGAGACTGTGCTTGACTATTCTGCATAGCTCACAGGGGGACCAGAATAGAAGTGCCCAGGGAATCTTGAGGAAAATAAGTCTTCAGAATGGAAGAGCACAGATGTAGCCATGAGCATTCTGGGAACTGTGTGATCTCAGTCTCAACTGAAATTTCTCAACCTTCGCACATGCTCTTGAGGGTATGTCTTGTGGTATATGGCATGTGGTATATGGTCCCTTATAGGACATTAAGGGACACTCTTACACTCTCCTGTAGATACCAGTGGCACCCACTTTCCAGTTGTGGCAAATAAAAATGCCTTTGGCCACCTCCCAATGACCCCTGGGAATAAAAATCACTCATAGCTGAGAATGAATGGCCTGGACCTTCAACTTTGGCAGCAAAATCTAGACTTAATTTGGGCTGCTGTGACACAAATGAGTGACTTCCCACACCCCCCCTCACTCCACCCCCACCCCCAGAATACTCTATGGCAAAGCTTTTGAGAAAGCCAAGAGATGTTGGGTTGCCAAGAAAAAAAAAATTTGTATTAATAAGAGTGCTCTGCAGCATTAGGGAATGCAATGATGCTATGGGGTTAACCAGCAGATAACGCCGCGCAGTTTAAACATTTGCCGTCAACTGCTTGCTTAGTATGCAACTTTTGAGGTATGCGTTGTGTCAGTACTGCTACCTATCTGGGCAAAAGGCGGTGAAGCTGGACTGACGGACTGACAAATTATGCAGGATGAGTTCTACCTCGAGGGTGTCTTAGAATGGTAAGGTGAGCGTCCTTGTGCATTTCCAAAACTATTTGCCATAGCTGACCCCACCCCCCGCCACCCTCCCCACCCCCCAGACCCTTTTCCTGTGCTATGCATCCTCATTCCTCCCTGTGGGTGTCTGATCAAGGAATGACTCCATATCTGAAGAAATAAACTTTTGTCCTAAGGACCTATTTCAGAGATGCATTGAAAGCAGTGGTGGTGGTGATTGATGCCTTGTGTTGCCTGGCCCTGGAAGGGGAGAGTTGCGCGTCTTGGATGCAGGGCCGGTGTGTCCCAGTGAAGCAGCATCCTTGCTGTTCCCAGCCCTGCAGGATGGCAGGAGTCATTCTGTAGGCGCTGGCATTTGCGTGTCAGATCTTATCAGAGGTAGTGGGGGAGAAACATGCTCCTGGAGGTTATGTGCTGGGTACTAGGAAAAATAAGAATCTGTTTGCCCTGAGAATTGAGTGTCTGCTTTAAGGACAGCTGTCCCTTTAGGGAAAGTCATCTGTAGCAGACAAAGGCAGAGTTATTTTTAAACCCCATGCTTGTAAAGATGGATTTGGAACCATCTCTTCTGTGGTGTGTGTATGTGCGCGCGCACGCGGGCATGTGCGTGTTAATAGCTTTGGGGGTGTCCTGCCACTTTAAGGCCCAGATCCAGCGGAGAATTGAGAAAGTTTTCCTTTTCAGTTCTGAGCCCAGGATGATCTGGGCTATGAAGAAAGCAGGAGTACACACAGAAAAGTGAAAACCCTTTACATGTGGTGGTCACGTGGAGGAAGAGGAGGACGTTGAGTGAGTGGCCTTGAGAGATGGACACAGGGACACTGGCTGTAGATGTGCCTGCTGTCCGTCTGGAGTTTGTGTCCCCTTTCTTCTCACTGTCCCTGGCGGCAGGGCTTTTTGGCACAGGAGGGGAAATTCCAGGCGTGGGACTTGTGTAATCATGCGCAGAGCTCCGCTGCGCAGGTGTTTTCAGGATTATGGGAAGTCCCACAGAGGAACGTGGATGCCGCTCACTTTGAGGGCCTGCAAACTCATATAGTCTCCTCCCCAGCATCTGTCCACCTGCTGGCGACGGTGGGTGCCACGTGTACCACCTCAAGAATCTTGGGAGTTCCTACTTCATTTGGATGGAAGGGGCTTTTGAAAGGGAGAGCTCTGCAAGTCCAGCTCTGTCTGAATATAGTCTCTTTAGAACTACTTATCCTGTCCACCGTGCCCTGGAAGGGGACAGGCTTGTCCTGTTCTCGTGTCCGTGTCCCTGGCATACACTGAATAGCAATCCCTTGCCTGGGGCAAGAGCTATCTGGGGAGGAAAATGGAAAGCAAGACAGCTCGGTGGCAGGAATGGAGGCTGAGGTTTTCATCCTGGACTCACCCTTGGCTTGCCAAGTCATTTTGTGCCTGCTTCCTAAACCTCTCTAAGCCTCAGTTTACTTAGCAATAGAATGGGCGCTATAAATAATCTGGCCCCCAGGGAGATTCATCAGGCTTAAAGAAGATGAGGGTTCTGCACAGGAAAGCTCAGTGTCCTTATGAGAGAGCAGTGGCAGGGTAAAAAAAAAAAAAAAAAAAAAGCTGCGTTCTCTGTCCCCATTCTTCATTTAGGGATTTGTTCATCTAGTCCTCTTCCCTCTGCAAAAATAGGACATGCTTTTTTTTTTTTTAACCCCATCCCTCAGCATGCCCAACAATCTGACCTCCCTCTCCCTCCTGCATTGGAAGGAACCATTTATTTGATGTTCACCGAGCAGCCTTGCCCCTGGGTTAGCAGCTCCTATTCTGCCTGTGGGAAACAACTCAGCACCCATCCCCCCCCCACCTCAGGCTCTCACAGGGGAGCCCTGGACAACCTGGCTGCCTGCCTGCAGGGCCCTGAGCTCCAGGCACGTGGCCCTGCCCTCTGGGTAGTGTGCCCGCTTGTCTTTTTTATTCTTTCCCCTCTCCTCCCCCTTGCTTCTCTTCCCAGGAGAACTATAGCAAGTGCCAGGGAGCGATGGTAATCCTGACCCTGGCATGAGAAAACTGAGCTCTCCCGGAGGGAGGAACATTGATAGGCTAGGGAAACCTGTTCTGTCCAGAGCTGCATCCAAGCCAGCCCCTGAGTCTGGCCCTCTGGCCTGCCTGCTTCTCAGAGCCCCCCCACCCCTGCCCCCATCTCCTCTGTCTTTCCTGCACCGTGGCTGTGGGCAGGATTCCTGGAGGCCCACGGCTGCCAAGGGTCTTGGCAGAGGATTTTCAGTTCAGCGCTGTGCCTACCAGACTAGAAAAATAGCGCTAGAAGGACAGAATTAGGTGGAGAGGAGGGAGAGAGGTTGAGGGAGGGGAGAGGAAGCCTTGATGACATCCTAACACAGAACCGCCAGAGGATGAGGAGATAGCAGTGATGTATTGCGTGTCTCCGCTAGCTACCTCGCTTCCAAGTAGCACTAATCACTTCTACCCGGGAATCATTTTTTTATGTCTTAGCAGTGAAAACGAAGGGGAGAGAAGGGAGCTAGAGGAAGCAATAAGATGCATACAATGCATTAACTGCGACCAGAAGGCGGAGAGGCCTGGGTGGTACAGGGTTTGGTTCTGCGATGTCAGGAACGCGCTCATGTTTAACCTTTTCCGTTTCTCGTGTCTGGCATACATAACCCTTGTAAACCTCTTCACCTAAACTGCTGAACCACTGCTTTGCCATAAACTTATGGCCCTGTTGGTGGCTCACCACATCCAGTGTGTCTCAGAACGTCCCGGGTTTGAGACCTGGATCTCTACCGGTCTCATGGTAGCAATGGCTTCTAGAGCATGTAGACTCCAACAGACAGAGCCAGGGAGGAACTCTGACACAGTCTACTTCCAGGCTCCTCCTTGATCTCAGGTAAGTCATTTAAGTGGCATGAGCGTCTGTGTTCCCATCTGGAATACTGGAATAATTATAGGATCTCTTCCATAGAGCTGTGAAGGTCAGATGAGACAGTGCCGTGGTAGAGCACAAGCACAGAGCCTGGTACATAAGAAGTACACCCCCCCCCCCCCCCCCCCCCCCCCCCGCAACAGCCACTGTGAGCAGGGTCTCTAATTACCAGCAGTGTCATTCCCTCAGGCGAGGAAGCCTGGGACTCCAGAGTGTTGTTACTGTTCCTTTTGACCAGAGTTCAGGTCGAGGATTCTGGATTTCTCTTCGGCTTCTCTGGTTCGTCTTGTCTGGCCCTCACTCGGCCCCTGGGTTTTATTTTGGTGGCCATGGATAACTGTGACCGTTACTCATTTCTCTTCACTTACAGGATTAAAAACCGAAGCAAGCCAACAAAATGCAGCTTGAAGGAGTTCTTGCTTAGATTCAGCTCCTGAGCTACTTGCTAGTAAATCTTTCAATGGCACGGCCTAATTTTTTTTATAGTAAGTTTTAATAAGGGCGCTTGACCCCAGGAGAAGGGAAAGCAAAGAGTCTTCTTAGGATGTCACAAAAGGAGGTATTAGGTGGCACTCCTGTGACCAGCAACACTCTTTATTAACATTTCAGAAGATGACTCCTTCCCCCACCCTCGTTTTCCTTTACTGTGTACATTCGTGGACTTCCTGAACCTTCCTTGTATAAGAAGGGCCCAGCAGGCAGCAGCATTTCCCACAAGTCACCTCTGCCGCCTTTCTCTCATGATACAAGTGTTAGACTGGAAGATGCCAGGAGCAGGATGGACAGGCCCACGAATGGCGTCAGGTTTTGCTTTGTTGCCGTTGTGCTCCTGGGGAAAGATGGATGAGGGGAGGATTTGGTTGCCTGTCCCCAGAGGGTGGCCAAACTTGCAGGCACGCAGATGAGTGCCAGGACAAACCATGCTCTCGGTGCCAAGAGGCAAGCCTATTGAGATCTCAAGTGTCTATTGAAAAGAGAAAGGGTGACATGTTGATGGAGATGGCATGAATAGCATTTGAAACTATGGAAGGGGGCCGGGCGGTGGTGGCGCACGCCTTTAATCCCAGTACTTGGGAGGCAGAGGCAGAGGCACGTGGATCGCTGTGAGTTTGAGGCCAGCCTGGTCTACAAATCGAGTCCAGGACAGCCAAGGCTACACAGAGAAACCCTGTCTCAAAACACACACACACACACACACACACACACACACACACACACACACACACTATGGAAGGTATCAGTGTCAGCCTTAGCTGACAGACCTCACAGGAAGTAGTCATCACCCAGGGCAGGGGTGCCCCAGGCCCGGCTTCTTGGAAGAGCTGGACCCAGTGCTGGGGCCCCAGGAGAAGTGGGAGAGCCAGGTTGGAGTGTAGGGCAATGAGGGCCCAGAGCTGTAGGGGCAGGAGGTCCACGGTCTGCTCGGGCAACAAAGTACAGATTGGGTGTGGCTGCTGCAAGTCTCTGTAGGAGACCACAAAGAGTGGTCAGTCACAGAGGGAGCTTCATGCATTCGGGGCTCCGGAGCCTGAACCACGTTTGTGAGGCAGTGGTGAGCTGTCCGAGGCTCGTGAATAGGGAAACAGCATGTGGCTATTTGTATCTGGGTTCAAGGTTAGACTGGAAACATTTTTAGAAACTTGACAATAGTTTCCTCTGGCGAACTAGGATTTCCTTATTTTTTATTATTTTGAAAATAAACACTCTCCCTCCAACATCAAACAGCTTTAAAAAAAAACAAAAAACAAACAAAAAAAAAACCATGATGTTCTAATTGATCGAGATGAAGTAATTTCAAAACATGGGGTTTAAGTTTCATTTGTGAAGCCCATAATTTTGGTGATTGGGGGAAGCACTTTCTGGCAAGAAAATAGTTGGAAGGATTTGAATGGTTTAGAATTTAAATGTCCAAAAGCAGAGCTGGCCTCATAGGAGTAAAAAATAGATTTTAATAAACTCAGCCCATTAGTGTTCATTGCTTTTAAATGCCTCTATTTTATACGGCTTACTAGGTTTGCAAGCAAGTATATTGAACCAATTGTTATAAGTGCGTGCGTGCGTGTGTGTGTGTGTGTGTGTGTGTGTGTGTGTGTGTACATGCAAGCATTGGAGGAGTGAATGTCTCACTAGTACCAGCAGTTCTTGATCATAAAGATTAATTGCATCAGCAGTATCAAGCTAAACAAACTTACCCAAGTTTCTGGCCTCGTTATTACATTTGTTTTGTTTTGTTTTTCGAGTCAGGGTTTCTTTGTGTGGCCCTGGCTGTCCTGGACTCACTTTGTAGACCAGGCTGGCCTTGGACTCACAGTGATCCACCTGCCTCTGCCTCCCCAAGTGCAAGTTATTAATTTTACTTGAGAAACAAAGGAGTCATCCCTGTGCTGCTGCTTGCTTGCTCGCCGGCCTTGTGTTTGTGGCTCTCTTCTTCTCTGCAACTAGAACGAACTGTATCCCATGCTTACGGTATGCGTGTGCACGAGGGAGGGGGCTGGGTATCGCTAAAGAAGAAGTCTTGGTGGGGCGGGGGGTGTGAGAGGTGATGGGGTCAGAGAGAGCTGCTGAGTGAGACAGGCCTGAAATGACTTCTTTGGCTTCCTCTAGTGTGTGCACCTCTCAAGCTAGCATTATAGGACACTGGAAGATTTACAATAATCTGAACTAGTTCCCTTAAGTAAAAATAAACAGATAAAAGGCAGTTTGTGCACTTTCACTTTTAACTGCATACAGTGGACGGTCCCAAGGATGCTGGGGGAATCCAGTGTCTACTAGAGAAGAAATTGTGCAGCACATGGTTCTCCTCCACCGGCATCCTGTGGGCACAAACTCTGTGACTGAATATATGAAATTGTCTAAGACGTCCTCATTCCTTCTTTTCGGACTTTATCAGACATATTTGCCATCTGAAATCACTATCCACCCAGTCTCGTGTTCTCTCCTAAAAAAAAAAAAAAAAATGGTGGGTCACACCGAGTTCCGAAAAGTTTTATTTTTAAAAGTTTAATATGGCATGTTTATTACTGTTTTTTATTGATGCAAGAATGCTTTGGAGTTTGCAGGTCTTCTAATGAGGTATGGCTGTGGCTAATGGAAACCGCTTGGCACTCCAAACTTTTCCCCCATAGACCCTAGATTCCTAAAAAAAACATTGAGTGCGTGCTGCAGAAAGATGCTTATGGGACCCACAACACTAAATCATCTGTGACAGAATGTTCCTGCAAAGGGTGGAATTGCATAAACGGATCGGCAGAGATCGGTGCTTTGGCAGAACTCCTCGAGTGGGGAAGAGCCATGTTTGTTCCTCTAATGAGCTCTGGGTAGCAGTGGGCCCTAATGTGTTTGCTGAGGAACCCAGGCAGAGGTCTCCTTACTGGTCTTTAGAGCGTTGAGGTTTTAAAGAAAAAGGTGTGTGTGTGTGTGTGTGTGTGTGTGTGTGTGTGTGTGTGTGTGTGTGCATGTATGTGTGCCCATGGAAGTCAGAAGACAACCTCAGGCATCACCCTGATGAATACAGTCCACCTCCTTTGAGATATAGTCCCTTGTTGGCCTGGAACTCACCAGTTATGCTAGACTGGCTGGCCAGCTGCTCCATGGGGAATCTTCTTGGTCTTTGCTTCCCCAGTGCTGGGATTGTAGTCACACACCACTGGCTTTTTATGTGAGTTCTGGGGAGGGGGGAGGGGAGGGTCAAATCCCGCTCCTCATGCCTGGGAGACAAGCACTTCACCAGCTGAGTTATGGCCCCAGCCCAAGGCCTGCCACTCTCAGTTGAAAAAGGTTAAGCATGCTGTCCGTTCGCGCACACTGAATGGCTCCTGAGTTGAGCTGAATGAGCAAGCAAGATGAAAGTTTGCCAGTGAGGGAAAGGATGCCACAGGCCCTGACCAATGGCAATCAGTGCTGCAAACCAGATGAGCAAGGTCACCCAGGAACGTAGTGGTCAGTTTACAGGATAGAGATCACCATGCCCCCAAGGTATTATATGAGCTCTTTTAAGGATGTGGGCAAAGAAAGCCCCAAGTTTGGCACAGAAGCCTTATTCATTAAGACAAAGGCTTAAGACAACACCTTGAATTTTGCACAAGGGAACTGTGAAACAAAGGAGGAAGTGCTCTCTAATTCAATACAATAGTATTACTTTACTATCATTAAAATTTTTTAAAAATTACATTTACTTATTTAAGTGTGTGTGTGTGTGCGTGTGTGTCCGTCCATCCGTCCGTCCGTCCACCCATGCATTCCTGTGAGTGCATGCATACTGTGTGCCATGGTTAATGTTTGGAGGCCAGAGGCCAGCTCCCATGAGTCAGTTCTTTCCTTTTACCGTGTGTGCCCTGGGGTCAAACTCATGTTGGCCGACTTGGCAAGTGCTGTTACCCAGTGAGCCATATTGCTTTCTACAAGAAGAACATCATGATGGGTGGATCGGGGCCCAGGGGGGTCTGCTCAAACTATTGCACTAACCAAGGACAATACAATAGTAAACCTCGAACCCCTGCTCTGATCTACCCAATGGACAGGACATTCTCCACAGTTATGTGGAGAGCAGGGACTGACTTTGATATAAACTCTGGTGCCGCATATTTGACCACCTCCCCTTGGTAGGGAGGCCTGGTGACACTCAAAGAAAGAATAAGCAGGCTACCAAGATGAGACTTGATAGCCTATGGCCATATACAGGGGGAGGAGGTCCCCCTCCATCATAGACCTAGGGGAGGGGAATAGGGTGAAAGCTGGAGGGAGGGAGGAATGGGAGGATACAAGTGATGGGATGGCAATTGAGTTGTAATCTGAATAAATTAATAAAAATAAAATAAAATGAGGGGGAAAAAAGAGGCCCAAAGCTCTGGAAAGATCACAAGGGAGAAGGTAGAAAAGTAAGGAAGAGGACAAGGTGGAGAGAAACAAAGCCCGAGTAGAGTTTCTGCAGACAACAGCCCCGCAGTGCCGACTTCATAAGAACTGCATGGGTTTCATTGCATTATAGTTGAGTTTTTTACACTAGTCTACATTTTCAGGGAAGCTGGGTGCCGTGTTTCTTCATAGAATCCACAGGGTATTTAAATGGCCCGCAACATGCATGGAAATGAACCATTTTAAAAAAAGTTTTGCTCTCTATAAAAATACATTTCATTCTGAGCTTAGGGATGAAACTCACCCAAATAGAAAAGGCCACCTAACAATACCCAGTTAGTGGATTCCTGAGACATTTGAAGGTTTACTGTAGCTAGTATGGGTATTTTATAAAACTAGCCATAAAGAAATATTTGAGCCTGCTGTGTCTGTTTCTTTTTCGACTTTCAGCCTGTCTGGTGGTAGCATTGAATTGACTTAGCCTTTATGATCATTTGCTCTTGAATCAATGATCCTGCAAAATGTACATTTTTTGTATGGATGTAGTGTGTGCATTTGTACATGTTTGCGTGTATCCACATACACATGTATGTACATAGGGGCCAGAGATTAATATCCAGTGTCTTTCTCTATTGCTCTCCACCTTAGTGTTTGAGACAGGGTCTCTCACTGAGTCGGCCAGAGTAGCTGGCCACTGAGTCCCAGGGTCTTCCTGCCTCTACTTTCCTTGTCAGTTGCTAGGATTACAACAGGTGTCCGTTACCATCCCTGGCTTTTTATGTGGGTGCTGGAATTGCGAACTCAGGTCCTTATGCTTGCATGGCAAACACTTTGCCCACGAAGCCGTCTTCTTTGTCATTTTATAAAGGAAGATGCTGTGAAAACATAATTTGGGGAGCACATTTGACTTACCTGAGCAGGGAATCGCCTTTGAGGGCTTTCGCCATGAGTATCTATGTTGATGCTCGTAACTGCAAGTCAAAGAACCTCTGACACGGAGATGTTTCTGCGATTGCAGTTGCCTCCCCTTCGAGCCACTGCTCTCTGTCGCCAGCCGCCCCCTCCAGTGTGTTTTCATACTTCTATACTAAAATTCCATTATTACGGAGAAGTGATGGTTAAACTTCTGCCCTTGGCTTCAAACTTGGCGCCATTGCTTACCAGCGGTGTAAGGCCTCTGGTCCAGGAGGAGCCAGTGAGGTGCCACTTGGGAAGCCTTGTCTTATATACATTGCAAATGGAGCCTTCCATCACTCTCCTTTGTTCTCTCCAATTGCTGCTGCTCCTCTTCCTCCTTCTATCATCACCTGCAAACACTCATGTGAGAGCACACCTGTGTGGTAGGGAGGACGGCTGGATGCTTTTCCACACCTGATGGGCCAGTGTAGGAAAGAAAGACATGAAGAGACACAGCAGGTGACCATGTGTGTGTTTGCACCTGTGGGAAGATGCGCATGCTTGCAGTTCCGTGGCTGGTCCTGTTGCCATTAGCCCTTCACAGACACCACTAGATTAGCTCCTCTCATCAACATGTGATTAAGGAGTGGGTAGCTCCCCCAGTCAGCATGCTTTGCAGCCAGCGCTTTTATTCATCTGCATCCTCCACCCTGCCGCCATCCGGCAACCCTGCAGTGCGGAGAGAGGAAATGGGTCTCTTCACTCTTGAGCCTTTCAGCATGATTGAAGTTATGCGACGATCCCTTTTGTCTTCTTTTGCGGGGACACCTCTGAGTCATAAAGGAGAGAAATGGCTGCTCTCCAATTTGGGGGTGTGTGACACTCTCATTAATGGGAATAATAAGCAGGATGGTGGGTTTCCAAAGTCAGCATCCCCATTGGTCCATGTTCTCCTTCTTATGAGTCTCTTAGATGCCATTTGAGGAGCATCCTGCTAGACAGAAAGGTGACTAGGAGAGCTCAGCCAGGAAAAACACCACCTTTTTTCCTGACATGAAATGGAAACATAAAAGGGGTTGATTTAAAAAATTATTAAGAAAAGCGATTAACCTGGTATGTCTTTGCTTTCATGCCACAGCAGAGGTATAGGGTTCTTGTCATATTTCTTGGCACTCTGTCATGTGCTGCACATGTGGATAAGGCAGGGTAAGGTTAGCAAAGGTACAGCCCCGGTGGGGGGAGGGGGAGGGGGCCTGACAGGGGTGGGATGTAACACTGTGTTCCCCTCTTAGGAAGGATGTTTCATCTGAGATAAAGCGCCCTCTGCTTGTTTTCGCATCCTCACAAGTACCTTTGGACTCTACTTTTGTAAAAAATTGGGTACCACCCTCCTAAATTTAAACCAACTAAATGCAGTATGGAATCATTGCAACACGCACACACAGACCCCACCCCTGGTTTGTGTATGTGTGTGTGTGTACAGGTGCATGTGGAAGGCAGAGGTTGACCAAGGTGTCTTCCTCAACCACTCTTCACTTTTTAAAAATTTCTTCTCTCATATCTTACAACCTGACTGCAGTTTCACCTCTCTCCCCTACCCCTAGCTTCCTCCTTCTCCTCTCCTCTAGATCCATCCCCCCCATCCCCCCATCCCCCCATCCCACATCCATCTCCCCTCAGACAAGAGCAGGCCTCCTAGGGACATCAACCAAACCTGACATAACAAGCTATAATAAGACCAGGCACATACCATCACATCAAGGATGCTTAAGACAACCCAGCAGAGGAAATATGGTCCTACAAGTAGGCAAAACAGTCGGGGACAACCCCCCTGCTCCCACAGTTAGGATTTCTACGAGAACACCAAGATAGTCCCATTTCTGCTTTTGGAGCCTAAGATTATAAGAGGGGTTGATGTGCCTCTCAGCTTTTGGTTTGTTTGTTTGTTTGTTTTGTTTGTTATCGTTTTTTGTTTGTTTGTTTGTTTGTTTTTTATGGAGGTACTAAGGATCTGAACTCAGGTCCTCATGCTTGAAGAGCAATTTGTTTACCAAGCCATGTAGCCCTGTGGCTGTCCATGATATAAGTAAGCCAGGGGGATGCTAAGGGCTTCATATGAGGGATTGTAGCAGGGGCTTTCAGCTTTCCTAATGCTGCAATCCTTTAAGACAGTTTCTCATGTTGTGGTGACCCCCAACCATAAAGTTATCTTCTTTGTCATTTCCTCATGGTAATATTTGCTACTGTTATTAATCTTAATTATAAATACCTGTGTTTTCCGATGTTCTTTTGGGAGGGTCTTGACCCGCAGGTTGAGGACCAGTGCTGTGGAGAATTCACACATACTAAACACGGTCGTGGTTTGTGGAATTTAGTCTGTTCCTAGGAGGGTTGAATGTTGGGAACACATTTATTCTCCGTCAGCCCTTCCATCTTGACTACAGGAGCTTAAAAATAAATTGAGCATGTCTTAGTGGCCAGAAACCATGGCAATCAGGATGAAATCGTTATCAAGGCAGAAATAACAAGCTTTGATAAAGCTATCCGGAGAAACACAGCCCCGACCGAGAGCATCCACACACTTGTCTGGACCCTTATGTCACCAAATTAGCCTGGGTTTGAAATCACAGCTCTTGTCAGAAGCCAGGAAATGTGGGTCCCATTCTAAGCCCCAGTCTTCTCATCCAGAAATGGTGGCCTGCTTCACAAGGTTGTCATGGAGGTTAAGTTACAGTGAACATGATGTCTGTAAGACAACCTGGGGCTGTGCCTACTACTTAGGAGCTGCCACTGCCATCTTAAGTCAGAGTCATATTCTTTTATCTAAATACAACTTTGTAAAATGCGTTTGTAGTTCTTACCTTTGGAGTGTCAGTCGCAGGCTGCTAGGCACAAGTCCCCCGATGCTTGCTTGGGGACAGTGAAGATCTCTTGTGTGTAGTTCTCCTGTGTGAGTAGTTAGAAGGGTTGTCTTATGCTAACCACTGCCTTAGTTTGGGTTTTATTGCTGTGAGGAGACGTCACAACCACGGCAACTCTTAGTAGGGACAATATTTGATTGGGGCTGGCTTACAGTTCCAGAGGCTTAGTCCACCGTCATCATGGTTGGAAACATGGCAGCATCCGGGTAGACATGGTGCTGGAGAAGGGGCTAAGAGTTTCGCATCTTGATTAGAAGGGGACTGTGTGACTGGGCATGGCTTGAGCATATATAACCTCAAAGCTCACCTTCATAGTGACGCACTTCCTCTAACAAGGCCACGCCTCCTAATAGTGCCACTCCCCATGGGCCAAGCATTCAAACACACGAGTCTGTAGGGGCCTGCCTACCTATTCAACCACCACACTACCTCTCTGGGTTTTATGTATTTGTCTATAAAATGAGAACGAGTCCTCACGTGTCACAGATGCAAGATAGCCAATTACAAAGTGGACCAGACAAAACTCAGTACAAAGTTGGAATTTTGTTGGGTTGGCTTTGTTATTTCCATTGAATTTGATGGCAACAGGGGACACTTCAAAGGTAGCCTAGCCACAAAGAATGAAGAACCTGTTAGCTGGCCTAGGTTTGGCAGCCACGTTGACAGGGTGAGGGTTGTGTGTCTTTGGACAGGTGACCACTGTTCTCAAGGCCCTAGTGTTCTTGTCTGTGGAATGCTGGGTGCTGGTTGTAACTTCGTGACTCTGTGCTAAGACTCCTGTGAACTGTAACGCCAATAGCCAACTTTGAGGGGCCCAAATAACAGTTTTCTTTAAAGCTTCTCGGTGTCCTGGTGCCAAGTTGATGGATCGAGAGCCCGATGGCCTGCCGTTCATAAGAGATGATGGTGTTTAAAAACCAAAGTTTAAACGTCAGGCATTTGGCACCATTTGAAGTGTGGGATCGATTGAAGTGGGTTAAAAACAACCTTGATTCTGGTGGGGAACCACTGGTTTCTTCAACATTCCAGAGCTACCCTCAACCTCAGTTATCTGTCTGGAATCATTGCTCCAGGGTTGGCTATGTCAGCAGTGATTTGTCAGCCAGACAGCACACAAGGTGCGGGGTGGGGGACCCCTCCCTTACCCCCAAGACCTACAGCTACCTCTTTTGATGGCAATTTTTCCACCTTGGCTTTAGCTACTCCTTAGTGTACCTGGATGCAGGCTTCTAGGACTGTTCGTGGTGAAAGTTTCAGCTCATAGCCTGGAATGTCATCTTGAAAGATTCTGAGGCTTAGCCTGCATCAGTGGAAAGAGGTCTGCGATAGATTAGCAATGCCTGCCATGCTTAGGTGTGGCGGTGTTGGAGCCAGCTATGTGCTGCCCCTCCAGAGCAGGTTGGGAAGACCCTTTAGAATGTGTACCCTCCCACTGGGCAGCAGATCAAGGACTTGGGCCAGTGTTGTTTCCGGTGTCCTGGAAAAATGTTTTTCCAAGCCTCCGGCAGGTTCTGTTTTATTCTCTTGGGGAGGCTCACGCTAGTTAAGTGAGCAGAGAGAATGGAAGAAAGGAAGTTTGTTGATTCTGCTCCACAGTCACAAGACAAGGAGCCGCAAGGTCAAGAAAGCTGGAAACTCTACCACTTAATTCCACGGAAACTCCAATGAGGTCCAGGCAAGGTGCCCCCTGGCCCAGCAAAGGCAACCCACAGACCACAAACCTTGTGTGGCTGTGGCTGGAGGTCATGGCTAACAATTCCCTGGATACTGGGCCCTTGGTAGGCATCCAGTCATACACTCCATAGCCAGTGGCCCTGGAGAATGGGCCAGTCTGTCTAAAATTGAGGGTGCCTCTCAATTATCCAATTCTGGCAGTCCAGAGAGAGAGAGTCTAAGGTCTGTTTCTCTCCAGCCTTGGAGTGCAATTGATGCTTTTGTACTGTTGATCTGCTTTCCCGGTGATGTTTGAGCATATCAGAATTTTTCTTTTTTTTTTTCTTTTCTTTTCTTTAAAAAAAAAAAAAAATGACAGTGGAGGGGGCGTGGAGTGCTCTTTGCAGCTCTCAATGTGTCTCAAATGTCTCTGAGTCTCCTTACTTTAAGCCCATGAATGGTCCCCATGGAATTGTCACACCTGGCTCTGTGCTCTTCCTACGGACTCCCTGGGATACCGGGAGCCTTAGGACAAGGGGTGGATCCAGGAGTATGTTAGGCAGGAGAAGGGGCTGGAGGCTAGACATTGTCTGTGAAGAGTCAACTAAAGACCTCGATGTGAATGGAGAGTGGCTCTAACCTCCTTTGTTCCTACCTCTTCCTGTTGTTTTCTGATGGCTGCCCTTGAGCTCCGCAAACAAATGACCCTTCACTTATCCTGAGCCTGATTTGTCCATTTGCGCCTCAACTCAGTTGTTCTTGTTGATTAGTTAGTTGGTTATGGCTGCTAGCCTGCCTCGGGGTTCTGGAACCCTGGGACTGGGTTACTTAGAGCAGCAGAGCGTGATCAAGGGGCAACTTTGTCCGTAATTTTTACTCCCTTTAGCCAGAGGTCTCACTAGCCACAGAAAGCTCCGAATTCTCCAGCATGTTCCCTGAGAGGTTCAAACGTTCCCTGGGATCCTGCTGGCGTACCCTCACCTTAGCTTTTGTTTCAACCAACACGCTTTCCAATTTGGGAAGTTGAAGTTGACCACAAGGTGCTGTGATTTTTGAAAGTCATTGCAATTAGAAACCTTATATGTTGAACGTCAGCCCAGTACACAGCAATGGGGCCTGCTACCCACCTCTTCCTCCTCAGTCTGTAAAATTCCTCCCTACAAACGTGGACACCAAGCGTTGGATCCCATCAGAGGTCTGTGGAAGTCAACGGCCAGTGGGGATCCATGCTGCCTGCAAATGCAGGTCCCTCAAGACTCTGTTCTTCCCAGGGTACTTGTTGGGGTGCTTGCGACTGTGTCTCATCGTTAACCTAGTTTACAGAAAGCTGACCACCTTTTGCCTGAGTCTCCATGGGGTGAGAGAACATAAATACCTTTGTTGGCCACACCTTACATAAAGTCAAAAAACAAAAAGACAAAAAACCTCTATAACTGGGAGTCAAGCTTTTACCATATCTGGGACCAGCTTGGTTTGGACAACAGATAACTCTTATGTCTTATGTCAACAGAGAAGTCTTATGTCAATTCTAAACCTTTAGGAAGTGTCCACTGAGGACTGGGGTTTGTGGGATCACAAAGAAAGAGGGGACATACCCATATCGTGTCTGATGGAGTTCTTTGGGTTACCTTCACTGCTTAAGCAGCACTCACTGGGGCACGTGACACATCTTCCTCTCCGCTTTCTCATTTTATGTTCCTGAGACCTCCATCCCATGGGCTCAGCATCCGTCATCTCTTTCTAGCCAGGCCTTTGGCTTTCTTTGGTCGACCCTTCATGTTTTTCCCAGGGTTGTCAGTGTGTGTGTACAGTCTAGAGATCACATTTTATTAACACAAAGAAATCTGCTTTGGGCTGCCTGGTTTTGCAGTCACGTGGAAAGAAATGTGTTCCTTTGGTCCGCCAGCCTGCAGTTTCTCTGTGCAAAATACAGCAGAGAGCTGGGCCCAGCGCCAAGCTTACATTTCACTTCAGAACACACTTTCGAATCACTCCTTGGCAGAACATCCCCGGCGGTGTCTATTTGGGGAGTAAGTCGGGGAAGTGTTGTTTTTCTCTTAAGAGTGTCAGGAGATAGGACCTTTAGAACATGTTTTACTTTCCCCGTCCTCACATCTTCAGGGTGCCCAGATATCGATGCGATCCGGGGAAAAGACAGCCACAGCAGCATAGAGAAGCCCTTTTTGTTTCCGTCCCTGGCTGCCCGGCAGCCTCGGTGAACACAGCCAGCACTGCCTGGGATGGAGAAACTTAAGGCCTGGGTAATTAACATCAAAAGCAAAGTTCTGCAACTCTGGGGGCAAAGGAGCGACTCTCCCAGATAAAACAAGCGTCCTTGTCCAAATATTTCTTTCCAAAAGATCTGAGACTTTCCTCAGGTTGGGCCTCAGCCAGCCAGCGAAGGAAGTAACTCCAGCGAGCCTTTGGAATGGTAAATGGTATGAAAATAAACAAACAGACTTCTTCCCTCTTCCCTCCCTTGTCTATTTTTATTTCTTTATCTGCAGTACCCTGCCTGCTCTATACTTCTTTCCCCACCTCCACAGTCTCTGGGACTACGTTCACCGTTCCGCCTTCAATCAAACAAAACGCCTAACTTCAAAACAAACAAACAAACAAAAGAAAACAAACAAACAAACAAACAAAAGCAAGGATGTCTGATTCAGGCACCCTCCCTACTGTTGCCTCTTGTTAAGTGGCCACCTCAAGCCTACCTTGAGCCTGCACAATGAAGTTGCTCTCGGAATTTTAAACCCCCTTACGAAAGAGCAGACTGGGTCAAAACTTTGCTGGCATAGTATGAACTTCTCTTTTCCTAATGAGCTAGACGTGAAAAGAAACTCTGTCTTTACCATCACCCCCCCCCCCCCCACACACACACACACACACCCATAAGCTACAGAAGGATTTCCCGAGGGCCAAGCCTTGCTCTCATCCTAGCATTGCAAACCTGGGAAAGGCTGCACTTTCTTTCAGTGCTATATGGCCAAGCAGCAGCTGATACAGACATAAAGACCCTTCCTTGGCAGACGCAATGTGCCTGGCTGCTGACTCCTAGGCCGAGTAGCCACTGGGAAGCCTCCCTCACCTTACAGAGGATATGCCTAGACTCTCAGAGCCAGGCAGCAGCTTCCTGCTGGCCAGCTCCCTGCAAAGCCTTGGCTTCCTGTGTAGAAAAGGCAGGTAGGTGACAGAAACCCATCCACCTGCCTCAAAACCTGTTGGTAATTAGCTTTAAAAATACTGCCAGGTTCTCACACACCGCTGAGTGTGTTAACTCAGCAGGGGAGAGAAGGCATTACTACTTGACAGAATAACAATGTGGCCATCACATTAGTCGTTCCAGGGGAGGTTAGATAAGGTTATCAGAGAGATGAAGTCACCTTGCACCTTCCAAGAGATCTTCAGAAAGTGTTGAGGGACGGGCAGAAGTTCAGCAATCTATTTGGAGCCACGCCCCCTTCCTTTATATGTGAGATGGGGATATTTTTAAGTCCTATTTTCTTTTTGGAGGAGATTGGAGATTGAACCTACAGCTTCGTACACCCTAAGCATACACTTTACCGCTGAGATCCACCTACAGACCCATCACAGTTTTGGTGCGGGGCTGGGGGGTAACAAAAATCCCTGGGAGAATGGGGAGTCGGCGGCCTTTATCCACATCAAATGCTAATTCTCCACTGTGAATGTTGGATTGTCTCCTCAGTGTCTTAGGCATACCTAAGTGGATACCTGCCTCGTTCCTAATTCACCACCTAGGGAAGACCATTGACCTATACCTCCATTTAGCAAGTATTTGGGGAATGTAATTTCACTTTACAAATAACAGTGGAACATTATAACAATAGGGCAATTTGGAGCATTATAACAATAGGACAATTATTATTCAGACTATGCCTGGACTAAGAGAATCAGTCCTTAAGGTTGTAGGGCCTGATTGTTGGCCCCTCCTCTCACCAGTGGGAAACTTTAAGCTCAAAGGATTTGTGCCTTTTGCATGAGGAAAGTTGTGGAAGCTGATCTTGTAGGTTTGTGCATTTCTCTATACATCACAAGGAGATCTTGTCAATTCTCTGTGACTAGGTTTTAGCCGCTAACATATGTTTTCCACCAGAATTGGTAGCCAGAAAACATTAGTTAAATAAAGGAATGATATACCAAAGATTCGGCTTTGGTTAGAAGCATCTTTAAACAGATACTTGGACTAGCAGGAAAAAAAAATGTTTTTCAACATGGTGGGTCTTTGCAAAAGGTCCTGATGGAACAGTGAGCCACTGGGCACACGTTGGCCAGTGGGTCTTGGAGGAGGCCAAGTATAGTCTCCCCCAGCTGATGCAGTGACAGACTCTAGTATCCTTCACCCATGATACTCTCATGATCACACGTTGTTATCTTTCGATTGGTTATAGAGCAGGCAAGAACGAAGAGGCCCCTCAGAGTAGAGGACTTAGACACGTGCACATCCAGGTGAATATGTCTCGTTCCAATTCTCTACCTCTAGCCACAGGGACAGCACCTGGAAGTCAGCCGCTGTGCGTGCGTGCGCGCGCGCGCTCAAGAGTTCTTAGAATCCACCCAACAGGTTCTTAGCTGGGGTTTTAACTGGGTAAGTAGACAGAGTCCAAGTGGGTTGAGGGGAAAGGATGTAATTTTTAAAAAGTAACCATCTACCAAAGGCTAAGGAAATGGCTTAGCTGGTAAAACGCTTGCTTTACAAGCGTGAGAGCCTGAGTTCGAAACCGCTGCTATCCACATAAAAAGCTCTCTCTCTCTCTCTCTCTCTCTCTCTCTCTCTCTCTCTCTCTCTCTCTCTCTCTCTCTCTCTCTCTCTCTCTCTCTCTCTCTCTCTCTCTCTCTCTGTGTGTGTGTGTGTGTGTCTGTCTCTATTTCTCTCTCTCTCTCTCCTCTCTCCCTCTCTCTCTCTCTCTTTCGCACTCTCTCTCTCCCTCTCTCTCCTGCTCTCTCTCTCTGTCTCTCTCTCTCTCTCTGTCTCTCTCTCTCTCTCTCTCTCTCTCTGTCTCTCTCTCTCACCATCAAGTTACACTTTGTTGATTAATAGGTAAGCACTGCTGTGTGGACATGCTAGTTGCAGCTTCTTCTCCTGTGGGATTTGGTGGGATTTGACTGGCTTACAGAATGGTGACTCCGCCATACCAGCCAGCAGCTGCCTCTGAAACCGAAGTGGCCAGAAATACTGAAGAGAACCATCTCACAATCTGGCTGCAGCTGCTACTGCAGTGTCACCCTAGGTGAAAGGGTTAGCTGCATCTTTCTGATGCCCTCAGTATTTCCGACACTGTATCTACTCTGAGCCCGCCATCCCATCCTACGTGTCCATGCCGGGGAGTGAGATGTGGGTCTCGGGCAGCAGCTGGGGTGTTAATCCTTCCCATATTCCCTGTCTTACACCTTGTTTCTCCCAGGTGTTAAGGAGAAGACTAGTCCTCTCACCTGTCGGGTTGAGGCAGAGAAGGTGTACATAACACTAATTGATATTATAGTCACTTGGAACCGGTTACAGGTCAAGTCTATAAGAGAAACTGATTTCATTTTTTAAGACCAAACGGTAGTGATTCCACATTTGTTTCTTGAGTTTTAACCTCTCCTAGGACTGCCCTTCCACTTTCTCAATAAACAAGCCTGAATTCAGCCTAGCGTGTGGAATTCTACATTCCCTTTGTTTATGCTGTGCCAAAGGGCCAGAGGGTGGTTGGCCTGGAGCTTTTCTGCTCCCCACTCGGGGATGCAGAAAAACTATGTCTTGAACTCTATCGAGAGACCCCTTCTCAGTGAGCCAGAGAAGCAGATATGTAAATAAGCATAACTGCCTTAACCTAAGGCCTCAGTGCAGACTCAAGACACAAGAGCAGCTTTTGCCCAAGTGTCCTCAGGAGGGCATTGGAAGGGCCGCTGGGTACGGCAGCTGCACTAGACACTAGCTAACTGCCGTTGTGCCCTGCAGATGGAGGACAGAGCTTTCCTTTCCCCTTCTGCCTGGTAAACCGGTACTCTGGCAAGAATCTGTGTGCCCTCTGATCTGAATTTTGACCTTCTATGGGGCAGAAGGTAGGAAAGAAACAGCTCCCTAGTTACCACCCTTTCTTTTATGCTTATGATAGTTTGGGCGCTAGGCTACACAGTTTTATATGTGTTATCTCATTAAACCCCAAAGCCACCCCTGAGTATTGCTAACATTAGTATTAGATTGGTACTGTTATTGCTGTCCTTTTACAGATGATGCCCAGAGAAAGTGGGTACAGACTGTACAGACAGCAGTTAGCTGGCAGGGCTGGGATAGGATGCGGTGCCACCATCTGGCACCGGGTCTCTGTGTTAGGTCACCGAAGGCTCCTCTGTGCCTACAGAAGAAGGAAGAATGTCAGGAGCCATCAGTGCACCTGTGCCCATGGGATGGCACGGTGGCTGCTAGGTTCCAGGATCCTGAATGTAAAAGGACAGAGAGGAAAATATGTCTTGATCTGGCAGCTTCACTGGAGTCCCAGGCTTCTCTTCAACCAGCTCCCAGGGAATCTAATTTTAAAGGACAGGCAGGCCAGCTTGCAAAACACAAGGTTTATGTTTAAATCATGAAGATTTAGTTTAAAAGTGAATCCTGTGCTTTTGACATTATATCAGCAGAGAAGCACTTGGAGTGAAAAAGCCAGCGAGCAAGCAATATGTAGGAAAGGCCTGAGAGGGAGTTAGGAACATGGGATGATGCTGT
This sequence comes from Acomys russatus, assembly GCF_903995435.1. NCBI lineage: Eukaryota > Metazoa > Chordata > Mammalia > Rodentia > Muridae > Acomys > Acomys russatus. Next base: position 17,143,606 of record NC_067152.1, on the reverse strand, counting down.
GTCTTTGTGGATGCTGGTACTCAGCTCCCAGCATAGTCAAACAGGTCACAATCCATACTGCCTCGTACAGCAGAGGATATGTAGACAGTCAGCCTCTGTCTTTCATGACTAGGTTTCTCTTATATAGACACATGTTGGGCATCATTTGTGGGTTTAGCCCTCAGTAAGATACGGGGCAGAGATGGAGGCACTTCCTCAGGATCCCTGTCCATCTATTTCCCTGTGGCACACCTAGTGAGGGCTCTTTCCAGATACACAGGAAGGAAGTAGTCTCTTTAGAGATGCCTATGGGAGGTAGTACAGGGCACCGTGGCCTCGGTTGATAACTCTTAGTTTCCTTCCCCTCCCTGTGAGTAAGGCAAGTTGTACGAGCGAGTGAGGCTTCAGCAACTCAGAATGCAAAAATAGCTCTGCCTGTGAGGATGTGGCCTCTTTTCCCCGAGTGTGGACCAGATGTCAGGCTGCCTGGTGAGGACTCAAGGAATGTGACAGCTTCCTTCTGCGGGGCTTCGTTGCCTCTCTCCAGATGGAAGCCTCCATTCCCATGTGATTTCTGCATTTGAAAAACAAGAACAACAAAAAAGGACGGTTCAAGAGTCTTGTCCTTTATCGAAAGCATGTGTGTGTGTTTGTGCACGGAGCGTAGGTATAACCCTCAAGGCAGACGTGCGGCCGCCATGGCCTTTCCCCTTTTGCTTAGTGACAATAAAAAGGGATGGAGATCTGTGGCCTATGGATATTCATTTTTGAGTTGCTCGTATCTGTTTCTGACCTTGGCGTTTGTTCAGAGCCGACCGTTTAATGTGCTCCTAGCTAGCCTTCTACAGTTGGGAGATAAAGAAGATGTCATCCTTTGAACTGATGTAGCCTGTGAGTTGCAAGAAAGATGAATAGTTGTGAATATGGCATGTGATGAGTGGTAGACAGAAGATGTGATCTCTGTACTGGGTTCAACAGAGGGAGTGGCAAAGGGGATCCACTGTTCCATCCTCTGTCCCATCCTCAATGTGTGTCTTGAAGAATAAGCAGAAATGGTATCAGCAGACAGGAAGGATTCCATAGGTGATTTAATGAGTGTTTTATTTTTTTTTTAAGCTGGCATGAACAGTGTACCAGTAATTTGGAGGGAAGAGAGCAAATCTGTGCCAGTGAATCACAGGCAAGGGCTGTTCACAGTGTTATGGGACACAGGAACGTGGGTCAGAGAGAAAGAGGAAAAAGCAAACTATGAAAGTGGTAGACAGCATTCAACCGGACAGAGCTCCCTTCCCAAGAAGCAGGAGGAGGTTGTGGCACAGGGTAGCGCCTGCGTCAGCACTCCCTGGATGGCAAACCCTGTGTCTCAAATACGGTGTGTTTAAAGAAGATGTTGGGAGGCTATGGGCGGCATAACTGATAAAATTTAGAAGTTGCTGTGGCAACACACCTACCTCTAGAGAGTCAGTGTCTGCAGGAAAGCAGGCAGGCTTACGGCCTTTGCCCTGGACTACCCTGTGCCCTGCTGTCACTTGCGCTGGACCAAAGGTCTAGACAAATTCAAAAGGACAGATGCCCCACGTGGCTCATTGCAGCCAGTCTTTGTGTAGTTGACCTTGAAATAAGATAAGGAGGTGATTAGTAAACCAGCTAGAGGGTTACAGGGAAAAAGTGAGGGAGAGGGAACCAGAGCTGGCTTGCCGACTCTTTAAGGAGACATCTCCCATATTGGAAAGCATGGAGTCGCTTGTGGATTTTCATGAAAAACGTAAATGCATATGGCCTCCATGTGTGTAAACTGCCCATGTTATAAGCAGTAGCTCAGAATGCTTTGCAGACATAAGTGAAATAAACTTTAGAGAGACAGAAAGATTTGAGTTAATGAAGAATTGGCCTCAGTGATTGCCTCTGTGGTGCCACCATCTGGCAAATAATTGTATAGTGTGGTTAGAGGAAAGCCCCTGATGCAGAGGCCACCTTAGCACTTCTTAACTTTGGCCTCACACAAGGATGACTAGTGGCAACTCGTGACATTTTTATTTTAAAATATTCCATTATGAAAGAAAGCAGCATTATTTTTAAAAGTCCAAACTGTACAACAATATAGCTTGAGTTCTTACAGCCTATTTCCAAATTGGCTCCCAACAGTCTCTTGCATGCTCTTCCAGAGGGTTCCTTTGCCTTTGTAAGCGTGCACACATATATATGTGGGGGTGTGGGGGGTGTGTATGTTGTGTGTTTGGGGATGTGAAAATATATGTATATATACTTACATGCACCTAGCACATACTGTTGTACAACTTTGCCTTTTTAATATCTGCTGGAGGAGTATCCATATTAGCACTTATAGATCTGCCAGCTGCATAGAATCCGGTTGTCTGGGTGTTCTGTGGTTCCGATTGCTTCTAGGCATTTAGGTTGGTTTTTTTCCCTCCACAGATGCCTGTAGTAGACCTGAAATTTAGTTCCTAGATGTGGAAATGTTGGATCGAAATGTGTAGGCTCCAGAGGAACTGAACTAATTCACACTCCCACTAGAAGCATGAAGAAAGCTATTTCCTCTTTCATTGAAAAAAGAAATCCGAGAGCCCAGGCCACACTTCAGATCTTCTGGTGGAGCCGGGAGGGGTGTTGGACGTTAGTGATACCTCAATGTTCCTAAGAGCCTCACAGGTCGATCTCTAGCAAGGGGGAGAATATGAGCCATGGGGTAGAGAGTAAGGGTTAGGTCCTATGAGATCCAAACGGCAAGGCCTCATGCCCAGGTGTGAGCTGGGAGAAACAGAAGGATGTGTTTCTTTTGAAATTCCTATGAACCTGGATGTCCCCTTTAGATAGACATGGTGTTGGATGAGTCTCTATCCACAAACATAATACATTGAAGCTACAAGTGACAGAGAAGTGCCACTTAGTTTCCATTTGATACTCTCCTCTCGCTGTTGTAATTATGTTGTCACAATGCACTTTTTTTTTCTTTCTATAGGCTTTTAGGAAAAAACTATGGCCTCATCAGATTCCTCACAAGGAGTTAGTTTGTAGATTTGAAAAGTTAGCCTTACTGGCTTTTGTGCAGTATGAAATGTCATCCCAGGTTGGCACAAAGCTTGCCTGCTTCAGAAAGTCAAGGTTTCTTCTTTCTCTTGCTTGGGTAACTCAAAAGATTGAGAGATGCAGAAAGCATCAGCTACCTTAAAGAATCGCATTAGTTACTGCCCTTCCGGGCAGCTCTGTTTCAGACAAACATCATCAGCCTTCAGCTCCTTGTACTGTCCTTTGAAGCTGGACCAGATCTCTCTCCTGGGAGTCTCTGTCCTCTCAGCTTCTGGAAAACCCCCTTGCTCTCTGCAACAGCACCTCCCCTCTCCCTCTTGCTTTCTCCTTTTCTCCCTCCCCCTCTCTCTCCATCCCTCCTTCTCTCTCCCTCTCTTCCTCCCTGGCAGTGCACACTTAACACACACACACACACACACACACACACACACACACACACACACAGAAGAGCTCGTTTGTTTTTACCTTATGGCATTTCTTTCTTTTTCTTTTCTGTTTCTTTCTTACGCTAGAGATTAAGCCCAGATATGGCAAACAAGCCCCTCTCTTGCCACTGAGCTGTATCATCTATACAATTTTATTATTACTTTTTTTTTTTTTTGGAGACGGGTCATCACTAAGTTGCTCCAGCTTATTACGTAGCTCAACCTAGTCTTGAGCTAGGTTGAACTTAGCTAGCCTTGATCCCCCTGCCTCAGCTTCCTGAATACCTGGGGTTACAGGCATGAGCCATTATGCCTGTGTTCTTTCTTTCTCATTCTGAGGAAACTTCCTATCCCCGCCCCCCCCCCCAGGGTTTTCCTAATGTTCTACTTTCATTTCTGTTGTTGTAATAAAGCTGTCCAAAAGCAACTTTGGGAAGAAAGGGTTTATTTAGCTTAAACCTCCAAGTTTTAGGCCATCACTGCAGGGAAGTCAAGGCTGGAACTTAAAACACCATAACCACAGGCGGGAAGGAGCAGAGGGAGAATAAACAGGTGGATCCCAGCTTGCTCGCTTGCTTCATCTGCATTCTCCTGCCTTACAGAGTTCAGGGTCGGCTGCCTAGGGAAACGCACTGCCCACGCTCAGGGTAGGTCTTCCTCCAGTGACAACCAGGACAGCCCCCCTTCCCCTCCCCCCACACACAGACATGCCCGCTGGCCACAATCTAAACAGTTCCTTAGGAAGGTTGTGTTCCTGGTAGGTGACTCTAGGTAGTGTCAAGTTGATAGTAACGTAGCCACCACACCTACCATAGCCTTACAATCGGGGTTTTCTTTTCTGTCAACTCACTCCCAGGATTAGGGAGAGAATGGCTGGTTTTGATTCCGGGTTGTTTGTAGGAAGTTTAAGCTGGATAGAAGGTTAGTGTTGTCTGTCAACACACTGGAATGACATAGGGATTCAGAGGTGCTAGGATGTTATTGGTCCATGGAATGGCTGCAGAAGACTAAGAGGGCCCGTCCTTTCTGGCGCACAGTTCTGACGGGCATGGGCTAGAGGGCCTGAAAGGGAGTCACAGCATTGATGACCTAACTGCTTGGTCATGGCTCGCTGCTGAGTCTCTGTCTATACCAAGAAGCACCCAGACCTCACCTTGGGCCTGTGAGAGAGAAAAGCAGCTTTTTGTCCCATGAAGATTTCTGCACCGACTACATTTACGCAGAAGCCAGATGGGTTCGGTTTGGGTAATCTTAGTGCAAGCTGGGAGGTTTCAACTGAAATAACACATTTCTAAGAAATTGTATGGTGTGGAATATTATTCTCATGTACGTATAAGAGAGTGGCATGGCTATAGCACAAAGCTGAGCTACTGTATGCATAAATATGTATATATATACATATATATATACACACACATATATATATATATATACATATATATATTATTTGCCTGTACCTCTCTTTCCTATGTACGGGTGTAGTAAGAAAGGGATTTAACAAGCCCCCTCATTTCTCTTGCTTGCCATATCAATGGCTATTAAACAGTTTTTCTGACATGCAAGACTTGAATCTATTTAGAAAGTCCAAATAGGTCTTTGCCCAAATCTTGGCTTCCACCTGAATGTAAAAATCAGACATATCCTCCATGGCTGTTGATTTTGACTATACATATCTGTAACAGACATGTGACCTTGTAGTCTGTCCTTCCCTTCTACCTCAGGGACTGATGAGGGAACTGTAGCTGTTCCATGATGTCCTTCCCTCCTACAAAGGAAGCGTACACCCAGGTCCGTACCAGTTAGCACAAGAGGACTTGGGCATTGAATACATGCATGGACCAGACCCTAACCCGCCCATCACTGAGTGCAAAGTGCTGGTAGCACTTTGAGATCTTGGAAACACAAAAATCCACTTTGCTTAGGTACCAGTTGACTCAGTGGGATTTTAACTCAATTTGTCCACTGAGATCTAAATTTCTCATTAAGCGTACCTTCCCCCATGGAGTCTCCCAGCACCTAGCAACAATCAGGTTTCATAATCTATCAGAATCACCAATAACAAATAGATAGAGGGGAGAACGGCCTCTATCCCGTAGTGTTTTCACAGCCCCAGGGCAGTCCCTCATAGTAGACCATAGAGGGTGGTGCTACGGGCATTTCACTTGCCATTTCTCTCTGGCATCACTGGAGCTATATAAAAACACATAAAAAGGTGAATGGGACTCTGAGGACACAGGCTTAACAGACAGTAAAGGGGAGTACCTTTATCAAACTCAGTTTTTCAGCCTGTGAAGAGGCTCTTATGGGCACCTCTCCGCATTTTCCCTCAGAAGCACAGACACCTAACATCACAAGACACATGTGAGAGCCCCAGTATCCGTGCCTCATGCAGGAGCCATGTGAGTGCTGCTTGAAGGAAACAGTCTGACAGTAGCTGTTGGTGTCAGTGATATCTTGGATGGGCTTGCGTGTGAGGGAGTGGACGTGTAGAAAGAAAGGGCGGTTTTTTGGTCAGCCTTAGTTTTGAATATGGCCTCTTTCAATTCTCCATTTAAGCCTCTGCAAAGTGCTTAATCTGTTTAAGTTTTTTGTTTTTTTTTTTTTTTTTTCCTGGTTGTTTGGTTGGCTTAGTTGTTTTGAGTTAAAATCTGGCTACTAGCCCAGACTGGCCTTGAACTCCCCACCCTCTTGTCTCCACTTCCCAGTGCTGGGTTACGGGTGGGTGTGCACCTCCACACTCAGCTTGCACCGCCTCTTAATTGATTTTAATGGCAATGATATTGTAGCCGCTTGGTTAGGAGGCATGCCGGCTGCTCATTGGTAGTCAGGAGGATCTGTCTTTGGTCACGCCCATTTCTGTTTTGTTGAAAAGCTGGTAGCCTTTTCTAAGCACACCTCACCGAGGCTCCCCTTCTGCTTGATCCTAAAAGGGTCAGTGTTCCTTCCTCAGGAACTTTTCTTGGGCTTTCCTGTGGCTGTGTGTTCTCTCCCTGAGAGGCCTCAAGATAAGCACATCTGTAACTGGTTAGCATCACTCTTCAGGAGTCTAAATCTACCTGCAAAACTGAAATCCATGTCTTTGATGTTTCTCCACCAGGGGTATGTGGGCATATGGGGCCACAAGGCATTGCCTCTCCCTCTGCTTGTAGTTCACTTGGCCTATTCCCCCTGTCAAGGTCGATAGCACCTCCTGTCCAGGTGTCCACACTAACATCTCCTTCTCCCTCTCCTCTTCCCATCCAGCTGGCTAAAACTCAATACTTACCCCGCATCAGTAATGAATGCTCAGCCCTGGTGTGGCTGAACCCTCACTCCTTCTTATCCTCTGCTAACCCCGCCTCCATGCACTAGCCACATTCATCTTCCAGAAAAGAACCGTGCATGTGATGCTCTTGCTCCGCTGTCCCCAGCTGGCCCCCACTTCCTGGATGGTAAAATCTGAACATCTCTAACCAGTCTTTGCTCTCAGTACATACTCCTTGCCGCTCAACTCCAGTTGTTCCCTCACTGGCATACGGCTTCTGTGTCTTTCTGTTCCCTTTCTTTTGATCTTCATCTCTTTACTTTCTGGCCAGCTTCCAAACTTGGCCTAGAATAGATGCCAGCTCCCTTTGAAAAGTGTTTCCGAATGTCCTGTACTCCCTCCAAAGAGGTAGATTAACAATCAACCTTTCAACTGCAACCTTTGGCTCTTTGGACAAAGCTCTTTCCATGGCTTAAGCCCGCCGTATTCTAATCATCCCTGTACTTACCAGTCTCCACATCCAGACTGCATGCTCCGAAAGTGTAGATTTCCTTTTTATGTTCTCAGAACCCAGGCCGCAGTAGGCACCTAAAAATGTTTTAAAAGCAAACACATACACACACACACACACACACACACACACACACACACACACACACATTTAGCAGCAAGCCTTTGTCACTCTCCTGTATGAGTCATGACTATGGTCTTGCCTGGAAAGATTTATGATCAAATTTAAGAACTCGTACTCACTTAGAAGTCAAGGGTTACTTAATATCATACAAACTCCGGACTGGCATATGTTAAGTGCAAAATGGCATAGACCGTATTGCGAGAGAGATCCGTTCTACCTAACATCTAGTAAATTTGTCATAGTCAAGGGTAGACGGAGGGCGGGGATGGGGCTTGCTAGGTGGTAGAACAAAGGGAGGTGGAAAGATGTGAGTGGTTTAGCAGTTTGGCTTGGGCAAATTTTACAGGGCAGGGGTGATATGCCTTACCATGGAGGTCATCTGGGACCGAGAGGCACTGGAAAAGGAGGGGCTGCTTTTGATCATGGTGAAGGTGTCCTGAAGAGAGTGAGCTGGTGGCTCTGTTGATGGATGGGATAGCATGTGGCTGAAAGACCTAGTATGAACATGAGAGAGGTCTGGAACACAAAAGAGAAAGCACTCGGGACTCCCTGTTTATTACGAGACTTAGAAGGAGCCTTGTCTAAACTCCCAGTCTTTTATCGCATTGTTTCATGGGAGTGCACATTGAAGAGGCTCAGGGAGTTGCCCCGAAGTTCCCATCACTGAGCGAGAGTCTCTGGAGTCCAGACCATGGCTCGTTTCTCCATTCTGCCTAAGGGTAGATGGTTAAAGTTTAAATCCAGACGGCATTGAGAAATAGTCAGATTCTAGGCACGAGGAGGCCGGCAGGAAGGGTGAAGGTCAATAGGGCGGCTGGAGGGGAGCTGGGCCTGAACACATCCAGGCTGAGGTGACAGTGGGAGTGGACAGACTGACGGGCAGTCCAAAGCTCACTTAGCACTCTGTGTGAACTTCAGTGCAGACGAGTTGCAGAGAACACTTGGTCTGGAGCCAAGGCAAGGGGATTTGGGGGAAGTACGTTCACTTGTGGGTGCCAAACTCGGAGCCTCGCACAGAAGGAAATGTGTGGCTCTCTCCGAGACACCATGGACACACCTGAATGCTATTCATGTTATCCAGGAGTTGATTTTTTTTCTCAAACAATCCTGCTTTTCTTCCTCCATTTTGTTTAATTTGGGCCAGGGGTCAGAAGGGGGCAAGGTTGTCATTGTGGAGAGCACGGGCCCTTTATTTGCTTCCGTCCTAGGTTCAGAGTGGGTGGGAGCAAACACTGTCTCTTCTTTTGCTCTTCTGCCTCATTGACCCCTTCTAAATCCAACCCAAAAATCTGCACGTAGCCCAGAGGAAAACTGGCAGCACTTTGTAAACTGCCGGTTTCAAATGACTAGGCCTGCACATTTCCACCAACTCCAGCAATTAAAGAGTCTCCAGGGACTTAGGCAGTGCTGATGCCAGTGGTGGGTATTGCCGCTGAAAACGGGAAGAGGCGCTTTCTGAAAATAGACTGCAGGTATGGGACAGTTCATTTCCCGGCTCGATAAGGAGGTCGCCCGTCCTAGGGGGAGTCAGGTAGATTGCTTGCAGACTCAATTTCTCTACCAGTAAAATCTACCCGTTTAGTCCTACTCACTTCACAAGGTTGGCAGGATGGGCAGAATGAGGTGGTAGGTGGGCAGCAGATGCCCAAGGAGGTCTAGATGTTCCTGCTGAGAGAGATGTTCGTCCTTTGTGGAGATATGGTGGCACTGATAGCCATCGTCACCTTGCATATCGCAGGAGGCTCTCCAGTGGGTCGCCTGTAGTCTCTCCATTCTCCCAACTCCACTGGACCCTTTGGCTTGTCCTTTATTATGTGCGATTGAAAGGCAGTCTGGACCGGCGATTCTTTATTATACCTTTGTGGCTGCAGCAGCCTTGGGAAGAGAGATCCTGCTGCTCCCTTTCAGGGAGACTGGTATAATGCCAGTTTGCTGAGTTTGAACAATTGACCATCTGACTTTATCTTTCATTCCCTCAGGATGTAGCCCTACCCCCCAGTTATTAACAAGTGCAAAACAAACTGGGAAACTACCCCCATTTCTATAAAGTTCCAAATATTGGAGTGGAGGGTGGGACAGGAAATGGGTGTAGGAGAGGGGCAGGGAGAGCAAGGTTTCCTGTTTCCCATCACATCCACGGCATCTGTATCCACCTTTCCCATCCACAGCGTCTGTATCCACCTTTCTAATCTATGGCATCTATATCCACCTTTCTAATCCATGGCATCTGTATCCACCTTTCCCATCTATGGCATCTGTATCCACCTTTCCCATCCATGACATCTGTATCCACCTTTCTAATCCATGGCATCTGTATCCACCTTTCCCATCTATGGCATCTGTATCCACCTTTCCCATCCATGACATCTGTATCCACCTTTCTAATCCATGGCATCTGTATCCACCTTTACCATCCATGGCATCTGTATCCACCTTTCTAATCCATGGCATCTGTATCCACTTTTCCCATCCATGGCATCTGTATCCACCTTTACCATCCATGGCATCTGTATCCACCTTTCTAATCCATGGCATCTGTATCCACCTTTCCCATCCATGGCATCCATATCCACTTTTCCCATCCATGGCATCTGTATCCACCTTTACCATCCATGGAATCTGTATCCACCTTTCTAATCCATGGCATCTGTATCTACCTTTCCCATCCATGGCATCTGTATCCACTTATGAGGATTCTGAGTTGCAAGATCCCAAATGGACCTCACGCTGGTTGGTGCTCAGTACTGTTGGCACTGAGAGTTCATTTGTGGCCTCCTGGTGTGCTATTACAGCTATAGAGAAGCCACAGAGCTATATATAATGGCCTCTGGCCCTCTGTGACTCCCTACCCAGGTCTGGGTGAGGTTCTCAGCTGAGGGAAGAGCAGGTAGAGGGTGCTGTGTTGTCCTCCCCTTGAGAACAACAACAACAACAACAACAACAACAAAAATGGGGAGGTCTAGGGCCACACATACTCTGACCTCTAGATGAAACATCTGTTCCCTCCTCACCCAACTGGCTTCTGCCAGGCTGTGGTTACGAGCTCTGGTCCCACCACTCAGTGGGTTCAAGAAGGCAGATTTTGCTGACAGCTCTGGCAAGAGGCCTGATGACAAACACCCTTGGAATGAGAAGCCTCACTAATCCTCCAGGCCAAGCTCCTGCCAAGTTAGAAGCTGCAGAGTCAAGTCAGGGCCACTTTGAGTACTGGTACACCGCCCCAGGGCAAAGTGCTTGTCCTGGGCACAGGGTCACACTTGGTGGTGTCGAGCAGGCTCAGCAAAGCTAGGGCTAGAGGAAATAGGAGCCAAGGAGCAGGAGAGAGGTCCAGGCTCCACACCTACCCAGGGCCTTCTCTCTTACTGTGTTTCCTGTGGTGAGGCGAGCATCATTGTCTGTCCCCCTACTTTTCAGGTAAGGGGATAGGACAGTGACTTGCCCCAAGCCTCAGAATTCCTTTGGTGGAAAGCCGAGATCTGTCTGCATTTTTCATGATCAATGTTCCCTCCTGTAGGATAGTTCCCAGAGAAGGGGTCCCAGGCAAGGAATGAGAGTCTCAGCAGCATGTTCTACCCACAGCAAACATTACTTGTCACATGCTAACCATAAGGAATATTGATATAAGATATGCCTTCCCCACGAAATGATCTGGAACCCGGCTTCTTGTCTATATACACAAGATATATTCGATGCCCTTTAAGGAACCCCGTCTCCTCAGGAGAAGTGTCTGCCCTAAACAGCGGTTCCTTACATATGCTGGCATGTGAGGGACCGCAGTGACAAGTGTGCTGTCCCTGTGTGTCAGTGGTTGTCTTGTCAAATGTGCGCCTGCTCCTGCTCTCTGTACCAGCTCCCTGTTCTGGAACTAGAGCAAGGAGGAGATGAAGCAATGGCATGGGGTGGGGCAGAGGGGGGGGGGGGGGAAGAACAGGGGTAGAGAGCTAACTTTGCTGGGGCTTTTGTGTATGGCACAAGGCTGTACTTCTTTAGATTACCACCTCTTGTCTAGGCACCTGTTGAGTTTTGACATGTGGAGATCTGAAGAGGTCTCCCTTTGTCCCTCTGCCCCTGATGCAAGGCAGGATGAAGTAAAGGAGAAAGCATGCACTTAGGGTCTGGCTGGCTAGTGGCTGAGTCCCGGCTACCTCGAGTGACTCACTGTAAATGGTCTCATCACTACGGCCTTTCTCTTTTACTTCTGTAAGACAAGAGACAGTGTCCCCCGAGCAGGGCGGGCTGGTCATTCAATGCAGTTCTGTTTGTAAGATTTCTAGCCAGCTCTGTTTGGAGGGTCCCCAGTCACCACGCAGGGCTGCCCCACCATGCACAGCTGCCTGTTGCAGGGTGAGGAGGAAGAAAAGGTGACTCTGACTTTGTTATCGGTCCACGCCTGGCAAGCGATGCCGCATTCCAGAGCTGCGTTTGCCCCTCTGCGTTTGAGTCCTTTGTTTCCACATCTGGAGATTGAGGAGAAGAGAGTAATTCCACCCTCAGAGAGTTAACTCGAGGATTAAACAGACGAGGTAATCTCTCTGAACAGCCTGACAAGGCAAGGGTTCCACCTGGTTACCCCGAGGTTGTTCACAGTGACACTCACGGGAGGGAAGCCACCTGCTTGCCCCCAGGACACTGCATCCATCTTCAACACTAGGCGGAACAGACGGGCTCCCTTCCCGCTGTCTTCATGCGGGCGCTCAGGTGGCCCTGCAGAGTTACTACGTACCATCATTTCTGCTGACAGCCTGCTACTCGGTGAACAGAGGTGTCGGGTAAGAGCCTGGAGATCAAAGGCATCTTCACCGGGGACTTCCTTTGTATTTATTCTGCAGTCTTTGAGAACGACTACTTTCTGGCACCACAACTGAGAATGTCTTGAAGAATAGTGTTTGTGTGAGTGTGTGTGTACATATATGAATATATACATGTTAATATATTAATGTATGTGTACATACAGACACACACACACACATACACACACACACCTGAGATGGGAACATCACACTAACAGGACAACAAACCAAGGAGAGTTAGGCCTCCAACACACAAGTACAGAATGCACTCAGGATCTCTCATCACACACACACACACACACACACACACACACACACACACACACACACAGCCTGTGGTTTATATGTATGTGAAGACCAGCAGAGGTTAAATGGCCTGCTGTATTACTCTGGGCTCATTCTCCTGAGGTAGGCTGGAGGACAGCAAGGCCCAAGGATCGGTCTGTCTCTGCTCCCCTCAGGGTGGTGCTTACGGCATATGCAGGTCCATGGCCCCCGCTTTGTTGTTGTGCCTTAAATGCTGGGATCTGAAATCATCTCTGTGCCTCTGCAGCAGGCATTCTCACCCAGAAAGTCATCTCTCCAGCTCCAGGGTAATCCATTTTTTAATCTCTGCCTTTTTCTTTTCTTCCTTCCCTTGCCTTTGAACACCTTTCTTCCCTTCCGTACCCTCTCTTTATTTATTGTACATCTCTTCTTTCATTCACTCCTGTGTCCCTTCTTTAGTTTTTTCCTCCATCTCACTTCTTGACATCTCCTTTGGCCCCTTTCTTTCCCCCTCTTTTAACTCTCCAGCTCCTTGAGTGGTCTTCCCTCAGCAACATTTAGCAAGCTTCTTGTAACACAGGTATCCAAGAAAACATGCCCACTAAAAAAAATAATAATCTTAGCCAGGCGGTGGTGGCGCATGCCTTTAATCCCAGCACTCAGGAGGCAGAGGCAGGCGGATCACTGTGAGTTCATGGCCAGCCTGGTCTACAAAGTGAGTCCTGGACAGCCAAGGCTACACAGAGAAACCCTGTCTCGAAAAAAAAAAGTCTTATATTTTTGGTTGCAAGCCTAGCCTTTAACCTTTAATGCCTGAGCCATCTCTCCAGCCCAGCCAAGGCTAAACAGAGAAACGCTGTCTTGAAAAACAAAACAAAACAACAACAAAGAAGTCTTTATTTTTAAGATTTTTAAAAGTAAAGGTGCCCCTTAGCGCAATTTGAAAGCAAAAATGAGAAAAAGTAGTCCCTGTTCGAATGCTATAATAATAATAATAATAATAATAATAATAACAATAAAATAATAATAATAATAATAATAATAATAATAATAATAATAATAATAATGTGGCCGAAGATGAGCACTAAGAGGGAACCCAAAGGGATTAGATGGGCCATGGGTGGGGCCAAAGCACATCAGAGGACTGGAGCTGGAACCAAAGTCATGCAAGAACCAGGCAGGCGGTGCAGAGCCAGGACATCGTAGGTGATGACAATACCAAACACCCAAGCCTGAGGCAGCGAGTGGACACATGGATGTACAAGTGAAGAGGAAGAGCTAGGGTGGGAGAGGAGTCTTCCGTGTTGTCACATGTGACAGTGGAATGATTCTGGAAGCTTCGATACTAGAGGTGACTTCCTGGGTGTCTGCTTGCAGAATGGCCTCTGGCAACTGGATTACACGGTTCAGCAAGGATGGAAGGAGAGGGAATAGTTAAGAGGACAAGGGTTGCAGTAGTTCAAGGAAGGGACAGTGCTGGCCTAGAAGTCGGGACGACCCCGTGCGTGAGTCAGTCTCTGGGGTCATAGCGTTTATAGTTTACATTTGTGGTTATATATAGACCACTCACTGAGTTCTTTCTAGGTGCTGTGCGGAACCCGTGTACATTGTCTTACTCATTTTCCCATGGTTCTCTCCCTGGCTGTGTGACCAACACTCTGATCTCCTTTCATAAAAAAAGGAAACCAAAACTTAGAAAGAAAAGATACCATAAAAACATCTCTGTCTCTTTCCAACTCTTTCTGTCTGTCTCTCTCTCTCCGTGTGTCTCTGTGTCTTTGTATGATGTGTCTCTCTGTGTTTGTGTCTATGTCTCTGTATCTCTCTCTGTCTCTCTCTCTCTGTCTCTGTCTCTCTCTCTCTCTCTGTGTGTGTGTGTGTGTGTGTGTGTGTGTGTGTGTGTGAGAGAGAGAGAGAGAGAGAGAGAGAGAGAGAGAGAAAAGAGAGAGAGAGAGAGAGAGAGAGAGAGAGAGAGAGAGAGAGAGAGAGAGAGAGAGAGAGAGAGAGCAATCATTCCTTTCCCCAATTTTTTTTGTTCTTCTACTCCCAGTTGTCCTGATGTGTAATGAGCAGGTGGTTAGAACTGGAATTAGGAAGAATTTAAGTGTGTCTCACTTCACACTTCAACGTTAGCTCCTTAACTCCTGGCTTAATGTGAACAGGACTGTAAAGATCCCCATGTGCGGTAGGTAGCTCAGTTCCTGGAAGAGCAGAACCCAGCTCAGTCATCTGCTGCCATGAGCACACGAACCAGCCACAAAGACACAGGCACATACGCAGGGAAGGATTTACTGTTCTTTACTGTTCACTCACCTGCAGTTGCCGTGAGTCAGTCAGTGGCTGTTCTGACCTTAGCTGGACCCACACATCTGGGAGCTTGTGAGCAAGCTGACCCTCTAGCCTTTCCAGTGCTGCCCGCCCCCCCCCCCCCCCATCTTCCAGCAGACTCAGCCAGACATGTTTAAGGTGATGACACACATGCTGCTGACAAAGAGATGGCAACCTGCATAATGCCTTTAGGCTCAGCTGCAGAAACACCCAAGCACTCTTCCCATATCCTCTTGGCCAGGCCACGATAGGAGACCAGCCCAGGTTTGAGAGGCTTGGAATTAGATTGTGCCTGATGAAATTGCAACGTCACTTGGAAAAGTCATGGGCAGGGGCGGGACCTTGGGCCACTGGAACGTACCTGCACGTGCAGGCTCCTTGTTAAAGGAATTAACATCCCTTGTCATGAGTCAGTCATCAGAGCAGAAACCAGCTGACCTAGGCTCAGAATCTGGGAAGACTCACAACTTCAGGATAGACTCAGAAGTTTTTAAATTTAATCTCTGTACATATTACAGACTCTCCTTATTGACCCTGAAATACCATTATAGCTCTCGAAGGGAATGGCCCTCATATTCTAAAGGGATTTCTAGGAACGGAGGTGTTTTATATTAAAGCAGGCAGGCTATGGACCCTGAATGTGATTTTTCTCCTGAGATCTGGGAGGCGCCAAGAGAAGAAAAGATGTTATTTGACCGTCTAGGATCCAGCAGATGACAACAAGCAAACAGATCTCAAACTAAAGGTGGGCAGAGGAGAAGTAGGCAGGAGTGAAAGACCCGAGACTAGGCTTTGGGTCAGAAGGTTTTTCACCCATCACAGGGAAGGGGAGCCCTTTGGCCAGTGTACACATGACCCTCCCTTCTCTCAGCCTTCCTTGATAGCAGATTTCCCTCGGCCTGCTCGTGCTCCTGAGTGACAGACACTGAGCGATGATGCTGTCTGTCTCTTTTCACGAGGCTGCTTTAAATCTAATGCCTGCCCACCTGACTAAGGAGCCCATGAGAAGGCTTGTGGCTGCCACACTGACCTTGAGGACTAAGTAATAGATAAAACAACTATTTGTTACTTTGGTGAAACTATAAATCAAGAAGACAAAACAATGACCCAAGCAGAAAGGACACAGATTGCTGCTGTCCCCATCGATGCCTGCCAGCTAATCAGCTAATTGAACAGAGGCTGCTAAATTCTTGTGGAAGAAGAGGCTTAAGGAGGCCTGAGCGGTTAACCAATGCAGAGACCAACTTTGGGTTTGAAGGTGACTTTGAATCTCTTCCCAGATTTCTTTAGGACCTCTGCTCCACCCTTTCTTCTAGAAACCTCCTTGGCTTTTCTGGAAAGGAGTGTCAACTCAAGGCCTGTAGGAGCAGAACACAATGCCCAGCAGACTGCAGAATCCACATAGCCAGGTGGAACCCGCGGGATTTTAATTAAGTCTTAAAGAAAACATCAAGCTTAAACATAGCAAATACAGGAGGAAAAGAACCACACAATTATCTTGATTTAAAAAAAAAAAAAAAAGAGGGTGAGGCACTTGAGGAAATTTAATGTTCTTATTTATGATTTTAAAAACCAGCTGCTGATGCAACAAGGTTGGGACTCCCTAACTGGGAGGCTGGGACCTCCTTGAGCTTAATGGTGTGAGGCGTTAATAGCATTTTCCATTGCCGTCTGGACAGCGGGATCACCTGTCTCACCCCACTCCACCTCTTGTTGCAGATGCAGGCAGATTAAACTCTTCAAATGAAAGAAGCTGAAGTTACACGCATTTGGAACAAGCTGTAGCTGGCCCTAGCAGTGGATGATAAAGTGATTTACTAAAACATTGAGAAAAATCAGACTTGCTTAAACTGTTAGAAGCAGGATGGGGAGAAAGTGACTGGGTATGAGCCTGGCATCTTAAAACCAGTTACTTCCTACAGCCCTGCAAAAACCAGTTAGGAAATATAGGGAACCAGTAACAACCGCTATAGAGCAGTTGCAATTAATAACGTAGCAAAAATGTGAAAAGTGAAAGCTGCTGTAAGAACTGAATTAGTACATGTTTTTTTAAGACCTCCAAAAAGAAAAACGGGATATTCAACGTGTTAAGGATAACTGTTCCTGTATGGCTCACTTGCCATGTTCACCCAAACTCTCAATGAAGATTTTAAGTAAAACTCAACAAAGGCATTCTGAAATTCACCTAAAAGGACGTGTGTATAGGAGCAACCACAGACACATTTCTACAAAGTACAATAATGAGATAGAGAACTTGTCTTGTCAAATGTTCGGCCTTACCAGTATCAGTCAGTAGAGCCAGGCATTTGGAAATCATTTGTTAGCACCCTCTTTATGTTGCACACGAAAAAGAAAACATCTGGGTAGCTAAAATTACACAAGGTATAGTTGTAGTGAAGAGAAGTACAGGGCTATATTCAGATATGTGGGCATATTGTGTGTATATGTAAGATATACAGTTATGGTGAAAAATATCTCAGTAATGAAAAACCATGAGATCATAAACAGTGTGGGAAAAATTGTTGTATATAAACCAGATGAGATTAAATCAATAGTCAATAAAGTTTACATTTTAAAACTGAATCAACACTGAGCTGGCGAGATAGCTCACAAGTAAAGTACTTGCCACCAAGTCTGATGACCAGAGTTTGTAACCCAAGACCCACATGGTGGAAGCAAAGAACCAACTCCCACAAGTTGCCCTCTGACCTCAGCTCATGTGCACACATGAGCCCACACAAACAATTGACACAGGCTCCTCACAAAATTAACAAAACATAATAAAAGCATTTTTAAATTAATAAATAAAATTTAATTCATCTTTTAAGTCTTTTGTTTTGTTTTTGTTTGTTTGTTTTAGTTTTTGAGACAGGGTTTCTCTGGACCCTGGCTGGCTGGACTCGCTTTGTAGACCAGGTTGGCCTCAAACTCACAGAGATCTGCCTGCCTCTGCCTCCCAAGTGCCAGGATTAAAGGCGTGCAACACCATCCCTGGCTATCTTTTAAGTCTTTTTGAGAATTTCATATATGTATATTGTGTTTATATTGTCATTTTTACACCTTCTCCTCCCACTTCTCCTGTGCCCACCTACTTCCTCTCTAATTCATGACCTCTTACTTAATTATATATGTATATATATAATTTAATAATATATAATAATTTTATATAATTTATATTATATAACATAATTATATAATCATGTGATATATTAGTATGTTATATAATAATAAAATAATTACTATAAATAGTTATATGCATTATACATAACTGTATATCCGTATACCGCTGAGCCTATTTAATATTGTTCCTATGTACATGTGCTTAAGTCTGACCACTTTGGATTGGACAAACGGCTGGAGGCTTGTTCCTAGAGAAGACCCAGTTCTTCCTCTCTCAGCAGCCATTAATTACCTATAGCTCTTCATATAGAGGTAGGACCTTGTAAGATTTCTCTGTCATCGACACTGGCATGTCAGTGGGTGGTGTCATTGTGTTGGTTCTCTTTAAGCAACTGCACTGCGGAGATTTCATAAGCATATCTTCCCCGTTGTATATAGAAGACCATGCTGATCTCATAGCAGACATTCTGGTTCCCTCGGTCTCACAGTCTTTCTGCTGCCTACGCCTGGGTGTCGCATGGGCTTTCGCTGCAGGAGCTGTGTTTTAGACGTATCTGTTGGGGGCTGGATAAAACCATGAAGGGTGCACAGAGAAGAAGCCAACACCCAATAGTCATGTGAGACAATGAACATGACGAGTAACCAGAGAGATGAAAATTAGTGCTGCTATTCGTGCATCTCAGACGGACAGCACTCTATCAAGAAATGTCTAGTTGGGTGAAACTTGGACTCTCCTTTATGTCTGTGCATTATGAATAGGATAACATTTTAGGGCAAAAGTTGGAAGTACATTGATCACACTTGGCTTTGTGTGAGCAACCTAATTGCTAGGGATCTCCTGTACTTAAAAAACCTGCTGGAAAAAAAAAAAAAAAAAAAGCTCACTAGTTGGGGAGTTATTGGATAAATTATTATATTCAAACTGTGGGGGTAGCCTTGATCCTTTAACAGCAAAATAGACTTGGGATGGAGCTGGGGGTCGGGTGACAACACTTCGTTAACATGAGAGAGTCCCTTGGTTTGTTCCCTACATAGCAATACACACATAGGTTTACTATCTGTATTAATAGCGTTATGTCTTAAAACTATTTTTAAAAGCAACAGAAGAGCTGGGCATGGTATGGCACATCTTTAATCCCAGCCCTTGGGAGTCAGAGGCAGATGGATCTGTATTAATTATGAGGCCAGCCTTGTGTACAGAATGGCTCCAGGACAGCCAAGGCTACCCAGAGAAACCCTGTCTCAGAAAAAAAAAAAAAAACAGAAGCAACATAAGATATATAATCTTGTTTGGGTTATATTGCTTATGTGTAAACGCCACAGTATAACAGGGTAGGAGTGTGGTCCAGGTGTAGGGTGTTCGCCTCGCATACTGGAAGCCCTGGGTTTGATCCCCAATACCAATCCTTGAAGTGTTTTAAGTGATACTAGCTCAAGGAATGATGTCTTCATAGTAAGGTGTTCATCTCCCGGGTGGGGGGAGGTGGGGGAGAGGGGGCGGAGCTTTGAGAGGGCTGTGGAGAGAAGAGTCATGGCAACTGCTATGTTCACTTCCTCAACATGTGTCTGCATTTGAACATTTGCTGTGAACATTTTTGATAATTTAAAAGTAAAATGTAACGCCGCGCTCTTAAGTCAACAATTCTTGTGTTAAAAACACGAAAATTCATAAAAGGTAGGTAAGTATAGCTAAAGCCTTTTTTCTCCCTGTGACGTAATGACTCTCGGGAGTTTCCGATGACAGGGAAAACAACTTCAGAATGAGGTGAGGGGAGCAGAAAAGACGGATGACAAGAGGGCCCCGGTTTTGTTTCCCTGTCCTTGGCCATCTTCTGCTTGACCCCTCGGCAGCCATTTACTTGTGTTGAGGCCCACTTTCAGTTTTTGCCATCCAGCCAAACCCCTTCCCTGGAGAGAGATAGGGCTACAGAGATAGAATGGCAAACATTACTGTTAGAATGATCACGGGTGCCTGTCAGAGTTCAGGGTCTCAGAAGGCCAATCAAAAACCGAGGATGCTCTTCCCCGAAGCTGAACATGGAAACAGATACCGTAACACAAGTGGTTATGTAAAGAACAATAAATAAGCTCTGTGTGTGTGTGTGTGTGTGTGTGTGTGTGTGTGTGTGTGTGTGTATACATGTGCCTGCTTACACATGCAAGCTTCTGTGTGTAAAGCTTCAAACATTTGGATATCTTAAAAACATTTAAGATATCATAATACACAGAATTCTGAAGCCTGAAGGAGGGAGATGAAATAATGGAGAGATCTATTTGGAAAGCATTAAGAGATGATTCAAAGCCAGGCATGGTGACACGCCTTTGATCCCAGCACTTAGGTGGCAGAGGCAGGGCCATCTCTGAGTTCAAGGCCAGACTGGTCTATAGAGTGAGTTCCAGGACAGCCAGAGCTACACAGAGAAACCCTGTCTGTAAAACAAACACACACACATGAAAAGAAAGGGAGAAGGAGAGAGAGAGGGAGAGAGGGGAGGGAGGGAGAAGGAGAGGGCTCAAGAGAATAAGGAAAGACATAGGTAAGATGCTTGGTAGATAAAGGTACCAAGCCTTACAATGATCATCTGAGTTCAGTGACAACATAAATTTAATCCATCCCTAAGACTCCCATGATGAAAGAAGAGAGCTGACTCCTGCAAGTTATCCTCTGACTTTCACATGGATGGCACCTCCCCACACTCCCATCTCTTTCTCCCTCCCTCCCTCTCCCCACAACACAGTAGAGTATAACAAATTTTGTAAAATGGTTAAGTGGTCGGGCATGTGGTGATAGGACATTCAGTAGTACTGCTCTAAAGTTCAAAGATGATTCCTTCATAAAAAAAAAAAAAAAGTAGCATCCCTATGTGATGGAAATGAAGTTCCTTTTAAAGGCAAGGTCAAGAGGCTCAAGATGAAATTGTATTATCATCATCCAGCACAGAGCTCAGCAGTCCCTAGAAGCTGGAGCTGTGCAGCGGCTTGGCTAATGAGAAAAGCGCATCATCTGCCAGTGCCTCAGGGGCCATCTCTTCCTCCTTGGCAAGCAGTACACAAAGGAAGCTCAAAACGGAGAAGGGACCTAGAAGGTCATCTGGGCCATTTATTTGTTCAAGCTCCCTTCCAGGCCCTTTCAGAAACAGGCATGCAGGGTTTCAGTTTCACTACAGTGTAAGCAGTGGGCTTCATGCTTCACCCTGGGCTGGGTTTTTAATGAAACCTAAAGATTTCTTCCTACACAAGGGGGGCCCTAACCTTTGGCAAAGGGGAAGACGAAGAGCCGGGCCAAACACAGCCTAGCTGCATCCTCTCGTTTCTTCTCCAGGCATGAAAGGAGCAATTGTAAAACTCAGATGAAACCAGAAGTTAAGATTCAGAATGCCCAGCATAAACATTTGGTCTGTTATTAAGTCCAGTCTCACCAGCTAGACAAAGGGGCACAATCCACCCATTGTTCCGCGGATGTTTGCGCAGCCCACAGTGGCTGAGCCTCTAGAGGGTCCAAGTAGAAGTTAGGTTGTCTCCATTATGCCCTTTCCGATCTGCTAAATGATTGTTAACAACGTGCCCCTTCTCGCCATCCGTGTAGCCACTGCTAACGTGCTTGTGGTGTGTCACAACAGCCTTGTGCCTGACCTGTCTCCACCTGGGCCCCTTCAGCCCATTAGAATACCAGAGTCTTATTCGCAGCTCACTGTTAGGTCTCTCCTCGGAAAGGCTCCTGTGACATCCAGAGCTGTTTGGTTTGTTATGTCCCGCAACCCTCTTGCCCGTAGCCACATCGTTTATAGTTTTCCCTGAACTTATTCTGTCTTCGGTTCCAGGCTCCAGCTACCGACAACTATATGTAGTCACTCAAAAACACAAACTAGAAGCATGGGGACATAAGACAGAATGCACTTGCCTCCACTGCTCAGGGCGCTAGCCTCTATCCCCAGAAGCAGTTAGCAAACGAGGGCTTAGAGAGATGGCTCAGTTGGTAAAGTGCCTGCCACAAAACCATTAGGACCTAAATTTAGGTCCCCGGAGCCCATGTGAAAACCCAAGAGGGCGAGAGGCTTGGAGACAGGTGACACCCTGACACTCATGGCCAGCCAGCCTAACTAAATTTATGAGTTTCGGGTTCAATGAGAGACACCGTCGTGAACAATAAAAGGTGGAGAATGATTGAGAAATGACACCCAACATAGCTACCTCTTGCCCCACGTGCAATCTTGTACACCCATATGCACACGTGCACATGCTTCCCCAACAAGTACACAGACAACACAACACACACATTCACTGATATCTGAATGTCTGCGTTAATGTTGTGCCTCGACTGCCTTTTTGCCGGTTCCTATCTCTCCCAAGATGCAGCTGCTCGAGATGTCTTCGCCAGGATCGCTCCCTTACCTCTTTTGTGTTCCGGATGGCTCCCTACACTCAGGATGCACAGAGACGTACTTCCATCCTATACCACTCCACCCCACCCTAACTAGCTAATGGTCCGTCTCTGTGACTCACCTGGGAAACACAGGAAACTCTATCCATCACACCATTCAGCGTGCCTGGCATGTAGTTGATGCGCCATGTGTATCTTAGAATTACTATTGCTGTGACAAAACACCGTGGTGGTTGTCTCATGATACCGACCTCGCCATAATTCTGGGTTCTACACTGAAACTCTGCTGTGCCTTCATAAAAGGCCTTTCCTTAAGAATTCTGATCTAGCCAGAGTGCCAAGCCTCAGCTTGTCTCCATGAACCCTCCAGTCCTGGGGCTTCTGCTTCGACTGAGGCCACATATTCACTCTTAGCCTCACCTGGCCTCACATGGTGCCAAACTCCATGGCCCCTTCAATGCCTTCAAAACCAGGATCCCGGGAGACTCTTACACATGCCACCATCAACCTTGGCCACCTCTAGAACGCACCTTCCATGTTGACGCCAAGGAAACATTTCTCAGAACATTTCACCTCAGTGATGCTCGCCTCTTCTTAGTCATTACACACTTCTCAGATCCAGGTAGCCAGCATCAGTTGTCCCACTAAAGCAAAGGTTGCACTTCTGAGATCTTGATCTCTTATTAGTCACAGCTGATTCTTCAACCCCAGTTGACCAAAACAAGAGATTCTTTTAAGATTTATTTATTTCTTTATTATATATACAGTGTCCTGCCTGCATGTACACCTGCAGGCCAGGAGAGGGCATCAGATCACATTATAGATGGTTGTGAGCCACCATGTGGTGCTGGGAATGGAACTCAGGACCTTTGGATGAGCAGTCAGTGCTCTTAACCTCTGAGCCATCTCTCCAGCCCCCAAAACCACAGAGTCTTAAACTCAAAGTATCAAATGGTCTTAATATAGTCTTTAAGGGACTCAAAACTTTCCTCTGAAACTTCACATGCCAGGCCTCCCTAGGCCAATCTGGTAGAGGCATTTTCTCAGCTGAGGTTTCCTCTTTCCAAATGATTGTAGCTTGTGTCAAGTTGACACAAAACTAGCCACCACAATGCATGGGATAGGAGAAATAAGTATGTGTATTTTTCTAAACTTTTTTTTTTTCATTCTCTTTGTTTTGCCTGATAAGACAGGAGTCACTCATGTTCTGCCTACTGTGTTCTTGGAAATACACTTAAGATGAAGAAGGACAGATGGCAGTAGGGTCAGACATAAGTTGGTTAAAGTCTCTCATCACTCCTAGAGAATCACTAAGTGGTTCTGACCTGGGTTGGCTTAGAGCTGATACAAATCTAAACTCCTGTGTTGTTCCAGGCCAGCTGTTGCCAGCAAACCGCAATACACCAAGCCCCATTGACCCTGACACCATCCAGGTCCCAGTCGGGTATGAACCGGACCCGGCAGACCTTGCCCTCTCCAGCATCCCGGGGCAGGAAATGTTCGATCCTCGCAAACGCAAGTTCTCTGAAGAAGAACTGAAGCCACAGCCCATGATTAAGAAAGCTCGCAAAGTCTTCATTCCCGATGATTTGAAGGTAAGTTGGAACTGGTAATGAGGCTGTGGGCAGGTGGAGAGTGGGATTAGGGGGAAGCTAAAGGGGTAAATCCAGGAAGCCCATGTGCACTCGGAAATGAGGGGCCTGTGTTCTGATTGTTTGTTGGCACGTGAGTTCTTGGCACTGTACTTCCTCCCTAGGGGTTTTCTGAAACATGCTTTCATGTCTTGATATGGATCAGACATAGGGAGAAGTAAAAGGCTAGAGGGATGTTAAGAAGTCCCAAACGGAAGCAAACTGGCCCCTGTATAAGGGATCCCATGATCCCATGGGCCCGTGTATCAAACCCAAATCTTTCAAGGTTGCAAAGGGGGTGGGGAGGAGGAGATGATTTGAGAAGGGCACATAGCCTGGACCTCAGTTCTCTGAGGCTTACCTCCAGTGTCCACTGTTTGTTGATAATGAACTCTACCATCTCCCAGAGGGCCTTGGGTACTAAACAAGTCTGAATTTCCTCCTCTGTCTTGCTGGCTCTGGATGACCAGCATGGCATGTCAGAGGTGGTGGGCAGAGACGGTGGATTTTATTTGTGTGTCATGTAAGGCCCTCTCAACATTAGCTAAGCACTGAAGTCTGGGAGCTTCTGTCTACCGTATTGAAGGGGATACATCATTCATCTGGGGAAACAGATTCATCTGTTTATTCTGATGCATTTACTTTAGGACAACGAATATCCCTGACATTCTGCCAGCGCAGCCCGATTTGGTTAGCCATTTCATAGCACTTTTTCTGTGTATGCATTTTTTTCCAACCATGAGAACAACAAATGATTGTATGTAGTCAAGGCATTAGGATCAAGCATTATTAGCTCTTTTCTAATGTCTGATTCCCACTAACTAGACCTGAATATGCTTCATATAGAGACACCCTCTAGGAAGATGAGAGTCTGGGATGCTGTGTGAACTAAGTAGGACAGACTTTCTGCCATTTAGTATCTAGAAAGAACACAGGAGGCAGATGTACCCAGGAGACCTAAAGCATGGCTCTTATCCTCACACCCGAGACCTCTTTAATTGCTACAGAACGGAGCAGGGTCAGGGCTGACATCCAAAGTTATCACTTTACAGTTGAGGTTATGGAGAAGCAGAAAGGGGAACTGAGGTGAACCCGACTTTTAGAGTAAGATGGGTTCTAGAAAGGCCACTGTAGCATGTTAGCCCAGACAAGGGGCCCTGGAATAACAAATGAAGAGCTGTCACCCTAGGATTCAACCCAGAGAAGTCTACAGGGAAAAATAACAGAAAAATCTAACCTTCTCAGGGACTCCATGGTTGAACTATAAGGGCCTGTGGGATTAGGTCCAAGCTGAGTAAAGTGCCTTCTTGCAGTTGGATGCCCTCTGGGATCTTGAGTTCTTAGTAATCTATTCCTGTGTATTGCAGAGTTTTATCCCTTTACCTAAACCAGGAAGTCTATTCAGCCGGAGCCTCTTCTTGACTTGGAAATGGTTTGACAGGATGTTACCGAGTAGTAGATTAAACTTCTGGCCAGACCTTCACAGAGTCTCCAATTTTGCGTACTTGAAGAGTGAGCGTATTTAATGGCCCATGTACTCTTGGCAGCAAAGAGGCCATGATGAACCATCTGGGCTGGAATTCTATGTATCACTGCTGTCCTGGCTAAGCCTGCCCTTTCTGCATGGCGGGTAGGAAATTGGCAGGAGCCTTCCCCTTCAGTGTACCCTTAGAGATTTGTTTCAAATGGCAGGTGAAACCTCAAGGCACAAGTCTGGAGCTGTGAGATGCAGAAAGAAGAGCTGTGAGGGGCGCTCCTCTCAGTAGAGAGGACTGAGCTGGCCTGGGTGGGAGACAAGCAAACTAATGGGGTGGCACCGAATATACCAAGAGTGGCCTTCCCCACAAGTGCCTGTTTCTTCTCTGAAGCTGGCGTTTTGGTTAGTATACACACAGAAGGAGCACTAAATGATGTCATACAGGGTTCCTAACTGATAATGCATATTCACATGTATTCCTTACCACAGGTAAGGGTCATTTGTTCACTTGACAAATCTCTTTCAGAGGCTTAGGGGATGCTGAAGGGAGCCAACATTGACACTGTGCTATTTCTCATAGAAGTCCTAGTCTGTACAGAAGAGGGGAGGGTAAGTCTGTTAGAAGTGAGCGGGATCGGTGGGTCCCACTGAGTAGTCGCATAGCATCAGCTATGGGAGGGTACAGGATGGAACAGGCGATCCAGTGTCAGATCTATCATTCCCTCCGGAGATTCTGCCTCCCTGTCTCCAATCAGAACGACGAAAGGAGGCAAGCTGGCCTTTCTAGGCCAGGGCATTCCTTCTTCAATCACTCCCATCCTCTCCATCCTTTCTTACAGCTCTGGTCTTTCCTTCCCTCCTATTTAAGAGTCTTATTCTCCATTCTACACGTCAGCTAGCTCAACTGCACATGTGCGGGAAAAGCACTTTACAAGTCATAAGAGGTCTGAGCAAAACCTCCTGGAGAGAATTGAGTAAGAAGGAGATGGTTACATTAAGGTCAGTTGGTGACTGCTTGGTCCTCAAAGACATGGTCAGAACTGTCACAGAGCACCAAACCCATTCTACAACTTCCCCCTGAGGGCTTGCTCTCATGTACAGCCTCACCTCCTGCCCCCCTCCCCCCGTGTCCCCCTGTGTGTAGGTTCTGATTGGTTCTGACTCAGCCCTTCATTGGAATGTTCTTGGAAACCACACTCCTGGGCAGACTGACAAGTGTGGTTGGCTTCCTGATACTCCAAAGGGGCGGGAATGGAGGATGACATCCAAGTCACACAAACGGCCTCCATCAAAGCTGGATGCTCCACTGCTATGAAGGTCCCTATGGTTCCCCTCACCCGTGTGATGTCACTGGACCTGCCAGTCTCCCTTTCTGCCCATCCCACCAGCTTTGAGAAGCACAAACACCAAATTCTACCAACAACCATAGTATACCTGTCCCCACTTGCTCCCCTGGGTATGCCTCAAAGGGATTGCTCCTCCCTAAGAAGAATTGTTATTATTATGAGGATCACTTTTTTCATCCTGCTAACACTATGAAGTATATAGAAATCGAGAGGCACTTTATGAACAAAGGACAATCTTGTGACCAGCAGACAGGAAGTACCTTCACACACTTTCCACCTCATACGCAAGGTACTTGTCTGATGAGCATAATGGACAGATATAGGGGCAGATCACTTATCCTGAACTTCTTTTAAAGCCTTGAACCCCTCCCATGTGAATGACACCCTTCAATGCCAACTGTTCTTGGCATCCCGTGAAGGAGAGGGATTGGCCTCACCCACTTATTCTAGGTGGTATGAGCTTAAGTACCAGCTTTGCTAAAGAGAGACATTCGCTGTAGCAAGTTGTTGATACAAAAGGAGTTGGCGAAAATTCCTTTTGGCACCATCCCCTTTCCTTTCTCTTGGTAATGGGAGCAGTGATGGAGGCAGATATGGGAATTCCAGATACCGTAAGCAGTTACACAGGAAATTAGAATACATTATTTAAATGTTAGCCATTGATAGGAGTACACTGAATAATGAAAGCTAATATATTTTTTAATTTCTGTTTTCAATTACTGAAGTGGACATGGCCCTTATGTGATATTCTGGTAGCTCAGGATAGAAAGTAAAAGAGTAGGAGATCCTCCCTCTGCCTGTTGCCTTGCTGCTTTGGTCTCTCTTATAGAGGCACCTATATTGGCCACTATAAATCCATCTGGGCTGCTCATTATTAGTAAAGTATAATTTTAATCAAACTATGGTAAACATGTGTGTTCTCCAGGGGCTTGCTATTGTTTCTACCCACATCACAGTGTGTCACACACATCTTTGCAGTTCCCCCCACCCCCCCCCACCCCAGGTCTTTATTTTTAAAAACTGTAGAGTGTCACTTTGTGTGACTTTATGATAATTTAGTTACCATAAACTCTACTATAGATGGTTAGTTTTTCTCATTTTTAGCTTTTGTAAATAGTTTTGTAATAAAAAATTGCACCTTTGTCTATGTATATGGAAAGTGCTAGATGTAATCATAAAGGTGGGGTTGCTACATCGACAGTGTATTCATTGAGAAAGATTTTGGGGAGACTTGGCATGGTGGTGATAAGGAGGCAATGGCGGGAGGATCAAGAGTTCAAGTGGCTATGGCTTCATGGTAAGTTCAAGACCAGCCTGGGTCATGTAAGACCCTAAGAGGTCCCCCTCAGTCACAGTCATAGGGGAAGGGAGTAAGGGGAAAATGGGAGGGAGGGAGGAATGGGAGAATACAAGGGATGGGATAACAACTGAGATGTAATATGAATAAATTCATAAACTGTATTTTAAAAAGACCCTCTCTTAAAGGGGGGTGCTGTTAGCAAATTAAAAACACAAATGATGCATGTGTATTATTGAGAGATATTAGCAATTATTGCCTTCCAATAGCACAGTCCAAACACAGAGAAGGCCACGTGTGTATTCAGGGGAGAAGAAAAAAATAAGTTAAAAAAAACCCATTCAACCAAGAGAGTGAAGAAAATTGGAATGGAATTTAGGGTGTGTGGTGAGCCTTCAGCTTTGAGCTGAGCTCTGAGCTTTGCCTCGCTGGGCACACAACTGTGTTGGGCAAAGCCTGTTTTGACAGGTTGGTGTTTTCTCTAGGAAGGAAGCCATGGCTGGCAGACCGTACCCTCAGACATGTAGAAGCTGTAAAGGAAGGAGACAGGAGTTAAGAGACCCAGGCTTGTGTCTCAGCCCACCCCTGGCCGCCACCCAGGGCAGCTGAAACCTAATATCTTGTTTCTTTTTCCTTCTGTAACTAATGAGCAGGATGACAAGTACTGGGCGAGGCGCAGAAAGAACAATATGGCGGCCAAGCGCTCCCGTGATGCCCGGCGGCTGAAGGAGAACCAGATCGCAATCCGGGCCTCGTTCCTGGAGAAGGAGAACTCGGCCCTCCGCCAGGAGGTGGCTGATTTAAGGAAGGAGCTGGGCAAATGCAAGAACATACTTGCCAAGTACGAGGCCAGGCACGGGCCCCTGTAGGATGGCATTCTTGTGGGCTGGCTTTTGAGTAGATGGACAGCTTGTTTCCTGTCTGGTAGCACCACACCCAAACCAATCTTTCTGACATCAGCACTTTACCAGAGGCATAAACGCAACTGACTCATTTTGGTGTGCGTCTGTGTGCGTGCGTGCGTGCGTGCGTGCGTGTGTGTGTGTGTGTGTGTGTGCGTGTGTGTATACACGTGCTTATGGTCCCATGTGTGGTCAGTGGTATTCGTGTGTGTGTGTGTGTGTGTGTGTGTTCCTTCACACTTGCCATTTAAAGATAGTCCTCTTGTCTTTTAGTTCTGAACAAGAAAGGTGCCATGTTTTTATTAGACTCTGGAGACCCCTGTGGGGTTTCCTCCCCGTCCCTTCTCCACTCCTGCCCCTCTCTGCCTTGCTTCATGTTCCAGCGATCTTACTTTGCCAGGGTCTGCGTGGCTTCAGGAAGCAGGGCCCTGGTAAAACGCTGGGTCTCAGTTATCAAGAACATAAGCTCTTGTTTCTCTTTCAACCACGAGTTAACCATGCTAAAGAGGTGCGTAGCATACCCTAGCGCTACACTGCAGCTGAATTCCTTCATAGGTGGCCCCTCTCTCTCCTCCCCCTTCCTCGTTTTCATTTCAGTTTTGGTGATAATTGTCTTCAAATCTAAAGTGCTGTTTAGATTTATAGATCCCATATTTACTTACTGCTACCTACTAAGTTTCCTTTTCATTCTACCAACCCCAGTAAGTAAGTACCATTATAGAACACAGAGTGTGTTTTTGCACTGTCTGTACCTAAAGCAATAATCCTAGTGTACGCTAGAGCATGCTGCCTGAGTATTAACTAGTGGACGTAGGAAATTCTCCCTACCTAGGAATTTCACTGTCTTTTAAAAATCAAAATTAAAGTAATGCATTTGCGCATGACCAGAATATTCTCAGGACAGGGAAGCAGAGGGCAATGGGAGGCCTAAGAATGAGGGATTAATTTATCAGTACATAAGCCAAAAAGAAAAAAAAATGCATCTTGGAGAAGCCTTTGCCATGGGTGTGCTTCGTTTTGCTGTCTCCCTTCCCCAGACCCCTTCCCCCACCTCCCACTTTTCTAGTTACCCTTTTCCATTTCCTTCCTGACATCCAAGACGATTGACTTACTTAAGATTCAGTTCATCCAGGTTTGTTTTTTTTTTTTTTTTTTTTTTGTAACATATATATTTTGGGAGGACATTTTGCTGTTTTTAGAAATCAGTTAATTAAGTTTGAAAGTTGTTTTGTAAAGCCCCTTTCTCCCTCGTGGTGCCCTTTTTTTGAATGCCTCAGAAATTCATGATTCTGGAGCCTGTGTTTCCTCTGTTTGCTTTTGAACGTATGTGCGCCTATCACGTGGACTTCTGAAAAATGAATGTAAAAGACACTGGTGTATCTCAGAAGGGGATGGTGTTGTCACAAACTGTGGTTTATCCAATCAATTTAAATGTTTACTATAGACCAAAAGGAGAGATTATTAAATTGTTTAATGTTTATACAGAGTAATTATAGGACGTTCTTTTTTGTACAGTATTTTTCAGATATAAATACTGACAATGTATTTTGGAAGACATATATTATATATAGAAAAGAGAAAAAAAAGGAAAACTATTCCATGTTTTAAAATTATATAGCAAAGATATATATTCACCAATGCTGTTCAGAGGAGTGCTTTGGGGGGTTTTGAAGTCTTTAATATTTTAAACCTATTACTGACACATCAGCATGCTTTCTGCTTAAAATTAAAATTTTATGACAATATTGAGGCTTGCTGTGACGAATCCTGCTCCAACGCTTTCTCGTTTCTTATCAGGTCTCAGAAGGAAGTCAGTTAACGTCACCCAAAAGCACAAAATGGGTTTTAGTCAAATATTTATTGGATGATACAGTGTTTTTTAGGAAAAGCATCTGCCACATAAATGTTCACTTCAGAATTCTGAGTCGCTGGAACGGAATGTTGTTGCCAGGGCCCCAAATGGTTTTGTTCCCTTTCAGCCTGTGCATCTCATGCAGTGTAAGGTTGACCTCGGTGCTATGTGTATGGCTTATAATTTGATAGACGTTTCGACTTTAAAGATGGCTGTTCCTTTGTTTCGCTTGAGTTGTGTAATGTCAAGAGAGTCTGCTGTTTCTTCAAAGGCACATTTTTGTGCTCGATTAAAATCCCCTTTCATCCGTGGATGTTTTCCAGTCTCCTGCCTCCACCGTGTCTGAGTTCTCTGCAGATCCGGTGATAGCCTTCTCATTTCGTCAGCTGTTGTTCTCCGTCTAGTGTCACAGCTCTGGAAAATGAGACCTGTAGGATTTCATCCCACGTACATGTTTTGTTCCAAGCCATAAGTAATGGTGGGGAAGAGAGAGTGTGAGACTCAAAATACAGTTGTCAAATAAATTACTAATAAAAAAAAAAAAAAGTCCCAACAATCTAACATAAAACTAAGAGATGATTCAGTAGTAGCTGTGGGATGACAAAGAGTTGGTCTTTTTGAAGATTAAAAAGGGTAGTTTCCAAACTGTCCAGCGACAGTATTCATCAGAACAAAAATGAATATATTTGAACTTAAGTAGAGAAGAGTTGAAGTGTTGCAGCGTGGACCATCGAGATTCACGGAGCCATCCAGTAGTAGCTGACAGAAAAAAAAAAAAAACATACCTGCTCTTTCTTGGAATTGTTTTTAACCAAATTAACACCATAAATGTTCTCTGCAGGAGACATAAGAACAGATCATAATAAAACTTCCTATTTTGTATGCCGGGAAAGGTTCTAGAGACCTACCTCACTAAAAACAAAACGAAACAGCAACAGCAAATCAACGCTTTGGAATCTCCACAGGTGCCTTATCCACAGTTAATTATCAACCCCCCTCCCCCAGGCCGACTTCTTCTATCTGTGCATGGACCTTAACTAGATGAGGCAAACCAATGTCCCGAGCAGCTAGGCCCCAGGATCAGATGATCGCCGCAGATCACAGACATTAGGATGTCCTGTTGTCAACTGTTACCATTTCAATGTAGGCATCTTCCCATGAGTAAATTATTTGACCACTAAAAAAATGCATCCAAGCTGTAGCATGCTGGGTCGTTTATACATAACGTGGAATGAGCAGCGTAGCACTTCCCTATTAGGTCATGTCAACTCATTTTTTTCAACTATGTTTTCAAAGGAAGTTAAAAAAAAAAAAAAAAGGAATCCATGTATCTCTCTGCTGAAGCTACACCTTAAGGGAAAGGGAGGGCTATAAACAACAGTCTCCAACTCTAGAGGAAGTGGTGCTTTGAACCATTCACAAACCACTCCAGGCATGGCTGGGCTAGGCCTTCGCCTCTAAATAAAAGAGGCCCCTAAGGAACCATCCACTGAAGCAGAAGGAGCCTGCGTTTGAGAAGGGCATGATGGGATTCAGTCACTGGGTGAGTGGGAAGCCAGATAACTGAACACAGAGGTTCCTTCTAACCCACTAGCTCAGTGTGGGAATTTACATTAATCCTAAAGGTATCTTTGAAATGGCTACAGCCTTGTGTTTGGAAGATCTGGGGAGAGTCATGGGTGGCAACTTTCTTTCCTGCCCAAGGGTGAAGCAACTAACATCATGGAAAATACAAGTTACACTTTGATCTTTCTAAGAGTTCATCTATTTCTGTCCTTATTGCTCCTTTTAGAAAAACTCAGCCGTTGTCTCAGTTAAATAGTGAGATCCTCAGGCAGTGGCCGACTGGGCTGTCTGTATGTGGCCTGTCTCCACAGGCCAGGATTTAGCACTGGGCTCAGTTTCCTGCAGGTGACTGAGCTGAGGTGCTGCCCTCCCTGAGGTAGACACTTCTGCTCTGGCTCTGAATGTACTTGCTTCCTACCAAGGGCTCCTGAATATATCCACCTGGTGAAGCCAAATTCAACTCCAAGTATTTGGTAAAATCACTGTCATTAACAAAAGAGCAAAACTTATAGGTCTTGACGGACTGAATTTTTAGTAACTACAGTCAATGCCAAGATGTGAGCAGGGGAATGTGCGTTTGTGTACGGATGTTTAAGTGGAGACAGGGAATCTGTAATTGTTTAGCACCTCACCGGACATAACAATTAGTTAGTATCCTTTCGGCAACACCACCAAGATTGCATCTGTTAAACAGGTTCAAGTGAAAGGGAGGTGAGTGCAATTGTACACCACAATATTGGTGGTATTCATGCTGTCAAGTCCAAAACTTTATTTGTTCTTCTAAATGTTTAATAAACCATTTTTTTCCTTTTTTCCTGTACTTTTGTGAACAGCCATCTGATTTTGTTTCTGTCACCGTAACCGAAAGATCATTTACAGAGATTTGCATAGATGATAATTATGCCATCTAGTTAGTAAGAAAGTAACATTATCAATAAGTTATGTACTGAATACTGCACTATACACATGGAATGTTTTAGTTGCAAAATAACCAATGACGTAATAAATGTTACAGAACAGGAAACGACATGGTAGGCAAGTTAAGAAGCTTACCTTGCTTAAGGGGAGCTGGCTCAGTGGTTAAGAACTCTGACTGCTTTTCCAGAGGCTGTAGGTTCGATTCCCAAGACCCTCATAGCAGTCTAGAACCACCTATAACTCTGGTTCCAGGGAATCTGGTACCCTCTTCTGACCTTTGTGGGTGTAGACATTTATACAAGCAAAACTTACCCATACACATAGAATAAAAATGTAAAAATAAAAACGTGTTCCCTAAAGTGATGAACGTAGAAGTGACAGTTGATGACCTGATTATCTGTTGACTTGGTGCCATACAGAGCGGTATCTCAGAAGCTAGTCTGGGTCTGGGTTCTTGTTGGGTAAACAAAGTCACCCAGGGACATTTTGTAGGGGCACAATTAGGAAGCGGGTTTGAGTTGGGACCCAGA
Source organism: Acomys russatus (assembly GCF_903995435.1). Taxonomy (NCBI): domain Eukaryota; kingdom Metazoa; phylum Chordata; class Mammalia; order Rodentia; family Muridae; genus Acomys; species Acomys russatus. Next base: position 17,109,871 of record NC_067152.1, on the reverse strand, counting down.
AATCTGAATTGTTTTATGCTCCCAACTAACTTCCAAATACGATTGAGCTTAGCTGACCCTCAGGATCTGAAGGGACAATGGTTCAGAACCCTAAACAATGACGAAAATCGGTGATGCACAAATCCTTCATATAAAATGGTGTAGTGTTTGCACACAGCCTGTATACATTCTGACTAATGCTATAAATCACTTCTGGGGTTACCTATACATACTGCAGTGTAAAATGTCATGGAAGCAGAGGTATTTACAGGACAATGAAGAGGGGGAAGTCTGAACATGTGCAGTGTGGACACAGCCATCCCACGCCCAACTGCACAGTACACAAGAGCAACATCCAGCTTGAGACTTCCCTTGAAACAGGTCCATTTTCAGGAAAGAAAAATACATATAAAGGTTGTAGGAACTTCTTTAAATTTGATCCGTGCACATGTGTTTCTTGGGAACGCTTTGTCCTCCAACAGGTGTACCAATTTGACAATCGGTTAAAGAAAGCTGATCCTTGTGCACACTCAAGTTTGCAAAGTACTCTTCGAATGCTAATCAGACCCATGCAGGAATGAACGGCAGACTTATAAAGGCCTTTGTGTTCCTTCAGTGTCCTTCCCATGTCCTGACCTTTGCAGTGCCTCATTGTTCAAATTCCTTTAAAATCAATACAACACCTAACGATATGATTACCCTCTCCAACCCCACCCTTTTGAATGGCTAATTTGACAGGGCTTCAATTCCTGACAACCAGTTCTTCTCAGCTGGTAACTTTATAGTTAATATTTCTGAATATTATTTTAGTATCATTTATATTACACAAGATATCTAAGTCCCCAGCAAGTATGGGTTGCTTCTCCATACTGTTTAGTCCCCTGTCCTCATGGGCATTCGACATGATGGAAAAGAAGCCCCTAGAAAGAACTGGCTCAGGGTTGGTGTCCTCTATCTGGCCTTGGAAAATCAAATGAGTAGCAAGAGGGACATGAGAAAACAAAGAGCCCATTTGGCCGTTTTGTCCCTTAGGCTAGATTCACTTGTAAGGTTTCTCCCTTAAGTGTGTTAGAGGACAGGAAGCCGAGTAATGGTGTGGCCATATCCGTATCTGTCATGATTGGACCATGTAATTCCCACCACGGGCTCATGGTTTGAATGTTCGGTCACTGGCTGGTGATGCTCTACTTGGAGGGTTCAGAATCTCTGGGAGATGAGGCCTAGAGGGAGGATGGAAGTCACTGGGAGGGATGCTTGGGAGTACGGCTGGCTTCCCTTCCGACTCCAACCCCTCTCCTTCCGGTCTGAGGTGAGCGCCTCTCTCTGCCACACACTCCTGCTGCCATATTTTTCTGACAAGCACAAGAACCAAATGGCCATGGGCCTAAAGCTCTGCAACCATCAGCCAAAATAATTGATAGCTTCTCTAATTTAAAAAAAAAAAAATATATATATATATATATATATATATATATATATATATATATATATATATATATATATATATATATATATAAAATCTATCTGGTCACCATAACAATGAGAAAAGTAAGTAATACACCTCCATGGTGGTTAATGTCAACTGTCAACTTGATGACACTTAGAATCACCTGGGAGGTGAGTCTCTGGGCAGACGTGTGAGGGATTTAATTAGGTTAATTGAGATGGGAGGACTCACCCACTAAAGGCGACACCATTGCATGGGATAGGATCCTGGACTGTGAGCTGGGCAGACTATGGATGTAATGTAGCCAGCTACCTTAAGCTCCTGTGACTGTCCTACCATGATACACCCCTGGCATTGTGATGATAAACCCTTTCTGCCTAGGTTGCTATTGTCTGAATGTTTTATCATAATAACTGGGAAAGTAACTAAGACAGCTTCCCAACAGTCATCACATGGTGACCTTGCATCCCCTCAAGATGGAGTGGCAGTGCAAGCTCTGTGGAATTTGCTCCCTTCCTCATTCCCGAACACACCCCAATTTTGTATATATGGAAGTAAACAGTGGGCTTTATTTTGGTAAACATAGTTCCGTTTCAGCTCTGTAACCTCTCCACTTGGAGTGCAGCCCCCCAAGCCTCTTCTGAGAAGAGCCTCCAAACCACTACTGAAACTGAATCCGCAAATATAAAAGGCTGGACACCAGGGCCCTTTGGTTGAATCTGCAGTCACTTAGCCAGTTTGGGAACTGTTCACTTTTCCTTGGAAGTAGAGAGCGGGGACTTCTAACATGAGTCACAAGGCACAGATATAATCTAATTTCATTCCCCAGAAATCAGTTGTCTTTTCTCCTGTCAGGATCTCATGCCTCAGGAAAAGATGAGAGAACAGAGGGAAAGTAGAAGGTCTTCCCATGAACTTTTAGGAGAAGCAGCGCTGGGGGAGGGGGAGGCTGCTTGCTCTCTTCCCTGTAATGAGGATCCGGCCATGTCTGGATATCACTGCCCAAGATGAGCATCCCCTCAGCTGCTTTTCTTCACAGCCCATTCAAGGACCCCTTGGGAGGTATGCAGAGCAGAACAAACTAAGAAACAGATTCCACGATGGCAAGTCTTGACCAAAGGTCTGAAGGGGTGGGAATGCAGTCGTATGGCAATGGGATCTAACATCTCTTTATTCCAAACGGTTGCATCATCCTGACGCAGCCTCCTTCCCTGTGGGTTGGAGAGGGGCGCTCGCCATTCTCAGCCTTCTGCACAGGCACACACTCTAATGTCCTCAGCCATAACCAGTAATCTCAAATACATTTAGCAAGATGAATGCCTGTAGCAGTTGGCTGATTTCCCTAGCCTGCACCCTAGTGCTTTTCCACCCACTACCTCTGAAAGGGAAGATTATGTTTTGTGAAGGAGATGACAGTTTGGGGCTGACTCCATCTGAGACAGGTCTGCCTTTTCCCAAAATGAACCTCCGTCACATGGAAGCTAGTGCTTCTGTTCAGAACTTTGCAATCAAAATGAGTCTTCTTTGACGAAAGCTTCCTGACAACACCTCTCCCTGTCTGCAGCCTGTCTGCGTCTTACCTGGGCAGCGCTGTGGAGCCCCACGACCCTCCTTTCAGGTCGCCTTCTCCCTCAACTACAGACAGACCGAGGCAGGAGAGGAGACACAGAAGAGCCTCATGAAAGAACTCTCAGAAGACCAAAGTCTTTTCATTCTTCTGAATGAAGATGGCTCTTAGAAGTAGCAGGGTGTAATTGGAAAGAGGAGACAGGTGGGTGTACAGAAAGAAGAGGAGCTGTTCCTTGGTCTCCCAGCTCCCCGTGGGAGCCTTGGATCTGAGATATTTGTGTGCTGAGAGGCCTTCTCCCTCTTAATGTTACGGTCTTTCATCTCCCCCCCCCCCCCTTTTTTCTTTCTTCTCGGCTCTCCTGCTTTTTCATGCTCCCCTCCCTCTGTGCGCAGGAGAGTGACTGCGCATGGAGGAGAAGAGGTAGGGATGGAATGGGGAAAGTGAAGGTGGGATTCGTGTGCCCAGGCAGAGGGAAACAGCAAAGTCCAGACATCAGCCAAGACCTTCTGGCCCTCTGACAGTGACCTCATATACATGCCATGGCTTTGAGACCCAGTCACTGAAAAGTCCGTATAATGTCCCATCTTCAAAGACTCACCCGAAGTCACTACCAGCATTCAAAGAAAAATGTTTGAATTGGAAGGTGCACTTTCTATGTTCCATTTAGCAAGCTCCTTCATGCTCTGGGTGGGGAGTGTGTGGTCTTGAGAATGCGACTTACAGAACACAGCTCACAGTTACTCACGATCCCATCACAACAGCCCCTGCTTTCCAGTGTTCACGCAGCACCCTCTCTCTCCTTTGCCTATTTTCCCATGGTAGACCCCAAGTACAAAGCTGGCTGGTTCTCCTTTTGCAGATGGAGAAATGAACACAGAAAGCCAGCCCTTCATCCCTCTGCCCACCCTCTTCTATGATGGAGAACGTGCTCTGGGTATCTAAATCCCACCCGCTCCTCTCCTCATAATACGCCGAAAGCACTTCCTGGGAGATGTCCCATAGCACTTCCTGGGAGATGTCCCATAGTGTCCCATGTTGCTTCCTCCCTAGAGTTTCACTCCCATTTCCACTCAGGGCCGCTTATGTGCTGCTTTTGTGATGGCTAACTTCCTCTAATGCGGAGTAAGCACATTGGTCCACGTGTAACATGGCCCAAAAGATGCCAGCATCTCTGAGGACCGAGCGTCACCGATGGCCGAGAGTGTGATTGCATCTAACACTAACTGCTTCACTGTTTCTTTTTGAAAAAGCATGTTTCTGTGTTTGCACAGATTTGGGTTAGAAAGATTTGTTTTTTTTTTTTTTTTTTTTAAGAAATGCAATAAACTTTACTTGGCATCTGAGAGAGATGAGGTGAAGAGATGCAACCAAGGGTTGGGGGGAGGCAGTTTAGACAGTAAAGTGTTTGTCTTGCGAGAATGAGGACCTGAGTTCAATCCCCCAGAATGTACTACGAAATGAACAAGATAAATAATAAATAAAAATGTAAAGAGATGGGATGTGGTGTTGTGCACCTGGAACTCCAGTGCCAGCGAAAATGGAGGCGAACATTATCCCCATGACTGTTCGGCCAGCCAGCCTGGCCTATGTGGCAAGTCCCAGGCCAACAACAAAACAAAACAAAAACTCACCTTACACAAAAAAGTCAAGCTGGGCTACACTTGAGGAGCAACATCTGAAGTTGTCCTCTGACCTCTAAATCCATGCATGCACATATGCTTGTATTCACACACACACACACACACACACACACACACACACACCCCACAGCAACAAACTTAGAAAAGGATCTGATCTTGGAGCAGCATTATTGATTGAGCCTTCTTGCCACTTGAAGCCTGACCCTAAAGAAACATGTCCTCAAGGATCCCCCTCAGTAGGCGCACACCAAAGGCTGCTGGGAGGTGGGTCAGCCCTGAGCGTAGGCAGTAAGAGGCCCAGTGATTCAGCAGTGGGTTTTGTTTGTTCTGTGCTGCTGAAATAGGATTTCATGTATCTTCACTAGTTAGGTAGCTCAGCATGACACTGGAGTCCTCATCTTCCGGCCTCCACATTCCAAGTGCTAGCGTTACAGGAGTGTGTCACCATGCGTAGCTTGAAGTGACCCAATATAAGGTGATGTTCAAATTTTTTATTATCCAGCCGTTTTATCTTTCCACTTAGTGGAAAAAGTTTCATTGTAGAAACTTGGAACGCTGCTAAACTAGACCCCAAAGGAAAACAAAGACATTGGGAGTGTTGTAATTTGGGAGGAATCTATTGGGAAATGGGATTTTTTTTTTTTTTTTTTAATGAATCACTGCTGATCTTGGAGACACATGAAGATTCAAATTCTTTTTAGGAAAGTTCCTATCTGTAAGCCTGTTGCTTTAAGTGAAAAAAAAAAATTTAGAAATCAGATTGTTGAACATTCTTTGATTTCCCATACGTTAAAAAAAAAAAAAAAATCTTGATGTGAAAAAACTATCCTGCCCATTGACTGAATATGCTAATAAGTACAATTTAGATGGTCAGTCACGAACAAATTTATCAGTCATAAGGCAGAAACATAAAATCTATAATAAAATAATATTGAAACAGGCCAATACACAAGTGTGAGTTTTCCCCTTTAAGCATATACTGATGAGAGACTGGGGAGATAGCCGAGTCAGCAACGTGTGTGCTGTGCCAGCATCAGGACCTAATTTCTTCCCCAGCACCCAGATAAAAAGCAACTGTGGAGGCATGCATTTGAAACCTCAGCACTGGGAAAGCAGACTGAGAGGATCCCTGGGGGTCAGTGGCCAGCCAGACTAATGAGAGAGCCCCAGGTACCAGTGAGAGGCTGCCGCAGAAAACAAAGTGGGTGGTTCCTATAAAATGGCACTGAGTGCTGGCCTCTGGCCTCTACACACATGTACATACGTATGCACCCACACATATACAAACATATTAACCCACACATGCATACCAAATACACTAGTAAGAGAGGTCGGGTAGTACATGCCTGTAATATCTGTCCCCTGACAGTCTTTGGCAGAAGGATCATGACGAGTTTCAAACCTGCCTCCGCTACATAGTGAGATATCATCTTAAAAAACAACGAACAAACAAAAATGAATGAAAAATTTTAAACACAATGATAACTACTCATTTTTTAAATATTTATTTATCATATATGCACAGTGTTTTGCCTGCATGTACACCAGAAGAGGGAACCAGATCTCATTATAGATGGTTGTGAGCCACCATGTGGTTGACTGGGAATTGAACTCGGGACCTTTGGAAGAGCAGCCAGTGCTCTCAACCACTGAGCCATCTCTCCAGCCCCCTCATTTTTTTTTTTTTCTGATTTGTTATTTCTTTTACTGCCATGATTTTCTTAGATGACATCAACAGAAGAGCCAAATTATGGCTTTCCAGCCAGTATTAATACTTTTTAGAGGTTATATCATTACTAAAAATAATTTCACTAGACAGACGAGAGGAGGTCAAATGCTAGCTACTTCCCATACAATACTGTGTGCTCCCCTGCTGTGGGGACCCATTCTTTGACGAGACTTCCAACACCCTTACAGAACTGTGGAAACATACCTCAACTAAGGTTGATGTCTCTAGCAAAGAGCTATATTGCTTGGAGCTGCCTTTTAAAATTTAAGTTCATTAGGTCTGGTTCTTGTCCATTTTCAAATAAGTGTGGAAGAAGAGATCATTTCCTATCCCCAGAACTTCCTGTCGCGTAGTAGTAGGTTTCTCCACATGGTTGCTTTTGTTGTTTTGAGCCAGGCAATTTATTAGGGGAACTGCCTTAAGCATCATAGAATGTCCAGCCACATCCCTGGCATTTGCTCACTAAGTACCAGTAGGTACTTCCTCCTGGACTGTGACACCAGGATTTGCCACCAGAAGTCACACAGTTGAAAAGCTCTACAGGAGACTGAATTCAAGTATTGTTTTGTTGGAATGGCTTTCTTCTATGTGGTTGAACTTGGGCAATGCTCGAACTTATGCCGAGCTCCGCCCCCAAGCCCCAAAGCCTAGAAAATGAGAATAATACCATATATTCTGATTTGTATAAAATTCACAAAAGATAACACAAGTAGAAATGTCTTGTACAGCTGCATAAGGTTAATACGATAGACAGGTCAAGAATTGTATGTGACAACTCAACTTTTGGGGGCAAATGAATCTCTTCAAAAGTCCTTTAATTGATTTCCTCTTTATTTAAGTCCCTCAAAATGTAACTGTCCAATTAAAGGTAAATTGCTTCCTTTTAAAATCAAAATAGGCACTTCCAATCAATGCAGTCCCTTTGAAGATCAATTCAAAGGACAAATGTTCATGGTTTCTCCCTCCTTAGCATCTGTCTCAAGGCTGTATGTTGGGGTCGGGTGTAACTCACTGGTTCTGTGGTACTGAGGGGTGGAGTTTCAGTCCACATATTGGCTTCAGATCTGTTCTAACCTCTGGGATATTTGAGATGGGTTCATAGTATTTGTCTGTTCTTTGGAGCTTCATGTTTCTTCCCAGACATGGCTTCTAGGACTGCACCCTGAAGTCAATTTATTGATAGCCTAGTCTGTTCTTGACCTTCATTTCTTTCAGCTTCTGTGTTCCCCCAACTAGAATCTGTCCATATTAGCATATTTGTATGGGCACCTTCCCAGCCCTTAGCCTGCTGCCTTGGAGCTATCTTGGAGGTTGAGCTGGGTGGACCATGGACTCCCCATAGGTCCGATGTACATGATTGTATTTCCTTATCTCTGTGGTCCTGCTCATTGTCCATCCTTCCTTTCTTTATGCTGGAAATACTAAGTTGTTTTGAACCTCCTAAGAAGCACAAGCACCACCACCCCTTTCCCTGTTGAGTAAGGAAATCCTTTATCTTTTTTGTTGTGAGGGAAGCTCTCACTGGACAGCCCCGGATAGCCTTGAACTCATGATGTGCCTGCCTCTACTGCCCAAATGCTGGAAACACAGGCATGTATCATCATGTTTTTCTCACTAGTCTATTTCCTTTTCTGTTGTGATAAGACACTCTAACCAAAAAGCAGCTTAGGAAAGGGAAAGATTTATCTGGCTTGTACTTCTAGGTCATAGTCCATGACTGAGAGAAGTCAGAGCAGAACTCAAGCAGGAACTTGAAGCAGTAGCCATGGAGAAACGCTGCTCGCCAGTTCATGCTAGCTCACTTGTAGGCTGGTTTTCTTGCACATCCCAGGATGGCGTGCCTAGGGAATGGTGTTGCCCACTATGGGCTGGGCTCTCCTATGGTAAATGATTAAGATCATCTTCCACAGGCCTATCCGATCTGGGCATTCCTTCAGCTGAGGTGCCTTTCTTAGGTGACTCTAGGCTGTGTCAAGTTGACATCTGTAATTAAGTAGGACACTCCCTTAATAACTTATCTAACCCGTAGAATTTTTCTTCTCTTCTCCACTGGCAATATGGGGGAAGGGAGAGCAGATTTCTCAAAATATTGCTGTCCATTTCAAAACCCCAGAGTCACAGAAAGGGTTCACGGCCAGGTGATGATGAGAAGAATTCTGTGAAAATAAAAAGCATGCTCCAAATTATCTTGAGACTTCCGCCAACTGCCCTCCCACTCGGAAATAATCTGTCGCCCTTGAAAAGCAAAACCCACCCTCAGAGAGAATGTGGCCTAAGCTTTGAAAAGCTCCTTGCTTTTCTGAGCTGCCCTTTTTCTTCTTACCCTCCTTATTCTGCTGTCTTCAGCCTTCTCTCTGGATTGGTTTCCGGTGTGGATTGTCCCTGGAAGGAAGCCCTTGGGTGAGCAGAGGGCTCGCTGACTGCCTTCCATCTTTTCTGGGGAAGCCAGACTGATACAACTGTGTGTGCTGGCAACCAGCGTTTCCAAGGAGGGGTCGCCAAGCATGTGGGCCTCTCCTGGGAGAGCTCAGACAACATTCCCTCGTGGAAAAACCATTCAAGTATGTTTCTTCAGAACCGTCAGAGACACTCAGGGCAGACTTCGGGACTCTTTACCAGCTACAGGAACCTCAAAAGCAACTCTCATTGGCTTTGTCAGCAGTTGCCTTGGGAGTTCAGATCCTTCAACCTCTTCAGGACCAGCTATGCATTCTGGTAGCACCCCCAAACTTATGCTACATTCACATGATACACACATGCATGGGCACCTCTCCCTTGGACTTGGTTTAGAAGCTTGAATTTGTATAATGGAACTTCTCCACCATACAGACTAAAATAACTCTGGAATCCCTTTTGGGGTGGATTTTAATTAGGAAAGACATCACACTTAAATTATGCTTATTACTCTCAGTTGCTTGAACAGGCTTTGGATTAGGAAAAGACCACAGGAGTCATGTGAACTATATTTTTTAATGGGATGGATCTGGTAAAGAGAAAAATTCTACTCCATGCCAGAACCCTGGCTAAGAAGCATCACAGTATCTCATTTAGTTAAGAGCAGAGTTTGAGCAACTGATCTAATTGGGAACGAAATACTTCAGGAGAGAGCAGAGCCTGTATGCCCTTAGCTTGACTCAATGACTCCTCCCTGGAGCCACAATTCACCTGTTATGGTGCTTGGCTGTTAACAGTGCAGACGGAATTGTTAGCTAAATGAATGGTGAGTGTGATACGGGTATGCAGAGTGAACCAGATGCATAAGAAATATATATAAAGAATCTACATACATCTACCAGATCCATCCCGTTAAAAAATAATTCATATATATGTGTATATATGGGAACAGTGCCTGAGCCATAGGCCACAGACTTCACTTTTGGGCCACTTGTATTGTACAGTTGCACTTGCCAATGAATGGCTACCATTTTGCTTAGATTTAAAATTCCTTTCTCTTGGCTTTCTTTCCAAAATCTTGATTGATATGTTAATGAGAATAAATTTTTATCCTGCAGCTGTGATTTTAGTTAAAATATTTTAAGTCACCTGATTTTTTATTTCTGTGTGTGTGTGTGTGTGTGTGTGTGTGTGTGTGTGTGTGTGTTCATCTGTGCAGATGTGTACGTGCGCATGTGGAGACCAGAGGCAACACTGGACAACTTCTTCAGCTGCTCTCCACTTTACTTTTTTAAGTAGTATCTCTTTTTTTCACTGAACATCTGGAGCTTGCAGTACCTAAACTGGCAGCCAGCAAGCCCAGGGGGTCATCCTGTTCGGCCTCTCCCGGGCTGGAATCTCAGGTGTGTGGCACACATCCAGCTTTTAAATGGGTGTTGGAGACTGGAACCAGGTCCTCACCATTTGTGGCACAAGCACTTTTCCAACTGGGCCATCTCCCCAGCCCCCTGACAACTGAACTTACATCATAGTCACATGGCTACAATTGTAGTATCTACTCAGTTTTCTAAGGGTCATAGAAGATTACATATGCAGCCATTTTGTTTTTTTGTTTTGTTTTTCTGCTAAAGAATTATGGGGCCTCAGATGTACCACATGTCTTTTACCATAGTTATTCTTTTAATTAAGTAATTAAGTTAATCTAGTAATATTATACTAGAAAGCATACAATGTAAATATTGTATGTTATAATATTTCAGTAGTATTAATAAAAACCATGTTACTATTAATTATTTATTAATTACCTCTTGCCAGCCAGTCTGTATTCTAGATAGATCAGTGAATAATAACGAGCAGGGCAGGACAGACAGGGAAGGCAACAGACAGGACAGCTCCAGGTGGTAACAAAAGTATAAAGAGACCGAAAGAGAGAGCTAAAGGGCTGTGAGGACGATGGGCCCACCCGCAGGGGGTGGGGGTCAGGAGAGCGTCTCCAAGGAGAAAGTCTTTTAAACTGAGACTTGACTCACAAGGGGGAGGAAATCATGTGTACATCCGAGGAGAGAGGCCAGCAACATCGGCAAGTGCGAACAGCTTCTGTGCAGGGATGCACAGGTCAGTAGACGCGGTGGGATGTGGACGCATCCAGCACAGGGTCAGAGAAGGAGGCATTGCAGCGGCTACAGGGCATGGTATGAAGCTTGGGTTTTATTCTGAAAGCCGTGAAAAATATTTGGAAAGTTTTGAGGGAGAGGAAGCTTGCTCTGGTTTACATTTTAAAAACAATCCCTCTGGCTGCCATATGGGGAATGAATTATAGAGAGGCGTGCATGCAAGCTAAGTGGAATATTCCACAGTAGAGGTGATGGTAGCCGGGATAGGTAGTGATGTTATGGAAAGGCCCAGATCCAACGGGAAAGTAAGAGAACAGAGACTAGTACTCAAGCCCACTGAACCATCTGCCCCAGGCCTACTATGCACGAGTGGTAATATGCCTTAATTCCCCGCCCCCCGAACAGTGCTTTCTGCAGGGTGACCTGCTCAGTGCAGACTACTGATGTCTTCATGGGAGCTACAGTAACACACTGTGTGAGCCATAATCTTGTATTAGCATATCTGACAGCCATCTTCAGCATCATCTGCTGGTCACAGGCTAGGTCATGGGTGGCTGCCAGTAGGCGGCGGCGGGGGGGGGGGGGGAGCATGGAATGAGAGCGTGGGAGGAATCTGCATGACCCTGAACTCCTTTTTGTGGAGCATCTGACCTGGAAGAAGTCTGAAGAATATACAGGCAGACAGGAAGGAAGGAGCCCATTTCCATCAAAGATCAACAGTGAGGCTGGAAACACAAGGGAAGACGTAGGGACAAAAGGTGCTGGGCAGGAGAAGGCTTTTGGGTGAACTTGGCAGGGAACGGTGGTTGGGGAGGAGATTCAGAGTGGGGGAAGGAGGGTATGCCTCCTGCAGTGAGATCCCCGCCCCCCCTGTGCCCCCCCCTCCCCCCGCGCTGCCTCAAAATCCCATCTTTCCCCCAACAATTCGAATAGAATTTCAAAACATTCTACCAAGAATATCACTAACACACCACGTTGTGTTACACATAACATCCTATTGTAATCCTCTCTCCCTACATCTGTCTTCTCCATGGGAGAACGGCCTGCTTGAAAAGGGATCTTATTTGCTTTTGAAGCCTTGGGCCATACTCAAGGAGCTGGTATTCAGTAGTCAATCCATAAAACATTGCTCAACAGTTAAATGTGAGACATGTCTGAAGAACCAAAGGATTGTTCTTAGCTACTAATCGCTGTCGGTTACAGATGCTTTCGAGACAAATGATGGTAGGCACAGATCCGTTCCTCAAGAAGAACCCATACAGAAGACAGTGTTTCCTTCCAGGCTTGGTGGTGGTGGTGCACACCTGCGATCCCATCACTCAGAAGGCGGAAGCGAGGGATGTCAAAGTTGAGGCCAGCCTAGGCTGTATAGAAAGAATCTGTGTCACAATGGATGGCAATTCACACAGAAATGCAAGGCATAAAGAATGTGAAAAAATGAAGTACTGAGCCCTAAACGGAACATGTATGCACACATCCTCAAGGCCCAGGGAGACGGGGCGGAAGAGGAGGCGGAAAGGTCGAAAGAGCTAGAGGCAGTAGATGAATACAAGGAAAGAATGCTTTCCGACACAACAGGACCGTTGCATATGTGAACCCATGGTAATTGTGACAGTACACACAGGCCAGTGCAACCTCAGGCTAGGAAGAAAAAAAAAAAAACTCATCATAGAGGAGGTGGTCACAAACCCCCACCCCTGGCTGAGGAGCTGTTCGCATTTGAGAGCTTCTGGGAGAATGACAGACTGCTCCCTTTAAAGGATGTGATTTCGCGCCCCCCCCCCACCCCCGTAGGAGCTCAGCCATGCCTTTGGACAGGCCCCATACCCAAGAGTATTTGGGCAATGCAAAATGTACTTGATGAGTTTTAAAGGAAGATGATAGGAAAGGGGAGGTGAGAAGAGGAATGAAAAGAAGACAAATAGTTAAATTGATAAGAAGATGTGGGGTCTGGGAGGAGCTGGGGGTGAAAATGATCAAAATACATTCTACGAAGTTCTCAGAGTTAGTAAAATATTATTTAAAAATAATTTCATCTCGTATCTAAAGCCTCTGTCTCAGCCAGGCGTGGTGGCACGTGCCTTTAATCCTAGCACTTGGGAGGCAGAGGCAGGCAGATCGCTGTGAGTTCGAGGCCAACCTGGTCTACAAAGTGAGTTCAGGACAGCCAAGGCTACACAGAGAAACCCTGTCTCAAAAAAATAAAATAAAATAAAATAAAATAAAGCCTCTATCTCTCCATAAATGGACTGTTTATTCACCTTTATTGTCCCACCATTATGGAGTCCAATTGCCTTCTTGGATCACGTTCTTTCTAATTTATTGCTATCATGAGTCACCTGAGATCGTCTTGTAACAAAAATTGGCAAGATCCTTCCATGAATAATATGATACTTAAGATACTTCTCTTCACTATGAAGCCAAATTATTAAAATAATGTAATGCCAAAAAATTAAACACACAGGATTTCTATGTGTGCCCATGTTCCTGTAGTGGTAGGGGGAGTGAAGATGTACACGTGTGTGTGCACAGGAGAGCCTTGGGTACTGTTTCTCAAGTTTCATCCTTTTCATTCTGAGACAGACTTCTCACTGGCCTTGAACTCACCATGAAGGGTAGGCTGGCTAGCAAGCAAGTGAGCCCCAGAGCCTACCTGCCTCCACCTCCTCAGCACTGGATTCGACCACAGCCAGATTTGTTTGTTTGTTTGTTTTGCATAAGTTCGGGGATCAAACTCAAGTTCTCGTGCTTACAAAGCAAGAATTTTACAAGCTAAAATCTCAACCCTATGCATTATAGTTTTATTTTTTTTTATAGTTGGTAAAATTGAATACCCCAAACCAGAAGTGGCATATATATATATATATATATATATCCATATTCAGAACTCAGCTATCCAGATTCTCCAATCCTTTCTCCCTTCTGTCAGACTGCACATGTCACACTCACTAAGGATGCTAACAGTCAGAACTATACCAAAAATTGGTCCTTGAGCCAGCTTTTAGGAAACAGGTGACAGCTGAGATAAGAGACTCCTATCCTGGGCTGTTGTAACCAGTCTATGTCTCTCCTGGGCAGATGAACCCAGAGGGTTCAGCTGAAGTCCTTAAAATGGGTGACTACTACTCAGTCTGCTGTCCCTGGGAGCAAGCCAGTAATGCCAAGTGTTGTATTTAGGAATCCAAGCCTAGATGGGATTACTAATTAGCTCATTTCAACCTCCTGGACATGAACACTTGCAAGCAACAGCTCTATGTCCTTGCAATCCAGCTGGTTTAGGACACTGTCTCAAGGGGATGGAAGACTTGAATGGTCCTTCACCCTACCTCCCCTTGTCCAGAGTAGAAGGAAGCAGATTCTGGGAGGTTTATCCCACACTCTTTCTGCTTCTAAAAGAGGGAGAGGAAGAGGAAGAAAGAGGGAGAAGAGGATGAAGAGAGAAGAGAGGAAGATAGATAGATAGATAGATAGATAGATAGATAGATAGATAGATGATAGATAGATAGATGTGTTCAAAGAACTAAGGATTGAAAACTAAAGAGAAAGGAGAAAGGAGGCACAATGCCTGTGTGAGTGACAGTAAGAATCTCATTTCCTATGACTGTGAGGTTTTCACAGCCCGAAAAACACACCCTCAGCTGCTTGTGCTGAGCCTTTCATCCTTCAGCAGCTCTCAAGATGGGCTGAGCAATGATTTGTGTCCCATTTTACAGATGAGAGACCTGGAGAGGAGCAAAGAGACAACTTCCAGCTGTTCCCCGATTCCTGTCTCCCCCTGTTGACTGGGCACATTTTGTCAAAGGGCCCTAGGAAGGCCAGAAAACCATTAGCTAGGGACTGGTGTCAGGCCTCGCCCATAATGGTTTGTGGGGATTAGGAACTGGGTGACTGATTGTTGGTTAAAATGAACAATGATTCCCATTCCTTTCCCAAGTCAAAATTCACCAAGGCAATGATGACTCAAGATTTTTGCATCAGAGACTTTTTTTTTTAATTAAACAAACAAACAAACGATGGATTTTTTTTCTCTCTGGAATCTACCCAGAAGCTCAGAATCCCGTCATAAGTAGAAGTAAGGTCTTTGAAGATGGAATTTGCTAGGAGAAGGTTAAACTGGATTGGAGTGGGTCCTGAATCCAGTGGCATCTGTCCCTATAGGACCTGGAGAGGGTGTACAACGTACCAAAAGTTCAGGGTGGAGAATCCATGGGAAGATGGAGACAGAGGCTAGTGACACAGTGACAACCCATGGGATGCCAGGGCTTGCTGGAAAGCCACCAGAAGCTAGAAAGAGAACAGAAAGGATCCTCTCCTCCTAAAGCCTTCTGAGGGAGTAAAGAAGCCCTCAGTGGAACTTTAATCTTGGGTTTCTGGTTCCTGAACGATAAGAGAATGAACTTCTTTTGTTTTAAGGTACTGGTTGAAGCATTTTATGCGTCAGTCCTAGGAACTTGGTATTAAATATCTTCTCTACAGACTGTACTGAGGGAAAAGGAACCACGCGCACTTTCTTTGATCATGCCCTTAGGTCTCCTGCCCCGCACCTTTACCTACTGACTTCCCATCTCCTACGCCCCAGCTCTTCTCCAGTTCAGTGCCTGCTGAGAGCCTTAGCCTTTTGGGTAGTTTTTCTTTGCCAGAACTTTCACAATCCCTTGTTTCTTCCAGGCTGGTTAAATATCCTCCCCTCTCCACGTTGACATAGATTTTCTTCTGCATCATGATTATTCCACAAACCTTGTCTACTTCCTTAGACTAGGAGGCTCATGAGGAGGTATCTGCCCAAGTCCCAGGTGTTGATAGAATACCCGGCATCACCGGATACTTAAACCTAACTGTACATTACTTGTAGGCAACTGGCTTACCTAAGGCAATGCAGAGCTCCTATAGCCGGTCATCAGCGAGCGCTCCACTGAGTTTATGGCTGGTGAGTTGGCACCAGTGCAGCACCAGGAGGCATAGACACGTCAGTCAGACTGTGCAAAGGTCCCTGGCAGATTCCATACACGTATTTCATATGTGCCTTCTTGTCTTGGGGAATGAGATCAAAAATTCTTCCTCGGATCTCTTCGGCTTGTAGCTCACGCCCTGGAACAACGTGTTCTTCCAAAGCCTGGGCGTCCGGAGGCATTGGCCCTTGCTCCGATAGAGGCTACCTGTGTGACCTACACGACCTAGACATTACAGCGCTCACAACCATGGTCTTCACCTGCGGAACTGAAGATCTAAAGGTTGACGTTCCAACTCTGAGGTGCCACAGAGCAAAAGAACAAAGTGATGTAGGTGTCCTGTTAAGCTGACTGCCTTCTCCCCATTCACCGCCCCGCTATCTGAGTACCAGAATCCCTCCCACTTTGCCCGTGCTTCAAGCTCCCTTTTGCCCTATGACGATGCCTCTGCTGGTGGCAACGAATTATATACGTCATGGGTGGAGAGATAACATCTTCTCATCATTCGCTTCCTCTGTTCTCAGTCCTGGGGAAAACAGAAGAAAAGAAAGCACCCTTCACAAAGCAATCAAAGGGAGCCGGGCGTGGTGGCGCACGCCTTTAATCCCAGCACTTGGGAGGCAGAGGCAGGCGGATTTCTGTGAGTTCGAGGCCAGCCTGGTCTACAAAGTGAATCCAGGACAGTCAAGGCTACACAGAGAAACCCTGTCTCGAAAAACCAAAAAAAAAAAAAAAACCAAAAAAAAACAAAGCAATCAAAGGACAAGTAACTTCCCGCTAAGGATTCCCGTGAAGTACCGGATGTCCAGTCCAGTCGGGAAAGCCTATAAAACAAAGCAGCTGTCTGGACAGGGCTCCCCAGACTTCCCTTCCCTGCAGGCCGTCATACCACAAGTTCCTGCGCCTTTGAGCCTAAAGGGAGCTTCAGTCCCACTGCACAGGCCCTCTATTTAAAAAAAAAAAAAAAAAAATACTATGCTTAATGTGTGGGGACACTACAGATCCTGCTATCCTCGTCCCTTATGGAAAGACTCTTTCACTTCTCCGGCTCTCCAGGCTCCTAGAAATCTCTCCCACTCGGCCAAATTCAGCTCCGAAGTCACCTCTCCATTGTTTTTTTTTTTTTTTTTTTTTTTTTCCTTACACTGACTCTTTCCTCTGCGCTCAAAGGTGAGGACAGGTAACCTTTAGACAATCCATTGCGCGTCCTCCCTGTGCCACTGCGTCTTAAGTACCGAGACTAGGAATAGCTAGGCTTCTTCTTCGGGACTCCTCTGCGTGTATCTCGGCACTGAGTCATCCAACAAACCATATTTCCTTTTCTTTATTGCCTTGGAGGCTCAGAAGCTGGGGTGGGGTGGGGTGGGGTGGGGTGGGGTGGGGTGGGGTGGGGCCGGGAGCAATCTGCGACCCAACTCTAGCATATTTACTGAATCCCGTGATGCGATCCAAAATGCTAACCTAACCTTTATTCCTTTCCTTCTCTTGTCCCTCCTTTTCTTCCAGCCTCATTCTGACCATTAAATGAAGTTATTATTTGGGTAGCGTTTCCTTTGGACAAGTAAACTCAAATCCTGGATCAAGCAAACAGCACTAAACAAAAAGTAAAACATATAGTATATATACCTGTAACTTTCCTAATACTTCTGCAAGTGCCAAGGAAAGTGATGCCCTCAGAGGGTGCCCTGTTTAGTTTTTGTCAGCTCGACACAGACCTAGACACAGTTAGGAAGGGATGTCTCCATAGGATTGGCCTGTAGGCAAGTCTATAGGGCTTTATTTTTAAAAATCAGTGATTGGTGGGGGAGGGGGGGCCACTGTGGGGCCCTCCCTGGTCAGGTGATCTTAGGGTGTATGGGAAAGCAGGCTGAGCAAGCCACAAGGAGCGAGCCAATGAACAGTACTCCTCCACAGCGTCTCCATCAGCTCCTGCCTCCAGGTTCCTGCCCTGTTGGACACGCCACCGTGATGGAACGTGATGAGGAATTACAAACCAAAAGAAGCCCTTTCCTCCCCAAGTTGATTTTAGTCATGCTGTTTTATCACAGCGATAGCAGCCCTAAAGAGCAACAGTACCCTCACCTGCCGTTTTCAAGATAATGAAGCTTCTAGGTCAAAGAGCTAAGAAGTCAAAAGCATATATCCATCCGACTGCAAAGCTCACACTCCAGTAGGCATCGTCCCTTATGCGGAGTGAGCACTTAGTAAGAACCTGGGTTGTGCCGCGTATCTCGTACGCATTATCTCATTTGTCCTCATCACATCATCACAACAGAGCTGCGAAGTTGAGGTTCAGAGAGACCATATCCTTTGCCCAAGCTGATGCTGATACTGACGTGCTACGCCACCTAGCCTGGACTTGACTCTCCGAACGCTTCCCGGTGTGTTACGGAGGTGAGCTTACAGACACAGATGCCTCATTAAATGTTGTCTGGCTTCTTTGGGACTGCCCAGCCGTACAGTTAGCTATCACCAAGCTTTATCGTCTAAAAACTCCTATGGCTGTCGGCTCCGAATAGGTATTTCTGAGTTTCACAGTTCTCCGTGGAGCAGATGGATCAAAAAACACAAAGTCTGTGTGCGGCACTGGATTCTTAAATGCCAGCCTGACAGCCTGAGCACTGGCAGAGAGGAAGATCACCCAGCATCTAGGATGAAAAATAAAAGCCTCTGGGAACAGCGGCTCTGCTCGTTGGCGCCACCTAGCAGTAAAGGTTGGCAATTGCTCCGAGAAAGAAAAAAAATTTCCCTCAGTACATCTTATTGAGAACTTTGAATGTCTGCTCATCTTTCTCTCTCCTGTAAATCTTAATAGGAGACATGTCTCTAATGTGAGAATTAGAAACCTATAAATAATAGCAACTTGCCAAATAATTTGGCCATAATCTGTACTCTTGGAGCCTTTATTTTTATTTTTTTCACTATACTGTATCAGTTCTCAAAAGTAGTATTTCTTGGTAGCCTGTGCCTTCCTCATCCTCTTGCACTGGGAATCACAGATGCTCCGCACTCCATTGACACTATGGTGAGAGTTCCAGGAAGCGTATCAGCAGTGGGTATCCACAGACTGGGCCTCTCTAGACCCACAGTGTTGTCCAATTCTTGGTGCAGAACACCTGGCTCTTGTAGCAGGCCAGAAGCTCTCATGGGTTGAAACATGGCTGATCCTCCTTATGATAAAAATCTACCATTACTTACTGATCAGGTGCTGCCATGGCTAACAACACTAGCCAGGCCTCCGATACACCAGAGTCCTCTGCATAAGGTGAGGAGCTCCAGTGAGCTTTGTGGCATGTTAACTTACTGTAACGGCTAGTGTTATCAATTGGTCAAGATCTAGGGTCACCTGGGACATGGGCCTCTGGACATGCGTTCACTGATTATCTTGATTGGATTAATTAAGGTGGAAAGGACCACTTACTTCAGGTGGTATGGTTCCCTGACTGGGATCCCAGACTGCGTAAGTAGAAAAAGGGAGCTGAGCATCGGGGTTGCATGCATCTGCCACTCTCTGCCTCTCGCTTGTTAGATGGGATGACGTGATGTGACCAGCTGTAGCTGTGGCTTCTCCACAATTGAGCGTTGTGCCCTTGAACTGTGGGCTAGAATAAACGCCGTCTCTCTTAAGCAGATTCCGACAGCGTGTTTAATCACAGCATCAGGAAAAGCAACCAGGATGTCTGCCTCATCCCCGTTCTCCTTTTCCCAGCATCAGAGTACCCATAAAACCCAGAAGCCTCACAGCCTTGGTGGCTTTGAAAGTCAGCATCCTAGAAGCCCAGGGAGATCAGACCATGTCTGCATCATTGCCCAAAACCTAACTTCGGAGAACTGATGTGATTTGACCTACCTGGGAGCTCCCTCAAGATCTCTATTCCTGGGGCTGGAGAGATGGCTCAGCGATTAAGAGCACTGCCCGTTCTTCCAGGGGCCCTGAGTTCAATTCCCAGCAACCACATGGTGGCTCAAACCATTTGTAATATCATTTGATGCCCTCTTCTGGCATACAGGGGTACATACAAATGGAGCACTCATAAACAATAAATAAAATAAAATCTTTAAAAAAAAAAAAAGATCTCTATTCCTAGAGCTTGTCATTCAAACAAAAACTAATAATTATTATATTATATTATATTATATTACATAAATGGGTTTTGTTATATTTTTATACATTGTACTTTGCCCATGTTTATCTTTCCACTACCTTACCCTACCCCTTCCCCTCACACTCATTGGTTCTCTTCTTTTCCCTAAATAGTATCGTTATTATGCTTCTATATTAGACAGATATAATATGTGTGTATAGGTGTACACAGTAAAATCTAGATTCCAAGTCTGAGAAGAAAATATTTTTTCTTCCTTTTTCCCATTACTTTCTGTTGTTTCCCCTCTCTCCTCCCTCACATTTTTCCTTTACTTTTGTGTCATATGTGGGTATGTGTCATATCATATGCGTTTAAGTACAGATCTCATACATGAGAGAAAATAAGCACTACTTTTTGAGTCTGACTTATTCTACTTAATATCATGACCTTCAAAATCTTTTAAACAAGTGGTGTAACTTTATTTTTCTTAATGAAACCTTGCTGTGTATATAAATCACATTTTCTTTACCCACTCATTCATTAGTGGACATCTAGACGGGCCCCATATTTTGACTATTGTGAATAGTGCTACAACTAACATGGCTGTGCAAGCATCGCTGGAGTATGCTGACTAGGGCATTTACTCTGCAGTGGTTTCTATGGTAATCCTACTTGTAGTTTTTGGGCGAATCTCCACATTAATTCCCATAGCGGCTGGCTGCACCAGTTTGCTTTTCACTAACAGCGTATGAGAGTTCATCTTGCCCCATATCCTCTCCAACACTTGTTACTGCTGGTTTTCTTGATGACTGCTTTTCTGATTAATATGAAATATTTTTTTTATTTTTAAAATTAAGATATAATTACATTGTTTCTTTCCTTCCCTTTTCTCCCTCCAACCCTTTCTATGTATCCCCCTTGGTCCTTCTCAAATTCACGGCTTTTTTCTTTAATTGTTTTACATATATGCACATATGTATGTGTGTGTACATGCATAACTATGTAAAGTAAACCTGATGAGGCTCTGTAGTGTTGCTGGGATGCATATTATTTCAGGAATGACCATCTGGAATCGGATAGCCAATCAAGAGGCTCATCCCTGGGGACAACTAAGTCTTTAGTTGCCTTGCCTCCAGCTCTTTGTCTAGGGGATGGGACTTTGGGAGATTTCCCCCTTTGCATATTGGCATATCTAATGGTGTTGCCACCGCTCAGGTCTTCCTTAGGAAGCCATGTTGTTGAGGTATCATGGGTGTAGCTTCTCTCTCATTCCTTGGAGACATAATTCCTCCGTAGACTCTAGCTCTTACAATCTTTCTGTCCACTCTTCCTCCATGTTCCCTGATCCCTAAGATGCAGGAATTGCATAGGTTTAGCCACTGGGTCTGGCACCCTCTGATCAGTTGATCTTTGCGTTTTGACCAGTGGTGGTTTTCCTAATAGTCTC
The DNA here is from genome assembly GCF_903995435.1 of Acomys russatus. Classification (NCBI taxonomy): domain Eukaryota; kingdom Metazoa; phylum Chordata; class Mammalia; order Rodentia; family Muridae; genus Acomys; species Acomys russatus. The sequence continues at coordinate 17,088,517 of NC_067152.1, read as the reverse complement.
CATTCACTGCCAAGAGATGCTTCTGTGATGAGAGGTGAGAGCTGCACTTACCCGTGGGCATGAGGCTAAGTGTTAGAATGCACACAGGAGTCACGCTGGTCTAGTAAAGTGGCTGTAGTAGGCTCTCCCCTAAGGTCCATGACCTCTCTGTGTAGTTTTACTTTGCTTTTCCCTTACATCAAAGGATGTTGACCATTTTTTTCAAGTATTTACTGGCAATTTGTATTACTTTCTAGAACTGTCAGTTCCATTCATTTTCCAGGTACAGATTGGATGACTCATTTGGAGTTGTTTTCTTTTTTTTATAGACTCTATGTATTAACTCCTGTTGGATAAGTAGTTGGCGAATGTTGTATCCCATTCCACAGTCAGTCTCTTCACACTGCTGATCCTTTTCTTTGGCATGCAGAGCCCTTTTTGGTTTTCAGTTCTTGCTATTATTTTATGAGCTATTGGAGAATCCTTTGCCCATGCCTATGTCTCAGAAGGTAGCGCTTACCTTCATTTGATCTTATTCAGAGCTCTGTTGATAGGAAAAGCTTGGGGCATTTGTTGGAAACAATCACGAGGAATGTTTAACGCAGGGGTTGCTGAAAGCAGAGGTCACGTGTGGGACATAGAAGAAGCTGAGAAGACTTAATAGGAAAAAAACTCAAGACTGAGGTGCTCACAGGAGACATTGAAATGCTGCAGCATCTTTACAGAGATCTAGAGGCCATGCTTGTGTGCAGGGCTGTGCCCACAAAGGAGCTAAGAATGCGCCAACTTCTTGCCTTCAGTTGACCTTGAGGCCCCACATGAAGGCCAAGGAGGCAGAGTTGTAAAGTCCCTGCCAGGGTAGTGAGGGCACACTGAACACCTCACAGAGGTCCTTGGTAGTATATTCCATTTCACATCGTCTCTACTCAATTGCTAGCTGACCACTACATTGCCTGAGGGGAGAATTCTCCGAGATTGTTCAGCAAACAGCGATGCACTAATAAGACATTCTCAAGAGGAGATCACATCTGATTTCCACGGTTGCCCTAGTGTACCATGTAAACTGTCCAGTTTTCGATGACGACAACCACAAAAAACTTGTCATTAGGCAACCTTTCCAGGGTTCCTCTCAGCTCGGCCAGTCTTCTATCCCGTATTCCACTCTAAGTCCATCATGCTAAATGCCTCCTTCATTAAATTTACCTCTCTCTGCTCCAGCATATCTATCTTGTTGTCTTTCTTTAATCATCTTTTGGTCACAGGTCAAAGCCGTACCCAATCCTCTGGGGCCCACTTCAGTCAGAATTAAAGAAAGAGGCCAAGGTGTTAGGCTTTTTAGCATAGTCACTGCACAACCTACCCCTTAATGAGAGGACACCAGGGTAGTATATTTTATTGTTCCTCAACAGGATTCTTGCCTCTCTCCAGCTCAGGAAACAGTACCTTTGTACATGGGAATAGTACTTCTCAAACTAAAAAGAAATTTCCCATTGTAAAATAGTCCCTTCATATGCCAACTTTCGCGAGCGTGTACACATGTGCAAAATTGGATGATGATAGGAAGTGACGTCAATGTCCATCTTCTGTTGTCTGAAAAGACACTTCCCACCAATTAGTCTACTAATTTGGTTGCTGGAGTGGCTTAGAAACCCTTGAGCCCTTCAACATGACACGTGGGGTTGGGTGCCCCCTTGTGGTAGTCTGCAGCCATGCAGATGGTCCCAAGATGGTTGACAGTGGTGGCTCCTCATTCTGAGTTCCAAGCTAGACACGTTCCCCCGTCCTCATAACTTAGTTCATTCATCCTATAGGAATTCAATAATAAGTGGGGTAGCTACTATTAACTTAACTCGTCCTAAGCAGATGTGATATCAAGTGGCCGCATTAATAATTTTGGAACTTTGGGTTCTTTAAAAACACAGAAGTACCATGAGAATATGTTTTCATTTTAATCCCAGGTGTGGGGAAATGGGGCTGCTTCGCAGCAGCTGGTTACGATTTGCCTCGTGTGCTAGCGGAGGCATGGTTTTACCAGCTGCAGATAGTTTCTGCGGTTGTATAATATTTGGAATTCTGGGGATTTTTCAGAGGGTATATAAATAAATGCTAGAGCCCCATGGGTTGTTGGTTAGTTATTGGTTGCTCTCGGCTGTGATTGTTAAGTAGTTGTGTGCAAAGAAGAAACAATAAGAAGACATTACATGTCTTGATGGTGAAGATCAAACTTGTCCCAAGGAGCTTGACGCCCCTAATCTGCAGGAAGTAGTCTAGTGATGACATCACCCCTTTCCCAACCCCAACGTCTACTGGAAGAGTGGAAGAAAAAGGGTAGAGAAGGGTGGAAGAAAGAAGAACCCAGAAAGCAGCAAACGCCGGCTACAAGTGGCAGAAGAGGAGCTTGAATCCAAGCTGGTTAGACTGGGGTTCACCCCTGTGACTCCTATGTTATAAGAAAAGACACTATGGCCTGTATATAAACATGAATTTCAGGGAAGTATTTTTGGAATGATGGCACAGAAATGTTGGTGGAGATTCTCCTAAGGGGGGGGGGGAAGAACAACTGAGCTAGACAAAAATTATTTAAAATATACATTATCAAGAAAGTGTGCAAGCAGTAGTTCTCAACCTGTAGGTCATGACCTCTTTGGCCTCACATATCAGATGTCCACAATAAGATTCACAACAGCAGCAAAATACATCTTTGGAGCATCAACAAAATAGATTTATGGTTAAGGAGCTGTGACATTTGAGTCATGGTGTGCTCTACTACAAAGCTAATGAGGCACAGCCTCTCCCCGCTATGAAGCTACAGTTTCACCTCTGGGGAGGCAGAGCATATTTGTCACCAAATGCCAAGCCTCCGCCTGCAGAAATTCTAGTCTATGCAGGCAGGCCAGGCACATCCCAAACAGCCACCAACGACAGAAATAGGTCATGGGCTGTGACCCTGAGGGATCAGAAACACTATGAAGCTGCACCCACTAGGTGCAGGATATGAAACAGGTTTAAGATGTTCCTCGTTGCATTCTCAGATTCAGCAACATGGAACGGAAACGGGATGGCACTAAGGGCTTAAGCCCTACTTCTACCCAGGAGATTTCCCAAACAATCAACTCTTCTGAGTCAAGAATAATACTAGAAAGCTGGACATAAGTAAAGTCGTAGCCATCCCTCACAGCCTGGGGAACCATGTGCATGTCCAAGGCTCCACCCTCGTAGAAGGAATCAGAGGGACCCACCAAAAATGGTTTCTTGGTTGCATGCGAAAGAAAAATTGTAAGGCTTTCTGAATTGTGATAATAGCCTCCGTATCACATGGCCAAGGGTTTCTGGATATACAGCCTTTGGCTAGTTAGCTTCATTTGGCTAAAAGACAAAATTAAGGAGAAGAAAATCTGAGCAGTGGAATCAAAGGTTGCCCACTGCAGATAAAATAGGCTTTGGACTTGCTTCAGCCCACTGCTGAATAAACCAATGGCCAAGAAAACAACCCCCAAGACTACAGAACAGCACAAGTATTCTGGAAAACCAGTTGGCAGATACTCAAAAGGCTAAACCTGTGGGAGACCAGGGCCCAGAGCTGTGGCAGTGGATTATAAAATCTGTCAGGATTGTGAGACATTCAAAGAACAAGGAAGTGTGACCCCTGCGCATAAGAACAGCAATGAGAAACAGGCATCCCAAACCTTCTCAAGGAGAGCTTAGATGTTGTACTTAACAGACAGAGATTTCAAAGTAGCTGCTTTGGTGTTCAAAACCTGAAGGAAAAGTTGCTCACAGAAAAGGGGGAGGCAGGGTGAAAATCCCACCAAATACATAACGTCAGCGGAGAGACAGAAATTATTTCCCAAAGAGACAAGGAGAAAATCTATAGCTGAAAACTTCAAGAACCGAACGACTCCTTCCTCAGAGAGGCTGCTCCATGGCAGAACTGAGCGGCTAGAAGAAAGAATCAATACATTGATAGAGATTAGTTATACAGTGAGATAGAAAGGAAGAGAAAATAAAGTAACTAGAACTGCAGATACATGGAATGAGAGCAACAGAAGGTACAGAGAGAAAGGGACAGGAAAACACTGGAAAAAAAAAATCATGGAAACAATGCCCAAAGTTTAATACAGAGCATTAATCACATATTCAGGAGCTCAGTGGACACCAAGACACAGAGATGCCCCAAGTCCTGTACCCAGGCACATCCTATTCAAACGTCAAAGAACTGAGAGCGAAGCCTGGAAACAGGAAAGGAAAAACACCAACAGTAAGATTCTCATAGGAAACAATGGAGGCTAGGATTCAGGAAAAAAAAAAAACACATTCGACACATCCACAGTACTTCAAAGAAAAATCCCCCAAGACTACAGAACAGCACAAGTATTCCGGAAAACCAGTTGGCAGATACTCAAAAGGCTAAACACAGTATTGCTGCGTCAACTACTAACTCCATTCCTAGGAACACAAAAATTCAAGCTTACGCAAAAACATACACACCAATGTGCAGAGCGGCATTGTTCATGTGGCTAAAAAGCAGAAACCCAGCAAATGTCCATCACAAGGCGAATGATAAACACACACACAAGGAATAGTGTTTGGCAGCAGAAAGGGATGAAGAACAGTCCTGTTTGGATGGCCAATGGGGATGTGTTCTGACGGCTGCGTCATTGCGTGGTTTTATCATTATACAAACATCATGGAGTGCACCTGACAAACCTACACTGTTGGGACAGGTGAAGCTGTTGTTGTGGCCTCTTTATGAAATCAAGAGATTCAGCGATCATGAGCCGTATTACATTACACCAAACATTTTTAAAAAGGAATACACTCTAGACCACAACAAAAGCACAGCGCAGGAGGTTCGTAAACAGAGCATGACCCCTTATTACCACTACCAAGCAGTATTGTATGGTTGTTCACTACATGGCTGTATTTGCATACAGTTGGTAACACAGTAGCTCTGTGTGCGTCAGTGTCACCACAGACGCACCAGGAACATGGGGTACCACTACACCACTACTTGGTAGGGATTTTCTAATCTCATTGTTATCTTCTGGGACCGCTGATTTACATGTAGGCTTTTGAAATGTCCTTATACATGGTTCAGCTATACTGAAGATACATGATACCACATGGATGAAAGAAATGAGAAACAAACCAAAACCAGTTATCCTGGGCAGTGAGATGGCTCAAAGGGTACAGGCTACTGTTGCCAAGCCCGAAGACCTGAGTTCGATCCCCAGATCCTACTTGGTAGAAGAAAAGAACCAATTCTGGCAAGCTCTCCTTTGTTTGACCTCAACAATTCTGGGTGGCATATGTGTGCCCCCCCCACAACAAAATAAGTGTAAAAAGTATGATATATGAAAGAATCCATTCCTAAGAGCTCACAAAATACATAGATCTATTATAGAAAATGTCCAAAATAGGTAGCTCTTTAGAGACTGGAATGAGGTTACTTGTTGCCCAGGGCTGGAGCAATGGTTGCTAAAGGGTATGAGATTTATTTTGGAGGAAGAGGGATGAAAACGCCTTATAGGTAACATTGTGGTGGGTGAGTTGCATGGTGCTTGAGTCCTATCTCCATGAAGCTGAGTTTTAAGGATGACGTAGACAGGCTCTCGGCCCTTGGGAGGTTTCCAAGAACAGGGTGCCCTTAGCAATGTTTGTGAATTAGACTAGAAATCAAGGCAGAAACCAGCATGATTTCTCTGGAGGAAGTATTAAACGTTAGGAATTCCAAGCTCCCGATGAATCCAGGCCACCGTCCTCTCTCGAGAGTGGATTGTACTTTGAATTGAAAAACATCCTTAGGGTCTGCCTTGAGACCAATTCAGAGAAAGAGGCTTTGGGGCAAAGGGGAGACAGCTGTTTGTGATGAAAGTTAAGAAGGACAAAATAGAAGCAATGGCGAGAGAGAGAAAGAGAGAGACAGAGACAGAGACAGAGAGACAGAGAGAGAGAGAGACAGAGACAGAGACAGAGAGACAGAGACAGAGAGACAGAGACAGAGAGACAGAGAGACAGAGAGAGAGAGAGGCTAGCCCTGCCAGATCCCGAGAGATCAGCATAAAATGTAGATAACTTCACGAGAGGCAGGCCAAGGATGAACAGATAGTTCAACCAGCCAATTGAAGGCGAGCAGTTGCTGGTTAGAAGTGTAAAAAACGAAAACTGCAAACCTCTGGTTTGGGAAGGAATATAGATCAATGAGGAAGGCAACAGCCAGGGTGTGTTCACGGGCAGATGAGCTTGAGTGGCAGCCAGGAGGTCAGTGAGTTCACAGCGCCCAGGTGTTGGGCAAACAACTGGCCTGCTTAGGAGCTATCAGAAAGTCTGTTGAGGGAGACAAGAATCACGCAGAGAAGCTCCTTAATTCTTCACTCGCAGAGGGGAAGTGATCAGTGGAGGGGAGAGAAAGGTGACACACACGAGCCCAGGCTCGGAAGAGGCTGTGTTTACAATGTTTGAACAGTGTAGTTTCAGCTTGGTTTACATGGGAATGATTGTCTGAAATCAGCAGTGGGGAACACAGGGGACCGCATCCCACCATCTACTCTGGAACTGTGGGAGAGGAGGAGAAAGTTGAAACACAGTAAGCTGCTATTGCAAAGTTCCGTAAACTGGTACCTTATAAACAACAGAAATGTAACCCTCAAAGTTCTAGCAGCTGGGAAAGGTTAGTTCATCGTGATGGTAGACTTCGCTGTCGGCTGAAGATCCACTCCTCACAGATGGCGCCTTCCCTCTGTGCCTGTGCTCAGGGTAAAGGACAGTCTCCTTACGCTTTCTTTCCGTGGGTGTCTTAACTCCATTAGTGAGGACTAAGCTATTAGGATTTAATAAACTCCCAAAGGCCTCTCCTCTCAATGCTGGCATCGTAGAGGCTAAGGTTCCAACATGTGAATGCCAAGCCACAGACATGCAGGTCATAGCAGATGACACGGTTATCTTGAGTTTCATCAAAGGAGTGAAGTACGGCAGATGCTCAAAGAACATCTGGGGATGTAGGTGAGTTTGATGATCACTTTGTAGGTTCTCGGTAAGGGCTGGAGGGAGGGCAAAGGTAAGGACTAGTTAGGTGGGATTGGGAAGATGTGTGTGTGTGTGTGTGTGTGTGTGTGTGTGTGTGTGTGTGTGTAGATCTGTTTGTGTGTGCATATATGTATGTAAGCAAGCACGTGGGTGCTTGTTGTGTGTGGAGACTAGAGGCCAATGATAGGTGTTTTGTTCTCAACCTCCACTTTATCTTTTGAGACTAGCATTTCATCAAGCCTAGAACTCACAGATTTGATTAAATCAGCTGGCCAGTGGGCTCTGGTGACGTGCTTGCTTCTGCCCCCTTGGAGCTGGGATTCTGACAGGCATTGCTGCTTTTGCATGTGTGCCAAGCTCGGTTCCTCATGCTTGAATAGCAGGCCATTTACCAATGAAGGCGTCTCCTCAGACCTCAGATAGACATTTTTTCAATAGCACCAAGATAGCTGGTTGTTTGGCCCATAACTTAATATAAGGAAATTTGTTGCGGTCATACATTTGTATGCATATAAGACAACCTTCCCATCCTTTAATAAAACAACTGCAGAGAATCCCAGTGGTATCTGATTTGGTTTTATTTTTAGCCTTTTTTAAAATGGCTTCCTTTGTTCTTTCAGAGATGTTGGGTCCTCCTTGGTGGTTTGTGGCTTTGATTCTGTTCAGCTCAGCTGGAAAATAAACCATTAGGAAATGCATTTGGGCCTCACTGTGTGCCCAGCAGCAACCCCAAAGAATATGGATTTCATTAGCACACCAGGACACGGGGAGAAGTGAGAAATCTCGGGAAATGAAATCACAAACGACTAGGAGAAATGTTAGGCAAGGTTTCACAAATTTAATTTTCCTTTTTTACCTCAGACTTCATAGGAATCAAAGCTGCCAGACTAGATAAGGCAGGTAGGATGCTGAGCTGGATATTCAGATAAAGACAACAGGAAAGGGATCTTCTTCCTTGGGTGAGAAAGGGTTTTGTTTGGTTCAGAATAGCATACGAATCAAAGGAAAATGAGAACAGAAGACCATAGATTAGCGGTTCTTAACCTGTGGGTTGTGATCCTTTTGACAAACCTCTGTCTCCAAAAAACTATCTACATTATGATTTGTAACTGTAGTAAAGTTACAGTTATGGAGTAGCAATCAAAGAATGTTATGGTTGGGGGGGGTGGTCACCACAACATGAAGAACTGTATTAAGGGGGCACAGCATTAGCAAGGTTGGCAACCACTGCCATAGAGAAAAGAGGACACACAGAGGCTGTGCCTGTCTACCTGGGTCTGGTCTGCCATCAGTGGAGTGAGAACTGGGCCCAGCCATCTGCTGGTCTGAAAACAATACTATAAGCCATGTGTGATAGCCTAGCTTAGCACACACACACAAGTGTGTGTGTGTCTGTGTGTGTGTGTCTATGTGTGTGTGTGTGTGTGTGTGTGTCTATGTGTGCGTCTATGTGTGTGTCTATGTGTGTGTGTGTCTGTGTGTGTGTCTATGTGTGTGTGTCTATGTGTGTGTATGTGTGTGTGTGTCTACGTGTGTGTGTCTGTGTGTGTGTGTCTATGTGTGTGTATGTCTGTGTCCGTGTGTGTGTGTGTCCGTGTGTGTGTGTGTGTGTCCGTGTGTGTGTGTGTCTATGTGTATGTGTGTGTCTGTGTGTGTGTCTATGTGTATGTGTGTGTATGTGTGTGTGTGTCTATGTGTGTGTGTCTATGTGTGTATGTGTCTGTGTGTGTGTGTGTCTGTGTCCGTGTGTGTGTGTGTGTGTGTGTCTGTGTCCGTGTGTGTGTGTGTGTGTGTGTGTGTGTCTGTGTCCGTGTGTGTGTGTGTGTGTGTCTGTGTGTTTGGTGAATGTGAGTGAGTATGGCAGTATGGCCCCCATGTGTAGTCCAGTGCAGAGCATGACTTTGGGTGTCCTCTTCCATCACTCTCTATCTCATTATTTTGAGACAGGCTCTGTCACTGAAGCGGAAGTTCACCTTTTCAGGTAGGCTGGCATGCCAGAAGCTCTTGGGATCTGCCCATCTCCAGGCTCCAATGCTGGCCCTATAGGCACATGTGGCCTGGGTCCTGAGTATTTGAGCTCACACCTCATGCTTGAGAAGCACGTATTCTTACCTACTGGGCCATCTCTTCAATCCCTTTCCATCTTATGTTGTGACACAAAATCTCCCACTGAAACTATAGTTCGATTTGGCTAGACTAGATGGCCCACGAGCCCCCAGGGATCCTCCTGTCATTGCCTCCTTAGCACTGGGATGCATACATACACCCCGTGACCTGGATTTCTAGATGGGCTCTGGGGATGAAATGTGGGTCCCTGTCCTGTGCAACAAACACTTTACCAACTGAGTCATCTCCCTGGCCCTGGGCCCAGATTTTGATCAGCTTAGAAAAAAAAGCATTTGTTGAACTAAGAGGGGCCCAGCTCATCATAAGAAACACTTATAGGACCATTCATGGGAGCCTTATTTAAAGGTATTACATTCATAGTTCAAATGAGACAGTATGTCTATTCTAGCAAGAAGGAATGCTATTTTCCTTTCCAGTTCAGCTCCATATTTTTTTTTTATCAAAGCAATGGAGCAGTGGACCACATACATTGCTCTGATAAATAGTTACTTTCTCTCTGAATTCTAACACTGTGATTCTTTAAAACGGAAGCTATCAGTGTGTGTGTGTGTGTGTGTGTGTGTGTGTGTATGAACGTTTATTCACTATTCAGTAAAGAAGCAGCTTTATCTACAAACCAATCTCATAGCAATGCCCACAATGATCTTTCCTGAGACGGTTCTGTTGGCCAGTCTGGTGCCATGTGAGACACATGTTATCTCCACGTTCCCTACAAGCCTGTGTGACAGTTATAGGCCCTTCGATGTGCAGACAAATCACATGGAACATAGGAAGCTTCGGCTACTTAGCCAAGAATGCTTTATCAGCGACCAAAGTCATAAAGAAACGTTTTGCTTAGCTCACTTTGAGACATCAACAAAGCATAGGCAACTGTTGGTTAGATTCCTACCAAGGATTTTTAAGTGCCTACAAAATGGCTAACTAATCCTGGGTCAGTGTGATCAAACGTTGAGTGGCATCCCATTGAAAACATTGAAGTAAAAATTCATACCTATTTTATTTTTCTTGAGTGTTGAGGATCTTTATTAAAACTCAGGTGCCGTTTTGTTGATCCCTCTGTGTGTACGGTGTGTGCATGTGAGTGTCCAGGTCCACGTGACCATGTGGGTTCCTGGGAAGAATGAAGGAAGACTCCGAGTGCCCTCCTCTGCTGCTCTCTAGAGACACTGAACCCAAAGCTCGCTGTCTTGGCAAGGCTGGCTGACCAGCAAGCTCTCAGAGTTCCCCCGTCTTTATCCTCCAGCACTGAGGTTACAAGCACATATGGCTACACCCAGGCTTTTACGTGAATGCTGGGGCTTGAACTCAGATCTTACATCTTTATTCTTGCACAGCTAGCTGTTTTACCCACTGAGCTATCTCCCTAGGCACAGATGAAGCTTCTTTAACTCTAGGAAGCCGCCCTTCGTGTCATCCTCTTCCTTTCTCTCGCTGTCTCTCTGGGCAATTTCACTTGCATTAAAGTCAGCTGAAATGACCGATGATATCCTGGTGACCTTAGAATCGCTGACTATTCTTCAATCTATTAAGTTTAAAATCAGAGACATCCAATTGCCCATGAAATATGTTCTCCTGGGGGTTCTAAAAGAAATCTATGCTGTGGATATCCTGAACTCAAGCTCGTCTCTTTTTCTTCCTTGGGAAATCTTCACAAGACTTTCCTCTCTGCTTCTCTCGATAATTCTATTGGCCACCAAGTCCTGTAAAGGAGAGTCCTCAGAGTCTCCTGATGGCCACTGGCAGTGGCATCGGGAAAGTCATCAGAAATCATAGCCCTGGCACCCACGATGCCTCTCTTGAATCAAAATCTCTGGGTACAGGACCCCGGGATTTCTATATTAAAAGCATTCCAGGTGATTCTGGGACTTTGCTCTAACGTCACCATCATCTACATCTCTCTAATTATCCTGCCCCAGGAGCTGCTGAGAGACATACATTCACTGTTTCACAGCAGGACTGCTATAATCACTTCCCAACTTGTGTGACATTTTCATGACCCCCTGCCTCCTATAGGTGCGCGTACATGCACACACACACACACACACACACACACACACACACACACACACCTCAGTAGGCTAGTATGTCCTTCTCCAGCCTTACGTCTCTCCAGGTTATTGTCCCCAAATATCTGATCGTGACTTAATCATACATGAAATGAGTGTTACTCTAACATAGAGATAGTCAGGGCTATTTCCAAGAAATAGGATATGATTAAGGCATGCAATCTTAGGTGGGTACTGGGGCATTTAAAGCGTAATGAGAAACAAGTGAAACTGTTGGTGCTAGGTGAAGGCTGGAGAGATCTCAAAGGCAGTGAGACCAGATACAGACCTCTATCCAGTTTTTCCAGTTTTCCCCGCCACCAGAGAAAGAATTTAGAGATGAGACTAAGTAAGTGAAAGGAAGTTTATTTCGGAGTGTGAAAGCAGACACCAGGAGAAAGTATGGGTCTCTCAAGAGACTCCTGCGACCTAGGCTTGCGGATGGTATTGTATGACCAAATTGATTATTCATGAATTAAAGGTGTCAAATGCCTAGTCCGAGTACGAGTTTAGAAGCCAGACACAGTCCTACAAAACAAAGGCTCAAAGAAGGACGAGGATGAAGACATGAGAGCCCAGCCTGAATAAGCTCTCCTAAGTGTTCAGTCAAGTGGAAGGAACAGATTAAGCCACGCCTCCTGAAGAAGCACATTTCTGTCGCTCATGAGACGCAGCACACTGTGCGAACAGTTGCTTACCTTTCTTGGCTATAAATCCCTTGACGGCATGTTTCGTATCTTATGCTTTTCTGTTTTCTCAGAGGCCGAGCCCTTCATACCTGAAGCCCGTCTTAGTTTGTGAAGCTGCTCTTGGAAGTGAGCAGTGTTGGAGACAGTGTGTTCTGGCACACCTATGCTGTGCACCTCCCCCCCCAACGCCCTCCAACATCCCCACCTCCCCACCCCCCACTCTCCATCACACAGCTCAGGAAGCTTGCTGTACTCTTCTCTTCCCTAACTCATTCACAAGCTCAGTCGAGAATATGAAAACACTCACTCACTTAATCCTTTTGAACTATGAAGCGCTAGGAATGTGTGTGTGAGGGGAGCGGAAGTGATTTTAAATGGTGCCCTGTTGGAGGATCCTGCAGTTTGAGGTGGCAGTCCTCCCAGTCCAGACAGCCTCTCTGAGCTCAGCACTAGGTGGAGGACTCCCTCTCCCCACCAGGGCCTCCTACTCTCTGCCTGACCTCATCCAGAGAGACACGGATGCCCCTAACCATCCCAGATACATGGTGTTTGGCACAGATCCCTGCTTGTTCTCCCGTTCCTGTGCCTTTAAGAAAATTAGGTACTGTGTTCTTGCACAGGTGATAGGACCATGCTTTTTAGTGTAAATGAAGTATACTGGGAACACCTATCAGGGCCTCCTAGCGACTTCCCTTTTCCTATACACTCCCGTCACCCCTGGAATAAAGCTGATCTGCCTCCCTGCCACTGGTCTTGGAAACTCTTCTGTCTTGCTCACAGCCATCCAAGCCCCGTGCACCACCTCTGCTCCTCCTGAGCTCATGGGGGCGGTGGCCAACAGCCCCCAAGGAAAGAGACGACCCACAGTGCTCAGGATTTAGCTGTGTGCAGGTCACTTTCTAGAGTCATTCTCTTGCTTATGCTGTCATGGCAGTGTCACAGACACAGTAGACGTGAAGATAAACAGATGGGGCCAAGTGGACCGCACAGGTAACGAACAGGAGGGACAGGCTGAGGTGTGACCAGTGTGACACAAAAATATGTGGAAGAGTCTGAGATGACAATACTCCTCTTCTCTCTCTGCTTCACGCAGAGCCATTTGCGCCTCTGTGTGGATTAGAAGTTCAGTCAGAAAGAGCCAAAGCCAGAACAGTGTGGTCAATCTAACAAACCAAGTAGCAAGTTCCAAAAAATAAAATAAAACCCATGGCTATATGTGGATAGAAACAAATGATGAAAAAGACAAGTACTTGAAGGAGAATATCCAACTGCCTGGAGAAGAATCACAAATAATTTAATGGCCGGGCGTGGTGGCGCACGCCTTTAATCCCAGCACTTGGGAGGCAGAGGCAAGTGGATTGCTGTTGAGTTCTAGGCCAGCCTGGTCTACAAAGTGAGTCCAGGACAGCCAAGACTACACAGAGAAACCCTGTTTTGTAAAACCAAAATAATAATAATAATAATAATAATAATAATAATAATAATAATAATAATAATAATAATAATAGTCTTAGTAGTAGCAATTTAATGCACACACTCCATGTCCAAGGATGCACAGTGCAATGCCCCATTCCTTGACAGTGGGCTGAGCACTGTGATGTCCTTCCTGAGGGCTTAGTGTGGACAGGGGAGAAGAGTACGAACAGAGAAGCCGTCTGAGAAACACTCCCTCAGCCAGAGGTGAAGGGCAGCAGCATCCGTGATGAGTTGTGGGGGAAAGAACGCACCCTTGATAACATAGAACCTAAGCATCATTGGAACATTATAGTCTCCAGCAAAAATCTAGAACCACTGACTACCATGAGAAAAATGTCAGACAAGTATAAATGAATGCACTTTATACAACACACACACACACCACACCTCACATGCACAAACACACACCACATACACACTGCACACACAAACACACCCCCACACATACATACAAGCACACACACCACACAATACAAATATACACATACATAACAAACATACATTTATACACATGCACATACACACACACACATATGCACACACACACACACACACACACACACACACACACACACACACCAGCAGCAACAGCAGCAGCAGCAGCAACAACAATAACAACAAGAACAAAACTGAAAAAACTGTCACATCCAACAAGAGCCAAAGAAGACAAGATAACTAAAACTAACATGGTACCCTGGATGGGAACCTGGAACACATAAAGAAAATTATGTAAGATATAAGGAAATACGAACAAGGTATAAACTTTACTTCCTAATAATTTATTGATTTTGGTACATTAATCATGGTTAATATGCCATCCTTAGGTCTAAGATTTCAGTAATAAAGCAAACTGGAGACAGGAGTATGTGGGAACCCTGTATTATCAACAAAGCTTTGTTGTAAACCTAAAATATAAAGTACACCAAAAGTAAAATAAAATAAAAAACAAAGGTGAATTACAACATGAAAAACCTCACAGATTGCTGGCATTAGAAGGAAGAGGTCATTTATGTGGTATGCATTTCTATAGTTGTTTTTAAATATAATTTTTATTGTGTGTACATTGATGTTTGGACTGTACATAAATCTGCATGAGAGTGTCAGGTCCCCTGAAAAAGGAGTCACAGGCAGTTGTGAGCTGTCATGTGGATCTTGGGAACTGAACCTGGGTCCTCTGGAAGAGCAGCCAATGCTCTTAACTGCTGAGCCATCTCTCCAGTCCCACTATAGCTGGTTCTAATGCCAACTTGCCACAAATAGGAAGTGTCCTGCTTGCCCTGTTTGATGGGAGGAGACCCATCTAGCTGTGGGCACGGCAGAAGAAAAGAGCATCTCGCCTTTTCCTCCCATGGCCTTCGCTCTTGCTATTGAGTTCATCTGTCCTCTTGCTGCTGCTCTGGATCCCTTTGCTAATATCAGAACCAGCACTTCCACACTTCCTTTGTGGACTATGACCAACAGGCTCCTTGGAAACCTACTGACTTCTGGCACCATGTCAAAGCTGCTAAGGCATCCCCCAGCCTTATAGACAGAGTAAGTACCGGCTTCTCAGCTCTCCATCCTCTTGTCACACATGCACTGGTTGTGCCCTTCTAGAGAACTCTGACTAATACACGTATGTTTGTGCATGTTCATGCAATGTAGGGGTCAGAGGAAAATTTAGTAGAACACTGGTCTTCCGCTTTCCCCTCATTTGAGAAGGGGTCTGTTGTTGACTGTTGCCGAACATGTCAGGATGGCGACCTCCAAACTTCCGGACTCTCTTGCCTCCATCTCCCGTCTCTCTTGAGAACCGATCTTAGCGACACAGGCTCTACACGCAACCTTACAAGGGCTCTATGGATCTGAACTAAGATCCTCTGGCTTGCATGACTAACACTGAGCCGTGTATTCAGGCTGCTATCCAAGCCTTTAACCTTCCATCCCAGGTGTCTGTGGGGTTTGCAATCAGCTTTGGTGACACGAGCGTGGACACAGGATCTGTGTCATGAAGCAAATATGTGACCTCATAGTGCTAAGAGGATTCCAGACACAGTTCAGGTCATTTCAGTTTTGGTCCCCTAGGTCAGTAAGTACACAGGTAATTTTTTTTTCCAGGCGTATCTAGAGCCTGAATAGCTACTGCGTCACCTCGTTTATTTACAGAGTCCAGAACCGTGTGGGAGGCAGAATAACTTTGAGCATTGCTTAAGCGCCGTGCGGACTTACCCTTGCCAACTTAACCTTTCTTATTTCTATTTCTTCATCCATAAAGTGAAGATAATGACGCTCCCTGGAGCAGAACAAGGTTGAGGTTAAATTATACAAGATTTGTGGAAGCTTTCTGTGACCTAGAAAGGACTTTGCAATCTTATTTTGGAAGGTCTTGGGGGAGATGAGGGCCTCCTTCAGTTTTTCTCCTTTCAAGCAGCCCTGTGACTTGTGCACTCAGTTCAGTCAGTCAGACATCTGACAACTGTCATTGATAGGCTAGGTACCTTAAGAAGTGCTTCCGACAGTTCAATGCCATCCCTGGAAATATAAGAAGACAGACTTGGTCTTTTTAGATTCTTGTCACAAGGACAGTAAGTGGATAGACAGTTAAACTACCTGGGGGAGGGAATAAGAACCTATGAGAGACTTAACTTAGCAACAGTGTTTGTGGCTGTGAAGAAACTCTTCTCTTGGCAAAGAAGAGGCCTTAGGTGGGCTTCAAGGTTCAGTAAGTCATTGTCCCAACTCAAGGACCCAACTCAAAACTGTTTTGTTATCTACACTTTTGTTTACCTTACCTTCCTCGGAGTATTGAGATGGCTGCCAGAAGCAAGCATCCTTCCTTGGTCCTAGTGGATCCAATGGGATGGCTCCGTGCAAAACTCAAGGCCACAACCCTTGACCTTAACCACGCGGATTAACTACCCTGTAATCCAAGTCTTCTGTCTGGCCCTAACTCTGGATTGTTTCCATCTGAAATATTTATCATTTATTTATTATCAGTTTTATCTCTCCATCTGGACAGCAACATTTCATGAGGTTTTGTGTTTCATCTTGGTCACTGCTGGGTCCTTAAACCCCCTCATAAAGAGACTGTGTCTCTCCATAGGCCACAGGAGAGAGCTTGCATCTGTCATGAGGGCTCCTCCTTCTCTGTTCTACATATGCCCATGCTGTTTCTTATTTAACTTCTCACTGCTGACCCAGGGTTCTGCCAACTAGGAACGTTCCAGAATAAGAAAAGGCTAAGTATCCTTTATTAAAAAGCCTAGCCCGAACTAGCATGGGCTGGTACTGTCTGGGTATCAAAATCAGGACTTGTGACTGGAGGAGCCTGGGTAGAGTGGGGGAAGAAGCTTGTTGGAAAGGTGGTGGGGGAAAAAGACATAGAACAAAAGTGGTAGCGAGGAAGATGGTGAATTAGGCAGAAAACAAACAAACAAACAAACAAACAACGAAACAAGATGGCAGGTGATGATCAGTGCAGCGCTGAGTCTGAATGGAAGGTGTGCACTGCAGACTGCCTACTATCTATGTTCTTAATCACCTTTGTGTGTTGAGGCTCCAAGAGCCCCAAGCTCTTGAGTATTTTTAGTAACAATTCTTCCCATTTTAAGAGCATCGTGTAACTTAATGAATATGGTCTTCAATGTCTCTTCACTATTTGGTTGTCAAAGCTTTTCTAAAGAATGGTTAAGCTGTCATTAGACAAAGCAAGCCTCAGAGAGCCTTTCTCAACACCGTCCAGGCAGGAATGGGGAAAGAAGGCCGGAGACATTCTTCCTCAAGACTTGAGTTCTTTCCACCTCAGTGCAGCTGGAAAATGGGCAGTGTCTTGAGATAGTAACAGGTTCATAATCACTCTGGGCTGGGTTTTCTGTTTATACTTGAGTTGTTGTCAACTCCTGTACACATATGACAGTTTCTATATTGCAAACTTAAAAGTGAAATTTTTTTTTTCCGAGACAGGGTTTCTCTGTGTAGCCTTGGCCATCCTGGACTCACTTTGTAGACCAGGCTGGCCTCGAACTCACAGCGATCCGCCTGCCTCTGCCTCACGAGTGCTGGGATTAAAGGCATAAAAGTGGATTTTTTTAAAAGCCAAAATCGAGTCATCTGGTCAGCACCTGCTGAGCGCATCAAGAAACAGTCAGGTCATGGCAGTCACGGGCTGAATGGCCTGAGGTTTAGTGCTTTAAGAATTAACTTTTAAAAGGAAGAGGAACATTTGGGAATAGATTAAAAAAAAAATAAAGAAAATCACATGCATGTTCAAACAGCTACGATAATAAGAAAAGAGACCGGCACAATAGGATGACTTATTCCCCTGGGGTTTTATATTCTCCTGCCAGATCTTTTAATTATATTTCTATTCTTTTTACCCAAATTTAATTTCACCCCAGACTTAAATAAAGAGCAGAGGATACCTCATGGAGGAGTTGGTAAAATAGCCTTTTCTTAGTTATTGTGCCTGAGCACATGTCCTGGCTGGCTTTCCAACTCACTGCGTGACCCTGGGTAATTCACCTCCTTGGAGGGCCTGCCTCTCAGCTGTGACAGAGGAGTTAGGACATTCGCCCTGCAATGGCCTCCAGAAATATGGAAGAGGAGCCAGAGTGACAGGCATGAAGGTGTTCAAGAAAGTCCCAAAGAGAAGCGTCTTAGTATAAGAGACACTATCGTTGCTGCACCTCCCCAAGTCCCCTGGGCTGTGAATATTATAAATCAGGGATAATCCACTCTCTGGCATTGCATATGACAGGGCCCTAGCTGCCTGGGTGGCTGGAAAGGGACCCTAAATCTCCAGAGTCCCATGTCCTTTCTGGTCCTCTGGTTGGTTTGTTTTGACGCAACTTTCATATCATAAGGTATTATCAGTTTGCTCTGATGCATTATAAAAGAGAGTGTCCTCCGAGAACACAGGTAATTCTCCATATCCATGCCGAGGGAGAGGCCATCATCCTAGAGAACAGATAAACTTGAAGAGTATGGGTCTGTCTAATTCAGCATTATAGTAATTAAAAATGGTAACATGGTTATGGTTATTATAGTCTCAATTTTGCTTTGCTCAGGCTGAATGCCGGAAAATGGGAAAGGGATTTTTTCCAAGATATTCCAAAGATCGCCTGGAATGAAGCCTGCCTCAAGGTGTTTCCCTTTCTTTGCTGTCATTACTGAAGACGTCAGCACATGTGCTAATGGCTCAGGAGACAGCCTGGTCTCCTCGAGTCTCATCTTCTCGGTGCTCCCACTGATAAGCTATCAAGTCTTCATTCATGTCTTCAAGTCATTCATTCATTCATTCATTCATTTCAGACACAGGTTCCAAGTGACTCCGACATGCCGAGAACTTCTTCAAGATCAGGAGTACAAAGATGATTTTTTTGTTGTTTTGTTTTGTTTTGTTGAGACAGGGTTTGTTTCTCTGTGTAGCCTTGGCTGTCCTAGACTTGCTATGTAGACCAGGCTGGCCTCAAACTCACAGAGATCCGTCTGCCGCTGCTTCCCGAGTGCTGGGATTAAAGGCGTGCACCACCACCACCACCAGGCCTGAGTACAAAGATTTGAGGAATGTCTTTACCTCACAGTTTCTTATGGAAATGGGTGAGTAAAATGCAGTGTGAATCATGACTTCCCTAACAGAATGTATTAAAAGAATACAATGGAGGAGCAGGTTCTAAGCCTCGATGGCTAGAGCAGCTTTAAGAAGGTTACACTTGAATTTGGGCTGGAAGGGGGTGGCGGTTCAAAGTAGATGGACAAAGGCAAAGTTGGGGGCAGGAAAAGCATCCTGAGAAAAAGATCCATCCTGTGCAAGGGCTGGGAAGTGAAACAAAGCATCGGCATTTCCGATCGGAGGAAGAACACACAGCTTGAAAGAGGGACAGGAGATGAGTCCTAACAGGCAGTCTAGCAGCAGACCATGTCCTGAGGGAGAGGGGGAACACTTCCAGAAACGGAACTAGATTCTCACATTAGGAAGAAGATTCTGGAACAAAGGTAGAGAGAATGGATTAGGAGTGGAGAGGCAACAGGCAGAGACAGAAGGAGCGCATCGGGCTATCATAATAAGCCAACTAAGAGTGGAGCAAGACCTTAGCCAAGGCAGTATCTGGGGAGAGGGTGAGAATCCAGGAAGACATTTTAACAGAGATTTGGAGATCGTGGAGTGCAGTCCATACACAAGCTAGTGGGTGATGTTTGGAATAGCTCCCAGGTCTCAGACCTAGGTTATTATATAGCTATCTTCAGGGTTGGTTTGCATGGGGAATGCAGTAGGAGAATCGAGTGTCAGGGAAAAGGCAATTAATTTATGTTTGAAAACACTGACGCTGACATAGGCGTGGTGCGACACCTGTGTAGAAATAGCTAGCAGATAAGCGGGTTGTGGTATTTGGAAATCAGGGGCTGGCACAAGGCTTCAGGCTCTTACTACAGATGTCAGTGAGATCACCAAGGGATAGTGGGTAGGGAGGGGAAGGAGGGTCCCGGGGGACAAGATTCATGGGCCAGCGGGACAGGTGGGAGCAGTGAGAAGATTCAGAATGAGAGGTCAGAAATGTGCACGGGAAACAAAGGTAAAGTCCTTCCAGGAAGATGCTGGTTCACAGAAGACTTAGGCTAGTACAGCTGGGAAGATGGCTCTGTGTGTAAAGTGTTTGCTGTTGTGTGCGTGTAAGGGCTGCGACTTGGAACCTCCATCATTCGTGGAAACATGGCACAGTGGCCTGCTGTAATTCTAGCACTCACAAAAGCAAAGGCAAGGCATACTCAGAGCAAACTGGCCAGGTAGACTAGCTGTTATCTGTGAACCCTAGGTTCAACTGAGACACTCTGACACTGTGAATAAGATGAAAAACAATCAAGGAAGGTGCCTGGTATCGGCGTGTGGTCTTTACACATGTGAACACATATGTGTGCACTGTCGTACATGAACAGACATACATGCATACACACACGTCACACAGAGACATATCCAGAAAAGTTACTGAGTGAGTAACTTTGTTTTGTTTTTGTTTTTGTTTTGAGACAGGGTCTTACTATGTAGCCCTAGCTGGCCTAGAACTTGCTATGTAGACCAGGTTACTCTTGAACTCACGGAGAGTCTCTGCCTCCCAATTGCTGGGACTGAAGGTGCGCACTACCTTGTCCAGCCATTATATAGGTTTTCAGATGGTAATTTGAAGGAAGGCTCCAAATGGGGAGGTGGTGAGGCAGTGGTTCAGTATAGGCCAAGCAACTGATACAGATAATGAGTCATCTACACAGGACCAGGGCTGCCTGCCACTCATATGACATAACAGGTGTTAAATATGTGTCAACCCACCTCAACTGCTCTCTCCTAATTCCTAGCCAAGGACAACCTCACAGTTGTCAGAGCATCTCTGATGAAAAGAAAAAAAAAAAAAAAAAAAAAGAGGTGGAAACAATGTAGTGTCCTACGCTAGACACTTCATGTAAATAAGTATGCAGCAGCCCCAGCCCTTGAGTGAGGCCGGAGGCACAACCTTCTCTCCCCATCAAGAGGAAGAAATCAAGCCTAGGCCTGCTAAGTTACCTGCCCCTCTATTTTCTCCCCCATGGTTGCTAGGCTACAATTGCCTAAAGCAATGATGCCTCATAGAGCCTTTGACTCCCTCTTACTCAAGCCCCTAACGCTAAGCAAAAACAAGAACGGCTGGACAAGCCGGGCGGCGGTGGCGCACGCCTTTAGTCCCAGCACTCGGGAGGCAGCGGCAGGCGGATCACTGTGAGTTCGAGGCCAGCCTGGTCTACAAAGAGAGTCCAGGGCAGCCAAGGCTACACAGAGAGACCCTGTCTCAAAAAGGCTGGACATTCTCTCTGCTAGAGAGAGCCACCTACAGGAATGCAGCTACATCAGCCTGTAGCGGATAGGTGGCCCCTCTACAGGACTGGCTTTCTAAGGAACTAGGGCGCTGTGGTAGGAGTAGAGAAAGGAGGAAGTTCAGCCAGTATCTCTCGGCTTTCTCCTCCCTAGGGATGAATCCATCCTCCATCTTCTCCTACTTCCTCAAGAAACTAGACTCTCCAGGGTGCCTAGCAATATGCTGCCTCACCCTTATCTTTAGGGCCATCAATTTTAAGGGCTGGAGAGATGACTCAACCAGCACAGCGCTTCCTGTACAAGCATGGTGGTTTGAGTTTTGAAGCCCCCCCCCCAGCACCCCCATAAAAAGTTAGGTGCAGGGATGTGCAAGTATGACCCTGGCATTGGGAGGTGGAGTCGGGTGGCTACTGTGGGTCACTGGTCAGCAAATCTAGCTGAATAGATGAACTCCAGGTTCAGAGGGAGATTCTATCTCAAAACAAAACAGACTACACCAAAAAAAAACCAAAAAACCAAAAAAACAGGATAGAGGAAGGTGTCCAACAGCAACATCCCATCTCTACACATGAACACATACGTACACCTACACATATGTGTACATTCATGAACATGTGCACACACATATACCACACATACAAAGTAAAAAAAAAAAAAATCATTTTAAAATTAACAGAAGCTGGCAGATGGCTGTGAGTTCGAGGCCAGCTTGGTCTACAAAGTGAGTCCAGGATAACCAAGGCTACAACACAGAGAAGCCTTGTCACAAAAAACAAACAAAAACAAACAATCCCTCAAACAAACAAACAAACAAAACTAGCATCTTCATAGTGCTCCCATGCTCTGTGAAGTTGCTGGCCTTTGTAACATCTGCGTTTTAGCAGGTACCAAGCTGAGTCCTTGTGTCCTCCACCACTGAGGAGCCAGGTCTCAATTTAGTATTCTGAATCGAGATGCCGGGATAATTATAATGCCCGAAGCATGGAAGACTCTACAAGAAATGTCACCAATAATAATTATGCCACCCATGTGCCTCTGGGCCTTGAGTGGCCCTGTGCAGCCTGTCAGTCAGAAGCATTCTTAAAGGGAAAAATAACTCCGGACGTTTCTCAAGGATGGCAACGCAGAGTTTATCCAGTGAGGCTGTTAGGATGAACTCTAAAAACAAGGAGGCGTGGGGATTTATAGCCTCAGAAGGAGTGGTAGGGCCCCCTGGATGGAAAATTATTAAGAAGAAACATCAAGGGTGGGCAGATTCTCGCTGGTGGTCAGGCGAGGAAGGACCCGGAACTCAACCCACTATCCACAGAAGAGAATTTTTATGAAAATGACCCGGGAATTGGTCAGGAATTGGTCAACAAGAGCCTGACTCAAGTCTGCTTTAATGCCTTTATCACTCCTTTGACCTTATTACCTCCTCCACAGGACTCAAGTCAGAGTCTCTCCAGCTAAGGCTTTCGCACTGCCTGTGGCCTCTGCCTGGAGGCTTTCCCAGCCTACTCCCATACTCCCTTCTCCAGCAGGCCTCCCCTTATCTGTGCTTGTATCACCCCCTCAGGATTCCCCAGGAATCCCTCCTGACCACTTCTTCTCCCTAGGACTCGTCACCACCTGACACAGTGTGCCTCCTCACCTGTGTTTTTTTGTCTGCTTCTTCCTGTATACAGTGCATATGCTGTGCATCAGCACCTTGTCTGTTCTGACGTCTGCCTTCGTGCCAACACCCGGGAACGCATGTGGCACATAGGAAGGGCTCCCTTAGGTGAATGAATTGGATGCCTGGACGAAGCCGCTATAAACACCTTCAGATCTTGGTCATGCATGTTAGTAGCAAAGCACAGTGACTCCCAGTGACAAATGTCCCATGCCCATGCATAATCTATTCTGCCGTGCTTTTTTTTTTCTTTTTCTTTTCGGGTTGCAATTTCAACACAGGCATTAACTCAGATGGGCCATAAAATATTTTTCTTTCATAACAGTTTTATGATCATAGGGGATAGATAAAAAGCAAAGGGATTCAGAAATACTGAGACAAAGAAATTCACTTGGCTGGGAAAGAATCTACATGCTGGTAAGATCACCATCTCCATCTCAAAAAATACAGATGAATCAGTATGTACGAAGGACATGAAGAATAGGCCGGAGTCAGAGAGCAGAAGCTCAATCAATATTAGCTGTTATTGCTGTCTCTCCCCTTCAAGACATCCATGCAGTGTTCACTCTCCCAAACACAACCTATGCTGCTCCCCAACCCTGACTTTGAATGCTCACATTGCCCCCGCGCACCCCATACCCCTACCCATTTCTCTTTTCCAAAGCCTCAGTCATGGTCAAGTCTCAGCTGAAATGGGGCATCTTCAGGGAAAACTCTGGACTCCTTAGGCAAGTTAATCACTCTGACAGTAACACCCTACATAAACACCGCATTGTAATTGCTTATTTGTTCTCCCGTTCCACCCTGGAGTCTATAGGAGCCTTACAAGGAAGACTTAACCTTACTAAGTACTGTATTCGCAGCCACGGCTACCAGGATGATGCTCAGAGGGATGGATGTGGATAATAAAGAAACTTTAGACACTCCAGGAACAAGGGAAATGTGTGTTTCTTGGGCATCATCTCTTGCCGGGGGAAATCAACTCTACTTCCAACAAGCCAGACAAACAAAAGTGTAGGGCAAGCAGAGGGCGAGCCACTCACCTGTGAAGGTTATTCATTTGAAGCCCTGAGTTCATCACGGGTTCCCTTAAAGCATGTGCTGTCTTGATGCTCTCCAAAGGAAGAACTGGTTTTCAAACTGGCAATTTGCCCTCAGCCTAGGAGACAAGCAATGTGTGGCATACAGAGCGGGCCCTACATTGAAAATTTAGGTAAATCGGGGTTGGTGTTTCTTTGCCTATGCATATTGTTTCATTTAATGGCTGCTCACATGGCAGCAAGAAACAGATCAGCAAAAGCTCATGAAGACACTCAACCCAGATGCTGGAGTGAAGTAAGGAAGAGGCTGACGCTGCAGCAGGCTGAAACTTGGTCTTTTGTTATTATGTTTAACATCCCTAGGTCTTAGCCAGTCTTTGGCACACAGTTGACACCCAACAAACATTTGTTGAATGAGAGTGACATACATCACTGGGAAAGAAACAAGGTAAGAGCGCTCCAGTAGAGGCTGGAGAGATGGCTCAGAGGTTAAGAGCGCTGTCTGCTCTTCAAAAGGTCCTGAGTTCAATTCCAGCAACCACATGGTGGCTCACAACCCTCTATAATGAGATCTGGTGCCCTCCTCTGAAGCGCAGGCGTACATTCAGGTAGAATGCTGTATACATTATAAATAAATAAATCTTTAAAAAATATAAATAAATAAGAGCATTCCAGTAGTACAGTTTGGAGGTACTCCTTAAGACACCACCAGTCTATGAGCCCCAAGAGGCAGGCTCAAGTAACAACAGATTTTACTGAAGGCCTGCTATGTTACTAAGCATACATATCTACTGGGCACAAAATTAACTCACTTAGATTCCTCCATGAGGACACAGCCTCTTGCCTGAAGAAATGTTGGATATTTAAAGAACTGGGTTTGTTTTGTTTTGTTTTGTTTTGTTTTAACTGCACAAGACCGTTAGAAGGAATGGTCCTTCCTTCCATTAAAAAAAAAATATGTTTGCACGTGCACCCACGTGCATGAGGGTGCACATGGAGGCAGAAGAGGATCCAGGGGAAGGCAGAGCCAAAGACACGTCCAATGAGGCATTAGACATAGATGCTGGGAACTGAGCTTGGGTCCTGTGCAAAAGTTGCTCTCAGCTGATAAGCCATCTTTCCAGCTCCCCCCACCCCCATGGTTATTTTTAAGAGTTTATTTAAAAATGCACAAACTTTTTTTTTTAAAATAAGAGTTCCTTAAGGCATGGAAAATCTCCCCAGGTGGGGCCTAGCCGTCATTTCAAAGGCTTGGCCATATGGCAAAGAAGCACTTGAATATTTTATCTAGTGCCAACGATATCCCAGGATGCAATGTGTTTTTCCCCTCTCATGACTGAACTGAGAGAAGCAGATAAATCCCTTTATCAGATAGGAACTGAGGTTCGGGGTAACTTGCTGAAGCTAACCCAGCCAATTTGTTCCAGGCGTTTTGATTCTATGCTAAGCTGATAGGTCACTCACTAATGGGACTTAGAAAGGACTAATGCAATCTTAACAACACCAACAAAAAATACTTGGGATGGAAATTGGGCCTGACTTTTTCCTTGTCTGACATCCCCTAGGCATATTAAGAATGCCCTCTGGGCATTGGTGACGAATGCCTGTTAATCCCAGCACTCAGGGAGGCAGAGGCAGAGGGATTCCTGTGAGTTTGAGGCCAACCTGGTCTACAGAGACAGTCCAGAACAGCCAAGGCTACACAGAGAATGCCCCTCCCCCATGAAAGAATGCCCCATCCTCAGAGATGGAGTGAGACTCCAAAGCTCAGTCCCTCAGACTCCCTAAGCCTATTCAGACTACTCTGGGTTAGTCTTGACTGCAGTGGAAGTCTGGGAGTGATCAAGAGGGATGCAGAAGCATGAGAAGGGTTTCCTTTGGCCAGCTGGGCTCCCCCCCCCCCGCCGACCTCCCCCCCCCCCCCCGAGAATAGCATCCCCTCCCTGTGCAAAGCAGCTAGAGTGCACAGTGGCACCATTTCTTGGAAAACTACCGCCACTGATACACTGTAGGCATGTAGGTGGGGATGGCACAGAATGTAAGAACATATTGGCACTGTCTATTTAAAACAGCGAGAGCAACAGAAAGCCATGAACGCAGTAATCCTAGCTTTGTGCAACTAAAAACACTGTCCAGGTCCTCTGGGGGAAACTTTAACTTGCTTCACCAGGACGGGGAACTGCTGCTTTTGGGTTCAGTGTCTAACTGGCAGACAGCAGGAGCTCTCACTCAAAGACACCAAACACACACACACACACACACACACACACACACACACACACACACACGGGAGATAGAGAGCACACTGTATCTCTAAAAATATCTTCCTGTGGATAAGCCCATCGGGTGAGACTTTGAGCTATAGGGGTTGAACTGACAAAAAAAAAAAGAAAAGAAAAAGAGACTCTAAGCCTCCTGGCTCCCACTCTGTGGTTACTTCCTCCTGTGTAAAATGGGGATAAGAAAAAAAAATCTAACAATTTTTTAATTGGCTGAATGAGATAACTAAGGTAAACCAGAATAGTACTTGCCGTATAAGGAACATTCGGAGGCTGGAGAGATGCTCAGAGGTGTGTCGAGGGCTGACTTTCAATAGATCGCAGCAAGGGAGCTGCTCTGCTACGTAAGCACTGGCTGCTCTTTCAGAGGTACCACCAGGTTCCACTCCCAGCACCCACATGGTGGCTCACCTTCCGAACTCCTGCTCCAGGGGAACCCAACACTCTTCTGGCCTCCCTAGGCACTGTATGCATGCAGTTCATAGACACACATGCAGACTACATGCCCATGCATATAAAATATAATTTTAAAAAAGCACAGTTGCTTATTGCCTTTAAGCTCAAATCATAAATACAAAAAGAGCTTTAGGTTCCTTGTATCGCTGATTATAACAATGTAATATTGAGAAAGAACCCTAAAGCTTTCCAAACTAGCTGCACGGTCAAACAAAATTTTTACTTCTGGAAAATGACAGAGCCACTGAAAATTCTGGCTATTATAGTCCAGCATGCCTAAGAGCTCTGCTTAAATCCACAGAACTGCACAAAAAAGGAAAGGATGTTCTACCAATTAAAGTGATATTAAACATTCAGTGTGTGTGTGTGTGTGCGCGTGCGTGCGCGCGCGCGTGTGTGTGTGTGTACGTGTGTGTCGAACACATGCTGCAGCAAACACACACGGAGGCCAGAGAACTTTGGGAGCCAGTTTCCAACTTCTATAGTATAGGCTTTAGAAATGGAATTCAGGTGGCCAGGCTCGGTAGCAAACACAATGACCTGCTGAGTTATCTCACCAGCTGAGTGCTATATATTTTTAAACGAGCAGAGCAAGAAAGTGTGGAAAATGGAGTGCCATTTAAACGTTTTTTAAAAAAAAAAAAATCTGTTTTAGTGTAACTTCTAATTCTGTGTATGTGTATCTGTTTGTGTACACAGGAATGCAGGTGCCTGTAGAGGCCCATGGCATTGGGTTCCCCAAAGCTGCAGTTACAGGCTTCTGCAAGAGCCTTCTCTCCAGGCCCCACAATTTTAATGTTTAAGATAGCTACATAAAATAAACCCCCCCCCAAAAAAAAGGAAAAATAAATAAATAAAACCCAAATCCCACCCATATGGGAAAAGAAGACTGACTAGAAGTATATGAAGGTGTATTCAAATGAACAAACTCAGGAATTTAACTTTTTTTCTATATTTTTTTTCAAGAACTGTACATGTGCATGACTTGGGGACAAAAAACCACATGATGTAATATCAGTACACAATTTAAAGTTATTGCTTTTTAGCATAATCTGCATTAAGGCTCCAGGGCTGTAAAGCCAAGCGCTGACTCTGTTCATTTTATTATTAAGTCAGAAAAGAAGGAAGGACCATAGGGAAATAAGATAGGCAAGAATCGTTTTCTAAGCTTGGAAACTGTTGAGGGGTTTCATAAAAGTGTCAATAAATACGGGTGGCTTTTTTAAATTTAGGGTAGTGTCTAACATGTTTCACCCCGGTTTCCCAACTCCCTTAGGGCTTATACAAGCCTCCTCACCAGTCCAGAGAAGTCTAGCCCTGGGATCTGAATACTATGCCTCCTGATCTCTCCCAATCGCTCCTCCCTCTTTTCACCCAGCAAACTCTCGCCTTGAGCCCAGCGCTACACTAGATGCTGAAAAAGGCAGACCAAAAGACTTCCTTCTCAAGATGAGAGAGCAGGAGATAGAAAACACCATCGATATGTGATGGGCTGTGGAGGGATGTCAAAGCTGGTGAGTTCAACAGGAGGACGTGGTCGTGGTCTAACCATCCCAGGCACCTGCGTCCATGGCCAGGTAAAGTTTAGCATCCTTTGGAGGTTGGGTAAGAGGCTCCGGTGGGTAAGTACATGTCACGCCTAGCTGCAGCAGACACAAAGACAACACAAAGGCACAGGCATTGAGTTGAGAGGCTGTCAAAGTCACCAGCAGCGGGGATGGTGTCATGGGCTTCATTAGGAGAGGAAAGATCACAGGGAATCTGTGAGAAGAGTCAGGCAGAGGCATTGCGCAGGAATCTACAGGCGGGCAGTGGAAGTTCCTAGGCACATCGGGCATGCGCAGTTCGTATTTTAGGAAGGTGATGCTGGTAGCACTGTGGAGGCTGAGTTTGTTCAAAGAAGGTTCAGTATGGGCAGTGATACAAACAAGAGTGTGGCTGCAGTGTTGGAATTATCTCTCATGCACTGTGTAAAGGCTGTCCTTCTGTTATTCAAATGTTGATTTCTGGGCCAGCAGAGAGCTGAGTACAGACCTTTGGTATTGTTATTCTTATGGACTCATCCTATTTTTAAACACTCCCTTCAACACCTTCTGATTGGTTTAATAAAGAGCTGAATGGCCTAAAGGTAGGAGAGCACAAAGGGAAAGTCCAGGAGGGGATAGGATCTCTGGGAAAGAAAGAAGTGTGCGAGAGATTCGCCAGCCAGGCATGGAGGGAGAAACCAGTGGCAGACTGACTGTTTAATTGAAAGGTAACGAGCCACGTGGCAGAACGTAGATTAGTGTAAAGGGGCTAATTTAAGTTATAAGGGCTAGTTGGTAAGAAGCCAAAGTTAAGGTCAAGCTGTCATAATTAATAAAAAGGCTCCATGTCATTTTTGGGAGCTGGTGGTCCAAAGAAATCCCATTATAATTGATGCCCAACCCATTACACTGCAGTACTTTGAGGGCTAACTAGGGTTTTCTAGAGCCCTGCAGTGGGAAGAGAGGCGAGGAACCTCATTGTGGAGGGGTGAGAAAGGCACAGATAACAGCTGTGAAGACTAGTTGTGAGGAAGGGTGATGAGAGAAATCAGGGATACGGGACTGGTGTCTGTTAATCTGAAAGAGCTAGTCTTTAAAGACTGTCATATGGGAGACATTAAGGAGGCAGCACCAGGTAGACGGGGACTCTAGAAACAGGTGATAGCACCCCGGGGGCAGAGGATAGAATTCCTGGAAATAAGACGTCAAAGTCCCATGGAAGGGTTATCTGGTCCTTACTAAGACTCTTCACTGTATGAAAATTGCGAATCCCACCCCCCCTCGCCCCCCCCCCCCCCGCCCCAAAAGTCCACGTTTGGTGAATGTTTAGTTCAAGTTCTTTGACTTTTCTGATTTTTATAATGCAGTGGGGTATGTGGTCCTTGATTTTGCCCTAGTTCCTTTCCTCTATTTAGGATGAAGCAGGTTCCCCACCCCCCTCCCCGATCCATCTCTTTTCTTTTCTTTTCTTTTCTTTTTTGAGACAGTGTTTCTGTGTAGCCTTGGCTGCCCTAGACTCACTCTGCAGACCAGGCTGGCCTCGAACTCACAGTGATCCACCTGCTTCCACCTCCTGAGTGCTGGGATTAAAGGCGTGCGCCACCACACCTGGCCTCGGTCCTCTCTCTCATATTGCCTCAAATACGGAGTGGGATTAGGGGAGTAGCTCAGTGGTAAAACACTTGTCCACTATGTAGGTATGAAGTTCAATCCCCGGCATGAGAAACAAAAGCCGAGGAAGGATTATACCTGACACTGGAGTTGTGGTTAGGGTTATACCTAACCTTGCCACTGGTCACATGATAGCTTTTAATCTGAATCCCAGGATGCATTGCATAGGCTAAGCAAAAGTTTCCCCAGGTAAAGACATATCTACAAACCTTGAGGTGGGAAGAACCTAACGATGAAGATGGTACATACACTGAAGAGGTCTGGGCGGTGGTGGCACACACTTTTAATCCCAGCACTCAAGGCAGATCTCTGTGAGTTCATAAATAAATACATTTATACACACATATACATACATACATATTGTATATATAATGCGTATGTGTAATATATACGTATTATACACACATATACACGTATGGATAATATACACACATATATGCATTACACTCACACACACACACATATATTTAAGAGGGAACAGTGGTAGGGAGCCTTATAGAAACGGTGCAGCATCCCTATAAACTTGGAGAGGAGCTCATTTAAAACTGAAAACAAGGAAAGAGGAAGCACTCAGGAGTCCGCTGCCATGAGAGGATTGACGGGAGAAGGCCTCTTCAGGGAGCAATCTTCAGAGCACCTCCTTGAACAAATCCCCACTGAAATCTTCAGACCAATCCCCCAGCAAAGGAGAAATCGGACTTTTTATAACCTTTTTAGGGGGACTTTCCTATCAAGTGATCTAGTTCAACAGCATACGTGACAAAGAGCTTGGAGGAGCCAGGTACTGGGTAGGATCATAAATCAAGGGCTATATATAGTTAGACCACAGCATGGACATTTTATCTACTGAAGAGCTGCAGGGGGACGTGGAGTGATCTCTTCAAGCAGTGAGGCTTGGCCTTTTAAAAGTGACAGCAAAAGCGCGCACGCGCGCGCGCACACACACACACACACACAATCCTATTCGATCATCCATCATCTAAGTACCATCCATCTACCTATCCATCCAACTATTATTCTATCTAATAGGATCTCTCACTATGCAGCTAGTAGCTAAGACTGACCTCAAACCTATTACGTAGGCTCAGCTTCCTAATTGCTGAGACTACAGGTGAACATCAGCGCACCTGGCAACCAGGCAAACTGATAACATGCTGAATGGAGCTTGAGTCGGCTCTTGCAAGCCAGTATTTAGCAGGTCCATTAGAAAGTTAGAGATGAAAGGGCACTGTGTTTTCCTCTCCATTTTGGTTTTTGGTAAGACTACTACACAAACTACAAATGTGTGATACGCTCAGGCTCTTAAATACCCGGCACTGCTTTCAGCCATATGGTCCAGACAATGGAATCAACCCAAGTAACAACTTTATTCTAATCTACAGCACAAGGTTTTACATACATTTTAGTGGTTTTGACAGTGTTGCCAATGAGCAAACTTTAAATGAATCCACAAAAAGTTAATATATTTAAAGTGAGATATCCACACACAGTAAAGCAACAGGCACCTACATGTTCAGAATCATGCATACAGAGTGGCCTGGCTGGTGTTATCCTTGGGTGTCCTTGCCTACTGAAGAAATCACCAGCACGTATCAGTTCTTCTGTTGCTTCTCTACAAATTACCAAACATACATACAAAATAAATTTTCTTTTAAACTTACAACTGTACAGCATTTCAATTAATAAAGCATATCTCCAATCTGACGGTTCCCTTGAGCAAACCTATCTCTACACAAACAGGATATATTAGCATCTGATCTAAAGGCAAGGTGACTTCATTTCTCTTAAACACCAAGAAAAATTAACCAACAAAACAACTAATACGTCAATCTTAATATAAGACATTGAGAGAAAGCTAGAAATAATACATAAATACCACTCTGCTAAGTCAGCATAAAACCCAAGGATTACTGACTCGAGTTTCTACCTGTCAATCAATGTTTTATATATGGTATGGAAAAAAAAAAAAAACAGCATATTGAAAAATGTGGAGGAAAAGGCAGAAATGTGAATTTATGCATCTAGTCCCACAATTCAAAATGAGTATCAAACTGATACGGTAAAGTTAAGTGACTTAACTACAACGACCGAACCGTTGGGCACCAACGTGGCAGTACAACAATTCACCACAATTCAGAAGGCTCATGAGAGGTGTCTGGCAGATCGCCAACTCAACAATACTATCGTAATACGCGCAGGATCCTCCACTGTGGCGAGAGAGAGACCCTGGAGAAAACGTGGCAAAGGCGTAGAGTAAAGTTATGTCTTCTGAAAAAGTTGCTGATATCAAAAGACTTTTCCCCATCACTGGTGGACCACACCAGGTCAAGTGGATCAGCCCAGAGAAGCACTGAATTCAGGGTCAAAGACTGGCAGAAAAAGTTTGGAAAATTGCCGTTTGGTGGGGTTTTTCTTGTTGTTTGTGGTTGTTGTTGTTGTTTTTTAGTTGGCAAATTCTCCACACTTAATAAAACTGTCAGAGGAGGTATAATGCTTGTTTGTGGAATGTTGAACATTTGCTGCAAAGCTTCACATGAATAAGGACCCATGATGTGCGCTTCAATGGGAGCGTTTCTTTAAAAAATTTACAAAAAAACTTAAGCCTCGTTTTTAAAAAAATAACCATGTTATGTCAAGATGAAACATGGTAAAAAAGTAGTGTTAAGTTTCCATGATTCTTTACACAGTGAGCGGGAAAAGTGATAGAAACGGCCTTTGTTTGTCTTAAAAAGGAAGCTGTGTTATTGCACTGACTTTGACAACCTGACCTAGTAATTTAGAAAAAAATCATCTCGTTAAAGTCTGTAAAATGAAAATACAAAATTGTGGTTTGTAAACATCAGTTGGCCAAGTCTATCCAGAGTCCTTCATGACAGTGGAATGGAATGAAGCGTTAATCCACTACCTCATTTGTTGGCTGTGAAGAGGAAAAAAATCCAGGGCACAGCTTTTTTTTTTTTTATATACTTTCACAGTAATTATATTAAAAAAACAAAAACAAAAACTAAACGAAGTCAGTGCAAGTTGCTCAATCTTCTTCCGTGTACAACGTTCAGCTCTTACCCCACTCAAGTGCCTCAATTGAGATAATACTGATTTGAAGACCTAGCCGAGACTGGTCATAGATGTCGAATAAAGTCCCTGGGACTTCGGTAAAGATACTTCCAAATGGCATAGTAGTGCACTGCAGCTGCTGTGGCCACAAATAGGTGCCAGATGGCATGGGCGAACGGTATGATGCCATCGCTCTTGAAGAACACAACTCCCAAGCAGTATATCACACCCCCACAGGCAAGCTCTTGGAGTCCATCTGTGTTGTTCTGTCAACAGAGGGAAAAGTTTAAAAAAAAAAAAGGTTGATGTTACTCCAATGTGACAAGGTAAGAGTTACCATCCTTCTCCCAAACATTCCCGGTTCTCTGCACAATAAAAAGTACGGTGTAGACAACACCCTAATCTGTAAACATAAGGCAGCTGTAAGATGCCTCTCCGGCTTGAATTTAGATCTGCAGGCATGATTCGGCTGTTGGACACACTACAGCCTCCACATGAAGTGCCTCCGAAGGCTGCACAAATGATACTCACTTCCCACATTATTTTCTAGAAGCTTCCTTCCATAAGCAGCAGGCCCAGGAGACTACTTTATAATTTACATCTCAGACAGGCTTGTCACATGCCTTTGACATCTCTCGTACCGTCTACATCGATTGTTTTTGGTTTTTTTGGTTTTTTTTTGGTTTTTTTTTTTTTTTTTTTATCTTTGCAGCATGTACGAATTTAGGGCATCCTTACTGCTGACATGGGGACACAGCGTTCAACCTGAGGGAATTTCCTAATTTGCCCTGTGCTTCTGGTGCTAAAGCTAAGTCCTGTGTGTTTTAGGTCAAAAGCAAGGATTTTTAAGGCTGCCTTGAAGCGATACAAAGACCCAGGTCCACCTACAAGAGAAAACTGTAAAGTGATTTGAATGAACGAGAGAAAAAGGAGGTTCCGCTGCCGCTGCCGCTGCCGGAGGCCCTGCAGAGGGAGTAGAAAGCCAAGCCAGAGGGGAGCCAGCCTTCGGAAGGGAACAGGAATGTGGGTGCCCAAAGAAAGACAGCTGGATGCTAATGCCAGTGGCCTTGGGGCAAGCCCACGTGGTTACAAGGTGCCAGAGGCCAAGTCAGGCAAAAGCAAGAGGAAATTCCAGCTCAGCCACCTGCTAGCAAGGAGCCCGCAGGCTTAGGCAGAAGCAATAGCAGCCTAGAGGAGCTAAGGGCCAGGTGGTAGGACGTGGGGCCAGGTGTGATGGTTAGCCCTATTTTCAACATCCCCATGAAACTCGGGATTTTGTAGGATTGAAAGATTAGGAAGGAGGTAATTCAAAATAACCGATTCCAGATTTTCTTTATTCTTTGTAAGAAGAGACTTCAGCTAGAGTTTAATTAAACTGAACAAACAAACAACAACAAAAAACTTAACCCAAAAACCCCAAGCCAATTTATCACACACACGTATTGCTTCATACAGGTGACTGGGCTACAAACACCCATCAGACAGCATTCTTGTATGTGCAATAGGACCACCGTGCATTAGGACAAAAGCCACCATAGATTCTCAGGGAGAGCAGGAACCGCAAGTGGTGGTGTCACCCGCGTAATACCACCTCCTTATTTGGTGGGAAAGAGGCTTTGGGAGGAAGTTAAGAGAGGTAACCACAGAGTCAAGAGGCTGGCCACTGCCCCACTCATCTGTTTTTTGGCTTGGTCTTGACGGACTCCAGCCCTCTCTGTCCAAACAGGCACAGCATCAAAACAAGCACGCCAATCAGTGTTTAAAACACATTCTGTTAAGAGACAGCTCCTTAAAAAAACACATCTGCCTCGTCAAGAGTTTCAAAGACAAGAACAGACAATTCTAAAACAAGCAAAGTGTTTTCTTTGTGACTATGAGGTTTCAGGTTACCGCCTGATAGACACACTGTGAAGCACGCATGTGTATTTATTCCCTTTAATCTTCACAAGCCCACATTGGATACTACTAACCATCAATAGCACAGACTGACAAGAAATAGGAAGGGTAAGTACTTTTCTTAAGGCCACATAGTTTGCTGCTGTCAGAACTGGGTTGTGAATCAAAGTGGTCTGACTTCTAAACTTTTTCATTCGGGACTGGGGAAATGGGTGTTTTCAAAACTGGGGTTTGTATGACTGATTTGGGGAAGCATACAGATCAGAATGAATGGGGTGGAACAGATTGAGTTTGGTTACATTAATTATATCCACATAACCCTAATGATTCTATCCAGCTCTTTGGCACCCCTTTGCCGATCAATCTTGGACCCCTCCAGCCACCGAGGCAAGCACTGTTCTTTACCACCACACACAAAGTCTACCCGCTCTACAACTTCAGACACATGGAATTATATTGCTTATTTTCTGGGAGTCACATGAATCCAAGTGCACATTTTTCAATTAACATAACATTAATTCTTGCCATTTTGGGGACTGCTATGCATGAGGCTCATCTTAACTTCATGAATCTTATTGCAGATTATGTTTTCCTTTCTCCTAAGTAACCCACTGAGTCACAGGAGAGATGTATGCTTAATTTTATTAAAAACTAAAAATCTTAAAAACTAAATTTTTGGAATCAGGCCCTATCATTTTATGCCTTACACGTTGGCGGGGGCCCAGAATTTCACTTCATTAATCATAAGTGTCCTCTGGAGTATGTGGTGGCAGCTCACTGGGGCTTTACGTTTATGCTTTCTTGACTATTAATTATATGCATGTGTTTTCAAGGGATACAGATTCTTTTGTATTTTTCTTTGCAAGTTTCTGTTAAAACTTTGCACCCACGGGGCATAATGGCACATGTCTTTAATCTCTGCACTTGGGAGGCAGAGGCAGGTGGATCGCTGTGAGTTCGAGGCCAGCCTGGTCTACAAAGTGAGTGCAGGACAGCCAAGGCTACACAGAGAAACCCTGTCTCAAAAAAAAAAAAAAAAAAAAAAGACCAAAACAAACAAACACTTTGCACTCATCATTAAAGGACTTTAGGATTGATTTAGAGACCATGACTGAGCATACATTTAATAGGTGGCTGCTTCCAAAGTCCTGCCCTTCATCCAGACCCAGCCAGTACTTCCGGCAAGAGCTTTAAGTGCGGAAAAACTCCCTAGCTTGCTTTTTCTTCTCTTTTTTTTTTTTTTTTTTTTTTTGCCTGATACTTTATTTATTTATTTATTTTATTTTTTTATTTTTTTTTTCTATTCTTTTTTTTAATTATTATTAATTTATTCTTGTTACATCTCAATGTTTATCCCATCCCTTGTATCTTCCCATCCCCCCCCCCCACATTTTTCCCATTATTCTCCTCCCCTATGACTGTTCCTGAGGGGGATTACCTCC
Organism: Acomys russatus; assembly: GCF_903995435.1. Lineage (NCBI taxonomy): Eukaryota > Metazoa > Chordata > Mammalia > Rodentia > Muridae > Acomys > Acomys russatus. The sequence continues at coordinate 17,052,338 of NC_067152.1, read as the reverse complement.
CCCTATATATACTTTTTCTTCTCTTAAGGTCATTGTTTCCGTCGCTCACAGATTCTGTGCCTAAAGTTCTAAAGTTGCGATGACGAGACGTTCCCGGTTTGCCGGCATTTCCAAGAAACCTTAAGCTTCTTGCTCCATAGCTGAGCCTATACTTGAAGTTTGTGCATAATGTGAAATTGATATTCAGATATCCTAAACCTTTTTCTCAAATACATTTTCCTTCTTCCACTAAGTTGTGTTCCTACATAAATGCCACTGCTTCCTAGACGAACTATTTATTAACAGGGATGGCCTATAGACTCATTTCTTCCTGGGCGTACTCCTGGCACAGTGCCAGCGGCCAGTGGTCTTGGTGTGTTGACCTCAGACAGCTGAAGGCCCCAGACCCGGCACAGTGATCTGTGGACTCCAATCTTCTTCAGAACTTGTTCAGACCATTGGGCAGAACCTGGCTACACTTCCATCCTTTACATCCTTCTGTCAGCTCAAGAACCTGTCTGGGATGCTAACCTGCCCCGGATTCTGCATTAAGGACGATCACGAGTTCCACTCCACCCTCCCTGAGTTCTCCAGTCTTCTTGGTGAGGTCAATGCCTGCTTTAACACCACACAAACATATCTTCTCCCCACATCCCTCAGTTTTGGTTTCTCTTCCTTCCAGCCATCACTTTTCCTCACTGCCCGTGCTTGATGCTAAAACCCCAGTTGCTTTAATTCATCATCTAGTTCTTTGTGGCAGAAGGGTTAGGTCTGAGATCCAGGGCTGTGTTCACTCTTGCATAACCCTTTTGATCCGGACTCTGCCTAAAGCCCCAGATTATTATCAGTTCTCCAAAGGCGGTGGCGTGCTCCCTGAGGCGTGCTGCACCCTCCTTTCCTAACCTAACTTGCCTCCTTCCGACCACTTCCTGGTTCCTACTTGCCTTTCTGAATCGGCTTACCTCCTACTTTAGTACTTCAATCTCACGTTCCCATAGCAACCTGAGCTCGCTCTCCCCGTCCCCCTTTTCTAGGACATTATAAAATTTTATTACGGTCTCCTATTGTTGGACCCTAGTTCTATGACATCAGTGGGTGAATTACCCTGCTTCATTTTCATAAACATTAGTCACCGGCTATTATAGCACCTATGAAAAGGCTGATAAAAGATTTGGGCTAGTAAAAATACTGGATAAACCTGCTTTTATGACACCCAAAGGGGATTGGCTTGAAATCCTGCTCTAATAATTAGTAACCAATCCATACAGACTTTGCTATTATGGTTCTGGCTGTCCTGAATTGCCCTCTAACGATGTAATAGCCGTGGCCCATTTTTCTCACTTCAATCCTGTGCCTTCTTCCTCTCATCTTTCTCTGGCGCCTTTGCCATCTGAACCACACATCTAAGTATACACGCACATATACATTGATACAGGTATTTATCTATGTGATGGTGCCAGGTAATTATTAAAACCATCATCAAGTTCGTATCTCAAGGAACTGTAATTTTTGATATTCTCACAAGTCCTATTTTCTGAAAACTTGGGGCCAGGTTTCAGTTCCGAGGGTATTTTTCTGAGGAGCATGGGGGCACTGGGGAGTAGAATTGCATCCCCCATGTTGTATGTAGAAACTCAGCAATAACTGGGTAACTGAGAGAAAAAAAAAAAAGAGTTCAAACTAAATACACTGGACTTCTTTAATTAGTACAGTGGCTAATGGCCAGTGCTGACCACAAGGAGCCAGAGGACATAAACCAGGAGCCAGCAGAACTAGATGAGATCATAATGTACAATTGTGACACAAAGTGGCAGATGTACCTAGATTTCTACATGGTAATTCAACTCCAAAGAGAACTTAAAAACACACCACATACACGAGTCCATTAAAGACAATGTAACACTTTTATACTAAAGTTCTCAAGTTATTTTCAAGCAAAGTTAAAAGTAAAATAACAAACATAAACAAACAAACAAAAGCCACTTTGCTTTCTTAGAGAGATAATATTACTTAAAAGCAAGTGTAAAAAATTAACTAAAAACTATCCACTAGGATGCTGAAGCAAATGCTATTTTGTTTGTTTGTTTGCTTGTTTTACTTTGGAGATAAGTGTTTTCTGACCTCAAACTTGCACTTTTCCTTCCTCAGCTGGGTAGGGACCACAGTGGTGGGACACCACAACCTTTGAAGATCCTTCTAGTTTTTAAGATTTTATGTCAGTAATTCAGGTTTTCTTCACCTTAACAAATCTCCAGCCTCTTCTAGGAATCCAGGCTTAAATAGGTACACTATTTAACCTGAAACAGCCATGTCTATAAAGTCAAATAGTTGGACTAGAGTCTTGAACCATGATACGATAGTGGGGAAAAAAATGAAACCAGACCCATCATCATCCAAACACACATACACAGAAGAAACCTAACATGCACAGCTTCACTAAGCCTTGGATGGTAGCTTGTGCAGCTCAGGGGCATGTCGCATGATCCACGCATGTTTCACTCTCAAGTCTGTACTTTGTGGCTATATCATAGCTCCAAAAGGGAAAACTGCGTATCTATCACTACAGCCGAGTATCAGAGATTTAGAAGGAAGTAACTAAAATTATAAAGGCATGTCTCACCATTGATGTCACCACCAAGGCTGGAGAAAATCCCATTGTGAGATAGAAGAAAAGTTCAACCACTTTATACCTGCAGGAACACAAATGGAGTTAGACACACACACACACACTCCGGGAAGGCTTAGTTCATCACATGTCAGCTGCCTGCTTCTCTATTTTGAAAGAGATACACAAGCTTTTAAACTGGAAATGCATTTCCCAGTAGGAGAGCACCGAGCCCCCCCACCCCCACCCCCAACATAGCAAACTGAGTCAACAATGAGGTTTTCTTTAAGGATGAAAAGAGGCAGGAATTGACACAGGCTGCCTAGAACAGTTCTGCCATTGAAGTTAGTTACAGTCTAGCTCAGTACACTGTTTTTTCCTTTCCCATCTTCTCGGGCTGGCCCGTCACCAGTTCCATCCAGTGCTAAAAGGACCTTGGCACGGTTAGGACAGGTGGAAACACGGCTTCTTCAGAGTGGGTAGCAGCCAGAGCACAGGTTGGGTTTTCTGTTTGTCTCTTCATTTTGCATGTGTATTTCTAGTCTCATCCCACTAGGCTGCAGGATATCTGAGAGCTCGGGCCCTAGAGGAGGAAGAATGGGCTGCAGACCTTGGTTTACCAGAAGGCCCGTCTTTACTTGCTATGCTGATCCAGGAACTTGGACCCAAGAAATGGAAATTCCCTTGGCCTGACGCGCATTACATAATGCACTTAGCACTCATTACATTCGAAGGGAATTTGGAGTCGAGTGCCCGTAACAAGCTCAGCGACAATATGTCTACTGTTGTTCTCTTTGTTCAGATCTGGTGCAGGCAGCTATGTTAGTAAACTTCATGGGTGTAGTTTTCGACATTCCCGGGAGACAATCTCACAGCAAAGCTCCTTTTCCTCTGGCTCTTACATTTCTAGTTTCTACGCACACAGCTGAAGACAACGTCCTCCAGGTCTCTTTTAGATCCAAATGGTATACTTTAATATGCCTTTGTTTATATTGCTTACACTTTAAATTTTTTATTTATTTTTACTTTATGTACATTGGTGTTTTGGCTGCATATGTGTGAGGGTGCTGGGTCCTCTGAAGGAGCAGCCTGCCAGTGCTCTTAACCACTGAGCCATCATCTCTCCAGGCCCCTACGTTTGCACATTTGACTCCAGCTACGAGTAAAGGGGAATTGCTGTGTCCAGCGTTTTTCTCAAACCCTCTCCAGATTTCTAGCTAGGTAAGTACTGTGCTGTGAAATTTAACATCAGTTATCCTCCATCTCCATGGAAACTGGAAGCTTGGTATTTTCCTTGTAAGATGTCTGTGAAACAGATGGGGCTAGCTTGCGTTCAGAGGAGGGAGAAATGAGGTCCCCATGGCTCTAAAACGACTGGTCACATTGTCCTTCAACCTTATGACACAAATGTGCCATTTATGCCTTCACACCCCAGCCTGCCCAGCAACAAATGGCATTAAAGATTTTCTAAAAAGCAATATATTTTCCTTTTATGTATTTCTACTATTGTGAAGTACAAGCATCAAGAAAACTGCACTGTAACACAGGAATAATTTAGGCAGTTAACTGTCAAAACTATCAAATGGAAGTGATTTTTTTTTCTTACTTTTCATGGTAGAGAAATACATAAATGGTTCCTCCAGCTGCCATGAGCCAGATAAACCAACGCATATGAGATGCCAGGGGTCCAAGTTCGCGGAGATTTAACCTACAAATGGAAATGACAATAGAGGCGTAAATGACAGGAATTCAGAGCCCATGCTATCCTAGTGACAGCAAACAGAAAACAGTAAGATAACAGAAAGATACAGCCTTCAACACAGCAGGGGGGCATTTGGGAAGCCTGGGTGAAATTAAGCATCCAAAGAAAAGACTGTTAGTATTGTTAAGAATTAAACACGATTTAAAAAATAGCGCCAGCTTAAACCAGGCATGCCAGTATGCCCGTCAGATCTGACTTTGCCTAGCAGGGCACACTGAAGTAAAGGCTACTGGTCATTTCTTTTTTTTCTTCTGATCACAAAGTTGGGATGCTAACAAAGCTTATCGAGAACCAGGAATAAAATCTTGAACCAGGATCGCATACCCACAGCAGACACCTAATATTCACATCTCCTTTAGCAATCTCTCTGCCAGACAGAAGATGAGGCGAACTCCTACAACATGCATTGTGGGACATGTCCTGTGCCAGTTCAACACACCACAGCGTCATGCGCCCTGGTGTGTTCGAAATGAGTATGAAAAAAAAAAAAAAGCCTGGTTTGGCTATAAAATTAATATTCTAAAATGGAAATTTAACCAAGGACATATCTAAAGCTACCTGGGAACAAACTACCTACTCTACCTGTGATTCTTGAGTTCACATTGAATTTTTTTAAAAAAATGTATTTACTTACTTTAAATTGCTTCACAAAAGCTTTTAAGCATGCTTGTTTGTACGTGAATCAGACCTATAATTTAGTGAGAGGTGCTGGAGAGGCCTCGTGCTTCTTTTTATTCAAACAGATAATTACATTTCTTTTGAGTGACTGAGCCTGCATGAGCGGGGCTCTAGAGGCCTGCTGTTTCTATCGAAGACAGCAGTGGATGGCTCAATAGGAAGTTCTCAGTGTTTAAAATTGGTCCAGGTCTTAAGAGAGGAAAAACTAACGTCTAATTTCAGCTTTTAAAACAACATGAGGCTGCAATTTGATCTGTGCTAGAAAGGCAGTAAGATAAGGGAACTAGACAGTTTAAGTAGTTAACTAGGTTGGTTAGTTACTTAGCACAAGAGATGAGAAGTGTGCGCATAGACAGTAGCTACTGGCTACTGTACGGGCAGAAAGAGACAGTATATATTTCAACAACAACAAAAAAGCCTGTTTCTCCTCATATGTATTTACAGCATTTCCATTTGCTAAATTCAATTGTCAAATATCCTGAAAAGCAGCGGAGGTATATGGAAAGAAGATGAAGAGGAAAGGGCCCCTGCGAGCCACACCCAAGTCCACAGCGCCTCATCCAATATAAGTCCATGCCAGATAGGCCTTCCAAGTGGTGAGGGGGCAGGGGTGCGAATATATATGCATTGCGTGTTGGGGGGGGGGCGGGTTGCTGAGTACATGCAGGAGGGCGTAGGGCAGGATGGAGAAGAGGAGGAGAGATGGGTTTTTTTCCTGAGTACAAGGATTCTGTCTCACCACGGAGCGTAGGAAGCAGCAATGAAGAAATAGATGACCATCCGATCACACATGTGGAAACAATGCTCCACTGTCCTGTTGGGGGGAGGGGGGAGGAGGGGGAGTCAAAAAGGCAGGCAAACGCGTCAAAACCTTCAGACAGGAAGTACACGTCATCACTCTACAAGGCTACAATCCCCATGCTTGTTTCATTTCCTCATGGCATTCATAACTTGCTCTTCTCTTTGATGACAGGAAGCCACGGTAAGAGCTTTATATTTTTAGGTTGTGTATATAACAGACATGAGGTGAGGGAGCCCCACAGTAGTCAGGTGCTATGGGTCTTTTTTTTTTTCCCCCCTGATGTTTTCCTTATCTTTTGGAAGATGAAATGCTGTGAGGGCAGACCACTGCCTGGTTTCCATTAGAGTATAGGGCTCAGTCCTGATGCCCAGTTAACACATCCTGAAAATCCGTTCCTTTCTTTAAATGTGTTTTTTTTTTTTTTTTGACAATTCCATATACATAAATGACACATCCTGTCATCCTAATTACTCTACCATCTCTTACTAGCCCCCACCTCCCTCCCTTCCTTCTCCTACAACGGTTCTCAGCCTTCCTGACGTTGCGACCCTGCAATACAGTTCCCTCATGTTGCGCTGAGCCCCACCACAGCATTATTTTCATCGCTCCGGCGTTAACGGTAATTTTGCTACTGCTGTGAATCCTAATGTAAATGTTTGGTACGCAACCCCTATGAAAGGGTCATTCGACCCCCAAAGGGACTGCAACCCACAGCGTGAGAAACAGCGTTCTACCAGCTCTCACGCCCGTTTTGAGGTCTGACGGTTTTGCAGAGCTCACTTTCTTGGCTTTGCACACATCCTTCAACAAGTTCACTTTAAACGTGCCAGGGTAGACAGTTAGGTAGTAATAAGGGAAGATTAGTAATTTAGGGCCAGCAGGAACAAACATAAATATGGAGTATCTGCTGTTGCCAGGACGACCACTGAATTTTTAAATTGATCCAAAATCAAAGTCAAGGAAGCTTATGTACAAAGACCTGACCCACTCACTGAGCTGCTTCACAAAGTGCATCCGAAAGACCCTGTATTTTACTGATGTATTTTAACATTATAAATTCAGGGGGCTGCAGAGATGGTTCAGCAGTTGAAAGTGCTTACTACTCTTCCATGGGATCTGCTCTTCCAAAAAAGCCTGTGTTCAGTTCCCAGCACCCATGTCAGCCAGCTCACACCCACCCGTAACGCCAGCTTCAGAGAATCTGATGGCCTCTTCCGGCGCATGTGCACGAGCGCGCATGCACGCGCACACACACACACACACACACACACACACACACACACATTCACACAGGTGTACATACATATAGATAATCTTTTAAAATATGATTAAATAAACAAACATATAAACACAGAGGATAGTCTTCATTGTTTTGTTTTGAGACAAGGTCTCACACAGCCCAGCCTGGTCTAGAGGCTGGTCTTGAACTCCTGATTACCTTGCCTTCACATCTCACAGTGCTGAGACCTGCCATCTGCCCAGCTCCAAAACATTGTTTTGAATCTGTTTTTGGTTTCCACGGTGCAGAGGCTACCATTTTGTGGGGCCTGGGCAACGTTGCCTCGCATTGGCCAAGCAGACTGACATGGATGCGTGAGTTCAAGACTAGTCTAAGTGAAACTTGTTCTCAAAACAGCCCAAACGGAGAACGCATGCGTAGCATACATGAAATCCCAGAGTCAATCCCCAACACCACTTTCCCACAAAACAGAAAAGCTCCACAAGCCACCTCTCAGAGTTGCACTATCTCACAGGAAGGGGACCAGTCTGAGCACACAGAACATCAAATGTGGCACGGTTACCTATGCTCTCGGTCACCACCCAGCACATGTTCAAAAACTGGGACTTCCCTTCTCTCTCTCCCAATTCTGGCTTCGTTGGCCATTTTTTAAAAAATGGTATGACTGAAGGCTGAGGAGAAAAAAAAAAAATCTACACGTCTTGTGCCTCTAGCAATGTTCTTTCAAGGTTCGACGGTGTCTTGTTTCTCTCATACCGTCCTCGCCAGCATCTGCCAGGGAGGCCCCGACACTGAGGTAGGCATCCACAACTCTTTATTGATTCAGAAATGTAGACACCAGAGCCAAGTGTGCTGAGGCAACCACAGGAGGCGGGCTGTGCCAAGAAGATAATGAAGTGCCTGCCTTCCAGATGAGCCTCTGGGTCTTGGGACTTTTGTGACTTTGCCGTGAGCGTGTCTCAGAGTGCCCTTGCGGTTTTTATTTCAATCCTGGGGGACCTTTCCTCTTATAGGAGAGGGTGGCAGAGTGCAAGCTTCAGGCAGTGGCGAAGAAAGGGCCAACACGGGGCACAGCACCCTCTCCCTAAGCCTGTCTCCTCACTAGTCATGGTTTGTATTTGTGTTTGTTTTTTTCTGCTTTGTGTGTTTGTTTTGCTGAGACAGAGTCTCACTCCGCAGCTCATGGGAACTCACTATGTGAATCCAAGGTGGCCGCAAATGCGTGCGTGTCTCAGCCTCCCAAGTCCTGGGATTACAAGTGTGAGTGCCGTCATGTCTGGGAGACTTTTTTTTTTTTTTTTTTTTTTTTTTGGGCAATTTATGAAACTAAAAGGTCTTTTCTTACATTTCTGTTTGTAAGCACACTATCTATGCAGCTCAAGCTGGCCCCGAACTTCTGATCTTCCCACTTCCACTCCCTCCATGCTAGGGTCCAGCTCCAGTTTAGTGCATGTCCCTCTAACAGCCGTCACCTGCTCCAAGTCCTCCGGTTTGTTTTTTGTTTTTGTTTTTCAGGTTTTTTTTTTTCCTCTTTTTCGTTTGTTTTAGAATTGTTTTCTTCTTTTGGGTTTAGTCTACCCAATTAGTTAAGACTTTATTTGGTAAGCACCCACTTTCACATAAACAATGCTCTTTCCTCCAGTCTAATTCTGACCAGTATAAGCACTTTTCCATTCTTATTGCTAGGCCAAGGATCGTGGTCTTGTCTGGAAAATATCTCACAGTTAATCATCACTGTGATGCACTTCCTGGCCACCTTGTCCTGCACTCCATGCTTTTCAAATTATTTTCATATTTGTCATCTTATTCACGGTGTTGCATTACAATCTCCTTATGAGGCAGCACAATAATTCCTCACTTTCATAATGAAGAATCTGGGGCTCCTTCTATGAGGTGCAAGGTTAAACACAGGAGGACTGGGGTGCAAAGTTCAATGTCCTTCCCTGCTGGGCCACAGCCAGGGCTCTCTTGTAGCATCCCGTGGTATGCATCAGAGAACTGGAAACTACCTCTCAACATGTCCTAGCTGGAAACCCAGCTAGGATACTGCTTTCTCAGATGCATACAAGGCAGTGGGAGGGTCTTCAAAACTCTATCCAACCCAAAGAGTATGAATTAAGGGACATCCCAAGGCCGACAAGGTAGGAAAAGGTCCTGCTTTCCACCCTATTGACTAAACAGCAGCAGCCTGGGACTTGGGGACGGCTTTGCCAACTATGCTGATCTGCAGAGGAGGTGCCCCGCCCTCTGTACCTTAAGTGGCTCTTTTTCCAGGATACTATGTGAAACACCGTGGAGACGATGAAAAGGGCACAAAGGCCCATCCCATAAATCCATGCTGTTATCTTTTCCCAACAGTCATCAGACAGCCGATGGAGGAGGGCACTGCCCACGATGGCCGGAACAATGAGGAACTGGGAGGAAGCGAGAGAGAAATGTGGGATGGAGACTCTTCCTTAAAAAAACAAACAACAAAAACAATGAAAACAAAACAAAACAGATGTTTGCCCATTCCGACAAAGTGAGTTTTAAGCAAAGCATCTGTCTTCCTTGGACAACCAAAATTAGAGGCAGGTGAATTTAGCCACCGCGCTGGAGGCAGGTGTTCCTGGTCCAGGGAACTGGGCCAACCAATGGGTGCACAAACAAGCAGAAACACAGCACTGGCCAGCTGTTGCAAAAGAGCTGTTCTTTATCCTAATTTCGTTAAACAAGATTGTATTTCATTGTCCTCTCTAATCTGATATAGAGCTGGCACTTAAAATATCCAAACATGAAGCATGTTCCAGAATTCCCAGAGAGGCCCTGACTTCCAAGCATTCCACCCTGCCTGCAATCCCACTATTTAAGTAAAGCATACATGGGTGAATAGGTCCATATTAAATTGTATAAAGCACCACACACACCCAAACCCAACTGTGGAATTAGTATGTCCAGGCTTTTACTTTGCACTTGTTCGTTTTACCTGTTTGGGAGAGCCAGTAGAATAAAGGGGCTTGGGGCTCTCATCATTTTATTTATTTATTTATTTGTTTGTTTTGTTTTGTTTTTCGAGACAGAGTTTCTCTGTGTAGCCTTGGCCATCCTGGACTCACTTTGTAGACCAGGCTGGCCTCGAACTCACAGCTATCCGCCTGCCTCTGCCTCCCGAGTGCTGGGATTAAAGGCGTGCACCACCACGCCCGGCTCTCATTATTTTAAATAGCGCATGTTGAATAACTTATCCCTGAAGCCCAACGTTTGAGAAAAGCAGAAATCTTAGAATTCTGGTTGCCACTTCCTCCCTCCCTCCCATTTCCTTCCTTTGCAATCACTAAGTAGTTAAGGATGACCTTAGGCCAGGATCACCTCCCTCTACCTCCAACGTGCTGGGATTACAGAGCCAGCCCACCATGGCTGCCTTTTGTGTTATATTTTACACCACGGGCCCAAATTCCAACATCACATGCCAGTTTTCAGTGGTCCAGAACAGGACAAGAGCAGTAACAGTAGTAGCATTTTTTTTTTTAATAAAGAAAAACTTGTCTAAGGAAAAACAAAATGCCCTTAGAGATTCCGTCCCTTTTACTCTTTTTGTTTGTTTGTTTGTTTGTTTTTCAAGACAGGGTCTCTCTGTGTAGCCTTGGCTGTACTGGACTTGCTTTGTAGACCAGGCTGGCCTTGAACTCACAGCCATCCACCTGCCTTTGCCATCCTCCTATACGCCCCCAACTCCCCCCACCCCCGGAGTGCTGGGATTAAAGGCATGCGCCACCACCGCCCAGCTTGTCCTTTTTACTCTTGTCCTGGGAAAGCATCCTCTCTGTTTCTATAGGTTTGTGGTTTTTTGAGACAGGCAGGCACAATCCTTACCAGCCTTCAAATTCCAAGTGTGCGTCACCACACCAGACCATGCCTTCTCTTTGAAGAAAGGTGGTGGTAGATATTTACTGTCTTCAGAAATTTCATGGGGCTCTAATACTCCCAGATGAGTGTTTATTTAATAAGACCACATATTCTGTTCTGAGACATTAGCATGGAGGCTTTATCGGTGGCTTTCACTAAATTTCAGTTTAAGCACTGTTCCATACTTGTGACAAGTTGAGAAGAGATAAGGAGTAGCCACGCCCAGCCCATTCCACACAAATGTCATTTGTGAAGGTCCACTGTGTATCTGAATATGCAAACCACCCTGCTGTCCCATAACTTAAGCTTCATCCTAAATACCCATCGCTACAGGAGCAAATTCGTCATCTTCCCTACTTCTTGCTTTCAGAATAGCTCACTCACTGCTTCTCTCTCAAGTTCTCACAAATGAAATTTCAAAAGAGAAAAAAGACAAAAAACAAAGATGAAGGAAGTATAGAGAGATATAAGAAAATGCAACGGCCACTGTGGGGGTTAGAAGAGTTAAACTTCCTGTCTCAGAGAGCCATATGGTAAAACAAAACAAAACAAAACAACCCAAACATAAAAACAAGACACACACACACACCCTACTTTAACAAACAACAACTTGCCTTTGACAAGTAAGCTTATGTCTTGAGAAACAGCAACTTTTGGCCAGGCGTGGTGGCACACGCCTTTAATCCCAGCATTTGGGAAGCAGAGGCAGGTGGATAACTGTGAGTTCGAGGCCAGCCTGGTCTACAGAGTGAGTTCAGGACAGCCAAGATAACACAGAGAGACCCTGTCTCAAAAAACCAAAAAAAAGAAAGAAAGAAAAAGAAAAAAGAAAAAAGAAAAAAGAGAGAGAGAGAGAGACAGACTTGCTTTGACAAGTAAGCTTATGTCCTGAGAAAACAGCAACTTTCATTCAAGATCCTACAGCATCCATTAGCAAGCTTGCCCTCCTCTCACTGAGGTACTTACTACCTACTATTCTTTTGAAGATTTATTGAGGCACACAAGTCCAGGAGAGCAGAGTGTGGGTGACAGGTTAGGGTGTGCAGAGCACTCCCCATGCTCACACCTTCTGATTCTGGTGGTATAAGCCAGCACTGCCACTCAGGTACGTAAGGTCACAAGAATGAGTTGACCCAATAGCTTGTGCTGAAGCTGCCAGAGAAGCCATGCATGCCACCAAAGCCCCGAGGGAAGGACAGCAACAGAAAGGTGTACTCACTGCGTGTGTGTAGCAATTAGCAGCATGTTCGTAGCAAGTTGGTTTGTAGCGGCCATTGGCTGGGGCCCGATGGTTCATGAAACTATAGAAACATAAAAGCCATCATGTGAGAAACTCTCTAACCTGACCATGCAGGAAGCCTGTAGTGGTCACCCAGTCTCTTCTAAATGAAAAGAGTTGCTGTTATCAACAAGAACACCAAAACCATTAAAGACGTGTCAACTTGGCCCAGCAGCACTGAGTCTAAAGCAAATATCTCGTTTATTTGATGAAACAGCCCTTGAGTTTACTCAATAGATAAACTAGATAAACGCCTTGCCAAGCAATAAGCAAACAGAAACTGTATCAAACTCAGCTGTATCCCCCAAATTAAAGGGGCTGTACATAGCCAAGTTTTAAATCTTAAAAGAAAATGAGGATTTCTGCTCCCCGGCCTGAATTTTAGTTACCATCACTAAACAAAAAGGTACTCACTGCATTTGCAAGGCTTCTGCTTTCTCACTCGGATGGTGTAAAGCTTTATGTGTGTAGATCTGTACACCCAGCATCCCACATTAGAGGGCCTGTCGGACTAGTTTCCCTGTATTGTATTACCTGTTCTGGCACTAGGCAGCATATTCGATACCTGGCTACCTCCAGGCCACCTAAACAAGACGGCACATTTTCACTTCCATTCTTCCTGAGTAAAAAAGGGTTTGCTTCAGACAGTACACAGGTGATCGGTAGTATTCGACGCACATACACGCAGCCTGCCACACCCACAAGGATGCTCACGGCCCAGGCTTCCCTCGGAGCTAACCTTCCCAGAATTCGCAGAAGGGTGAGAAATGCACGCATGCCACAAGGCTGTTGTTCCATTCTAGCAAGAGGGTGGAGAGAGGCTTCTACACCTAACCCATGCCTACGCCTCTGGCAAGGTCTGAATCGGTCTGACTATTCTATTCTGTGGAGGTGAACACACACTACACACACACACACACACACACACACACACACACACACACCACTGAATAAAAGAGCAAAGCAGCAGACACAGAGAAACAAATGGGTAAACTCCTTGACAGCTTTGACATCCCAGAGCTCTGCCTGTCAACATGCTCAGTACCCAAAAATCAAAATCCAAAACAAAACCAAGATAACAACAGCAAAAACATTTTTCTTTATTTTTTTTTTTTAATTCCAGATAGTCTGGAGGTAGTTTGTATTTGTTTGCAAGTATCTGATCTGACTAATCACATTCTCCATCCACATGATGGAAAACTGTACCAGGCTGACCCAAAGGCAGAGTCAAATTGCCAGAAGCAGCAACTAAATGGCTGAAATACATAACCAAGCCATTACAAAATTAAAAAAAAAAAAAAAAAAAAAAAAAAGCAACTAATACCACCCGCACACACCACCAACTGGGAGGAAGCTGGTATCCTCAGCTACAACAGTTGCTGAAAAAAATCCATAAACAGTGCAGGTTGGACATGGGGACAGTGAAGCCATTTAACTTGGACCAGATGTTTAGCTACAGCCTAGCTGAACTTACTGAGTGTAGCCACTAGCCATCTTGAAGAACAAATAATCCACCTAGGAGCTTCGGAATTTACCCACTACCCTCACATGCAGATGTACAAGTCCAAACCTCGTCTCTTCTCCCTTGGAGATTCCCCCAAATTAGATCACTCATTTCCTATGGGATGAAAGCTGCCACATAGCTCTTATTAGTAAAAAAGAAAAATAATTACACCCTGGGGGAAGAATGCTTTCCTACTGCTCCAAGCATCCAAGGAGCTTGGATCCTCATCCCGAGAGGTAACAACCAACTGGAGCCCAGTGGATCACACCCTACTAGGAAGTTCAAAAGGTGGAGAAGGAGCTTCCAGAATGGCTGAGGTTGGATGAAATGGAAAAGTGCATCATGTAGGATGTAGGGCAGGAGCTGCCTACCCACCACCAGGCTGCAGACTAAAATAGCAACTTCTATCTCAAGAAGCCCAGTCTAAAAATAGTTAGACCATTACCCAGCATGGGGGGGGGGGCCCACAGGGGGCGGGGGCAAAGATATAGACTTTCACATTTTCTCCTGCAAGCTAAGACGCTGGGTGGCCATGTCTGCTGGTCTCTGCCCAGCAGAAATTATTCCCGTTAAAAATAAAGCGAGAGGGAGGGAAGATGGCTTTGTGGGTAAAGTGCATGCTATGCATTCATGCAGACAAGTTTAATCCCCATTATGCATGTTTCAAAAGAGGGGGAGGGGTGCCTTGCACCCGTAATTCCCATGCTATGGAGACAGAGACAAGTAAATCCCCATCACTTGTCACTTAGCCAAGGTTACTTGCTAAGCTCCAGATTAAAAGAGAGAGAGTCCGTCTCAAGGAATATGGGGATGATTGAAGAAGATGCCTGTTGTTAGCCTCTGGCTTCCATGTGCATGTACAACACACACACACACACACACACGAACACACATACACACACCTGTGCATACACACGCAGAGGAAAAAGAAAGAGTTGAGGAGGAGAGGGGAAGCTAAGGAGAAGGACAGTCTTCTCTGGTGGCCTACGTTCCTGGTCCTGGTGGATGGATGAGCTTTATACTATAAACAAAGGGAAAAGCAACTATGTTGCGAGCATGTCACACCGTCTGGGGCTCAGCGAGAAAGACAGCACAGCTGTCCCGCTGGAAAATACAAATGCACATTCACAATTCCTCTCCATCTGCCAGGCCGCAGTCATGCCTCCTCCTCCAGTGTCTGAAGGAACCATTCCTGAGGCCTAAGAGAAATAGCAGAAAATACACCCCCACACCCCGAGCCTTGTCTCTCCATCCCCCAAGAGAACGGGAGAAGTTTAAGGATGGGAGAAAGAGGGTGCCCATTTATGGAAGTCATCCCTCCTGAACCAGAAGCAACCTAATGGTTGCTCGGTGCCCTGGGCAGAGTAGCCAGCGTGCAGAGGCTTTTGACATTGTGACACAATACCGTAATCTATGAATATTTTAGGTCTCATTCACAGCTACCCTGAAACGCACGTGGGCCATGGGTTACATAGACACACCTGTAAGGAGCTCCAATTTAGGCCTGAGTGTGAGGCAATCCCATTTACCAAGGTGATTGGGGAAGCAGGGCTTTTTTGCTTTTTAAAAGAATCTTCTCTTTTGCCTCCGGCTTTGGGGTTACTCTTATGTGTTCTTTGCCCCACAGCAGAATTCCAAAACTATGAAGCAAACAGTAGTTAGGCACCGACTCCCCAAGTCCAAATGTTGTCAACATTACTTTCAAAGGATATTCCAACTCAGCTCACCACAACTGCACAGTGCCAGCTGAAATCAAGACCAGCGGGCAACATCTCCCACCTGTGGAACTGGAGACTCAAAACTGGCCTGGCTACTGGTCCCCAAAGAGACTCTTCTTCATATGGCAGCCACAACTGTCTACTAAAAACAGACCGTAGCATGTACTTCCACTTAAAACTATCTCTTAGCATCCAAAATGCTTAGGGGAACACTTTGGTGCATCCTTGACCCACAAGCCTCCGGAACCACTCCCCACACTCAAGGTGCCACCTGCCCTCTAGCTAACACCACTTCCTCTCTGATCCTTTGACCCACAAAGGTCTTATCCGCTTGAGGGCACTGACTATTTATTTCTCCCTAGAACATTCGGCTTACTTCCCTTCCTTCAAGCTAACATGTCCCCGGCTCATAGATCTTCCAGACACCATAGATTGAAGTGTAACTCTGGCTTTCCCACCCAAGAAGCACTCTTAGCGTAACTAGTAAGAAGTTGGTTCCTAAACTTCCACACTGTAATACAAACATATGAAGGTGGTCTTCACTATTTTATTTCCAGTCCAGCGCAATGCTTATCTTTTGCTGAAGTTTAATTAATAATTATTGGATGGATGGATAAATATACAGCTCTCCCAGCTATAGAGATAAGCCATAGTCAATGTGGTTTTACTGGCGATTGTATAGGTTCCATACAGAAGAGCAACAGGCAGCCTTGGATCCAAAAGAACGCTGAGTCCTATGAACAGAAAACACCAAAAGACCAAGATAGTGGATATCACCGGGCGTGGTGGCGCATGCCTTTAATCCCAGCATTTGGGAGGCAGAAGCAGGCAGATCACTGTGAGCCAGCCTGGTCTACAAAGCAAGTCCAGGACAGCCAGGGATAACACAGAGACCCTGTCTTGGAAAAAAAAAAAAAAACAAAAACAACAACAACAAAAAGATAGTGGATATCCTTGGGGCTCCTTCAACACCAGGGAATGCTGATGGTATGCACAACACTCTGCTACCATGGGCCGAGCATGGACTTTGTTCAGGCAGTGCCACTGTCAATGATGCCACTCTTGGCAATTACGAAAGGGAGACAAACGATATTATGGCATCTCACTCTATGGTTCGACACTCTAGGAACCGGTCCAATTAGACAGCAGACAGCCCCGGAAGACTTTCTAAATGCTTTAGATCTTGAAAAAGATGCCTTTCTACGCAATTCATCGGTAGGGTAGCCACAGCTTGGGTGGAGAAGAACGATCATTTTCCAGCCGAGAGAAAGAGAGAAAGAAAGAAAGGGTGAGTTAACAGGGCAGGTAGAAGCAGCAGAGATATGAAACTGAGCTCCAAGGTCTGCTCCTTCCTATCTCTACCACTGTGGGCAAGGACTTTGTTATGCTCTAAACTTATCTGCTCCTCCATTACTTGTAAGTTGAAAAATATGCAAGTTCCCAGCCAGTAGCTGGCACGACTGGGCAGGGATTGAATATGTGGTTACTATCACCTGTGAGAGCTGTTAGAGAAAGGAGAGAGAGAGAGAGAGAGAGAGAATATGTGTGTGTGTGTGTGCGTGCGCGCGTGTGCAGGTACATGCTTAGGTGTCTTGAGAGATTTGACATAGAGGGATAAAGCAAGGTAGAAAATATGCTGCATCCCAGAGGAATTTTTTTTTACACCCTAAGTTCCTAAGGTCCCGTCCCACCTCCCACCTCCCAGCCCTCTCTGCTCAATGTTGCTTTAACTGTTCCCTTACTGTCTTCCTCCATATAAGTGGCAGAAGTCTGGAAGACCATCCAAAGCCACAGTAACCGCCGAGTTTCCACTCTGAGTGGATCTGCAAGGTGCTCTTTTTATTTAGGCCGAGCTATAAAAACCATGGTCTAATGAACCGTTCCTCAACTGAGTCCCAACACATCTCAGATAAAAGAGCCTGTTAGTTCAAAGGTACAGTGTGTCCCTCTTGTATAATTTACCTGCATGTAACTATAGTGGCTGCACAGCAAGATGTTTAATGGCCACTAAAAGATGTGGGATGTACTACTTTCAACATTTTAATGTGTGAATCATAAAAATCAGGACTCTTCTAATGTTACTTTGTATTCGCAGGCTTATTTTTCAAGCTCAAATTGGTGCTTATAAATAGCCTTCAATCTAGATTTTAATAGAGAAGGGATTATGTCAATGAAAATCAATGAAGACCCAGGGATCATCAAGAAAGATATAACTAACATTTGTGGGGTGCAATATTATATTCCCACTCAAAATTACATTCTATGATACTCTGAATGATAATCCCCATGTTTTCTAATTGTTGAATGGCTCTAAAAACAAGATGAGAGCAAATGCAGTCCATCAAAAAGATTGCTCAATCAGCTGAAGTGGTTTTTATTCTCCCATTTTAGAGCTGTCTGAATGTTGGTGCAACAAGCAAACACAGACCTTTTTTTTTTTTTCCTTCTTTTACAGAATTCAAAGGGACAGAAAAGAAATAACAAACTCTTTGTCAAATAGGGAAGGGGTAATTTTGCAGACTATAGCTACAGTTCTCTGAAAGCAGGAAGCCCGCAGACACGCAGAGCAGAAAACCACAATCAGGCAACCCACACACATGGGGCATGAGGTTCACACGTCTCTCTTCAATCCATGAGGTTCTAAAACCAGAAAGATCAAGGTTCCCTTTTGCCTTTGGCACGGATGTGTATCTCCCCTCCAAGAATAGTGCCGCCAAGTAACAGAAATATTCAGAAGGCAATCTTATTCTTCAAGCTGATCCCCTCTCCGCTGACAGCAAAGACCACACTCATCCTGTGTATGTATTGGCTCTTTTACCCTTTGGGACTGGGAGGAATGAGATAAGCATTGATGGGTGAATGAGGGGGAAATATCGAAAAGGATAGCTAACTGTGGGTTTACATTAAAAACAACAAACAAACAAACAATCACAAAAAACCGACTTCAAACTCAACAGCCTGCTGGAAAGATTTCACGCATTTCTGCTTTTGGATTTCCCTGGTAGCTCACACCGAAGCTAGCCTGTTGGTGGTGAAGGCCTGGGAATGAGTATGGCTGCCAGGCTCAGACAAAGGGATGGAGAGTTACCAGAAATCCGAGGGCTGAACTTTCACCCACTTAAAAGACACAGAAAAGCTCTGAGCTTTCTTTGGGAACAATAGGCCAGCAACCTTCACCATTTCTTGCCTGCAGGTACCGGGAGAGAAGGGCAGAGGTCCCCACCACTTCTCGAATGTAGAGCAGCCTCCCTCGCTCTTTCTCCCCAATTCCTAAAACCATAGACAAGTCTTTCCACCTGAATGCTAACTTGCCGCTACCAAATAGCACACCACTGGGCTCTTAACCTGAGAACCCTCCACCCCCCGCCCGTCCCCACACATCGGGCAAAGCTAGACGCAGGGCAGCATGCCTCAGTTTCCCTGTCTTTAGGGCCAGTCCAGGACAAAACACCCCCAAACCGCTCAGGCCAGACCCCCCACCCTGCTGTAAGACAAGTATCACCACAGGGTGCTGCAGCAGCCCCAAGAGACCTCATGCTGGGGTTTGTACAAGGATAGAGGCCCTGAGTGGACTCGGGGGCTCTAAGGATGGGGTAAGGCGCTCGGAGTTAGCGGCCGCCTTGTCTGCAGGGGGATCGCAAGGACCAAACTGGGTGCGCAAGCGGATGGAGGAGGCAAAGCAGACGCAGGGTCCCGGGGTGCAGATCCCGAGCTGCCCAGGGGAAGGGGATTGCAGGGCTGGGGGTCTTCCCAGGAGCAGGACCCGGTCAGGACTTGGGATCCTGAGGGACTGAGCACGCTCCCCGCAGCGCTCTCACCGCTGGAACCGATTCCTGAACCGCATTGATCCTCCGCTCCACCGCGGGGGCCCGGAGCTCCGTCTCTTCTGCACCGGCGGTGGGGCGCGCGGGCCTCATGGGCTTGAGCTGTTCCCGAGGCCGCCGGCGTACCAGGCGGGAGTCGCGCAGCTGGGCAGGGCCGGAGTGGGCCACGCCGGGGGTCAGCACAGGGCCCGGGCCAGAGCAGGCGGCTGGGGGCGGGAGGGAGGCCACTTAAACGGCCCGGGCGCCTCCCGCCTCCCCGGCTCCTCCGCCCCCGGGTGCCCGCGCCCCGCCCCAGAGCCCGGCTCCGCCCCCGCCCCAAGCCCGCTGCGTGCGCCCGGGGCCGCCAGCGCGTCACCGGACCCAGTGACCAATCAGTGTCCGGAGCGGCGCGTGGCTCCGCTGCCATTCATTTCCCCCCGAAGCCCGGGAGGTGGGGCGAGACCTCCGGGTGTAGGGGCGTGGTTAGATGGAAGGGGCGGGGCGCTGCGAGGGCGGTGATCTGCATTAAAGCTTCGAGTGGTTGTGAGCTGAAACTGAGAGGAAGAAATAGTGTGTAGGAGATGGCCCATGAGCTCAAAAGCAGCTGTGCCGGAAGTGGCCGCAAGCAAGGACCTCTCTGACTTCTAATCTTGGCCCCGTGTCGTTTATTCATTCTTTATTAACGTTTTCGTCCTTTCTTTCATTTATTTCTTCACCATTTACACTACTGTAAAGACAGATTATTAACACGTCTGTCCTGTGATTGGAATCTCTGAGAAACGGGGAGTCTTCTGGAGGGATTTTTTTTCCCAAGACAGGATTCCTCTATGTTATCTTGGCTGTCCTGGATTCGCTTTGTAGACCAGGCTGGCCTCGATCTCACAGAGATCCACCTGCCTCTGCCTCCAGAGTGCTGGGATTAAAGGCTCGCGCCACCACTGCCCGGCTTTGGAGAGGTTTTTATATCTCCCATTTTATTTTATTTTTATTTTTATTATTTTAACCCAAGACATTCCTAAGGAAAAGTAGACTTGAATCGGGGCCCTTTTGCTAAACCTTTTAGGATTTTCTAGAAGAGTAGTTAACAGGGAGAGAGAAAGCAGATAAGAGGTAGGTAAACACAGCCTGAGGAATACCCCCCACCCCCAACCCCAAGGAGCTCTGCCCACACCCATCCGTGACTGCTAGGGCTAGGTTCCTAAGGAGTGTTTACTCTGCTTTCAATGCATGAAGCATCCTGCACCTGGGGCATGGCTTCACCACAATGCTAGTTTCCTTCTCTTTAAGCGCCCAGGGGTACTTTCCGCAACAATTGTATATTGATCATTGATCTTGGCAGGAATCCTTGGGATTTACACCCCTGTTCTCAAGGAGGCAAAAGCTTTGAGAGGCGACAGACACTATTCACAATAGCCATGTATTAAATCAACCCAGGTGCCTACCAGAGGGTGTAGAAAGAAAACGTGGCCCGTGTATAAGAGACAACATGGAAAATTAGTCAGCCAGAAGGAAAAAAATGAAGATGTGAGGGTGACCTGACTGTGATTTGTCAGGCTGTTCATATCCAGGGCTGAATCTGCAGATTGAGCTGGCTAGGTGGGCTGTCGGTTTCCTTGTTTAGTTCGGGGTGCTTCCGTTCCAAAGCTGCATGCTTGGTGTAGGAGGACAACACCCCCAAGAGAGGAGGACCGGGTTGTTATTCAGCCAAGGGTATGAACAACGGTTCTGGGAAAGACCTTCCGAATAGGCTGTCTTGAAGAGCCATACCATATCCTCAGCAGGGAAATGCATGGAACTGGCTATCATAGTGTGAAGTGAAATAAATAAACCAGATTCAGAAAGACAAATATTAAATTTTTTTCTCTCACGTATTAAATGTAGAGAAAGAGAAAAAAAAAAAAGTCTTCAGTGTAGAAGGGGATCAGGAAGAAGAAGAAGGGAGGTCTTTTTTTTTTTTTTAAGTCGTGGGGGGCTGTGCGTGCGTGCGAATCTGTTCAAAGAATACTATAGGCATGTGTTCTACTTTCATGTGTGTAGCTGTGCTAAGCTATCCTGACTATAAGCAACTTTTGGGAGAAAGGTGCTCATGTGGCTTACACTCCCATGCTCTAGGCAGTGTCATTGGGGGAGTCCAGACAGGAACTTCAAACAGCTGGTCCCATCCACACCTGCAGTGAAGAGGAGGGCAAAGCATGAATGCATACACGTCCCCTTGCGTGTTTGCTTGTGCTGGACTCAGTTTCTCTCCTCATACAGGTCAGGGGAGGGCCCTGCTTAGGGAATGGTGCTGCCCAAAGTGGGCTGGGTGTTCCCACATCAATTAACTTCATTAAGACAACCCTCCACAAGCCGACCCAATGTAATCAATTCCTTATTGAGAGTCTCTTCCCAGATGACTCTAGGCTGTGTCAAGTTGAAGAAGCTAACCATCATAAGTATTGTGGCATGTATGAAGCTATCATAATGAGACCTATTATTTTCTACAACTAGTGTATGCTGAGTGAAAAAGAAACCTGCCTGGTGCAAAACAGATTCACAGGTAGCTTCCTCTATCACTAAGCCACAGATATCTTCAGTATGCCAACTGCCTCGTCCTAAATTTTAAAACAGCACATTTCTTAAAGCATGCACTTGACTCCTTTCTGCCTCCCCATCCCCACCCCCTTGCTCACAGTAAATCCTGGCCATTAGCATACATTGAAAAATCTACCAACTGGCTACTTGGCATGGCCCAGCTAAAAATGACCACGGTTTTAGGGGATGGTAACAAAGGAAGTTAACTAAAAAAGATAAATGGAAATTAGCCATGACATAAGGGACAGGAACGAGGAACCACAGTTATAACAAAGGTATCACTTCCTTGGGGGAACCCAGGGGAGGCTATGTGTGAGAGGCCATGGGACGTCTCTCTGCTTTCCTTTCACTCTTGCTCTCAACCTAAGACTGTTAAAATTATATATATATATAATAAAATAAAACGCTGCTGCATGCTTTAACATAAATGAACCTTGAGAGCCTTTATGCCAAATGAAAAAGACACCAGCTATAAAGAAAAGGTCACATATTATATAGCTGTAGAGCCAGCCAGCCTAAGTTCAGTGGGAGATCCTGTTTCAGAAAGTCACCTGACATTGACCTCTGGCCTTCATACATCTGTGTGCACATGAAGACACACACACATCCTTGCGCCCATGCACACATAAGCATGTACATACGACATATGCATGTGGAGGAAGATACCCTTTGCATCTAAGAGGAGAAATCCCAAGAGCATTTGCATAAAAGACTACTGGCTTCAATTTAGAAATCATTGAGATGGTGGGAGCGGAAGAAAACCGGAGAGCTTCTGTTTTGTATTTATTTCGGTTATTTGTTGTGGGTTTTCTTCTGTTTGTTTCTCATTCACGGAACATGATGTTATTGTTCTTAGGTTTGGGGATATAGGTCTTTCTACAAAACTGCAGACGCGTTTTGCAAAAACAACCTGTCCCTTACATGACGGTGTTTGTCATTGCGTAGACACCAGATGCTGAAGCAGCTTTTGGGAGAACACCTGCTCTGCTGACTAACATACACCGGGTTCCTAGACAGGATGCTGACGAGGCTACCAAGCACCTGGGCCCTGCTTCCCTGACAGTGGTGGACTAGTCAGAGAATAATAGATTTGCTCAAACTTCAACTTGAGATGCCCGGGGAGGATTAAGTGAACTTTTCGCTCAGATGTGTTGCTGCTTTTTGGTGCATCTCTACAAATGACTGAGTAAAGCAACTACTTTCCTGGAAGTCTCCTGGCCTTCCCGCATTTCTTCAGAGGAGGAATGCTACCCTTTCCTGTTCTACATACCTTTCCTGACCAGGGAAGATCCTTTCTTTGTCTCTGTATGTTCAGTCCTCAGGCTTTCCTGATGAAAGTATCTGAAGAAAACAATGGGAAAGAAAACAACAAAGATCTGGAAAAATGGAAAGGGTATAGATACAATGACCATTAATCTTTATTGTCAACTTGACTAGATTTGCAATCATTCAGCAGGCAGGGCTCTGTCTTGTCCTTGGTCGAGCTTCTGGGAAGGTTTATCAGAGGAAGGAAGACCGTCTCTAAATGTGCCTGGAACCACCCTGTGGGCTAGACTCCCAGGCTGAATAAGAATGGTAGGGGGTCCAGGCCTGAGGGTGTTTGCCTTTAATCCCAGCACTCAGATTGCTGTGAGTTCTGGGCCAGCCTGGTCTACAAAGTGAGTCCAGGACAGCCAAGGTTACACAGAGAAACCTTGTCTCAAAAAACAAAACAAAACAAAAATTCTAGGGGTATGAGAAAGCAAGCTGAGCAGCGGCATTCTTTTCTCTGCTCAGGACTACTGACTGTGATCTATGCCTCTTAGCCCTGCTGTTATTACTCACCCCTCTCCATGACAGATTGAATTCTTTGAACCATGAGCTGAATAAAACCTCCCTTCATAACCCTTTATTTGTTTGCCTGTGTCAAGGAAAAACAATAACTAATACAGGTATATAGTCTATGTTGATCTTTCTGGTGAGGATGACTAAGAGAAAAAAAAACAAAACGAGCGTTCCATAATCCAGGGGATATTGCTTAAAGTGCTTTGAGAGATAGAGAGGGATTGAGCAAGTGCAAGAGCTCATAGACATGTGGGAAGGGGCAGGAGTAGGAAAAATATGATGACACGTTCCTAGGAGGGTTTCCCAACAGATAAAATCTAGAGGCCTATTTTAAAAATCATAAATATCATCATCTGTTTGCTAATATTGTTTTGAAAATGTTCCTTTTAGAGACTGGGTCACACAGAATTAGTTGGCAAAGAGGTTACCCAGACAACCTACTTTTACATCCATTGCTTTATCACTTCCTTTAAAACCATCCTGCCAAAGCCAGGCAGAGTGTCACATGCCTGTGTGCCTGTAATGTCAGTTACTCAGAGGCTGAAGCGGGCAGATCTTGTGCTCATGGCAAGAAGTTCGAAGTCAATGCAGGTAGCATCATAAGACCTCATCCCCTCAAAATCATCATCATCATCATCATCATCATCATCATCATCATCATCATCCTGCATGAAGATTTTGTATCTATTTTATAAATGAAGAAGTGAAAGTATTATGGGAACTTCATGAGTTAGTTAGATTTGTAAGTATAAGTGAAAGAGTTAAAAGCATAGGTTTTCTGATCCCAGGCCCAGGCTTTGTCCCTCTAAACTTCATCACAGTATATGTGTTAATCTTCCCTGCATGAAATAGTATTTCACCCTCAATGGGAAGTCAATATGTGGCATTGTACTGGCTGTAGCGCTTGCCTTCCCCCAACCCAATTGCACTAGATCCGTGTAGGATACTCTGACAGTCTCATGCTGTTCTTGCCGAATATAGAAAGCTTGGGCTAGCTGCAGATCTCTTTTTAGAAGGCTTGGTAGGTGTAGACTTTGGTAAGCAAAGACATGTTCCTCAAACAAAGCAGAAGTTAATGGCACTGTTTGTCACCATGTGGTTCTGAAGCCACAAAGGCATATCAAAGACTTTCATGCTGGTTTGTAGAAAATCATTGTCTGTGCTTTTCGCCCCAGCAGAAAGAACAAAGAGTAATAGTTTTTGAAAATCTAGATGTCCTTGGATTTGAGTGGTATGGCCATTTAATCCAATGCTTCTTGCTTTTATAGGTTGGGGCATTAGGAAGTTCGTAGGGACAGCCACGGCCAAAGTCAACCACAATGAAACAAACTTGAGAGAGGTTTCATGGCTCTGTGTGTCTTGAGTAGTCTGGCTGCTCCTCGCAAAGACAAACCATAAACTTCTCTTGAAGAGAGAAAAGTAGTGTGCTGATGGAATTTCCCAAGAGTATTTTCCCATGCTCACACACTGCAGGAGCTGCCCTGAAGCCTTCCCTCCTGAGAGGATTCAGACACTACTCATGCCATCCTCTGTACTTCCTGTTCAGCTGGACTTCCTCAGACAACCCACAGCTGCTTCCTGATAGACTTCTATGTAGTTGATGCTCTGAATCCGTTGGCGGTGGATCTCTGTATATGTGCAACAAACTGTAGAGTGCAAAGACTTTTAAGAACAATTTCAGAGAGTAAAACCATGAATTTACTGTGCACCAAGGAAATACACTGAATTCACATCACTTGAAGTAGTGTGGGCTGTAGGCATTGCGTTAGGAAATAGATGTAAGGTAGAGGTGACAGAGTGTACAAAACAATGTTCACAGATTATATGCAAACTGTATGGGCGTATGTATGTATGCATGTATGTATGAATCATATGCAGCAATATTGAAGAAAGAGGCTGGTATTAAACCCATTTTCCCACAGTTAGGACTTATTTTTAGGAGCTAGAAATGCCACTGTCCTTCCGAACCCACCATAGAATTCTGTTCCACAAATATTCAACATCTTTAACCTTTACGTTCCCAGTCAGTTTCACTTAGCGTGTTTCCCATGCATCCATCGTGGCTTGAAGCCCTATCCCAAGTCTTCCTGTTAGCTAAATATAGGCTTATAGAGTCCCCTAAAGAGGAAACCAAGGAAAACAAGGAGAGGGAACATGGGTAATAATGTACTTTTCCAACACAGACCCTGCTCTATCTCACATACATACAGAGAAAATATATATACATATGCATACAAAGATATATATACATATACATGCAAATATATACATGATCATACTGGGATCTGGGTGTCTTTGGGCATTCTGGGACCAAATCCATGAATACCAAGGAAGAAACACAAACTTAAATGACACTTAAAAATCACAGCTAAGTAGTGCTTATTGCTACTAGGTTTTTATGAATATGAAAAAGGAAATGTTTTTCCTGTCACACATGTCCTCAGCGAGCAGTCTCTGCGCACAGTCTCATGAGCACCCTGGCACTTGGTGGAAAGTTCCCTAAGGTAACCATGGAGGAGCTAGACATGTGGCATTGTATAGCAGCTCAGTGTGTGCAACTCTGGTGGACTATTGCTCCCAGTGTTCTAAAGGCAACGGGACAGGGTGGGGTAACCCTTCAACAGCAGGTGACAATGGGGTTTAGTAAATTAGGCAGGAGAGGAAGGTGAGCAAGTTACGCTGCAATGGACAAAAGCCTGATGTGTTGGAAAGATCCACATGAGGAAAGCTGGAGGCCTTTGCGGAGCAGGGTCCCGGATGGTGCAGATGGTGGGTAGATAGGCTTCCTAATGAAGGGAGGATGGATGAGTTAAAAATCATATTTGGGGTTCACAGTGGAAAACCTTGTAACATCCAGGTGAGGTGATCAGTTTCCTATCTAGAGAGATGTATGGGGAACAGCTGGGAGGGGCACAGTTGAGAGTCATGGGTATTGATAGTAATTCAAGCCAGTAGAGTGTCACATGAGGATCAGAATGGCCCAAATCCATGCTGTCACCTTGGCTCTTTGAGTACCTTAGAGAGAGCCCGAGGGATGTGATGTTCACTTTTATTGATTTTTAATGCAGTTAGTTTAAATACAAGTCTATATGTTTCTCCCTTTTGGAATAAAAACTCCAGTTTTTTTTTTTTTTTTTTTTTTTTTTTTTTTTTTTTTTTTTTTTTTTTTGCTGAACACGTGAGTGGCCCAGAATAAAGATGAATTGTTTCAGCTCTACCTGGCGGCAAATGTTGTCATGTGGCTGAGTTCTAGACAGTTCCACAATAGCTACCATGTGGTTTCTGGGTCATGCCTTTAAAATTCAGGCCCTCTGCCTACTTATCCTCCTCCATAGATTGGAATGTGGATACAGAGAGTGGACAGGGTGACTCTGGCATGACAGGACAGTAAGACAGATGAGCCCAAGTCCAATGACTTGGGCAGAGCTGCCACACCAGTTCACAGTTTTGAGTAAGTAAGAGGGAACCTTTCCATCTCACTCACATGGTTTTTATTTGCAGCATCTCTCACATTTACCCTATCCCAGCATTTAAGAGAAAGTTGACAAACAGATTACAACAGTCCAGGCAAGATGCAATTAAAGCTGAGGAGTAAGGCAATATCATGGGATCATGGCAGTGGAATAAAGAGGAATAATCAGAGAAAGAGAAAAGAGTTGGTGTGTGTGTGTGTGTGTGTGTGTGTGTGTGTGTGTGTGTGTGTGTGTGTGTGTGTGTTCATGCATGCCAGTATGTGAGGCTAGAGATGAAGTTAGGTGTCATTCTTCAGGATGCCTCTACCTTGTATCTTAAGAGAGGATCTCTCTCTTTTTCTGGAACTCATTGGCTGGGTTCAGCTGACTGGCTAGTGAACTCCATGCACCGGTCCCCATGTCCCCAGTCTGCAGTGCTGAAAACAAGTGTGCAGCACAGCACTCAGGTTTTCTCTTGAGTCCTGGGGACTGAACTTGGGACCTCATGCTTCCATGGAAAGCACTTTGCCACCTTCATTAACATCCCCAGACCACCCCCCCATCTTCTTTTGAGACCCACTTTGAGGTCCAACCTGGCCTCAGCTTCACAGTGATCCAAGCCTCAGCCTCTCGAGCACTTGCTTTACTGCTCTGAGCCATCATACCTGGCTGAAGGCATTATATAGACAAAGCTTAAATCTACGACAATGCTTCAGAGGAGTGACAATACCACCTGAGGGTTGCTTTATGGGTGTTGTACCTAACTGAGCTTTTAATCCTATTTAAAAATGGAAACCTAATGAGTGAAAAAGAAACAAAACAAAACACACATACACATAACAACAACAATAACAGTGATAACAACAACAAAATAGAATGCATACTCTTCCCTAGATCCAGCTCAGATGTACCCCAAGGTAGCTATAATTAAATGTGTGTCATATCCTGACCTATTATTATTATTGTTGTTGTTGTTGTTGTTATTGTTGTTATTATTATTGTTATTATTATTATTAGTTTTTTGAGACAAGGTTTCTCTGTATATCTTTGGCTGTCCTGCACTTGCTTTGTAGACCAGGCTGGCCTCGAACTCACATCAATCCACCTGCCTCTGCCTCCCGAGTGCTCGGATTAAAGGTGTGTACCACCACACCCAGCCACTTCTTTATTTTTAATATAGCATTAAAAGCTCTATCACTGTTGAGAATTTGGTCACAAAATGTTTCCAATAGAGGGCCTGGTGAGATGGCTCTGTCAGTAAAGTGTTTGCTACACAAGCATGAGGACCCGAGTTCAAATCCTCGGCACCCACATGAAAGCAGGGCATGGCCGTGTGCACCTCTAACCTTAGTACTAGGGATGTGGACTTGGGTGTGTTTCTGGGGCACACTGGCTGGCCAGTGAGAGACTCAAAAAGAACTAAGATAGAAAGGAACAAGATAAGGCATAACCTGTGTCCACCTATCTCCACATGTGCGATACACACACACACACACACACACACACACACACACACACACACACACGTATATATCTGGGCTTAGGAGATCTTGTAGCCAGCTCCAGCTTCCGGAGTAGCTGCAACTACAGGCTTGCTGCTCTTGTGCATGAATAATGCACGAGGACATGCCAAGAACTTTTGAGACTCAGAGCTGTACATTAAAAAAAAAAAAAAAACTGTCTAGAGACAGGTATAGTGGCATGTGCCTGTGATCCCAGAATTTTGAAAGTAGAGGCAAGAGGATCAGGCATTTAAGCCAGCCATAACCACGTGATTGACTTTGAGGTCAGCCAGGAAAAGATGAGACCTCATCTAAAAAAACAAAACAAAACAAAAACAAACAATAAACAAAGAAACTCAGGCACCACTGTTATGGGGGGTAACCAGCCTATCTCTAATTGGATTTGAAGATGATCCATGGAAGAAAATTCCTGCCTGATACTATAAACCCTGTCAAAAAGCCATGGTGGGGGGAGGAGGCCATAGGCTCCAGTAGCGAGCTGAATAATGCTGTTTAGCTAGGTTAACATAATATCAAATTATCTCCTAAATATTTATGTTGATATACATAAATAAATATTACTCTCTCAACGTTAATCAGATGAACATCTCTCCCCAGTGAACAACAGTAATGTGGAGAGTCATGATAGTACAAGGTGTGCAAAGGGGCAAATGAGTGCTCAGGCCTAAGCTAGAGATTTATACCTTGTTCTCTAAGCTTGGGGGACACTGTGGAAGGGCGTGTGGAAAGAATGTAAGAGCGATAAGATAGGGAGAGTGGCTAGAAAATGCCATCTTGTAGGCAAACCAGCCATTGGGATCACAAAAGGGGGTCTACAAAGGAATGGGCCCATCAGTACCCAGGCTTGGACTGGGTGTGGGGGCTACCCCCTCATCCGTGGATTACCTCTTACTGCTCATCTGTTTGCTCCTGGTAGATTCAGGGAAAGGGGAAATCACTGTCTCCAGTTGTTTACTCATGGGTGACACCACCAGATTCCAATGGTCAGTCTCAGTCTAGTGGTCACCCAGATGCCCTTGGCTAAACTGAATGGATCACACAGCACAAACAAGGCTATGGGTCTGTGAAAGCGACTGGGAGGGAGGAGAGGGGCTTGGTAGGGGTAGAAAGGGGGATCAGAAAGGGTGAGGGGAGAGTAAGCAATACATGATATACATTATGAAATTGTCAACAAATGAAATTAACTTTAAAAATACATTTCAAAAAAAAAAAAAGACTTGTCTAAAGAACTCTTGCTTGCTTTTTGATCACTTTTCCCCTGGTAGGGTTGCCTTGCCAGGCTGCCAAGGAAGAGGATGTGCTCAGTCCTGATGTGACTTGATGTGCTGGTGTGCTGGTGTGTGTGTGTGTGTGTGTGTGTGTGTGTGTGTGTGTGTGTGTGTGTGTGTGTGTGTATCCCCTTTCCTGAGAGGTAGGGGAGGGTGAGAAGGAAAAGAGGGAGGGAGGGCGGGTCTGGGAGAAGAAGATGGAAAGGACTGAGATTAGGATGTAAAGTGAATAAAAAAATAATTTAAAAAGACCTATCAAAATCTAAATCTTGTACTAAGATTTGACCAAACCTAATATGGTTTCTAGCAGCCTAATGTGGCATTGTTAGATCAACTCAGTCCCCTTTTGAGCTCAAAGCTGTCAGAAAAGTTGACTGTTGCAGCCCAGAGCTGGTCACCAGCCTCTGACTTCCCTGACTTAGAACAATATAAAAGGGCTCAGGGTGAGGAGTCCTTCCCCAGGTCCTTGGAAGTTTATATCACCTCCTGAAACTCAGGGGCATCTTTCTCATGTGTCTGAAAATCATGCTTTGGCAAAGAAATCCCCAGGAAGGATGTGGCCAGGGTCCTAGGGGTGGATAGAATCGTGACTCCTAAACGACCATCTTGCAGACACATCTGACCTAAGCACATTTGCATGGGCCAGCCCTCTGTGGGTTCTCACTTCCATGACTCCTCAGGAACCCATCAGGTTCCCATCACCTCGTCTCTCATTTTCCCTTTATAACAACAGTCACCCAAATCAGAATGCTGGTCTTTCCCTTATCCTCAGTAGTTACCAAGGAGAATCTGTTTTCCTATGTAATCAATGTCCACCTTTAATTACCGGTGATGGAGGCATGGGCCAGGTCACTCACTGGCTGCACAATTCTTACTTTGAAGATGAAGAAATTGACCCGCTAAGAGATTAAATGCCTTACCTAACGTCTCTTGCAGCTCATTAGTACCTGAGTCATAGAATTAGAGAATTGCTGAGCTGTAAAAAGCTCTTAAGTTTGTTTAGTCTTGAGGCATTTGAAGGCTGGAGGATTTAAATGCTATCTGCTAGAAGAATTAAAGTTGCCAGGTTCAAATAAAGATACAGGCTACCCAAGGAAATTTGAATTTCAGTTTTCAGCAGCTTTGTTTAGTATAAAAAGTCTGCCCCTGCCCTGTAGTAAAATATTGCTTGCTAATTAATTAGTCCTCGGAAATTTAACTTAACTTAGTCTCCTCTAGGTGATGTAGCAATGCCACCTCGGGGGAGCCCTTCCCCAGAGTCCTTCACACTCCAGAACTTAATGTGAGTTGCTTCAGCCATCTCACAACTTGTTTGTGTACAGTTCTGCTCATGTGATTGCAAGAGGGAGATTGGGATTGGTGAGTTTTGTAATTCTGTCGAGGCCTAAAACCTTTTCAAAGTTGGAAACAACCCCAGGTAATATTTACCAGATGGGCATGGTTCATTTACAAATAAGTCCACTACAAAACTCAATTAAGTGTGACTCCTTTGTGTCTGTATACTTAACTATATTAGAAATTCATAAAAGTGGTTGAACGCTCAGACTGATAGCGATTTGTCTCACTGCCTCGAAGCTAACTCCATTTCTCTTCCAACCATCTGTTAAATGTTGAAGGGGGTGGGATGAGATACAAAAGGGAGGTAGCCAGTTAGGTCCAAGTGGGTAGGAAAGTAAGATTTGGCCAAACAAACAAAGAAAGCCCGGCAAGAATAAAGAGCCATACAATAAACAACCAGCCTTGGAAGAATGCTGCAGAAAATGTGTAAACAGAGCTGTGGAAAGATAGACCAGGCTCACTGATAAAGAGCCGGGTGCCTGCAGAGCTGACAGCGAGAACAAAGGGATACAGGTATTTTTCTGGCAATCCCGCCGACTTTGGAAACAAAGCCGCAAGAATGAAATGAAAGCCAGAGAGATAAAACTACCTTCTTTTCTGACCAGCCCTGCCCAGCCGGGTAACTTGTGCTCTACCATACAAGCCCTAAATAATGCCCTACAAACAAGGAGATGAAGAATTGGGGCAAGGGTGTCCACATCGGCAGCTTAGCTACCCTCAAGTCTTCCCTCCAGGCCTCAGCTGGCTTATGAATGAAAGTGCAGAGGTTCCAACACATTAAGGAACAGGCCTCCCTGTGAATGTGGTAGAGTTAGAACTCCAATAAAGCCCAGTCTGGAAAGGGACGTGACAGCATGCAGAGTTTGCCCCGAGGATGGACTGCTTAGTTTGCTTTTTGCTGCTGTGATGAAACATTGGCTAAAAGCATCTTGGGAAGGAAAGGGTTTATTTTGACTTACTCATCCAGACCATAAGTCTATCATGAGGGAAGCAATTGGTAGTGACTGAATCAGGCAGGATCTTGGGGGAGTATGGGTGGGAACTGAACCAGAGTCCACAGGGGAATGCCTGCCTGCTGCTTACTGGCTACCTAGCTTTTTTTTTTTTTTTTTTTTTTTTAAACACAACCCAGTTCCATCTGGCCAGAGTGACATGGCCCCCAGTGAGCTGGACCAGTCCAGCATCAATCATTAATCATGAAAACACCCCCTCCATAGACTTGCCTGCAGACAATCTGATGGAGGCATTGTCTTCTCCAGTGAAGCTCCTTGTTCTCAGATGGCCCTAGTTTGTGTCAAGTTGACAACACACCAAATGGACCATGTGATGCGGGTGATTTCTGAATCCACATGGTACATCGTGTGGTTCTCCTTACGGAGAAGTCCTACTGAGTAATGATACAAAGGTCATCAGAGGTCACAAATCCTAAGGCAGGAAACAGTGTTGCAAAGCCTGGGGGACATCCTCCACTGAGGAACCCTGGACCTCTCTGTTGATTTTCCGTTACTTAGTTTTTTATTTGTCATTCTCCGTGGCACTTTCTCCCTGGTGTTTTCTCATCAGACTGACTTTTTTTTTTTTTTTTTTTTTCAGCCCTTAAAAGAGCACCCTGATAGAATCTTCAGGATGCTTCCCCTTCCCTGCCCTTCCTGGAAAATCTTTTCAGTCCTAGTTAAGAATAGATACTGTAGCCAGATGGGGGTGAGCGTGATGCCTGGCTGAGCAATTTCTGCACGCTCCAGGTTCCTCATCTGTGAAATGGGAGTCAACTGTGGCTTTGCAGGACCTACGGGAACTTCCCCTCTCGCAGCTGTGGGTTTGATAGCTAGACTGAACTAGCAGATCTTAGATTGGCATCAGAGAAGGTGTGCACATTGTGTGTACCATGGCGTCCCTGGAAGGTGGAGACCCAGCAAGCAACCCAGCGAGTCTGGGAAGCATTACACACCCTCATCAGAAGATGCAAGGAATGGGAGAAGTGAGGGAACATGGGCAATTCAGAGGGGGAAATAAATCATTTTTAGGGAGATCAATGGTCCTGAAGAATAGAAAATAGCCTAAGAGCCAGTTCATCTTGCCTCTGAGGCAATGCCAACTAGAGTCTTCCTTCCAGCCACTTATCTTCTAAAAGGTCTGGCCTGTTGTCAAACAGGAACAGTTTAAGCAAAGTATCCTTCTTGAACCTCAATAGAAGAAAAGGTTGCTGGAGTGGAGCAGTGAAATCTTGAAATTAATTAAAATACTCAACATGCCAAAGCACTGTACTTTGCTGTGATTTTATGGCCTTTTAGTAACTTCAACTTCACGGGACACTTTAAGAAGTAAAGATAATACCTTGAATGTTCAGTACAGTGACTGGTGTGTAGAGCAAGCTCAACAAATACAGGTGAAATCGTTGTGCTGTTGTTTTTATAGCAAGGCTGGTGTTTGTAGCTCCTGGCAGAGGAGTCCCAGGTCTTTGTTGGAAATTTGCAGTGGAGGTCCTGTTAGCAGAGCTCATCTTGTCTTGCTAAGGCCAGGAGTAACCAGCCTTTCTGTAAATGGGCTGTGCTGGTCTCACTTAGTTTAAGCTGGAGACGTGGTAGAGCAAACAGATTTGTCATACACCATACCTATTATTGAAGGCTAAGTGGGGAAGTTGTTATAGAAGGGGACAAACAAGTAGCTAGCAACTGAAAATCGATAAATACTATGTGTGTGTAAGAATGTGTTCTCGGCCGGGCGGTGGTGGAGCACACCTTTAATTCCAGCACTTGGGAGGCAGAGGCAGTCGGATAGTTGTGAGTTCAAGACCAACCTGGTCTACAAAGCAAGTCCAGGACAGCCAAGGCTACACAGAGAAAAGAGAAACCCCATCTCGAAAAACCAAAAAAAAAAAAAAAAAAAGAAAAAAAAAAGAAAGAAAAGAAAAATAGAATGCGTTCTCAGACATTAAGCAGGTCATCTTAATAAGTACTCACAGAGTCTAAAAGTCAGCCATCTGCTTTATATTTCTACATTCAGGCTTGTTAGAGAACTTCCAGATCTCTATTCCAATTATAAAGTTGGGTCCCTGTATCCTCAATATTCCAATGCCCACCCCAGGTTTATCAAACTCTTACAGTGTGTGAGGTACCCAGTAAACATATCTGTGTGTATTGGGAAGGTGGGATGGCGGGATCCATTCAGAAGATGAGATATAAAGGCAAATAAGGAACAACTGCTATCTTTCAAGTTCCTTAAGACCTAGGGGCAGAGCTCACAAAACAACACTAAACCAGAGGCGCAGCAACGTAAGCAAAAAGTGGTAAGGCCCCAGAGACAAGAGGAAAAAACTTCTGTTGAGTGTTGTTGGAAGAAAGTCTTCATGATGCAGTCATTCAGCCTGGATGGTAGAGGTTTAGAAAGCCATTGGCCACTAAAGATGAGTCCAATTTTTTTACACATATGTTTTATTTATATATACTTATTTATATATTATGTATTTACACACATATTTACATATAAATACCCTAAAGTGTTCAGAGTTTTGAAAGCGTGGTGCTTAATAGGACTACAGCAAGTAGCCTGATTTGGCTTAAGTACATGCTGTTCACTTAATAGAGAATGTGTGTGTGTGTGTGTGTGTGTGTGTGTGTGTGTGTGTGAGAGACTGGACAGTGGCATTGAGTCCGGAAAGACTCTTTTCTTCTGGTGATTAGATTTGAACTTAGAGCCTTGTATATGCTAGGCAAGTGCCATCCCAGTGAGCTACATCCTCCAGCCTCTCCTGAAGGGCTTTGATAGCAAAGTAAATAAGTTAGTGACTAATTTCAGAAAGGTAGCCCAGTTAACATTGTTTTCGCTTGGTGTCTTTGTTATGTTGGCTGCTGTGTTGTAAAAGTGTGATCACGCAAGTATGACTTTTCCCCCATTACTTGGCACTAGGGCTTATGTAATGAGCACGGCTAAACCCCGCTTTTCTTCCTGCCACCTACTGTTCTAAATGTTTCACATGTGTTACGTTCTCATAGTAACCCTTGGTTGTGGGCATGATTGTTCTCATTTTTCCAAGCTTGGCACTTTGCCTAAGTCACCTACCTAAGGCCACTACTTGCAATGCAGCAAAACTAATAATATCTAAGCCCAACCATGTACTGGGTTTATACTGCAATAAAATTTGTTTGGAACACCACCTTGTAAGCGATTTGCCTCACAGCAATTCTGGGCTTCCGTGGATATACTTTATTGCAATGTTTGTAGGAGGTGATGTTTTTGATAGTCACAATGAAATCAGCTGACGGGACACCTACTTCTTGTGTCCTAGTTACCCATGGCCCTATCTCTGGACTTGAGAGATTAAGAAGTTCAGCCTTGAGCTAGAGATATGGGAGATATCGGCCTCCATCAAACTTCAGAGAGCAGCTCCCTGAAGGACTTGAATAATTTATACAGTGAGCGATTCATTCCCTTCTTATAAGAGGCTTTTGCTTTCAAGCCAAAGCTCAGAGGTTTTCTTAGAATTGGGAAACCTTACTGCTCCATACTCCACCACATCACACTGCTGCGTTTGTGTTGCCGTGGCCGCAACACCTGCCAGGAGCAACTGAAAGGAAGAAAGATTTGTTTTGACTCACGCTTTTAAAGGTCTTCAGTCCACTGTGGCAGGGAAGACAGGGCAGGGCAAAGCTCTGATGACAGTCGTGGGAGCCATGGAACAGGCGCAGGTGGCAGATGTAGTTCCTTCAGATCATCATGGGCCAGGAAGAAGGGATGAACGCAGGAAGTGGACAAGAATAACCGATCCACACAAGCACCCCATGGACCTGCTTCTTCCAAGGAGGCTCCATCTCCTAACAGGTCCATGCCCCACCCCCGAATATGGTGCCACCATTTGAGGAGCAAGTGTTCAACACATAACCTGTGATGGACCCTTCGGACTCAAAAACCCAGCACAAGATGGTCTGCCTCACTAATCATTTAGTCCTTTTTTTTTTTTAAATTTCACTTCCTTCATCTCTGTGGGTATCACTCATGTGAGAGATGTATTGCTTCTGCAGGGAAGATGAAGAGTCTGCAGGTCATAGGCAACTCTTGGCATGCTTATCTTCTGCCCTTCCCTTCTTTCCCACTCAAAGTGAATTCATATTGAAAGTAATTAAGGTCGACAGCCAGACACACAGACCTTCACAAGTTCAAACCAGAGGAAAACGACAGCACTGAGAAAGGGGAAGTGAAAAGGAAGTTCCACCACAAACTAAAAAGTTACTTGCAATGGATACGTGCTGCAAAGGCAAAAATCAGTTTTCTGCACTGGACTGTCACTGGGTGCATTGATCACATGCCAAAGCAGCCCCCCCAATCCCCACCCCCACCCCCATGTCCAGGACCAATGCAAAATGGGCCCCATGTTTGTTTGTTGTGTGTGAGTGTGGTGGTGGTGGTGGGGGGGGCGGGTGTTGTTCCATTTTGGCTTGTTTTGGTATTTTTTCTTATTTGTTTTGATTTTTTTTTCTTTTTGTTCTGTTTTTGTTTTGTCTTAGAGAGAGGTGGGGGAGAGAATATGAAGTTTTGGGGTGAGGATATGAGAAGAGTTGGGCGAAGGGAAAGAATATGAAAATATTTAAATAAAAAAGTTTCAAAAGAACCATAATAAAGATAAAATAGAGGAAAAAAGAGAGACAGCTGTCCTGCAAACAACCTTTACTGTATGCTAGGCATATTTTTTTTACAATCATGTGCTTGTAAAGGTTGGGCCTTTAGTTATTACCCCAAATCACTAAGAATACTCCTTTTGGCTGTTCTTGATGCATGTGGGATTTTATTTTTAAATAAAAAGTGCTGATTTCACCTGTGGTAGAGAGCCTGACACTGGTAATTCCCTATATCTGATGTCGGACCAGGACAGTTTGCACAGTTTCACTGTCAGCAAATTCCTCTTTTTATTCAGTTAAAAACGTTTCTAACTGCAGCCGACCCTCTACAGCACCAGGAAACCCATTTACGTCCTACTCTCCCCGCATCTCCCTCCCCCCCCCCCCCCGCCCCAGTAGTCATAGAACTCATTTTAAATGTCACAATTCTCTTGAAGTCCTTCACTTTACTTTTGTGACCTCTGTTCAACAACCGACCCCTTCCCCCATCTATGCTGGGGAAGCTCTTGGGCTGACAATCTTTCTATATAGAAGAATTCGCACGAATGCCCCAATTCTAGATTGTACCTATAATGGTTAATCTTTATTGTCAGCTTGGCAAGACTTGGAATAACTTCTGGGGTATAGCTCTGGTCATGCATGTGAGGATCTTTTTTTTTGTTTTGTTTTGTTTTTTGGGTTTTTGTTTGTTTGTTTGTTTGTTTTCAGCAGTGTTTAACTGAGGAAGGAGGATCCTCCCTTGAATATGAGTGACGCAATAACATATATTCCAAACTTCCTATAAATGAGAAAGATGGAGTCCATCTGAGCAGTCACCTCTCTCTGCTTCCTGTGTCTGGATGCAATGGTACCAGACATCCGACGGTCCTGTTGTCAGGCCTTCTCCAGTATAATGTGCCTTCAAACTTAAACTCACAACTTAAGAACTCTTAATTTGCTTCTTGTCAAGTGTTCAGTCACAGCAACGTGAAAAGGAACTGATAGGGGAAATTGGTGGCAGGAGTCGGGTAATTTTTTGCATCAGATGGCTCAAGGCCTCTGGAGTGAGTTTGTGAGAGGATTGTGGAAGGATCTGGAACTGTAGGCTGGAGAAGCTATGACATGCTATAAACATAGCTTCATGGATTATAATGGTGGAAGTTTGCTAGATCAGAGTGGAACAATAGAAAAAGATGCCCCGGAGGTAAGTGGCACCCTTTCAAAGGGCCACAGAATCTGCTATAGCTGTGGCAGTGGCTATATCTAGAGATGGCAACAGAACTTGATAAAAAAAAAAAAAAAAAAAAAAAAAAAACCACCCAAAGAGAGTGTAGACGGCACAATGCTGTGGACTAGCATCTCAGACTGAATAAAGGGGAGGACACCACCCTGAGCACCAGCATTCATCTCTTTCTCTCTCTCTCTGCTTCCTGACTGGGAACCCATGTAGCCAGCTGTCTCACCCTCCCTGCACCCCCCGATGCCACACTTCTCCTGCCATGGTGGTTAGCTCCTTTAGACGGTAAGCCAGACAAAAGAACCCTTCCTCCCTTCATTTGCTTCTCGCCATAAGTTTTGTTGCCACAAAATGTAAAAGTTGCCAACACAGAACCCTAAAAACACCTGCCCGTCTTCTCGCTTCAAGCTCAGATCAGGAAGTAGCTCATCTCTTTATCATGCTTCCTCCGTTCGTCTACGAGGGCTTTTATATGATCCTATTTGGGGGACTCAGGGGTGTGGTCATCTCACACATAAGAGAGTCTGTTATTCTTCTTGTGTAGAAATATGTCCTTCCCCCCAAAATGAGCAAATGTTTCGTTTCAGAAACTTGAGCAGTGAATCATCAAAGAACCCTCTCCTTTCCCATGTGAGATACTGTGCTGTACACTGTTCTGAAGTTAGCAGCATGTCAAGTTACCTGGGGGAACTGTAAAAAATATTCTGATGCACAGGCCACACCTCAGGATACAGACGTGGATGGGGGTGGGGAGAGCAAGAATCAGGCATTGGTATTCTCGTAGCTCTCCACGTCGATTCTTGTATGACTCAAGGCAAAGAACCTACTTCTGCACACCCAGTCTTCCTAAATACAGTCCTTGGACCATGGCCAGCATGGTTGAAGCTTGTTACGAAAAATACAACGTCAGGCTCTGTCTGTTGAATCCGGAATCTGTACCATTACAAGACACCTGCTGATCTCTAAGCACATTAAGAATTGAAAAGCCATAGTCTAGACAAGACTCTGGTGTAGGAGCTGGCGAGATAAAACTTAGAAACCAAATTTTTATAAACAACGATGTATTGAACAGAGCCAGATGCACTTCTTTACATCTGTTCTCTGCTGGGCTGATATTTACAATGTCTGGGTTGAGTGGCTGTGACTAAGAGCTTATGGTTGAGGAAGATGAAGTATTTATGAAGAGTGGCAGAAGGAGTCACCCCGCCTGGCCCCCCATCCCGCAACACACTACTTTGACGTAAGGATCACTGGCAGCTAAAGACACTTGAAAAGTACAAGAAAGGTGCTTTAAGCTTCTCTCCTTTCCCCATGGAGGCGAAATTAAGATGCCCAAGCGAAAGATGCGGTGGTCTTTAGGGGGTCTAAGAGACCTTGTGAAACACATCTTACCTTACTCTTAAACTTCCCTCCACTGTCGATTTGGGCAAACTTTTTTTTTTTTTTTAAAGCATTCCCATACTGCGTAGAACTTTTAATAAATATTTTTTTGAGTTTCCTCTGTTAATTTTTCTCATCATTATTGAGTTCTTGGACCCAGCGGGGAGTCCTAAGAGGGAGAAGTTTTACCTCCCTTATATTAACTATGGAGGGTGCAACAGTGATGACAGTCAGCCAAGAAAGCATGTCCAGACTGTCTTTAAGGCATGCATAGGCAAAAGGAGGGGAGGCAAGAGCCACCTTTCAGCACCTGGTCTTTTTCTATCCACTCACCAGGTCATCCGTCAAAGGGAGCCTGCTGCTTTCAAGTTTCTAATAGAATTAATTCTGGATGTATCCTCAGAGTAACAGATGGGTTGGCACAAGTCTGCCCTTTGAGTCATGCTCAGACACAAGCAGACGCCTTATGCCGTCTAAACGATGTTGCAGAATTCTTTGACTAATGCAATATTGCAGAGCCTCTGCTGGAAAAACAGGATGACATGAACCAGGAAGATGAGCTCCAGTGCCTAGCAGTCAAGACTTTCTCTGGCTCTTTCCTTCTAAGATTTAAAAAAATCCCTCTATATGCTCTCTAAAATCAACGAGACTGCAGCCTTTAAAGACCATATATCCTTACATTATTAAACCACTGGCTTCCTGTTAGAAGAAAAAAATGACTGCTTATCAGCTTGCCCTGTAAAGAGGAGGACGGAGCCGGCTGCCCTGTGTGGCACACTTTTGCAAGGTAACTGACACAGCCCTCTTCTGATCTTTCCTCTGTAGTCACAGAAGAGAGATACCCACCAGCTAGCTCTTGCTGATCTTCATCCGTGACCTTGTCTCAAAGGATGCTACAGGGCCTTGCCTCTCGAACTCAAAGGCACTAGAGATTACTTGCGAACCTTGCTGAGTTGCAGACTTTGACCGTGTGGTTTGAGCACCAGGTCTGAGCAGCACTGAGGAGCGCCTTACCAAGTCTACCCATGTGAAGTAATTTTTGTTCACAATGATTTCTGCTTCATGGGCTTCCCATAGGGCACTAAGTAATATGGTTTTTTGTTTGTTTGTTTGTTTGTTTGTTTGTTTTAATTTCACCATTGCAATAGTCTTATAAGGTTGGAATTCCGAGCTCAGCCTTTGAAGACGCCAGTGCAGAGCTGAAGATTTAGTAAGTCAGTGATCAGGCGGAGATTTCATGTGGGCTTGCTGACTCCAGAGGTCACCGTGTTCCATTACGTCAGTGTTTCCCAACGTACATTCCTCAGAACAGATGTTGATTGTGTTACATAAAAGAAAGGGGGAAAAATCTCGTATGGTTTAGTGAGCTTACAGAAATCTTGCAGTAAACTTTAACAGGATTCCTTCGGCTGCATTTCTTTGTGCCTTTAGCATGCTAAGACACACCTAGACTTTACAAAAGGGGAGAGAATGTGTGGCCCCAATCTCCTTTCAAGATGGAATTGTTGAGGCTGGAAGTTTCTCAGTGCTTAGGGGCACTAGCTACTTTTCCAGAGGCCCTGAGCTCAATTCTCAGCATCCACATGGTGGCTCACAACCATCTGTAACTCCACTTCCAGGTGGATCTGATGTCCTCATCTGGTGTCCACAGTTACCTGGCACACAAGTGATGCAGACGTACACACAGGCGCATTCATACACATAAATAATTTTTTTAAAAGGAATAGTTTTGCAGCAGAACATGATAGTTTAGGACATATAAAACTCTAACCTGGTGTGTGTGTGTGTGTGTGTGTGTGTGTGTGTGTGTGTGTGTGTGTAAATGGTTCAGCCATTAAGAGCTCTGGCTGCTCTTCCTGAGCTTGATGGCCAATGCCTTGCTCCCATTGTTGTGACTGTTGTGGCTCACAACCATCTGTGACTTCAGTACCTGGGTATCCAATGCTTTTTTTCCGGTCTTGACAGGCAGTACATGCACAAGGTGCACAGACATATATGCAGACAAAACACTCACACACACACACACCACACCACACAAATAAATAAATAAATACACTTTAAAAATTCCCTGGACCCTAACCTGTCCCTTTGGAAATCTCTTTCCAGTGGAAGACATGGAAATTTGCTCTTAAACTTTGGGAGACAGTAGTATCTCTCACGGGCTCCCCTACTGCCTCTTTGCCCAGTGGGGAATTTTCACAGGGCTTTCTTACACAAGGAATGGAATGTAGAGTTTACACTCTGTTGCCTTTGGTCCTGATTTAGAAATCCTGGGGCAGGATGTCCTGAAGGAAGATGGGGGTGTGGTCTGCCTCAGAGCAGAGCTGGTACTGCTTGGCAAGAGCAAGGACATCCTTCCACATCTCCATTCAAGCCAGCAAGAGGTGGGTCCCCATGTCCCAGAGCTGTTGTTCTGGTGGCAAGGGCTCAGGATTTCTCCTCTCCCAACACACACACACATACACACACATACACACACTTACACACACACACATACACATGTACACACACACATACACATATACACACATA
This sequence comes from Acomys russatus, assembly GCF_903995435.1. Taxonomy (NCBI): domain Eukaryota; kingdom Metazoa; phylum Chordata; class Mammalia; order Rodentia; family Muridae; genus Acomys; species Acomys russatus. The sequence goes on along the minus strand of NC_067152.1, from coordinate 17,010,364 downwards.
TATACACACACTCACACACACGTACACACACACACACACACACACACACTCACAACTCTAAAGGGCTTAATTGTAGAGCTATGTATTGAAAATTTACATATGTCATATATTCTCCAAAGGAACAACGATACTATTGTCAGTAGGAAAGAAGAAGAGATTAGTGTTGAATGTTTGGGTTAAAATGGCAAGATCTGGAACAGTTAGGAAGAGAGGTAAGGGAACCTATATTTGGGTCGGAGGCAGCCCACTCACAGAGAAGAGGAAGAATCGGCTTCTGGGAGAGAACCAGTGTCAGCAGGTTTTGGCTGGCTGCCAGGAGATCCCGTCTACCCCTAGGAACATAGGCAAGACTGTTGCCTTTGTACGCCTTCCCGCTGCCAAGGCAGCTGATTGTAGCAGCCTGAGTTGTGAGTTTCTACAGTGCCTCCTGTTATTCCAGCCAGCCTCAGGGTCAAGGAGGTAAACAGGAGTTGCTGAGAACAACCACTGCTGTATCCACATAGCCACGGTGAGATTTAACTCTCCTTGGACAGCAAAGGAAAGACGACCACAGACAAAACTACTACAAGGTGGTCACCTGAAAGATAGCATACTTCAAAGGCAAGTGGACCCCCACAGTGGTCAGAGACCAGCAACACTTGCAAGGTCAGCAGATAATAAGGCCAAGTCAGGGCTAATGTCCAGCACAGCAGATGAGCCCAAGTGACAAAGGGGGAGAGCCACAGGCCACAGGCCTCCCCTCGCTGGTGATTGATGATTCTCTCCCTGGTTGGTATTGGTCCAGAAAAGCATGCCAAGAGCATGCAGACCCCAAACGTCTGGCCTGCCACGTGCTGACTTAACCTGTCTCAATAGATATTACCTCAGTCTTTCGCTCACTTTCTGCCACAAGTCATAGAAGAAACCACTACTACTACTGTGACATAGTTCTGTGGGCTCTTTCCTCTCTTGGGCCCCCCTTCCACATGGGAGTTGCTCCACCATTTCCTGAGACCCTCTCGTCAGTCCCCTCCAGAGTCCTCCTTGCTTTCTGAAGCTCTGTCTTCTGTAATAGAGCTTTAAATGGTTCTCCTTTAAGCCTTCTCTCCATAACAAAAAAAACCTCCTTCTTCCAGTCACCCTTCCTCACCAATGAAACTCATTCTTGAGTGTTTGAGACAAGGATCCCCAGCTTCAGACTCAGTGAAAGTTTTCTGTGACTGTAAGAGCCTGGGACCCTGGCTTCTGAGTTCAAGCCACCAGCGATGGAGAAATCTCTTTTACGCTTAAGCAGCCCTGCTTTTCCTGTTCTACTATTTCAATACTGGCAGGTGTGTGTGTGTGTGTGTGTGTGTGTGTGTGTGTGTGTGTGTGTGTGTGTGTGTGTATGTGTATATGTGTGTGTGCCTCTAAGAAGACTGCTTGTATGTGCACACACATGCACGTTCATGTTTGTGTGTGTAGGTGCCAGCGTGCACTGCTAGGACACACGTGTGAAAGTCAGAGCAGATCCTCAGGGTTGGTCCTCTCCTTGTAATGTACTTGATTCAGTGTCCCTTGTTTGCCACTGTGAATGCCAGGCTATGGTTTGGGAAATCTCCTGTTTGTCTCTCTCATCTCGCTGTAGAAGCACTGGGACTGCAGACATCTTCTACTGTATCTAAGTTTAGGTGGGTTCTAGGGGTGTAGGTTCAGACTTTTATGCTTACATGGCTGGCACGTTCTTTTATCTCATTCAGCATCTCCCCAGGCCTAGGAAATACTTTCAGTGATTTAGTTTTCTCTGTAAGATAAAGCTGAAGCTCACAATAATGCAAAGCTGCAAAGTTGCTCAAGCAAGCAAGCAAGCAAACAGACATGTCTCCTGTGTGAGGACATGGCTGGGGGCCATTGCCAAGGCTAGGCAAAGGTAGCTAGCCAGATGAGAATTCAGTGACTGGTGCTGCAGCCCTTAATCCTCAGCTCAGGAAGACCTTAAACAGAACAGTTCACCTCAGGGAAAACCTCCACCTAAAATACAACATGATCCCAAGCCTGCAAGGAACTTGTGGAACTCAACCCAGGGGTTCACTTTCCACCATTTAATCAGAGATAACCCTAACATGGGAGTCGTTGGCCTTGGTGATTAATTTTGACTTCAAGGGGAAGACAGGCTGCCTGGTCCAATGTTGGAGACAGGAGAGATTTTAGCTGGATTCTTGTGCTCCCCTTACCAACCTGGCTAGCCCATGGATACTTTAAGCTGCACTGTGACTTTCATATGCCTAGAGGAATATGACACTCAGAAAGGGATGAAAGTAAAGAAGCCGGGCATGCTTGTGCTGACCATTTCTAGCCTGAGGGATGAACTAGCCTTTGAATCCCCTTCCCCCACCCCACGTGCAAAGTCACATTGTTTAAATCTTGAATCTCTTACTTGGGGGTCACATGAGAACCTTTGCCACTGGCCACTTGGAGCCCTAACACTGTATAAGGAAAATGATTAAGCTAACGGCTAGAAACCTTCTCTAAAACTGTCACAGTTAAACCAAGTTGGTCGTGAAACTGATGTGCTGCTGGTAAGTTTAAATCAGGAAGGTCCTTTTCCTTTGCCTAGTCCACCTTGTCTCTCAGTTTCACAAGAGAGGGACTAGGGCCTAGATTCACCGGTCCACCAGGTTCACCTGGGAGACTCAGCCTCAGACAAAAAAACAAACAAGCAAACAGAAAAAGGTAGATAATGCTGTGGGATCAACACTTGAAGTTGTTTTCTGCCTTACACGTATGAGAACACACATACATGAGAACCCATTCCTGGACGCACGGACGGACACACACACACACACACACACACACACACACACAGAGAGAGAGAGAGAGAGAGAGAGAGAGGCTCAGATAAACACATGCTTCCTCTTCTTGGAGCTAGCTGTTCACTGCAGCAATGGAATAAACACCATGCTGCAATCGCTTGACAGCTTCCTCTTCCTGCTGTCAAGACTGAGGGCCTTGTCCCCTAAATTAGAACCTAAACAATATTCTGGCAGGATTGAGGTCATCTTGTGATACAACTTCCTGTCGTGCAGCGTGTTAGCAGTTGCAGCAGACAGGCTTGTGAATATTTAAGAGCTAAAAAAAAAAAAAAAAAAAAAAAAAAAAAAAAGAGAGAGAGAGAGAAAGAGAGAGAGAGAGAGAGAGAAGGCTTGAGTTCCATGGGCTAGTAGTGCACTCACAAGTCAAGAGTTCAGGTGGAGTTCTTCATCGGACCCTTGCGCAGCCTGTCTGATTTTCAGTATTCCATGTGTGTGAAATGGTTCATTCCAGGCCAGACACATGCTAGCTTTAAAATGACCTCACGTTGTCTCATTAGGAAATGTGTATGGTTGATTGAATATCTTGAGTGGCAATACATATTGGCCAGAAATGAGTGCTTTAAGAGCTGTGTGACCAAGGGCAAACTTTATAGCTTCCTCATCGGAGATGTGTGACGAATATTACTGCTTATCTCAGAGTTCTTGTAGAGATAAATGAGCTGCTTATATAGAGTTAGAACACTGCCTGGGACACACCACGAACTCCCTATACATTACCATCATTAGAACCAGAGAAAGACTTAGTGTTTAATTTTTCTTAAATACAAAAAAAAAAAAAACCAACAAAAAAAAAAACCCCCCACAATACTTTAAGTACTTTAAGTACCAAAAAAATTGTAACTTTGCCCATGGTAGTAGTGGCTGTTGAGCAGAGAACCCAAACAAAAAATTAGGCCATTGAATTCCACTGGAGAGCTTAAGTTCTTCAGTATCTAGACTAGCAGAGAGTCTCTTGTTAGGTTTGGGGATTCAAATTTTACATTTTAATTAAGTTACAAAACGCTCAGATATTGATATTGGCCAAGGACTGTCCTAAAGGCCTAGGAATAGGAGACCATATGGATCACCTTGAAGTTATAAGTCAGTGAAAAGGGTGGAGGAGAATGGGGTGGGCAATGTAACAGGAGCGAGTGTGATCAAGATACACAGCACACACACTTGTAAAGATGTAAAACACATAAACATAAGCGGAACCATTATCACATATAACTAATGTATGCTAATACAAACTTTAAAAGCAATTTTATTGATTCTTTGTGAATTTCACATCATGCACCCTTATTCCACTCATGTCCCCTTCCATCCATATCTACCCTCTGCCCTACACCCTTGCAACCTCCCCCTACAGAAAACAAAACAAGACAAAAATCTCCCCACGGAAGCCGCGGTGTGTCACAGTGCGTCACACAGTATATCCTTTGGTCTAAACAGTTTCACTTGCAAATGTTGATGGCAATGAGTCATTGGCCTGCTTCCAGGTCTCTGGCTTCTGACACATTGTCAGTGCTGGATCCTCACCAGGTCTCCTCTTGGATATCCCGTGGTTGCCCTGTGTCATGGAGATCCCACAGCTTTGTTTCTGCAGGGCTGGCTTCTTCATGCGCTTCAGCAGTTCTCAGATGGGGGAGATGTTGGGGTGGGCCAACTCGAAGTCTCAAAACTAAGCCTGTGGTAGCTGAGTTGGTCTGTCTGCCATCTCTCCTGCATCCATGCCACCAGGGCCAGCTCTTCCAAACTTCCCTGGCAAGGGGTGGGGCCAGCTTGCTGCTGACAAGGAGTCAGGCCAGCCCTTTCCCTCTAAGGCCCTGTGGGTTGGCTCATCTGCAACCCCTACCACAGCCAAAGCCAGCTCTACAGTGCTGCCGGGCTAGGTGCAGCTGGCAGGGGTGGGGTCATTCTACTTAGCCCTGGCACATCTACATGGCCTGGGCAGCCCAGACCAGGGCCATCTGCATGGCCTTGGGTGGTTACATAGGCCACAGACATCGACACAGGCCCTGCAGTTGCAGTGTCACAGACCCAGACATGACGCCTGATTCCTTGGTGGCAGCATGGGTTGGGACTTCACCGAGGCCTCAGGTGGCGGCACAGGCGGTTCCTCACCACCCTCATGTCTCTGGTTCCGCCTCTCTTCATAGTGCACAAACCATTCTGTTCTCTTTCTCTCCCATCTCTCCACACACTTGCTCATCGTAGTGGGGGCCCATATACACAGCATCAGTAATGGCGTCTTCTTTTGAAGGGTGGGATGGTTAGATGTTTGTCCAACCCAAAGATTCCAAAGGGAAGAAATTCCTGACCAAAGTTAAACACAGCACTGGATTGAGTCACCCAGTCTCATGGTTGAACTGCCACAACAACCAACTAGAGAGATCAGCAAATAGGACAAAGACGAGAAGTAAACACAGCAGGACATGTCGAGTCAGTCTTGGGTCTCCACTCTGCAGACACTGCTCTTCTTCCTGAGCTAGGCTGTAGCTCTGGGAGTCACAGACACACACACACACACACACACACACACACACACACACACACACACACACACACGTCAGTTTTCTCAAAGGAAAAATGCATAGCCCCTCCGGCACTTGGGTTTGTCACCGGCTGTACTGATGGACAGTGTAATTCACTACCTTTCAAGGAGCAAGAACAGCAACTGCCTTTGTGTCTCCAGTTCTGCGTCTCTTCATGGCGCACAAACCACTCGACCCGTCCCCTTTGCCTCTCCCATCTCCCCACCACCTGCTTGCTTGCTTCTTTCTCTGTCATCACTTCACCACTTACTAGCTTGCTTCTAGCCACACCCAGCCGAATAGTCTCAGCACTTCCTGCCACCTAATAAAAACTTCTTAAAAAAAAAAACTCACCTAGAAGCAAAAACCATATAGTGACCTGGAAAGTTCCGTGGTCTTGGCTAAAGAGAACCGCTGCACTTAACGTTCACTAATGCTGCTTTTGCAGGCAGGAGAAGCCACGTTTGTTTCATTTAGCTCTTTATTTTTAAAGTTCAAACAGAGGCAGAATCAGGGAACAAAGTAGCAGATGAGGCCCCCAGCAGAGAGACTCCTGAGGATGTGGTTAGATAACACTCAGCGAGCAAAGGGTTAACCTTCCTCCCAACCACTCTGTCCGGTTCTGAAAAACAAACCTGCGTTAGGAAATTGGCTGGGGGCAAGACCCAGAGAGCTATGACTCACTGTAATCTCTGCCTGCTCTAGAGGATGTTGTCATTGATGACGAGTCTCCCCAATATGACCGTTCATTATTATTTATCTCTTTATTTAATGTATGTACCTGTGTGAGAGTGCATGCCTGTGAACATTATTTGTCTACCTCAAGGCTCTCCACCTTATCTCCTGAGGCTCAGTCTCATTGAACCTGGGACTCTCCAGCTCCTCTGAGGCAGTTGCCCCCTTGAACCTAGGCGCCTCTTCCCACTACCTTCTCAGTACTAGGATTCCAGGTGCCTGCGTCTATGCCTGGCTTTGTGTGTGTGTGTGTGTGTGTGTTTTAATGGATGTTGGGGATAGAATTCAGCTCCTCCAGTTTTTGCAGCAAATGTTTTACCGTCCAAAGCCAGCACCCTGTCTCCTTCATAACAAGTGTGAGCTAGACAGCCCCAAACACCAGGCCCCTCTCCTAATGGTTACACGTTTTTTGGGAAGTAAATATCACATTCCCCATATCCATTCATTTTATATAAAACAATCTATATAAATACAATTTACATAAAACAAATATATCAGTGTAGCCGTTTTCAAAGGCACTGTTAGGACATCATATAACCACGACCGCTGTGCATTTCTAAGGCTGGTTTCAGAGTCCCGAGAGACACTGTACCCATGTCATAAATACTCTCATTCTGCTGTCCCTGGGCTCTAGCTGCTCCCTGTCTATGTTAACTTATCTTCTGGTAAAGTCGTATAAACATGACTGTCCAGTATTTGTCCTTTGGTGTCTAGTTTGCTTCATTCATCCTAATGTCAGAAGAATCATTGCTATTGAGGCATGTATCACGATTTTATTACTTTTACATGTTAACTTGTGTCTGGGCATGTACACACCACATTTTGCTTATCTGTTCATCTGACAATGGATATCCCACCTCTTAGCTGTACAGGACTTTTCAGAGTGAGGGAACTTTTTCTAGTCCAGTTGTGTGTGACCCAAGGATGTAAGATGCCAGATATCTGTGGTCATCAAAGACTGAACTGGGGCAGCGGTTCTAAGTTTGTTGTCTCACCATTAAAAAAAAAAAAAAAAAAAAAAAAAAAAAAACCTTAAAGATGTGGCCTCTCCCTGGAATAAACAAAGCTGAAGAAGTCTTTGTTAAAAATTATTATATCAAAGTCAGCCAGGTTGACGTCTCAGTAGCTAAGAGGTGCTTATTGCTGAGGACTTTGCCTGAGCTTGACCTTCCTGCCCCACATGGTGGAAGAAAGAACCAGCTCCAACAAATTGTCCTCAGACTTACACACACACACACACACACACACACACACACATACACATTCACACTCACAGGGGGGTGGGAGGGAGAGAGAGATATGAAAAAGGATTATTACTGAAAAGGGAGAAGTTGAGGAAATAAAATAAAATTGAGAGACTTGAGAGTTAGGAGCAGTTTCCGGGGGTGGGGGAGGGGCGGGAAGGCAGTGTGTTTCCTTAGTGTGGGGATTTTATAGAGTCATTAGAGTCATGGAAGAAACTACACAATGGCCTGGGTAGTCTGTAGTGAGACTGGCCAGTTCTCTGGGCCATCACGGGTTGAGCCATGGGAGGCTCACGCATAGTTCATGTGTATCTCCTTAGGCCAATACAGAGATGATCATGGGCCTGCCCACTCAACTAGGTAGGCAAGGCCTCATGCTGGTCACTTCTGCTCATAGCTTTGACCTTGACTGTGTGCTGACTCTTGATCACTTAGCTAGTATTACTACCCTCTGACCTGGCAGGGCTATCAGTGCTGGTGATTATCCTAAACATTCTTCATTTTCACATTTATATGATCAGCGTGTTGCTTTACCATGGCAAAAAGTTAACATCTTGACACCAAGACAGCCCAATCTCTTTTGGCGCTTTGTCATAGGTGATAAATAAATAAATGATAGATAGATAGATAGATAGATAGATAGATGCCTTACATGTTCCTCCAGGGCATTGGAAGACCAGCTAACCTGTTACGACTGGCCGAGAGCTCTGTCCCTCCTCTTTTCTTGGTAATCTTATATACAACTTAGCTTGGTGAACTCATATACAGCCTCAAGCCCTCTTATTCATCGTCTTCAATGTCATGGATCTGCAGACACACAGACCTATAACCTTCCTTTCAACTCCAGCCTCTGCTCTCCTTGGAGCATGTATGGGCACCTTTACTATCTATAGAGAGCTATCTGTTGCCTCCATATCTTTATAGGGGGATTATAATATCTATTTCACACAGTTATGAGGTTATGGTAATTACAGAAAGGCCTAGTACATACCAGGTTCTTAATTGTAAAAATTCAGATATTGCTTTGAGGGCTTAAAGAAGGGAACGTGAGTATGAAGGTAGGATAATTTCTCCCCTCTTTCCTGTTTCTTCTGATCTCTTTACTGTAATCGCCTTAGTGCATAGCAATACTCTTACAACAGTGATGGAGGGAATTATTTCTGTAGATGAGCTTTAAGGTTTTGAAAGGAGAGTTTGGGGAGCTGGGTAGAAGATAGAAACAGATATCCAGTTTCCATATGTTGCTGGGCCAAAGATTCTTTGTTAGCAGAAGGATCTGCTTTTTCCAAAACAGCGGTAGAGCTTAGAGCAAAGATAGAGATCTCTGAAACTTGATTCTCCTCGTTGCAAAAGCCTCAAGTGTTCAGATCTGGGCCACTGGGACTGGAAAATGAAGATTCTTATCTCCCTTCAATCCTTTTCTTCTTTCCAGGGCAGAGGCTTCCTTCCAAGTGCAGCAGGGTGGGGAAACAGGCTGTATTTTTCCCCTATAACTTAAAAGAAGTGAGCATCTCAAAGGATCTTGAGGACAAAGAATCTACTTAATCTTGAACTCTTCCCTCGGAATCTAAGTAGCACAGGGCGTCTAGAAACATCTTCTGAGCCCTTCCTTCTCTTTGGGAAGAGAATGCAGAGTCAGTTGGAGGAAATTCCCTAGCCAAGGTCATAAAAAAGAAGTTATAGGTGGGAGAGGGGGCAGGGCCACTTTGTCTGCAGGGGAGCTCCCGCCTTTGTTGCTTTTTTAAGCCAGCTGGTGTCCAGCTGACTTTTCAAACTGAATCGAAAGGAAACTGGCTGGATTCCAGAAAGTTTCCATCTGGAGTTCCACTCATTTCAAAATCCCAAACTGGGTACTACCAAGGAAAAGAGAAGGGAACGAAACCATGCTGACTGTGGACCCTGGAGATGGAGGGGCCAGGAAGCAATATTGATACTGAACCAAGGTATCAAATATCCAATCACTATGTGTGTTCTGTAGCTGTTTGGCCCCTTGTAGAGTCCAGCTTGACTCAAGGCCAGCCAGCCTACGCTGAGGGGCCAGCTGTATAAAAATAATGAGGGTCCAACTTGACTCAAGGCCAGCCAACCTATGCTGAAGGTCCAGCTGTACCTAAAAATATTCCACTACCCCTACCCCTGGAATGTACTTACCCCTCCTAGCTAGCCTGCTAAATTCTGCTTTTACAAAAAAGATATAAAAAGCACTTGCGCCTGCTTTCAGGGGTCGGCAGCTTGAAAGAGCTTGTCAGACCTCGATGTGCATCGACTCAATAAAATTCCTGTGTGTATTGCATTGACATCGGACTCCGTTTCTCTTTGGGGACTCCACGTATAGACTAGAGATCTCTCTGGAGATCTCAGTCTTACAGAGAGAAGAAGAAAGACAATGGAAAATAGTGTGAGAGGGTATGTGCGGTAAGGCTGTCATTGGTACATGGCGGTCTCTGTCCTCTAAGAGATGCATTTGCATCCCAGTGGCCCGGAAAGTGTCAGCGTTACTCCGTGTGGTGGCAGATCAGGGGGGCATGATGCTTCCTATCGCAAATGATGTGACTCAGAGAAGACTTGATGATGGGAACCGATCCCAGGTGATCCAGATGGACCCTAGCGCAGTGCCAAGGGTCATAGGAGAGAAACAGGAGAGGCTTAGGAGAGAAGAGGGGGCCAGCATGCTTAGATGGCAAACCCTTTGGAGCCTTTGGAGGGAATGTGACTGCATTGCCCTCTGCAGGGATATCAGGATGGATAGCCGGAGCCAGTTAAAGCCCTGTGCCCTTCCTTTTTTTTTTTTTTTTTTTTTTTTAGCAGAAAGATTCCTAGAAGTTGACATCACCATGCAGCTGTTGCCAGATGCAGCAGTGACTTCCTAAGGAATGCAGCGTTGAGAGTTGAGTGAAAAACATTGTAGCATTCCTACTCAGCAAGATAGTTTTGCAGTGGTTCTCAACCTATGGGTGGCCACCCCTTTGAGGACTTGGACAATGCCATCAGGAAACACAGTTACCTTGTGATTCGTTAACAGTAGCAAAATTTCAGTTATGGAGTAGCAGCAAAAATGATTTTATGGTTGAAAGAAGACTGGCAATTTGATAGGGGATCTATGCTCCTTCGTGTTGTACATGGTGTAGATCCCCTTGTTGTGAGTTTTCTTTTTTTTTTTAAACAATAGTATCACCATGTATCTTTATGGCTTTACACACACAGTTGTTCCAATAGAATTCAGAAATTCCCGGCTTCATCTTTCTTTTGCACAACGTTTTTTAAAACAGCGTGGAGAATGAACTATGGTAGCTGCGCTCTCAGTCTGGAATTGGTGAGTTTGCTCAGTATCTAGCAGGCAAAAGGTAAATAATAAATTGCAAGCAGCAGATAGAGAGAAAGAGTAGGTGGATATCAAAACGTCATCAAATCACACGGCAGAGACCACTCGAACAGCCAAACGGAGGAAACAAACAAAAGGCAACATTACTAGGCAGGGCACTTACAAATGCCAGCGTGAATCAACAGGGGGGAAGAGCCCTGTTGATGCAACCACCTGGGGCTCCTAATGGGGAAAACCTGGGGCAAAGCAGAGTGTTCCCTTGGGTGAGGCTCCTGAATAAAGAAGGAATCCACCATCATCAAATCGGGTGGTTGTATTCATCCAGCAGAAATGACTGGGGAAGACAGAAACAGGCATGAATTGGAGAGCCTCACGGTCATTTCCCCGTATGTCAGCTCCAGGGCTCTCTCTACCGCTGTTAGGCACTTTTATATTATAGGATGAACAATAGCAAAGCTTGTTGGAAATAGTTCACCTTCTAGCCATCTCAAGAGCACAATGTTATGGTTACTCTTGGGTTGTTTTTAATGTTTTCCCCTTCTCCTCGGTACAGCGTTCGGGGTTGGCCTGATCCAGAACACGGTGTTTTGTAGAACACGTGGCATAAACCTACCTGGGTTTAAAGCAGGAGAAGAAGACAATCCCATCTCCAGAGCTGGCTCCTCAGTGAGCTCAAAACTGCATGTGGCAGTCACCATTAAGATGTACGCTATGCCACTAACTGTCATAGTCAGTTCACCCTCTGCCTTTCCTGACACAACTCAGCACCTATCATCTGCTGTTTTTCAAATGCCGTAGCCATCACCAAGTCTTTAAAACAGTAACTGAACGGAAGCTTTCCTTCCTCTTGTAGTTCCTCCATCAGCACTGTCTTACATTTCCGTGTCACATTCATACTTAGTCCCAGAGTGATGTCTGTGGTCCATTTTTTTTTTAAATTTTGTCTTACATAAGAAGCCAGTGGTCTTCCTCACCATGCCTTGGCTTTCCCTCCTGTAAACTGAGGCAGGCTAATTGAGAACTGGAGAGTTTCTCCTTTAATATCATAGTCAGTCTCTGTATATGAGTCGTAGATATTTAAAAACAATGTGGTTAATGGACAATGTTGGAAGTCCAAGTTTAAAGATTTGACTGTTTATGTCTTGGCTTGTTTGTGTGTTGGTTGTAGCAAGAAAGGTCCATATGTCTATATCTTATCTATCATCTGTCTGTCTAATATTCATCTATCATCTTGCCAATATCTATCTATCTATCTATCTATCTATCTATCTATCTATCTATCTATCTATCTATCGTGGATTATGTTCAACCAGGAGGTGAAGAGGCTAGCATCAGTTTCTGTAGGTTTACTCTGGAATTTCAAAATGATTGTCAACACTCTCTAGCTGCCTCTGCTATTAAGTTTCTATTCATAGCGACACCTTGGAAAGATGATTGAGAGGTTTTCAAAACTACTCTGGAACCAAGCCCTGGCTTTTAGTCATTTAGGCAACATTAAACATTGGTTGCTTTTTGCTGAATCTGTCCTAGAAGCTCATGATTTGAGTGAGAGGACTGCAAACGGGCGAGCAGTCGTGATGTGCTGTCATTTCTCAAAACGAGGGCACTGATGTTTAAGAGATTAATCTCTGCCATAGCAGAACATTTGGAGAGAATAAATTGGGCCATTTTCAAATAAGACTGCATTGTTGGAGAACACACACGTGGTTTCTAAATGGTGAAGAGAAGGTTTTACATACATTTCTATTTAAAATATTTCAGCTCTCAACAAAATTGACAGCTCTCAACATTTATATATGGCAATTTTACTGATGGAGAAAGTATTTGTGCCTGTCATTACCCCCTCAGGATGGTGCTGCCTTTTTAAGACTATTGAAACAGAGAGCTGGGATTTGCCTTCCATCTACACACCCACATGTGAATATAAGCTCCCTGCTTTAATTTGCTACTTATTTTTTCTAAAAGATTTTATTTGTGGATTCTCTAGTGTGCTCGTTGGCCTATGTGTCAATTTAAAATTTATTTTTATTCATCAATAATTTAAGAAGCATATATAATAAAATATGATCATGCCCACCCACTCCAACTCACCCATACATTTCCCACTTTATACCCCCTCTTCTGCCTTTTCCTCCGTCTTCTCCTCCATAACCCACTAAGTCTAATTAGTGCTTCCCATATATGCAGAGGTATGGGGCCATCCACTGGGTGGTCCCTGATTTCAGAGTTTGCATTTTCTTCTTTGTATCTGCTAATTCATATTAAAGGGAAATTACTGCAACACAGCATTACTGTGAAGACTCTAACTGAGTTTGTATTTGAATTATTTTCTTTCTTTAAGTCCAATAGTTGATGCAATTTGGTGGTAAAGCTAGGGGTACTGACTGAATCCTTTCACCTGACGCTGTATGCCTTCACATCCCTAATTCACCCTCCACATTTGCAAACAGACAGGCTCATGGCCATCATACCCAGTGAAAAGAATTTAACTCCTATTTTTTGTTGTTGTTTCTGGCAATGCTGACTGGCTAGTAACGTTGTTCCTGGTAATTGCTGATGACATCCACTTGCATGGAATGAGGATCTGATTCAAGCTATTGATGACTTCAGTTTTAAGTGGCCTACGTAGCTAATCAGTCATCTCTGGGTCATTCAGGTTTGTATCATCTCTCTAGCGGTCACTGGAACCAGTGTCATAAAGCACTATTTTGGGCTTATTTTGCTCAAGCTAATTCTTCTGGAAAAAAAATGAGAAAAAAAAAAGGGGTCCTCATTTGGGATATGCCTATCATTCACGACTTAAATCACTTAAACTGGCCTGCCTGCCATGAACCTGAATATAAGGGACAGTGACATGGCTTAATTAAATGTCTCTGCCTCAGAGAACCTAACCTCAGTTTCAGGTCAAGGTTGGTCCCTCCCAGTAGAAATTCTCATTTGGACCATTTCTGTCAAGTTTTACATTCTGCTCCAAACCCTTCCCTAGGGATCAAGTTTCCAAGGCAAAGGTGTGGAGAGCAGGGTCTCTTTCTTGGTGCTCCTCAGGAAGTGGGCACTGAAGCTTTCTCTAGCTTTCCTTTTAGGGAGAAATATGTTGAGTTTGTGATTGAAAGGGGCTGTCAAAGCCAACTCTCTTGTTCCAAGAACAAGATGCTCATTTTCCACCCCCGCAGTCTCTCCTTCCACCCTTTTCTCCCTCTCCTTCCTCCTTCTTCCCTCTTCTCTCTCCTCCTTCCCTTTATTCTCCTATCCCTCCCTCCTCCCTGCCTTCCCTCCTCCTTCCTTTTCTTCCTTGTCATAACCTTTCTCATACCCTCTGGAGACATCTTCATCTAAAACACAAAGTTATCCAAACAAGGCCGTGCGCTGTATGGTTTTTATTTTTTATCTTGTTCTGGAAAAGGTAGACCCACAGCCACAGAAATCAGGTTGGTTGTTGCCAAAAACTGATGTTGGGGAGGAGGCACTAGAGAGAAATGTTTGCAACAGCGGAGATACTCTCAGTTACCGCCTAGTTAGCATTGTCAGAGATTCATTACCTGGCTAGCCCGTGGATACTCTAAGGCCTCTCTTCCTTGTTTGTAGAGAGGGCTGTGTCCCCCCTGTGTCTTTGTGTCACTTTCCTCTTGCATAAATTTGTTGGTATCTTTTCCTCTTTTGCAGAGGGCATGAGGTCCACATGCTTACAGACAGCAATAGAGAAACCAGAATTGTTAAACATGCATGCTTTTCTCTTCAGCGGGAGTGATGTGCATACCTGTTTTTCATACAGAAGGCTGGGAATGGATGCCTTAGTGACCTTGTAATCTGCTAGTCTGTAAATGTAGGCCACAGGGGAATTCCCCTTATCTTGAGTATTGTCTCCCAGTCAGTAGAGTCCATCCTTATGAAAGAGAGGGCCCAAGTACTGCTTCTGAATCAGTGGAACCTTTCCACGTGGTCAGAGGTGCTTCGCAAGGGGTTTCCGTGTAGCCACACCTTAAGCTTTGTTGGAATAATTGTCTTGAGGAAACTTTCCCCCCAACATTTACTTATGTCTAGATGTATAAAAATTAAACTGCCTGGGGCTAGACTCCAGAAGTTTGAACCAGCCTCGCTAAACTAAGTCATGCTGAACCAAGTTTCCCTCTTGCCTCTCTGTGGATCATTTCACTGCTGACCTTGGCGTCTGCAGGAGCAGCACACTCCTCTAATGTCATTAGACTATTCGGTCAGGACTCCTCCCCTTATGACTCTATTAAACCTAATCGCCCCGTGAAAGATCCTTTCACTACATACAGTCATAATACATAATGGTGGTGTGGGCAACAACGGGGCATACTTAATGGAGGCCCCATAAGATTACGTCGCCTCATCTCATCATGGCTTCTCAGGTTACAGAAAGAGGTTCTGGTGTCCACAAAATGACAAAGGTCTCCGATGCAGTATCTCTTGGGTTTATTCCAGTGCTGTTTGCGACAACACGACTGCTGTGCGGTCCCTTGGGTTTTGCATCTTCAACAGGGAGAGGGAGATTTGGGGGCTCTCACACAATTTAGACAGTAACAACCATATAATTAAAATATGTAGAGCTGCACACCTGAAAAGAATGCATCTGCGTTCTGTGTATTATACCTCAATAAGCAGAGTAAGCATTTGTCATTCTGGAAAAATTACCACGCACTTTGAAACAGAAAACACATTCCTGTAGCTATCCAGGAGAATACAACTCGCTGGTTTTTATGATGTTCATTTTAAAAATGAACAACAATAAAAAAAAATAAAATAAATAAAAAAAATAAAAAAAAAAAAGGAAAGAAAGAAACAACAAACAAGAAGCACAGGCCGCCGCCAGAGGGTGCTGAGCAAATTACATACCCCTTCCACGTGAGATGCTGTTTTTGATTTTGCAATGTGATTAGTAAACAGAGCAATTCAGGGCAGAGCGTTCGCATGGACAGAAGCTGCAATGTAGGTTGCATTAGAGATCCATCGGGCTGGGCTGGGCTGGGTAAGCAGATGGAGAAGAGTTTGTTGCTATGGATGACAGCCAAGTCCATAATTTTTCTAGGTATCTTGTTTGGGAGATAGTTGAGGTCAAGGTTGAAATAATTTAGGACAGATTTTAGGGCAAGTAGCCTAATGTAGAGAGTGCAAGGCTTTGGATTAACTACTGGATTTGGATGAATCAAATTGAAAAGTCAATCTCCCTGAATTTTCATTCTCTCCCTGAAAAGGGGACACATAACATCTGGCATGCAGGGTTATAGTGAAGACTTGAAACGCAAAGCAAAAGCCACAAATATAGGGACTGTCATTAGGGTATATACTTTTAAAAAATCTGATTATTATCTTGCTATGTGAGTGTGTTTTGCCTGCATGTGCGTCTGCACACTATATGCATGTAGTACCTGTGGAGGGCAGAAGAGGGTGTTGGATACCGCTGGAACTGGAGTTATAGAAGATTGTGAGTTGCCACGGAGGTGCTGGGGATTGAACCCAGCTCCTCAACCACTGAGCCATCTCTTTAACCCCCACCCAGGAGGACATACTTGATATTAGGTACTTAGCATGGATTGTGTAGGGGAGTTACAATGGATCAGGTACAAAGATAGTTAGAGACAGAATGTCCCAGTCTCTGAGGTCAGATGAGGTCTAGCACCCTGGAGAGCTCCTCTTGAAGGCCAGTGGCTGTTTCTGCCAAATGCTGTTTCCCCCGCCCGCCCCCCCACTAAGACCCCAGAGATGGGGAAGTCTTTGTTGGAAATGCTTTTCTCTTACTATAATTAAATTGGGTTACAAGGAGCTGGGGACATCATTATTCACCCAAGAACGTTTGGATTCCAAGTCAGAAGGAGAAATCATTTCTTCTATTCTAGTTGGAGGGTTTTTTTTTTTTTTTTTGGTTTTGTTGTTTTTTGTTTTGTTTTGTTTTTCAAGACAGAGTTTCTCTGTGTAGCCTTGGCTCTCCTGGACTCACTTTGTGGACCAGGCTACTAGTTGGAGGTTTTTTTTTATAAGATTCCCTAAGCTGCACAGTAGCAAGTTCAGTTACAAAAATGAATAAAAATAACAAGGATGTGTTAATATGTCCACTACTTAGTATATGGTTCCTAGTGCTTTGTGTTCAAAAATTATATACCTGCATTATTGATCTGGTGTTGTTTATTGTATTGTTTTCCTAAACAAGTGACTTAAGGTAAACAGTTGCTCTTACTTGGTTTGAGTTAAAGGACTCTTTGATGGTGGTAGTGGTGGTGGTGCTGGTGGTGGTGGTCTCTCTTTCTCTCTCCTTGTATTTGTGTGTGTGTGTGTGTGTGTGTGTGTGTGTGTGTGTGTGTGTGCATGCATCTGCATGCCACAACATACATGTAGACGTTAGAAAATAATTTTCAAGAATCATTGTGAGGGTCAACTTAGGTGGTCAGGCTTGTATTGCTCTTACCCACCGAGACATCTCACCAGCCTGCATTAAAGGGCCTTTAAGGACCAGCCATCTAGAATATTGTACATTTCGAAAATAGAAATGGTATTAATTGATTGTTGTATATGTGGTTTAGCACAGTATTCACTTCATGCCAAGGCCTGTGCTGTGTGCTGTAGAGTTAGCCAATAAGTCAGATACAGGCAGACCTATCCTGGCTTGAGCTTTTTCCTCATCTGGGATCAGTTCCAGCTTATTGATTTTTTTTTTTAAGTCTATGATGTAGAACACATTTTAATTTTTTTTTTTATACACGACAGAGTTAGGCTAAAACATGACACAAAAGCAGGTATGACGTCATATACCTCTAATTCCTGTACTTGGAAAGCTAA
The DNA here is from genome assembly GCF_903995435.1 of Acomys russatus. NCBI lineage: Eukaryota > Metazoa > Chordata > Mammalia > Rodentia > Muridae > Acomys > Acomys russatus. Next base: position 16,992,924 of record NC_067152.1, on the reverse strand, counting down.
AATAGGATGAAGATCATGAGTTCAAGGTTAGCCTGGGCTACGTAGTAAGGCTTTGACTCATAAAACAAAACAAAACAAAGACAAAAAGAAAATAAAACCTAACAACAGCAAAGCTCAGTAAAAGAAGCAACTCTAAAGTTTGAGGATTATCTGCGGCTAACAGATAAGTACAGATTGTATATTTATGTACCAATCAAGTTCTCAACTCAGTCTAAAAGGCACAGGACAATAAATACAGTGGTAGCTGTGAGTATTTGATCCTCTGTGCTCAGCTTCCAGTATGGGTATTACACAGTGTGATCGTCGTCTTTCATTGTCAGTTCCGCTAATTTGAAATCGCCTAGGAGATACACTCTAGGATGTGTCTGTGAAGGTGTTTCCAGAGAGGCTTAACTGAGGTAAGACTCACCTTGAATTTGGGCAGCACAATCTCATGGGTGAGGAGCCTGGGCTAAATGAAAAGGAAGAAAGGAGGAAGCCATTTGGGCACACCACTATCCCTCTCTCTGCTTTCTGACAATGGCTACAACGTGATCACGTGCCACTATGCCTGTCTCTCCATGACGTCTGGGCTCTCAAATTGCGAGGCTTTCTGGAGTTTTGAGGTATTTTATTTTTAAAATCACAGCAATGAGAAATATAGCCACATACACATAGACACAAAGTAACATTTGCCACAAGGTGGGGGAAAGGATCAACTCTAGCTAAAATCTGTCCACACAACTTTACAATGTGAAAGATAAGATGGGAACTACTTCCTGTCTTTGGATTAGAGCTCCTCATTCACTTCCCTTTCACTTGCTCTTCTGAGACTATAACATGCCTGCTCAGGGTGTATCCACTTCTGTACACCTAGCCCATAAATCTTTGGGTTGCACAGAAGACACAGTTTTCTTTATAGCCAGTAAGTACCAAGATCATTGTGGGGCTGTGTTAAAAGAAAATGTGAGCACTGGGCTGTAGGAGAACTCTGCTCTGTATTGGATGGGTGCACTCACAAGCAGTATAGAGTATTTTAGGTATCACTTGTAATGAGAGAGAGATTGGAAAAGCTGAAAGTTATCCAAAGAATAAACAAATCAGTGGCGGGACAACCGAGGGGTTAGTGGCATCCACTTTGGAGTTGCACTCAATCAGTTCTGATCTCTGGCAGTAATCATGTTATCTCAGAGAAGTTACTTAATCTACCACAGGTTCAGTTTCCTCATACACTGAAAATGATAACAGCTCCTATTTCATGGGATGGCAAGGATTAAGCTAAGATTATTTCGATTTTACATTTGAAAGAGCTGGAGTTTAGTCAGAGATGTCGATGGTTTAGGAATTGGGGTTGGTATGAACGGGATGTATTTGAACGGATGTTATTGGGATATTACTAGAATTATTTTTAGATTCAAGTGCCAGAATTCAGGGAACAAAAGAGACTTGCAAAGAACGAGATAAAACAGCCTCAACATGTGACAGAAAAAAAAATTGGTTATGTACTCTTTGAAGATGGAACTTAAGCCTCTAACCGGTGGTGAGGTTCTGACCACAGTGAGTGTTCTAGTGGCTGATTTTTCATGTCCCTGTCCCAGGGATGGTACAGGGGGGAGCTTGCACTGATCACTAGCCAACTGAGTTTGGGCTCTTAGGAGTTCTTGGACTATACCTGAGAATCATCTAGGGCAGCAGTTCTCAACTTGTGGGTTGTAACCCCTTTGACAGACCTCTATCTCCCCAAATCTTTACATTTTGGTTCATAGCAGTAACAAAATTACACCTATGAAATGGCAACAAAAATAATGTTATGGGGCCACGTTGGGGTCAGTAGCCCTGCAGCAGAAGGGGGTCTGTTATAACCAAAGGCCAGGCAGACAGGTCTGGGCAATAGCCCAGGGATATGTTGATGGCTGAGAGCTGAGCAGAACTGGCCCCACCCCTTACCTGGCCACTGTGGGAGAGATGGCTCTGGAGGCATGAGAGCAGGAGAGCTGATCCCTCACCTAGCCAGCTGCAGTACTTAGGAGAGCAGGCGCTTCACATTGAAAGGAGGTGTAGGTGAGCTGGACACCACTCATCTCCTGTACCATGACGTGGACTAAGGAAAGAGACCCTTCTTTACCCTTACCCCTCACCATCCACCGCATGCAAGAGACCTGGCCCTGGGGTCATGATAACAGGAGACTTGGCCCTGCTCCTCACCAGATGCAACATTTGGGAGAGAAGGCCCTGCACCACACCTGGGTAGCAAAGTAGAACTGACCCTGGTGGTGGGGGAATGGATGATCCAGGCCCAAGGGCATGAAAGTGGGAGAGCTGGGTCTGCCCCTCACCAGCTGCAACACCCAGGAGAGCAGGCCCTGCACATTACCTGGACAGCACAGGAGAATCGACACTTGTGGTGGTAGGTGTGGGCAAGCCCATCCTGCGGGCATGAGCATGGGAGAATTGACTCTACCACTCACTTGTCTGCTATGTGGTGACATGAGCAAGGTAGAGATACCTCCTCACCCCTTGCTACCTACAATCTGATGCAGCAGGTGAAGGGCAGGGCCACTTCTTCTGCTTTCATTACCCCAGGGCCAGCTTTCTCAACCGCCATAGGTGGTAAGGAATAAGGGTAGTGTAGGGCATCTCTCCCTGAAGCTCGCTGCTGCTCAGAAGACAGGTTGCTGGGGCCAGCTCTCCCATGCTCATACCCTTGAGGCCAGCTCAACAGTGCCCCCAGCATCAGGGTCAGTGTGTGTCCCAGGGAAAGTGCAGGGCTTGCTCTCCCAAGTGCTTGATAAAGGAGCAGAAGCCAGAGGTCTCATACCAGACCAAGAAGTCACTGCAATGGACAATCGCAAGCAAAAGAGTATGGACAAAAGAGTGTACTATGGGACACACTGTGACACACTACAGCTTCTACGATGGATTTTTTTCCTCTGTTGGAGGGAGGTTGCAAGGGTGAAAGATCGGTGTAAGGGGAGGGGGAGATGAGTGGAATTTGGACAGATGATGTGAAATTCACAGAGAACCAATAAAGTTTTTTTTTTTTTTTTTTTTAAATGTATGGTTTGGGGTCAGCACAACATGAGGAACTGTATTAAAGGGTTGCAGCATTAGGAAGGCTGAGAACCACTGAGCTACAGGTTGAGCTCAGGAATTGCTACTGGGTAATCATCTTAGCTTGTTATGGTTAAACCAGTCTCTTGGTAGGCTGGTTAGCTCCAGTGGGACTAGAGAGGGGCTCCTTTCACCTGCATTAGGCAAAGATTGAATTCCAGTATGAACGTGTTTCAGATAGAGACATGAAAACAAGAAAGGAAGTTTACCCAGCAAGCAGAAGTTCTGAATTTTATCCCTAGCACTACAAAAACTGCGCGTGGTGCATTCCTATAATCCCAGGACTAAGATGGTGGAAGATAGAGGCTCAGAAGTTCAAAAGCAAGATCACACTTGGCTGGTCTGAAAGCCAGCGGAGTTACATGAGCCCCTAGCTCAACAAAGAAGAAGAGGAAATAAAGAAAAGATATGAGCGGCAAGACACATTTTGGAGTTACGTATGTAGTTAGAAAGAGCTGTCGGGTTAAGGAGCGCAGTGAGAAGGCAAGGCCAGTGTGTGGAGAGCTTTGTGAGGAGCTAGCGAGGGGATTTGCAGGCCACTCTGTTAGGTTTCCATGGAGAATGAAACACTTAGAAAGACCGTCTTTGTGGAAGGATGAACTAAATAGTGAGTAAAAGCAATTGCAGGCGTAACATTTCTCCGTTCTCTGTTGTGATTTGATGTAAAGTGTCCCTCATGGGCTCCTGTATTGAACACATGGTTGTCAGATGGCGGGGATGTTTGGCGGGAAAGCTGTGTAACCTAGAGAAGATGGGTCCCGGCTGGAGAAAGTGGGTGACTGTTGTGAGTGGGCATGGGGTGTGGCTTATAGCTGGGCCCCACTTCCTGTCCCATCCCAGATACAAAATTCCAGAAGGGTAGTGGCCATTTTTTTTTGTGGTTTTTGTTTTGTTTGTTTGTTTGTTTGTTTTGTTTGTTTGTTTTGTTTTAATTTTATTTATTTTTTTATTAATTTATTCTTGTTACATCTCAATGGTTATCCCATCCCTTGTGTCCTCCCATTCTTCCCTCCCTCTCATTTCCCCCTTATTCCCCTCCCCTATGACTGTTCCTGAGGAGGATTACCTCCCCCTGTATGGTAGTGGCCATTTTAATAGCAACAAAATAGCTAGTTATTCTTACAAAACATCCCATTTAAAGTTATATGTTACCACTTACAACTCCAGTGTAATTTTGTCTTTTCACTGTAACACCAATGATGTAAATCTTCCTAGTCCAAAGGCCTCACTGAAAGTCTTTATGTGTATGGTCTTACTCAGATCTCACTTGCTAGAGGAAGATACTTTATCACAGCAAGGGACAAATGACTAATACTTCTAGCATTCTCAAGCCTGGACTCTGGAGCTAGAATTGTCACTTTTTCATCATTCCGGGGATATACTCAATTACACATCGTGTGGCAAATGGCCATAACCATAATGTTCCCTTCTATTCACAGTATACAGGAAGATGGGGCTTTCTGTGACATGATTCTCCCAGGTCCAACCAACACAGGAAGCACCAAGAGGTCCCTTCAACACAAAAAGCGATAAAACACAGAACCGGAAACCAATTGTCAAAGTTTTCTCTTAAATGACAAGTTATTTTGCCCATGGCCAAGCCAGCTTCTGGCAAGTCAGCACTTCTGTTTTTGTCTCAAGGCAATCCTTAAGTTAATTAGCTGCAGTGATTAGCCCTGCTGCACAGTAACAGAGGCAGGAAATGAAGAGCCACGAGGGAGAAGCAGTTGGGTGATCTGCTAACGGCTAATGGTCACACTGACCAATTAAGCACCCCAAAAACCCAAAGCAATACTGACCCCAGAGCACACAGAGAACAAAGGACAGTTTGAAGTAAGAAAAAAAATGTATACTTACACAGTGTTCTCTCTAGCATCCTCCCACATTCTGAGGCAACGAGATGTCCCTGAAGATGGATTCCTGTGGGAACAAATCGCAACAGGCAAGATGAACAAGGCGGCTTATTAGAAGCTGTAGGTGGATGGCTTCTTCGCTTATTAGAGGTGCGATTTGGGGCCAGTACATTCCATTATTGTAGATTTGAAGATAGAGAAACCAACTTCAAAGGGTATGGGAGCCTTCTGTGGGAAGCACTTGTGGTCCTGTGCTCTGAATTAGATACATGAAGCTAAGTTCTTGGCTACTTTCCTTGCGACCCGATTCTCCCATTGGGCCAATATTCAGCTTCCTGGCCTTAACATTGCTGTTATGAAGACACCAATAAAGCTATTTCTGCTATCCTAGGGCCACTAGCAGTCAAATCTGTCTAAATGTAGGCAGTTTTACAGAGACACCATTACGACTATAAATGTTTAGGTAGGTCCTCGTGGCTACCACAATGAGGTAGCAACAACTGGGTGGCCAGAAACAGGAATGTATTGTCTCCTACTTCTAGAGGCCGGCGTCTGAACTGGAAGTGTTGGCAGGACCATGCTCTCTGCCTTCACAAGGGGAGAACCCTTCCTCGCCTCTTTTAGTTTTTGGTGCTCGTGTTCTGTAAAAGGCCCTCCCCGGTGATATAGACATATCACCCCAGGGTCATGAATGTTTGCTTCACGCATGTCTCCAGGTCATCTTTACACTGTGTACATTGTAGGTATAACAACTTTCATGTTGTACCTATAACGTTTGACTAGGACCTGCTCTCAGGGATCCAACTTAACTTGCCTTGTAGGACGTTTATTTCCAAGCTACCATCCTGTGCTACATTTGAAGGATTAGGAATTTAACATATCTTTTTGAGTGAGCATAAGAGGAAACAATGATGAAGGTTCAAGCACGGGCATGACCTGACTTCAATGAGTTAATGTGAATATCGCTAAAAGTGGGACAGCATTGTGTACCCCCTGACATAAAGCAGCACACAGCAAATGGAATCATCAATGGACAATTTTCATCAGCAGAGTAAGTACATTTTAATTGACTTCAGTGCATAAGACATATGGAAGATAGAAGAAAAATCTTGAATCAAATAGTGAAATGGGCTGGCAAACCACAAATGTACAAAGTGATCAAGAGCAAAATCATATTCATAGTTGCACTGTAATAAACGACATAAGTAGACTGCTCCATGCGGTGTTTGCGATAACAATGTGGAATAATGTGCTGCGTGCTTGTATCCTTGGCATTGGGAGGCTGAGGTAGGAAGGCTATGAGTTTGAGGCCAGCCTACTGTACATACTGAGACCCTGCCTCAAACTAACTAACTAACTAACTAACTAACTAACTAACTAACTAACTAACAAGCCAAAACCCAAGCCACAATAACAAACATATACATGGAAGACTGTGGCTCTTTCTAAAGGACAACAAACCCAGTGCCTGCCATAAATTAAGAGCATAAGAAAAAGGAAAGATAAACTATACTACATTAAGAAGAAACCCAAGTGGCTGGGAGATGGCTAAATGGATAGTGTTTATCACACAAACATGAGGACTAGGATTTAGATCCCCAAATGCCACGCATAGACTGGGCGGGCATAGTGCTTCCGCTGTGTTTCCAGCATTCAGGGAAGCTGAGGCAGAGAGTACTCAGGGAAGGCTGCCTAGACTAGCTGAGTTGCAAGGCTCCAGATTTAGTAAGAGATTTTAACTTGGGGTAAGCAAGTAGACAGTGATTGATGAAAACACTTGGTGTCAGCCTCTGGCTTCCACACATACATGCATGCGTGCACACATGGACACACTTGCATGCAGAAGTCATCCACTGACCTCCATACATTTGTCATGATGTGCTCAAAATGCATACATGTTCCCATATACATGAACACATGCACACACACACACATGAACACACAAGGTTTTTTTTTTTTTTTTAATCTGCTGGTGGTCAACCCTGTACCTGGCCTGCTCACTGACAGAGCATAGGCCACCACGATGCCTTCCTGGCTCATTCAACGTGCTTTTCTTTTTTGTTTGTTTTTTTGTTTTCCGAGACAGGATTACTCTATGTTACCATGGTTGTCCTGCACTTGCTTTGTAGACCAAGCTGGCCTCAAACTCACAGCAATCCACCTGCTTCTGCCTCCCGAGTGCTGGGATTAAAAGCGTGTGCCACTATGTCTGGCTCAACATACTTTTCTTAATATTACTTTTAATATTATGGATGACTTCTGTGTCAATCCTTGCTCTCACATTGAGACAGCGAACCTTGCTGCCTCTGTCTTCTAGCTCACCATACACATACTCACACTTGTAAGGAAAATGTCTTACCCACTGAGCCACACCCTCGGCCTCCACGCAGGCTCCTGTCCCTCTCTGTCTGTCATTGTGTACTTCATTTGGACTGCTGGACCACGAGAGTCCTCTCTAGCCCTGACATCCTACAAGTGTGCAAGCCAAAGCACAATCCCCTTTTGTGAGCCAGATTTGACCTAGCAGCTCATGTTCCCTAAGGAATCATTTGAATTATTTTATTTTTTTATTAATTTATTCTTGTTATATCTCAACAGTTATCCCATCCCTTGTATCCTCCCATTCTTCCCTCCCTCCCATTTTCCCCTTACTCCCCTCCCCTATGACTGTGCCTGAGGGGGACTTCCTCCCCCTGTATCTGCCCATAGGGTATCAACTCTCTTCTTGATCATTTGAATTCCTGTGTTGTGTGACTGACATTTCTTGGGGATGGAAGAACAATAAAGGAGAACATACGATACGGTCTCAGAGCGAGAGTGACAGGGGAGCCAGATCCACTGCACAGTCTCCTCAAAATGGTGCAAGAGAAAAGCCAGTTCGTACTCTTCCTGCCTTCCCATCTCAGGCACCATCCAAATACATTTCAGTCACGATTTGGAACGCTCTGTTGTCAGTGCCCAGTGCACTAGGTAGGCATATACAGACCCATTTACACCCAGAAAGTGAAAAACAATGCAGCCTATAGCACAATGATTACATAGGTCAGCAGAAAATGAAACGACAGCGTACAGACTGAGTGACAGGGTTATGGGCGATTTCCATCTTCTCCTGTAAGCGTTACTGTATTTTTCTCAGTTTCCCAGACGAATAAGCATTCTTTCATAATAAAATGCAACAAAAGTAAATTCAGGGATGAATTAAAAGGAAGCGGACGACACACCACTTGCTATTAGGTCAACAGTGCCATACAATTGGAGAGACTGTTCATGCCAAATTCATCCTTGCCTTTTTCCTTTCAGGGTTCCTTGGGAACGTCAGTGTCCCTAATAAAATTCAGCCTCTTCCTTCCTGCCTGTAGACAGAGGCAGACATTTATTTGGTTAAGGCTGTTCGGGGAGACGTTAAGTAGCCCCAGCGTTGGCCTGCGGTCTAACTCAGCTGACCCCGGTCTTGTTTGCTGGGGCCTCAGGTTTGCAGTTTGGAGATGTAGTATCAAATTTTGATGAGAAAGAACCTCAAAGGCAAAAGAAGGGCCAAGGAGGAGAAATACAGTTATCTGGAATGTAGCGGCCATCTTAGACTTTCTGGACACAGAGCTTCTCAAACAGTTTCCTGTTGGCATTGTGCGGCAGGGGACGCAACTAGCACGCCATGCTTCGAGCAGTGGGTTCTGCTCTCTTTCCTCCCTTGCTCCCTCTGTTTTCTTCCTTTCTCTCTTGCTCTCTTCCCTCCATCCTTCTTTCCCCCTCCTTCCTTCCTTTCTTCCCCTTTCTCCGTTCTTTCTGGTTGTTGTTTATTTGTTTTGCTTTTTTTGTTGTTGTTGTATTGTGGGCTGATCCAAGGGCACTGTGCTTTCTAGGTCAATGTTTTATGAATGAGTGACCCCTTCAACAGCTGATGCTTTACTAGCTACACCTGAGCATAGCTGAAAAGAGAACACAAGCATCTTTTAAAATGTAAAGCAGCGTAAACTCCGATTCCTAAGCACCAAGCCTCTCTTCAAAAGCTAATGGTTTTAGAGGAAGTGCAACGAAATTTACTTAGACTAGAAATAGAAGGCCACGCTCTAAGAGTTAAAGATTGAATGAAACGCCAAGGGCATCTCACATGTTTTACATTGTCGACACTGCCTGTGCAGCGGTGGTCTCACTATTCTTGCATTTGGGAACATATTTGTTAATACACCCTAGCAACTAGGAAATCAATGCACCACCATACGCCTAAGCCCAGACCATTTGTCATGGTTGGTGTTTCCTTTAAAGAGGGCAGGACAGACCTTTGATTTGAAAAAGCTCCAACGTGGGGGAGGGATACTTGAAATGTCAGACGGAAAACACACAAGCGAAGCAGAGTGTTTAGCACTGATCCTGTGAAAGGGCGACTGGAAGTTCTGTTGGCACTTCCTACTACTGCTCTCTGACCCTTAGCGGTGCCTTAGCTCCACATGTTTTCTTCAGGACACACCTTCCTGTCACTTGTGGATTCATGCTAGAAGGAGGAGGAGGGGCTCAGAAAACAAAAGCTGCAGGGTCACACACACACACACACACACACACACACACCACACACGCACACACACACACACACACACACACACACACACACACACACACACGCTGGGGCAGAGACAGCCTTGGAGCCTTGCTAATAAACTCTCTTCCTGTGTCTATGCAGCTGGAGGGAGGACTGAGGCCTCCCAGGAAGATAGAAACCCTGGTGCTACATTTAGAACCCAGAGCTTTAAGCTCCAGGCCTGTAGCCCCAAGGCCTAGTTTGTTAATTCAGTTTCTCAGCCCCTCTCTTCAGTGTACTGGAGAGGGTCAAATGGCAGCTGTGGTGGCTGCCACTCTCTTTGACTCATTGACTGAGGAAACCATAAACTGCACACCCCTCCCCCACTCCTCTCTGCCTAAGGACAGGACACTGACACATCCCAGATGCCTCCCTGCTGTGTCCTGTAGCTGTTCGTTTTTTTATGGGGGTAGTTGTTCTCATTCAGAAAACTAAACAAAGTCATTACCGAAGAGTGGAGACTCTCTGGTGTGTTCAGCCTTGTATGAGATGCTGTGTGAGGAGTGGGCGTCACCCAGGCTATTGCATTAGGTATTTAATACCCAGCCAAGAGATTCAAAGGAAAGAGTAGGATTTACCAATTAACGGGGGGGGGGGGGGTACTTTTGTAAACATGTGCATAGATCTAGTCCAACCTAAAAATTGTGAGGGCTTATCCATCATCTGCCCCGCCCTCCCCAAGGTTTCTCTGGGTAGCCCTGGCTCTCCCAAAACTCCCTCTGTAGACTAGGCTGGTCTCAAGTCAGAAATCTGCCTGCTTCTGCCTCCAGAGTGCCGGGATTAAAAGCATGTGGCTTATTTATTTTCTTAAAAACAAAAACAAAAAAATCTATACCATGCTCTTAAGCAGTGGTTTTTCACTCTCATTTATCCAGAGCACAGCATGAGGCTTGCTGGGAAAGACCAAAAACAGATTGTTCCTTTCACACACACAGGCAAAGAGCAGAGGTCACAGGTGGAACGCGATAGATGTTTAAGGTCAGACATACAAAGAAGATGCATAGCATTTATAAGAATGTGTATGTAGACTAATGAATGAATATACACACATGTGCACATACAAGAACAAGCACCAGGATTGGTTGACTGGGAGGGATGCATGTTTATCTCCTCAGAGTACTTAGCAGGCACTAGTTTAAAGCATGGACTTTATTGCCAAAAGGATGTCAACTTGGGAGCATTGTAGTGACAGTTCAGGGCACACATGCTCTGTGCTCCAGCAGCCCTTTTCTTGCTTCTTGATAAGTTTCATAAGGTCAGAGTTCACATCAGTTGTGGTAGCTGATGTATCCTACGAGGCCAGCACTGATCTGTGCTGTACAAACGTTTGTCAGGTAAGTGGTCTGTGGGTGCACGCAAGCTTTTCCCTGCGGACTGTGCGTCTGTGCTATGCCAATGAGCTGGGGGTGACATTAGGGTGGTGCAAATCTTCAGTTTGCCTTCTGTATTCTAACGGGCAAGTCATTCACACACTTAGGTAATTCCTTATTAGTACAAAAGAAAAACGACTCCCAGCTATGACTGTATTCCCTTGGCCACTTCTGTGGCCACAGTTTCTCACACTTCTGCTCCAATCTGATTGTCTTCACGAGCCATGTTTACACGAATCACTATGCAAACAGTGTTTCTTTCAAAACTGAAAAGATATGCGAAGCTCAAGAGCAAACGACTTAAACCAAATATTTGGAGACTGCGGTGAGTGTGTGTGTGTGTGTGTGTGTGTGTGTTTACAAAGCCACACCAGCACACACAGCAAACACTAAGAACTGAGCTCGCGCTCCCCCCCCCCCCCCCCCCCCCCCCCCAGTGCATGGAGATCTTCTGTGGCTCTTCTGATTTTCCTGCTGGGCATGACTTTAATTATATCATAATATCAGTTTTCTTCCTCCTCTCCGTGGCAAGTGGCTTCTTACTTCCAATCTTCTGTGATAAAAACACTGTTAACAACCTGACTGGGGTTCTGAATCCCGAAGGCCACAAACACGTTTGTTCTAAGCTTCCCCTGAACAGGGATGACGTCGTTGTCTCCTGAAGCAGCATGTTTCTCCCCGCCGCCCTTGGGTGCCTCCGGCTTCTGGACCAAGGCCCCCTCATCCCCTTTCAGCTTTTTTTCTGAGCTTCACACTGCACAGCCTGCCAGCTTCGGGTTGTACTCGAGGCCACCAAGCTAGGGATCTGCCCACTGGAGAACCAGTGGCTTCCAGCATATGACCGGCACTTAATTAGATAACCAATGAGTGTAGGAGGAGAAAGGATAGGTTCAGACCTCCTGCTATCTTGGGAATCGGATACACTTGGACATCACAAGACGTTTGCAGATGAGGAGAACCACAGCAGCAGATTCAGATTAGCTCGTCTTACTTTCTAGATGTCAAACACTAGTTGGCGCTACTGTGGCGCAGTGGTAGGGCGTTTGCCTACCATGGCAATATCCTGGGTTCTATTGCCAGAACCATATGTGATCTTAGGGAGGGAGACATTATCTGTAAGAAGCTGTCCTTGATCTCCCTGAGCAACACTGGACTCTGAACTCTGATTCTCGGGGGGTGGGGGGATACTGTCCTAATCCAGACATGCAATTGGTGAACATACAAACATGCACGTAAAACACTCATACATAGAAAATAAAATAAACCAATCTAAAAAAAATTGTTAGGATGAGCATTCGAAGACAACTGAATACTCTAAGGCTAACACTGAGCTATTTTTATAGCAACTAAATACTTATGTATTGGACTCTATAATATTAGGGGCATCGTGTGTGTGTGTGTGTGTGTGTGTGTGTGTGTGTGTCTGTGTGTGTGCATGTCACATAATTAAATGTGGGATTTCGAACATCAGTTAGTTCACAGTCAACCATGTGATGGATCTTAGTTGTTTCTGATGCTGCCCATCCATGTTGCATCCTGCTGCTTCCCAGCAGCCTTGATTCGGGACACCCAGCATGCGTGTGTTACGCTGTTCACACCATCACAGTGTGTCAAGCAGTGAACATGGCCTGAAGTCCCTCAGCTCGGGCTTGAGACTCTTATACTATTATTATGGATGAAAGTGTTTTTTTTTTTTTTTACTGTACAGTTTTGTTCTTATGGATGCATAATAATTCAGGTATGGAAAACAAAGACTTTTAGTATTTGCCTACCATCACTCCCACGCATGTATTAACTCATGTATCTTTAAACTTCATGCTTAAAACGTTTGACTTTATAACTTGCTGTTTGTGGTTTTGACTTGAGTTCCATTAAAAAAAAATCATTAAATTAATTTTGGCTTGGAATTCTGGACAAAAATTTTCAACCATGTCAGAAATGTCCCTAAACATTATGTATTTGTGTGAAGTGTGGTCGCTAGAACTGATGACTTAAAAATCAAAATATCAGAGAACTTTGAAAGCTCCTGAAGATACTCTTCAACAGTGTCCCGCAATCTCAAATACTCAGGCAAGATTTAGTTATTTATGCAAGTCAAGCACATCCATCTCATTAGTATGTAAACTTGTCCTTTAATAATAGCTAAATCTGTGTACACTAGAGAAATGTTTTACAATGCATTTGTGACTTAGTAAGCATATAATTTCTGTATCTTTTTAATGTATAGCCTCAGTCACACAGGAATAGCTTGGAGGAAGAGGTTGTAAGTGAAGGGTTTTTAAGAGCCTCTGGCTGTTTTATGGCTAATGTTGCCCATTTCCAGAGTGGACATCCAAGGCATTCGCAGGGACTGCTTGCATGGAAGGCTCTGGAAGGATCTGCTCGAGGCATTACTCCTGCCTTCCAGCTCTTTTGTTTTGGGTTGCACAGCTCTAGTTTTATGGAGTCGTTTCTCTGTTTGCCTATGTGCAGTCCATCCACCTCTTTTACGGTTTGGAGGAAGCATCTTACTGTGCAGTCCAGGGTAGCCTCAGACTTATGGTCCTCCTGGCTCAGATCCCCGAGTGCTAAGATAACTGACATATACCGTCTGGCCTGGTTAAACTTTCTGTTTTGGTAACAACAATAGCCATGTTGGGTTGAGGGGTCCATTTTACTTCTAGTATGAGTTTATCTGGATTAATTATGGAGGAAATGATTTTATTTCAAGCCAAGCTCAGATTTTGAGGTAGCGTGTGCAAAGATTCCTACAAATAAGTTAGGGAATATGTTGTGTTGGAAAAAAGAATTCAACTCCTGACCCTTTCTTTCCCTCCCAAATTTCCACTATGTGTGGCAGCACACCACTTGCCCCAAACTGACCTGAGCCTTCGAGTGATGTGATTGCACATCCACCCATCTTGGTGTACTAACAACGGCTTTCTCATTACTGAGATGTTATTATGTGTCAAGGACTTTATATATGCTATTCTAAACTTCGCAGATTTTCGAGACAGGTTTCTCTGTGTAGGCTTGGCTGTCCTGGACTCGCTTTGTAGACCAGGCTGGCCTCGAACTCACAGCGATCTGCCTGCCTCTGCCTCCCGAGTGCTGGGATTAAAGGCGTGCGACACCACGCCCGGCACAGACATCACTATTATTCCCATGCTTTAGTTAAATAAAATGGCTTGGCTATGAAGTCATACACAAATCACTTACCAACAGGTGGTGATAGAACGGAACTGAGGTAGGCTTGTCTGGTAGAATGCTCAGTCTTAGTCCACTTAGTCCACTATCCCCCAGTGACTTTTAAAGCACCAGGGGGTGTTATTCTGTCCAAATCACGAAAATTAATTTATCCCCCATTGGCAACTCTGGTTATAATATTCAATGGAAGGAAGCTGGTCATTATATTACTTAGTAGGCATGCACTGAACAGTGCCCTAGGTACTGAAAGTACGTAAAATAAACAAGGGTGTAACCGGGCGGTGGTGGCGCACGCCTTTGATCACAGCACTAGGGAGGCAGAGGCAGGTGGATAGCTGTGAGTTCAAAGCCAGCCTGGTCTACAAAGGGAGTCCAGGACAGCCAAGGCTACACAGAAAAACCTTGTCTCGAAAAACCAAAAACAAACCAAAAACAAACAAACAAACAAACAAAAAACCAAGGGTGGCCATTGTCCATTGTGAAAAAATAGTCCAAGGTGAGACCAATAGAAATATTTTCTAGGATTTGAACTGCCTGCTGAGTGGACTTGCTACTAGGAGACCTTGAAGAAGCCGTAGCTATGCTCTGAGCCCCATATCATTAAATATAAGCTATTTTTGTGTTGCTCTCATTTAGAGTGTGAGGATTAAATGATATCTTGAACTTTAAAAAAATACCTGGCATGTACTGAGATTCTTGAAAAATTTCGCTTCTTCTCCTCCTCCTCTTTCGCTGCCTTCTGGGTGTTCTGTGCATATGTCTCCCACAGCTATTGCTGTGGCCAAATTAGGCAAAATGTTGCATTTGCTTTAACAGTAATTGCTCATGATGGGAAAGTAGCAAATTAAAATAATGTGAGCCAAGGAAGTGTTAATCCCACAAGGAAACAAGAATAAGATGGTATTTGAAGGTCAGGGGAGCTGCGTGTTTCTGGTTTCCATCCCACTGGGTTTCAGTGGCAAATTTATAAAACCTAAGAACATCACAGCTGTGAAACTAGTAATTCTTCTAGGAAATAGCTTTAATTAAAAATTAGAAATGGTCAGCCCAGAGTAATGGCTCAGTGGTTAACAATGTTGGCTGCTCTTCCAGAGGACCCAGTTCAATTCCCAGCAATCACAACTACCTCTAACTACAGTCCCGGGGAATCCAACGCCCTCTTCTGGCCTTTGTTAGCACTGCATGCATAAGGTGTGCATACATTCATGCGGGCAAAACATCCATCCTTTGAAAATAAAAATAAGGAGTAACTTAGAACAACATTTTCTAGGATTTGAACTGCAAGAACGCAAAGACACAGTAGGATAGAAAGAAAGAAAATGAGAGTGATGGAAGAATTAGATAGTCCAGCTCCAGATCAGAGATTTCTGAAAGAATCACAGCTCTTTCTTGGCTTCGTTCCTTCCTCACTGCTGTGGTTTGAACATGGGGGTGGCAGAGGGGAGGCGTTCATGTGTTGGAAACTTGTCTCAGAACTTAGAATGTAGGCATGATCTTTGGGTATGTACCTAGGTTAGCTGACAATGGGACATCTTATCACAGAACTAGCGACTTTGCAGTGCAAATGTGGCCATCACAACACACAGATACTTGAAAACAGGTTCTTTTGGTATTTTGCATAAAAATATTTGTAGAGGCTTTCTTTCTTTCTTTCTTTTTTTTTTTTTTAACATAGAAATGTTATTTAAAGGTGTTTTTGTTTTATTCCCAGGTGTGGGGCATAGGGCTGCTTTAGTTTGTCCACAGCAGCTGACTGTGATTTGCCTTGTGCTCTAGCAGGGCTGTGATTTTGCCAGGTGAATAAAGTTTATGTTGGGAATTCTGGGGACTCTTGAGAAAGTTTATAACATTAGAGCTGGGAAAGGGTCTGGGCAGCTGCTACTGCCCCTGCTGATTATGCTGCTGTTGCTGTTTGCTGGATTGCTGGTGGATGTTTGGAGATACCCTGACTACTATGAAGATTGAATTTGCCCCAAGGAACTCGATGCCCCTAATCAGCAGTAAGTAGTCAGCATCCCCTTTCGCCTCTAACCTTCTTTCTCTCTTACCCCGTGTTGGAGTGTTGGAAGGGATAGGGACGGTGTAGGGAGGTACGAAAAAGAATCCAATAAATTAGCCAAAAATCCAGCTACAGTGGGTTTTGGTTATTGTGATCTCTGAACTGGGCATTCATGGGAGCTGCTCAGGTCAGTGCTGCTAGTAATAAAAAAGAACAAGGATGGTGATGACAAAATAAAGTTAGTTTTCTTAAAAAATTAAAAAGAAGAAGAAGAAGAAGAAGAAGAAGAAGAAGAAGAAGAAGAAGAGCAGCAGCAGCAGCTATAGTTTTCTCCAGCGTTAGTCTTTGCTTCCACGGACATAGGGTAAAGGAAGAAGGACATTAGTATGAAAAGAGAAGTTTCTAGAAGCAGTGTGTGAATTTTCTATACTATACAGTCATGCTCCACATTTTTATTTTAATAATGAAAGTTGCTATATGAGCATACATCAAAAAATTCTGCATATTTTTCAACATAATTTTCAAAGCATGTATATAAGGAAACCAGTCCCTTTTCATATTTGTTTTAGCTCCTTGAAAAGACAAACTGCAAAAACAAAGCAGCACTCAAGGATTGAAGTTGGCACGGCAGGCTGGCCAGGCTCTCCACTTGGCTTTTCTCTCAGAAATCATAAGTCAGTCCCACAGTTTTCATAGTTTTGGAAGACAGTGGACTTCCACTGTCAACCAATTCTGTAATATTTTTGCGTCTAAGCTTTGCTTTTGACATTTCTTTTTCTTATAACTAAAACGTTTTTATTGTAAATTTTGAAAATTCTCTTTTAAAAATATATTTTATTAATTTGTTCATATTGCATCTAAATTGTTATCCCATCCCTTGTATCCTCCCATTCCTCCTTCCCTCCCATTTTCCCCTTACTCCCCTCCCCTATGACTGTGACTGAGGGGGACCTCCTCCCCCTGTATATGCTCATAGGGTATCAAGTCTCTTCTTGGTAGCCTGCTGTCCTTCCTCTGAGTGCCACCAGGTCTCCCCCTCCAGGGGATGTGGTCAAATATGGGGCACCAGAGTATGTGTAAAAGTCATACCCCACTCTCCACTCAACTGTGGAGAATGACATTTCTTAATACAAAATTCTATCTTCTGTATTCCCAACACACTGTCAACCCCCACCTCCACCCCAGCCCAGGAAAACAGTCATTTATCTTCTAGGCTGAATCACCTTATCTCTGATGGCCAAGTTGATAAGAATGGCCAATCAATACTGAGCAAATGCATCTTTACTCCTGCAGCCTGCACAGACCCTGGCCGAGGACCGGCAATGCTCTCTCTACCCTACTGTCTGGATCTTCTTGCTCCTGTTAGGCAGCAAAGGTCAGAGGGCGGGGGCTCATGCCACACTTATTTCTTCGAACTCCACATGGGTCCTCATGGGATAATAAAGGTTCAGTAAATCACCACGTAGAGTGTAAGTGAGGGGAGGGACGATACTCGCATGTACAAGAGAGGTAATGGCGTAAGCTCATATAAACAGGAGAATGAAGGGGCAGGAGAAAAAAAATATTTGTCAAAAACAACTACGAAAGGATCAAGGAGGTCGTGGGCACTCTTTTTGGGGATTTAAAACACAAATCTGGGGCTGGAGAGATGGCTCAGTGATTAAGAACACTGTCTGCTCTTCCAGAGATTCTGAGTTCAATTCCCAGCAACCACATGGTGGCTCATAGTCACCTATAATGAGATCTGGTGCCCTCTTCTGGCCTGCAGGCCTAATGCAGGCAAAGCATTGTATATACAAAATAAATAAATAAATCTTTATTAAAAACAAACAAACAAACACACCCCACAAATCTATAAGACCTCAGATTTTTTTTTCAATGAGTCTACAATAAGTTTGCATTATAGCAAATAAAATTTTAAGACCAGCGGTAAAACTTCCTGTGTTTGCAGTCTCTTTGTGTGTGTGCGTTTATGCATGTGTAGGTATGTATGCATGTGTATGTGCCTGTATGTGGAGGCCAGAGGTTGGGTACCATCTCCTACTATTATTCATCTTATTTCCTGAGGCAGCGTCTCTTCCTCAGCTTGGAGCTCACTGATTCGGGCAGAGATGCTGATCACCTCGTCCCAGTGTCCACGTGTCTCTGGGGTTAGTTTATAGGCACAAGCTGCCCTTGTCTCCCCCTTTATGTCACTACTTTGGGTCTGAACTCAGGTCCTCACCATCTCTGAAGTGAGCCCTTTTCTGAGCAGGTTCTCTCCAGAGATCAAATTTTCTGAGGGGCTGACATCTAGGAACAACGCCGGCGGACGTTCATCACAGCGCGACTGATTGCCAAGCACTAGCTTAAGCGGATTTAGTGAATGGGTTCACTGGAAACTGACTTTTTTTTTTTAATGTGACCTTCTCACTAGACCGGACGTATGAGGAGGTAGCTCAGCCCAGCCTTGGCCTCACAGCTCGCGACTGGAGGAGGAATGGAATGCAATGAGTTGTTACACACAGAGATAAAAACCTGCAGTGTGGGTGTGTCAGGGTGATTACACCGACACAATGGAGTTGGATAGGATAGGCTTGAGTTAGTTTCATTAGTCATCACCCACCCCACCCCCACCCCACCCCCGGCCCCACTCACCCTCTCCGACCTTTCAACCGTATGCCAAGCCAGCCCCTCGTAGCATGAAAGCACTAGTAATCACCCACACTACAAAATACTATCTCTGAGATCTTGCATTCGGAGAACATACCTCAAAACCGTTTGGGGGGTGTCTTACCTCAAACCGCTGCTTTATTCACTGGAGGGCAGACAGGAGGAAGTCAGAGATTCAGTTTCCTCAGCCAATGAGGAGACTAGGAGCCATACTAGGGGGAGCTGCTTTCTGCCGCATTTGCTGGTCTCTCCTCAACATCCCCTTTATCCTGTCTCACACCACCGTGCTTTTCTTCCCTAGTGGAGCAGGATCCTTAAAGTGAAGGCTGGGTCCCCTTGCCCAGGGGGATCCATGGGCACTGTGCTGCGTCACCACCACTCGGATAGAAGGCTGGGCATTCGGTGTCGTCTCAGGAGCACACTCCTTACTGGGATCCTTGCCTCGGCAGTCATACAGCACACAGGAGATGAGGAACACCAAGAGTAAGATGACGTAGCTTGCAACCAGGATGATGAGGTTCAAAGTGACCGGGTCGATCTCCAGGTAGAACTCCATCACGTCTCCCACAGTGGGGGAGTGGGCCGAGAGGACGGCATCTGGGGTCAGTCTGGGCGTCGCAGGCAGGGAGCACAGAGGGCCTACATTGACTCGGGGAATAAAAACACAATAATCCCCACTGCTCCAGGAGACCTCAGAGATTAGAGCCGCTCGGTTTAATAACTTAAGCTCTTTCTGTTAATACCACTGGAGAGAGGAGGAGTGTGAGAGGAGAGAGAGAGAGAGAGAGAGAGAGAGAGAGAGAGAGAGAGAGAGAGAGAGAGAGAGACCAACCGGAAGTCACTTGAGCAAAAGTGCTGCTACGAAGCACATAGGCACAAACATGGATTGCCCTGGAAGACGGTGAAGTGTGTGGACTCTTGTTAGCCTTCACCTAATGGAAGCTTAATGGCAGTTTCAGAGTGATTTGGGATGCCAGGCCCTTGGGATTTTTTTTTTTTTTTTTAAATCAGGAGTAACTGCACCAGCATCGGGTAGATTCACTATAGTGATTTGAGTGAGAATGACCTTCCTGTTAGGTAGGCTGTTTGGGAAGGATTAGGAGGTGTGGCTTTGTTGGAAGAGGTCCATCCCTGGGAGTGGGGTTTGAAGTTTCATAAAGCTCAAGCCATCCCAGGTGTGCCTCTGCCTGCCTCTTCTTTGTGGGTCGGGATGTGAACCCTTAACTGCTCTTGCTGCCATGCCTTTGTGCCACCATCATAGATGGATTCTAACCCCCTGAAACCCTTAGCCCAATTACATGCTGTGCTTTATGGTTTGCCTTGGTTTGTTGGTCACAGCAACAGGAACATAATCTAGACACTCACCATCCTCCTTTTTTTTTTTTTTTTCTTTTCACTCATCAATCTAAATATCCTTCTTTAGTGCCTCCTATGTTTCACGATCTGCATTAATGGAATTGTTTCGTTGGTGGGGTAAAGGTAAGATAGTTCTGCAGAGAAAACAGATGCGAAACAATTCCCTGCACACATCACCATTTAAGGATGGTGGGGGGTGGGCTGGAGTCATGGCTCAGCAGTTAAAGGCACTCACTGCTCCTGCAGAGGAGCTGAGTTCCGTCCCCAACACCCACAACTGAGTGACTCACAACTGCCTGTACTTTAAGCTCAGGGAAATCTAGTGTCTCTGGCTTTGAGGGCACTAGTACTAGTGTGTACACACTCACACACAGGCATACACATACATACATAATTTTTTAATACAAAAAGAGGCTTAAAATTAAAAAAAAAAATGAAGGGTAGGAATACATTTATATACGGAGTAGAACAAGTTATTCTTTTACTAGTAATTTTCTCTGTTTTACTTGTAGTCCTGCCCCATGGTGCCAACAGACCCAGCTTCATTTCCTTACAGCTTACACAGGTGCACAAGACTCTATGCTCACAACACCCGCTGCTGCCCTCTTGAATGTACTTGTATCGGGCTCCTGAAACTGCACATCTTCATTGTTGACCTGACTGGATTTAGAATCAGGTAGCAGATTAGTGAAACACCTAGGGCTGTGTCTGTGAGAGCATTTCCAGACAGGATTAACCCAGGAGGGAAACTTACATTGAATGTGGGTGGTACCACCCAGCAGGCTAGGGGTCTGGACAGAGGAAAAGGAGAAGAGAGCTCAGGGTTAGTGTTTCCCCATCCTCTGCTTCCTGGACCATGACACGAACTTCTCTGCTCTGCCAGACCTTCCTTGCCATGATGCACAGAACCCTCTGAATCCATGAGCGAAAATGAGTCCTTCCTTTAGTTGCTTCTATGAGGCATTTGGTTACTGTGATGAAAAGCTAATTGCTACCTTCCCACAATGCATTTGTTTTCCTTGTTTTTTTTTGTATGTGTAGTTTTGGTCAGACAGGACATCAATGGCCATTTCTGTGATGATAATGACAGTCTGCTGATATTCCTAGTTAAAGGGGGATGCATCCAAATATTAAGGGGCACAGGTTATTGCTTTGTTATGTTTTGATTTGATTTAGCATTTTAAAGCTCTAATGAACAACTTCCTGCCACACCCATTTGTGCCTACTTTCCACAAGAACCTGAGAATTCAGGAACGTTTTAAAGCAGTGGTTGTCAATCTGTGGTCCATGACCCTATTGAGGGTCTCATATCTGATATCCTGAATTTCAGGTATTTACAATGTGACTCATGACAGTAGCAAAACTACAGTTATGAAGTAGCAATGAAATACTTTTATGGTTGGAGGTCACCACAACACGAGGAACTGTATTAAAGTGTCATGACATTAGGAAGGTTGAGAACCACTGCTTTAGAGGGTCACTCTCTTTTTTTTTTTTTTTTTCTGTTTTTTTTTCAAGCCAGAGTCTCTCTGTGTAGCTTTGCCTGTCCTGTACTTGCTTTGTAGACCAGGCTGGCCTCGAACTCACAGAGATCCACCTGCCTCTGCCTCCCAAGTGCTAGGATTAAAGGCATGTGCCACCAGGCCCAGCTTAGAGGGTCACTCTTAATCATCAGATCTTTTCCAAATAAAATATTCTACCACTCTGTGGTCCTGGATGCAGGATGAATGCTTCCTGTATGCTGTAGGTCGGGCCCAACCTTCTTGGACTCCAATGGGTTTCTTTTGAGTGCAAATGCCTGTGTTAAGCCCAGATCCATCTGGTGGGGATCTCTGGGACTCAAGGCTTGGCGTCTGCATTAGTAGAGGTCTTCACAGGTAAGTTTGCTATGCCAGTATGTTGGAGTCTTGGGCGTAAACTTTGAGAGCAAAATCTACGGCCATATCGCTTTGCATGTGCCCAGACTCGTCTATTCTTAGAAGCCAAGCAAGGTTGGAGAATATGAAAAAAGGAAGGTGAGGGCAATGTTCAAATGGACCTGGACTCTCTGCCAAGAGATACCCCAGGGTGTGTTCAGTGCACAGTTCAACAACTGTTCAATAGAGTCGGAGAATCAATTTTGTCAAGAGGAAGCCCTTTTCCTGGCAACAATTCCCATTTATCCAGCTCCTGGGAGACAGGTGGTAAAAATAGAGTGCCGATATATTGAACTTCTGTGGCTCACTCAGGGAGGATCATGGCTCGCAATCAGGAAGTCTCTTGGTGAGCGCAGGATCCCAGGAAGTGGGGTTGTCTTGTATCTGTCAGTCACATGCAATGTCCCAGCCTGAGGCCAGGCTTTAAAAGGCTGCCCTTTACATCAGACCATCATTTTCTTTTGTCAACCCCCGAACACCAGGTTCCTAACTTCTGTAGTGAACCTCCAAGGGCCAGGTGTTTGCATGGACCAGCGTGGGGCACTTTGGCGCTTCAAGGCAGATGCATACAGACTTGTTAAAATTGACTGTGAGATGAGGGCTCCATATAGCGTGGCCCATATTACATCAAAGGATAGGCAGCTACTTTGCTCCGGTAAGTGGGGGTTTCCCATCACTTCCAGGTTTCTTTAGTGATAACCCTTAATCATGACGGTACATCTGGCCTCGACTTAGTTCATTCATCAGCCCGCTTGTGTTGACTTTTCACTTGATGTCAGATAATATTTTGATTAATTATTGCTTTTGGCTTCAGGTTTTTAGTACCATCAGCAAAGAGTTTTGTTCTCTTTGCTTTGTTGTCTCATTGTTTTGCCTGTGCTTAAACTTTTTTGACTTTAATCTCACCCCCCTTTCCCCCCGCCCCACCCTTGTGGCCACCCTTTCCAACAGGCTCGCCTTCTTTCATTGTCTGAAGCCTTTCCCTTTTGTGCCATCTAGCGGTTACGGAATGAAGAAAAACAACTTGGCAATAGGCCAGCGACAGTGGTTGGCAGGGTTAGTCAGGGTGTGCTTGCTCTGTCAGTCACTGCGTTAATTGCGTGCTTCCCATGCTCAGATGCTTGGGAGTTTCGAGCTTGGCTTGTGTTAACTGTGGCACACGTGCAGTGTTGCAGAGCTCACGGGAAAGGTAAACTTCAATCCCACTCACTCCTTGACACTCATTCTGTGAATTTAGGAAAACAGAAGCTTGGAGTAGGTGTGGCATTTTATTTCCCATTTCCACTCTCTTTCTCCTCCTCCCCCTCCCCTCTCTCTCACCCCACCTACTAGTGCCTGAAATAGAAACCAAATGTCTGTAGGAATACTCTGTGCCGGGGAGGGAGACATTCAGAACCTGTGAGAGGGGTGCCCCGTGGGTATGCCTGTGTGTCCATTCACAGACATTTGTACTGAAGTCAATGGTGACTGTTGACCTTGAACATTGCTTGAGAAAAATGCATTCTGTATTGTCGCAACACTGTTGCACTTCAAGGCAACTAGAGTTTGACGTTTAACCTGCCAAAGTGTATTTTTAAAAAATTAAAAAAAAAATATTGTTGATGGGAATTTATTCCTGGCACTACATGCAGAGTTTCTTGTGACCTTGCTAAGGTTCAGCATCCCCAAAGTCCAAGGTTAATTTTTAATAATTTTAGAAGCAAAATTATCAAAACCTACAAAAATTACGAGAGAATTAATTTTTTTTTTTTTTTTTTTTTTTAGTTGAAGACTATGATTGTTTCAATAGGAAAGGGTCTCATAAACTCATGTGTTTTAATGCTTGGTTCATAGGAAGTGTGGCCTTGCTGGGGTAGGTGTGGCCTTGCTGGAGGAAGCCTGTCAACAGGGGGGTGGGCTTTAATGTCTCAGCCAGTTCATTCTCTGCTGCCTTCGGATAAAAATGTAGAACTCCTAGCTCTGCCTCCAGCACATGTCTTCCTGCTTTAAGCCATGACAATAATGGAATAAATCTCTGAACTGTAAGCCAGCTCCGATAAAATGTTTGCCTTTGTAAGAGTTGTCATGGTTCCTGTGTCTCTTCCCTGGTGTAGAAACCCTAACAAAGACGAGGGCATTTAGGTTCAATAAAGTGATGTTTTCTGCTCAAACAGTAAATGTAAGGAAGATGACTACAATACAAGTATCTTTCTTTTTCTTTTTCTTTCTTTCTTTCTTTCTTTTTTTTTTTTTTTCTTTCTTTGGATGTGGTTGTTGTTGAGCCCAGAGCCTGTGCATAAAAGGCAAATTCTCTACCTCTGAGCAACATTCTCTACTCTAAGGCAAGTTTAAAAATACATGTATATATGTTATTCTTTATTATAATATATGATATTTAAAATAACATTTTATTAATTATTTGAAATGTCATAAAATGTATTTTGATCACATCTTCCCCAAATCATCCCCACCAACTCTGTATTCCTCCCTCTCTCCCTCTCTCCCTCTCTCTCCCTCTCTCTCTCTCTCTCTCTCTCTCTCCCTCTCTCTCTCTCTCTCTCCCTCCCTACTCTATTTGTCCCATCAAGTCCACTTTGTGCTACACAACTACTCTTGAGTGTAGGATCTGCTTATGAGTATGGTGTCACACCATTAAAGAAAACTGAAGCCTGGTATGGTGGCACATGCCTTTAATCCCAGCACTCGGGAGGCAGAGGCAGGCAGATCGCTGTGAGTTCAAGACCAGCCTGGTCTACAAAGAGAGGCCTTAGACAGCCAAGGCTACAGAGAGACCCTGTCTCAAAAAACCAAACAAGGACTGGAGAGATGGCTCAGCGGTTAAGAGCACTGACTACTCTTCCAGAGGTCATGAGTTCAATTCCCAGCAACCACATAGTGGCTCACAACCATCTATAATGTGATCTGATGCATACTGTATACATAATAAATAAATCTTTAGAAAGAAAAAGAAAAAACCAAACCAAACAAAACCACACCCACACACACACCCAAAAACCAAACAACAACAACAACAACAACAACCCTGAATCTCCATATAAAGATTTTGTTAGGGCTGGAGAGATGGCTCAGTGGTTAAGCGCGCCACCTGCTCTTCCAGAGGTCCTTAGTTCAATTTCCAGTAACCACATGGTGGCTCACAGCCATCTATAATGTGATCTGGTGCCCTCTTCTGGCCTGCAGGTGCACATGCATGCAGACAGAACACTGTATACATAATAAATAAATTAAAAAAAAAAAAAAGATTTTGTTAGTTGTCTGAGAATTTCAGACGTGGCTAAGCTTCTCAGATTATATTCGCTTACCTCTTTCCTCTAACTCCTTCCAGACCCATCTTTCACCCTTCAATACCTTTTAACTTCGTGTCCTCATTGTAAAAGTAACCCACAAATCCAATTTATGCTGCCCACATGTTTGTGGACTTGGGGCCATCCTCTGGAGTGGGGTGGGGAGACCCTTTTCAAGGAGGTTTTTGTGAATTGTAGTCTAGAGTTTCCTGTGCTGGCAGTTCTAACCTGAGTGTACATGAAAGGGCACACTCTACAGGGCAATGGCTCTCAAGCTTCCTAATGCTTCGACCCTTTAACACTACAGCTCCTCGTGTTGTGTGGCAACCTCGACAGCCAAAACAATTATTTCATTGCTGCTTCATGACTGTGATTTTGCTACGGTTATGAATTATAATGTAAACATGGGGTTTTCAATGGTCTTAGTTGAACCCTGTGAAAGGATCATTCATCCCTCAAAAAAGTTGGAACCCACAGGTTGCGAATTGCTGCTGTAGACACTAGTGGGGTGACAATGGCAGTGCCAAACAATGTGACTAATCTACATTTAAAAAATGAAAAAAAAAAAAAAAAAGCAAACCAACAATAACAATGAAAACCAAACTAAATCAAACCAAACAAAAACAAAAACAAAAACCCAAACCAAACCAAAACAACAACAACAAAAAAACCAAAAAATCACTGAATGCCACAGAAGACACAGCCGTCTTCCAACTCTTTATTTCTAGCTCCCGGCTGTAAGCACCCATGTGGCAGCCTCCCTGGAAGCCTCTGGAGAAATACCGCTGCATTTTACCACGGAATCATTTCATAGTCCTCCATTGCACTGGGTTGGATTTTATCTCCCCCGAGATTTCCACCTTCCTGGAACCTCAGAATATAGCCTCATTTGGAAGTCAGGTGTACTCAGCTGAGTATTAGTTAAGTCATGCTGGTTAAGGCTCGCCCTGGCTGACTCTGACACCGGTACCCCTAGTAGCATAATGTAAGGAAATGGAGACACTCAGAGATGCAAATGCCATGTGGAGATGGAGGCAGAAATTGGGGTACTTAATTCACCAAAACTGGGAGAGATTGGGGCAGACCTTCCCTCTGAACTTCCAGAATGAAGAGGTGCTGCTTGCTGCCTCCTGGCTTCAGACCTCCAGCTCCACAACTGAGAGATTAATGTTTTTGATCTGTGTCATCCTTTTTCAGGGGGGTCCTTGTCTGTAACAGTCCCAGGGGAAGAGCAGACCACATATTTATGCTGTGCGTAAGACCAAATATGGCTTAAGGAAAACTGAGGCTTACAAGCTTTTTAAGGGCCCTCTTCTGCTTTAATTCAGGACTTGGCCTTTCTGGTTTCCCAGGCATGGCCACAGAATAAAGTGAGTGAGGAGAAAGTAAGTGCCTGTATGTGGAACTTACTTCCAGAAAAGATAAAGACCTTCCAATTAAAATAGCTTCTTATCGGCAGCCTTCATGCAGCTTTTTATAACTTCCTGGTGAAATTCCTCAGAAGACACAGAAAGAAATACCCAGGCCTATTAAAAATGATGGTGAACAGCATTGCAGGAGGAAGTACTTAAGAGGCTAAGGCCGTGCCTTTCTCTTTTCTCCTTCTCAGGAATTATCATAGCTTACTCCCCTTCCTCTTTATCCTCCAGGATTCCTAAAGGTAGTGACTCTTGGGAGATACTCAACCTTGAAGAGCCAAATCCATCATTTTTTGAGTTCCTTTGTACACTTCAGACTTTTTTTAAAACCAAAATCCATAAACCAAGATTTGGGCAATATAGGTAGAGCAAGGCTATGTTTAAATTTCGAAAATATCAGTGCTGTGTAGCAAGAGACTAAAGACACTAAACCCTCAAGTACAAGACAAGAAGAAAGAACGGTGAGAGCAGCTTTCTTACCTGTAAGGCAATGAGACTTCATAAGGGGGTCCCAAAAGGTAATAAATGTTCAAATGTTAATGTGTGCCCCCCACTCCATCCCATATTGATAGAAAGCCTAGAATCACCCAAGAGGGTGTTCCAATATGGAAAAGGCTGAGCTTCATTCCATGTGATGGGAGGCTGGTAAGTTCATGGAGATGTCCTTCCTTCCCCCCCCCCCCCCCAATCCCCACCTTGCATGCGACACCAAGCCGCAGTGTTCTGGATAATAAAGTAGAATAACCAAGAGAGGGCCAGGTGGAAAGACCAGGGATACTTACAATGGATTATATGCCTGCAGGATGTAAGGAAAGGTGCCAAGAGTTTTCAAGAGTCTGAGATGAGACTGAGTTGGAGAAATTGAGAGATAGAATGGAAAAGCATATGTAATTCTCAAGAGCCAGAGTGGTACCTGGTCTGTAGGGGCTCTCATAGAGTGGGCTGTAGAGTTGGCTCAGTGGTTAAGGACACTGGCTGCTCTTGTAAGAGGAAAAGAGTTCATTTCCCAGCATCCACATGGTTGGTGGCTTATAGCTGTCTATAACTGCAACCCCAAGAGATGCCCTCATACAATGTCATGTAGACAAGTTGTGGTAGTGGGGAAATGGCAACGGATGTATCACGAGATCTCCTCAGGATGTGTTAAGTTTGAGGTGCAGAGGAGGCATCTAGATATCTGAGCATGGATCCTAGAAGAAAGCTCAGTGCTGCAAACAGACTTCAGAGCCATCAAAATGCAGCACTTTGCACCATCACAGATGAGAAGCCTTGAAAGGAACTTTAGTCAAGGAAGAGAAGAGGGCTCAGGAGGATGGCTAACGTGTTTTAAAGTTTAGAGCCAGCGGAGAAGAAGAATCAGTAAGTGGGGAGGAAAGGCAAGGCAAGAGGAAACCCAGAACACTGTACCATGGCAATTAAGGAAGGAAAGGGTCTGAATGGAGCCACTAGGTGATAACTTGCTAAGTGAAAGGTTGATGAGATGACACTGCAGTTCCTGGCCGCCCAGGAACAGCCTGAGTTTAGTTCCTAGACCCCACAGGGCAGAAGGAGAGAACCGACACCCAAGCGCGTACATATATGCTCTATGGCACATGCCCTAAGACAAGATAAATGTAATTTTAAAACTTAAAAGGTACTGAGTGGTTGGGTAATATGAGCCCAGAGAACCAGTTGCCAGTTTACAGTTTTTATATTAACTGAAGAGTTTTTTTTAAGAGAAAGGATGGAAAGAGGGTGGAAATTCTCCAAAATAAATCAATCAAAGAACTTAAAAGAGACAGTCGAGGCATTGAGTATAGATTACAGATGACTGGAGGGCTTAGGCTGTGAAGGACTTCAGAAAGTGGAATTCTGTTTGGCCCCTAGATGAGCTATAGTAAAGCATTCATGTAGATCCATGGGAGCATTCTAATATAAAATGACAGAGGAAAAATCATAGTAGCAAAGTCCTTGGGCAAAGATGAGATTCAGAATAAACGTTGAAGAATGGACCTCAATCAGGAGTGGGGCCACACTTCTATAGTATACCGGCTGGTTTTATGTCAACTTGCCACAAGCTAGAGTCAACAGAGGGGAAGGAGCCACAATTGAAAAAAAAAAAAAGTCTCTATAAGATCAGACTGTAAGGCATTTTCTTAATTAGTGATCGATGAAATTGAACAGTAGACAGCCATCTGGTTATGGTGGGCCACAGCGAATTTAAAGGGACGTATTGGTCCAACGTAGGCAGATGGTTTGTTAAGCACATTGGAGTTTCACCAGGTGAGTGAAACGGGGTGGTGATAGAAAATATGAGGACAGAAACGGTTCTGACACTAGGTCAAAGCCTTTAAACTGGATGGGTGACATGTGGTGGGTGTGCGTCCTGGAAATGTGACCGATGGTGGAGTTGATGCAGTGATGGCCCCTGTGTGGTCAGCAGAGAGCTGGGAGAAGGAACGGCAGTCAATGATGCCCTGGGGAGATTTGAGGGTGGTAGCTGGAGCCAGGCAGTGTTGAAACAGGAAGTTCCAAGTTCTTGGCCGTGACAAGACTGAGAGAGCACAGGCAGAGGGTTGAGGTGGAGCAAAGGACATACCTTTGGAGCTGAGGCAGCCAGTGATTTGCATGATGAGGATAAAAATTGCCAACCAGGATGAAGAAGAGTGAAAGAAAAAAAAGTGAACTTAAGGGTAAAAGTTATCGGGGTGGCAGGATGGTTAAGGGCTGTAAAAAGACGCATTTGTCAGTTAGCTATGAACACGTGTCCACACTAGCTTAGTATCTCAGGATTTTAATGGACGAAAGGGAACAGGGTTTAAAAGTAATACTTTGGGGCAATAAATTCGTCTGCTGAACGTGTGGGCTGTGGCATGTGTAGGCGTATCAGTTTCCTGTGACTGCTGTAACAAGTCAACACAAGCTTTGTTGTTAGAGCACGGATA
The DNA here is from genome assembly GCF_903995435.1 of Acomys russatus. Taxonomy (NCBI): domain Eukaryota; kingdom Metazoa; phylum Chordata; class Mammalia; order Rodentia; family Muridae; genus Acomys; species Acomys russatus. Next base: position 16,963,303 of record NC_067152.1, on the reverse strand, counting down.
TGCTCTCGTAGTTCTAGATGTCTGAGGTACAAATATCCATGCCACTGGCCACTAATCAAGGTGTTGGCGAGTTTGTGTTTGTGCAAGCATGCCTAGAGAGGATAGGGGCCCTTTCGGTTTCCCTCCCACCCCTCTCTTTCCCTGCCTTTCCTCCTTCCTTCCTTAGGCTTAAAAAATACTTAACAGGGCCCTATATGTAGCTGAGGTTAGCCTCAGACGCCTGAAGTAGCTGAAGCTGAGGTCTATGAACTCTTTATCCTTCTGCCTGCCTTGAGTGTGGGATTACAGGTATGGCCTCGATCATGTCTGGTTTTTCTGTGCCCCACTAGCCTGTGATCTGTGATTTATCACTTAGCCTAAGGTTAGCATTTCAGATACATATATGCACATACGTATATATACATATATACACATATTTATATATACATTCATACACACATATACATGTGTGTGTTCTTGTCTTCCTTTTGTGGGTAGAATCTGCGCTTGATGTGTGATGCCAGTTTTAGCTCACCCAGCTAAACCAGGACAGTCTCCGCATCTCAAGAGCCTGGCTTTGAGCATGTCTGCATGTGTAGACCTGCATGGGAAGCATGCATGGGTTCCAGGAACTAGAATGTGGCTATCTTCTGGGAGGGTGACTTTCAGTCTATTATATAGAACAAAGAAGAAACATGAGCTTCCATTTTCTATGACTAGAGTGGAATCACCGTCCCCAGGATGATCAGTACCCCCCCAATCCTAATGTTAATAGTAATAATAATAGTAACAATAATGTTTATCATTTAAACATCTTATTTATTTGTTTTGAGAATGTGTGTAGGGGGCACACATGCCACAGGGCCCATGTGGAAGTCCTGTGACAACGTGTGGGAGTTGGTTCTCTCCTCCTACTGTATGTGTGACTCACTCTGCAGTAGTCAGTCTTGGTGACAGGTGCTATTGTCCTCTGATCCATCCCAATAAAAATTAATCTTGATTTGAAAGCCTCAGAATGCATAGAACAAAAAATCAAAGAAGCAAAGAGCTGGGCCGAAGGCGCCATCCAAAACAAGAGAAGATGGAAACGATGCCGATTGCTCCTGCCATTGACTCTGAGAGAACCTGATCTTGTGTTATTGCCTTCGAAAGGACTGACAAGAAACCTTCCCAAAAGCCAAATCAACGAACGACTGGACCGTGGAAACGCCCAGTTTTAGGGACAGCAGGTTCTTATGCTTGCTTCCCCGGGTCTATTCTCTTCTTCTGTGCTCTTTCTTCTCTCTGGTTAGAAACGCTTCACACCCATAATGATGTTCTCTATTTCCCTATCTGGGACTCAGACCATCTGGAGGCATTCTGTCTTCCTTTTGCCTTTGGACTTTTTATAACCCGTGATTAGGGTATGGATGGTTGGAGACGCCTTCTTTATCCCCACCCAGTTTCCCAAGTAGAGTTTATGTAATGCCAGTGCTCGTTTACTTGGATTCGTAGATCAGACTCGGGGAAGACGTGCCCAGGTTTGCGATGCATGGCTTGGCTCTGAGATATAGAGACTGCTCAGATGTAACCGAGAGTTTGACGGCGCTAATTGCCAAGATGCTGAAGGCAACCCAGAGGCAGGCATGGATGCCATATGGAGTAACAGAACCCTGGTGGCTCTGCACTCAAAATATCCTAACACTCCAAGCCTCCCCCACCATCTTCCTGCTCCAGGGCTGGGCTAGGCTCTCCTACCTCCCGAATAACTACCGCAGCTAGACTCTCACGCTGCCCCCTCCCCACCACAGTAACGCGAGTGCGCCCCCCGAAAACCCTACCACATTTTTTCTTTTGCTTAAAATCTTCAAATGGCTTCACGCGTTACTTCAGCCAAAGCCAACACTCTCACAACCCGTCACCCCCAGCACTGTTCCCTTCACTTGTTCTCTTGTTTCTTTCTCGTGGCCCCTCCCACCGTATGGCATTAGTAGTCGCTATTCTTTCTGTGGTTGCTTCTCCACTCACCTGCGTTGGTCTGTTCCCTGGTTTCCTTTGGGACATTTCTCAAAGAAGACTCTCTTAGGTTTTCCAAGAGTTTTGGAAAACAAACAGGGACTTTCTCTCCTTGTACAACCCTTGTCTGTGATATTCCACATATTGTTAGTATTTGTATTTGTCTGCTATAGGACTTTTTTTTTTTTTTTTTTTTTTTTTTTTTGCCTATGAGTAAGTTCCATGGGGCCAGGAAGCTATTCCAGAACAGGGCACTTACTTTATATGACTATAAACCCCAAATGCATATTTGAGGATAGGATGAACGCGCCATTGACAAGAACCTGTCTTTCTTTTCTCTTAAAGTCTCAGGCCGTCACGAGGTACGGTGACATTTTACTTCTCTGTGACCACATATCTGACAAAGGCACCTTAAGGGTGAAGAATGCTCTCGGCTCACAGCAGAGCCAGCATAGTAGACAGCGAGTCTGTGGTGGTGGGAGGATGAGGCTGCTCGCTCATGGTTCAGCCGATAAGGAAGCAGACTGTGGGGGAACGCCTGTTCTCTCCCATCGCTTCCCTTTCTCCCTTTTGTTCAGTGTGTGATGTCGGCCCTTTGAGATGGTGCTGCTCTCACTTGAGGACCATCTTCTGTCTGTCTCCTCATTTTATCCCCTCTGAAAAGATGATCAGGGACATTCCTGAAGGCGTGTCTCATCAATTACATGGTATCCCTCTTTCTTGTTTTGTGGGAGGAGAGTGAAGGCTATTTTGCTGTTGTTGTTTGTTTGTTTTTTGAGACTTTAAATTTGCTCTGTGGCAATGGATAACCTTGAACTCTGGTTCTCTTGAACCCACCTTCCAAGTGCTGGATCACAGGATTGTGCCAACATGACTAGTTTTATGCACTGCTGGAACTGAACCCAGGGCCTCCTATATATACTAAGTGAACATATTCCACCACCTCAGATCAAATGAAGTTTTTTTTTGATAAAGGATTAGAGAAAATACTGCCATGAAGAAAAAGGTCTGGTCTACTCCTCAGAGCTGTGGTGTAAGATCAGATGGACTTCAATCCTGACATCGCAAGTGTTGTGACGGGTCCACTGAGAGGACTGCTCAGACATGGCTTTAAGGCAATAGAAAGTCTTTCCTAGATGGCTGGTGATTGCACTGGGTGTTTAGAATCCCATTGTAGCACTGAGCCTTTCTCAGGGTGAGCTGCCTTGCTTTTTGCTTTGTTTTTGAGTTTCCGGGTTTTGGGGGGTTTTTGGTTTTTTTTTGGTTTTGATTTTTTTGTTTGTTTTTTGAGACATGGTTTTTCTGTTACACAGAGCCCTGGCAGTCCTCGACTCTCTTTGTAGACTAAGCTGGCCTCAAACTCAGCGATCCACCTGCCTCTGCCTCCCAAGTGCTAGGACTAAAGGCATGTGCCACCACGCCTAGCCCAGGGTGAGCTTTTATAAATACAAGAGCTATGTTTGGCTTACAAGAACACTTAGCTGGAAGCAGAACTACAGAAGCAAAGCAAAACCAACCAACCAAACAAACAAACAAACAAAAAACCCACGGTTAGCACAGGTAGAGACTTTCCCAGAAGCATGAACTTTGATGGATCAGGTCTTTGGTCTTGTGGCAGGTGATGCTGTCTATGTGCTGAGTTTAGCAGCCTGTACAGTTCTTCTATCATGGAGTCAGTTGTGCTAACATCAGGGAGGACTGGCCTAAGAAGTGGGATACCTCGTGTTGTCATTGGATAGGATAAGCTTATGTTTCATCAGCACGACAGACTTCATCATCTGAGGGGAAGGATGCAATGGCCACCGGCCAGGGTGCTTTAAGCACAATGCAAAACTAATTGAGATTTAACCAGCCCCTTTGATTTGGCAAGGTAGTAAAAAGGCACGCTATCAGCTGGCATCACGTTGAATGCGTCGTGCATTATGTGTGCTAGTTGACATTATCTTTATGTTACCATAAGTGCGGTTATCACCACTATGTGAGTGAAGGGAATGCAGCTGCCACGTGGTGCCAGTTTCCTTGAAGTAGTAGGGCATGGTTCATGAATGTTTGGGCTGTGATTTTTTTTTTTTTTAAAGAGGTGTGACAGACTAATAGAAAGGATTTCTGCTAGTGAGGAACGGCATGTGTCTAGAAGCTTTGGTAATCGTGGACGCAGATTTAACTTAATTTAATTGTTTACCAGGATCTGTATTATTTTTTAAACATTTTATTAATTTATTCATATTACATCTAAATGGTTATCCCATCCCTTGTATCCTCCTATTCTTCCCTCCCTCCCATTTTCTCCTTACTCCCTTCCTCTATGACTGTGACTGAGGGGGACTTCCTCCCCATATATATGAAAGTCTTCACTTACCAGGAAACTGGGACAGAGGGGAGGACATCCTATTGAGACTCTAGATGAGAGAATCATGGGAGAATGGCAAAGTAGAAGGATCCAGAGGGTCCTAGAAACCTACAAGAAGAACATTATGATATGCAGATTTGGGCCCAAGGGGTCCTGCTCAAACTATGGCACCAGCCAAGGACAATATAGGTGGTAAACTTCAAACCCCTACCCAGATCTAGCCAATGGACAGGACATTCTCCACAGTTTAGTGGAGAGTGGAGTCTGACTTTCACAGGATCTGTATTCTTGGGCTCACAGCCTGATTGCAATTCTCAGCATCTCCTAGAGCTGGGCGTGGCCCATGATGCAGTCAGAGGATGTGATAGATGATGCCATTTCTGGGTCAGTCTGTTCTTCTGTCCCAGGATGGGACCCACAGGAGGCCGGAGCCACAGACCTGGAGGCCTTGGTCCCTGCATGGACCAAGAGCATGACTCTGTAAGTGGAAAAAACAGTTAAAGGGGTCTGCTTTCCCATTGCAGTTTCACTCATTAGGACATTGTAACAGCAGCTACGGAGAGACCCAGAAGTCAGTCAGAGCAAGCCCAGGCACCTGGCATTTGTTGTACGGTATGAGTGCCAGCTTCAAATACCTCCCATCCGCCATGACCTGTGCTGTGTGCCGCAGACATGCTTTCGGTAAAAACAATACAAACCTGAACAGTACTTTTTATGCGAGGGCAAAGGAGCTCCTTACTTTTCCCAGTGGGTTACAAATTCCTTCATCTAGGTGCCCCAAGCTTTTTAATTGACCCACAACACAACCAATGCTCTATCTTTGAAAACAATATAGCATCGGAGATTCAATAAAAGTCAAGATATTGTACTTTATATAAAAGTCAAGATTTATGGCTTTTCTGGTGACTCAAACATAAAGCTTTGGAACATATCTGGAGAATTTGTATGCTATTAAAATCTTTTAGATGACGGACACTCTCACATCTTTCTGTTCAGATGACAGATGAGAGAGAAATACAGTTTGGGTCAGTTACTTCAGTGCTCCCGTTTTCCCCCCTTCCCTCCTTCCCTCCCTCTCCCTCTTTTCTTTTCCTCTCCCCTTTTCTCCCTTTCTCTGTAATCCATGAATCCTTCACTTTATTACCTGCCAACACTGAAAACTGCCCTCTATTATACATTTCTTGGCCTCCTATCCACAATATATTAAGCTCTGTGGACTCAGACCTGCGTCATTTTATGAGCCCGTGTCCCTGGGTCTTGTCTCTTTCTCTCTTCCTCATCCTAAGTTCTTCTTTTTCTCTTACTATCATTTAAAAAATTATTTTTTGACTCCTAGGCTCCCACACAGAGGCTGCGCGACTCTCAGGGCAAGCAGCCGCAGTGCGCCATACCGGCCAGTAGAGGGCATCAGGAGACCATGGCCCGGGTAAATCTTAGGCTTTTCTGGTCTGATTTTCTTTCCCATAAGGAGCACGAAACCGCTAATAACAGATTCGGGGTGGTAACGCACGTTTCTCGTTTTTTTCCGATTCTTTATGTCAGCAATGACGTTTTGGGGCAGCAACTGAAACAATAAGTTGTCTTTTCCTGATATGACCCCCAGCCGATTGCAACGGGGTCCAATCACTGTGCCCTCTGCACGCAGGCACTGTTTTTCCCTAGCGTTATGCACTTGCGGGAATAATCTGTGCGGGAATTTCCAAATCCCAAGATACCACCACACCGCAGGGTCACCTCCGGACTCTTATCAGCTGCCTGTTCCGAATACACTTAACCCATTTCACCACCAGCTGGAAAAAGCATGAAGCCCTTCAGGTAGACGGCTTCAAAATCCCTTTACTACATCCAGCAAGCATCCTTCATGTCTGCTCTTCAGAAGCTTTGCGGTTTGGAGGGGGTGTGGGGGTGCAACTCCCGCAGCAGCAGGCTACAATCCTGTTGGGTTACAGGCACAGTTATTTACCATCTCCAAACAGGCCTTTTACTGTGAGAAAATCGTGAGAGCGAGGAAAAGGGGAAGTCATTTGGGCCAATTATCTCTGGCTGCTGTGGAAAGTTCGGAGACTATAGCAGCCACAGCCAGAAACAATATTTTTCTCAAGGGGCAGATTCTCTGTTAGAGTCAAAGCCATCAACTCCTGCAAACGTGGCCTGCGTAGTAACCAAGCACTTTATAGTCAGCCAAGATACCGTGAGGCATAAAGTTTTAAAGCTGGGGACCGCTCGGGGAAGCAGGGACTCAAGCCATTGAGCGCATCTCACACTAATCTTATAAACAAGGGCTCAAAGGCTCCAGGTCAGAAGCCTGTGGTCCTTTTCTCAACCTCATCTCCTACCGCCCATTGAAGGAACTCTCTAGAGAGCTGCTTTGTTCTTAAGATGAAGTGAAGATAGAACTGTAGACAATTTTAACCGTGTGTGTGTGTGTGTGTGTGTGTGTGTGTGTAATAGTGTGCAAGAGGGAAAACAAAAACGATTTGAGAGAGAAGGGTATGTGTGATCTTTTACCAAGAGAGGGGGCGCCCTCTGAGCGCGAATTTTTCTTGTAGCTTTTATTATTATTATTATTATTATTATTATTGTTGTTGTTGTTGTTGTTGTTGTTGTTGTTGTTGTTGTTAGGAAATAAAATAAGCCAACCCTAACTGGCTTCTGACTATACAAACCACCTTGGGTCTATCCTAAGAAAACATTTGGCTCTATAGAGCTGGCGAAACTTGGCTCTGCCCATTTGCCCCCTCCCCCCCATCTCACCCCACCACACTGAAAACTTGACCCCTCCCTCCTGCGTCGTCACCACAGCTTCCCAGCATGCCTCCTCATTTCCTCCTTCTCTGAAAAGCTCCTGGCTACAGGTCAGAGTCCTTTCGCATTTCAACCTTCTGGCTTCTGAATCCCAGAATCTTGCACAGTCCAGGACTAGAGCTCACGTACTATCTGTTATTTTAGCTCGCCTTGCTGTCTGGACTGTGGAGCCCCCAGACGGTAATCACTCATTACCCACTCCAGGTCAGGCCCAACAGTCCATCCGCCCACTTGTGCGTTCACAAATCGGTTGCACCGCTTGATTATGACTGAGGTGTTATCACAGGTGGTTGAGATTACTCAAGAGAGTCTAACATATATAGCTGCTTCTTCTTCTTCTTCTTCTTCTTCTTCTTCTTCTTCTTCTTCTTCTTCTTCTTTTTCTTCTTCTTCCTTCTTCTTCTTCTTCTTCTTTTCTTTCTTCTTCTCTTCTTCTTCTTCTTCTTTCTCTTCTTCTTCTTCTTCTTCTTCTTCTTCTCGTCTTTCTTCTTCTTCTTCTTTCTTCTTTTTTTTTTTTTTTTTTTGGCTTCTCTGCTGAGGTACTTGGAGCAGGCAATGTACTTGCATGCAAAAGACTGTATTGCAGCGTTGGACAAAGAACAGGATACGTAGGTGGGAATTCCAGTTCTGACACAAATATCTTGGGTGACCTTTGGTGAGCCACACACACTCTTGGTCTTCTCTTGCCTTTCTCTCTCTCTCCTGGGTTGAGAAACTCTCGGTGGAGTTTGCTTACAGGTGTTATTTCTTCTATAGATAAAAAGGGAATGTGAGAGATCGCCACACTTTTCAGGCTTCCCCTGACCGAAGTACAAAAGATGCCCGAGAAATATAGCTAACGGTTATTATATTATTATTATTATTAAATAATTTAATACTAATTATTATTATTTGATAATAATTATTATTTCACAGCTAATGGTTATTATTATTTTTTATCCAGCCATTCCCACCCTCAACCCCGCCCCAGATTTGTCCAACAATTCCTAACGAATTTACTGTAAGAACAGAATCAAAACCGGAAACGGTTTGCATTGAATTGGAGAGACGGTCACTTGGCGGAGTTCTTGCCGTGGAAAAATGAAGACCCAAGTTCAGATCCCCAGCGTTCATGTCTCCCATGCAGCAACATGTGCCTGTAAACGCAGTGTCGGGGAGACAGAGAGCGGGGTGCCTGGAGCTGACTGGCCAGCCATGCTACATGGATTAATAAGCTTCGGGCTCAATGAGAGACCCCTGCCTAGGAAAATAAGATGGAGGGTATTGAGGAAGATACCAGAAGATGACCTCTGGTCTCTACATGCAGGTATGTGCACCTGAGCCCCGCCCCACCATACAGCGGCTTTTGCTTCTAAATAAGTTAGCCTGTGTGGATGCAGCTTCTCTATGCATTGTCCCCAATGTGCTCTGAAACCAACAATGCTTTGCAATCCACTCTCCAATCAGGAACTCCAAATCCCACTGGGATTTGACAAAAAGCCAATGGGTACATTTTGTGTAAGGCTGGGAATAGAGATTACCCTTGGCAGTGGAAATCCAGGGGTGTCTGAGATGAAAGCTGTCATTCACTCCAGTTCAGCAATGTGAAACTGCTGCCCCTGAATATTGTATTGAGCTGCATACTGCACTATCTCCCGAGTCCTCTTTTGCAAGCAAATTCACTATTAGATCCACGTAGACAGGCACAGGTCATAAAGCAGGTATGTTCTGTTCAGCACTGTCACTAATGATCTTTTGTTTTCACTGAGAGAGCTAAGCTGTCATTTATAATCGGTTGTAACGTCTCTTTCCAGTCTTTCTAAAGCATCAGACATTCTTGGCTACTTATGTCTTCATCAACCCTTGTTGGATCTCCATAATTCACAGACTAGTAAAACATCTGCCACGGGGAGATCTCCATCATCCCAACACTGCCTGCCCTTCCCACTTCTGATGAGCTCCCAAGGTCAAGCCTCCTGGTGTTGCAGGCTTAGGCTCCAGTTGTTTGTAATGCACACACATACCTAATCCACTTGTCCTTTCCGGTCACCCACACATTCTTCCTACATGCTTTAGTTGTTACCCTTTGGGGACATTTTTGCATAGCCCCAGGTGCGATCCTGTCTCATACCTCCCTGTTTTAGTTCAGCTTGTGTGGGCATCTGCCTCGGTTTGTCTCCATTGCTCTTCCTATAGCTAGAGTCATCACTCTTGTCTGTGGTCTGTGGAAGAGATGATTTCTTATTATTTAACTTCCCGATGCCAGGAAATGGAAAGCCTTAACTCTCTCTCTCTATTTTTTTCCACTTGAAATCTAACTCTACTTTGAATAGACTGCTTTTTATTCCCACAAAACCATCAGTACACAGACATTGGTTTTCATCAACATGGAGCAGGGGTAGACATAACTGTTTAAGAAATGCAAAGTAGCCATAATAATCCATGAAGAGGTCACAGAAATCTGGGCTAAGACCCAAGTAAGAGCCAAAACACAGTAGACAACGGTCAGATAGTTAATGATGGGAAATAACATCCTTGTGGCTATTTGCCACCATGTGAGAGAGGTGTTTCTCCTTTGGATAGGAATGGAACATTCGAATGAGTTCTAGCGTGTGGGTGCTATGGGTGGGCCAGTTGTCTCACCTGTATTTTAAAATTCATGTAAGATACTGCTGTAGACCAAGAAGAGACTTTATACCCTGTGATCATATACAGGGGGAGGAGGTTCCCCTAAGTCACAGTCATAGGGGAGGGGAGTAGGGTGAAGGTGGGACAGAGGGAGGGAGGAATGGGAGGATAAAAGGGATGGGATAACAATTGAGATGTAATATGAATGAATTAATAAATAAATAAATTTTAAAAAGATACTGCTACAGAAAAAGAAAAGCACACGTACGGAACCTTGTAGTGTTTTAATGACCTTGTCAATTCCCCAGCTTGTTTTCTAAATATTACTTGTGTTTTCTGTTATTTCTTTTTCTCCTTTACAGCGGCTCGGCAGCAATGGGGGGCGTTGTGTGCAGCAATGGGGGGCGTGTGTGTTCTATGATAGCATCATATAGGCAGCAACGTAAACTTGACTTGTAGCTTCTTTTGGCTACAAGTCATTCCACACCGTAGGGATAACATAGCTTTCTGGTTGTATGAGCTTCTTTCTTGCAGCTCCCGTTGTTTCCTTACCTCTGTTCTGTTTACATAATTTTTGACTAAATTGCTTGCTGCTGCGGTCAAGGTACATTTCTACCTAATTGTTTAGAGAAATTAACATGATTTAACATTTTAACATAGTCTTGTGTACTGTACTCCTGGATGAGTGTTCACAATAGAGGTCAACACAGCAAGTGTTATTTTTCAATGCACAGCACTTCAAATCAGATGGTCCCTGCAAATGTCCTGAAGAGACAACCTCTGCTCTTGTTTTCTAGAAGTTTTTGTTCTTCTGCATACTCATTTAAGCAGTTGATTTCCCAGCTCAGAGTTCTCTAGAGTATGAAATATTGATGCCTAGCTTGTCTGATCTGCCAGAGATGTTAGAACTGAGACAGTTTGAATATGCCTATGTCCTTTTCTTTTCTACTGTCCATATGTTTCCAGTAGTCTGCCTTACTGATAAAATATCCAGTTGTCTGATAGCTACACAGTGAACTAATTTTGTGGAATGGGCACGGGCCACTATCTATAAGTAAGTCAGATGATACTTGTGAGCTTTAGTCAGCTCAATTATTCTTCTCTCTATACTGCTTTAAGTCATCCCAGCCAATGGTTTAACTTCAGTGGAGTTGAACTAGACTAACTTTCCATGACATATACTCAGTGTCAGACTATGTATCGTCGACCAGACATAGGAAGAACTAATGGGGTTCCCATAACTAGCTACCGTGATTCAGGCATGGTAGACATGATAGCATCAGTAGTTGTGCATTCATGTGAGCCACACCCTCCCTCTTCTAATAGCCTTCTGGGTAGTAATGACTTTGGAACAACCCTATGATATAAGTAAATCAGCATCTTACAGGCATAAAACGCTTTCACATGTCTGATGTGAAAGGCCTTATTGCAAGTGTACTGAGCTACAGTTGGCTTATGGGGTCTCATGCAGGTTTTTCTCTACTTCACATGTTGAGCTCCTAAAAATGAAGGCACCAGTAAAAACTGGTACCTGTCATTTGGCACCCATTTCCAGTGACAGTTGGTCCCCTATTTCCCTGAAGGTATGTGGAATTCCAGCTTTCAGAAAACAGCATACACTGAGAAGCAATCTCTAGGCAACCAGCAAATGGCAGCCGTGATATTACAGTGGCTATTTGATTTTCTATCCCTAAGAACATATGACTAATGTTTCCTGAAAGTGACTAATTATTTATTGTATGATGATCTGTGCCTCATTCGGGAACACATGTGGACACTGCAATAAAGAGCTCTGTCGTGCTGACACTCTCCTGAGGCTCGGAAGTGTTGAGTAAGTGGTCCCAATGATACAGGTTTGTAGACTAGAGACTGGCAAGGAAAGCAAAACGAAATCGCTCAGTTATCTCAACTTTTCTGATGCCAAAACCTTCCCACTGTGGCTCAATCTACAAGTGCAGGAAAAGGAGAAACAACAACTGAGATTTATCAATTGTGGTCTCCAATATGGTTCAACAAAGTCAGTTTAACAAACAAGCAATTTGTTTCTTTGTTTATATGGCAGTAAAAATGAGCTTGAATTACTCTCTGAAGGGCTAAGTTAATATAGTGGTCCAGGGTATTAGTTGTGTAGCCCAGGGTGTCCTGGAACTAGTTCTTGTAGACAAGGCTGGCCTTGAACTCACAGAGATCAGCCTGTCTCTACCTCCTAAATGCTAGGATTAAAGGTGTATACCACCACCTCCTGACCAGGATATTTTTTATAACATTCTCAAAGCTACTGGCAGGTTTTGATCTTAACCATTCTGATGGGTGTAAAGTGGAATATCAAAGTTGTTTTGATTTGCATTTCCATGATGACTAAGGATGTTGAACATTTCTTTAGGTGTTTCTCAGGCGTTAGAGATTCCTCTGTTGAGAATTCTCAGTTTAGCTATGCATCCCATTTTTAAATTGGATTTAAATTTGGTTTGTTGGTGTCTAATTGCTTGAGTTCTTTATATATTTTGGATATTTTCTCTAATTTCTCTCTCAGCCCATTTGTTGTTTGTATAAAAGAGGGCTTTCTCAGAAAAATTGGAATAGTTCTACAAGAAGACCCAACTATACCACCCCTGAGCATATACCCAAAAGATGCTCCACCATGCCACAAGGACATTTGTTCAACTATGTTTATAGCAGCTCTATTCATAATAGCAGAAACTGGAAACAACTCAGATGTCCCTTAACAAAGAATGGATAAAGGAAATGTGATACTAGGAGGACTAGAAGGAGGGACATACAAGTCTGTGCATACAAGTACATACATGAAAATGGAATACTACTCAGCTGTTAAAAATAAGGAAGTCATGAAATTTGCAGTCAAATGGATGGAACTAAAAAATATCATCGTGACTGAGGTAACTAAGAACCAGAAAAACACACATGGTATGTACTCACTTATAAGTGGATATCAGCCATATAATTCAGAATAACCACACTACAATCCACAGACCCAAAGAAGCTAAATAACAAGGCGGGCCCAAGGGAGGATGCTTGAATCTCACTCAGATGGAGAAACAAAAGAGATATAGGGAGTGCGTGGGGAGGAACTGGGTGGGACAGGGGTGAGGAAAGAAATGAGGGTGGGGATCACGTGTGGGGAGAACAGGCATGGGAGGTGAGAGGGCTGGGAAGAAAAAAGGAAACTTATGGGGGCATCTCTGGGACAAGCTGGAGAGCACAGACGGAGTAGGCTTCTGGGAGAATATGCGGGTGGTTCCAGCTGAGACGCCTAGCAGCAGAAGATGTGGAGACTGAAGTGGCCACCTCCAATATCCAGGCAGGACTTACAGAGGAAGGAGGGAACACCAACCCACCCACAAAATCTTCAACCCAAAATTTACCTTGCCTACAGGAAGTGCAGGACTAAAGATGGAACAGAGATTGAGGGAACCCGCCAACCAATGACTGGCCCAAATTGAGACTTACCCAATGGGAGAAAGTCAGTGTCTGACACCACTAATGATACTCTGCTATGCTTACAGAAAGGAGCCTAGGAAAACTATCTGAGATGTCCCACCCACCAGGGGATCCAAACAGCTGCAGAGACCCACAGCCAAACATTAGGAGGAGCTCAGGGAATCTTGTGGAAGAGCTAGGGGAAGGAAAGAGGGACCCAGAGGGTACAAGAACCCTACAAGATCAACAGAGTCAACTAACCTAGCCCATGGGGGCTCACAGAGACTGAACAACTGACCAAAGAGTATGCATGGACTGGACTTAGGTCCCCTACACATATGTAGCTGATGGGCAGCTTGGTCTTCATGTGGACCGCCCCCCAGCAATTGCAGTGGAGGCTGTCTCTGACGTGGATGTAGTTGCCTGCCTTGGGATCACTTTCTCTAAGGGCCTGGGTGGAAGAGAATGCACATAGTTCCTGATGCAACTTGATGTGGGTTTTTATGGAGGAGGGATCCTCTTTTCTGAGGAGAAGGGAAAGGGACATTGGGGAAAGAGGGAGGGAGGGAGAGTGGGACCAAGAGGGGAGGAGAGAGGGGCCTGTGATTGAGATGTAAAGCGAACAAGTAAATAAATAAATAAATAAATAAATAAATAAATAAATAAATAAGAAAAAGTAACTGGTCCACAGACTTGTATGTCCTTCCTTCTATTCCTTCCTCCCTTCCTCCCTCCCTTCTTCCCTCTGCCCCTCCCTTCCTTCTTTGATGCTTTGACAAAAATTCATGGTTTTCCTCCTAAGATGACTTAGAATACTATCATAAAATTATCCATCATTTTAGATAATAAGAATATTAAAAATTGAAGACATTAGATTTTATATTTAAGATATCCAGACTCTTAGATATAGTCAACAATTTGAGCCCGACTGAGAGCAAAAACTTGCTCCCAAGGGCATGGTCTTCTGTGTACCTGTAGCCCAGTGACTCATGAGGCTTGTGTGGCAGGCTTACTGCAGCCCCGGCGTTCTAAGCCAGAGTACACTGTACAGGCCTGTAGTCTGCAGCAAGGATGGGCAGAGGGAACAAATCTGGGAACAGTTGCTATAGCTTACAGTAAAATAATACTATACCCTACAGTAAAATAATACTATATCCTACAGTAAAATAATACTATACCCTCCAGTAAAATAATACTATATCCTATAGTAAAATAGCAATACAATCTGTCCCTTGGGATTAGTCTGTTTTCTATCACTGTAATAAGATACCCAAGGAAATTAATTTAACGGAGCGACATTTTACTTTAGCTCATGACTTCAGAGATTTCTGCTCATTGTCACTTGCCCCACTGCTTCAGGTATAACTCCAAGCTCTGTGTGTGTGTGTGTGTTTGTGTGTGTGTGTGTGTGTGTGTGTGTGTATGTATTTGTGTGTGTAGAGTCTGCATTGTGACTGCTTGTGTGTGGAAGTCAGAGGACAACATTTGAGAGTCAATTCTCCTAGGTCACCAGGTTTTGCAGCAAGTCCTGTCACTCACTGAGCCATCTTGCTGTCCCTTAAAAGAATATTTCAACTAGAAGACGGCTTAGCATGCTGAGAGCTTCTGGAAACCTTCAGTGAGGAAAGGTTCATGTTACCATAGGGAGAGTGGAGAATAGATAATTCTAAGCATTTGAAGGGTCATTAAGTAAAAGAGGGAGTGGACTGACTTAGTATTTAAATGGGCAGCTCCTTGTCACTGGAAAGTGCTAGAAGATCATTTTTTGCCTCTTAATCAATCATTCTACTTTGGAATGCTGCATGGACTGCTCTAGGTGGCATTAGGCATTATGTTATCGTTCTAAGATTTACAAATTCCACCGTGAAGGCCTTTGTGTTTCTTGTTTTTTTTATTTATTATTTTTTCTTATTTTTTTCTTTTCTTTTCTTTTCTTTTTTTTTGGCCTTTGTGTTTCTAACTGCTGTAAAAATCCTTCTGTTTCTGTCTCAATACGTGTGCACGGAGTGCTAAGCCCTTGAAATGTTGAGTTGCAGCACTGAAGATGACAGACAAGGCCTGTTTCTTTAAGGAAAGAGCTTAACCAATAACGCAACCACACTTATCACTGTCTTCTTCATCTGCTTAACAGTGCCTGCCATCTGATTTATCATAAAGTATTTTTTATTTTGTTCTTAAATTTTTAAAATTAATTTATTCATATTACATCTCAATTGTTAGCCCTTCCCCTGTTTCCTCCCATTCTTCCCTCCCTCCCATTTCTCCCCTTCTCCCCTCCCCTATGTCTGTGACTGAGGGAGACCTCCTCCCCCTATATATGCTCTCAGAATATCAAGTCTCTTCTTGGTAACTAGCTATCCTTCCTCTGAGTGCCACCAGGTCTCCCCATCCGGGGGACATGGTCAGAAAAGGGGCACCAGAGTTTGTCTGACTCTCACACGAACTCTTGTTCTTAAATTTTATTTTATGCCTATAGATGTTTTTGCCTGTATGTAAGTCTATATACCACTTGCACACCTTGTGCCTTCAGAGGCCAGAAGAGGGCAGCAGATCTCTTGGAAGTAGAATTACTAACAGCTGTGAGCCACAGTGTGCGTGCAGGGAATCAAAGCCTGGGTTACTTGAAAGAACAGTCAGTGCTCTTAATGGCTGAGCTGTCTCTCCAGCACCCCCAATCACTTTTGGTTTTAGTCTAATGAAAGCAAGCTCCGTGACAGGATGGACTTTGTTAATGTGTTTATGAGGAGGCTTCAGAGGAATGGGAGTACTATAAAGAAAAGCAAGTTGTAGTGAGATCTCACAGTCTGGATCACCTTAGACAAGCTCTAACAGGTTGTCCCTGGACTCATTCTGTGGCCTTGTAAGACCTGGAACTTCCAATTCTCTTTCCTCTACTCCCAGAGTGCTGGGAGTACAGACTCATGCTGCCATGCTTGGGTGGAACCCCTCTTAGCATGCCACGGCTAGAACCACTTTAGCTGGAATGCTTTTGGTGATTATCCTGACAGGACGACTTTTGTTGTTGTTGTTGTTGTTGTTGTTGTTGTTTTTTTTTTTTTTGAGACAGGGTCTTGGTACGTAGACAAGGCTTTCTTCCAATTCCTCATCCATCTGGCTTCAGGCTCCCATATACCACCACTGCATGCAGATTTATGATTCCGCCCTCCCCCCTCCCAGATCGTCAACACTGAGCATCCCAGGGTGAGCCTGAGAAGTAAGCATCTCAACAAGCTTCCCAGTAACGTGGATGCACTCTGCAGTTCGGGGACTGCGGGCTTGCAGACTGAAGGGCTGCATCATATAAATGAGAAGGCGAGTGATGAGTTTATGGGTGATGTGCCTTTGGGTGCACACACACACACACACACACACACACACACACACACACACACACACACACACACACACGTGCATTTATGTCTGAGTTTAACACCAAAGGATATGCATTCGCAGGAGATGAACACAATCACATAGCCTCTAGGTAGGAATGAACTATTTAGCCACAGAGTCGAATGATTGGGCTGTGTTTTCAGAAAGATTCCCCCAGCTGCTGGGAAGCAGTTTTGTCTTTCTGAAACCCCTGTCTTGTGGTGGAGAGAGACCACATGTGGAGAAGAGTGTGTACTTTTGGATCAAATAAACTCAAGCCTCTGTGTGTTTAAGTGCATATACATGTGGGTGTGTCCACGTGTGAGGTCAGGGGACCTTTCTCAGGTGCCACCTATTTTTAAAACATAGTGTCTCTCACTGGGCCAAAACTCACAAAGTAGGCTAGGCCGGATGGCTGTTAACCTCCAGAGGTTGGCCTCCCTCTTCTTCCTCTGCAATAGGAGTACAAGTGAGTGGCACCAAGCTGAGTTGTCTTTTAGACATGGGCTCAGGGGACAGAACTCAAGTCTTTGCCTCAAAAGCACTTTACTGAGACTGACCCATCTCTTGGGTGCCTGGAGAAGACTGTTATTAACTATATGAGTGCATGCAATGAGAAAGCCTCTCTCAGAGAGAACAGTGTGCTTCTCCTTGGCTTTTTAGAAGGATTGACCACTTTAATTCACGTGAAATACCTGGGGTCCACCATGCTGGGGAGGCCGGCTTCTGATGGCTTGTCCTCAGGCTGCCTCTGCTGGACATGGCAAACTGGTGAGTGAATCTCCTCGGGCTGCCTCTGCTGGGCATGGCAAACTGGTGAGTGAATCCCGAACCTGGCCACAGATCAAAGTCCCAGAGCAATGCCTGGAGAGACCTTGAGTGAGACAGGGCCCCTTAAAAGTAGCTTCAGGGAAGAGAAGAAAGTAGTGAGACCACATGAATTATTTACATGCAGACTGGCTTTGTCATCAGGGAGCCCAGCCTGGCGGCCAACTATTCAATAAGGCATTTCTCAAAGAGCAGTACAAATCACTTTAGCTCCAGCGATGAAGTTTTCCATGTGTTCGCCCTTGCTTTCTCTCCTTCTCTGTGGGCACTTGCTCCTAACTGAACAGAACAACAACAACAACAAAAAAACCATCCATGCTGGGGGTTTGTCAGTGGCAGAACGATTCCTTAACATGTCTGAGGCCTTGCATCCAATCTGTAGCATCAAACCCCAACAAACCATGGGCATGGGCATTCTGGGCTTTTCTTCTGGTCCCTTTTCCATCCTTCCTTCTGTTTTTCTTTTTGCTTCCCTCCTAATTTATATCTTAATCAATTAGCCTTTCAGAGTGGGGCCTGTTTTCCATTTTCCTGTTACTGGAACTGAATGATGCTTTGGGGGGTAAGGTCTGTGCTCTCCCGTCAGCAGCCTGTTCTTCCTCCCACTCTCACTCTTTGCTGTGTCCTGTCAGTTCTCATTCAGCTTAAGTGTCTGAGTATCTGTCCTCTTCTCTTTATAGCAGCCTTTAATGTTCACTGTGACCGTCTTCCGGCCGGTTCGAATGAACAGGGAAATAGATCCAGGATCAACCCCGCCTTGCTGAGGCACTTGCGCATTCTACAAAGCATGAATAAATGCATCTAATACTCAAACTGACAAAATATCAAACGCTTACTATGCGCCTGGCTATAGCAATATGAAGTACACATTGGTGAATAAGATAGTTGGAATTTTAATACTGATTGAGACAGACAGCACGCACACAAGTACACGTAGAAGGATAGAGATACGTTCCATGAAGGAAACAGAGTATACTGACAGAGAAGAGGATACTGACAAAACACTTAAGGAAGCCTTAAAATTTCTTGCCACTTACTGAGAAGAGGGACAACTTAGACAGGAGTGGTTATGTGAATATATCGAGAGTTCCGTTTTGAAAATTTTAATGTTGAGGCTCTGAGATGTACCCAACAGTACATATCAAGTATGTAGGCAACTTAAGCCTCTGATGCTTAGAAAGAAGCATGCAGGACAGAAATGGGGTACACGTCTGTAGCCCCAGGACAGGAATGGGGTACACGTCTGTAGCCCCAGGACAGGAATGGGGTACACATCTGTAGCCCCAGGACAGGAATGGGGTACACATCTGTAGCCCCAGGACAGGAATGGGGTACACATCTGTAGCCCCAGGACAGGAATGGGGTTACACGTCTGTAGCCCCAGGACAGGAATGGGGTACACATCTGTAGCCCCAGGACAGGAATGGGGTACACATCTATAGCCCCAGGACAGGAATGGGGTACACGTCTGTAGCCCCAGGACAGGAATGGGGTACACATCTGTAGCCCCAGGACAGGAATGGGGTTACACGTCTGTAGCCCCAGGACAGGAATGGGGTACACATCTGTAGCCCCAGGACAGGAATGGGGTACACATCTATAGCCCCAGGACAGGAATGGGGTACACGCCTGTAGCCCCAGGACAGGAATGGGGTACACGTCTGTAGCCCCAGGACAGGAATGGGGTACACATCTGTAGCCCCAGGACAGGAATGGGGTACACATCTGTAGCCCCAGCATTTAGGAGGCTGAGACACAGAAGGATTGCAAATTAAGGGCTAGCCTGGGTTATAGCGAGACTGTCTTTCGAAAAAAGAAAAGAATAAGACTATTCAATTTACAGCTTTATTAATACACGGGTTGTGCATCAGTTGGAAGGCCAACTGTGATGTAAGAAAATGAGTCCCCAAATCGAGTTAATCTAATAGGGATAAAACCTTTTTCCCCTTTCATGTAATATTTCAGAAGTGGGTCAGTGATTTCCCTAGAGTTAAAGCCATTGCATAGGGTCATGCAGTGATTTAGGCAGCTTTAATCTTATTTCTCACCCCTTTCAGTAGTATTGTTCTTAGTGTGTTTAAAATTGCTTCATTAGCTCCAGCGATGTATTTTGTAATCCAGGAAAAAATGGTACCTTCTTTAAAGGATGTAGCCCAGAGGTTTTACACGTTCCTTAGCTGCAGGAGAGGCTGCAAATTGAGTCTACAACAAGAAGACCCTGTGCCAATTGGTTTAGGTATCAACTCCACTGCTAAGGAAGGCTGACATAAAAAAAGCAGAGTTTCTGTCAATGATATAATGAGTCCAAGGGCTGGATTTTTCAAAAGCAAGTAGATCAACATTTGGAATAGTTACTTCTTTGCTCTGGAATGCTTAACAGATTGCACAGAAGGATTACTCTTTTAATAATCTCTTATTTATCAGTCGGATGCCAATGACATTTTTCCATTTGTTGTAATAAAAAAAAAAATGTCCCCAGTCACTGATAAATGTCTTTTAGAGGATAAATCTCATTACTGCTTGTGGGAGTTAGCTTTAATTAACAAAATTAAAACTAAATTGTAGAAAAGTAAGATCATCAGGGAAGAGAGTTTTGATCAAAAATTGTCAGTATTAGATTATCCTGTGGTCATGTCTACGCAGGATTGTCTTAATTGATGTAGGTAGCACTCTTATACAGTCAGGTAGTCCTGGATTGTATGAGAGGAGAAATTGAGCTGAGTACAAGCAAGTGAGTAAACGGTCATACCTTTTTTTCTTTTTGCTCTTGAGTTTGGATGTCATACAACTTAGGTGTGTCAACCTTCTGCTACTGTGACGTCCCTACAGTGATGGATTGTAACTAAGCTGTGGGCTGAAATAAACCCTTTCCTCTTTAAGTTGATTTTTGTCAGGGTATTCTATCACAGCAACAGAACAAAAGCAGAACACCATGGAGACCCACTGGGCTACATAATGGGAGATGATGACCAGGGCAATGAGGACATGGCAGAGGAACTTAAAGGAGTTAGAACACATAAAGACTGGATAGAAGGGGAGCAGAGAAGAGGGGGAGAGTGAGTGGAGGAGACGGGAAAGGGAGTAGCTAAGAGTATTTAATGAAAGCCAGGACTAAAGATCATCTAAACAATATAGGTGGGTGTTTTTATAAGGTGGTGACAGTTGGCCATGCTCAGTATTACCGTGAAATGAACTCCGTTGAGCACAGAAAAACATTCACTACGTTTGGCAACTCTGAAATTGCCAGTGACCTAGATAAGAATGTTTTCTGTGGGGCTGGAGAGATGACTCGGTGGGTGAGGACTTCTGCTCGCTGTGCAGGTGTGAGGGTCCCCAGTACCCATGTAGAATGCTGGAGGTGGCCATGCACATGACCCTAGAGGAGGGCAGAGACATTTCCAGCTCCATTTCAAGGGATTAAAGTGGAAAGCACTATGGAAAGATATTCAATGCCCTCCTTCGCTCTCCGCATGTATGTTTCCCACCAACATGTATGCATACACTACACACACACACACACACACACACACACACACACACACACACATGAGAGTTAGAGTTTAGAGATAGAGAGAGAGAGAGAGAGAGGAGAGAGAGAGAGATTGAGAGAGAGAAGAGAGAGAGAGAGAGAGAGAGAGAGAGAGAGAGAGAGAGAGAGAGAGAGAGAGAGAGAGAGAGACTTATGATCTGGGACTGAAGAAGATCGAATGGTCAAAGTCTCAGGAGATGGGACTCCAAGAGCTGGTAGAGAGTTGGCGGTCCAGATAAGAAGGGCCACCTGGGTGACCGGTAAGAAGAAATGAAAGAAGGGTGCGGTTGGGTCCTTGGGTTTGCTGATGGGAGTATAAAGGGCTTCTCCTGGCCTGACAACTGGAATGGGCTACTAGGCCAATGGTGGCAGGTGAGGTAAGAGAGCAGCTGTGGCGTTGTGTGTTTGAGGACGGTGAGGGATGAAGACGTGTGGGCAGTGTTCAGATTGAAGTCAAGCGTGGAGCCTGGAATCAGCCTCCTTAGGACCAATTTGCTTAGAAATCTAAGGTGCAGCAGCCAGCACCAAGTGGAGAAGATGTCTTAAAGGAGGGGATCTGGGAGATGGAGGAGGGGACAGGTGGAACCAAGACCACCCAGTGCCACATGCCAGGTCTTCTAGAAGGAAATTCCGAGATAGGGTTTGAGGTACAATGCATGTCTTAGAGACTAATACATAAGGGAGCAAGGAGATGATGACTTTGGAACGGTTAGAGGATGGTGGTGGAGGAGCGATGTTTTTAATAGTTGCCCTGACACTTTGAACATGTGTTCCCTAAAAAGCACACGGTGGACTGACCTCATTGGTCTCTTTCTAAAGCGTGAGATATGCTTAGCTTTATTCTAACTTTGAATCCCGTACATTTGTTCCTCAGTTTCAATGTGTAGCTGTTGACCCCATCGACTTTAGCCAATACAATCATTCGTTGTACGGCAATACCTTGCTTTTATCAACCTCTTCTTTCATCTTTTTCCCCTAGGTGTTGGCATGAGCCAAGCCTGCAGATCTTGTTCCTTTATTTTCACTCTTGCAGGGGGATAAGGTGAGAACAGGAATCTAGGGGGCGGATGGACACTTTGCCAGCTCTTAGCAAGCAGTGCCCTGCTGCTTTCTGGCACACTTTCCACTCGCAGGGAGATAGCTTTCTACACTCTACACCATGGTATCTTCTCAATATTCTTTTTCCTCCAGGAGATTTGACTATTTTGATTCCCTCAAGCACTAGCTCATGTTTCATTGCTGGAAAGCGACAGGAGATCTAGTTTATCTTGGAGAATTTCTACATAGTATTGTATCCAGAGATATTTTCTTCTGGTTCTTGGCCATGTTAAAGATGCTCCTTTGGGCTGAGGTCTAAAATCTTTCTTACACTTTGCATAAAGTAACAAGCTAATCTGTAGTTTCATGTTTTATTTTTTGGTGTGTGTGTGTGTGTGTGTGTGTGTGTGTGTGTGTGCGCGTGCGCGCGCGAGTGTGTGTTCTAGAATCTCTGATCCCCTTCTAGCTCTTTTGTGGTTTATATTTTCCATTTTGTTATCCCACGTGGTTTCTTCAGGTCTCTTCATCACCTCCTTGTTCCCAGTCATTCGCTATTTTCTCAGTGGTCAGCAGTCTGCCTTTGGCCCACCTGTCACACATGTACATATGTGCAGAGCTTAATAACTATTCCTGCATCAGGGTTTGTAGGTGTTTCTTTTAAAGAATACCTTTTCTTTTAAAAAAACATTATTATTAAAATATTGCAAAGAATATGATGTCTGTAACACACTGTTAACTAGACCCCAAAACTATTTTTTTTCTTAAATACATTTTTTAGTGTGGTGTAGTGTCATGTGGTAGTGCTGGTGGTGCATGTGGATGGACCAGAAGCCAGGGAAATGTGTTGCTTGGCTTTCTGCATCACTCTCTACCTTATTTCTTTGAGGCAGAGTCTCTCACTGAACTTGGTGAACCTGCAGCCAGGCAGACTGGCCAGTGAACCCCTGAGTGGTACTTGTTTCAGGCTGGGGTTCCAGGCATGTGCAGCCATGTCTGTTATTTGCACAGGCACTGGGACTCTTTTGAACTCAGGTTCTTATTTTTGCCCAGCAAGTGCTCTTACCCACTAAACTCTATGTATCTCTAACCCTTATTTTTCCTGAAATGTCTTTGAAATGTTTAAGTAATATTCTTTTTTTTTTTTTTTTTGAGACAGGGTTTCTTTGTGTAGCCTTGACTATCCTGGACTCCCTTTGTAGACCAAGTAGGCCTTGAACTCATCATGATCCTCTCCCTCCCGAGTGCAAGGATTAAAGGTGTACACCACCATGCCTGGCTTGAGTAATATTATGTTTATGTTCTTCTGTCTTTGAACACAAAAAGAAAAAAAAAAAAAAAAAGAAAGAGAAAAAAAAAAAAGAAAAAGAAAAAAGAAAAAAAAAAAAAAAACAACAACAACAAAAAAAACTATCTGAAAGTACCTGTCACATTTTTTTTTCTACTTATTTTTACCTGGCAGTTTTCCCTCATGTGGCTTCTTATGAGATGTCATTTCCTGTAGTAAACTCTCCCTTAGCGCAAGTGGAGTCACAGCGACACAGCACACAGCGTGTGTGCCTGCTTCCTTGCAGATCCATGTGACCTGGCTAATCGAGGGGGTGGGGTTACGCTAATTCTGGATGCCTTGTGTCATGTTTTCACTTTGTGTGCTCCACCAGCTGAAATGTGTTTGCGTAGAGCTAGCAAATTCTTATGATCTCAACTTCTAGTTTTGGCACCTGGCTGCTGGGTAGCTTTCTCACCAGACCCATGGTGGTGGTGGTGGTGGTGGTGGTGGTGGTGGTGGGTGGTGACGACTTACAAGTTTAATCACACAGGACGCTGGCACTTGTCACCAGGTTTAAGTAGGGAAAAATTGGTTCAGCACATTGTCTTGCAGGATCTTGAAATATGGCTTCCTGTTCCTGAGCTCTTTGCAGCAAACTTCCAGTCCTTCTGGAAAGTCTTTGATTTTTTCACCATTGTACCTTTCTACAGTTTCTGGGAAGTTGGCCTTCAGATTTAGTAGAAGAGATGCGTTAGGTTCCTACTGTGCTTTGGGGGCTGGGCATTTCCCCTTTGGTTGTAAGTCTTCTTTTGGTAATATTTTCTTCCGCATTTCTGTGTGCGTCTGATGTTAGGAAGTCCTCCACTCCACATCAGTTCCATCTTCCATGTCACAAGCAGTGCCTCTTACCTACTTATTCATTCACATTTTACACATGAGGAAATCAAAGCTGAGAAAGGATAAACGCATTATCCAACAGGTTGTCCACGGGGAACCAGTCATAGCCGGAACCAGAGGCTGAATCTGGTGCTGTTACGTTATAGAGCCTCTTCCCTCCACTACACTATAACACGCTGTCCCATTGGCTGGGAGAAAAGGCTCAGAGATGGCAATGAGCCTGAATTTATAGGACCCAGGTCAGAGGAAATAAGCAAGTGTCAGGGAAAGGGGAGTGTGTCATGATGGTAAGAAGGTGTTCGCCAGTGGCTAAACCAGCATTCTGTTTTCACGGGGTCCGTGCAGATAAAAGACCTCTGTGAGTTCTCAAGCTCAATAACTGACATAATGGGTAAGATTAATGGCTCACATTACTCATTATGAAAAAATATGTGAGATTGTGTGTATACTCTGGCTGTTGTGGTGGTAAGCCTGTAGGACATCAGACTATACTCTGGGTAGGAGAGCCATTTTCCCAGCACCTGGCCTCTATTGGAACTGATTTGAACAATGTAAACATGGGATTATCTGAAATTATATCATGGAAGATAAGCGGAGTTGCTCCTAGGAGTGCCTAGTACATCCCTCAGGTGGCCATCATCTTCAGGATGTTTGCCATCTGCTTCACCCTAAATAGCTCATTGGTTCCCACTGGGCTGCATTTGTGCCCAATGTGTAGATGAGAGCATTGGTGTTTGATGAGGCTGAACATTCTGCTTTATAAAATAAGTTACGGGTAAGCTCCAGGTCTGCCAGATTCCATCTGTTAACCACTTGACAGCTGTTTATTCTAAGCTTAAATATGGGCAAGAAATGCTTCTCAAGCACCCTTGTAAATAATATGATAAATGATGTGGGAAAGAGAAAGTGTGTGCGCACGCGCGCGCGCCTTAGGTTCATGTCGGGAGTTTTTTTTAAATTATTCACAGATAAGTTTAATGTGCCTGACCACTTAGAACATCAGTGCACATTGCCACTAGTAGTTACTACACAAACCACATTCCCTCACCACAGAAGCAGCTTGAAATACTAACTCTAAACAACAGTCCTTCCATGTGTGTTGGGAGACACAAATATAAGAGAAAAATTTACAGACATCGCAGGTTAATGAGACAATCATTAGGGAAAACAAATATATAAAACCAAGCTATGGTGAAGGATTAAAATTTCTCCTGGCTCAGGGGGACGTCTCAGCCAGTAAACTACAGAAACAAGAGGAATCTTGGCACTCAACGGCCAGCCAGTGTAGCCAGTCGGTGAGCTCCAGGTTCCCCGACTTTTTAAAAAGTTGAAGTGCCAGTTTGATTGGATAGTCAGTACGCATATGAGAGTGGGAAGACTCCATGCTGTAAAACTACAGTTGAAGATATTAGCCGCATAATAACAATGGTGGCTAATACTTAACCTAACACACGCCAAATTCTGTCCTGGGGACTTGCAACTCACTTAATCAAGAAAAATTTTAACTTATAAGAGTTGACATTATTCTCACCCCTTTTAGAGATTGGTAAGCTGAGGTTCAAAAGGGTAAGTCGTCTATGGCAGTATGGAGTCAAGGCTGGTGGTGTTTGGTTCTGAAGCCCATTCTCCTGTTCACGGAACTACCATTTTTAGTTGCTCAGTACACGCTAATATGGCTACAAATTTGCTGGTGTGTGTGTGCGCGCGTGCGTGCATGCACACGTGCACAAGAGAGAGAGAGACAGAGTCTAGCTGGCACTCAAACCTCTGAGGGGGTTCTCCTATCTCCACCCCCATCTCTGCATGGGAACATGGGCACTACAGTTGCACACCACTGCATCTGGCTTTGCCCATGGAGCCATCTCTCCAGCCCCAGAAGCTGGTTTTGATCGACTGGTAATATTTTATTTCTTCCTTCTTATGCGTCAGATATATGTTGTCATTTCCTGAAGGCTAGAATTACCCCTAATTATCATTCTCACAGAAAAAGAAAAGAGTAAATTACTTTCTGCTGTAACATAGACCAAGTGATGATTATATTTCTCATGCGGCTTTAAGAGAATGGAGTCACCCACCTTAGAGTCTCATCATCCCCGAGGTTCTGATAACTGGGATGCTCTGCTTGACTTTCACAAAGGATTACCGACTTACGGTAACTGCACATCTGAGCTTGTCAGGAGTGGTTCTTAGTCATGTCCGTTGAGCAAGAAGAAGTTTTCACAGCACTGCCATTACTTTTGGGCTGTCAGCATTTGGATGGAAGTCATGTGATCCCTCTGCTGATGCCAGACCAGGGAAGGCATTGAAGCAGCTTCCAGGACCATCAGTTTAGGTGGGGTTGCTTTCTGCTATGCAGAGTATTTTATCCTAGAGTCCATGTCATTGGACTTCTCTAATTCTGATCCTCTATACTCTAGAAGTGTATATGTTAGGGATACGGCTTCTGCCCATGATTGCTGCTGTTCTGGCTGCTCCAGAGATCGTGACGTCAGGTACTTTTCTTGGCATCTGAAGGGATGAACTCAGGATGGAAAAATAGAAGGAGCTGTTCTCATCCATGAAGTCACCAGTTAGGGGAAAGGGAGGATCTGGAAATGACTCGGGGGAATCTCACCAAAATTGGAGTTATGTGTGAGTCATGTGAAGAGGGTCACAGTGAACTCTACCAGTAGAACATTCCTTAATGAAGTGTTTATAAACTCACCTTCTGCGAGGTATTTCTAGGCAGAGAAATTGTGTGGAAGACTTAGTAAAGTTTCACAAGCCAAAAAAAAAAAAAAAAAAAAAAAAAAATATTAGAATGTGAAACAACACATGTTGCATTACTTCATAAATTGGCATGCCTTGATTACTGAGGACTTGATGACTCTCTTATATGTAAAATATTTAAAAGATATTTGTTTAGTATCTTCCAAGTTCTGGAGTGTGGGGCATCAGCACTAGAGGGGAAGGACTAAGAAATATTCTCTAAGAAATATATGTTTGTTAACAATAGATGATGGGTTTGCGTAGATAACTCAACAGTTAGGAGCACTGGCTGTTCTTCAACAGTTTGATCCCCAGTACTTATGTGATGGTCAGTAAACATCTACAACTCCAGTTCCAAGGACCTGACACCCTCTTTTGGCCTCAAAAGGCACTGGGCACATACATGGTATACAGAGAAACATATAAGCAAAAATCCATATGCATAAAATAAGAATAATAAAATTTAAATGTATTCCTCTTTTTTAATTATGAAGATTCATTCTAGAAGGATGTCTTAGTAGTTTCTTTTCCTGTTGCCTTGATAAAGTGTCCTGACAAAATCAGCTGAAGGAAGGAAGGGTTCAAGGCTTACACTTTGAGGTTATAGTCCATGTGCTGGTCACAGCCAGGAAGAGCATGAAGAATGCTTGCACTTGGCTAATGTTCCTCTTTAATTATAGTCTAGGATCACTGTGTAGGAATGGTGCCACCCACAGAGGATGGGTCTTCTCACTTCAATGAATTCAATCAAAATAATACCCCCGTCCAGAGGCTGGTCTCCCCAGTGATTCAAGATCTTATGAAACTGACAGTGGAGACTATCACAAAGGAGACAGTGAAGAAGAGAGATGAACACAGAAGAGGAGACAGTAAGAAAAACATGGCCAGGGTCTCATGGAGTCGATGAACTATTTCTGCCTGAGGTCAGTTTTGAAGTTTGGTGTGTTGCTCTTAAAATGAAAGAAAGAAAGAAAAAAGAAAAGAAAAAGAAAGAAAACTCACACAAAACAAACAAACAAGCCCAAAACAAAAATCAAAACACTCTCTGTCCAGATATAGGCAACAGCAGAAGTTGTCAGGTATGGAAGTTGTCACATTAATGATGCTAACACAAGAATTAGAAAGACCAACAGTCAACAACCTTTAATGCTAATGCACTTTTCATAGTAGAGTCAGACTTTGAGACCCAGGCTTCATTAAAATGTTTATTTTCTGGTCTATAGAGTTGAGTCCAGGACAGCCAAGGATACACAGAGAGACCCTATCTCGGGAAAAAAAAAAGTTTACTTTCCTGAGGAAATCACAGAACATTTGTTGGGTTTGGACTTCCACAGGGCAGGGCAAAAGTGTAAGGAAGTCAACGTAATCACTTTTCTTTCTTTCTTTCTTTCTTCTTTCTGTTTTTTGAGACAGGATTTCTCTATGTAGCCTTGGCTATCCTGGACTCACTTTGTAGACCAGTCTGGGCTTGAATTCACAAAGATCCCCCTGCCTCTGCCTCCTGAGTGCTGGGATTACAGGAATTGCCACTGGCCCTGGGCTCAAGGTAATCATTTCTAAAGCACTGAGCCAGTGAGACCTTGGTGGCCTCTGGGTGAGATTGTTCCTCACAGTAGAGAGACCTTCTACCATAGTCACTGTGGGTGAGACTTAGAAAAAAGGTAGGAGTCAGGATGGACAATGGCTCGTCAATTAGGAGCGCTTGCTACGCTTGCAGAGGGCCCGATGACGGTTTCCAATACCAATGCCAGGAGACTCAGGACCACCGGTAACTCCAGCTCAAGGAACTTGTACATCGTCTTCTAGACTTTTCAAACATCTGCCTTCATGTGGATGTGCCCACATACATATACGTAATTTAAAATAAAAGTAATATTAGAAAAAATGTGAAAAGATAGAGGGAAACAGAAAGAGAAAATATGGGTAAGTAAAAATAAGAAAAAGTGTGTGATTGATGCTTCATTTGAGGAGTTACACTCCCTTGTTACACCCAAATGAGAAGTGACCGTCCATCTAGTCTTCTTTAGTTAGCTAAGAACATCCCTTGGTTCTCATGACTCATATAGGACACTGTAGAATGTTTAACTCTCCAGCCCTTCCACCTATGAACTCTGAGATAAGTGGTGCTGGGGGTTGGAAGCTGGGCTAGACCACATTATCTTGCTTTATCTACCTTTCAGATGGATAGCCCCCAAAAATCCTATAAAGAGTCCCCAATGCAAGCACACTGTGCATTTCTGTTGCTATGGTTAATTTTGTTGGTTTGTTTTGTAAACTTGACACAAGGCAGAGTTATCAGGGAAGAGGAACCTTGAATGGGCTGGAGAGATGGCTCAGTGGGTAAGAGCACCATCGCCTGCTCTTCCAGAGGTCCTGTTGCCCCTGATTCAGTTCCTGCCTCTAGGCTCCTGCCTTGAGTTCTTATCCTGACTCCCCTCAGGAGGGACCATATGCTGTATGAAGAGATGAACTCTTCTCCAAGTTGCTTTCGGTCAGTGCTTTACCACAGTATTAGAAACCAAATTAATGTGTCTACCAAGTTGCTGCCTGCGACAGCAGAAGGGACTGAGGTATGAAATCCACTTGCCCACACTGGTGAGGAGCCACCAAGCTGGGAAAGGAACAGTGAGACACCTCTACCAAATATTAACCTCCTGTCCTTTGCGGGTATGGCGTTAATTAAGAGGTTCATAGCTGCTGAGTTTCCTGAGTGCAGAGGGAGAGCAGCTTCCTTGGTTCTTGTTTGGGTTGGGAGGTAAAAAGGAAGGAGGGCTTCACAAAGGGAGGTGGGAAGTGTCCGGAAAGAGCTCAAGGGAGGAGAAAAACCAAACAGGTTTCTTGGAAATGAAACTGCTTTCCCAGGAGAGCAGCCTGATGTGATAAGCACAGAGTAACAAGGAGCAGACAGCTCACATTTCCCTGGATGTAGGAAGCCAGACAACAAGTGGGTCTTGGCTATTCCCAGATCACTATATCAGACCAAGTCTTTCCTCCGGCCCTGGGTGGGAAATCTTGCATGAAAAAACTCCCCACTGATTCTTTGGCAAAGAGGTCCTGTGTGAGAAGTGAGCAAGCCTTCATCGCTCCACTCCCAGCTATGGTCACCGCAGGGGCAAGTAGCCCCTCAGTCCACTGCTTCCTTCTCCCACCTCTGTCCTCTCTTCAGTTGCTTCCCCAGAAAAATATCCCCTGCCTCCCCCGACCCCCACTCCAGAGAGAACTGGCCTCCTGCTTGCACTTGTTTTCTTGCTGTGCAGAGAGCTTGTCTCATTTTGAGGTGTGAGGTAAGTGGGGGTCTCTCCCATGTCTCACAGCTCACCATAAGATAGCCTGGTTCAAAGAAATCCATGATGGTATACAACATCCAATCAAGAGTCCCCTCCCCCTTTATCCCAATCCTACCTCCTCCTAAGCAGGCTCTACAGAACTTCTGGCAGCTTGCACCCAAACCACAGTCTGAAGTCTTGCATCACCAAATGACTGTCCCTTCTGAAACCTGGCAGGGACTGTGTGTTTCTGTGCCAGCTGGAAAGGGGAAGAGGCAGGTCTCTAAGAAGAATATGAGACCTTGCTCCCAGCAGAGAGGCCCTTGCATCTGTCTGGAGGAACTGGGCTCAGTACTGCTTAATCCCTGACTCCTCCTTTCTTGTGGTGACAGCAGGAGGGGCCACCCCAAGGCAGAGGTACTTCTGGGAAGATGAACAAGTGATGATTCGAAAAAGGAAGAGACTGCTCTGGGTCCCCGCTCTCCTCACCTCTCTCTTCCCCTACCCCCACCCCCACCCCCTGCCCTTAGCAGCTGGAGTCTAGACATTGATCCCTTCATGGCTTTCTTCCCTCTATCCAAATAGCTATTAGCTTTCACACGCTACATCCAATTTGATGGAACGCGAGCCCTCCCTTCCTTTAATCGCGCTGCAGCCGAGCACAGCAATAGTGGTTGAGTTTGAGATTGTGTGTATAGACGGGGCTTATGTGATCTGCGTGCTGCGGTGGCTGTTGAAAGTGTCAAAGACACGACAGGTGGAGAACGGAACATGACCTCGTTTCAAAATGGCTTGGCTTAGGTTTAGCAAGGTGCTCAAATGACCACAAACTAATACTGAAGGTATGCGGGTACAAAGTAACCTACATACTTAATTTATAAAAGAAAAACAATTTTGGTGTGTGTGTGTGTGTGTGTGTGTGTGTGTGTGTGTGTGTGTGTGTGTTATATGTGAGCAGTATATTGGCATGTGTACTTATGGGTATGTGCATGTGTGTGTGGAGGCCAGAGGAGGATGTAGTATTTACTGCTATCCCCGGGACCCATGTGAAACTGCCTATGGTGGTGCTTGTCTGTAATCTAAGGGCTCCTACAGTAAGATGAGACGTGGAGGCAGGAGGACCCCTGGAAGCTCAAGGACCAACTAGTCTGGTTAACAAAGTGCCGACCCTATCTCCGACAAGAGAAAGATGAAAAAGGATACCAGGGGGCTAGCTTCTGCGGGCCACACATACACTCTGTGACCCACATGCACCCACATTCATACACATAAATATGGACACACACATACACACACACACACAGATACACACAGACACACAGACACAGACACACACACACACACACACACACACACACACACACACACTGGGGGCAGGGAGTATACGCACCAGGCACTAAGGAACTCATGAGCCTCTGAACATATATAGTTGAGTCGATACTTTCTTACATCCTGCCTGGATCTCAGCACCCCTCAGATCCATCTCAGAGTTTCTGAAAGGGCATCTCACCTTTGCTTGCTTTTCCTCTGCTCCCCTCTCCCCTATGATGGGCACTGTTCTGTCAATGGAACCTCAAGGCCTCAGCACGGTGGCAGTTTCCTGGGTGAACACCAGTGTGCATGTGGAGAGCTACCCAGGCAGCCTTGTGTTCTCAGTGGATCAGGTACTTCTGATTCTGAGCCGAAGACAACTTCCTAGTTGGCAGGTGAGTGCTACAGCAACGGCAGCAGGAGGAGGGTATATGGTAGCCCTACACTGGCTTGGCTGCATCTAAGCATTGCTCCATGCTTAGAACCATGCTGTACTTCCTAAACAGTGGCTCTTTCGGTCTCTGTTCTCTCCCTCCCCCCTCTCTCTCATACCAAATATAATATTTTGTATATAATATTCCCAGCCAATGTGATCTTTTAGGAATGATATCATTCTCTCTACTCTACACCCCCTCCCCTTGCTTGGATTCAAAATTATTTTTTTTGCTGGTTTAAAATATGACAAAGGGCTAATAGCCAAGATATATAAAGAACACAAGAATTTAAACACAACCAAAACAAATAGCCCAGTTGAAAAATGGGGTACAGATCTAAACAGAGAATTCTCAACAGAAGACTCTCGAATGTCTGAGAAACACTTAAAGAAATGCTCGGTGTCCTTAGTCATTAGGGAAATGCATCTTACACCAGTCAGAATGGCTAAGATAAGAAAACTTAAGTGAAAGCACACGCTGTCAAGGAACATGGAGAAAGGGGAACACTCTTCCGTTGTTGGTGGGATTGCAAACTTGTACATCCACTTTGGAAATCAATATGGCACTTTCTCAGAAAATTAGGAATAGTGCTACCTCAAGACCCAGCCATACCACTCCTGGGCATATACCTGAGAGGTGCTCCACCATACAACAAGCACATTTGCTCAACTATGTTCATAGCAGCCTTATTTGTAATAGTCAGAATATAAAAGCAACCTAGATGTCCCTCAACTGAAGAATGGATAAAGAAACTATGGTACATTTACACGATGGAATACTACTCAGCTATTATAAATAAGGAAATCTTGAAATTTGCAGGCAAATGGCTGGAACTAGAAACGATCATCCTGAGTGAGGTAAGCCAGACCCCAAAACACATGTATGGTATATACTCACTTACAAGTGGATGTTAGTCCAACATAGATATCCTCTGAGAGACTCCACCCAGCATGGGATCAGGACAGATGCGGGGACTCGCTGCTGGATTCTGGGTGCAACAATGAGAGTGGTATGGAACAATGGGGCGATGGAAGGATCCAGAGGGTTCAGGAGCCCTACAAGGAGACCATCAAGGCTGGTGGATCTGGACCCAGGGTGGCACGCACCAACCAAGAACGATGCATGCAGCAAACCTAGATCCCCTGTTTAGATCTAGCCAATGGACAGCACATTCTCCACAGCTGTGGGGAAAGTGGGGACAGCCTCTGATATGAATTGTGGTGGCCCCCAGTTTGATTATTTCCCCTTAGTGAGGAAGCCTGGCGGCACTCAGGGGCAGGGGAAGCAGGCTATCCGCATGAGACCTGATCTGCTGTGGTCATATGGTGGGGGAACAGGTCAGAGGTCTAGGGGAGGGGAGTAGAGTGGAAGAGGGAAAGAGGGTGGGAATGGGAAGTGAGGGGATGACATTCAGGATGTAATCTGAATACATTATAATAAATTAAAATAAAAAACTGTGCATTGCAGAACCCTCGCTGTGACCCACCTGAGTTGGAAGGAGAGTCCTTCCTTATGAGAGTAGGATGGCGTGTTCTGATGCTGAAGATCTGAATTGAACCCAGTTCCAAAGAGGGACAGGTGGTGACAGCAGAGGCTGCTCGCAATAGCCAGATAGGAGGCCAGGGAATCACCATCATGGTTGGATGTGTTCACAGAACTCAGGTATAGAGACCCTTGCCTCCAGGAGCAATGTAGTTATATGATGGGGCCTTTGCATGGGGTGGCTGGCCTTAAGAAAAGACCTCCTGTGAGGACTTTGCTCTTGCACTAAGTGGGGAAGGTACAGTGACAAGATGGTCACTGTGATGGTGGTAGTTCTTGGACTTTCTAACTCCGTGAACTGTGAGATATAAAATTATGTTGCTTATAATACCTGAGTTGATGGTAGTATATCAGCCAGAGCATATTAAGATAAATATGACTGGGGCTGGAGAGATGGCTCAGAGGTTAAGGGCACTGACTGGTCCTCCAGAGGTCCTGAGTTCAATTCCCAGCAACCTCATGATAGCTCACAACCATCTATAATGTGATCTGATGCCCTCTTCTGGCCTGCAGAGGTACACACAGGCAGAGCACTGTATACATAGTAAATAAATAAATAAATCTTAAAAAAAAAAAAAAAAGATAAACGTGACTGACCCTAAATTCTAGTTTGAGACATGTTTTCAGATAAGACCCCATGCTGCCATGTACATCCAGCAAGAATATTCTGAGGCAGTGAGTCCTGCATCCAAGAACAATATAAATCGATTCATTTAACATTTTTTTCTGTTTTTTCTTTTTTCATTCATTTATTATTAGTTGAACTTTTACTGTAAGTAAGCTTGCTGCCTTGCTACAGCCGCCCTTGCCGATCCCTCCCCACTACAGATTTTAATCTTTTAGGGATGAAAGGCAGTAATCAGTCAACTAGGTTAATGCGTAACTAAAAATTGCTGTAGTAAGAATGACGGTGGTGGGGGCTGGAGAGATGGCTCGGTCGCTAAGAGCGCCACCTGCTCTTCCAAAGGTCCTGAGTTCAATTCCCAGCAACCACAAGGTGGCTCACATCCATCTGTAATGTGATCTGATGTCCTCTTCTGGCCTGCAGATGTACATGCAGACAGAACACTGTATATATAATAAATAAATCTAAAAAAAAAAAAAAAAAAGAACGACGGTGGTGTAAATAAGTATTTACTGAATACTTGTTTGTGCAAGATATTGTATGACCCTTAAAATAGATTGAAGTGGGAAATTTCATTTTTCGAATTTTCCGAATAAAACTAAAGCTCAGCTTACCTAAGTTTTCTATTTGCTATGTTTACTGAGGTGCTAAGTAGAAAACCTGGATGTTAACCGCCAGCCTCCTTTCCCAGCTGGAGATGGTACCGTGATTATTGCGTTCAATGAATATCAATTTCTTGGAGCTGTAGTCTACGGAGTTATAACACCATGTGACAGCTCCAGAGTGCTTCAGAGTGGGGAGGTCAAGGTAGGCTTCTCGGGAGAAATGGTGTTTCAACTGAGACAGGAGGGAGAGGAGGTTAAGTGGAGAATGGGCTGGGAACCGGAAGTGCGATGCACGCAGAGGCAACAGCTGATGGGGTGGGGCGGGCCCGAGTTGGGCAGCAGTTTGATGCTCTGGGAACAGGGAGAGAAAGTTCAGAGCCGTGGCTCATCTTTTAGGTTGAGGTTGGAGGCAGCCATCCTGTGAGTCATGAGGAGGAGTGCTGATGAGGGACAACAGATTTTGCTCCTACTGTGCCAGGGTTGGCCCATCGCCAGGCCTCATTTTTTTTTCCTACAAGGTTTCTTTCTGTTTGAACTGAAGATTGCTAACATGTTATGCTTTTCTCATCACTCGGCTTAAAAAGTCCATCTGCCTACTTAGTATGCTTTAGATGAGGATGAAACTCCTACTCCACACGGGCTGGCGCCTCCCTGCTCTCTGGCTGGCCTTTTCACCCTGTTCTTGGCTTCTCTCTGTGTTCCAAAATTATGCGGAACATTGTTGAAATCCTCTGGGCTCTTCCACAGCCTCTGCCTGAGCAAATGACCCTTCCCCAGTTCCTGTGCTCAAAATTATTGATGTTCGAGGTGAAGCCTAAATGATGGAAGGAGCCAGACACGGAAGACAATGGGAGGAATTCTATGGACGGAGGAGTATAAACTCAAAGGTCACAGTGGGCTGAGAATAAGCACAGAATTTATGAAGGGCTGAGGAAGAAGCCACGGGGGTCGCGTATCAGAAATGCACATTACAATTCAAAGCAATAGCAAAATAACAATTATGAAGTAGCAACGAAACGATTTTATAGTTTGGGCTCACCACAAAATGAGGCGCTGTATTAAAGGGCCGTGGCATTAGGGCGGTTGAGAACCGCTGTTCTAGCTCGTGCAGAATAAAGCTCAGTCATCTTTTAGTGATGTCTTGGCAATAAAATGAAGACGCACAACTCAGAAATTCATAAGGAACGTCCAGCTGCCAGGGCACATTCCGGTATCTGCTTCTGCTGATTTGTCACCACTCCATCAGTTACTGGCATTTCCACTTCTTTTCCTGTCTAGGGTCCCTGGCTGACTTAGCATTTGTGCTCCGCCCTTGCCACCAGCATGGCACCACTGAAGTCAAGTATCTGTGTGGAGCTGCATCTACAGCTGTTCTGCTATTTATGTTTTAGGTAAGGAAGCTGCTCCATTGGTTATCTTTTTGAACTTTTTTTTTTTTTTTGGTGTGTGTGTGTGGATTTCTGTATTACATGTTATTCTCACTGATGAGAAAGTCAGATGAGATGGATTTAAGAAGTTAACTATAAACCGTGATGGACACTATTTCCCTCTGAAGTCAGTGCCTCAGTTTCCAAAACAGCTGTCCAAATCTGAGATTTGGTATGGTAAGAATATGAGACCCACTAACACCAAGTCAGAACTCGTCCTTTCTAAGCCTCATCTGTGTTTGCAAATCTGAAAAGAATAGATAAAGTAATTGCTGACACCAATATCCGGTCAAAGGGTCTCAGGTTCTTGGGTCCCCCACATGAACTGAATAATCTCATCCATGCCCATGACAAGATGTGTGGTAGTGTCTATTTTTAAAAAATATTTATTTGTATGTCTTAAGTTCTATGTGTATGTGTGTTGGGTATGTACACCTGAGTGCAGTTGCCTCCAGAGGCCAGAAGAGGGCACTGAATCTCCAGGAGTCAGAGTTACAGGCAGCTGTGAGCTGCTTGATGTGGGTGCTGGAAACTGAACTGGGGTCCTCCTCAAGAGCAACGCTCACTCTTAAGTACTGGTTGAACTGTCTCACCAGTCTCCTGAGCAAGTCTGTTTTCATTAGACTCACTCTTCCACACAACACAATAATCAAGCATCAAAGAAGTGTTTATGTACCATAAATCCACAGAGATTACTTTTACTGCCCTTAACCCACTAACCGCACATATTGGCTTGTGCTGGGTTCTGCTTCCCGATCTCTCGATGTGCTCTTGTTGACCGTGAGGGAGCAAAATCTAAGCCACTGTCCATCTTTCCATGTCGTTTAAGGACATTCGTAATCTGGTTTCATTTGCCCAACGATGTAACAGACCAGGCATAGATAAGATGTCAGCCAGGAAGCTGAGGAAGAGAGGAAAAACAGAAAGTGTTAGTCCCATTTCCTGCCACCCTGGCCTCTGTGCAACAGCCACTTTAAACTACTGATTGTCCTTTTATTGTACCACCCATCACATTAGAAAGTTCTGGCTGCAAATTAATGAGTTTTCCTCCCACAAATTGAATTTACATCTCCAGTAAGTACCAACAGTAGAGGTTTTTCTACATATTTTAAGTAAATGACTTTCTTTGTGTTTGTAGTTTATAGTTTCTCTTTTAATGTGGACATTTTAATGACTTAAATTTTTCGCTTAACTATTAAAATGTGAAAGCTACTTTTTATGAGAAACCCACTGTACAATTTTCGCATTACATTTTCTGCCTTTAACCATTTGTCTTGTGATTTTTATTTTTACCTTTTGCATATTTTGATTTACATAACAAATATTTTTATAAAAATTTATTTGCTCTGAACAACAAAAACACATAAGGCATATAACTGGTTATATCTATTTCATTTTATTAATATTTTCCCTTAAAAGGTCTATGTGCCTTGTCATCAGTATGAAATACTTAATTAAAAAAAAATTCACACTTTAGCATTTCCAACCTCTCCATCTTATTTGTGTCTGTGTCTTACTAGAGACTGGAGCTTAGCTCTCAGACAAGTGAATAGTAGAATGCAGCCAAGTTTTCTACTATTGGGTCTCCAGGCCTGTCCTTATTGTTCCTGGGTCTGTTCCAAAACATATTTCCTTGAGCCTATACCTGGATGTTTGAACATTTAACAATTCTATCTTATTTCTAGTTGAAAGTGTATTATGTTGTGATTTGTACATTTTAAAGGTCAAGTGCTGCGTCTGGTTCTTATATCTGAGAAAAAGATTACTGGAAATTCATGTAAAGTTCGGGAAGATGTAGATACTTTCAAGCAACCAAATGTTTTCAATTTAATCCCAGTTCTCATGAGGCAGAAAGAGGCAGGTGGATCTTTCTGATTATGAGGCTAGCTGGAGTTTTAAATTTTCTTACTATAAAAGTAGTTTTTAATACTTTCATTTAACTAGCCAATTACAAATAATAATTTTAAGTTCATTCAGGCCACCTGGGAGGCTGAGGCAGGAGAATCGTGATTTTTTGAGGCCAGCCTGGGCTACATAGAGAGACTGTTTAAAGAAACAAAACAACCAAACAGCAAAACAAGGGTGGTGTGATCTGTATATGTCGGCGATAGAGCAGGGTCCGAGTTGGAAAAGCACATTACTACCCGTGCGGCCTCTCCTTGTCTTTTTTTGCTTTCCTCTTTATGGGACTCTATTCATCTATATTTAGCTAACAGGAAGACTTGGGATAGGGCTTCAAGCCATGGTGGGTGCATGGGAAACACGCTAAGTGAAACTGACTGGGAACGTAAACGTTAGAGAGGTTGAATATTTATGGAACAGAATTCTATGGTGGGTTCGGAAGGACAATGGCATTTCTAGATCCTAGAAATAAGCCCTCACCATTAAGAACCGGCTTTAACACCAGTCCCTTCCTCCAGTGTTGTTTCCATTCTAAGTGCTGAGCACTTGGGAACAGTGGTGTTCTTGCTTCTGTGCAATGCCTCTTAAGCTAAGCCACATGGAAGATGCTATGGTCCACGCCCTAGGCTCTAAGGAATTGGTCACTCAGGATGGTACAAATGTTGCTGCAGAGCTGCTTGATATTTTCATTATATCATTTTATTTTCTACTGGGGTTGCTCAGCATCTTCAGAAGTGTGTTCAAGATATACTCTGATTGAAAGATGCTTTGTGAGCAACAAAATATCAGAAATATTCGCAAATAGTTGGAGAACTAAATAACTCCAGAGAAAAAGAAGTAATGGAATATCTATTTATATCCATATCATCTATATCCATAATCTGTCTATTTGCCTATCTATCTATCTATCTATTATCTATCTATTCTCTCTCTCTCTCTCTCTCTCTCTCTCTCTCTCTCTCTCTCTCTCTCTCTCTCTCTCTCTCTCTCTCTCTCTCCCCCATCTCTCTCTCTCTCTCTCTCCCCCATCTCCCAGCTGAGAAGATAGACAAGTCTGTAGCCTAGTTTGAAGCTTCAGTACCAGAAAGGCCAATGGTGCAGCCTCTGGTTTGAGGACAAAGCCCTAGAGCCTCCAAAGTTCCACTGGTGCAAATCCTAGAGTCCAAAAGCCCAAGAGCCCAGAGTCTGATATGCAAGAAGAGTCAACAAGGGCAAAGGCATCTGCTCAGAGGGAAGGAACTAGAAAGAACATTTCTTTTCTCCCTTTTTCTTGCTCAACCTGGGCCCAACAGCCAATTGGGTGAAGAGCAGATCTCACCCACGTGGTTGCCAATCTTCTTTACGATCATCTCAAGGAAATGCTCCCAGGTAGTGCTTTATCGATTCTCTGTATTTCTCTGCATCTGGTCAAGTTAACAACCACAATTAGTCACCACACAGATCAACAGTACTCATTTATGTTTATTGGCTTAGTAATAAAATGAATTTTTCTCTTAACATGAAGTTGTTTTCCTAAAAGAGATTTATTTGGTGAGACACCATCAAATTCTAGGAGAAGGTGAAGTCTAAGGACTTGGATTGGCAAGATGCAGAGTCATGCTAGAGAAAATAATTCACTTGTATCAGACACACAAGGGATTGAGAAATGGAAGGAGACTAGAGTGCAAGGCAGAGTGAGAAGAGGAGAAGGGAGAATCAAGGGTGGCGGAGGAATGTGATGGGCATTGGCATTGCTGCGGTGTGACTGCCAGTTACTGCAATCTGCATCACACCCAAGGAATCTGCATGAGCGGAGCATGACTGTGGTTCTGATTCAGGTCAATCCAGGCCTGAAATCAAAAGGATGGGTGCAGTCAAGGACCAAGATCCCAGGGGAATATGGACCAGGGAGACAAGAAACACGTAGGCCTTTCTCAAGGTCTGTCATTGAACTTGGGGCTTATCAATTGGCTACACTGGCTGGCCAGTGAGTTCCACGGGTCTGACTCATCTCTTCTTCACTAGTGCTATGATTATGTCCAGCTTTTGTGCAGATTCTGGGTTTCTGAACTCAAGCCCCTGTGCTTGTGGAACAAGCACTTTACTGACTGAACCATCTCCCCAACCCTGCTGTCTTTCCTTGAAAATATTTATATTTTAAACTTGGCTTCCTGGACTAAAGAAGGTTTGTTAGTTTGGTTTGTAGGTGCACACTCTTGCTCTCCTTATGAGCATACACTACTCCTTAATTTGACCTCCATGCTGTAAGGTCAGGCTTGGGCACTGTGGATTCCTGAGCTGCTGCGATGTGTAGCATCCTAAGAGTTTCTCTGGGATTTGCTCCTTCTTGAGTGCTATACTTTGAATCTTGGCTACTTAATGTGTATGTGTCTTGGACAAGCCACTTCAACTCTGTAGGTTTCAGTGGTTCATCTATAATGTGGGAATAAAACGGTTCCTTCTTGAGAAGTCACTGGGAGAACTAATTAGATGAAGCGTGAAAAGTCTTGAGTGCTTAGAAAACATACGCTGTGATCTTCAACTCTATTCTCTTCTCCTTTGCATGGCATTCTTGCGGTGCAGATAACAGAGCCCACTAAACCTCCATGAGTTGCTTGCCACACCCAGCAGGGTGAGTTGAAAGAGGAAAGGTATTGAAGTTAGACAGATCTGACTTAGCTTTGTGGCTGCTGTGTGACTCTTGGTTACTGCTGGTGCTTTGTGTTCAGAAGCCTGTTTGAGATGGAAAGCTAGTAGGCTCTGAGCTAAATTTTCGGAACCATGTTTTCTCATTGTAAAGTAGAAAAAAAAAAAAAAAAAAAGAAAGCCAACATAAGAAGCTTATTGTAAAGATTCCTAGGAACCCTCACTCCTCGTGTCCCTGTAAGGAGGATGCTGTTCCTTCCCCGGATCATTGGTGGAAACGAGCCCCCACCCACTGTGCCATACCCATCATCCATCAGATGCCCACTTCCCAGCTCATGCAAATCCTCACTCAAATTCCTCTCTCACTGAAAGGCTGTATCTTTAAATTTCATCCCAGGGTAAAGGCAATCAGTTAGACTTGATTTTTTTATTTCTCCCATGTTTACATTGATCAACTTCCGGCAGTTTAAAAGAAGACATTGTATTTTCCTCTTAAAAAAAAAAAAAAAAAAAAAAACAAAGAAATCATGACATTCACTTCTAAGGGATGCAAAATGGAACAAGTTAAGCTTAGTTGCTTGGTAGATGTTTGAGGGCCTGTGTACCAGCCATTGTGAGCCATTCAGGATGCCCACTTTGATGGTAACGAACATAGTGTTAGGTGTAGAGAAAACTTCCATGTGTGATAACTATCATCACCAGCTCCACTGTGGCCGCCATCTTCAGTGGCACCCCTGCACTGTGCTGCGTAAGCCGAACGATCCTGTTGTGTTTTAGTCTTCGTACTTCAATTAAAATTAAGTAGACCCCACTGAGGCATCTTGGGAAGTCTGGGGAACATGCCTTTTACATATGTATCCCTGACCCTCACAGGTATCTAGCTACGCTGAAATGCTGTG
Organism: Acomys russatus; assembly: GCF_903995435.1. Classification (NCBI taxonomy): domain Eukaryota; kingdom Metazoa; phylum Chordata; class Mammalia; order Rodentia; family Muridae; genus Acomys; species Acomys russatus. The sequence continues at coordinate 16,921,817 of NC_067152.1, read as the reverse complement.
AGTCCCATAAACAGAATTGTTGCTGACATCCAACTGAGCTGCATATTGCTGAGATGATGCCTCTAGGGACCTGCACTGTGGTGAGAAAAAAAATCACTACATGTAACACAGTGAAAATATCAAAAGCATTTTGTTGAGGTAAAAGAATGACAGAAGACAGTGTAGACGTCAAATGACGGATAAGCAAGACCAACAAAACAAGTCTATGGTGAAAATCGTCAGAAGAATGGTGCTGCTGAGGAGTAGATGTTGACAGAAAGGGAAAATATGGAGGCCAATTAGATAAATGCAGGTACATGCACACATCGAGGTATTTGCTAAAAACGAGTATCCGTTTTTGACTGTACCATTTAATACCATAAAAAGTAAAACAAAATGCTACCACCAAATTGTAACAAGTTTTAAAATTATACTCTCTCTCCTTCCTGTTCCCTCGTCCTGTTTATTGGCTGTTCAGCCAACACCTGATTGAGTTTGTGTTTTCCATGTGGTCTTTGTCTTCTCTTTGTCCCTCAAGCGTCACAGCTGTCAGTATTTACGGAGAGAGGCAATCTGAGTGGTATAGACAGTAGCCGAGCAAACACAAAAGCGGTGTTAGGCTCACGGGGATGATTCTGTTTTCATTGCTCTTGCTTGATTTTGATTTGCTTGTTCTCAAGATACAAAGCAACAGGCTGCATTTGGCCTCTTCCATACATATACTTTGGGCTTGCTGATGCTCTTCTCACAATTTCCCTCCGCCATCCCATCCCCTAGCTTTTTTCCTATCAGGATTCATTTCTCTATTTTCATGCCATTTGTTCTCTGTTATCCTCTTGTTTTCTTTTTTTTTATTATATTTCTCTTTTACATATACATTTGTATTATTACACATAAATAAAGTAAACTACATACAGCAAGAAGAACCACGAAACAATCAGGAATTATATAAATGTTACATTCACAGTGTTTTGGCTACTTGTATTTGACAACCTTGAAGAAAACATCTTTTCTATCTTGGTAAGTCTAAAATTCTGAATGAAAATATCTATCGTATCTCATCTTTATCAACCCAAAACATCTACTTAACCTCTAAACAACTAAGCTTAATTGTAAAACTAAACTATCTGGTCTTCCATCCCATCAAAAACTTGAGAAGGAACAAACTTAGTTACCTGAGTGAATCAGAAGTGCAAGTTAGCAGCTTCTAAAATGAAAAACTGACAGAGACAGTTAGTTGCCTGAACAGTCACCCAAGACTCTCTATAACATTGAAGCATCATCTGCAGCCTTCTGGCCCAATATATCTGACAGACATATTTGCGAGGCAGGAACTATTGAGGACTTGCTTACCCTGTCTTGGCAGAGTTTGGCCGTTGACTCTGACTGCACCCAAGCTTGCCCATTTTTAGGCAGAATTCAGTCTGTGTCAGAAACGAGGACATTTTACCCAGTGGCTGGTTTGCCACATTTGAAGCCATCTGTATAAGGAGGTTCTCTGATGCTCATCATCTTTGAAGTAGGCTGGGTGTTGCTAGGAGTTAACCTGTCTTGTTGTCAAAGAATCTTTAAAATTAAAAAAAAAATCTTTAAATGCAATATTCTGTAGGTCTCTGAGGCCTTTGAAGACCATATCTAACTATTTTACCTCATCTGTCTATAGCATCCTATCTATCTGTGAAACCTAGTTGTTTAACAAGCTACTTGTTAGTTGATCAAATCATGGTCATGTCAACTACTAGTCTATTTAATTATCCTCTTTTAATTTGCCCTATTTCCTTAAGACTTCCTTTCTTTAAGACCGTCTCTCATAGTCTTTCTTGTCTCATGGTTTATATATATATGTACGCGTGCACGCACACATGCAACCCACCTATGAGAAAGAACATATGATATTTGTATTTTTGTGTCTGGGTTACTTCACTTAATATAATTTTCATATCTATGTATATTCATGAAAGTTTCACTATTTCATCACCCATTGTGGCGGCACAATATTCTATTGTATGTATCTACCATATTTCCTCAATCCATTTATCTGCTGGTAGACATCTAGACTTGTTCCATGTCCTTGCTATCATGACTAAAGCATCAGTAACCGTGGGTGTTTGAGCAGCTCTGCGATAGGAGACACAGTTTTTGGGTACATAACCAGGAGTGGCTGGGTCATATGGTAGCTGCAGTCTCTGTTCTGAGGAACTTTTATACTGATTTCCATAGTAAGCTCACTAGTTTACCCTCACCCAGTAGTGAGGAACAGTTCTTTTCTCATTTCCGGTGTTTGTTGTCAGTTGCTTTCTTGACTGTTTCTCATTTTTGACCAGGGTGAGATGGCATCCTAAAGCAATCTTTATTTACATTTCCCTGACGGCAAAGGATGTTGAACGCTTTAAAAAATATTTATTGGCCATTTGTGCTTCTTGTTTTGAGAACTATCTGTTCTGTCCATGAGGTGTGCTCTATATTTGTTAGTCCATTTATAGGTTGGCTCTTTTGTTAGTTTGGCATATGTTTTTGTAGTTCTTCCTATATTGTTACAGTGGATCGTCAGTAGTGAATGACAGCCCGTGACGCTAACCCGTACAATGTTTTTGCTAGCACTGGCGGTGGGTCTCTGTGGTGCCTCACACTGGCCCAGGATTAAGCAGTTTGATGAAAGTTAAAAGAAAAAAAGATTTCTAGTTCTCCAGGCTCATTATCCGGGCAGCAGTAATTGCCTCACATGCGTGTGGGGATGGGCAGAGGTGGGAGAAGGTTGTTTAAGTCTGTGAGAATTTTTCCCTACGCTCACATTTGGCACTCACCATCCTTTTCTGAATGACAGCTCAGGGGATAAAGGATAGTGCTGGCTCAGTGCCTTGTCTCCTAGTGACTGGGCTTTGGGGAACAGGCCATACTGGTGCCTGAGCAGGGAACAGCTTGCTCCCTCAAGTCTGAAAGAGAAAGTCGTCAGCAGTCAAAACACTCACTTACTTATAGGGGCATCTGTGTTCTGAGAGCTGAGCTCCTAGCTGGGCCTGCAGCAATGGAGAGAGGAGTGGGGGTGCCAACAGGGTCTATAAAGGAGGGAGACAGAACACCCAGAAGTAAATAACTACGAAGTAATATGCATTCTCTCTCTCTCTCCCTCTCTCTCCCTCAACATACACATCTCTCTCTCTCTCTCTCTCTCTCTCTCTCTCTCTCTTTCTCTCTCTCTCTCTCTCTCTCTGTGCAGATGAGACACAAATTATCTAAACTGTGTCTCCCAACAGATTAGAGGGAGGGAGAGGGTAGAAAAGGACAAAGAGCAGCAGAAACAGTAAGGCTGGTAAGGTGGGAGAGGCAGAAGCCAACCACTAAAGAACGGCTCCTTGACAACCTCCAAATCACAACAAGGAGGAACTTCCTGCCTCACATTTTCCACATAAACACTAGAGTGCTGGGCAATGTTAATGGGTCCTGTCCGATGCACAAGAGAACGACCTCTGTCCCAAGCCAGCAGCCATTGACGTCACAGACAGAGTGTCTCGGGTAATGGACTCCGCTCCCCTCATTTATATGTTTGACCCTAACCTTCCCCAGATGTGCAACTGTTCTTCCTTCCAAAAGGGGAATTTCAACACTGGTCATTGTGTGCTTTCCGAAGCCAGCCCTGCAGCCCAGACAAAGGCCCATGTTCTGAGTCGTAGAACCAGGTTGTGTGCTGAGGACTCTCTAGGCAGCTCAGTGTCCCCTCTAGAGACTTGTACAATGGGGTTTCTGTCTTGACGTACAATTGTCTCATGCCTTAAACTGCTTCTTGCATCTGGTTGGCTGCCTCTCTTTAGCCACGGAGGCAAAGGAAGGCCTCTGTGATCCTCTCCAGGCTTCTTCCTCCTCTCCCCTTCTACCTGCTCTCCCTCCTCCCCTTCTGCCTGCTCTCTCCTCCCCTTCTGCCTGCTTTCTCTCCTCCCCTTCTGCCTGCTTTCTCTCCTCCCCTTCTGCCTGCTTTCTCTCCTCCCCTTCTGCCTGCACTCCCTCCTCCCCTTCTGCCTGCTTTCTCTCCTCCCCTTCTGCCTGCACTCCCTCCTCCCCTTCTGCCTGCTCTCCCTCCTCCCCTTCTGTCTGCTCTCCCTCCATCCCTGCCTTTATTTGTTACACATCATTTGCAGTCAGAGGGGTACTTCTGAGTCACTCACAGCCTGCGGCTTGGCCTGCACTATTCAGGCATCTTGCTTCTTTTTCCCTCGCAGGGGAGACACCATTCTTGTTTGCTTCTAAAGCTTCTTTGTCTCTAGGCCTTTTCTGACTTCCTTGTGAACTGGCTTACTCCCTATTCTCTCCCGTGCCCAGTGCTGTGGGCTTCATCCACTGTTTTTATTTGCTCCTCTTTTTCTGCTCTGTGTTTCAGTTAGTTACTCCATGGGGCCTTCCCCTCCAACTTGACTGTCAGTCCTTTAAGTACAGGTTGCCTCCTCTGAACCTCCAGCCGGGAATTCTGAGCCTGATATTTGAAGTGTATTCAGTAAAGGTTTGTTGAATGAACTGATTATGATGATGCAGGAAATGGGACAGTGACATGACAAGAGTTATGCATCTTGGTGGCTTTGGAAGAGCCAGTAGCAGGAAGACAGCAAGGCCTCCCCAGATGATGAGGAATAGCTTGGAAAGCAGAGAGCAGATCAACCCAGTAGGGACACTTCCTGCTGTTGTTCTAGGTCCTTAACTCACCCTGTTACTTGTTAAGTGCTTTGCTGATATTAGCTCATTTCCCTCTTACTGCAGCCTCCCCACAAGCGATACAGATGTGCTGCCATCCCTGTTTCTAGTATTCCAAGTTTATGGACAGTGTGAGTCTGCAGCCTATGGTGCATCTTGTTCCAAGACCCTACAGCTCTTTTAGAGAGCCAGAAGTGCCCAAAATGGGCAGCAAGTGTCCTGTGTTATCAAGCAGAAAAGCAGAGGACTATGATGAGTTCAGCTCTAAAGTGATCTCTGTGCTTGTCACATGCAAATCACATGTCTTCTTCCCTCTGTCCTTAGAGTGACCAATCCCTCTTTGCACAAACTTAAAGTTCCTGTTGTTAGGCCATAATCTATGGAGAGATAGAAAAGCAACTAGCTGGGGTCCATCAGCATGCCTTTCCTCTGGGAGAAAGGATACAGGCCTAGGAAAGTGTTTCCCCAGATCCTGGGCATCCTATAGTCTGTTATGGGGTTTTGTGAGAATACACACCTGTGTTGTAGCAAAATATACAAGACAGAAAGAAAAAAAAAATAAAGAAGGCCAAGGGAGTGCTTGTAGCCTGTGATCTGACCTGGGTCCTCCCATCCATCGCATGCCCTTCTCCTTTTCCGGCTCAAGGAAGCCGACCCCAGGTGTAGAGAGCTCAAAGAAAGCAGTGAGGGCTGGAGAGATGGCTCAGAGGTTAAGAGCACTGTCTGCTCTTCCAGAGGTCCTGAGTTCAATTCCCAGCAACCACATGGCGGCTCACAACCACTTATACCCTCCAATGCCCTTCTCTGGTGTGCATGTGTACATGCAGATAGAACATTCATATAAATAAAAATTTAAAAATTAAAAAAAAAAGGAAGCAGTGAAAGTGCTGCCATGACGTCATCACTTCACGCGGGCAGAGGTGAATACTCCTGGCTGCACACAGTGATCCCAGGGCTTCCATGGGCTGGAGAAGTCTGGCTAGCCTCAAGGAATCCACTTATTGTCACTTCAGTTAGTAGAGTTGGGACAGTGAACAAAAGAGGAGGTAGGAGGGAAAGAAAGAGAAAAGCTCCCTTCCGTCATCCCCAGGAAAGGAATGGGTAGTGATGGTCTCTGGATTCCCATTGGTCCATGCTATGTCTTCCTGTCTGTGGGAGAGTGGATGGCTATTTTAGCAAAGAGAAGAGTGAAGTGGATTAAGGCCCGCTCTCTTACTTTGCTCAAGACTCATAGCTAATAAACTTTGTAATGTATTCACATTTATTCAGCATTTGAATTGTGTAGAATAACTTGCAATTTACGCGATTAGCATTGGAAACAGTCCTTTATGTTGGGCGGGTCCCATTTTTCCCACGGCATCTCTGTAAGAACAATGTTACTGAGATAGGATAAAGGATCTTCCCAGTGCTGTGGGGATTTTCCCAAGGAAGCTGTGGATTTATGAAGTTGGGAACACTGTAGGAAGTTAGTATTTTGAATCAGAAACAGACCGTGTGTGTTTTTCCAGAGTCCTAATGAATGGGGGTGCTGGGATTACATTCTTTGGATGTCAAATTCTTGGTTGTTTTTCAAGTGTCATTTAAACGTTGAGTGCAGAACCAGCCATAGCCAGTGAACATTTTTCAAGTCCCGGAATAAACTCTGCTTGAAGTTGTAATGGCTTAAACTTGTGCTCGTTGATATAGCCAATAAGCTAGTGCAGAGAGTGATGGGAAGGGCAGGAGTGGGTCCTAGGCAAATAAGACGGAAGCACAAAAAGAAGAAGAGAAGGAAAGACAAACACAAAAGAAGAATACCAAATCTGTCAAGGTGACAATGTTGTTACTTCTCCAATGACGAAGTCATTGCTGAGCTGACATGTGGCTACCAGGAGTAGTAAAGTCAACGCATTGAGGTTTGGGTGACAGATTTAACTCTCACATACAGCACCCTGGGCTATTGGCGGGTATGGGGAAGAAAAAGAAATCGTATTGGTGCTTCTCTAGGGCCTATGGAGTCATGAGTTACTCTCTCTAATAAGGGTTTGCAATGTGCCTGCTGGGTGCAAAGCATTGTTCCAATGTTCATAGCCATGCAGACTGGAAGGAATCTGATCTTTTGAGCTCTCTGTAAGTGTGTGCATGTGAGAGAGTTTGTGCATGCACATGCAAGTGTGTGTCCATGCATATGGAGGCCAGAGGTCAACGCTGGGTGCTGTTTCTTGGAAACCCTCTGACTTGTTTTATGGGACCATCTTTTACTGGCACCCGGATCATGCTGCTTAGGCTTGCTGGCCAGGAATCTCCAGGAATCTTCCTGTCTCCGCTTCCTCGCCACAGGGTTTACAAGCATGTAGGCAACATCCAGCTTTAGCCAAATGTGTGTACTAGGGACCAAAGTCAGGTCCTCATTCTTGAATGGCAAGTGGTCTACCGCCTGAGTCCTCTCGCCAGGGTACATCTGCCTTTAAAATGATGGAGATCTGTTGTTGTAGAGTTGCAGCAGTACTTTATTTTTTGGGAGGGGATCATCAATCCATGATCAACCTTACGTTTGCCAGTATTTTCTTCTGTCTTCTATGTTGCCTTTGACTCTGTGGATTGCTTTCTTTGCTGACTACAAGCTGGATAAGTTTGACATAGTCCTGCCTTTCTAGTTTTAGTTTTGTTTTTATGCCTAGGAAATCATTACCATATCATCTCTGCCATCTTCTATGAGATGTGTAGTTTCATGCCGCACATTTGGGCTTTAAACTCATTATGAATTAATATTTGCATATGCTGTGAAGCAGGAGTTTGTCTTCCTTTTTTCACACTCAGAATGGCTATTCAAGAGAACACACGACAACAAATGCGGGTGAGGATGTGAAAGACAAGGAGCCATTAGTCACAGTTGACCGGCATGGAAGCTAGTACAGTCACAATGGAGGTTTCTCAAACATTTCAAAATAGGATCTCCATTTGACACAGCAATATATTGCCCAGGCCATTCAGAGGAATCCATATCCTGCCACAGAGATACTTACAAACCTATGCTCTACTTACGACGCAAGGGGACAGAACCCATCTTCATGACCATTGACAGATGAATGACTGTATTTACTCAGCTGTAAAGAAAAATGGAATTATGAAAATTCAAGGGAAATGGATATGTAGAGAACATATTGTAATAAGCAAGGTGACTGGAGTCATAAAGACAAAAATAACATTTTCTCTGAAATGTGGATCCTAGGTTTTAAATAATATAATATTCTTAGTAATCCCTTGAGAATTTTATACGTGCATACAATGTAGTTTAATATATTCCCACTCATTGTTTCCCTAAACTCCTCTCAGCTCACTCCCACTCCCTAACATTTCTCCTAGCTTCATGTCCTCTTGAGGAAATAGCCAAGGGAGTCCAATATATGCCGCTCACATATGCTGTGGGACCATCCGCTGAAGAACAGTCAACCTAGCAGAAGTCATTCTCTTAAAGGAAGCTGACTTTTCCCTCCTCCCAGAAGCCATGAACTGTCTCTAGCTTCTCGGTTAAGGGTTGGGGTTCATGAACCTCTCCCCACTTCATGGTGGAATGTTGGTTGGCTTGATGATGTACAGGTCTTAGGCAGGCAACCATAGCTGCTGAACCCCTCTTTCCCCACTGCAACCACAGCTGTTGTGCGTTCAAGAGTACAGTGGTCCCACACAGCCAGATGATAGCCTTTTGCTCTGGTCTTTCCTTACCTCTGCTTTCACAGTCTTTCTGCTGCCCCTTCCATGCTGTTCCCTGAGCCCTGGAGGAAGGATGCGTGAATCCTGGTTTTTAATATGTATGTATGTATGTATGTATGTATGTATGTATGTATGTATGTGTATAAAAGGCTATTAGGGATGGAAGCTATGAACATAGAGAGGAGACCAAGGCAAGTAGAAAGAGGTATTGATGAGGAAAAGACAAAAGATGGATGTGATGTGAAAACTGGCATAGGAGGAGTTACATGGAGAAGCTTTGAGGAAGATGAGGAGGGAAGAGAATAAACAAAACTGTAATTTCTTTGGAAATACCACAGTGAGACAAAATATTTTGTATGATAATTAAAATAAACAAATAAAGATATCTTTGATTTTTGACACCAGGGTAGTATTGACCTCATTTAAAGGATTTAATCTTTTTTCCTTCAGCGGTCTATCCTTCTTTTAAAATGTATAAGAATTCTCTGGTGAAACCTATGGTTCTGAGGCTGTCTTCATTGGGAGGAGGGCTATATGTTGATTCACAGAGTTTTTTAAACTTTCCTTCTCAATCGTGATAGTCTGTTTCTAGAAATGTAGCCATTTCTTTTACCTAATGTGATTAGCATATACATTAGTTGTGTCGTGATGTCTTGAGTTCAATTTGTTTTTATAATTCCTCAGGTGTGACGTTAGATCATTCATCTCAGACCATTCATTTTTCTGATGAGGTGTATGCCGTTAAAATGTACTTCCTGGGAACTTTTTGCTGCATTCCTTAAGCTTCAGTGTTTGGCATTGTCTTCTTTACACATTTCAAAATGTTTCGTAATCTCTCCGATCCAGTGATTGTTCAAGAATATGTTGTTTAATATCCACATGCTTGTGAAATTTTCCTTATTTTTTGCCACACATGTGTAGGTGTGTGGTACTATTTCAACCTTTTAAATTTGTTAAGACTAGTTTTTTGGCCCAAGTTGTTATTTGTTCAGTACAATTGCCTATGTGCCTTTAAATGTACATGCATTTCCCTACTATTGAGCCATGTAAGTCTATTGAGGTCTATTTGGTTTCTCAGTTTTGTTCAAATCTCTTATTTTCTTGTTGCTTTATCTTTCATCTTAAAAGTTCCATCCAACTAACAGAACTGTAGAATAGCCAAGCATGCCTCAGGGACACTTAGAAATGGTTGTGCCGAGAAGCCTGATGAAAGAGCTGTACCTCCCCATGGCAGGGGGATCTAAGATACAAAATTCTGATTGGCATTGAAGGGAACTGTTCCTCACTGTCAGGTTGCATTGTTAGCTATGAACAATGTGTATTAATGGCGCCGCGCTCTAGCAAAGCTCACCCATGAGTGACAGAGCACTTGTTTCTTGCCTCCTCTCTTGCATAAAGAGCTCCCAGAGATTGAGATTTTTATCTTTGAGCTGCTTGACATTTCAGCCTCCTGCCTCCGGCACTTGGCTTTCACATCAGTCAGCAGCTTTGGCTTCCAACATGGCCTTAGCCATATTCAGCTGCATCTTCAGCGAGGCTTCAGCCACACGTGGCCTTGATTTTCTCTTCTTAGGATGTGTATACTGTGAGAAGCAAAGAAAACATGTGTGCTTTAAAAAAAATCATAATAAACTCATGTTTATTGTGGATTATTTTCCCCCAGAATAATGAAACCTGCTCCATCTTTGGCTTTCTTATCTTAAATGAAGTGACTCACTTTTCACCCTCCTCCCACCAGTGACCAATGGCTTGTCAGTCAAAGAACTCCCTAGGGTATAAAATGGAAAATGATACTATTTTTGAGATGCCAGAAAGTTATTCATTATGTGTAAATATGGTCACGGGAGACCTGTGTTCTTTAATTAGGTTGCTCCAAGTGAAATGATTACTTTGGAATTTTCTTGGCGAGCTATCTAAGCAATTCGTGAGTTCTTTGCCTCCTGGGATCACTTCCACGAACTCCGCTCAGCTCACCTTGTAAATTCCAACAGGGTAGGACACAGCAAGTCCTTCACTTTCTCTTGGTGATGAGTTCTGTTTCCTTCCACCCTGAGCAATGGTTCTCACAGCCTTTGTTATGGACTCTTTGCATCTCTATACATAGCAACCAGGCCATGAGGTGAGCTAGTCTCTTCCCATTAAATATGATGCCACCAAGCTGTTGTTACTGTCACTTACTGCCATTAAAAACCACAGCTGTTGGTTGGCCCTTCATGGAAAAAAGCAACCTTCTCCCCCCTTTTGATTTTCAAAAATAACAAGCTTTTCAAATTTTTTTCTAGCTGAACATGCACATACCAGCCCAGAGGGAGTTAAACTGGAGAATTTCCCTATATGGGATCCACTGTAGAAGGCTCAGTGCTCTAAACTTGAGGACATAGTGTTGTCAGGCTCTCAGGGACATGGCTAGAGCCTTTACTGTCCCATTCTCTTCCTTCTCATCCCCCTGTGATTTGGTTCTGAGATAAAAATTATTCCATCCTTCTAAAGATGTATAATCTAAAAATAAGGACACATATCTGACAACCATGGAAGAAAGAGGTGTGTGTGTGTGTGTGTGTGTGTGTGTGTGTGTGTGTGTGTGTGTCTACACTCATGTGGTATGTCTGTCCGTACTCATGAAGTTCTTATTCATATACTTAGTGGGAAAACATGAATTTTTTTGAGTGCATGGGGGTTGTTTATGAAGTATAAAGATAATCAGAATTGTAAATACACTTTCTTTACAGTCATCTGTCCCCAGCTTCTTTTTTTCCTTGCCCTAAGGTAATCTCTAATACTTTATTTCATTTGGTTTATTTTATCTGTCTTTGTATATATGTGTGCAGCAACAAACTGGCCAGAAGTTTGGCCAAGAGGTGTGTTTGCAGATGTGAACAGTTCCCTTCTCTTAGTGGGAGTCCTTTTCTTGGAACCCAGATCCTGTACTCATGGGTGAGAAGTTGTCCCTCGCTGACTTCAGGGACTCAGAAGGCCAGGTGCCCAGCCTTTGAGAAAGCTGTGTGCACGGGGTAAGGCTCAACACATGAGGAAGCTTGTGACTCTGACCTACTGAACATGGAGAACAGTGACTCCTGAGAAATATTTTTTTTTTTTTTTTAGACTATCATCCCAAGGGCTTGTGTTTATTTCAAAATTTCTTCCATTCAACAATGTGTCTGGACAGCATCTCTTGTGTTTTGTTTTGTTTTGACAGAGACTCACCAGAAGAATTATACCCACAGCCTCACTCTTTGCTCATTGAACATAAATGTTGTTAATCACAACCTATTACAAAAAAAGAAGCTTCTCTGGTAAGGGATGAGAAATGGGCCAGTCTGTGGAGTAAAGATAAGAACATAGTAGGCAGTTTATTATTACATTTATTTACTGTTAGGCTCTCCTTTAGCACGTATGATACAGCCAGCCATTTTTTGTTTTGTTTTTTTGTTTTGCTTTATTGTATGACTTTTGGTGCAGTTAATGGTACCAGGCATGGGTTCTGTCTTATAGAAAGGGCTTTAAATCCAGAAAGTAGGTGGTTGCCTCCGTTCTATTTGAGCCACTCTTGTGTCATGTCAGCCGTGCTGTGCATCGAACCTTGAGGATGACACCACTCTCCTAGGTGTTTATTCTGTGAGACCCAAGGCCCAGATAACTCCAGATTTCACAATGGGACAGATCTCAATAGTTTATAGCCTTTAAAGTTCATTAAAATTATATGGAAATATAGTGATTATATGAAAACTGACATTTGGAACCACACTACAGTATTTCAACTCCAAAAAGCCATTTATGACAAGACATTACTCAGTGTTGTACTAAAGATGAAAAGGCGTGGCCCTATTACAGTATGATATACCGTAAACGTCATGAGACAATGTCACTGACTTAGATGTTAAAATGTGAGGAAAACGTACATTAATGTAGAATAAGTGCTTTGTGTACTTACTAAATGTTAATTGGGATTCAGATTGTAGTTTGCTTGATAATTTTGTGATTCCGATAACTTTGTGATTTTTGTTTAAACGTTAAATGGCCAACAAAATATACATCTGGGGGAGGGGGGAAACTCTCATAGACATTTGTTTACTAACCCAGGTCCAGCTTGAAAAGTGCTATTTGAAAGATTTTCCTCCATGTTCCCACTAGAAATGACCTAGACAGCGGTTGTTTAGATCGAGCTCCTTGGCAGGTCACCGAACATCCCTGACCTGGAGTCAGGTGCTCTGGTGGGAGTGGGAGCTGTCTGTCCTATTGGGTGTGAGGTTTGAAAATGGCTTCTTGGACAAGTTTGAGCCGTTAATCTCCCACATGAGATCCTGATGCTTCGTTGTCCCACCCTGGACTACACACATCCCAGCTGACAGCCTCTTCCATAGCCAGCTCATAGAGTCTGGAGTCAATGCTGTCATCGCGCTCCTCTTCGCTCTTGGCACACATGGGCGGCCCTCTTGATGTTGGTCCAGAGCTTCTCAGGCTCCTCCATGTGGTGGTGCCGATCCCAGAACATGAGGGTGTGGAGCCCGGAGTCCTGGGTGTGGAGCCAGAAGTAGCTGGCACTAAATCTCAAAATGCTTCTTTCTATGTCTTTTCTTTCCTTAAATACTTAAGGAAATTACATACTTAGTTTTATGTATTTTAGTAAGGATCTAGTATTTTCTCATATATATGATGTATGTATGTATCTATATATACGTATGTATATGTACACATATACATACAAACAATATTGTCTTAGGAAGATGTAGCTTCTTGATTTATATAAAAAACAATCAAAGAAATAAAGATCAGAATACTATAGTTCACAGCTCAAATTTGTCCCTTAGAAATTATATGATCTTGAAAAATTAAGAAAAGCTTTCTGGCTTCCAGTTTACTCATCCATAAAAGGGAGGTTATAACTTCTGCACTTTCATGGTTATTGTGGGAACAAAATGGTGTATTTTCTGTCCTTTTCTTGGGGGTTGTGGAAAATACTCTATAGTATCCCTCCAACACTTCTTCTTTCCTTTATAAATAAATCCCTGTTCTCTACGTTCCCAGGTCAGGTCCTGGGAAAGAGGAGTAGCTAGGATGCTGATACTATCCCCCTGACTCTGCCAAGCTTGGATTTCAAAGTGCCCAGAAAACATGGCTGATTGACTTTACTTTTAAAAGCCCCAGATGAGCACATGACCACCATTTGGCATTGAATTTGGCTTATGGCAAGAACTGTACAAAGTCAAAGAAACACAAAAATGTATTTGACATAATCGCCCCCCCTTAAGGTGTTTATGGGGGAAAATACAAATAATCACAGTGTTATAAAATTTGTGCTATGCTTTTGAAAAAATTCCACAGACTGTTCTAGGTCACGTAGAGTGGGTGCACTCTGTCACTTTGGAAGTGAATGGTGCAGCAGGAGAGGAGCACCGAAGGAAGGGACATCCCCTAACTTAAGAGGTAGCAAGGGAAGGAGAGAAGGGGGTATTACATTTTTATTTCAGGTAAAGTTTCAGAGATAGACTAATTTAGGGAGGTGGAAATTTCTAAATGTAAGCGGAGGGAACACAGAGGTAGAACAGGAAATGCTGGCTACTGTTATCTCTGGAGGTGAAAACAAATCAGGGGAGACTGAGTTACAAATGTTACTTTAGTTATCCAGGTAAACTTTGGTGGAAGTCTAAGCTGATGGCTGGGACAGGAAAAGCCAGTTCTAAGAAACTTGAATGATGGAGCTCATTCAGAATAGTGATGGACCATTTCCTGGGTCACATACTGTTTCTCTGGCTCTTAATTTCTACCTCCCGCTCAGCTTAGCACAGTTGGTCTCATACCATTTTTTTTTTTTTTTAGTACTTGACAAAAGAGGCAACAGGCACAATGATTGGAGAATCTGATACTTTATATCTGACAGAAAAAAATCATCTTGTTGCTTGAGCAGTTTTTGAGCACATAAAAGAGTACATTGATTCTTGTTGGGTACATCTGTGAAACCATTTCCAGTCATTTTACTCCTTTTTTTTTTTTTTTTTTCAGTTGCTCCCTCATTCATTATGTGAGGCCAGGACACTATCTTCACACCGATGCAAGTAGAGTATATAACAGTAATGCATGCCCTGCACATCCAAAGCTGTGGGGCAACTTGATATGTATTCGCTTATGGGATTCTCCAAATGAGCCTGTGAAGTGAATATTTACCTGCATTCTATAGATAAGGGAACCAGGTCCACAGACTTGCTTGAGGACAGGGTACCAGGAGGTGTGGGTGGAGCTGGCCTCAGAGCTGTTCACTTTCAATGCCTCACCTGAATCTCGTCCATCAGTGAGATCTGAGATGCTGCAGAAATCAGGCAGATGAGGTGAGGCTGTGTCCTCCTTCCTAAGACTCTTTCTGACCTCCTGCAGACAGATCGCTTGGCCTGTTGCTGGAGGAGTGGGGGCTTATTTAGTTTCCCTGGATGTTTCTTCAAGGATGTTAGGAGGAACCAGCCAATACTAATCTCAAACAGGATATCCTTTAGAGAAAACACTCCATACTAAATACAAACAAGAGATTTCAAATTGAAGAAACGCAGACACACAAAGAAGCCCATCTCTCTCTCTCTCTCTCTCTCTCTCTCTCTCTCTCTCTCTCTCTCTCTCTCTCTCTCTCTCTGTGTGTGTGTTTAGTTTCAGAGTAGCTCTTGCTTGGTTTAGTGGACCACCCACTTGTGTGAACCTTTCTTTTTTCTTTTGTAACTCTTAGTGACCTGTTCTGCAGGATTCCCCACCCCCATCCCCTTCCACACAGGCTTCTTTGTGTCTATATTCTTTTTCCTATTTCTTTAGATGTGATGTCCCACAGTGCAGTGTTTCTTTTTCTTTTTCTTTTTCCTTTGCACCCCACCCCCCTGTTTTTGCTAACGATCTCGCCTCTAGAGTAAAGAAATCTGTTAAGACACTTATAAACAAGCTCATCCCCTGAGTTCACCCAGGACCACCCACGCTGAGTCATGCTCACGAGGGCTATAGTCCCTAGACAGTGTTTCTGCAGAATGTGCTGTCCTTCGAGGTTGCACTGTTCTGTGAGAACTAGAAGTCCACTTCTAGTGCCTTCTTACCGAAGAGTAATCAGCATCCATTAGAAGAGGGAGTGGCGCTCTCCTCCCTCAAGCCTCTGTGACATTTATGTTTAAAAATCCCTTTCCTGCCTTCCAAGCGCTCCTCTGAATACTCCATTGTTATAGTCCAACTCACCACCCTTTTGAGGGATCTAACGACAAAATCAGATCTTTTTCTTCATGGCACGTCTCAAGGCGGACCCCCCCAGCCCTTATCTTAGCCACTGATCTTTCCCACTGAAAACCTGGTGCCAGTCAGTCCCAGAACCCTCTCAAGTCCGTAAGAGAGCACTTCAGAATAAACACAGTGAAAGACCAAGAGGATATTTACAGCCTCCGATCAAGTTCCCAATTTCCTTGGCTGCTCTTGTAGACAATGCCCTCCCCGCCTCAGTTCAATTGTGCTGTTCGAAATTGATATGGTCGGAAGATTGAGAAAATATTTTGCTACGCCAGTCAACAGGCAAACAAAACAGTCGACTGTTTCTCCAGAGGATCTGGGATGAATTGTTTGTTTGTTTTCATAAGGATATCTCTGATCATCACAAATTCTCAGCGTCTCCTGCCTAAACTTTCTCATCTAGTTCCCAGAGACTCATGGGAACCTGGTTTGAGGGCCAAGAAGACTAGTTGCACCTAGCAACTCACAATCCTCTTGACAGAGCCACTGCCCCACTGTGCAGATACAGCACCCATGCTAAAGCAATTCTGAGTGGAAACATATCTGACATGTGTATAAAACCTTTGTGCCAAGTGCCTCAAGGTCCCCTATTGGCCAATATTTAATCAATAACTGATGCCGGCCAACTGAAACCTCTGGGTTTTATTTGGATTTGGTGGCGTGGAAAGGTAACAAAGTGCAAGGCATTGCTCTGCTTTAAAAGCAAAATCTTTTTAAGCCTTTATATAGCAAGAATCTACCTAGCATTTTAGGATTGTGATCCGTCATAAGGAACCACTGAATTCTGCTTGTTCCTGTTTCTTTAATACTTACGTTCATTGTCCCCACCTTCCCATACTGGGGTTCAATCCTCTGCTCATTTGGGTCATTTGCTGAACTTGTAATGCTTTTCTCTTTTCTGCCCTGTAAAAGCCCCCTTCTCGGGACTGATTTAAAAGACTCCTCTTCAACACCCCTTAGGCTGTGCCATACACGTGGCTGAGCCTCATCTCTTCTCTCCAGATTGTCCTCATCTTTCCTAAAATTTGCATTTTTTGATTAGTTATGTGATGGCGCACACCTTTGATCTCAGTACTCAGGAGGCAGAGAGGCAAACAGATCTCTGTGAGTTCGAGGCCAGCCTGGCTTTTGAAGCCAGTCCAGGACTGCCAAGGTTGCACAGAGAAACCCTATCTCAAAAAATCAAAATAAATACATGAAATAAAAATAAATAAAATAAATTAGTTGGTATATTGTCATTCAGGAGGGCATGTACCACAGCAATTCAAGTTGCTGGGCTCCTGTGCCAAGGGCCTTCATGTCTTGAGCCATCTTCCAGGCTCCAATTTGTTCTTTCTACCAGCACCTTTATGATATGTGGTGCTTTCCCTGTGAGGACTGAACTCAGGTGTGCTATGTGTAGAGCTGGGCAAAGGAACTTTCACCTGAGAGAGAGGCACTTAAAGTTAGAGCCTTGAGCACCCCTCTTACTAGACCCTGGTCCTGTCTCTGTCTCTCCCTCCCTCCTTCATTACCCTCCCCCTCCCCCCTCCAGACAAGGCCTTTCACTGAGCCTGGCCCTCACTGAGTAAGCTAGACTGCCTGCCCATTGAGCTCCAGTGGACCCCGTGCCTCTGTGTCCCAGCTTTATGTGACTACTGAGGATCAGAGCTCAGACCCTCCTGCTTGCATAGCAACCATTGCCTCTGCTGAGCTCTTTGCCCAGCCTCTGGGTTTTAAATTTTAAGACAATAAGCCTGACAGAAGACAAAACCAATTCTTAAACTGCCTTCTTCCCTGGCATTTATGCTTTTTCTTCCTCGGGTTCTCACATTTGACGACATCAAAATTTCAGTTTGGGGCTCAATAATCTAAACTTAAAACATTTAAACATTTTCTCAGTTCAGTCTGTAGAATATTCCATGTCTATTTTTCTTGTTGCCACCACAAAGGCATCATAAGGAAAGAAGCATTTTCTCTGGCTAATAATTTGAGGCTATACTCTCTGGTGTTGGGGAAGGTAGAGGCAGCCATCTTAGCTAAGGTGGCAGCTGGTCACACTGAGTCAGGAAGCAGAGAGAGACAAATGTTGGTGTTCCATTGGATTTCTCTTTTGTTCAGTCTGTGACCCTGACCCATAGAACGATGCTGCCCATAGTCAGTGGTGAATAGCTCTACTTCTGTTAGACGTCTCTGGAGTGGTTCTAATGGACAGACTTCGGGGATTCTAAATCTCCTAAAAGTTGACAATTGAAAAGAGCTGCCACATATTTCTTTCCTCGGTAACACTGTACAGAGTTGAGATTCTTTACGGCTTGTCATTTTTCATTTTGTTCAATTTTAATTCATTTCTATCTAAATGCAAAATGAATCACTACCAGAAGTGCAAAACTCATTTCAATATTGTCATGATGTCAGGAGTCTGATCATCGCCTCTTCCTGGCGCTCGGTCCCGCCTTCCCCACACTGGACTGCTGGCTCCTGCCTGCTGCTCCCAGGCATGGGGAAAGTCCCTGCTCTTCCTTCCTGGAAACCTCCTTCCCATCTCAAGCGCCCAGATGCTGGGTCCACTTTCTTGGGCTCCATCCCTTTACCCATGGCTACTCGGTTGTGCTGGCGGGATAAACATTTGAGACCCTGCTTGGAAAGCTGTATGCGTGTTCCCTCCACACTTGAATTGGGAATTTGAACGGGAATGGAATTTCTCTTCTGGTATACTCTATTCAGTGTTCTGTAGGCCTCTTGTATGTTTATATGCATCTCTTTAAATTAGGGATTTTTTTCTTCTATTATTTTGTTGAAAATATTTTCTGGGCCTTGGAGCTGGGCATCATCTCATTCTTCAATTTCTGTTATCCTTAGGTTTTGTCTTCTCATGGTGTCCTTGATTTCTTGGATGTTTTGTGTCAGGAATTTTTTAGATTTAACATTTTCTTTGATGGTTGCATCAAATTCTCCCATTGTATCTTCTACACCCGAGATTCTTTCCTCCATCTCTTGTATTCTGTTGGTGATGCTTACCTCTGTAGTTCTGTTTTCTTCTCTAAGTTCTCTCTTTCCAGGCTTTCCTCAGTTGTACTTTTACTATTGTTCCCATTTTCATCTTTAGATCTTGAATCATTTTATTTCTTTCTTTCACCTGATTGTTTGCATTTTCCCGAATTCCTTTCAGTAATTTATTCATTTCCTCTCTATAGCCCTCTGTCATGGCCTCTCTAAGGTCCTCAATCTGTCTTGTAGCTTCCTGTATTTGTTTATGAATTTTATTAATTTCCTTGATTATCATCTTCATAAGGAAAGATTTGAGGTCATATTTTTTTTGTGTTCCAACTGTGTTAAGAGTTTCCAGGGCTGATTGCTTTGGGATAACTTGGTTCTAGAGATATTATTTTGAGGTTTGTTATTTATGTTTTCACACTGGCCTTTAGCCATCTGGCTGTCTCTGGCTTTGGGTGGTAATTTCTGTTGCCATTGATTGCAGCTTGTAGGTAAGTGGCTATAGGTTGAGACCCCTTACCTGAGGGGATCAGGGAATTCTTCAGATGTATCAGGCAGGTGACCTGAGATCAGACCTGGGAACAAGTGGCCCAGTCTTGTTACCTGAGATCAGATCTACTTGTGTTCCACATCTTGGTGTCTCCTTTTGGCAGGGAGAATAAGACACTGGTGCTTTGTAGCCCACAGTTCCTTCTCAGACACAGAGCACAGATGCTCCCTGCCCTGCCAGGCATGTGGCTAGACCTTGGAGCCTGGGCTGTGCCTGTGTGGAGACTTGGGTGTCTGTATTAATCTGAATGTGACCCTACAACAAAATATCTTAGGCTAAATACATTATAAACAATAAAGGCTATTGTGTACAAGTTACAGAGGTGGAAAATTCAAGATTAAGGTGCCAAAAGACCAGACAGCTAGTCCTTCTCAAAGATGGTACCTGGTACCTTTTAGCTGTATCCTCCTGTGGACAGGATGAACAAGCTTTCTTGAATGATTTTCTTGTTTTGTTTTTGTTTGTTTGGATCTTTAAAGAAAAATACTAATCTCATTTGTGAGGATGGCTCTCTTGTGACCCTAAAACTTCCAGGAGCCCAATTATCTAAGGACTTGGGATACAAACATGTAAACACTGGAGGATAACAAATGTTCACTGTAGCAAGGCCCACAGTACTGGTTGAAAGTCCTAGATAGATATCCTTGAATATGTCTATCAGCCAGAATGAGCCGTGGTTGAATTAATCTGTACCACAGAGATCATACTGAGGATGGCGTATAGACTTATCAAGGCAGTTGGACCCTGTAGATTTTCATGCCTAAGGGAGGAGAGGTTGTCAGCTTCCTTTCAAAGGTACGGTGCTATTTTGAATCATCGTCCAACGTCGACCTAGAAATTCTCTTATCAGGCTGTGTGTCGCATATTACGCAGTTAGGGGAGAAGTGACAGAGGTGTTTTAAAAAACTGAGTTTACTATATTTCTTCAAGAAAATCTAGTTACATATGGTTAAGCTCTATTCCTAAACAGGCACTTCTCTGGATAAAGATGAGATGAGCTTGCTAAGTCATTTCTGTTTGAATAAAAGGCAACTGCATGAATCTAAGGGAAGTCAAGAGGCATCATCTCCAACATGCAGCTCTCAAAGTCATCTTCCCTCACAGCCCCTTCTGCTGACACTGGTGTCCTGGCTCGTTTTCTATTACTGTAATAAACACTGCAACTAAAAGCAGGTTGGGGAGGAAAGGGTTCATTTGGATTAGATATGTCGAATCACAGTCCATCACTGAGGAAAGTCAGGGCAAGAGCTCAAGGCAGGAACTGAAGCACAGCCAAGGGAGAAATGCTGCTTGCTGGCTTGCCTGTCATGGCTTCATCAGCCTGCTTTCTTATAGAATCCAGGGCCATCTTCCTGGGGGTGGCACTAGCACAGTAGGCTGGGCCCTCCCACATCAAGTACTAATCAAGAAAGTGACCCACAAGCCAATCTGATGACGGTATGTTCTCAATTTCCAAACAAGTCTGCGTCAAGTTGACAAATGCTAACTGGAACAATTGGTTTGCTTTTCTGATTGTTATTTCATTTATTTTCAAGGATTAGCCCCTTACGGGGGAAATCAGCCTTTATCAAGATTTTCAATAGAAGGTATTTCAACCGCACCAGGTCAGCTGGACTTGAAAGTAAACTTGACTTTCTTCATGAGATAAACATTTTCACTACCTTACTTCATTATTGGTTTTGAGAAAGATACAGTCCTGTTAGGATATCTGTAAGTGGACATGACCAAAACCACCTGTTGACATTCTCCCTTAGGCACCTGTGGCTGAGGATGTGCTGGCGATCCTTGCTGGAACTCTGGGAGGTAAGTCTGGGCGTGAGAAAAGTTAGAAAGATCTTGCAAGGACCCTTGTGGCTCCCTTGCCACTTTCTTCACAAGCCCAAAGTCTTTGTTACTCACTTCACTGTTTAAATCAGTGCCTCGATTTCATAGTATCTATTTGGTTCTCACTTGGGTCTCTTCCTGGGTGATGTACCCAAGACCACCTTGTAGGGTTGGCCCTTATTCTAGAGCCATAGGCAAGAAGTGTCATGCTGCCTTGCTCACCCATGTTTGGGAGGACCATCAGAAACCACTGTTATTTAAAAGCTGCCTTCTTTACAGGCACAGTAGAGAGCCAAAGCGCCTGATATACGGTGCCCTCTAAATAAGGGCAGGTTACCCTCTGAAATTGCACACAGTCTAGCCCTAGGTCTAACTCCTCATTTCTCAGACTTCAGGTTCAGCCTGTGGCCCTATACATGAGACTTGAGAGTATGACCTTGCCAATTAAAGGCCTGAGATTAGGAACCAGACCTCCGAGCATCTAGCTGAACAGTGTGACACGTAGACCATAAAGCAGACACAGCAAGCCCTGTTGAATTCGTTCGCACCAGCTACCTTTCCTTTGCAGCCCTGCTATTGTCTGCTGACAGAATGGCTAAAGGTTATCTCTGATCCCTTGAGGGGCCCTATCAGGATTTATATCAGCAATTAAAGGCATGCTGTAGAAGGAAGCTGAATGTATCCAACAGTTCAGTTTTAGGCAGGAAACAACAAGTTACTCCCATTCACTCCCAACCCACCACAGGACTTGTCTGAACACTTTATCTTGGTCCAGCTGCCAGAAAGCATTTCATTCCCCTTCCTTACAAACTGGGAAACGCCTTTCCTTGGCTATCTGAACTCGGAAACGTTTAACATTCTCCCAGGAAATAACTCCATTCGAAGCTATTGTTTTTAAGTGCTAGAGCGATCGACTTGAAAGCAGCTTGCGTAAATCAGTACTGTTGATTACTAAACACAATGGTAATTACTAGGGAGGATAAGGAACACACAATATAGCCAAATGGGTGATACGGGGCAATTGAAAGTAGAGCCTACAGTGGAATTTCAAACACACACTTTGCAGTTAAGGAAACGAGGCTGGCTGGCAGGTGTGTGACCCGAATGCTTCTAAGGCTGTCCCTATTTCCACATGGTAAAAATTGTTAACTGCGATTTTTTTTTTCCCATCTGTACCTAGTGGCCTTACCATTTCTTCAGGCAGTATGTCAAATAAACATTATAAACCAGTTTTTTTTGTTTTGTTTTGTTTTTTTTAAAGTTGGGGGTGTATGGTGGGCAGTGATTCTCTATCCCTAATGGTGGAAAATGACTTGACCTTGGAACCAGTCTATGCTGGGCTGCGTAGCCAGAGAAGCCTTAGGGATCTGAACTGTGAATTGTGTCAGTGATCATGATATTTTACTCACCTGTCTTCCTAACATTCAGGCTCACTGATGGGTGTGAGGTGGTGAGCACTTGGTAAATAGTTGTTGGCTGAGTACCTCACGGCACTTAGTTGCTGATTAAGAGGTAGGTACGATGCTGAGAAGAGTTTCCAAACTGTTGTGTCTGTGTGTGAAATGGGCTGGTGGCATGCAGATGTACTGAGGAGGCCCTAAAATGCTGGCTCAAGAACGGCAGAGCTCTAGTTAACGGACTCCAATTGTGAGCAGGCTCATTTAACCGCCCTAGACGTTAAATATAGGAACGCGTTTTTACAGCTCCGCATGACCTGAAGTGGACTGGAGAAAGTCTGGGAACTTACCTGGTTTCATTCTCCTGCCATGGTGAACCATTCTGACCCAAAACAACCTGGGTGCTGCATTCAGCATATACTTCTGGGTCGCAATCCATCACTAAGGGAAGTCGGGGCAGGAACCACCGAGGAAGGCTTTTGACTAGCTCACGCACAGACTTCTGGGCTCCAAGGAACTTGGGTAGGTCCACCTCTCCAGCTCTGCCATCCTTAGTACATAAAGTTTATCTGGCAGAAGAGTTCCTTAAAAACTCCAGTCGGCTATGCCATGCCTGTGTGTGTTACTGAGTTTAATTAGCGTTGTTTAAATGGGCAAGAGTGGGTAGAGGGGTATATTTCCCAGAGCATGGGCAATTTACCTGTGTTTCTCACCCACCCTGCGACCATTAACGGGAAAAAGCTCTTCAGGAAGGGCTAGGGCTTCATGACTTTATTTTCTCTTTCAGGACTTGTCAGGAACCAGCCAAGTAAGCTAAGCTGGGTATGCAGAGAATCCCTGCCTGTCTCTGCTTCCCTAAAGACGCAATTACAAGTGTGAATTATAATCTGGTTAGGAGAAGTGGATGCGAGGTACCATTCTTAACCAAGAAGCTATCTGTAGTTGATGCCCACTGGCTGGCGAAGGGAAAACCTGTTTTCTCCAATACAGTGTCCTTAGGTATATAAACCACACTCCAGGACAGGCCCATGCTCAGGAGTAGTTGGCCAACACACACACATACACACAAAATTCAATGGTATTTTGTAGACTTTTGTTTAGGCTTTTTTTTTTTTTTTTTTTTTAGGGAAGTCCTTGTTTGTTTCTTGTCAATTTTGATTTTTCTTTTTGTGGGATTTTTTTCTTTCTTAATTTTTTTTTGTTCTTCCTTTATTTTTTTAAGAGAGAGGGAGAGGGAGAAAGGGAAAGAGGGAAAAAGAAGTTGGAGAGAGGAAACATGAAAATACGTTGTATAAACTTTTTAATAAATAAAGTGTGTGGCGCCGTACCTGTATTCCCCCCCCCCCCACCCCCGATCTCCTGCTGCTATGAGTTCTGTGGACCAAATTCTGATCCTGGACTTGCAAAGCAAGCACTTTATTGATGATGCTATCCTCCTGGCCACTGTGCCTGAGCTTCCGATTTACAGAAACTGTGCGGTTGGCAACGGCTCTTACTTAAAGTGACGGTTGGCTCTGCGGCTGTAGAGAATTGAAAAAAAAAAAAGTGTAATTTGACCTAGTTGGGTTCTTTCCTCTTGTTATTCTTATCCAGGGTTTTAAAGGACATTTCAGAATTATAAACTATATCTGATTCTGCCAGAAAAAATATGTATGTGTTTTCCCTAGTTTCTAAGAATGGTCTAGCAAGATGAGCGTTGGCAAAAAGCGTTTGCCTTTAAGTCTAAGTACCTGAGTTCATGTCTTAGGACCTACACGTCAGAAGGAGAGAACTGACCTCCACACAAGTTTTTCTCTGAGCTCTGTATATGATGCCACTGCATGAGCCCATGCAGAATAAGTGAATAAGTCAATCTATAAATGTGATAGTTTTGAAACTCACAGCTGATGAAGTTCAGCTCTTACCACTGTTCCCAAATAGCGCGCACCGTGAGCCTCAGTTTACATGCGCTGATTGACCCCTGCTAAGCATCATCCAGCCCTTCCCAAAGCGGTGGCCACCCCGAGCTCGGTTGATCCTCACTGTGAGACAGAGGGAAGAGGGAACCAGAACACAAACATGGAAGAGTGACTCTGCCTAATGTCAAAATAAATAAATTGCCTATACCCTCCTAACTCTCAGGCCAGCCTGCACTCCCTGCACCAGGGCTTCCTGCACAAGGTAGGCAGCATGTGAAATGTCTAACCCCTTGGGCAGGTTTGTTGTAAAGGTCCCCGAGAGCTCTGAGGACTCCCAGCCAAAGGGAACAGTGCTTAGATCTTTGAGTCCCATCTCAAAATATCCATAAGTTTAAGGAGTTCCATGTTTGGCTTTTTTTTTTTCCTATCTTGTTTCTGAAATACAAGAAAATGACCCTCTGCTTTGTAATAGTGCGCTACATCTCAGCGCTTCAACTGTACACTGAGCTTGATGGGAAAACATTGTCTTGATTTAACAGATACAGTATTATTCCCCCACATAAGAGGTACTGGATTAGCAAACTGTTGTACATAAAGTCATGTTTTTGTGAGCCAACCAAGTTCTGAGAAGCTTTTCTTCATTCTCAGAGAAAGCATACAAATATCTATTCTGATTTATCTATTTACTATGCTTATGAAGCAGGTCAAGTATAATTCTCATGTCACTTTATAATAAGTGGCTATTGCTTACAATGTGTGTACGTATGTACGTATGTGTTGTTTTTGTGTGTGTGGTGTGTGTGTGTGTGTATTTTGTCTCTTGTTTATCAGTCCAGGTTATTAATCAATTCCTGTGAAGTAAGGAAAGAGTTCTTGCTATGTTTTATACCTAGGCTAGCCATGCTTGTACGGAGGATGTGCCCATAAGAAGCTAGCTAAATAATATGTAAATATGGATTTTTTGGCAAACCATATTCACTTATTTTTTTGTGACCTTTTATTAGCATGATGTTTTTAGCAAGCTCTTATAGCTGGGACCCCCATAAGTTGGCCAACATATGTTTCTTAGGTACATATACTCGTCACAATTACAGGGCATTTATTATTTTTTTTAAAATTTTTTTATTAATTTATTCTTGTTACATCTCAATGGTTATCCCATCCCTTGTATCCTCCCATTCTTCCCTCCCTCCCATTTTTCCCTTATTCCCCTCCTCTATGACTGTTCCTGAGGGGGATTACCTCCCACTGTATATGCTCATAGGGTATCAAGTCTCTTCTTGGTAACCTGCTGTCCTTCCTCTGAGTGCCCCCAGGTCTCCCCCTCCAGGGGACATGGTCAAATGTGAGGCACCAGAGTACATGAGAAAGTCATATCCCACTCTCCACTCAACTGTGGAGAATGTTCTGACCATTGGCTAGATCTGGGTAGGGGTTTAAAGCTTACCGCCTGTATTGTTACAGGGCATTTATTTTGCCTGAAACGTGACAAATCTTACAGCCTGTAATGTCTCATTCTGCAGACTTATCCTAAAAACTACCATTTTGACAAATACGGAAATTCAACTACCGTAATCTTGAGGAGACCCTTTGAAGATTTCACTCTATTTTTTTTAAACATAGGAATCCGGCGATGCTGCAACAGCTGTTTGTAATTGCAGCCCAAATCCCAAATTAGCAAGGCTAAGTGCAAGAATCAGCTAGCCATTACTCCTGGCCCCTTAAAGCATCTTTTAAAAAAAATGTCAAAGGGACATTGACACTACGGTTGGAATCTTTAAATAACTACCAGTTCCAAGCAGGCTCCTACGCTGAACAACCTCTACGCACACTGTGTCCCTGGCTCCTCGGGTAGCAGATAACTAATCAACGCCTGGAAACCCCTTTTAGACCTCAGGCTCCATTAGCAACAACACAACAAACAGTCGAAAGGGCTTCTGGGTATATGCTTCTGGCTGCTTCAGGAATTGTTGCTAAAATAAGGGGGGGTAAGGCCACAGGTGTTCTCAGCCTTCAGAGGAACAAGACATAACTTCAGGGTCAAGGCCAGCAATGCTGGTCCAGGCTGAGAGGAAGTCTTTAGGGTAAGAGTCACGGGCTGTCTGCAGATGAGAGTGACAAGGAAGAAGTATGGATGCATTCACTGTCTTGTAAGACATCAGCTGAGTTTTCTGGCCTCAGCTTTGTGTGCATCTCAAAGTCACTGCCCACACACCCCTACTTACTTTTTTTTCCGTACTCAGACTAGGCAATGTCGTTTGTTCTTAGAATTCCTATCTTAATCTCCAGGCCATAGAGTGGGATGTCGATACAATGACCAGAGCTTAGCTTCCTGTGAGCATAACCTTCTTGCCAACATGATTTTTTTTTTCTTTTTTTGGCCACTGGTATCTTTGGACACTGAGCATCAGCTTCAAGGGATGGTTTTCTTCAAACATGTCATTTACATTATCTTTCAGGTGGCATTTCTCAGTGTTTGGCATCCCCTTTATTATGGCTGGCATAGGATGTTGCTACTGATCGTTAGCGAGTAGAGGGCAGGGATGCTAATCAATATCCCACAGTGCACAGAACGCATTAACTATTGATCAGCTAAAATGTCAATGTTACTGTGATGGACAAATCCTGGCACAGGATGCCCGTTCCACCTAGGACACCCTCTTCCTCCTTCCCCATCTGTTGATACCATGCCTCTTCTAGGACTGCTTAAAATTTGCTTGCCTCTGTGAAACCCAGTGGAATTCTGATCCCCTTTTAATTGCTTTGGTTTCTTTGTTCAACCCTATAATACTGTTTTTCCAACATGGGTTAACATACTTTAAACTAGGGGCACGGATGACAAGGTCACATGTCCTTGTCAACTTGAGAACCTTCTGTGAACATCCAGACCACAAATCCCTGCCTAGGGGGCATTCTGTGGACTGAAGTCACCCTGGTGGGGTGGGGTGGGGGGTGGGGGGGGACCGCATCCTTGGCTCCCGGGTCACCATTCTCTCCTGTCCCAGCCTCAGTCCCATACCACTCTAGTCTCCACAGGAAATGCAAGCCTCGTCTCTATATTTACAAAAGCTCCAGTCACAAAGGGCATGTTCTGCAGAGTGGATTATACTAGAGGAAGCTGTGGTGAGAGTTGGCATTTAGACAATTTCCCTGGGGGAACATCAGAAGTCTGTGCCCTCTGAGCTCTGTTCCTTCAGCTATACTTTCTATTTCCAAACAGATGCTCCAGCTCCAATGCCATCTTTCCCCCACAACCCCAGTTCACAAGTGCCTTCTTAAATTTATTTATTTTTTAAAAGATTTATTTATTGTATTTATTGTATATGAGTGCTTTATCTGTAGAAGAGGGCATCAGATAACATTATAGATGGTTGTGAGCCACCATGTGGTTGTTGGGAATTGAACTCAGGACCTCTGGAAGAGCAGATGGTGCCCTTAACCACTGAGCCATTTCTTCTTAAATTTAGCATCTTTCATCTTTCCTAAAGCAAGCAAATCAAGGCACTGAGTAATGGAAGGGCGAGGGTAAGGAATGAACGTCCAGGTAACAACATTGGGAGGCAGGCCTGATTCACGGTTTCTTTTTTCTTTTTCTTTCTTTCTTTCTTTCTTTTTTCTTTTTTTTCTTTTTCTTTCTTTCTTTTTTTTGTGTGATGCTTTTCTACTCAAGGTACTGCCTTTAAAAATATTCTTGGAGGATGAAGATTGAATCTTATTTGCCTGTATTTCAAGGCCTGGGGCACTAACAATATGCTGTCTATGATTTAAGAATGTTGAAAAGCTGGTCTTCCATGTTGATGCTGACATAAACAGAGGATAGTCAAGAGTTCTCTAAATTCATGATTACCCATGAGTTGAGGGTATTGGTGTCATAGGTGGAGCCTATTCCCACACCTCCATGCAATGAAAAACCAAGGAGTATAAGTGATAATGCCTGCTTTCTTCTCCTCTCACAGTCCATGCACAGATCTCAGCACTCCATCTGAATCTGCTGTGAGGAGATTGGTGACAGACTTCCTTCTTCAGTGGATATTGAATGCCAGGACATATGATGCAGCTCTGTGTGCAGTGTTCCAAAGAGCGAAGCGTGGAGCTGTCCTAGGGAGCCTAGTTATCCACTTATGGCACTTGACTTGGTGGAAGCCAGGCCTTGTGAGGGTTGTCATGAGTCCCGTGTTCTGGACAGTGATGTGGAGACACTTAATCCTCAGCCAACCGGTAGTCGCCTCCAGGAAGTTCCAGGTTCAACAGGGCTGTGGGTTTGCAGGAGGTTGTGCCTGAGGAAAGGAAGACAGAATGTACTAAAATTAGTACTAACTTATTTATCCCTTTAACATACTCTGGGACACGTTAAAACTCTAACTGTAACATCTTCACAGCCCCAATGATAAATGTTATAAACTAAAGATCACAAAGTTTTGGGTCCACATTGATTTGCAATTTTATTTTACATCAGTAACAACAAGAAGTACTTTAAAAATGGGTTTGATTTTTCGTGCATATGCATGTATGTGTGTGTGTGTGTGTGTGAGTGTGTGTGTGTGTGTGTGTGTGTGTGTGTGTGTGTGTGTGTGTGTAGGTACTCACATGCCACAGTGTATGGTGTGGAGGTCAGAGGGCAACTTGTAGAGGTCTGTTCTCTCATTCCACTGTATGGGTCTGGGAAATTGAACTCAGGTCATCAGCCTTGGTGGCAAGCACCTTTATCTGCTCAGCCCCCTCTGCGCCTAGAACACTTTTAACATATTGTTATTGCTAGGAGCATGCTTAGTAAGAAAACATTTATTATTGTGCACCATGGGATAAAAGCGCACCCAGTGAAAAGGAAGTATTGGGCCAGCAGAGATCATAGGGAAAGCCTAATTTCTAATCCCAGTCTTGCCAATAGTTAGCTGTGAGAGCTGAAATCATGATCTCAGTTTCCTCGTCACTCTGTGAAAACAGGATAGCAGCTGTTGGTCTACCAGCAACATAGATTTGCAAGGCGGCTCTAAGGAAACAGAGGATTGGGAAACATTTCGGGAAGTTAAGACTGCTTTGCGGAGAATAACAATAACATCTCAGCCATTGGGGTCAGAACGCCTGAGGCAGGTGATTATCTTTTCATGGGTTTTTAGACAGACGGGCATAGACATGACAAACTGATGCTTTCCAGGCTGAAAACTCTGATGGGCCCCATGCTGCTTGGCTAGGCATGCACAGACAGTCTGAGTAGTTTAGTTGCTTTGTTGCAGTGAGCATGAGATGGTATGGATTTGCATGGTGTTGGTATGAAGACACTGAATCACTGTCCCTAGGGAGTTACTTCATTACAATGTTGTCTAGAGAGCACTGTGTGGCTGCTGGGACTTTCCTTTAGGGCCTTTCAAGAGTGTTTAATGTACATAGTGGAGTGAGCCCTGGGAGTTATACCGCAGAAACCTTCCTTGCAGACGGGGAACCTGTACCTCCAGCCACTCAAGCTGATTATAGATAATAAGCACGTTCATCTAGGCACTATTGTTTTTGTATACAGAAATACGTGCATTGCAGCTAAAAGGTTTGCATGCAGTTTTTGCCAACAGCCTTCCCAAAGATAGCCCCAAGGGGGTCTTCTTTCACCGATTCAACTGTTATCTATTACTCAGAAATAAAGCTCCTGGCATGAACATATATCCTGTACTATGGATGTTTGAGGAAGGTGTGTCCTCCTTGAAGTT
This sequence comes from Acomys russatus, assembly GCF_903995435.1. Lineage (NCBI taxonomy): Eukaryota > Metazoa > Chordata > Mammalia > Rodentia > Muridae > Acomys > Acomys russatus. Next base: position 16,891,876 of record NC_067152.1, on the reverse strand, counting down.
GGTGGGACTCCCTCAGGACATGAAGAGGACAGTTTGGTGGTAGTCATAACAAGGAGACATGCTTCAGTGGATGGTGCTCAGCTCTCTGGAGTTCTGTCACAGCAAGCAGATTTCATGAGACGTGAAATATGCCCATTAGCAAATTTGAGGAGAGCGAAAGAGTGCAGTAAAAGCTGCACTGTGTCTGAGGGAACCCCTTCAGAAATGTCCTTTACAAACTACTGTAGAAATGCTGGTTTTGGGAGGAAAGAAAGAGAGAATACTGAGAAAAATTCAATGGCATGATGGCAAAGGCTTGGACGGTTAAAAGGAAGCAGACAGAGTAAGAGAAAGCCATTTGGAGTAGGAGAGTGATCACTGGAGCTTGAAAAGAGCTGGATGAGATGCACTGTATAAGGAATTGAGGGATTCCCCAAATAAGTGAAGTCTTGTGTGAACATATATTGTTGGCATAGGCACAGCCATGACAAGCACCAAGGCCTTCGACCCATGGGAAATTGGCAACGCCTTTCCCCATCTGTGCCAGGCTTGAGGTTGGCAATACCTTCTCTTCTAGTCTATGTCTGGGTGTTTTAGCATCAGTGAGTGCAAAGACTGGCAGCTGCTGCTTCCTCCTCCAGGATGTTCATAGCCCAAGACTGCTCCCCATCAAGAGACCTACTACTGAGACAAGCCAACCTTGTCCTCCTGCGCTGTATAGAATAAACACACCGAGAGTCAGGGTTGTTTAGGTAGCAGGTGAGGCTCCATCAGGAAGTACAAAGCTTACCTGGTCCCAGTTTTTCTGTATCCATGGGTCTGTCATTTCCTCAGTTTCTGTGCTTTTTTTCATTCCCTCTATGGCCCTAGTTAGGGTTCTAGGACCAAGCAGAATATGAAGCTTCAGTGGAGGAACAGCAGGACTGGACTACCATGCCTAGACCTGTAGGTGGGGGTGGGGTGGGGGACAAAGAAGCTTCTCAGATTTCCTCATCTTCTCATTCTCAGCCCCCTTCTTGGGATTCCTCTTGGCTGAATCCACAGGGCATCCAAAGGAAGAAGGCCAATGTAGAGGCTGCCCATCACTTCCCAGAAGGCAAAGAATCTTCTTAGACAGAAAGATGCCAGAGATTTTCTTGCCGGAGAACCCTGTGCTAAAGCAAAACACTTCTCAGTAAGAAGAACAAAAAGTCCCAAGTGTGACGATCAGTGTTGTAATCCAGCCCCAGCCTTGCTATTCACTTGCTGGAAAGTGTCAGGGTGGCCATATCTCTAGTCTTTGTGTTAGACCCAGCCCTTCTACCCACTCCCGTGGTGGTGTGTGGATGACGTGAGCTGACCACTATAGGAGAATGTTGAATGATGGCTTGACCCTTGACCCCTGGTGTAGAGTAGAGCAAGGGTTCGCACAGATGGGATGTAGGAAGGAGAACAATGGTGATTGGGAGACCCTGATCCCCCCAGAACCTGATGGAGAGTCAAGAAGAGCAGAGGAGGGATAGAATCCGTCGAAGCGCTGACCCCAGGGCTGTTTCCCTCCTCCCCTGTTCAACAGGAAGTTGGGGGAAGTTCAGGGACAGCTGTAGAAGCAAGCATTGATGAGCGAAGACAAGGAGGGTCTGTTCTGTGGAAGAGAACACTGACTATTTTCATTTCGTGCAAACTAGATGTTTTTGCCTCACTGCCAGAGACCACATCAGACATCATACATTTCAATGACCCTGTGCTTCAAATCGCCTCTGTCTGTGCTTGCTGGTCATTCATTAGACTGTTCAGTACAGGCAGTGTGGGCTCTGCTGACAACTAATGAGATAGTTTGAAGTACAGACCTAACCCAAGTCTCAAAGTAGGAACATAGGAGGAGAGTGTAAAATAGTTGGGAAAAATACAAGATTAAATGTACGACGGGAGCATCTGTCTTAGGCAAGGCTAAGTTAGGTGTAGATTGTATGCACGCAGGTAAATCACTAATGTGCCAGAGTCCTAGAAACATCAAGCTGAGTTCCTTGTCATGGATCCTTGTTTGGTGTCTACCTTAATTCTCCAGGATTCAAACGAGCCACAGCCTGTGACTAGTCATGACTTGCTATGCCAGGAAAGTAGCCACCCAATGGGAAAATAGCAGGAAAAGCCAAGAATAGTTCAGAGTTGAAGCAACTTAGGGCTCTAAATACTTCCAATCATGGCTTCTGCCAGATCTACTGGGTCCTATAAGAAGGACCTAATACTTTAGGAAAGCATTGCAGGCAAAGCCAATCACACCCTCCATTCCAGCCCTAGTCAACGGCTGTCCTTCAGAGTCTCAGTTTGGCTGTCCTTCCTACTCAAGACAATCTTCAGTGGTTTTCCTGACCAGGTCAGTCCTCCTTTCATAGCTCCGAGGATATCATCTCTCTAGCCCTTACCCTCCATACACTTTTCACTGGCTTGGTTGATGCTCCCCTTCTCTCTTAGCATATAAACTTCACTCAGCTATACCCATCTTTGTCATTACACTCTTAGACATAGTTTATGGAACTGTGTGTAAACGCTTAGCCCCATTAACTCAACAGTGCAAAGAACAAATATGGTTTCTCTGATTCTTTTCTTGTTCCCTGGTTAGCACCTGTTATCTCTTCCTCCACTTGGCCTCTTGACGTCAGCAGCCTAGATGCATCCTTTGTTTTCAGTTTCTACTCTAAGGACTGCTTTGGTTGTAAAGTCTGCATGTTGTAGAGTAGATTACGGTAGACACAGGAACCAAGCAGCTGATACAAGAGCAAAGTAGCGAAAAAGAAAAAAAAATAATAATAAAGGGACCAAGAATGTGGGTAAAAATGTGGATATGGGCACTATCTTTTGCTAATTATCTTATCTGAGCACTGAGAACAATACTTGGTCCAAGTGAATAAGTAAATATTGACAAATATAATTTACATCACACAGGCCACTAAAAAAACCCACAAGTGTGGCTCACAGTGGGATGCTGTTGAGTGCCGATAAGATTCAGGTTTTAGGATGTGAGCTATGTAAATTTAACTAAAGAAATGTGTAGATTGAAAAAAAATAAGGCTAGATATGTATACAAATGTACAAAACTTGTAAATATGAAATTTTCATTTACAGCAGAGAGAAGTTTATAAACAAAAAGATGGATGACTGAAATAAATTTGTGCATGTGACAGCATAGAAAAAGAATGTTGGGTAGAAAACATTTTGGGGGATGTAGTGATGGCTTACAGTGTAAGAGTGTCTATTACCTTTGCAAAGAAGCCAGAGTCAGCTGCCAGCATTCACGTCAGGCAGCTTGCAAGCATTGGTAACTCCAATTCTAAACGATGTGATGCTCTCTGGCCTCCCTGTACACCAAAGACACATTATGTATGTGGATTCATACGGATGCACAGTTCATGCACATAAATAAATAAATTTTGAAACATTTTAAAAGCTTCTCACTCTGGGGACTGGAGAGGTAAATAAAATGCTTGCTGTGTGGGCAAGCATGAGCAGCTGAGTTCTGACAGCCAGAATCCATGTAAAATCTGGGTGTGATTTTAAACATTTGTAGCCCCAGCATTTGGGAATAGGATAGAAGACAGGTGGATCCTGGGAGCTCACTGGCCAGCCAGACCTACTGAAATGGTGAGGTTCAGAAACAAGAGGAGACTTTATTACAAAAAATAGATTGGAAAATGATGCCGCAGAACACCCAAGGTTGATCTCACGCTTCCACACGTGTCCACATGGGTAAGTGCACATGCATGTGCACACACACACACACACACACACACACATGCACACATGCACTCATGCACACTCATGTGCATGCTTGAGAGAGATAGAGACAGAGACAGAATGAGACTTTCTTTAAATGTGCATTTTATTAAGGAACTAAATAATGCTAACTTATAATAGACGGTTATAAATTTGTGATGGCATTACGTTAAGAAGACACTATTGAGCTTGGTGGCTTATTCTCATGGTCACATGGCTGGCTGAGAGCTTTGACTTTTTTGTTTCTGCCCAGCACTGTGCAGAGGAAAACATTGGAACTCAAAATTGGAGGTAGGTTCTATTTAACACTTACTTCCTTCGTATCACGGTGACGTTGAACGTTGTGGGTTGAACCCTCGACAGCGGCAGCCAAGAGCCACCTGCACCTGCTTATTGATGTTAGGTGGTAGGAGTTTCTTTGCTTCTGTTCAATTAAAGCCAGATTGTGTAAGTACAATGCCACTTTTAATCTCTTATCACACAATGAGTCATTGTCTCTCCTGTTACAAGTGGGTAGTTTTCAAGTGGTATGAAGAAAATTCTCAAGTGAGCTTTAATATATGCTGTAGTCCTGGAAGAACAAATGTGGATGTGCGTGACAAGAAGAAAAAAAAGAGAGAGAGAGAGAGAGAGAGAGAGAGAGAGAGAGAGAGAGAGAGACACAGACACAGTGTGAATTATGAGGCTCACCATTGAACACGAGATGCTCAGTGAGATATTTTTCTTGAAAAGTTCAAGATGACGATAACGGAAAGAGATCAAACATGACAAAAGTGTCTGCCTGGCGAACACACTCCAGACTGACCAGGGAGGTGCAGAGGAAAGGAGTGACAATGAATCTCTGCGAAAGAATGGACTAAAATCCAGCCAAGAAACAGCCTCTAGATAGCTAAGTCTTTACTTTCTCCAGACCTCTATGACAAGTGGAACAAAGAGAAAAGCAGGGATGGAATTCCCAAACATGGTAGGGGGCAGAGCCCAGAGCTACAGATGTAAAAATCCATGAAAGCCAACTTACTCATGTGTCTGCTGGTTTCTCTGGGTGTGGAGCACTTCTTAGGGTGGGGGTGGGTGGGGTTCAGTGCACTTTTAACCATGAATGTACTGCCGAAGGGGAAAAACCTTGACAAGCTAGATGTCACAGGAAGGCTATGGGTGATGGTTAAATGGAAACACACACACACACACACCCCCACACACACACACGAACACACGCATGCCTTACACACTTCTGTAGCAGTAAGTAACATGTAAATATATTTGTAGTTTGTTCCTTGATGATACAAAAACAAATCACCAGAAATGTTCACAAACTTGTAAACCTAAGACCTGTCTGGCAGAAAGGAAGACATTCTTAAAGAAATGCTTACATCTCTCAATCTATCAGACTGTTGAAACAATGGACCGTGAATAAATGGGCATTTCCCCAGGGATCTTATGCTCGGAGAAGGAAAAGCCTACAGCCAGGAGGAGAACTTGTCTCCTTGAAAGATAGTTCAGACAGTTTTAACACCTTTTCAGACTGCCTTACACGATGCTGCTGAAATAAAGACCACCATGGGTGGTCTTTTTGTTTTTATTTATTTGTTTATTTATTTATTTATTTGAGGACCTGGCTTGGAGCATACATTGCAAACCCCACTCTGGCAAGTGCGGTAACAGATTCACAAACTTAAACTAATGCAAATGTATTTCTGGAGCCCAGAAGTCCTCAAGGGGTCTTCTTAGTCTGTATCTTGCCTTGTCCGTGTTCTAGAAGCCGCTGTATTCCTTAGTGTGTGACCTCAGACCTTCTCTAGTTCTATTTCCATATCTGACTTGCTTGAACAAACAGCCGTTCCAAACCTCAGGATAGTTGCAGAAGGGCACGTGCAAGGTCTCCTTTGCCATCCAGGCTGCCACACTGACTGGTGCCAGGAACTAGGGTGTAGACTTTAGGCTTCTGATGTGCGTCTCATTCTGTCTGCCACAGTTCCCTGTTATAAAAATTTACTGCAAATGAAGTGGTTTTCAAAGCAATGCATATGTATGATTTTATAATCTAATCAAAAGCGGGCTTTATTGGACAAAACTCAGTGTTTTCAGAGATGTATTACTTCATAAGGTTCTCAGGGAGAATCCTTTTTCTTATCTTTTAAAAAAATCATTTTAAGGGATACCTGTTTTTGGCATGAGGACTTTTGGTCTTGATAAATGTCAGTCTAGTCTTTTTCATATTAATAGCGTCTCCTCTCATTGACTCTTCCACTCGTGGAGAATCCTGCCACCATATCGAATCTCCTTAGATATCCCAGAATAACCTCTCATTTGAAGTTCAACTGACTAGCAACCTTAAGGTCCTCTAAGATCTCATTTTTCTTTGCCATGGGAGCGAATACCTCTGCAGGTTCCCAGGATGAGGACTTGTGCCTTTGAGGTGGAGGTCATTATCTTGGATAAGTTACCATGGTCACACTTCAGCTTAACTCTGTAAAACGTGGCTCCCTTTATGACACAGGCAAGGGGACTTGCTGAGGGGAAAGTGCCTGTTCTAATGATGCACTTATTTCTGGGGCTGACCTTAATTCTCTGTGACTCCAAAGTATGCCTCTTCCTGGTGAAAAGATCGTACACTGGATGTTAATGAAAGTATATAGCACCAACCCAAGCCGTACAAAATGATTAAATTAGGGGGATCTAAGGGAGAATGTGGACATTTTCTCAAAAGAAAAGACGTGTTGGGGGTCATTTAGAATTGTGGGGCCAAGTGGAAGAGAGGAAGAATAACAAGGAAAGGACCAAAGCGAATGAACTTTTTCCAGTGGTTAAGGCCAGGTAAAAGATTTGGTAAGGTGTTGGGAGCTTGGAGAAAAATTCTTTGATCAGTATCTCCAAATATTCTGAGCATTGGGTTTTCTTTCTTGGTTGGTGTGAGATGTGCGTGTTTTAAATGAGGCTAATGATGTAAGCAGGGCATTGTCCAACCTCTATAGCCCAGGGGTTACACACATTCCACGATAGCTGTGAATGTGGCCAGTGCATTGGAGTACAAAGTCATTCAGCAGTGTCAAAATATCAGTCACCACAGATTTAAGCATATATATATATATATATATATATATTTTTTTTTTATCTCTTTAAGGTTTAACAAATTCCTTTTTGAAAAAAATAAAAATACACGGGTATAAAACAGAAACCGATATGTAATTGAAAAGATGGATACAAATTCATATACATTTCTAGCATTTCTGTGCTCAAAGGGCAAGGAAAGAGAAAACTGCTACAAGAACAATGCCCTTGGTCTTCATTGGGTGGCCCTGAGATCAGAACCAAAGTGTCCTGTTCATAAGGGACAGGGGCAGGAGATACATAGATGTGTCTTGGATTCAAGTGTACTGCCAAAAATATCACTCAAACACATAGATTCAATCAGTGTCTTATTTGTGTTGCTGTGATAAAAATACCCTGACCAAAAGCACCTTTGGGGAGAAGTTCATTTGGCCTACAAGGTGCAGCCTTGTTGGAGGAAGTGTGTCACTAGGGTTGGCTTTGAGCTTTTAAAAACCCACCCACCCCAGCGCCAACCCCCTCTGTTTATGGGTCAGGATTCTGCTCTCAGCTACTGTTCCAATGCCTGCCTGCATGTCACCGTACTCCCTGTCATAGCAGACTAAACCTCTGAAACTGTAAGCCAGCCCTCAGGTAAATGCCTTTCCTTATAAAAATTACCTTGTTTTCTGTTTCTAGCAACTACCTTTCTCCCATTCTATGTAGTTCTCGACCCCTTGTTTAGGGGATTGTGTTGCCCACAATGGGCTGTGTCTACTTATATCAATTAAAGCTAAACTGTGGGCCCTTGTCTGCAGCTTCCTCCCCGCAAGCTTAGTATTCAGAGGTAGGTGAGCAGACTGCTGCTGATAACAACCCACCAGACCCAAATGTGTTAAAAGACTAGTTCCTTGCAGACCCCAACCCACACAAAAGGTGTTAAAAGCTGGATCTTTGAAGAAAAACATATCAAAGGTGCTCTGGAGACAAGCCTCTGGAAGTGTCCTGGGAGTGTTTCCAGCTATTCAGGTACCCTTGGTTTAAAAACCCAGAAGTTGGAGGTTTGGGGCGCACTCTCCGTTTCTCCTTCCATAGCTCCTTGTCCTTGTTTCTTCTTCTTCTTCTTCTTCTTCTTTCTTCTTCTTCTTCTTCTTCTTCTTCTTCTTCTTCTTCTTCTTCTTCTTCCTCTTCTTCCTCTTCTTCTTTTATTTTAATCATTAAGCTTAGTGAATTAAAATCTAGCTCTTTCTTGACTGTCTTTATTTTGACTAAATGTGGTGATTGTCTGGCTTTTCACAAGTCAGAGGCTCCCTTCCCCCGCTGGAAGGGACACAGATGCCCATTGTCTCAACCCAGGCTGAGCATGGCTACCCTGAGCTCCCTCCCTACCCGGAAGACCTTCTTTGTGACCAGTTCTCAGGACAGAGCCTTCTTCAGCTAGCCTTCAGAAGGCTGAAAAAAACTCTGACCAGATTCTCAGCCCAGCCTCCCAGAGAAAGAAACCCACACTAAAGATAATATTCCACAGATATATCCACACACAATCTTGAGAGAGACAATAACTCAATTGAGAGTCGTTCCAGAAGTGATGGCTAATCTTGGTTGTCAACTTGGCGCACCAGGGAAGAGGGAAAGTCCATTGAGAAACTGCCTCCACCGGATTATCCTATGAGCATATTTGTGAGTCATTTCTTGATTGCTAATTGATGTAAGATGGCCTATCCCACTGCAGACAGTACCATATCTAGGAAGATGTGCCTGAGCTGTATAAGAAATGTAGATGTATGTGAGCCTGGAGGAAAGCCAGAACACAGCACTGCTCTATAATTTTTTTCCTTCCATTTTGAATTTGTTTCTCATAATGATGAACTATAACCTTTAAGATGAAATAAACTCTTTCCTTTACAAATTGCTTTTGGTTATGCTGTGACAGAAGATCAAACTAGGACACCAGGTGATTCTAAGTTGTGGCACGTTGACATTTAAAACTAAGCCTCATAATGAAAAACTTTAAAAGAAAAAACTCTTTGAGAACCAGGTCAAAGTTTATCTTCTTCTCCCCTGGGTACTCAAGGGCTGAAGAATAAATATTTACTGAATTAGCCTAAGTAGCTTTGCAAATTAAAAGAAGAAATTATGAAAAGTGGAAAGTCAATAGATATAAAACTGAAAGTACTGATGCAACAAAAACACCTAACATTTGGAGCAAAGGAGAAAGAAGCAAATGAAAAACCAGCCACCCAGAGAGTGGGAGCTACTGCTGGAGAAAAGATTACATTCTATGGCCTCCTGCTTTGCTGGGACACTTCCTAAGGACCTTCGCCCATAGGAGTGGAGCCTGGCCTTCTGCTCCCTCCGACGTGAACATAGAGAGCAAACAAACACAAGGTTAGGAATCAGTGCAGGAAACCTTCCATTCCCTCCAGGAACGGTGTCAAGCTCGACACTGCTGAAGAAGAACCACCATTCCAAGGTAGGCATCCCTATGGGGAGAAAAGCAACCCTCCGGAGGACATAGACTTTAAAGGGGAGACAGGCTGGTACTGGGTAAGGAAGACAGTGAATGTGGAAAGCTGCAAAAGCAAATCCTCACGTCCTGAATGGTGTCCTTGTATTCATCTTTAGCATATTCATCTCCAACGGCAAAACAACCAGAGAGATCAAACAGGAGGGCAGATAGGTAAGTGCTCTAGAAAGGTGAAGTTTCCTGTGACTGTAAACCACTATGCTTATTCGTGTAGGCTCTCATCAGTTTTATCTGGCTGAAAATGGCAGTGGCAAAATTTGGGAATGTTCAAAAAGCCTGGGCAGCATAGATGTTTGTGGCCAAGACCAATGCCCCAAATTCAATTCCCTGAGCCACATGGCTCGGAAAACAGCTGAGCCTATCAAGTTGCCCTCTGACCTCCATGCACATATACACATGTCATAATGGGTGTGCACTTGCATCTACACACACACATATGCTGAATAATTAATTTAAAATAATACCAAGTTTCTGACTGACTGAGAGAGGGAGAGAATTTAGGGTTAAGACTATCACCTGTAGATGCAAAAATATATAAAGGAAAAATTAACTTCATCCATCCAGTCAGGAAGTTATTGAGCAAAGCACATAGCCACACAAACATCATGCTTCCAGGAGAGGCAAGAACTCTCATAAATTACAAATGTGAATATGAAATGAGGAAGCTGCATTGGGAGGCAGGCTGATAGTCTCTATGACCCATCAGTTCCAATGCTATACTTATACCCAAAAGGGATGAAAGCACATATCCATACAAAACCATGAATATAACAGAATTCTTCTTAATAACCAAAAGGCAGAAATGACTTCTATGTCCACAAATGACTCATGGATAAATGATGGTATGTCTTTATAGTAAAATGTTATTTGGGCATAAAAAGAAATGGGATGCCAGTGCATGTACCAGATGGATCAGTGGCTCTCAACCCGAGGCTCTCAACATGAGGAACTGTATTACAGGGTCACAGCATTAAGAACCACTGATATAGATGAGGTTTGGAAATATGGGAAGTGAAAGAAGCTAGCCATGGCAGGCAGAAGCAAATCCCAGGATGCTTGTGAGCCGGCGAGCCTGGCTTACACTGGGACAAACACCAACAAACGCTGTCTCAGTGGCTGTGAAGGCCAGAGCCTGATGCTGGATTCTCCATCCGTCACTCTCTACTGAATATGTTGAGATAGGATCTCTTGATGAACACACAACTCCCAGTGTGACTATTCTAGTTAGCCAGTTTTCTCCTCATCCTCATCTCCCAAGACCTGGGATTGCAGATGGCCGCCATGGCCTCCTGACCTTTACATGGGTACTGAGTATCCAAACTCCAGCCTGCAAGTGCTTTATCCGCTAAGTCATCATTCCAGTCTCAAGATCTTATTAATTAAAAATAAAAATCCCATCTGTGGCTTCTTCTTGTCGGGACCAGTAGCTTGTGTCTGTAACCCTAGCATTCCTGTGGGGATATGGGAGGCAGAGACAAAAGGATTCCAGGAAGCTGTGTGCCAGCTAGATGGGTATATGCAATGGCACATAACAAGAGGCTGTCTCAAAGAAGGTAAGAGGTGCAAACAGGCACCCTGTGGGTTGCTCTCCATATGCACACCACGGCATACGTGAACCCCATAACATAGTTTCACAGTGCCACAAAATAATTACAGCACTATTACCTTAAGGTTATTAAATACCACATTCATTGCATATTTATTTCCTGAAAGCTGCTACGCTCTGGACTGAGGCTAAAACAGTAAACAAGACAGAGGCAGATAGAACTGGCCTTTCCCTTCTGTGTCTTGTCTCGTGGATGACACTGACAACACTGACAAAGCAGAAATGCAGTTTTCCAGAGTGGTCCAGCCTTCTGCTTTTTGGATGAACCGGACACATTGGATTGACTTTCAGAGAGTGTGTGTCAGTTTCTTCCCAAGAGAAAGGTGCAACGGTTGAAGTCAGTTCTCTGGGGGGGGGGGGGGCGGGAATTATAAAATTCACGGATTGTTTCTAAGGCAAGGACAGGAGAATGTTCCAAACAAAGAAACAAAACCAAGACAGTTTTCTCAGCTAGACAAGAGAAACCACAGCACACAAAGCTAGCAGGCTTCTCCTGACTCTGTGGGCTCTGGCAACCCCACTGGACACACCTTCAGATTTCCTCCCCAGCAATGCAGAAGCCCCACAATGAGCTGTGCCTTTGGTTATTTTATTTTATTTTTTTACTGATAAAGTATCATGGGGCTAGGGCCAAGAGCTCTGGAAACCATCAGAAGAATGGCTCCAAATGTACTTAACTCATCATATTATGCAAGACTTATGTGCTGTCTGTGGCACTAACATGGCTTCTTTGTATTTCATCTGGATCTAAGACCCAGAATATTTGTCCAAAATCACTTCCCATCCCCTTCCTTCTCTTCCTTTTGTGTTTCTTTCTTTCATCACATACAAGGCACAACTGAGCTGACTCACTTTTTTCACCATAGTATATTAGCGCAGAGCTGAGTGCCTGGCAGGTAGATATTCAATACAGATTAAATGAATGAATTCCACATGGTACATGCTTATGCAAATCATTGAAGCCTCCCTGAGCCTTATATCCTTGCTTCTGACTGATAATCCTTATCTGTTCAATCTACTATCCACCAGGGCCATTGTGACAATCAATGAATTTATGTGCATCAATGCCTCTGTAAACTAATATGCAATTAAGCTATTTGGCCTAAGTAGATGAAGATACAAACAAAGCACTAATAGTCATGAGTAAAATGATCATGGCATGCTTTCATTAGTTCATCATGGCTCTGATAGAAGCAACTTAGGGACGACCCATTCCAGAGGGATAAAGTCCCATCATGGCAGAGAAACATGGCAGCATGATGGTGTGATGGCTGAGCAGGAGGCTGGCAGGTCACATTGTAGCTGTATTCAACAAGCCAAGAGAGAACAGGAAGTGGGGCCAGGCTATAAAGCATCAAGGCCTGCCCCTAGAGATGTACATCTTCCACCTGGGCTCAACCTCTGAAAGGTTCCCAAACAGCGCCACCAGCTGGACACCAAGGGTTTAGGCACTTGGGCCAATGGGGGGGGGGGGAATGCAGGGGTCGGTATTTCACATTCAAGTCACAACGCAGCATGAGAGAAGTTCAGATGAAAAGCTATTTGTATGGTTCACACTGTGCTCATAATTTAAATGGCCCTGTGGGTAAGATACTTGCTTTCTCAAGTTCATGCAATCAATAAATAACTCAGGTGGGATAAGCAGGTCCCCCTTCATTACTCTATCCCTTTCATCAATTAACACAGAACCATATTAACCAAAAACTGGTGGCTGGTGTCCTCGCTATTTTTATTCCGTTTCATTTGCAACATAGTTACAGAGAATAGAGCGCAGTCCCAGCAATCCTGTCAGCTGCTTTCTCTTGCGTCTGGGTTTTTAAGGGAAAACTCTTTGAGTGTGGCTTTGGGGTGTGGGGGCTGGGTTCCTGGAAATGCCAGTAATAGCTGAGCTGTGTCATCACAGGCTCAGGTTGTTCCAACTTAGTGTCCTGGAACCACCGTCCCCATGACCCTCAGGATATGTCTGCACCTTCTTCAAGTTCCCTGGGAGATGCTGCTCATTAGATTATTAGTCCATGCTCTCAGGCCCCTGCAGAGTTTATGGTGGCTATGTGGGTAAAGTCCTTGCTGAACAAGCATGAGAGAATGTGAGTTTGAGTCTTCAGAGATGCAGCAGAACACGCTTCTGCGATCCAGCATTCTCTCTCTCTTTTTTTTTTTTTAAGATTTATTTATTTATTATGTATACAATGTTCGGCCTGCGTGTGTGCCTGTCTGCCAGAAGAGGGCGCCATATCTCACCATAGATGGCTGTGAGCCACCATGTGGTTGTGGGAATTGAACGCAGGACCTCTGGAAGAGCAGCTAGTGCTCTTAACCTCTGAGCCATCTCTCCAGCCCGCGATCCAGCATTCTTAAGGGGAGATGGTAAGAAGAAGTAGAGAATTCTGACAAACTACAAGAGACCCTGTCCTAGCCAGTGTCTGAGGTTGACCTCTGGCCTTCACATATGTGCCGCTGTGCATAGGCCCCTGAGTTCGCACACAGGAACGCCCACAGAGATTATTTTATAGTATTTATTTTTAGGTGTGTGTGTGTGTGTGTGTGTGTGTGTGTGTGTGTGTGTGTGTGTGTGTGTATGCCTTGAGAGGTCAGAATTATAGGATCGCCTAGAGCAGAGACCCAGGCAGTTGTAAGCTGCCCACTGTGGGTGTTGGAAGCTGATCTCTGGTCTTCTGAAAGAACAGAAGATGCTCCTAATTGTTGAGCCATCACTCCAGCCTCCACAAAGGCAAATTTACTCACAGCCAATTGCTGGGATATCTTTATCTACTTCCATCCAGGGTGCAAAAGGCACATTTCTCGCCACACGTTATACTCCTCAACAAGGTAGAAATCTTTCTAGAACATTCTTTTAGGACAGAAACTACCTACTGATGGGCTCTGCCATTTGCTCACTGCAACTTTCAATAAATTATCAATGTGCTTCAGTCTTAGGAGAGAAAAAAGGATGGGGGGGGGGAGCTGCTGCCTCACGGCTATTTTCAGGTTCAGTTGGTTAATATATCTGAAACCTGCCTGGCACAGAGGAAATACTGTCTGTGTGCGGATTAGATTAAAAAGAAACAAACAAGAGCATAAAATCTGATCTGGGTAAAGATGTAGCTCAGTGGCAGACTTATCTGCCAAGCCCAGTGTTTAAGCTCTAACATTAAAAATGTGATAAATTACTGTAAACAAAAGAAAAACATTTTAAAAAATTAGTTGTATTAGCTGATGGTAGTGTTCATGCCTCTGTGTTTTTAAACTAGCCATGAAATTGCATGCATGACATCTGTAAGTATATACATATATATGTATATATACATGTATGTAAGTAAATGTTACTGTTTGGGTTGGCTGAAACACACGTGTCGTAAAACTATGATGCAATATACACACATGTTTAAAACCAAGTTCCATTTAAAGAGAAGCTGCTGTGAGCAATCAAAGTGTAACTAGAGAAACGACACATGGTGAGATATCCTGGTACTCTGGGCTTTATTATGGATTTTAAGTTGCTTATAGAGCAAGAACCAACATCTCCTCCAGATGTGTTTGTCCTTTTAGGAAGCAGACTTTGCAGAACAGCCTTGCGGTTAGCTAACTTGATTAAAGATCAGCAGGACCAGTGTTCCTGCTGTGTCTGGCACTGGAACAAGCAAGATGAGATGGGTGATGAAGATAACAGAAATGTGAATTTTGCACTCGATGCTTTCTGAGCATTAGCATATTTGTTCTTTACAGAAATCTGAGCAGATACCAACCGCTATCTCCTTCACTCGTGAGAATTCACCCAGCACAAGAGTCACCTGCTTCATGCCTCCCCTCTGCCACCTCTGCTACCCAGCAGATCTTTCTCAGATGGAAGCTCACCTTGTTCTTCTCTCCTTTGCATTTTCTCCCCACAGTATCTGATGGCCACTGCACATGGGGCCATGATGTGGGAGACACAGGAAAGGGTGTGCTCCATACATGTAACACCATCCTTGACAAAACCCTCTTCAGATATTTCTGCACATACCCTCCCCAAATATTGTATTCTCAGTAGCTACTGATCTTCTCCTCTCCCTCAGTGCTTTTCCCAGTGTTGTAAAGAATCCAGTTCACTGAAAATTAGTGCACCCATCTCAGCAAACAAAACCCAGGAATAAATGGAACCATTTATTTTAGGAGGAAGTAAATCCCTTTTACTGCCATTCGAGTATATCCTCCAACCCCAAACCAACATATGAAGATTTCCACCCAGCAACCTGGAATGCTTTCCTTGTACAAAGCCTTGTATTAAGAAAATGACCACAAATTTCTGTGATTTTCATGGGACCAGTGTTTTGAGTGTCTCCTCCGTGCTAAGAAATGTCTTGGGCTGTGTACCCATTGTAAGCCACCCTCTTAGAACTCTGTTCTATGGACCTTCCCATGACCAGGTGAGACACAGTGGAGAAGAAAATTCACAGAGGTCAGGGAGGAACACAGGGCACAGTGGTTAGGACTCAGTTGTGGGGTTTGAGTCTCTGCCGTTCCACCTCAGTGCCATTCTATGTCTGACATTTCTCCAAGGGAGAGCATAGTCATCTCCATCACAGAACAAATGTGGCTAAAGTGTTAAGTGTTTAGTATAAGGCTTGGCATTGAGTGTGAAGTATTCAACTTAATTTACATAGGAGCAACAGCATCAGGATCAACCACAATTTGAGTAGCAGCAGTAATCATAAATCATCATTGCCATCATCATCATCATGATGATCATCACCATCATCATCATCACCATCATCGTCACCATCGTCGTCGTCATCATCATCACCACCACCACCATCATCATCATCATCATTGTCATCATCACCATCACCACCACCACCACCACAATCATCATCATCATCATCATCATCATGAGCGGCTGCAGCTTACATTGTGCTTCTTTGTGTTTCCTGATGGGTCCTGATGGGAACTCGTGTTCCTCTCTATGCCATTGACTGCACTTCTATTTAAAACAATAAATGGACATAGGTAATAATCCTTTGACTTCCTCAGGGATTAAGAATGGGTATGGGGGATGGGAGGGCAATCTGGCTGAGACACCTGTCACCTCATTGATCACCAGAGTTGATTCAGCTGATCTGGCTGGCTAGGCAGGTGTCCCCTTCCTCCCTCACTGCTCCAGGTGCATTCCTCCCAAAGCTGTGTGCTCAGTAGAAGGGCGTGACCTTCCCTGAATAGAGGAGGACTGGTCTTTGGCCAAAGGTAAATGAGTAGCTGAGCTCCCCTGCTAGAACCACCAACCAAGTTCAAGAATGGTTATGGGTATTAATGAGCCCTGAAAATATGTTTTTAAAAAAAAGCTTCATAGCTGTTATGAAAGACGATTCTCAATGTGTCTTCTTCTTCTTCCTCCTCCTTCTCCTCGTTTTGATGTGTTTGTTGTTGTTGTTTTGTTTTGTTTTTCAAGATGGGAATCTTCCTATGTAGTTTTGGCTGGCATGAAATTCACTGTGTAGAGCAATCTGCCCTAGAATTCATAGAAAACCAGCTGCCTTTGTGCCCTGAGAACTGAGACTAAAAGCATGTGCCAACACACCCCGCTGTTAATATGGTCATATCAGAACACCGTCGAGAGTGGCTCTAGTCTAGTTGGCTGAGAGAGAAAGCTTGCATTTAATTCCTAAGTCAGTTTTCCAAGGCACACAGCTCAAGCCCAGCACATCTCCTTTCCCCGGAGACCAATCCGTAATTGACTTTTGACACATTTATAGCTCACTTCCTTCAAAGAGAATGCTTATTGAATGCTATTCAGTAAACAATTTCTGAGTCTCAATGCTGAACAACAACCCTCAAACCCCCTCTTCCTAAACACTGTAAACACTGTAGGCTTTGTAAAAACAGGGTCTCTCTGTGTAGCCTTGGCTGTCCTGGATTCACTTTGTAGACCAGGCTCATAGAGATCTGCCTGCCTCTGCCTCCTAGGTGCTGGGATTACAGGCATGTGTCACTACCACACCTGGCTCACTGTGGGTATTTTTGTTTGTTTGATTTGAGTTTTGTTTCTATTGCCCAGTCAACCCACATTTCTTCCTCATTCCCCACAAGATGCTCTTTCTTTCTACTCTTTGTGACTCCAACCCTTTCTGAGCTGTCAAAAATGTATTCACTCTAAATCTGCAAGTATACATGTTTTAAAAAAATCATTTGACATTTCCTCAGAGCCTGGTTTTCTTCACATACTTCAGTCGCTGTGTATAGAGCTGGCATTTGTACTGAGCTCATACGATGAGAGTGCCAGAGAATTGTGTTAATGCCATGGAGGGGTGATGGTTTCCTCTCTATTCTGCTAGGGCTCAGAGATTTTGGTTTACTTAAAGGCCCTGGAACTCTGGCTTACTCTTATAAGCTGGCCTTTCAGCAAGCTTCTTCCTGGTACTTTCTGTTAGGCTGACTCTGCGACTCTGCAGAGTTACAGTTGATATTAAAGAGCCTGTGCGTTCCCGGTCTCATCTGCTTTTGAGCATTTTCAGGAAGCCACAAGTCATCGATTTGCATCCTGGAGCACAGGGCGTGGATAAATCAGTTGAGTGTCATTGAGTCTCCAGTTCTCCATTTGCATACTGGATCCCTTTATTGTCCCCATGCGGATGCAGTGATGACAAAAATGAATGTGGAAGTTTCTTTTACAATTTCTGGTACACGAGATGGTCTTAAGCAATATTAAATAATCGAAGTTGGGGACACTCTGTTATCTGACTGCCCGTAGCTACCATATCTTCCAAATGTTTCAAGCCCTGTGTTAGTGGTACACTGACCTCTGCATTTGTGCCTGGAAAATGATTTGTGTCAACATCCTATATTCATTAAAATAAATGTAATGCATTTCCCAAGCCTTCTAGGCTCATGTCTACTGGAAAATTGAATGCAAATGAGACATCTGTTTCTCATGTGCAGATGGTGCAGGATTTTTTTCTCACATCTTTGTCAAATAAAGAGAATGGGAAGTCTCATATAGCAGTCCACATGGTCTCTGTTTCTTTGTCAGAGATTAAAGGCAATGGTGAAAAAATATGACGAACATTCTTTTTGAAGTCACACTAATTTGTGTTTCAGTGTAAATCACATTTGATTGCTTCAAATACTTATTTCTTGAGTTTTTCCATGAGAAGAACTGTTTTCAGTTCTGTGAGTTAAAAAAAAAAGAGTGAAGTAGACTCTGCTTAGAAAGATAATGTAAATTTTTTTTTTCATTTTAGGTGGGAAAAATAAATTATGCATTTTCAATCTTAAGACTTGTGTTTTCTAAATGGAATCAAGACTCTAACATTCTGGGTATAGGTTTTAAACTCATAGAATTTAAAAATCTATGAATACTGATTAAATATGTACTACCATGACCTATGGATGGTCTATGATGAACAAACTTCTACTGCTTTTCTTTAGAAGCTTTTGGTTCAACTGAGAAAGGCAGACAAGTAGTTGGATAATCAGAACATAACTTGGTCAGGACAGATGTTAGTCTCATGAAAAGGAATATGTAAATATGCACATGGGGTCCAGGAGCTCAGTTGATAGAGAGCTTGCTTTGCATGCATGGAAGCCCTAGTTCAATCCCCAGGACTATACAAACCAGATGCTGTGGTACACACTTGTGATCCCAGCACTTGGAAGATAGAGGAAGGAGAAGCAGAAACTCGAGATCATCTTTAGGGATGTAGCAAGTTGGAAGTCATGAGATGGTGTCTAGTAACAGTAAGTAATTGAGACTGGGTGTCCCTTGGCTGCTTTAGTGCTTGTAGCCTCCATATTTTCCAGATGTCTCCAGCACTGATCTTAATTGCTTAATCATATGCCTTTAAGTTCACAATGGCCTCTGCACTTGACTGTATGGCATCCTGTCTTTAAAAAAGTTCACAGGCAAAAAAAAAAAAAAAAAAAAAGAAAAAAGAAAGTTCACAGGCACATTCCACAGCTGCAGCGCTCAGCTCGCATGCCGCTTGCTTTCCTCGTCTGAACTCCCAGAATTTTACTTGGACTTCCACAATGGACCCTTCCTATTGGTGTGTCCTCCACAAATATTTGTAGAATGAATTAACAATTTCCTTACCTTTTCTAAACACAGGAAACTGGTATCTATAGCTCAATCATTGCTGCTCAATATCTGATCTTGCATACCTCTAGCTAGGCTGTGAGCTGAGAGATAAAGTCTCAGGGAACCCTGAGACCTTTGCATGACCTTGAGAAGGGGTCAGGGCTCAACGAACCTATTTACCAAAGATTATCAAAGGAAGACCAACCTCTGGGATCCTAAGCCTGGCTCATCTGCCTTTAAGTTGTGCTGTGGGTCATCTGATTCATCTAAGACCCCCGTCTTTCTGCTTTCTCCAGGGGACCAGCATGCCTCAATTTATCCCTAGCCCCAGCAAGGCCTAGTTTGTCGTGGCTCCTCTCTCTGACCTTCTTGGCTTTGACAAGCTTCCTCATGTCTCTCATCTGATCTTCATCTTCTGTTGATTTCCACCCCATCTCTTGGTATCATGTAGAACCCCCACAGAATAGCTTCTGCTTTCAGAAACCCCCAGAACCTGCTTTTGCCATAGGGAGGGAGAAGTTGTCCCTGCGGAGGACAACGGGGTTGAGGAGTTTGACTTCTAGAATCACGACTAATGACTATATAGTCCTTAAAAATTATTTACTTCTATTGCTGTCTTCCCTGCAGCTGAAAATAGAAGAAACATCTGCTCGGGGGGGGGGGGGGGCTAAGAAAACCAAACCCTAAAAGATGCACATCTAAATGCCTGAGACAAGGAAGACAGCGAATGAACAGTAAGCAGTTCTTTACTGTATCTTTTCTGCCAGCTGTAGCCTGGTTTTTTCAAGCCTCTGAGTTCTACATGATGCACCTACTAAAAAGAACGCTGGGAGTCCTTAGATTTCCCTAGAAGCAGTGCTTCTTCCTGCTCCTTAAATGTTGTCTGGTGTTCAGTGTCTAGTTTTCAGATTGCTAGAGTATCCTCAAATTGAATGAAGAGCAATTATTTTATAGTCAACACACTCAAATTTGAATAGGATAAAACCCCAAGTAATAATAACAAAACTGTAAGAATCATGGTTAGAAAATATAATCTCAAATTACATCATTTCCAAGAACATAAAGAAGAATATTGTAATTATTTTTATTTCTAACCAGTGCTTTAATGATTTCTACTGCCTCTGTTTATACATAATTGTTGTTTTAGTAACTAGATTTAAGTGGCTCCTTATTCCTTGGGCCTTCCTAAAGAGTCATGTGTGTGCTCTTTGATTGTTGACACATTAGCCACGTGGGTATACTAAGAAACAGAAGCCATTTGAGAGATTTCAAAGGAAGCCAGAAATGTGTCCCAAGACAGGGAATCAAAATAGCATGCCCCAAAGATCCCAAGTCCCCAACTCTTTAGTTTCAGCCTCTATTGGGAAGAACTATGACCAAATAAACACCATGTATCCTTGATCCTTAGAGATGAACACAATAATTGTCACCTCAGATATTAGTTTCTCACCTTTGTCTCTATTCTATCTTTGTAGAGACACACAAACTTTCACTGTGTCCGTGTGCCAGATGTTTATCGTGTATATGTCTTTGTGTGGATATGTGTGGAGATATTTTTCTATAGTTGTATCTATGATTAGGTGCTGAGGCAAATGTTCATGGTCCCTTCATCTTGATCATAGAAGTTTTTGTGTTTTGACATAAATATTGACTTGGGATCTGCAATTTTGTTACCCTACCATATTGGAAGTGAAACTTGTATAGAACGGATGGTGCATTTTCCTGCCTACAGGTAGGTCATTCCAGCTCTGAGGCCACAGAGTCAAGTTTCATTCTCTCTCCCTCTGACTCTTTATTTCCTGCATGGTACCTTGCTAGATATTAGGACTACAGAAACACTGAGGATAGAGTTACTGTGATGGAGAGTAAAGAATGGAGGTGAGATGGGAAAGATGACTTGGCAGTTAAAAAATGCTTTCTAAAGGACCAGAGTTTGGTTTTTAACATCCACACTGTATAGTTTACAGCTGCTTATAAGTCCAGAAACAGGGCCTCTAATACCATTTTCTGGCCTTCCTGGGTAGCTTCACATATGTGCTTATAGACACATAGTAGCACACACACACACACACACACACACACACACACACACACACACACACACACACACACAAAACCCTAAACAAGTAATAAAAAGAATGAATCTGAATATCAATGCTTGCATTGGGCATAGAGTCTAGGAAACCATCAAATTAAAACATTTAACAAAAGGATAGATGCTGAATGCCAAGATATAGAAAATACAAACAAAACAAAACAAAACAAGAAACAAGATGGTGCCATGTATTGGAACACAGTAATGGCCCACATGGGAACTTCATAGTCCTATTGGAGTGTTTATCTGAGTATTTGTATATGTTCCCCTCTGCCACCATGAATGGACCTAAAATCCTACAAGTATGAGCCCTGACATAGCTAATTAGCCCTTCTGATGCCCCCTGCAAGGATGCAGCTGAGCCTCTCTGGTCTGTATTTGCTTGGCCAGTTGTTTGGGCAACTGAGGTAACTAGAGTCATGTTTTTTTTTTTAATTGATAGATGAGATTTTTAGAAGTAGGACATGCTACTTTTGTCACAGATCTTTGTTAAACCTCTACCAGTGATTACTTCAGGCCAGCCAGGACAACATTATTCTGCCTGCCTCTAATGGACCATCAAAGATGCCCCATTGAGAATGGTGAAAGGGGGTTTGGTGACACTATGGAAGTTGTGTTCTTAGCCTTCAGGAGGCCTCAAGAGTGCTCACCTACCTGACCACCAGGATGCAACTAAGACTTCACACAAACACTGAACTAGACCCTCTGACCCAGATGCTTTTGGAGTGTTTCAAAGAATTCATATGTTCATGCTGTCATGAAACTCAGGGATCATGGAGTGTTTAAGGTGTCAAAACAACAGAGGCAGACGGGTTCAAACAATACATTTACCCATCTAGAAACTGGTCATCTTTGTGTCGGTTCTCAGTATCCAAAGAATGGTAGGAAATGGGTTTATGATGAAGAGACGAAAGGGGTTTGTATTTGATAGTACTAGCTACTACAGAGCTAGCCCATCCTCACCATGTACTGCTTCTCAAGCACCCTTTATAACATGCACAGGGCAATAAGGCACACTGCAAGAGCAACACAGTCTGAGAAGGCCTTTCTTCAGGGAAAGCTAGATGCATCTCTCTGTGTTCTCAGTGCAATGCTGTCAGAGCATCAACACAGCACACATTCTAGTTTCTTTTGCACATCCATCCTGGTTGACTAGGGCAAGTCATTTCCTTTTCACTCATATCTTCCTTGCTCTTCTCTTTTCCTTCCAAATGTCTTTTTTCCTCCAGATAAGGGCATTTTACTCAAGCCATGTTTGTTCATTTAGCATTTTGTCTGGCGTTTGTCTTTAATGTTTCCTTGCTAACCTCAAATCTTTATTTTTTACTAAAGATATTTCAAGACCTCACCTTCAGTTGTATTCTAAAGGATAGAGATAATACAGTGGTGGGGGATAAGTGGGGTAAAAGAAGAAAGGAATAAGTGGTGGATAGATGCCAATAGTTCAGTACTTTTATTTGGGCTTGAGCTTGTGCATTCATCTCTATAACTGTGTTTACACAATTCCGTTTGCTGAACAGATTTTGTTAGAGAGGAAGCTAAAGTTCAGAGGTGAGATGACTTCCTCAAGGTCACATTAGTAGTTTACTAAAAACTGGGATTTGG
This sequence comes from Acomys russatus, assembly GCF_903995435.1. Classification (NCBI taxonomy): domain Eukaryota; kingdom Metazoa; phylum Chordata; class Mammalia; order Rodentia; family Muridae; genus Acomys; species Acomys russatus. The sequence goes on along the minus strand of NC_067152.1, from coordinate 16,869,234 downwards.
CGAGTTTAAAGTGACATCTTCTATTCCACAGCTCACATGAGTGCTGGGGAAAGATTCTCTCATCATCCACTTCTCTAGTGATTCACTGTTGATATGTTCATTTCCCTACAAAAATCTATTTAGCCTGTTCTCAAAGCTGCCTACACCATCTCCTGCTGTGGACACATTTTCTACTGCAACATTGGGTATAAGAACAGACAAAGGGGGTCCTGACATTAGTGCTGTGCTATTACTCCCCCAGCCCGGGCTTGACTACCTCCTATTACCCCTGTTGTTGAGGAGGGAACTACCACCTATGGGTCATGGGGGTATCCAATCCTGGAAAGATGAAAGTGGCAATTATTAGCTACACACACTCAATACTGGTTCAGAGGAACAATGTCTCTACATGGGAGGAGGAACATGTATGGAAACAGAGAATAGTGTGTAGAATACATTTTGTAGAATCGACGGGGGAGGTATCTCAGGAAAGCATTCTGTCCCATCACAAAGATGTCTAGGTCCAACAACAAGAATAAGAGCCATTGCCATTAATATTCTTGCACAATAATTTATGAAAAGTCTGATTCTGAAAGCGCCATAGGAGTGTGAACATCAGAGGGGTGTGCTAATGCTTTCTAGAGATCTCAGCTACATCATATGAAATTAAGTATGAACTTCTCACTTGGTCTTTGGCTTCTCCCGCCTCTTATTTTCCAGTGCAGGATTTGGAATATAGGTGGCTGGACATGGAAGGCAAGAGTGCTACCGTTGAGTTGTCATCATCTCTTTTGGACAAGAACATTTCGCTATTGAGTGAGTGAGTAATGCCATCTTCATGACCTTCACGCATAGTTTCAAAAAGTCTCTAGTCACTCTTCACCAGAAAGAGAGGTTTATTTCCTAAGGAAAAAAAATACTCACCTTAATTTTTAATTTTATTTTCAAATGGACATTATATCTGAATCCTGCCACTTTCCCAACAGCTTTTGGCCACAGTGGTAGAGTGAAGATCAAAGCTATAGACGAATCTCCTCACACCTGTCTGGTTCATGCTAAAGTAATAGGAATGCTCTAGAAAGAACAGGGAAAAAATTAATGTTTAAAGATGAGGGGGGGAAATCAACAAAAACAATGAGTCCCCCTCCCTCCAATGGCTCTCTAACTTCAGTTTTCTGTCTCTAGAGATTTAACTCTGACTGGAGCAGAAACTCCAATGTGTTCCATTTGTCTCCTCTGGTGGAGAGGGAATAAGGTATCACACTCAGACCTGGGCCCCATGGGTGATGAATGAGTCAGGGAGGAAGGGTTCTCTTCAGAAAGAAGGATCTTTGATCCACAACCGCCCATCACAAAATTCATCCCTCAATGACTTCACTTCTAGTTAAATATGGGTCATGTTCCCACCCTAGAGGGACTGTTGGGAGTCTTGTGCTAACAGAAGAATTTAGTTTTTATTTGGATGAGAATAAGTCAATCTCCTGAGCGTCTAAAATCTCCCCAGATCAGTAAACTCAAGTCGGTCTGATGACAGACAGCCTTACTGAATGTATTCGGAGTCGTGAATCTTCTTTTTCTAACTTCTAAGTTGACATTTGAGTTTTTAAATGTTTGGTTTTGTTTTCCTTTTCCATACATACACCGAAGAAAGAAGGAGGTCTGCCTTTCCTGAGTCCAGTGGGTGGTGTATGTTGGTAAAAACTGGGCCACAGAGGGAGGAGCCAGACACGGAAGGAGGGTGAGAAGGCAGAAGACAATCAGCACCTATTGTCCCAGAGGGTGGATCTGCGCAGCTGTTCTCTGCTTCTGCTTGGGACACGTACCAAGGACTTCTTGCATTATAAGCCTGCTCGCTCAGTACAGCACGCGTTATGAGGACATAACCCATTGTGTAATTGCGCCAAAACAAAGAATTAAGGAAAACCTTTGAGCCCCGTCATCAGTTTTCCAGATAGAGCCCCAAGGTTCAGTGGGAGAAGTCACTCTGCCCAAGGGCTTACGAAGTGGCAAGGGAGAATTTACACCTCAGGCTGCATACGAAGTGTCTCTAGACGGCTTATGTATGTTGAAATCATGGTTCCCAGCGGCTGGAATCTGTCATGGGGAGATCGTTGTATCATGAAGCCTCTGACCTAATTAATGGATAAATCCATTGATGGAGTCAAAATGTGATGATGACATTATTGGAAAATGCTAAAAAGGCCTCACTGGGAACAGAGTTTGCTTGGAATAAGATGTTGTGGCCCTGTTCCTTCCTTAGAGGCTCTTTTACTACTACCTGGCCACCATGAGGCAGCTGGCCTTCCGTGTCACATGCACCTGTTACCATGATGTTCTGCCCCCCCCCACCCCCTACAGACTCTACAGCAATGGAGCAAGGCAAGTCAAATCCGTACCGAAATGTCTGAAAGTGAATAGGAGTAGCTCTCACTTTCCTTAAATTTTGGCTATTTTGTCGCAAGCACTGAAAAGCCGACTGTCACAATGCTCCGTCCTTTTAAAGCCTGTCTTAGTTTGTCTATACTTCACCGTCGTTCTCAGCCCAGCGTCTCAGAGGGAGGAGAATTGGCTCAGTCCCTTGGGGACATGCCTCAGGCCTGCAGTCCATGAGCCATGAAAGAATGCAGTTCTTCTCAATGAGAATCCTCTGGGCCCTCATTAAAAGGGGAGAAGGATTCTAAAGCCTTAACCAACCTTTTCTGGAAACTCACCTCTGAAATGATCAGCAAACTGCGAAAGAAAGATTAAAAGGTGAGGCGGGGCGGGGGAGGGGGTGGTGGAGAAGAGAGAGCAGAAAGGCAGGAGTGGGAGGGAAAGGTATGGGGAGGGGAGGGAACCTGTTAAACAAGACGCAGAGTTGATGTATCAGAAACTCGCAATTTGAATGTTACTTGAAGTCTGCTGTGTGCTCTAAGGACTCGGAGAACGAGTTACTTGTATGCAGGATCCCATGTGCGAACTTCAAAACTAGGGGGACTCAGCCCTTGACAGCCAAGCGCTAAGGCAGTGGATCTCAACCTTCCTAAACGTGAGACCCTTCTCACACTGTGGCGATCCCCCATCATAAAATTATTTCAGTCGCTGCTTCATAGCTGGTTTTTTTTTTTTTTTTTTTTTGTTACAGGTAATGGAAATATGTGTTTTCCAGTGGTCTTAGGTGATCCCTATGAATGGGTTGCTTGACCCCCAAAGGGATCAGGACCCACAGGTTGAGAACCGCTGTGCTAAGGGCCCATTCAGAGCCTCCATTCCCGACCCTTTCCTAAACACTTGAAAAATTGTGCCAGAAGTCATGTTTCAGAGCCAGCTGAGTTTGGGCTCAGAGAAAATGTTGCAGCCATGGGTTTTTCTATGGGAAATTTTCCGTCAGAAACTCTGTAGAAATGACATCAGTCTTTTTATCCAGATGTATTTATTAATGTACTTCCTCCAGTCAGCAGCTGCCTCCAGCTTTGCTGTGCAGAGGTCTGTGTGTGCCTTTGAACTTCAAATAGCTCCCAGATCTTGTGTCTGTAACTGGGAGTGGGGCAGCATCCTACTGAAAATGCCCTGGGGCCGCATGAGCAAAACAACCATAGAATGTAAGCAGTCGCAGGGGCTACTTTCTCTGGTTGTTTCTACAGTTTGCCCTCTGGCTCCAAAACACCGCAGTGCTCACTGCTATTGTCAAATCTTGGTCACCTCTGGAGGCTGTGTTGGCTGAAAGTAGTAGGCAGACTCTGGGCATCCACTTCGTTAGGCTTAGAGGACCCCTGAGACACGCAGACAGGCTCCCCAGAAGGAAAGCCCCAGGTGCAGTGGTTCTACCGTGTGCAGGTACAACTCCTTGTCTACAGTTAATCCGGAAGTCTTCCCATTGGAATGGAGTCCCTGGGTAACAACAGAAGGGGAAGAGCTGATATGTAAAGCTCTGCTCTGGGAAGCCTTCACCACTGACCCAGGAGAAGGAGGCAGCGTCTGGAAGCAACAGCCTGGCTCAGGAGGGCTCTGTGAAAGGCCTGACGTAAAAGTCCTGTGTTCTGTGCTCACGTGATGCACTGTGGGTTCTAATAGGCTAGGTGCAGCCTGCGCTCGTCCCTCAACGCTCATTGAAAAGTCCCCTCACCATAAATATTCCCTAACACACGGACCAGGAGCTCTCCCCACTTTCTTCCCAAGCCTGTGCGTTCTCACTCCCTGCCAGCTGGTGGAGTTTGTCAAGGGAGCCTATGGAGTCACAACTGCTTCCCAGATCTTTGAAGTTAAGTCAGCAAGTTATTTTCTATTCACAGCTAGAAATATATGGTCAAATGACTCCTTGAGAATATGTAGTTTGAGTCTGGGTTAGAAATGAGATGCCATCAGCTACTGGGGGCTGACGGCTGCTGAAGGAGAGATGGTCACTTTGGGGGCTGATGAGCTGATGGCTGCTGAGGGAGAGATAGTCATTTTTATTTGGGTATATGATCCTCTGGTAGGTTTCTCACACCCCAGAGGATGGCCTCTCAACCATGCACATACAGTCAACACAACTGGACTTTTTGGGTAACGATGATGATGATGATGACGACGACAATGATGATATATGAAATACAGAGGGAGGCCAGTTGGGAGCCCTGGGGAGAGTTGGAAAGAAGTAGTGGGGGTACATATCATCAAAATACATTGTATAAATATATAAAAATTTAAAAGGATAAATAAAAATACTATTAAAAAAAAAAAGATAGCTGGAGAGATGGCTTAACCATTAAGAGCAATTGTTGCTTTTGCAGAGGACCCAGTCTGATTCCCAGCACTCACATGTTAGCATAAAATCCTCCAGTTCCACGGGATCTAATGCCTTCTCTTGGCCTCCATGGGAACCAGACAAACATACAGGGTGCATACATACAGACAATACATTAATAAAATAAATATCTTAACAACAGTAAAATGTGGTACCATCGAATACATGGATTTTCTAGTATGTGACCTGCTTTGAATGTCAGGACTGTGGAAAGACAGTAGACACAGCTAAAGTCTTGTTAATGATCCAGAGGCACGCGATTTCTAGCATAAAGTGGAAACTGAGTTCAATGAGAACAGTATCCTTGGGTCCAAACGTGTGCCAGTGTGTTCACAATGAAAAAAAAAACAAAAACAAAAAAACAAAAACAGACCAGGAGCACTGAGATGCCCCACATCCCCCTTAGTTACATTTCTCTCACTGCTATTTGAGCAACTTCCTGTCACTGTTGTCATCAAAGCCCATGCATCTGGGAACGTCGCCCTGGCCCGGAGTGACTCCTCCTCCATGTCGGAGTGCTACTTTACTACAGTGTGTGGAAATATCAGGCTATAACCCAATCTTGGTGAGTAATGCCATGCCTGGACTCCTTGCTCAGCTCGGCTCGTGTTGCCGTGGGATCATTTCACCATCTGCGGTTCGACTTCCTTTTTCACACTGTCTGCCACCCCTTCCAGTAACCTTCTCTCCTCTCCAACTAGAGTTGCTCTCATGCCCTCTCTCCACTCCAAGCTATCAAAAATAAACAAGAGTCCTTCCAGATGAGTCCCGGCCCCTTCGTGCTGTAGCAACACAAGGCAGGTTTCCCCTAAAGGAAATGGGTTTTGATTTGGCAGACTGCATTTTGACCTACCACGTTCCCAGAAGTAGAACTTGCCTTTCGAGGCATGGACTCTTAAGTGTTAAGGGAGGAAAATCAAAGAAATATACTGCTAACTGTTCATTCTTTCAGCAATTGCAATGCTCTTTCCTTCAATTTTTTTCTATTCACATTTATTTAGTTTGTCTGCGGCATGTATGTGAAGGTCAGAAGGTGACAACTGTTCCATTCTTTCTTTCTACTATGCAAACTCCAGGGGGTGAGGGTGTTGAACTGAGATCATCAGGCTCAATGTTAAGTTCACCCACTGAGCCATCTCACTGAGCCACAGTGTTCTTTTTACTCCTCTCACAGGAGGACATTATTGATTATTACCCACAATTTCTCCAACTTTATTTTCTCTAATATTATTTTAACAGAGAACACAACTCATCAACTCGCTTGAGTAGCAAATTGAGTAGTATATTTCCATTGGCCTTTAGTATAAGCTACACATATAAAATCTAATTTCATATGTATTATAATAGATATGCATACATACATATAGTTTCCTTTATTTCGACACACATATACACCCTACACAAACACACTCACATGCACGCTTGCACACACACATCAATAATTTTGTTAATTTTTTAGCTATTAGAATTAGAATTATTTATTTATTGAAAAAAGACCTTTTTTCTCAGACCCTCCCTACTTTCCTATTCACCCAAATCCACACCCTTCTTTCTCTTTCTCATCAGACTACAATTACAACTTTTTAATGTACGTGTTAAAACAACTAAACCATACAAGGTTCCAAAGTCATATTAATAGCCTTGTTCTAAGCAACTGCTGCTTCTCTGGTCTCTCGGTGGGAGGTACCCGTCCCGTGGTAGGATGTGCACAAATAAATGGGTGATGGCACTGTTTTTCATCAAAAATGTGATCATACCCCATCTATTGCTAGTTTCTAGTTTTGTTTTTCATCTAATGATGCTTCATGAACACTCTTATATTAATAAATAAATCTTCCAATATTTTCCTATAACTTTAAGCTTAGTAGATTTAGAAATAAATAAAATGGAGGGGTGGTAAGTGATGTCTCAAAAAAAGAGAACAGCATAGGTAAGGTGAGAGTGAACACTGTGAGTGGGGAAGTAAGCATGGAAGATGGTGGGAGTGAGTTGAGGTAGTGAGGGAAGAGAGTCATCTGAAATGAGGGCTGTTTGAAAAAGCCATATGGAAGCAAAATATCTTATAACACAACTGAAAAGTATATATCTCAACAGCAGCAGCAGCAACAACATCACCACCACCACAACCACCACCAGCACCACCACCAATAGAAGCAGGGAGTTATTAGGTGAAAATCCCAGTGTCAGGAAAGAGATACCTCCACCAAAGATATGGAGGGGTTGAAGAGGCCTGACAGGCACCCCAAACAATATAGGCTTTTCCTGTTCCTCTTGCTTGCCCACCATGAACCGATGATAAGATCCTGCCATTGAAGACACCACATACCTGAAAGATAACCAGAAATAAGCTGGCACTGAATTGGCAAGTTCATCTCTGCTGGCTGACTTTCGTGATGCCATGGGGAGAAATAACACCACAGCTCTTATCGAGTGTGAAGCCTATCAACTGTAGTACTAACTTGCCAGGAAAGATGTGCCCACTTATGCGATAGTGCCATGATACCAACCAATCTGATTGGATACCAAGTCAGCTACTCAGGAGGGGATTCATTCTTAGTACTATAAAAACCATCCAGGGCTGGGAAGATGGTGAAGAGGTTAAGAGCACTGCCTGCTCTTCCAGAGGTCCTGAGTTCAATTCCCAGCAACTACATGATGGCTCACATCCATCTAGAATGAGATCTGGTGCCCTCTTCTGGAGTGCAGTGGAACAGGCAGATTAAAAACACTGTACACATAATAAACAAAACCATCCAAACACCCATGTACAGGGAGGCCATCATACTAAGAATTAATCTGTTATTGTTTAGCTAAATGTTCATAGAGTCTAACTGTTGTCTACATATCTATGCTTATACCCATAGACAAAGGCCACGTTCAGCTTTAACCAGAGAACTCTTTCTTTACAGCGAATGTCAATGATACAAAGACTCACGGCTTCCCTGAGTTCTAAGAAAAGCAACAGGTGAGTACTCAGTCCTAAACAAAACATATATCTCATTCCCTCTTAGACTCAGGGAACATCTTGGGGTAGGGAGAGCAGAAGAATGCAAGAACAAGAAGATGGGAAGAATGCCTAAGCAATGCTGTCTTTGGGGTTTGGCACAGCAACTGCCATCATGATCTCACAGCAGATGTGGCTGCCTCTTCTGGGCCTGCACAAGACTGGGTCTGTCAAAAGTCAATCAAAGACCAAAGACAGTTCCACTGTCCTACTCTTCCCGGATTAATTAGTGGCTATTGGTGAATTCTATGGGGATGGTCAGCTATTGTTTAGTTATGTGCCAACTAGCAAGCCCTCCAGGCTGCAGTGGATAGTTCTAAGCTCATGGTCAGACAGGCATTCCAGTGGCCATAAACCCAAACAAATACACTAATGTGGCAGAGGGCTATATAAGGAGACACAGTATCCAAATTATCAAAATCATAAATGAAATAGGGGACAAAACAACAAATACTGAGGAAATCTGAATAGTCGTTATGCCTTACTTCAAAAACATGTATACTATAAAATTGGAAAATCTAAATGAAACGGATAGATACCACCTACCAAATTTAAGTCATGGTCAGGTAAACAACTTAAATAGACCTATAAACCTTAAATAGAATCAGTCATTGAAAGTCTCACAACCCCCCCCCCCAAAAAAAAAGAAAAGTCCAGGACCAGATGGTTTTAGCACAGAATTCCACTGACCTTCAAAGAAGGGCCAATATCAATACTCTTCAAACTAGTCCACAAAACAGAAACCAAAGATAATTGCTGAACTCTGATACCTAAATCTCACAAATACTCAACAAAGAAAGAGAATTTAAGACCAATTTCCCTTATGAACATTGATGCAAAAATGCTTGCGAATTGAATCCAAGAACATATCAAAATCACCATCCACCATTATCAAGTAGACCGCATCCCAGGGATGTAGGGATGGTTCAACATATGAAAATCCATCAGTGTAACCCACAATATAAACAAACTGAAAGAAAAAAAACCCACATCATTTCCTTAGATGCTGAAAATGCCTTTGACCAAATCCAACCTTCCTTCATGATAAAAGTCTTGGAGAGATCAGGGATACAAGACACATACCTAAACACAATAAAGGCAATATACAGCAAGCCGATAGCCATCATCAAATTAGATGGAGAAAAATCTTAAAAGAATTTCACTAAAATCAGGGACAAGGCATGGCTACCACTCTGTCTGTTTCTATTTGAGTTTTAGATAGAGCAGTAAGACAACTAAAGGAGATCAAAAGGATATGAATTGGAAAGGAAGAAATCAAAATATCGCAATTTGCAGATGCTATGGTGGTGTACATAAGAGGAAATAAAATAGACATCTGGAGTTGGTGGAGGGAGGGAACTTGGTGAAAGAAGAGTTGGGGGTCAGGTGTGGGGAGAGGGGACTGGTAGAGGAACAGTAATTGGTAATTGGAAATCAGGGGACAGGAGCATCTCTGGAACAAAGGAACCTCCCTGGAGTCTATGGGAGTGACTCTAGCTCAGACTCATAGCAGCAGGAGATAAGGATCATGAAGTGTCCACCTTCTGTAGCTAGGCAGGACTTCCAGTGGAGGGAGGGGGCACCACCCATCTACAAAACTTTTGACCGCAGTTATTTTTTCTACCAGATGTGCAGGGTCAAGATGGAGCAGAGATTGAGGGGATGGCCAACCAATGACTGGCCAAATTTGAGATCCACCCCATTGGCCTCAACTATTAATGATACTCTGCTATGCTTACAGACAGGAGCCTAGGATAGCTGTCTTCTGAGAGGCTTCATCCAGCAGCTGATGGAAACAGATGCAGAGACCCACAGCCAAACATTAGACAGAGCTTTGGGAGTCTTGTGGAAGAGTTGGGGGAAAGGTTGAGGGAGCTGGATGGGTCAAGGACACCACAAGAAGACCTACAGAGTCAACTAATCTGGGCCTATGGGGGGCTCACAGAGACTGAAACTCAAACCAAAGAGCATGTATGGGCTGGACCTAGGCTCCTTACACATATGTAGCAGATGTGCAACTTGGCCATCATGTGAGTCCCTTAACTATTGGAGTGGGAGCTGACTCTGTTGCCTGTCTTCAGATCCCTTTTCCTTAGCTGGGCTGCCCTTTCAGGCCTCAGGGAAGGGGGGAGGATGCGCTTAGTTCTGCTGCAACTTCATGTGCCAGGGTTGGTACCCATGGGGATCCTCCCTTCTCCTTAGAGAAGGGGAAGTATTATGGATGTATGGGATGTGAGGATGGGGCTGGAAGGAGAGGGTATGCTGTGATTGGGATGTGAAGTGAATATATATATTGAGAGAGAGGAGAGAGAGAGAGAGAGAGAGAGAGAGAGAGAGAGAGAGAGAGAGAGAGAGAGAGAGAGAGAGAGAGAGATTTCGTCATGTTATGGAGGGCCATCAAATTCAAATCCTGTAGGATAGACTGGGACACTGGAGACCTTGCAGTCCAGTTCTGAAGACTGTCCACCTACTGACATGCCTTCTAGAGCAAAGAAAGTCCATTTTTCTTTCATTAAGAATTGTAACTAAGGATCAGAATACTACCCACATCATAGAGGGGAATTTGACTCACATAAAGTCCATAGATTTCTTGTTAATAGTATTGTAATAAAATGCCTTTACAGAAATGTCCAGAATAATGTTTGAGTAATTATCTGGGCAGTGTGAACCGACCTACTTGACACATCATAATCATCCTGGCCTGGACACTTCTGTCACTTTGTCCAGACTCAAGTCACAAGCCAGTGGAAGGGCTTGCAATCGAGAGAGCATATCCCAGAATGCAAATACACCTTTTTATTACCCTCTGATGGTAAACCTGGGAATGTGTTATTTCCTTCTCTTTTTCTTTTGAGTCAGCATCTTGCCATGTAGCACAGGATGGCCTGGAGCTCACCATGTATCCTAAAGTGTCCATAAACTTGAAATCATCCTGCTTTGACCTCCCAACTGATGAAATTACAGTCAGAGCCATCATGCCTGGCACAAAAATACAATTTCTGATTTTAGTATGTGATTTGTTAACAAAGTGTATTTGTGTTGTTACAAGCAATTTATGTTAAGATTATATTAGTGCATGGCTTCCTTGGAATTTAAAAAGTACCCAGATTTCAGTGCCCCAAATTTCTCTTCCATAAGAGTTATTAATCTTTTGAATATTCATATATTGGGCAACTTTTTCTGACCAACAACTGCTAGCCATTGGGGAATTAGACTCACTCTCAGGTCAAGGGAATTGTGGTCTAATTGGAAGAACAGACAAAGGGATAAACAATTCCCCACAGTTACTGGTTTGAAATAGATTGGCATAGCATGCTGAAGAAATATTCTCAAGAATGTTTGCAATTGTGCAGTCCCTCCTCTCTTCGCATTCACTGCAACTCCTTGATTCCAAGGCAGACTGCTGAGGGTCCCTTTGGCTGATTTATCTCACCTTACCGCGATTTGGTCAATTACAAGTTCCTCTCCAGTGGCTTTATCAGAACAAAATCACTTCAATGGTTTCCAGGTGCAATACAGTCTGGGGGTGTGAGGAATTCTAGGCTAGAATATAAATATGTTTATAGTTCCAATCAGTCTCTTCATCTAGCAGGGGACGCCGTTTGGTCTGCCTTGGGCCTTAAGAAGTGTAGCCTTTGCAATTTGCATAAGTAAGAGCCCCACTTAGAGACTAGAAGCAAGTGGGTACGTGATGGATTTCCTAAATCAGGGTTTCCATTAACAAGGTCAGTGTGTTACGCTGTTATGTTAGCAATTATCACAGAGGAAGTTAGTCTGGGATTAGGACCAGATTTTCCAAAGCTGGACTTGTGACTACCGTGGAAGTAGACTTTCCTGTTTGTGATAGAAGCTTTGACATTGAACAGCAGCCTTTTGTGTGACAGTGACGTGTCTGATTATTCTGAAGTCTAATGGAGCACTCAGATTGATTAGACTGTAGCACAGCACAGCGGGTGTTCCATTTCTAAAGTGATGAGCTCTAGACGTAAAGTATGGGTCATAATTACAACTTGTAACACTTTTGTGTTGTGCTAGGTAGCTAACATAGCATCTGCAGCTGAGGAAATACTGTGTTAAACAGTTAAAATTAAAGAGAACTTCTTGGGGAGCTCCTGTCACCTCCAGGTCCTTTTCTTCTTTCCCTTCGCTTTTCCACTAGACTCCCTGTGCTTCGTCCAATGTTTGGCTGTAAGTCTCAGCATCTGCTTCAAAGTAACTGTTGGGTGGAGCCTCTCCGAGGACAACTCTGCTAAGCTCTTGTCTACAAGCATAGCAGAGTATCATTAATAGTGTCAAGGTTTGGTTCTCTCCCATGGGTGTGTCTTGGGTTGGGCCAGACATTGGTTGGTCATTCCCCCATTGTCTGCCCTATCTTTATTCCTGTACATCTTGTAAGAAGGATGAATTTTGAGACCACGTTTTTGTGGGTGTGTTGGTGTTCCCTTCCCTCTACTAGGAGACTTGTCTAGTTAGAGGGTGTCCTCTTCAGTCTCTATGGCCCCTGCTATTAGGAGTCTCTGCTAGAGTCCCTCTCATACCGCCCCCAAGGAGCATACCCTGAGTTAGGTCTCTAGCTAGTCACAGAAATGCTCTGCCCACAGTTTCTCTTTTCTCTACAGGCCCTTTGTCCTTTTGCCTCTGTGAGACCAACAGAGCCATCTAACCAGGGTCCGCAGGGGCCTGCTGAGACTGAGGCACCAATCAAGGACCTTGCATGGACTGGACCTAGGGCCCCTGCACGGATGTGGCTGTTGGGTAACTTGGGCTTCATGTGGGTCCTCTATTGAGGGTAGTGGGGGCTTTCTCTGACATGGACTTTTTTGCCCACTTTTTGATTACTTCTCCCTGGAAGGACAGCCTTGCCAGGCCACAGAAGAGGAGGGTATGCTAGGTCCTGGTGCAAGTTGATGAGCTGGGGTGGAAGATCCCCTCTTCTGAGGAGTGGGGGAGAAGAGGTAGGGAAGAGGGAGGGAGAGTGCGACTGAGAGGTGAGGAGGGATGAGGCTGCCACCAGGATGTAAAGTGAGTGAATAAATAAATAAAAATAAATAAAATGAAAGAGAACAGGACAGTCATGGAAAAGTCCAGTACTTGCATTACTCTACACATGCTAAAAAGCTTCTTTGAGGCCAAATGTGCTTATTTTTTCCCTGTGTCGTATATGCACCTGTGTGTGGCATGTGTGTGTGTGTGTGTGTGCGTGTGTACGCGCGCGCATGTGTACATGTTCACATGTTCAGCTCTGTGGGTGCCTATGAAGGCCAGAGCTTGATGTCAGTTGTCTTGCTCAATCACTTCCCCATCCTTTGTTTTTAAACAGGTACTTCCGTTGAACCTGGAGCTCACCAACTGGGTCTGTAGTCTGGCCAGTGACTCCCTTGGATTTGCCTTTCTTCTCCCTATGCACAGTGATCACAGATACAACAAAACCCTTCTAGGCTTTTCTGTGAGTCAATGGGATAAAACTCAGGTCCTCATGCAAGTCCAGTCTCTTCCCAGGGCTCTCTCCCCAGCCCTAAACTAATCATTTCTCTTTGGTATGCAAGGCATCATTCCTGTGTAGAAGGCTGTGCACTGGAGACATCTCCTCAGGCCCAGTGGGTTATTTTGTTTTGTTTTGCTTTTCTCTGAAGAATTCTGGCCCCGTTGAAGAATGGAAAAACCGAAGCAATGGCTAGATCCACCGAAGATGGATGGTGTACACACTGAATATATCTCCATCCAACTTGAAAATTAATGAGCCAAACTTTATTCTGCTGAGAGGACGCCTTCTCATTCCAAATGGGACCTAATATCTGGAACAGATTGAAATGGTTAAGAAGTTTGATGTTGTTTATTTTGGAGACAACAAATTAAAGTGCTGTTCTATTCTTCAGAATTAGAACAGAAAGAAAAAGAAAGATATCCAACTAGGTCAACCTCCAATGAATATTTTGACCCAACAGTATCAAATTGTCCTAGACCACCGAAGGAGAGCTAAAGGCTGTTTTTAAAAAATGTTACCATGGTAACATTAATTAGATAGACCTTTGATGTTGTTCTTTGCATTATTAAAGAACCTTTGGGGCTGTAGAGATGGCTCAGCAGTTAAGGGCACTGGCTGCTCTTCCAGAGGATCAGGGTTCATTTCCCAGCACCCACACAATAGCTCACTCTGTGCTGTCAGTCTCAGGTGTGGGGGTGGGGCAGATCTGACACCCTCTTCTGGCCTCCATGGGAACTACATGCAAGCACAACACCCATGCACATAAAATAAAAAATACAATGAAAGCAACAATTGAAAGTGAGCCACTCAGACATCATTTTGTTTCAAGCTGGATGATAATATACAAAACACAAATGTGAGACACATTGTGGAATAATTTGACAATGGAAAAAAATTGGCTACAATTTGCCAAGTCTTTTAAAATATTGAAGAATATAGACAAACTTGCAGACAAATAGTGAGACATAAAATTTAACATGGAAGGTCTGGAGAGATGGCTCAGTGGTTAAGAGTGTTTCCTGCCCTTCCAGAGGACCCGAGTTCAGTTCTCAGTTCACACCCCTGTGTAATTCTAGCTTTGGGAGACTTAGTGCCCTCCTCTGGCCTCTATAGACACTTGCATACATATGGTATACACATAAACACATGCATATACACACATGAGATAAAATAACTAACAAGGTGCATATGGCATGATACTGGTATAATGGACATTACTCCCATGTTATTTTAAGCTCAGATAGACTGTTAGTAAGTTCACTCACAGGGGAGATGCTCTTTTGACGAATGTAATCAATAACATAGCTACTGTTTGTGATCACATTAAAATGTAGGCTAGGCAGACTGGTGACTGCGTTGGAAGCTTATTCTTGGGAGTCTTTTGAAGATGGGGCAGAAAGCCTTTTCACTAGCACTGGGCCTCAGTAACATTTATGAAGTGACTGGCTTTGTTCAACAAAATAGCTCTGAATGACATATTTGTGACATTGCAGCTTAAATATATAGGTGGCATAAGCCAACTAATCTTTGACCAAAATAATGTTTCTTTAAAATGTTTAAATTGGTCATAGGTATAAATAAGAATAGTAGATACTGCCTAACAATCCTGAAAACCTAGAAATCTACAATTGTTCTATAGACACTCCACATCTATTTTCAGCTTCTTTTGATCTCCCTGCTATCTTTCTCCAGCCTATACATATCTTTGTTTTAAAAACTCAACTATACCTATCTTTTATAGCTATTAATTGTATCCTATCCCTTCATTATGAAGTGTTTGAAATATTATATTTTCTTTCTGCTAATGTTTTAGCTGTAGCTTTAACAAGGTAGACAGTTCTCAACATCTATGTTTGCTTATTTAAAGGTAACACTATGCTTTTATTGTGTACAAAATATTTTAAAAATAATTTTACATCATGGAATGGTCATTTCTACCTAATGAGCACACATGCTCTCAGATTGTTATGGATATCTGTATCTTTTTAAATCCACTAAATTCCGTAGGCATGATAATCCATCACTAATGACTTCCTAATCTCTAAATATCCAAATTATGGGGATCCTTATGCTTCATCAACTTTGATCTTTACATCACCGACATTTGTCACAAACTCATGTCGAATCTCATAGACTGTTAATTCCTGGATCCCTTACCCCTGATTTCTGTTGTTGTCTTAGGAAAAATAAAATTTACAAAAGAAATAAAAATGAAAGCAAACAGGCAAAAGGTAAAGAGGAATTGGAACTACATCATGAGGAAAATATAGCTCACAAAAAATGCATTTGTGAGCTCTCAGAGATTCAAGATGGGAACTCCCCCACCCCCAAATTTTTTATAAGAACTCCAGGTGCTTTCTAATTTTATGTCAGTTTGGCACAAGCTAGAGTCACTTGGGAAGACAACTGTCAGTTGAGAAAATACGATCGGCCTGTAGGGAAGTCTGTATTCCATTTTCTTAATTAGCGATTGGTGTGGCCCATTGTGGGCCATGCCACATCAGAGCTGGTGGTCCTAGGTGCTATAAGAAAACAGACTGAGCAAGCATAAGGTGCAAGCTAGTGGGTAGCACGCCCCGCCCCGTGGCCTCTGCATCATCTCCTGCCTCCAGGTTCCTGCCTTGTGTGAGTTCTGCCCTGACTTCCTTTGATGATGGTGGACTGTAAGGTGGATGTACAAGGGAAATAAGGCTTTTTCTCTCCAGGTTATTGGCTTGTTTATGGTCATGGCATATCAGCACAGCTGTAGATATGGTAACTAGGCATCGTGGGACATGGGTGTTCTCCATCGCCTTTTTGCAAGTGAGGAAACTAAAGTACAAACAGATTGATTTAGATGACTTCACATCCCACTAGGTGGGAAAGCCAGATTTTGAAATGCAGGCCTTTTGATTTCAGGGCCATGGCTTTCAGCCACATTGGCAGAGATGCTTCCCTAAGGGTCACCAATATAAAATATAGAGGAATATGATTCATGGAAAACACAGATGACATATCAGTCATCTATGAAGAACAGACGCAGATCAGTCACGGTCCCATGGGAAGCAGGGTTGGGGTGTACATTTATCCCAGTATCTGAGAATTATGTAACCGTTCTCAATAGAATTACCCCATCATGAGGAATGGCAGAGCACCCTGAGGCTACTCTTAAGTGAATGATACTCACTCTAGACCTGAAGAGGGACTAGGCTCTGTTACAAGACCAAACTAGACAAAAGAGTGGGGGGAAAAGTGCAATTGGATAGCTAAACTTGAAAAGGGTTCTCAAGAATATTCTGTCATTTGGAGACTCAGCCTTTTAAAAGTGTGCCTGATGGGGCTCCTTGGGAAGAGAGAGAAGACTACTCAGATTTAAAGCAGCTTTATTCATGCCACTGAACACATGCAGAAGAGCAAAGAAGATGCTGTCAACACTTCATGGAGCAACGTGGAAGATTCCAACACAGAGCACGTTGCTGTAAACAGACCCTCCAAGCAACACAGAGCGGACAGTGTGGGGCGACCTCTCAGATCTCTCTCGGCTGCCCACACATTTGTCTCCTTGGCAAATGCTCCCGACCTCTCTCATGTTATTCCCAAGAAGATACGCAGAGAATTTTAAAAAACCATCTCCATAGGAAGGAGCCTAGTAATGTTTTCTTGTTATTGTGTCATCCTCTAGCAGAGGACCAATGTCACTAAGATAAAAACCGGGTGAGCAATGTGCCCAAGATCCTAACATGGTGTGGAAAACCTGAGCTTTGCCCTCTATGGAGTCTCTTGGAGAGCCATAGTGAGTTTTCAATGGGGCCAGCCTTTTCCTAGTGTCAGTTTCCTTGTCTTATAAACCAGGAGTCATAAATCTTCCTTCCCAGTCATTATAATGATGAAAGTATTGAAATACACATTGTATTGTTAAACTCTTGGATGTACTAAAATTTATTTTGCTATTCATGAATAAAAAAAAGAATGTTCACTGACAGATAAATCTATGGGTTTTTTTCTTCCATCAAGGTTTTGGCAATAAAAACTTTAAAACAATTTTTTGGGTCCTGAATGTTCTCTTTTTTTATATCTCATTCTTTTCTTTTTAAAAAGAATCTCTTTATTTTTTTTATAATAGTTTTTAACCACTTCCTGTTGTTTTAGCTAAGAGCAAATGTAGAACAGTTTTAGATTTAGAGAAAAATTGGGAAGTTAGTGCGAAACTCCCATGTGCACAGCTCCCTGCCTGGCTCCCCCCCGCCCCCAATCTTTGTGGACCGTCCTCCAGGCAAACAGGTGTATAGTACTGCCTTCCATCTCAAAATAAAAGAGGAATATTCTAGACCCTCGCATTCTGCTTTAATTATTGTTACTCACATAAAAGCAAAACTACTAAAACTGCCCACTAACAACATTCTCTATTTTGTCTCTGCTATTTCCACAAGCCGTTGAGTCAGGGTTGTCAACGTCCTCTGTGTTGTGTGATCCAGTGATGACTTTTCTGTCATCATCTCATTCCCCTCTTGTCACCTCCAACGTAATTCTCTTCCCTTCTGAAACCCCCTTTCTCCTCCTTCTGTCCTCCATCCCTCCACTGGTTGTCCTTTAATCTCTTTTGCCAGCCGATTTCCCACCTCATCTTTTAAAGCTTGGCATCTCCCTCCCACCTGTGCCTTCCTTCCCTAGGCCCCAGCTCAGAGGCAGCATCATCCAGTTGTTCAAGCTAAGAGACAGGCAAGCGTCTCTTATACTCTGCTTTTCACTTAACCCTTCACAGCCACTCTACCGACACGTTCCTTCAGCTTTGCTTCAGACGTACACCCTCAACCCATTCTCGTTCTTTCATTTCTAACACACCGTGCATTCTTCACACGGCAGATACGGTGCTTTCATGAAGATGTTCATCATATGTTGTATTTTCCTGCCTCAAACCACATAGTAACCTGACAGTGTGTTACTCTCTCACCTTCCTTGGTTTTCAAGGATGTCCTGACACAACCCATCCCACTCCCACCCCAGTGTTCCCACCATTTGTTTCTTGTGTATCGCCCATACTTGTCTTAGGTTTCACATACGAGAAGACTGTTTCTGTTTGATAGCCTCCGTACAACATACAACCACAAACAGCTCCTCATCACCTGGTCAAAGACTGTCCTTAACTACTCAGTTAAAGTACTTTGCCCTCCCTCCCTTGAGGTTTCACTTTTTCAGATGTTAGCTTTAATTGATCCATTACACACGTCAACATTTTAAATTTCCTTGTCCATTGTATTGTTTTCCCCTCCCCCTAATACAAGCCTCTTTAGAGGAGGCACCTGGAGACCCATGCTCCTAATAGACAGTAAAGTGCTCACTGCATGCACGCGTGGATAAATGAAGGAGTGTGCTCTGTAGCAGAGAGACAGTTTGGAACAGATGGGGGGAGGGGCTGTGTGATTACTTTTACAACCCTCAGAACAAAGACTCTTTATTTTCAAAGGTTTCTCTGTTTTATTTTGTGTGTATGTGTGTGCGCTCTTGCTTATGTGTATGTGCACCATGCGTGTACTGATGCCCACGGAGGCCCGAAGAGGGAGACGGACTCCCTAGAACTGGAGTTATCGACAGGTGTGAACTGCCTGGTGTGAGCGCTGTGAACCAAACCCTAGGATCTCAAACCACACACTCAGAGCAAGCCAAACACTTCTACACTGACTCACCAGTCAACACAACAAGAAGCGCGAGCTCATTTCTCAGAGTTTCTGATGTGTTAGCGAAGGGGTGAGTAGGTTCCCCGGATGCTGACAGTGTTGCAAGAGGCCAGGATGGTCCGTCTGTTCGTGCTAAAGAAGCAACTATGGTCGCTAAACGAATGTCTCCTCTGTCCTGGGAGCCCTGCTCAACATTCCTCTCATGTTATCCTCCTGAATCCCCTGTTTTCATGGTATCAGTTTCTCCAGACTACAGAGGAGTAACAGAAGCGAGCATAGTCAAGCAAATTGGGGGAAATCACAACGTGATAAGTGGCAAGTGGAGATTTTGAATGCTGTTTCCCCTCTAATACCTATTGCAGTTTTAAGAATTAAAGCCTTTTCTTCGGGTTGTCATGCCAGAAAGGGAAGTAGTAATCATCCCTCCCGTGGCAGTAACCGTGAACCTCTTCGCGTAGCTTCTGACTTTGTTTGATCCAAGGTGTCCCAGGTATTGCAAAGATGGAAAGCTTGAACAAGCAGTAAGTATGATCACTAAAGATGTTTCTAAATTTAAAAATGGGATGAGTATTTTTCTACACCTTTCTTATTTTCCCAACACCCAATGAACAATTTATTGAAGGCCCGACTATACTTGATATCTGTTAGATTTGGGGGATATAGCACAAGAAAGATACTTCATTTTCTTGAGGTTTCATTTTGAAGGAAGGAGGCTACTTTCGACACTTAGGTTATCTACTTCTAGCTCCTTGACTTCAATGGAATTTTTTAATAATACTGTGATATATGGTCAACTAGACATTGGTGGAGTAAAGGTCCTCTGGAGACCTTCATGGAGACAGAGTGCCAGTGATAGAACTTCATAGTGTCACTCTGAGGTGGGCCATCTGAGTTTGGAGAAGAGTGTTATACCATTTATTTGGTTAAAACTGCAAATGCTAGTTGATAGTGGAGAAAGTCTTGGTACACCATTGCTTGTGTGAGAAAGGCTTAGGAAATGGTATTGACAGGTTTAGGGAGTTGTCTGAGTATAAAAAGGTAAAAGAAAATGAAGAAGGAGGAGGGAGAGGAGGAAGAGGAGGAGGAGAAACCAGCTATGGCTTCCAGGCTTTGTGTTTAAGCCACTGGGTGAATTCTGGTGTCATTTAATAGGAAGGAATCACACTTAAAAAAGACTTTGACTTGTTTGGAGAAATTTTGGCTATCCTAAGACAGAGCTGCCTTTGAGACACTCAAGGGTAATGCTCAACAGACAGCTTAAGACATATGGTGGGAACTTCAAATCATTTACTAAAACTGAAAATAAATAATAGTATACAAGGAGACTGGAAGAAATATGTCTTCTGAATTGTGTACTATGGAGTCTGACAACCATATATGAAGAGAATTTTCATACTATGTAGACAAATCTGTGAATTTGTTGTCTCTGATCGTAATGAAGTTTCTCCCCTTGGGAGGAAAAAAAAATCCATCTAAAACCTAAACGGAAAGGAAGCTGTAAAATGCAAAACAAGCCAAAATGACCCACCCACCCATACCATCTCCTCTCCCAGTGTTTCTCGTTTTCTCCTTTCGGTGTGAAAGCAGAGAACCTAGGTTGTGCCATACCACAGTCTCTTTGCTGGATGCTGAGCCACCGGCAGTTTCATGTGGCTCATTCTAAGTCTCCTTTCTCTTATATCTACCAGCTCAGGGAGGGCAGTAAGGAATTCCTGCTGGTCAACAGGAATGGAGGGGGCCTGCGGTGGAAGCGGCCCCTTCAAAATGAAAAAGGGAAGCCCCATTGTGCTTCTAGGGATTCAGATAGAGTTTCTGGGCTAGCCGCTGACTTAGCTGTGAGATTAAAAGGTGTTGGAGATGTAGTGCAGATAGCTAGAAGGATAATTTCCTTAGCAAGTAAACTTGTGTAAGCTATGGGTTAGTCGGTTTACATAGGCTATGAGTTAGTTGGTTTACATAGGCTATGAGTTAGTTGGTTTACATAGGCTATGGGTTAGTCGGTTTACATGGGCTATGGGTTAGTTGGTTTTCTGTTGCTTGCAGGCTGATTGAAGTCTTTATTGACATGCTAGTTTCTTTCACCTCTTTTCTTGACAACTCTCCCATGTTCAATTTAAATACTACTGTGGTTTCCTCTTCTATCAGACTTCTGAGAAGAACTCAGTGTATGGTGGACATCTGACATTTTCTAGGCTGGGGGCTTTCTTCTATGACTATTACTTCTGGAGCTCACTAGAAACCTGTCCCCAGCTGCTGTATGCCTGGCTGAGCTAGAGGACTACAGTGTAGCAGCTCTTCCTCTCGGCTCCTGTTCTTCAGTGTTGCAGCTCCCATGGAAGGCCAGTTGAGCTGAGCGCCTCAGTCTCCCGCTACTTCTTCACTTCATCCTCTTCCCTTCTTGGCTTCTTCCAATGAAAGAGTTATACCAGGCAGCAAATCTCATAAAAGAGATTTACTGAAAGGGACGAATCCAGGGTTTGGAGGGACTAATCCAGAGGTGGCTGCTTCTGCTTCTGGGAGAAGACAACAGGGGACTTAACAGTAGACAGGGCTTATATAGGATTTCTTAGAAGACGTGTGGAATTTCAAGTCCTGAACTTGGGGGAACTCTGGGATTGGTGGTTTTTCCTCTTCAGGGATGGTTGAGAATTTTCTTGTAGGCCAAGGTCTGGCCACCTTCCCACCTTGGTGCTGGGAATGACAGTTATGGCCATTAGAAAATGAGTCTTGGGGGCTGGAGAGATGGCTCAGAGGTTAAGAACACTGCTTGCTCTTCCAAAGGTCCTGAGTTCAATTCCCAGCATCCACATGATGGCTCACAAGCATCTCTAATGAGATCTGGTGCCCTCTTCTGGTGTGTAGGCATAGATGCAAGCAAGACACTGTATGCTTAATAAATAAATAAATAAATCTTTAAAAAAAGAAAAAAAGAAAATGAGACTTAGGGCTATTAGGGAAGTCTGAGGGTGGGGCCTCGCTGCTGGAGCCCCTCAGGTGGGGGGCCTCGCCACTTGCCCTACTCGAGGGTTCACAAAGTATGCAAAATATACAGAGTTTCCAAAGGGAGTCCATGCCGGGAAGGCTTTCCCTGAATACTTTCATATTTCGAAGTGAAAAAAAAAAAAACAAACCATATCCTCTACACCCAGCCGAGAGGTTAACCTTACCTTTAGCACATCACTGAGTTCCCAATGGGTTATTACCGGTTAAGGGCTGCATGAGAAAGCAATTAATCTCTTCTGTGGGATTTCATAAGAAAACCATTATAGTCAAGCAGCTGGGGAAATCTAAGTATCTATAAACTTCCTTTAAATGATCAGATTATGTATGTCAGAAACAGAAAATACTGTTTTAATATGACAACCAGAGACCTAAGACTCCTTGGCTGGCAGAGCAAACTACTTCTGGCTTGGCCAGTGTTGCTCATGTTAATCTAACCAGCGCTCTAAGAGCCCATGTTTCTACCCACAGATTTTGTAAAACCTCCTAAGAGGAGACAGATAATCACATTGACAGGAATAAAGAGGACGGGGGCGGGGTGCCTAAGTGGACAAAGTGAAGTCACTGGAAATTAAAAACAAAATATGAATCCAGGAGTCCAGGGTTGGAGAAGGGAAGTTTTATCTAATTCTAGCCAGTTGATGTCATCATAATCAGATCTGTGACTGGCCAGGAGACCAGGGGAAATTGGGGAGTCGGATGAACTCAGATGTTCTACCCTGCATTAGGCTCAGCCTTACGTGTGCAGGAGGAGGTTAGTGAGAGCAGATGGATGTGTCTGAGCCTTTGCCAGAACTGTGTCCCTGCAGAGATGGTTTTGCAGTCCCAAAGAGGAGCCTACCTTGAGTTTAACCCTCTGGCACCCTTCTGGGCATCTCCCTCCCCCCAGCTGGACTTTCTGTGGCCTTCTAAGCTCATCAGCAGCAGTGGTGACGTCTCACAGATTCCCATCTCATGTGTGTTCAGGAATGGGAGGGTCGGGGCCACCGACACACACCGGTATCCTGCAGCAGCCTATTATTTCCTGCCTGCCCTGGCTCTCCTCCAAGACGCAATGTGACAGGTGGACGAAGTTCACAAGAAAGCTCCGAAATGCGCCAGTTTTCCAGGAATGTTGCTGTTAACTAGATTCACAAGCTCTCCACCACCCTAGACTGAATGGGAAGGCAAGTTGAATGGGGCTGGGTTGGTGTTTTTGTTTTTTGTTTTTTGTTTTTCTTTCTTTCTTTTTTCCCCCTCTGGATCCTGGCATTGTTTAAGCTGGTACGAACAACCTCCTATGAAGGCTTCAAGGTTTCCCAGTACTTTCAAGAACCCAGTAAGGAACAAACATACTTTCATTATGCCTGGGTTCCCAAACTAATGGCCCATCATTGAGGAGTGGGACAGGGTCAAGGACAGTGTGTGCAGTTGCAGGGCAGGGGATAAGGGAGCTGGTGGAGCTCATTGACCAGCTGGAAAAATCACGAGGAGGTCTGAAAGAACCTGAAAACACTGAGGAATGTAATGTGAGGGAAGGCCAATCATGGGAGGTTGGGATGGAGAAGGAGGTCCTAACCGACAAGTTCAGGGATGTGGGCTCCATCACCTAGCTCACAGACTCTACAACTTCCTCTGTGTATCCCAGCAACCAAAAGTTTTGAGCTTGGCCTAAGTACTTACATGGAGATTCTAAACAGTATTATAATGGATGAGTATATGAAGTAATAAATATATTAATTCCATATTTAGGGAGAATTTAATAATAAAAATGCTGAAACAATGGGCTCTCCCTCTCTCTTACCTCAGGTTATGATTCTTGAGCTTCAAGCAAGTGTGTGCTGAAAACCTCTGAGTGGGTGAGATAGTTCAGGACAGACATAAAGGTGCTGGCTCCAGGTCTGATGGGCCAAATTCTGCTTCCAGAGCCCAGATGGTAGAGAGACCCCACTCCTGCAAGTTTTCCATTGACCTACACACACACACACACACACACACACACACACACACACACACACACACACACACAGAGAGAGAGAGAGAGAGAGAGAGAGAGAGAGAGAGAGAGAGAGAGAGAATTCGTGTTTCATAAACCGTGATCAGCAGTGTGCAAAAAGTACCTTAAGGTTTAATGTGCTCAAAATCCACATGAGTTGTTCTAAAAATAAAGAAACAAAATCCCAAATGAATTCATTGGATGGGACAACCACCATTGATAGCTACTAATATTACAGAAAGACAATTAGACAGTGAGTGCTCCGGAGGAAAACTTGATACTTCAGACTGCCTGCATCATTATCAAAAATATTAAATCCTACTCTGGTCAAGATTTTGCATTTAACAGATAGTGGGGAATATATTATTTATTACATAATTCTTATTGGTAAAATGGCATGTAGTAAGTTGCAAACTCAAATAAGTTAACGAAAACACGGGGATCAACAGATGATTAAATGACCTTTTGAAGTTTGTTTAAATGTATCTGTGCATGTCTGTGTGAGTACATGCCACATATGTATGGGTACCCATGGGGGACAGACTAGCGCCTTAGATCCCCTGGAGTCAACGTCATCGGTGATTTTGAGCTGCCTGACATGGAGCACTGGGGACTGAACTCAGGTATCCTAGAGGAGTCACAAGTCCTCATAACCACTGAGCTATCTTAACAGCCCTTAAGTGACAGCGTGGAAATATATTCAGCAAAAACTCAGAATCCAGGAAGTTCTGCAAGACAAATAGCCCAGACAAAAGATGCATGGGTTCCGTGGAAGATTTATTTTGTCTTTGACTGAAACATTTTTTTTCCAAGACAATTGTTCAGTAGGATGACTATAGATGTTGCCAATGTATTGTGTGTAAAAAAATACTGCTGGGAGAAAGAATGCTGAACACATTCACTAGAAAGAAGTAGCATGTGGTAGTCTACGTGGGTATGGTTATTTTTGACTTGAACACCACAAAGTGAGCAGACGTATTTAAACATTACGGAGTTCCCCCACAAATCTGTGAAATTGGTATGTGTTGGTTAAACATTGATAGAGTAACAAAAATTTTTGAGGGAACCTGGGAAATTTGAACACTAACTAGGCTTTGGTATGGGTTTTTAAAAACAGGATCTCAGTACATAGGCCTGGCTAGCCTGAAACTTGCTATGCAGACCAGGCTGGCTGGAACGCACAGATACGTTCCTGCCTTTGCTTCTCAAGGGCAGGAAATAAAGACATGCCCCTGCCATGCCAGGATAACCAGATATTTCACATAAAGAAAATGTTGACAATTTTAAAGGTAAGATGGTATGCTGTAAATGGACTTTCTTGAAGTTATACATTGTATTTTTGTTTGTTTGTTTGTTTGTTTTTCTGAAACAGGGTTCTCTGTGTTAGCCTTGGCTGTCTTGGACTTGCTTTGTAGACCATGCTGACCTCGAACTCACAACAATCCACCTGTCTCTGCCTCCTGAGTGCTGGGATTAAAGGCCTGCACCACCACTGCCTGGCTACACATTGTAATATTGGTAGATGAAGTGATATCTGAAGTTAGCCATTAAAAAAAAAATACCAGAAATGGAGATAGGGATCAAATTAGATTGCCCATAGATTGAATTATTAAAGATAAATAACAGGAACATGGTAATCCATTCTATACTTAGGAATATAATATGCTTGAAATGATCCAAAACAGGAAGAATTTGAAATTCAGATTCCTGGGTATCCTTGTGACCTTTTCTTTTGCTGTGACAAAGGCCATGGCTTAAAGATAAATCAAGAAAGGAAAGGGTTTATTTCAGGTCACACTTCCAAGTCACAGTGCATTACTGAGAGAAGCCCTGACAGGAACTGAAGCAGACCTGTAGAGGAATGAATGCTGCTTCCTGGCTAACTCTCTGGCTTACGCTCAGCTAGCTTTCTTATATTGCCCAGGAACACCTGCCTAGGGACGGTGCTGCCCACAGTGGGCTGGCCCATCCTATATTAATTAGTAGTCAAGACAATGCTCCTGTGATCATGCCCATGAGTCAATTCAATAGAGGCAATTCTTTTGTTTGTTTGTTTGTTTTGCTTTTTGAGACAGGGGTTCTCTGTGTAGACCAGGCTGTCCTCGAACTCACAGTGATCCACCTGCCTCTGCCTCCTGAGGGCTGGGATTAAAGACGTGAGCCATCACCGCTTGGCTAATAGAGACAATTCTTAAATTGAGAGTCCTTCTTTTCAGTTGACTCTAGGTTGTGTCAAGTTGAGGACAAAAACTAACCAGAATACAAGGTTTCGTGTGTTGAAAAATCCTGACACCATAGAGCTAAGCTATAACTCTATGCCAATTTTTAAAGTATCCGGGGAGTTTCAAAACTGGATATCCCCTAAAGAGAAATTTGACAAAATTAGAGTATACAGTGCAACTATCTGAATAGAAGAAATCTAAATAGAAGAAGCCAAAGCATCATTAACAGTAAAAGTGTTTATGATGAAAATCTACTGACGTAGGAATAAGTCTCCCAGATCTGAACAGTATTTATGTACAACAATCATTCTGTTAGCCATTCCCAGCATCTTTTCATGCCCTGGACGTTGGAAGAGTTCTCTAACTCTCACCTCTTGAACCAAGGCTATTTCTATGATCACATAAGCATCTTTGTGAGGGCTTTCTTTCTAATCACAAAGGCGGGAGAGATCCTGCCAGGCCTTTCAGGAAGGGAGACTTTAACTTGATATCAGTTCTCACCCCCCTACCCTAACCCCTTCCAGTAGGAAACAATATTATACTAGAAAAGGAAGGGAGCTGAAAGGTGCCAATCTACTGCAGTGCTGGCAGGTAGCATCCCAGGACACAGATGACACAAACCCGTTCTCTTCCCACACTGAAGACCTTCGCAAATGGCAGGTATCCCTCGGTTCTGGAACTGGTGTGTGGAAGACAAAGCACACAGGCTGGAAATAGGAAAGAAGGCCCTGCTGCAACTCCACAGAACATGGCGACCACTCCAGCTCCTTGCCTGCAGGAGCGAAAATCAGCAGTGAAAGCTGCTTCCCTGGAGCCTCCCTGGGATAGCAAAAGTAATTTCTGTCTAGCTGAATCAATAAGCTTCAGGTTCAATGATGGATTCCAGGAAAGCTGGAGAGCACTGAAGAGACACACTGTAGTCACCCTGCAGCCTGCCTGGGCAAGCAAGCCCATAATCCATCTCTCTCTCTCTCTCTCTCTCTCTCTCTCTCTCTCTCTCTCTCTCTCTCTCTCTCTCTCTCTCTCACACACACACACACACACTCACTCACACAGAAAACAAGTGTAAGTGTCAAAAATGCTCTTAGTAGAGTGATATGAAGCTTCTATAGATGCGAATTGTGTGTGGGGGGGTGCAGGGTAAATCCTGAAAGGCTTCCTGAAAGGTATTGAACATGATTCTTGAAGCTGAGACAGCACTTCAGTTGGTACAGTTTGGGTGGAAAGCAAGAGTTTCTTCAGGGGGAATGCTGTTGAAAAATGTACACACATACACATACACACACACACACACACACACACACACACACACACACACACACACACACACACACACACACACACACACACACAAACACCACACCATTTATCGTGGGAAGGAGAAGAATGTGAATTAAAAGGCAAGTTGATTTCATCAAGGCAAATAAGTGTGTGTGAGGGTATGTCTAAATGCACAAAGTCTAGAACAAGATAACCAGAATTCCTGTTTGGGCCCTGAGCTGAGTGACCTTAGACAAATCCTGAGACATTAAACTTCAGGGTCTTTGTCAGTGAAAATCGGGATACAGACAGGGCCCACCTGTCTAGTCCAACGCTGCCCGTGCTATATGGTGAGGTCTCTTTGGACTGTGTAGGAAAGGTAAGGAGATTGCACACATCACCATGGCCTGTGTCGAGGGGTAGGGTAGAGTCCTTTCACGCACCTTCCCTGAGATGAGCTGACTCCAGACATATCTAAAGCCTAGAACACAAGAAGCAAGATATTCTCTCACGACACTCATTTCCCGGTGTTGGCAGAATTCCATGGCTGTGCATAGACGCCCACCTCTTGAACCAAGGCTATTTCTATGATCACATAAGCTTATTTATTCAGCTAGACTGGCCAGCCCCCCTTCCCCGCAAAAAAAAAAAAAAAAAAAAAAAAAAAAAAAAAAAAAAAGTCCAGGGATCCATCTATTTCCATGAAGCTAGTTTTTTGCTTGAGTGGTGGGGACAGGAACTCAGGCCTTTATTCACACCATCTGAGACGTCTCCCCGACCTCTTGTTTGTTACTTTGCTTGCTTTCATTGTGGCATTATAACCATGTAGCCATTTACGTACTTGGTTTTTATTATTTATTTCTTTTTGGTTTTTTGGGACGGTGTCTCTCTGTGTTAGCCTTGGCTGTGGTGGACTCACTTTGTAGACCAGGCTAGCCTCGAACTCACTGGGATCCGCCTGCTTCTGCCTCCCAAGAGCTGGGATTAAAGGTGTGTGCCACCACGCCTGGCCATACTTGGTTTTTAAATGCTGCTTTTTGTGCCCAATAAACCCTTACTATTTACCGGTATGCTTTGCATGTAACATTGGTTTAGAGGTGTCTAACTGAATGTGGACATGCGTAGTCTAGCTTGTCTCTGTCAAAATATACTTAAAATGTGGCAGAGGAAAGTAGACCACGCAAAGTGGTGACACTGTGATTCATCCTCGCGTAATTAAAACCAAAGCATCTTGAGCAACATCTTCATTTATGCCCTTGCTGGGTCTATTTTTTTTTCCCCCAAACTAAACTGGTTGGAAACGAGTGGCCACTGTGCTCTGAACATCTTTGCTTCACGCGGAGGTGGGTGACATGCGCCCCGGGGAAGTAAACACGTTAGCAGTGCCACTCTCAACCTTTCTTGCCCCGTGTGATTCTAGATTGGATTGGGTGTGTGAGGAGGGAAAGGGCAGCCCTCTGGGGAGATTAATAATATGGTCTGAAGGATGAAGATCAAAGAACAGCCTTGGCTGCAGACCACACAGTGGCTCTCTGATCTCTGCGCTCCGGGTAGCCCCCTGTAATCTCACGCGGCATTTTGCACCCTTTCTGGGGTCAGCGCCCTTCTCCATTACTCTTTCCCCACTCCTCTCCTGTTTCTCAGAGCTTCCTTCTCTTGCAAAATGACAGCTCTGCTGTTTGTCGCCAAACAACTCGCTGTCCAGCCACGAGAGAGCACCAACAAGAATGTGGTTTTTATTTTTACAAGCCCAGAAAGAAACTGATTTTTTTTTTCAGTTAGCATGGAAATCCAGGCGACGTGTATTTAAACCTTTTGTAAATTATTTACTTGAGTGACTTGACCCTATCGAACTTCTCGGTGCAGTTTCTAATTTAACTTAAGACGAAGTCGTAAATCTCATGAAAGTTTGCCCTTAAATCATCCATTTCATACTCCCTACGATTTACACCAAATAGTGTTGGAGTGGTGAGCCATCGGGGTCTGGGGTAGGGTGAAGTCACACCAGGAATGGCCCTGAACTCTACTGTGTCATCAGGCCGCAGTCCCACCAGCTTCATGATGCTGCCTGCATTCTCCTGTTTCCGTTTATGCTTGGAAAGTTCCCTTAATTCTTAAAAAAAAAAATTTTCCCTGAAACATGCTTTCAAATGTTTGTAGTGAAGTTAACTTTTCTCTTTACGACTCCTGTAATCCCCCAAGAGGCTCCTCTGTCACTCTCGCCACCTTCTGTACGGTCCACTCCTGACTTTGTCTTTTCGTGACCTAGCTCAGTGAGACAGGTGTTGTCTACCTGCCTGGTACCGCCATCCCAAGCGCCATCGGCCGAAGCAGCCCCGAGAATCTTGGCCACTACCCTACGGAATGCTCAGACTCCCTTCGTAACCATTTAAAAATATGCCGTCGTAGCTGCGGTTCCAAGTTCAAGGGTTTTTACTTTCACTGGGTGCTTCAAATATCACCGCTGCACTCCAAATAGAAACCAGGGTGGGTGGCGGCTTGTCGGTGAAAATCTGTGGTTGTCCGTTTCCTTACCTTGTGCTTTTGCCTTCCTTCCCCATCCCCCGCACCCCCCACCACCACCACGAGGGGCCCCAACACCTCGCATGCATTGGAAATGTATCTATTTGGAAGCACTTACTGACTGAGAGTGTCAAGAACTTTCTGCTGGTAAATGCTCCTCAGGGACATCATCAATAAACCTCTTGGACTCCTTTGAATGGGGTAGTGAACTAGCCCATCTAGTCTTCGCTCTGGAGACTTCCAGTTGTCGTTCAGAACAACAGGGTTTTGAGACACGCTCAGAACTCTGGACGTAAAGGTGAGACTTGAATTGTTTGCCACAGGTATTTTTAAGGACCTTGCAGGCTGGCTGTAGGAGAGTGTTTCTGAAGTCTCCTGAGCAGGTGGCCTGGCCTTGCCACTGGATCCCACAGCGTGTCCTGAACAAATCAAGTCCTATTAAATACTATTCTCCTCAGAGGGGAGCTATTCTGTGCAATGCCAACCCCCTGACAAGTGACCCTTGGAAGCTGCTCTTGGGACTGTCACCTTCTTCCAGATCTTGTCTCATTCCATAGACCAGAAACTTCCTGTAAAAAGTCAATTAGACAGCGTTGTGTGTGGTGACGGGAGACCGGACAAAAAGCCTGGCTTTAGAATTGCTCCCCGCCCCCGCATTCTTCTCAGTTTTGCTCCGGAAAAGGTATGTCTTTAATCCACCTTCCCAATTATTTATGGTGCTGTGTGTTTCCTCTTAATTGTCAGTTGGGCAAAGCCTTTACGTTGTAAGGAGACACCCTAGCATTTGTAGTGACCTTAGGCAAAGTGATTGACACTAGATCCTGGAGTCAGATGTCTCTAGTGACGCAGCTTGTTCTCCCAGCAGCAGAAAAGCTTCCTGCCACGATTAAGTTAGAACCGTGGAAGTGCTAAAATGTGCACTTAGCCTTCCTCTGATGCAAACACTGTTATTATAGACCGTGGTTGCAGAGGAGTGTAGCAACGCAAACCCTGCCCTCCTGAGGTCTCCTCTTTCTCTGGCCTTGATACTGTGCAAGACAGCATGCTTTCTTGTACCTGAACTGATGAGGATCATATTCCTACCTCCGCCAAACTTACAGTTGCTTTGTTTTTGTTTTTGTTTCTATTCTATCCCTACTTTTTTTCCCCTTCTAGGTTCATACATCAATAGGATCACAGCTTATTTAGGGATGGCAGCGTTTGAGCCCTCACTAAGGATTCACAGCAGCGAGTCAAACAAGAAGTGGTCCGTTCTGCATTCGCACTTTAAATACGGGCGATCATCTGCTTCTTTTCCTGGAGAGGAAGCAGAGATGAGCAAACGCACGATGCTCTTTCTTTCCAATATAGTCAACAGTCTCCAATGCAAATGGCGGGGAAGCCAAGAGTAATGAGTGACAGGTCGCAGGATGATCCCTTCTATGTAAAAAAAAAAAATGGGTCTGAACTCCACATGTCCCAATGGCCCTAGAGCCCGCTAGTGCTCAAGGTTCCTTAGCAAAAGGTATTAGAGGGTGGCTGCCCTCTCGGTAGTTATATAGGGATGACTCTCAACTACTGATCCACTCATTTACTGGTGGTGTACCACAGCTTAAGCAATAATGTCAAAACATGTATAAGGTCTTGGACCATAAAAGTTTTGGATTCAGTTGGAAAGGATGGAGAAACAAATAAAGAGTAGCTTGCACTTCCGTTGCTTCCAGGATTGAGATTCACCTGGGTATTTAATTCAAATCGCCATAGGCTCTTTGTTCCCTCTCTGTCTCGATGTCCTGGAACCCAAACATGGGTGGTTAATATTTAGACTGGGAATCTGGCTGAATACGATCTTACTGTTTTACAGAATATTTGTGCTTGCTCTGTCTTAGCCAGCCTCATTCTAGAACAAGTACAATGCACGCCTTGTTCCCATTTGAATTTACAGTGCTTAGATGTGTTTGGCATGTTGTTCATGATCAAGTGACACTGGACAAATGAGTGAATGACTGACTGCCAGAAGGTTCCTGGCCTGAATAAGCAGCTTCGCAGTAACGCCGTATCGTATTCTCATTTCCTGGACTCTGAGTTTCCTGGAATTGTGTGTACGCATGTGTGTGCATAATTACATGCGTGCACAGGTATGTATGGAGGCCATAGGTTAAAGTCTTGTGTCTTCCTCACTCACTTCCCATCTTATTTGGCTACAAACCCTTTTTTTCTTTGGATTGGCTCAACCCACCCAGAAGTGCGCGTCAATAAAGACATCTCTTAATCCAGTTGAGATATTGTCACAATGAAGCATCCCACCCTGCTTTCATTGGCAACCTGACAGGGACTCATATTCTGAACTTTGAATTCCTTGCCTAGAAAACTCAAAGAGGCTGGGATCAAAAGCATCATTTTAGGTTCTATGGTTGCTAGCTAGAGACGATGTCTTGATGTTTATAAAACCCTGAAACTGTGTGGAAGCTGCCTTCTGAGGACCTGGCTGCAGATGTAAGTGGCTCAGTAGTTCATTGTCTCTATTGGTCTTTTAGTCCAGGTTTCTCAGAACGGCTGCTGCCCCCAGCCATGCTTTGACTCACACTCCTGACCATGCACTGTTCAGATTCCTCTTGGGTGAGCCATTGCAAGTTTATTTGTATCCAAAGGAACAGGTGGATAAATGGCTGAGTTATACTCTTAGAACTCAGGCCCTATTCTGTATGTGTGTGTAAGCACACATGTATTTGGGGTTACATGTATATGCAAGTGTATGTTTTCACACATATATGCATGAGTAAGGAGGCCAACGAATAGCCTTGGATGTTATTTTGTTGGTACTGCTCACCTCAGTTTTTCAAACCAGGTCTCTCACTGACCTGGAGCTCACCAAGTGAATTAATTCCAGCACTCAGGAGGATGAGACAGGAGGATTACCACATGTTTGAGGCCATCTTGGGCTCCAGAATGAGACGCTGCACATATGCACACTTCCATTCCATCCTGCATGATGTATGGGGTTACATTTAGCACTTCCTTCCCTGTGTGTGATAGAATCATTTGTAAAGAGAGACACTACTCAGGCGTGGCATGCTGTAAATCATGACTTGTTTCTTTCTGAGGTGTGATTTGCACGGTATTAGGAATACTTCAGTGGCTGAAAGCTTTAAAAGGATGCACATCATTGTAAATATTAAAAAAAAAAAAACCACCTCATTGTTTAAAAAAAAAAAAAAGCTTAGGGAAGTGGCTAGGAAGGGACCACCTGAGGAATCTTTCCTGGTTCCTTTCAGCTAGGAAACCATATTGCTATCTGCAGTTAAGTCTTCCCATAGGATTTATTTGGGGACTCAGGTAGCAACATGAGGCCCCCTGGTGGCCAGAAATAATTCACGTGTTTGCTTTTCAGTCCTTTGAAGGGTGGGAGGCTCAGCTGAAGAGCAGAAGACCATTTCCTAACCCTAAGATGCCTTTTCCCCAGAGCTGGGGCATGTGGGTAGCCTGTTCTTGGAGAGGTTGACAATCATAGCATTTCCTTTCAAGATATAAGAATAGACTGTAATTCCGGCTACACCATTCACTTGTCCTCCTCTGGCTTATTTAACACCTCACTTAGGCATATGTTGAGTTTCTTTCTTGTGCAATATAATGCACCAGCCAAGCACACTGGAGACAGCAGACAGCTCATCCTTCAAGATTCGTCTAAGAAGGTTTGGAATGGAAAAAACCACAAATATTTATGGCACCCATATGATTAAAAATGGAAAGCACTAAATATTAAGAACTAACTACTAGCTGAGGAAAGTACAGTTGTATTCATACAGGACACAGGCTTCCAGGTCTGGATAGCCTGGGATGAAGATTGGGATGAGGAAGAATGCTGTTATTGTCATAAGGGAGAGAAAAGTCTGGACAGACATGGAGAAAGCCCGAAAGCCAGAGCCTAATGCAGGGTGGTGGAGTCTAGTCTGGCTGACTCACAGGGAGGGTTATTGGATTGGGACTGAAAGATGAGATGTGTCCAGAGCAGCCAGAGAAGCTGGAACTTTCCCTGAGAAATTTCTTCATAAAGCAGTGTTGACCCTTTGACTGGCTTTGATTTTAAAACAACAACAACCAAGACACAGCAGTGCCTGCCCTGAAATAAGCCCCGGTCCTTCACTGGCAACTGGTTGTTAGAAACATTGAGATGTTTCCAACTACAAAAGCAAGCAAGCAAGGACTGGGAAGCAGCCAGTGTCAAATGGCTCCTGGCAGACTTAATGAAGTCCCTCAATAGAATCCCTTCTAAGGAACTTGACATGCTAGGTACCCCCAGCCTCTGCAAAAATTAAGGCTTCATGCTTAACTGTCTTCTTACTCTGGTTGAGTGAGGTTTAAAATACAATAATGAGAAACGTTTCTTGCTGGAGTAATGGAGTGGATATTGGCTAGCTCAGAACCACAGGAAAAGTTCAAACATTGATCTTATTTGTGCAGTATTATGACCAACGTCATATGTAACCTGCTCTAATTTATAATTAAATCAACACATTTGATAGAGCATTGTTAAATGTCTGACCCCAGGGTCTGATTTCCTGATGGCATTTTAAGAAACCCTTTAGAATATATTAAGCATTACAAAGCATATTGTATTATGAGATGAAAATAGCAATCTTCCAGAAGAAGAAATGACATCTCCTGTTGAGAAACAGACAACTTATACTTTGCAAATGAGATGAGGGGAGATGGACAAATTGTGGTAGCAACAAAAATGATAAGGATAAGGGCTAGAAAGAAGACACAAGGGTTAAAAGCAAACACTATTATTGCAGAGGACCCGCCTTCTGCTCACAAACATGTGTAACTCCAGTTACAGGAGATCAGATGCCCTCTTCTGGACTCCAAGGATACCTACACTCATGCGCACACACTCCAACACAGACTCAACACAGATATATATATATATATATATATATATATATATAAATAATAAATCTGAAAAGAATTAGGACAGCAGAAGCAACTATTTAAGAAGTTTTAGCAGCCACGGACATTTATTATTTTGAGTGAAATGCACATTGAACTTTTCTATAAAAACCATCAAAGGTGCTACATTGAATTATTTCAGTATTAACTTAACCATCCCATGTCATTTGTGTTATCTTCTACTTCTCTGTCTTCTTCTGACATATCATTAAAATCATCTAAAACTGTCCATTGTTAAAGTATAAAAAAATATTAGTCTATTCTTCAAGATAAAGTACCTCTAGTGATGAGTTACTGAAAGTGAAAACTCTTTTAAAAGAGAGGTCAGAGAATCAGCTTATTGGAAAAAATATATATATATAACTAAAGATTCTTAGGTACACGGGAATGCCAAGCCAATGCAGGCCTTTAGTGGAACATTTTATAACACCATTTGACAGAGTGTGGGCTGTTTCTTTCATGGACCTGATGCACCAGCATTCTCATTATTTGTCCATCATCCTTTGGGTACTTTTTAAGGTGACCAAGTGCTAGTTAATGCTGTGCATATTCCATGTACCCAGATGTTTAAGGTAAAAAGAAAATTTCGATTCTTTTGTCCTAGAAATAGCCCTTAGGATTAAGTTTGTCATTAATGAAGATGAGTTATTCCCTACAAAGGATGGGACTGTCTTGACCCCTCATTTTTTCAGTCCTCTCTATGTCCCATTTGCATTTTGGTAGTTCATTCCAAAATTCAGCCCATTCCCTCGTGGGCTGGTTCTGTATGAATGGACTCAACAAATTAGAGCAAGGTGTTAGGGTGAGATTTTCCCTTTGGTCTTACTCGGTCTTAAGCAAACAAGCTTCTCTGATTTACCACAAGAGCCGTCTGGCTCTCCCGTCGCTTGCCTCTCTTGTTCCTCTGTCTCACCTTCCAGCACAGGGCGCTGGAGGCTAATAAAAAAAGTCCAGAGGACAGAAGGACCAGGCCAAAGATGGAGATGATGGAACCGTGAGAATTAAAGCTGTAAGCCACGGCGGTGACAACTATCCCAGCGATGAAGACCACCACAGCAAAAGGGATGATGCAACGGTAGCAGGAGAGCTCGGCACCCCCTGTGGCAGCCATCAGCTGGACCTCACTGACCAAGGGGACCGTGGTGACCACGACTTCACTCTTAGGACTTTTCTCCATTATCACAGGAGGGAGAGACTTTGGGGATCCCAGATTCTCTTTTACGGGTTCTTCAGTCATTTTCTTTTCCTGAGGATGTCTGTTACCTCGCTTCACAGGCTAGATTTGGAAAGCCTGGCCAGAGTGGAAGCTGTGAAGTAGGGAGGCAAGGAAACATCAGTTATGTCACCAGCACCAGCCCTGCAAATGGAAGCAGAGAAGCTGTCCCAGGAGACCAGGTTTCACTTATTTGCACTCCTCCTCGTTTGTTGCATCCCCTTCCCCACTAGGTTTAAGAGGGTGAAGCAGCTATGCACACACAGAAAGGAGAGAGATAAAGGGAAGGAAGCACTTTGCAATATTTCATATTCCCTGGTGGTCTACAGATGTCCTTCAGAGAGAAAAAATGGTCTTGTTCGCCTGTTGCCTTTATTTTCCCTCAGCACAGGAACACCTGAATCCTAATTCAAAGGCAGTTCATTTAAGAGGAGCACGTGCTGTAAACAGTTCCACAACGCAGGGCAAACTTGAACTCTGCCAATTTTGCCCGGCATGACATGCATTCTTTCCGAGCTATCACCCATTCACTGCTCAGGAAATCAACGTCATGACGAACAGCAAGTGCACAAAGGACACACTTCTCCATCAACTGACAGCTCCTTAAAGGGGGTGAACAGTGCCGGGCGTGCTTGGGACCTTCCCAACTCCACCCTACACTAACTCCCCACCTCTACCTCCACCACTCCTACTCAACTCCGAGACAGATGTGCAGGTTAGAAACAAACAAGCCAACAAACAACTAGGTGCCAGCCACTTCAGGACTTAACGACTAGAATATTCCCCTACTCATATAAAAAAGGGAACAATAAGAAAAAGAGATTTGGACTAATCCATGGGTTATAACTATTTTTGCTTTTTCAGTTCTTTCTTCAGATAAAATTAGCTAGTAATCGACTATTAGAGTAACTAGCTGTCATTTACAAATTTTCCGTTTAAAAACAATGAGGAATTTTGTTAGTCTGTATTTTATAAGAAGCTTATACAAATAACCAGAACTATTCACACACACACACAAAAATTGGCCAATTCATTTTTCTTCAGTGACCTTCTGTGTAAAATGTGTCCCCTCCTAGGTGTTTTAAACTTGAAAGCTTTAGTACAACATTCAAGATGAAAAAGCGTCTGGTAGAACTCTGGTTTGAGAAACCAGGAAGAAGTTCTTATCTGAAGCTCAGACCTGTTGAGTCACTGACTTGCACCCCGGAGAGGCTGAGCAGTGGCAGAGACTGCAGAGTTGCGGGACACTTGACATAGTTTTGATGGCATGAATCCTTTGATTGAAAATAAACACAGCACTGAATCAAACCTTACTCATTCTTCCTGCCCCTAGGAGATCGAACTCACCAAGCAATGAAAGTGTCACAGAGGCCTACCTGGTGTGACTTGTATATGATTTTTAGTCACCAACAAATTAACCACTATTGTTTAACAAGACCCTAAAATTATACTGGCTAGGTCAGTTAAAGGATATTTGACATTTTATCTGAGGGGGAAAAAATTAAACTTAAAATTCCCCTCCCCACAAAGCTGAGATTGCCATTACCTTAAAATCAGAGATCTGTCCCCAAATTAACAACACATACCTCACAGAAAGGCGGTCCATTCCCAGGGAAGCTGCTTGACTTGGGAGAGAAGGACCAGTGATTGTATCATATAGTATCTTCCGTCAAGGTCTGAGGAAGAACCTGTCACCACCCACTGGGCACTGGCAGAAGGACAGATCAGCAGTTGCCTCTGGGGGGAAACAGAACAGACATAAAAATACTTAACTCTTCTTTCATGACAACCCTTCTCTTCAGTGACACTTGTTTTTCCCTCCCCCTCACTTTTTACTCCCTCCTCCTCTGGTCTGCCACTCCCTGTCACTTTTTTTTTTTCTTCGTTCTTTTCCCTGCCAACAGACTCTGAGTTCTGGCTTGTGCGAGCTCTGCTCGGTGACATGGTAATCCAGGACCATCACTTCAGAGGAGGAGCCAGCCCTGACTTTTATTTCTCTCACAGCACAGCATTTACCAAGCAGGCTGCTTTGAATTACTCATTTTTGCCCCCGCAGCCAAACTCCAGATCTTCCTCCGGCTTGCCCTTCATGCATTTTCATAAGAGAATCCCAGAGTCAGCATCGCTGAGGGACAGAACTGGGGGCACAGAAGCTCCTTGGTGGCAGGAACAGCTGTGGAGTTGTCAAGGCGATGATCCCAGCCTCTAGGCCAGCAGATATCCCTGCTCCAAGCTCTCCCGGGGCTTTTGCTCTCCCATATGCATGAGGTGCCCATGAGAAGCTTAACTGCCCTCCCCTTATTTGATGTTTCTTCATTTACAGACGAGGGTGGGAACTGCTATGCTTCTGGGGAAGCTGTGAAACCCTGGCTTCTCCTGATCTAAGCAGGACTGACAGTTACTTATGCTAGGAGAGGAGTAGCTTTAGCAAGCCTGAAATCACTACTATTGTCGCCGTCGTCATCATCATCGTCATCCTCATCATCATCAACATTGCTGCTTGTTACTGTTGACAGAGCATCTACTGTGGACGTGGCATGATATTGAGGACGGCCACACACTAGCATTAATTCTCATTCACTTACAGATGAAGTGATGGAGGCTCATAGAGGGAAATAAATATGACAAAGTTCACCAAGAAAGACTTCGGTCACATCCCCCCCCCCCATCCCCATGCTAGGGATTGAGCCCAGGGCCTCATACGTACTAGGTAATTACTTTATCATTGAACTACAGTTCCCAGTCCGCTCTCTGCCTTGACCTTTAAGTCCCCCCTATTTCAGGTTCTACAGTAGCTAGCGTCACAGGCCTCCACTGCCAGGCCCAGTGGACCTCGGTCACGAATGGGTGCAAGCTCACCCACAGAGCTTGCAAAATGAAGTCTGAATAAATAGGCCCAGAACAATCCACCTATGCCATGCCTGACGTTCCTTATCCCATTTTAATGAGCAATATGTCTTGAATATTCAAACGCACGCATCTGGTACACCATTCTCTCAAATAGTAAACTCAAAGCCATGTCACACTATCACCAGTGGCCTGGTGCGCCTATGCTTTCTTACAGAACAGCTACTAGAAATTGTAAAGTATTTGGAAAGCGTAAAGTCCGAGAGGAAAAAGACTGATGACAACACTAGGGCACTATAAGCCCATGCCTATTTCTAAAGCTTATCCACCCACAATTTCTTTAATCTGTGAAAGTCTTACTAAGTCCTGGTACTTATTCACATTAATAACGGGCTGGCTTTGTTTTCCCAGCTGCAGGACACGCAGCTGTCTTTCGCTCCTGCCCTGGGTCCTCTCACACACCTACCTCCTCCACTTGCCATCTTTCTAGCCCAGCCTAGGAACAAAGACACAGAGAGATCAGGAGCTTAAGCCACAGCAAGGGCTTCTTTGTTCTGAGAGTTCACCCTGGGAAGTCCCTGAGTCCTGGCTGAGTCAGAGGGGTCCAGCATGCTGCAAACAGCAGGTACCTGCAGGCTACTTAGAGGTGCACCAGACTGCAACTGTCAATGTGAGTCTTAGAAAAATGGAGTCTCACATAGACCTAGTGACGTCACTGGGTGCTGAGATTGGACATATTTGGAACCAGGGCATTTCAGAAGATGGTGACCTAAGGCCTGGGCTACATCAAATAGAAGCCCTCAAAAAGAATATCTTTTGACCTGAGAACTCCCAAGTTTGGGGCAAGTCCTCCTGAATTCCTAGTACAGGCCGTTTTCTGCAAGTAAAGCAAACCCCTAATAACACCAAGGAAGCTTTGAGCATCACTTCATCCTACCATTTTTCCTTGACTCCTAAGCCAAAGGTAAAGGAATGGACCTACAGAGGGAGAGAGGCATCCTTTCCCATGGCCAGCTCCGGCTTAAGCAGTAAGGAGAGCCAGTGAACATAGCTGTACCTCCAGGGTGGAAGGCCACCAGGGTGGAAGGCCACAGGTTTGCTGCTACTATGTCTAATACTGAAGTGTCAGCCTTCAGTATTCAGGTGTGAATTCCCACGCTACTCTCCCAGCAAAGTGTGAAGGCATCAGTCCGGGTATGACTATGTCAGTCTCCAAACTCAGGAGGCAGCTGATTTGCACGGGTACATTCAAAGAAATAGAAAGCTTAGGAATTAACCAGAAATCGTGCAAGAAAAGATAGATACCAAAGCAACCTGGGACACAGCCGCTTTTTTTTTTTTTTTTTTTAACCAACTGCCCCTCTCGAGAAGGTATTCAAAAAGAGTTTCACAGTGATACGTGCAAAATGTCTTTGAATGCCCATTCTTCCACCCACACAGTATCTGTTATTAAGCACCCTAGGGACACCTGGCCCCACGTGCAAAAATTTCATCACAAGGCATCCAGCCTTCTTTCTACAAGCCCTCTACATGCAGAAAGGGGGAGGAAATCTCCGTGGTTCTTTTTAGAGCGCAGGGCTTGGGAAGGCTCAAGTCCGGAAAACTTTTCTGAAGGTATCCCAGCGCATGAACGGTAGCCAGTAGCCGTCCTCCCACAGCGAACCCCGGCAGGCATTCGACAAATCTCTCCCAGATCTTCCAAAGAGCAAGGAAACCCAGCCTTACCTTCCTCAGCCAGAATCGGACTGAGACAGCTGCAAGAGGCAGCCAACAGCAAAGCCAGTCGTGGGATGCAAATCACCACGCTAGGGACCGTACACAAAGTACTCAGCGAGACTTAACAGACCATTAAGGGACCGGAGACAATTTGGTGAGAGGAAATTCCTTACATGCTGTAGTATTTTATTCTGTGTTTCCCTCCGTGCCCACGTCATACATTGTAATTACAGGCGTGAGTTCGTAATAATTCAATTATTTAAAAGGCCACTAAGAATCCTGCTTTGTTTCCCTAGTTTTAAATCAGTATACAAGCACTCTTTTTAAAGGTTTTTCTCTAGACAAGATCCTCTTTTTGATATCATTGTTTTGTAATATGAAACTGCAGGGAAGAACTCCTTTGCGGGTCTTCTGGAGGACGGTGCGTGGAGGGATGGGCCTGGGTAACGGCAAGCCTTTGGAGAAGTTTGAGAAGGAAGGAGTGGGAACCCTGCTTATCTCTGTCACCAGGATAGTCAAGTGGTCAGAAGAGTGATGAATAATGAGAGATAAGGATAAGGCTGTGGTGCCTGGACGGCCTGTCACCACGAAGCCAAGTAATCTGGTTCAGTAACGTTCCTCCTCTGAAGATGCCCAGACGGCATGGAATTGATAACACACTGGACTGTCACATCTCAGAAGAACTGAGGCCACCAAAGGCATCACAAACAACAGTGTGAGGGATTTCCCATGTCAGAGAGAATTCTCCCTTACTTCAAAACATCTGCTCCTCCTTAGCAACAGGGCACACAGTTGCTTAAGGGGAAGGAGGAGTCGAGGTAGAATGAAACAAGAAGGATGGTGAACACTAAGACGAAGAGTCACTGGCACATTTCCCATCCGGAGAAGCCAATGGCTGGGGCATTTTCACTCTGCCGTTGAAGCGCTGGCATTTTTCTCTTTTGAGAACACACACGCTTTGCATTTGGGGAAGAGCTGCCCTCCTGTGGGTTTGATTGCTCTCCTGCTTTTGTTTGGTGTGGTTGCGCTGGCTCGTTTCCAGCATCCCGGAAGATGCCAGTTCCTCAGGCTCCCCTCTGTCCAATCACCACACGAAGATCCCCGTCATCACCCAGCCCTGTTGAATCCAGTGAGATTTGGGAAGGAGGCCAGCTTTTCTCCAAGCTAATGCTTTTCCTTCTTTCTTTCTTTCTTTCTTTCTTTCTTTCTTTCTTTCTTTCTTTCTTCTTTTTCTTTCTTCTTTTCTTTTCTTCTTTCTTTCTTTCTTTCTTTCTTTCTTTCTTTCTTTCTTTCTTTCTTTCTTTCTTTCTGGGTGTGTCTGTAGTTTTACTCTGAAATCAGTGGCATTTTGGAAAGTGATCTGCGCTTTTGTGTTCTTTTTGAATCACGCGTCTTGCCATCACCCTTCCCAAACACACTCCAGGCAGTTTCCTTAGGGTAGAGAGATCTAAGTGTAATAAGAGGAGGAAGGAGTGTGCTTTCAATACGGACATGGTTTTTTTTTTTTTTTTTTTTACTATTTGTTAGTTAATTTCCAGGCACCGGCATCTCCTAAGATTACATGTGGAGAGAAAGGATAGCTTGGACCTCTCAGAGCATGTCCTGGCCTCTGGTGTTTGGTGTCACGCTAAAAGCAATGCCCCCATTCTGAGTGGACCTATGGGTTACAGTGAGTAAAGAGGAATGGGACATGTGACTGCTCATAAGCATCTATCACATATGCCACCCGCCACAGCTCAGTGACTGGTGTGTATGTTTTTCTTGTGGAAGACTCTGAGACTGGGTAGTGTGAGGTACTTTTGCAGATCTATACTTCTAGGGAAAGTGGTAGAACCAAGCTCCACAACCAAGCCTATCTATTACCCATTATTTTTTATTAAGATTAATGAATAGTTCCTTTTGGGATTCAGTCTCATTTGAGGGGGTGCAGTGTGGCATATGTCATTAGGTTTACTTTTAGGAAGATAGGTATCCTACTTTTAGGTACCCTAAAAATGACCAACTACTACACGAGTTTGCCCTCAGTTCTCTGAAAAAAAAAAACTTATTGATTGAGCTGTGGGTCTTGTCTCCTATGCTCCTGAGCATTCAGACAGAACTGTGTTATTAGGTGTGCTTGAAGGCAAGATTGACACAGGATGGTACCCAGGGAGTCTTGGGAAGATGCTACAGCAGTAGGGACATTTTAGGGGTATCCCAGACCACTCCTTCACCTTCATGGGTATGTCAGTTCCCCAATATTGATTGTACTGCTTTTGGAGGCCAGACACTTAGTAAAGGTTGTAGCTTAGCAGATGCAGAAGCAGAGGGAAAAATGAAGTCTCATCTTGGAGTCAAGTCTTCAACAGGAAAGGACCAGAAACACCAGGGCAGGCAATCTGCATGCATTAGAGAGCATAGCAAGCTGCTGCACGTACCTCAGGGAGAATCCATCAAATCTGGGCTAGGTATGTGAGCTGCAGAGATAGGGACTGGAAACTTCATGGCAGACAAGCATTTGATGCTATAAGGAATGAGAAACAAAAAGTAATTCTGGGTAGAGGGAGTTCTCTGCATACCAGACACACAAAGTTGAAAAGTCCTAAATCTCCTGCACAGAGTAGGGAGTAACTTGTATGGGTCAGTCTGAAAATATCCAAAGAGGGACTGAAAATGTTTCATAGTCATATTAGTGACCAAATGATGCGCTTAGAATTTATTTTGAGAGAAGAGTGGTTTTGAATAGGAAACCGCAATCATCTCCCTATTATAAATAGTGGCCTGCATTAGAAAGTTGGAATATTCTGAGGAAACTCATATAGGGAAGAGGAGAGCGTGCTGGGACAGCAGGCAAGAACTCC
Organism: Acomys russatus; assembly: GCF_903995435.1. NCBI lineage: Eukaryota > Metazoa > Chordata > Mammalia > Rodentia > Muridae > Acomys > Acomys russatus. The sequence goes on along the minus strand of NC_067152.1, from coordinate 16,825,822 downwards.
TGACACTGGGACCCTGATACTGGAATAAGCAGGAGTTAGGAACATGGCTAAGATCAACAAAGCGTGGCAGTGGATTTTAGATGGGACCAGCCATCAGGAGAGGCATTAGCATGACTTCAAACACCAGACCATTAACAATTTAATGAGACTGCCAGCAGAAATGGGTGGAGACAATGCACAGGTAGGGGATGTGCCTTTGATTTCATTACCTATATTGTTTTCGTGGATGTATTATTTCATTTAATACAAATGATCCAAGGAGGGAGGAGCATGGGCGTAAGAACACCCTGTTATACAGATGAAGGTGGGCAGGGCCTTGTGAGACATTTGTCATTTGCTGGACTAATGCCAGTACTTGATTGCCCCAAGCTTGCTGTCCTTATACTTGGGAATACCGTTCCCCTGCTCAGCCTCTTTCTGTGGTTCATGAAGTGTATCTGCTCACTGAGAATAAATGCTTGGGCTTTGCACTGATCATATTGCCAGTAAAAACATGCAATCATCTTCCCACAGGGCCTCGGCAGGAGTGCACTGACAACTGGGTCTAGAACCAGCTCACAAAACCTTCTGAATGCATTCTGATCCTCTTAAGAAGTCTTTGATGTCCATGGCGTGGGTGGACACTAGGAAACAGAACAGTTTGTCCAGCTGAACTGAATTCAAAATAGAACTGTTTATGAGCTTATCTTATGGAACAAAGCAGCGAGCGTTCATCATTGGCTTCTTTCTTTAGATTAAAAAAAAAAATTAAAGTCTTGTTTCATAAAGACAACCATCCATTGTCTCTTTTTTGTTTACTTAAGTAAACCATACAGGAAAAGTCATTATTGTCTTTTTTTTTTTTTTTTTTTTTTTTTTTAAGTGTGGAACTTGGTGAAACCCAATGATCCCATGAGAGTGCATGGCCCCAAAGGAGAACAAGATGTTTCTTCTACCATGACTCAGAGTGGGAAACCCAAGAGATTCCAGATTCCAATTGACCCCTTACACTCAGCCGGTAATTCTGCCACCCATACCTTTGAAGGATGTCCTTGAGGGGCACCTCTATCACCTGATTTGTTCCTGGTTATTCATTTTCTAAGGTCATTTTAGTGTGAAAAACATTGTTTACAGCTCCGGTAGAACTCAATTCTTTCCTTCCCCTCGGGTCACAGCATAAGGGTTTGGATCACTTCCACAGTAACACCAACATTTCTGACTTTCCACGCTTGTTGTGCAAGGCAATAGCCATGGAGCGACAATCAGGAGGAGGCTTGGGTCTGAGTCTGTCCTCTTTATGGCAGTGAGCAGGGGACTCAACTGCTGAAAGTCCCATCTGTGACATCCTAAGTAAACCCTCTACTACTCTTTCCTTTTTTCCTTTTGTAAAAGCATATGTGGGCTCAGTATGTCAAAGCTAAGAGAAAACAAAGGGGGCTGGGGAGGGGGTGGGGGGGAGGCAGAAAGCTAATGCTGTCACTCAAGCCACCCAAGCAGCTGTAGGAAACCTCATTTTTAAAAAAATCTTCAGTGCAACATCTGTCTGCCAAGCCACTGACCTTGTACTGTGACTGTTTCCAAGCAGGACAATGGCTCAGGGTCTGATCACAGTACTATGGTTTTCTTCAGTTCCTTGAGAAATTTGATGTTTGCATCCTGATTTCCAATTATGCTGACTGTAAGCTGGTACAATAAGGTGTGTGTGTGTGTGTGTGTGTGTGTGCGTGCGCGCGCGCGCGTGCACTGTTAGATCACATGACAGGCTATAAGACTGATTCAAAAGTCAAGCTCCAGAGGCCAGAATGCACACTAACAGAGCCTCACCCTGCTATGACTGACATGACGTAAGTTGGAGACCTCGGTTCACAGTTTTATGTGACAGGACACATGAGTAGCCAACTCTGGGGAGGAGGGATAGGAAAGCCCAAGGGTGAAGCTCGCTGGGAACAGGAAGCTGTCCTCTCTGGACCAACAAGACTTTTGGACAGAGGAGCTCCACGGGCTATGGAGAAGCAACTGGGCCCCCAGTGGGCTGCCAAAGGGTGTGTTCTGGTTACAGGGAGTGTACACTTCCTTACTGCTTCACCCCTCCCCGTGCACAGAATCCAGAAAAGAGACAGTGTTCTTTGTTATATGGCTCCACTCAATGCACTGGACCCCTTTCTGATACATAGCAATGGCTTATTGTGCTACTGCCTTTGGATATTTGGGGAGTGTGTGTGTGTGTGTGTGTGTGTGTGTGTGTGTGTGTGTGTGTGTGTGTGTTGCAGGGATGGGGGGAGATGCGACAAATGAGGAGTGCAAATAAGTGAGGCCTGGTGTCCTTGGACAGGGGGTGCCTTTCTGCCTCTCTGCCTCTCTGCTTCCATTTGCAGGGCTGGTGCTGGTGACATAACTGATGTTTCCTTGCCTCCTACTTCACAGCTTCCACTCTGGCCAGGCTTTCCAAATCTAGCCTGTGAAGCGAGGTAACAGACATCCTCAGGAAAAGAAAATGACTGAAGAACCCGTAAAAGAGAGTCTGGGATCCCCAAAGTCTCTCCCGCCTGTGATAATGGAGAAAAGTCCTAAGAGTGAAGTCGTGGTCACCACGGTCCCCTTGGTCAGTGAGGTCCAGCTGATGGCTGCCACAGGGGGTGCCGAGCTCTCCTGCTACCCATTGCGTCATCTCCTTTGCTGTGGTGTTGAGACGTTCTAGGCCTGTGTTTCTTTATTCATATGATGTTTGAAGTCTTTTGCTCCCCTGTTTACATTCCAAACTAAACAGGCGTGTGAACTTGATCACACTACTCCCTTGGTGAAAACATGTTGTTCTCACCTTTTCTTCAAGGAGGAGTGACCCTCCTTCCAGGACCTGCTGCCATGACGTGGCCAGTCGGCCTCAGACCCGGTTGGTTCACATTACAAATCTCTATATGGTATTTTGTGTTCCTACTCTTGATCACTCAAGGTGCTATTGGAGCATCTCTCCTTGACTCCCTTCACCTGGCTCTGCTTCTAAGCCATCTTTCTCGACAAATCCTCCTCCATGTTCGACTCCATGTGTCTGAGTGCCTTCCCTGGTCCCATGATGCCCTATGGCAGCTCTTCTCAATCTGGACAATGTTGACAAACTTCCTTTACTGTGAAGGGCTGAAATGTTCTCCTAGAATACCACACAGCGATGGTAGCTGTTACTCTGCACTGCCTACAGAGTCACAAGCCCTCTAGTGACAACCTTTCATCCCCAGACTTTACTAAATCACACCTGAGAACATTACTTCCCTGAGTTGAGACCCTTGCTTGGCGCTTACTTATGCTACGGCCCTCACCAAATAGGGTAGAAATTAGGGCTTTGTCTAACAGACTGGGAGCTTCTCAAGAACACAGGACGTCCAACTTTATCTGTATCTTCTGTACTGAAGACAGCCCGATGCACAGTGAAACCAGCGGCACATGTTTGAGCAAACTTAGCTGCTGGGTTTCTGACACCTACATCAAAGGCCATTGCATCAGAGGCTAGAGAGGTGGCTCAGTGGTTAGGAGCACTGGCTGCTCTTCCAGAGGACCCCCAGGTTTGGCTCCCAGCACCTGCTTGGTGGGTTACAACTATTTATAACCCCAGCCCAGGGGATCTAATGCCTTCTTTGTCTTCCAGTATGTGGTACAGAGACACATGTGCAGACAAAATGCCCATACACACAAGTAAAAAGAAAGAAAAAATGTTTAAAATAAACTACCAGATTTTAGCTGGCTTAAAATATGACTGTGGACAAATGAGCTATGTCTCAACACCTCTGAGTCACTCATTTGGAAGAGGAGATACTAACACTAGCCTCGTTACCGTACAGAATGAGAGGGAGCAAGGGTGGGGAAGAGACAATTGCTAGCACAGCCTTGGAAGGTTGTGTCCTAGGGACACTGCTGCCGAGCTTGTTTTCTATGACCTAAAACCTGGATAACATTGAGCACCTGGGTCCACCTAATTACTGGGCTGTCCTGAGCAGAGCAAACTGCTATAATACACTATGACTGTCCTAACGGATGAATGCCAGTGCCTGTCTTAGTTCACCTAAGAAAATCTGAGCGTGGCTGAAGGGGCGTCTTCTACCCTAGGCCCCTCTGATTTCTCTGTCCTGGATGGATTAGTCATCTAATTTTTGGTAGTTCTTTTCTGCTTTGCTCTGGGATAGCTGTTTCCTTGATTCCTGGATCCTAATATCAGCAATAGGAAATGAGATAATTTCACATTTGGGGAGGCTCCAAATCCCCAGAGTTGGTAGGGAATCTCAGCCAGTTGTTATAAAGGAGGCTGTCACCTCTGAGGCATGTGGCAGAACACACTCTCCAGTTATTTGTTGTCTTACAGGAGGACTTTTCGCTCACTCTCTCTGCTCATCTTCTGGGTCCATTTGACTGTCTTATAACATCAGTTTACACTCCAGGTACTTCATCGCAGTGGTATCCTAGCCCCTCGCTGTGATCTACAGACTCCCTCATTTTCTGTAGCAGAATTTGCTTCAGATTGAGCTCAGTTTACCAAGGATCCTGGCTAGCAGACAAAGGTGGACTTAATACCCCACGAGCCCCGACTAGCCTACCTATGGTAAACTCAGGAGCAGCTAGACTGCAGAGGTCAAGTAACTCCTGACTGCTCTCTTTGTATCTTCCTCGACAGAAGCCAGTCAGGATCTTTCTATTGCTTCCTAAATGACCAAGACTAAGGTTTATTTTCCTACCTGTCCTACACTGTAGCTGGTGCTGCTGTTTTTTAAGCTTAAAGCAATGTCCCGTTGGGGGGTATGACATATGACCAAGTGCCTCCCACATAAGCTCAAGGGTCTGAGTTCGGATCCCAGCACCCACATTAAAAAGCCTGGTGTAATGGCGTCTGCTTGACACCCTCTGCTGGGGAGGCAGAGACAGAATTCCTGAAGCTTGCAGGCCAGTTCATCTTACTGAGTTTTGAGCTCCATGTCCAGTGAAAGACGGTCTCAAAAAACAAAGCGGAAACTGATACTTGAAGACACTCAGTATCAAACCTCTTGCCTCCAAATGCATGCATGCACTGGGTGGACAGGTAACCGTACACATAAACACATTATATCACACACGTACACATGCACACTCACGTATACACACACACACACACACACACATGCACACACGCACACACACACACACTTCCGTACACACACACACACACACACACACACGCACGCACGCACACACACACGCACGCACGCGCACACACACGCACGCACGCACACACACACACACACACACACACACACATGCACACACGCACACACTTCCGTACACACACACACACACACACACACTTGCACAGCCAGGACTAGGCCCTGTTTCCTGTGAGAGATGGCAGATTTCTTCAAAAGTAGTGATTAGTATTTTTAGTATTATATTGAATTATATTTTTTTACAGGTAAACTGAAGGTTTAAACTGAAGGACACATTTTTATTTTATTGTTGTTTGTTGTTTCTAACCCCTCCCAATCAGAATTAAATATTTTCTCGTGGAATTGAAAATGGCTCTGTTCTATCCCAAAACTACTTTTCTTACTTTGAAAACAAGTTTTCTTTTCTTTTTCTTTTACTTTTCTTTTTTTCTTCCTCTTTTTTTTTTTTTTTTTTTTTTTTTTGCAGATTTACTGGGTTTGTTTTGTTTTATTTACTAAAACTGTCATTAAGAAAAGTGCTCGTTTCTTACAGCCTAGCATCTTTCTAGTTGAGAATCTGGCAGAGCTTGCAGCACAGATGCGACACCCTCTTGTGTTGATTTACCTCTCCTACCAACCCGCAGCTTTTCCTTGAGCTCTGCAACCTGATCATGTTGGCTTGCACGGTGCTGGTGAAAACCAGTGGTCTGTAAGGCCTTGGGTCAGTAAGAGTCAGGGCTACTGTGGCCTTGGAAACAGACAGCATTTCAGATTTCTCTGTTTCCAAATAATTATTTTTTTAGCTATCATTCTGATCACAACTATTTGCTTAAAATTTTTATTTTATAATTAATTGAGTGTTCTTGTGTGTGCAAGTGCAAGTGCGTGTGTGTGTGTGTGTGTGTGCACGCGCGCGCGTGTGTGAGTGTGTGTGTGTAGAGGCACACGAACATATGAATACCGGTGTCTGAGGAGTCCAGAAGGCGTCAGATGTCTTGCAGCTGCACTGGAGTGGGTTGTGTGAGCCACTCACTATGGCTTCTAGACACTGAGCTCTGGGAGAGGAGAAAACGCTTAGCCTAGGAACGAGAGGTCTGAACTACAAAGGTAAATACAATTCAAAATAAGTGGGCCTAAATCCTTTGGTTTCTATTAGTATTAAATATTGTTCAATTGTGTGGTATTTTTGATGGGGCTACCATGCTGATTATATATAAGGGTTTCTAGTTATTAGAAAGACTATATAATGAAGCCAGTTTAGACACACAGGCAGGCCTGGTCATAAGACTCTGTCACACTCCACAAACTCCCAGCCTTCTTGTTCCTTTGTCTTTAACAGAAAGATATGTTTAATGGTGTGTGGATGACATAATCCAATAAAGATGAGAGCACTAAAAAGGGGTGGGCTGAGGTTTTGTCCATGTCTCTAAACTCTGTGGGATTTTTCTTGATCAAAACCTTACGTCATGCTCAAGAACTCCTGTCAAAACTGAGTTTAATTAGGAGTTCATTCACATGAGTCTTCTGTCTGCAGACTCATCCATTAGTCGGATATGGACTGAGTTTGTAAAGCAACACAGCCTGAAATGGTTCACAGAAGATCCACCAGTTACCTGTTTAAGGAGCGGCAATCACGGAGGCTGGAGAGGTGGCTCCAGAGGTCAGAGGTCAGAGAAGTTTCTGTGCAAGCACGAGGACCTAAGTTCAAATCTTTAATACTCAAGGAAAAAGTCAATAATGAATGATGTGCCAGTAACTCCAGCTTTGGGAGTGGAGGCCGGCAGATCCTGCGAACTTACTGGCTGGCCGCCCTAGCCTGAAGAGTAGGCTTCCAGTTCATATATATTAAGACAGTGAGAAAACTTGTCTAAAGGGAATGAAGAAAGACACCCTAAGTCATCCTCTGGTTCTTATTGGGCTAAGCATGTGTACCCAAGTATGTGAATCTACACACCCATGTGCATAACGTGCAACACACACACACACACACACACACACACACACACACACATTTATTTTGTTTTTTCAAGACAAGATCTCTCTATGTAGTCCTGGAACTCACTATGTAAGCCAGACAGGCCTTGAACTTTACAGAGATCCCCCTGTCTCTGTTTTCTGAGTGCTGGGGTTAAAGGCATGTGTCACCACACTGGGCCTTTTATATTTTTCAGTTTTAAAAGCCTTTTGGGGGCTGGGTGTGGTGTGCCATATCTTTAATCTCGGCGTTCAGGAGGCAGAGGCAGGGGGGATCTCTGTGAGTTCAAGGCCAGCCTCGTCTAAGTAGAGAGTTCTGGGATAAAGGCAGGAATACACAGAAAGACATCGTCCCCTCACTTCCTAAAAAATGAAAAATGAAGGGCGAAGACACGATATGACAATCTCTCCCACTCCTGAGTGTCTGGAGCAGATTATCTAGGCTCTCTGCTTCACATTAGCTTTAGCTGTCTCACTTTGGTCATGAAATTGTTAGGGTAGGGCACAAAATACCAGAAGTCTTGAGTATTTGTGAGGTAGCTGGAAGAAAACTCAATTCTTTAATATCCTTAACATACATTGTTTGTACATTTATCTGTGGAGGAGAGTATATACATGTTAGGATGGACTGTGGTTTCTTTACTTATACATTTCTTTTTAAACCGTTCCATAGGTCCTTCAGAAACTTACTCTGAGATCCACTTAGCAAACTTTCTAAGTGTATACTACATTATTGTTGCATAATTGTTGCATATATATATATACACACATATATATATTTCAGTATTATATCAGTTAGTGGTATGATACTATTAAACCAGAAATTTTCAATACGTATTTTGCATGCAAGCTTATATTTGAATATTTATTTTTCCTTCATTTTTAATCTTTTTTTTTTTTTGTGAGTCAGGACATCCCACTCTTTAGGCCCTGCTATCTTGGAACTCAGCAGGTAGACCAGGCTGCTCTCAACTCAGTGATCCATCTGCTCCTGTCTCCTTAATGATGGCATTAAGGGCGAGGAACAACACACCAAGCCCGCATTTTTTTTTTTTTTTTGCCCATTTATTTTAATAGCTCATTTGTTATCTTTAGAAAATCCTTATAGAGACTGACTGACCTTTATACCAACCATGGCAGTATACAAAGTGTATGGCAGGAAAAAAAAAAAAAGACAGATGGTTATTTACTCAGTGAAAGGTCACATTTTCACTCTTCAGATAGTACACCGTCAGAAGCTTTGAAAAATAAGTGATGATGAAACTGCCCTTAATCTTATACCTTAGAAATTTCATAAGGAAGATGAGAAAGAAAAAAAAAAATTCCCAGTGGTTTGAAACCCTTCAACCAGCTGCACACTTTCTCCCTTTTTGGCTCTATTTTGCGCCCTCTACTGACTGCAAATAGGTATTGAATATACACTGTAACTAAAACAAGATCACAGTTCTTCCTAGCCTGTGACAAAAGTTGTAACCTGTAAACTATCTCTTTAAGGAATCACGCTATCTTCTCTTTGAAAACATAGAGATAATGTTAAAATTGAAATCATATTGATGAAAGTAACTGAAAACAGAAATCATGCTAATCACGCCTTCAGTGGAACTATCAACATTTATTGTGGTTTTGTCCTATTTTTTGTTAACATATGAATGTTATTATCTTTTAAAGATATATGCTGAGCCAGACATAGTTGTACATGGCTTTACTCTCAGCATTTGGGAGACAGAGGCAGGCAGATCTCTGTGAATTCAAGGCTAGTCTGTCTTATAATGAGACCCTATCTAAATACACACACATACATACATACATACGTACGTACGTACGTACGTACGTACACATATATGTATGTATATATATATGTATGTATATATTAAAGATATAAAATATATGCTACAGAGAGCTAGGAAGATATCTCACTGGATAAAGTGTTTAGAAGGAGGGAAGACAAGAAGATTCCTGGGGCCCAGTGGCCATCCAATCTAGCTGAAATAGAAGGTTCTGGGTTCAGTAAGGGGCCCTCTTTCAAACTATGAGGTAGAGAGCCATAGAGAAGAACACCCAGTGTCAGTCCCTGCCTTCACGTGTGCACACATATGAATACCCATGAACACACACATACACCACACATGTACATCATCATAATTATTGTCACGGCCCCATCCCTCCTTGCCAACCAGCTCCACCCTCCCTGCCCCTCCTTTTCACCCTCCCCTATTCCTCAGAAAAGGGGAGTCCCCTTTCCCATCCACCCTAGCTCATCAAGTTACATCAGAACCTAGCATGGGCTCCTCCCCTGTGGCCTGGCCAGACAGCCTCGCCAGGGGGAAATGATCAAAAAGCAGATAACAGAGTCCATGTCAGCTAGAGCCTCCACCCTCAACCCTCACCCATGCTTTCTTACTAGGGGACCCACAGGAAGCCTGAGATGCCCATCACCTATGTCTTTGTAGGGGACATAGGTCCAGGCCATACATGGTCTTTGGTTGGTGCTTAAAATATGGAATGCCTCAGGAATTTGCATGTCTTCCTTGCTCAGGGGCCATGCTAATCTTCTCTGTGTCATTCCAATTTTAGTGTATGTGCTGCCGAAATGAGCACCTTCTCTCATGTCTTATCTTCACAAAGAGGTGTTGGGAATTAGAATCTGCACTCATGACAAGATAATTAATATCATTAATATCTGAATCAATAAAAATGACACTCAGTACTTGGCTCTCAACAGATATAGTGCGTTACTAAATATTTCTCCTTCCCTCTCATTGCCTTCAATGATTGTCGTATAATCTGCTACTTTGCACTAAAATATTTACTAAAATTGTGGAACATATTTTAAATATTTAATGTTTTCTTAAGTATCAATAACCACAAGTATCAATAACCACAAAGAAGGAAAATGGGAATATATGAAAATACAAGAAAGGAGTAAATATGGAATATGAAAAGCAGGAATTGCGGGGGAGGACAGGGACTGAGTGGACACAAGCCAAAAGTAAAAGCAAACAAAAAAAAAGAGAGGAAAATTTGAAGTAAGGAAATATGATTGACACTGAAAAGATTCACGGAGGAGAAATGAAAAAGCAACACAGCCCTGGGTATACCAGAAAAAAATGTTGAATGTGAAAATCAGGTAGAACTTATTGCAAAAATTTAGCCTTTTTCTCAGCAGTGGTGGTGTATACCTTTAATCCTAGCACTTGGGAGGCAGAGGCAGGTGGATCTCTGTGAGTTTGAGGCCAGCCTGATCTACAGAATAAGTTCCAGGACAGCCAGGGCTACACAGAGAAACTCTGTCATGGAAAAAATAAAATTAAAAGAAAAAAAAGGAAGGAAGGAAGACAGAAAGAGAAAAGTGAGGCTTTTAAAAGGGAGCAACTACAAAAATAAATCAGGACATTCTACCCAAGGCTAAATGCCAAGCGATTTACATCCATAAGACTTTTAACATGACTGCAAATGTAAACAGTAAAGTTTTAATTTAAATGTAAAGCTCAGGACCAGGCATGGTGGTACATGCCTTTAATCCCAGCACTAGGGAGGCAGAGGCAGGCAGGTCTACAAAGAGAGTCCAGGACAGCCAGTGTGACACAGAGAAACCCTGTCTTGAAAAACAAAAACAAACAAAAAATTAAATAAACAAATTTTAAGCTCCAAGATAGTAAAGACACAGTTAGAAATGGTTAGAATTAAGCACTGAGATCAGTCTCTTAGAATATTTTACAAAGATAAAATTGAAATGTTTAAAACTGGAGATGCAGGATGGGTATGGTGGATCAGCAGGTAAAGGTGTTGCTGTCAAATCTGACGATCTGACTTTGAATCCTGGAGCCCACGTGGAGAGAATGACTTCCACAAGCTGTCCTCTGGCCTCTGTATAAGTGTCAAAACACCGTGCACCCTCCTCCACACAAAGAAATGTTTAAAAATTATAAAGGAGGTGAAGATGCATATTGCAAATACTAGTGAGTACCTATGCTTTTATTCCAATATATATACATATCCAGGAACTGGCAGAGAGTTAGTGAGAGGGCCTATAGACATATCTATTTTATACAGGGAAAATAACATTTTTTCTTGATACACATGTGAGACATGTGGATGCCTCCAGTTGCTAAACATGGTAACTCATGTCTGTAATCCCAGAATTAGAAGACAGAGGATTGTAAGTTCATCGTCCACCTGTCATACTAAGCAGGACTATATCAAAATAAAAATAATAACAATACAAAAGCAAAACTAACAACAGGGACAGAAAGATGTTTCAGCGGTTAAGAGCTATCTTGCTCTTGCAGTAGACCTGAATTAGGTTCCCAGCACCTACACCAGGCTACTCACAATGACCTGTATCTCCAGCTCCAGGGGTTTCTACATCTTCTTTTGGCCTGTGTGGCTCATAAATTCACATGCGCATGCACACACACACACACACACACACACACACACACACACACACACAGACACGTGTAATTTAAAGAACAAAACAAGCAAAAACAAAAACTGAAGGTACACTCTAGTAGAACTTTATTTTTTAAATTTCTTTTTTTTTTCTATGTTCATTTTTTTCTTCTTTGGTGCAGTAGGGGTACAGAATATGTGTCTTTTCTTTTAGTATGTTGCTGCATAAAAAACAAAAAAACAAAACAAAACAAAAAACCACCCATCAGGTTGAAAAACTCAAGTGACAGCACATGCTGACAAAGATGTGAAGAAAGGGGAACACTCCTCCATTGCTGGTGGGAGTGCAAACTTGTACAAGTCCTTTGGCACTCAATCTGGCAGTTTCTCAGAAAGCCAGGTATAGCTCTATCTCAAGACCCAGCTATACTACTCCTGGGCCATATACCCAAAAGATGCTCCACCATGCCACAAGGACACTTGCTCAACTATGTTCATAGTAGCTTTATTCATAAAAGCCAGAATCTGAAAACAACCTAGACGTCCCTCAACCGAGGAATGGATAAAGAAATTGTGGTATATTTACAGAATGGAATACTACTCGGCTATTTCAAACAAGGACACCTTAAAGTTTGTGGGAAAATGGATGGAACTAGAAAATATCATCCTGACTGAGGTAACCCAAACACCAAAACACATGTGTGGTATGTACTCACTTATAAGTGAAGATTAGACATAAAGCACAGGATAACTGTGCTGCAATCTATAGATCCAAAGAAGCTAAATTACAAGGGAGGATGCTTGAGTTTCACTAAGAGGGGGGGAATAAAATAGACATTGAATGTGGACTGAGGGAGGGATGGGGAGGGGGGTAAGGGTAGGGATTAGGAGTAAAGAGAACTGGGGTGAGGGTGGAGAGGGCAGGTGAGAGAATAGAAACTGTAGGTGTGCAGCCTGGGGGGGGGATATTCTGAGACTTGCCAGAGACCTGAGATAAGGGAGGCCCTGGGACGCCTATGGGGGTCACCCTAGTTGAGACTCCTAGCAGCAGGGATGTAGAGCCTGAAGTGGCCACGTCCTTTAGCTTGGTGGGCCTTCCAATGGAGGGATAAGGGCACTAACCCACCCACGAAACCTTCCACCCCAAAACTTTCCTGCATACAAGAAGTTCAGGGACAAAGATGGGGCAAAGATTGAGGGAATGGCCAACTAAAGACTGGCCCTACTTGAGACCCATCCCATGGGAGAGAACCAGTCCCTGGCTTCAGCCAGCAGCTGATGGAAACAGATGCAGAGACCCACAGCCAAACATTACACAGAGTTCAGAGAGTCTTGTGGAAGAGTTGGGGTAGTGATTGAGGGAGCCGGAGGTGCCAAGGATTCCACAGGAAGACCTACAGAGTCAACTAACCTGGATCCATGGAGGTTCACAGAGACTGAACCAAACAAATGGCACACCTGGACTGATCCTAGGCCCCCTGCACACATGTAGCAGATGTGCAGCTTAGTTTTCATGTGGATCCCCCAACAACTGGAGTGGGGAGGGGCCCTCTCTGACTCTGATGTCTCCCTTTGGATCCAGTCCCCCTGACTGGGCTGCCTTATCTCATCTTAGTGGGAGAGGATGTGTCTAGACCTGTATTGACTTAATATGCCAGGGCAGGTTGGTACCCATGGAGGACCTCCCCCTTCTCTGAGGAGAAAGAAAGGGGAGAATGGAATGGAAGGGTGGGGCCGGGGAGGGGACCGGGAGGAGAGGAGGGAGGCCGCAATCAGGATGTAAAGTGAATACATAAATAAAAATTAAAAACCCGACCCATATCTTGGTGACTTAAAAGCACCGAGGTGTAACTTAGGTGGAGCACTGTGGAGGCAGCTCATGTCTCTGCAGGCAGTGTTGTGTCAAGAGGATGTGGAGGAGTGGGTTAAAGGCTCCCAGATGATTGATCTTAGTCATCATCGGCTTAACTGATCTGGACTCAACCTGAAAGGCAAACCTTGGGTTATACCTGTAAGGGATTTTCTTCATCTGGTTATTTGAAGTGGGAAAACCCAAGCTGCATGTGGGTAACCCCTTCTGGTGCTAACCCAGATAAGAGGAGGCGCAAGAGAGAGGCTTGGCTTCTGCCTGCTTGCCTTTGCTTTCACCGACAAGTTCATCTAGGCTTCAGCAGCTGCTGCATTCGGAACCCAGATTCTTCCGGCTTCCAACGCCGACTGCACAGTAGAGGTTCGGGAGCCCTCCAAGCCTTTCCCCACCAGACTGCAAGGACCAAAGCACCCAGCCTCAAAGAATGAGCAGCTGCTGGGTTCTCAGGCGGCAGACTGTGAAGACAGCCATTATTGGCTGCCCAGACCAGATTGTGTAAGCCAATCTAATCCATTTCAGCATCTATCCACTCTGATCTGTTCCTCTAGAGAAGTTTGGCTATTACACGCTCCTGTTGGAAACAGCTGTCTTCATGCCTTAACAACTGATGCTAACTGCTGGTGGGGAGTTTCACCAGGACTGACTGCACCCAAAGACTTTCAACCCTTCCTAGATACCCCTATAGGCTGTGTGGGCTTCCTCTTGACATGGGGTCTGTGTTCAGAGAAATAGCTCTGATAGAAACCATCAGTTATGGCCCAGTCTTGGAGCTCACCCGATATCACTGCTTTTCCTGTGCTTGCTACACTCAACTCTTCCTCCCCCTTACTGAGACAGGTCTTGCTATGTAGTTCAGGCTGGCCTTGAACTCATTACCCTGCTGCTTCTGTTTCAAGTAGCTGGAACGACAAGCATCTGCCACGATACCTAGCAAAGCATCACTTTTGATAGTGTCAGAAGGCCATGGGAACCCAGATTCAACTTCTTCACAGGAGGAAGGCCAGGGTAATATCATAAAAGGTTATGGGAGATGGAAGATTGTGTTGTGTCATTTTTAGAAAGTACAGCTAGTTTCACTTAGAGTTACTAATGGAGAAAAAGGCATTCACCTCTTTAAGTATGTGGACATATCAGCTTTGTGGTTATGAGAAATGGCTAGAAATAGAAAGATCTAGACGTCAATACCTGTGGATGTGATCCTGAGTCACACCTATTAAATAGTAACAGTGGCACACGGGGCCAGTGAGATGACTCATGGGAAAACATGGTTTCTGATAAGTCTCTGGGGGCCCACGTGGTGGGAAGAAGGAAACCAGTTTCTGCAAGTTGTTCTTTGACCTTCACATGGATGCCTTAGCACATGTGTACCCACCCAAAATTAACTGGCTAGTGTAACAAACCAAATTAACAATAAGATATAGAGATACACAAGCCAGCATTGCCAGCCAGAGACTGTACTTTTGAGAACCAAGTGTAGTCACTGACACATACTAAATTGTCGTCAATAAATGTTGTTTAAGAAAACAACACAAAGAAGCAGTGATACCACTGCTAGTGGCCTTCCAGAAGGTCTGGCGCAACCGATTCTCAGATTTGTCCTTAGCAGAAATCTATCCCCTTCCTAAACTCATTTACAGAGCTTCACAGTAGAAAAGCGACAAAAGGTGAACACGGGAGAGAACAATGTTTGGTAAAGATAGTAGGAAGCTTTAATGAAAGGCTCAGGGAACATCGCAGAAGAGGGAGAGGAAAGAAACGGAAGAATGCGTGGAAAGGGTGGAGTGTTGTGCAATGCTGTCTCCCAGGCATGGTATGCAATTACACCCTTGAGCTCTCAGCAACGGTGTTACACAAAGCCAGCGTGAGATCGGATGCATCACTCTTCCATAACGAGGAGGGAGGAGATCAAGATCACTTCCTCTTCCTAGAGACTTATTGACAGTTAATGTCTGTAAATAGCTATAATATTAGGAGGGGCTCCTGAGGCTGCTAGTACATTACTCAAGCTCTTGTCAACAGTACCTTATCCAAGATCCTGTAAGTCACTTTGCTTAAACACCTACACACACACACACACACACACAAACACACACACACACAAACACACACACACACACACACACACACACAAACACACACACACACAAACACACACACAAACACACACACACACACACACAAACACACAAACACACAAACACACACACACACACACACACACACACACACACACACACACACACACACACAAACACACACACACACAGAGAGAGAGAGAGAGAGAGAGAGAGAGAGAGAGAGAGAGAGAGAGAGAGAGAGAGGAGAAATAATTGAAAATACAAAGGCTGGGAAAACAAGGGGGTCAGCTGTCGTGGAAACTGGGGCAAGAAGTTCATAAAAAATTTTTTGGTAATAAACACTCAGTTTGGTAATAAAAACTCAGTCTTGCCCATACTAGGCAAGAACTCCACCCTTGAGCAAGCTTCATCCCCAGTCAAGCTTATTATTTAATGGAGGAGACAGATGCGCAACTAATTACAGAGTGGGAAAAGTACTCGTTCACCTTTAATTGTTTTCTTCCTGCTTCTACTCAGGTACAGGCCCAATAACAAGGGGCAATACTTTTTTTTATAAGGAAGGAAAGGAAAAATTTCTACTGTTACATTACAATATACGAAGCAACCCACTTTTAGAAACTGCCAAGAATAGAATGGGGGAGAGCTGCTGTGGAGGGCGAGTCCTCGCAGAGCAACTCAGCCTGATACCTGAAGGATACAGTTATGGTGAAGAGTTCAAGGAAAGGGGGTGTAGGATTGAGAACACCATGAGTGACACATTCAGGAAGCAGAGACATAACTGAGACTCTGAAGGTAATAAGGGAGAGCTTGACATTCGCGAGGATGGAGATGCAGGCAGGCCATTGTCTGAGGATTCGGGATGATGGACTTGAATTCTGCTTGATGCAAAGAGAAGACATTGTAAGGGTTGTTGATGGTTAGGTTCCCTCCCCCCCCCAATGTTACAATCTAGAATCACTTGGGAAGAGACTCACTGAAGTATTATTGTCTAGATAGGGGACCCACCATGGAAATGTCTGTGGGAGTCATCTTCATCATGTTAACTGATATAGGAGACTCAGCCCACCACAGGTGGCACCATTCCCTAGACTTAGAGTCCTAGAATGGAGGAAGTGAGCAATACTTGGACATACATGCATGCATTCTCTCTCTGCTCTTGACTGTGAATATGACTAGTGATCTCCAGTTCCTCTCTTGACTTTCCTACAAGCATGGAGACTATGTAGGACCTGGAATCCTAAGCCAAAGAAACCCCATTTCCTCCTTAAAGTTATTTTCATTGGGTTATTTTTTTATTAAAGCTACAGAAATGAATCTATAGCAAGCTGCGAAGACATGAATGACACAATATGCATAGCATCTTAAGCTAATTACCCCACTCTCTGAGTGAAGAATGGATCTAGCGAGGAGATGACCATAGCAAAAAAGTCAAGAGGAACTGTGAAGGTGGCCTGACATTAGTGTGGCCAGAACAGACAGGAAGACAGGACTGACTTCAAGCAGCAGAGGAAGTAGGAAGGACAGTGGCTATTAATGCAATAATGGTGGATTTGAAGGAAAGAAAAGAGACATTGAAGGCATCCACACATTCAGATACGTTTTGTTTGTCCCCATGAACACAAAACCTTATCAAGACGGCAATTAGAGGGGACCCCGATGAGATCCTTTTCCAGATGAACTGCTGAATTTACCCAGGGTATGGCCTACCTTCCCAGAGGAAAGTAGCCAGGCTCTGTCCCAAATTTGAAGCCTCCTGTTTTATTAGAGAGAGGACTTCAAGTGTACAGGAAAAGGGCAGAATTGGTGCTGATTACCACGTGGATGATTTTGCTGTGGGAATCACAGCCCAAGTGAAACTCTACACCTTGGGCTGAGCAGTCCTGGTGCTGAACTCAGATCCCTCACCATGCTTAGGAAGCGGAAGGGACTCAGGAGGACTCGGTAATACAATACAGCCAGTCTGCCTCTGGAATCCCCTCCCTGGAAGGCAGGTGGATGATGACTTTATTCTCTGAATCTCTTCCAGGATTCGGATAAGCCTGGCTTTTTCGACTGCCACTTTCACTGACTGTATTGTAATTGTATTAAAAGGCAAAGTCCTTTCTCACGACACCTACTGTGTGCTCTTGTTTTATACGCCGTCTCCAGTTCCTTATACAAGGGGCGTTTAATGACTAAAGTGATTGAGCTGAATGACGTTCTCCCAGATCCTTGCATCCTGCCTTTATTACCTACAAAGTGAAAGAGCAGCTGGATAATATTTACCCACTGTGTCCTGCCCTCACGTGGACCCACGGGTAAGGATAGAAGGCTGTAAAACTGCAGCTTCCTATTCGCCAGCCGCTGCTAAGGCCTGAAAGAGATTCAATTTAAGTGGAGGGAGCCACCAGATACTGCCTCGAATGAATGCTTCCAGTAAGATAGGTGTCTACTTGTTTATTGACATAGAAGTATCCGAAAGAATAAAAATAGAACCTGTTAAAGAGGAGCAGAAGAATCGGTTTTCAGCTTGAAAGTTTGTGCTCTTACTGCTGTGGTGACTCATGAAAAGTTACTGAGCACAGAGGCCTTTGTAGACCCAATTTAATTAGGAGGTTCTGCATTGGCTGTGGGTGAACTAAGCATAAGAGAATGGCGTCTACAGCAGATTTCTAGAGACTTCATCCACTCCGCTATGGCAGGCCCCTCAAAAACCTTAATTGCTTCTTGTATAACCTGAAGGTTCTAACAGCACTGATTTCAGACTGACACCATGGAAATTAAACACAAAGACTTTCCATAACTTCTGGTTCATAAAGAGTAACTTTGGCATGGTTTGACTTATGGCTGGCTGGCTTATAGAGGTTACTGTGTATGCTTCGGAGACCACCACATCAGGCTTGCCGTCTTTTGGAAATGTATGGTGTATGCATAATTTTGTATGTGTGGATACACATGCACACGTGTGTAAAGAGCCAGAGCACAGCTTCAGGTATCACCCTCAGGAACACCATCTGCCTTCTCTAGGATGGAGACTCTCATTGGCCTGGAGGTCACCTATTAGGCTGGAGTGGCTAGGTAGTGAACCTCAAGGACCCTTTTGTCCCAGAACTATCTCCCCAGCTCTGGAATTAGAAGTGTGTGCCCAGCATGCTGGCATTTCTACATGGCACCAGGGATAGTACTCAGGTCCTCTTGCCCACATAGCTAGCCAGTTCTTTACAGAGTGAGCTTTCTCACCAGCCCCATGTTGACTCTCTTATATTTCCCCATTGCCCTGCCATGGTTAAGCCTGTGAGTAATTTAGAAATGCTATATATGGTGCAAACCTTTGTGAGCATTGCAAGACACAAACACTCTATCTGAGCCAGTTGCATTTATCCTGTAATAAGACAGCTATCCAATGTATCTCAAGAGGAATAAAGGGCTTGTTTTAGCCTCTGGCTTTAAAGGCTTCAGTTTATGGTTACTTGGACCTATGGCTTTGGGCATTACATCATGGTAGAAGCACATGGGGAAATTTGTTCACTTCGTTAAAGCTGAGAAACGAAGAGGAAGTGAAAGGGGCCAGGCTCCCAATATCCCTTCCAGGGCATGCTTTCAAGCAACTAACTTCCTTCCAGGAGGCCCTATACCCAAAAGGTTCTACCACTACATTGGACCATCCATTGGATATCAAACCTTTAAGGTATGGATTTGTAGGGAATGTTTGGATTCTAAACCTTAGAGCAATTTCACAAGGTGAAATGACCAGAATAGAGCTGTTTGGAATAGAAGATGGGCCTTAAGAGTTTCTGGGGCTGGACAAATGATCTTTCAAAGGACTTGGACTTACTTTCCAGTACCTACATAGTGACTTACAACTGTAAGTCCAGTTGCTGTGGACCCAAAGCCCTCTTCTGGCCACCTTGGGCACTGCATGCATATAGTACACATAACATATGCAGACAAAACACTTGTACACATGAAATAAAAATAAAGAAATCTGATGTGTTTCACCCCACAGAGCTATTTGAGATGTGTTGTCTAGTTTACCCACTCAGTGACTGTCACTCAGATCTTCTCTCTGTGATACCAGGGAACCCACTCATTTCTCTGCCACTTAACAGGAACGGTTTGCACTAGTGATTTAAAAAAAAAATCTTTTACAAGTGCTTCATCCCTAGACTATTCCTCTGAATTTTAGAACTGGTGCCACACACCAGGAACACACCTTCTGAACTTTTACCCAGATCTCATTGGATTTATAGTTTAACTTGGCCAGAATGGCCCTCTCTGATGTATTGAGTATCTTAATCAATTGATACAGTTATTAATCAAGGATCAATGCAGAGGAAATAAAGCAGAAAGAAGTTTGATATTGGGAATTGATTGCTGGCTAATTTCTGTTTTTACAGAATTCAGTTTTAAGAGCAAACCTTCCACCATCTTCATGAGATCAGCCATACTTCCATGCGAGAATCTATCAAGATGGATCCGGTGGACTGCTGCCATTCTCTCAAAGATGGGGAAGGAGCAGAGAGGGCCACTGGACCCTCAACTCTGTCTCCAGTCAATCTTCCCATCCATTTGTATGTAGATTTGCCCTAATTGCACATGATGCAGATGGTTGGGGAAGGCACTGGAGGATGTAGCCTGGAGAAGGTTAACTGAGGAGTCTCCATCTGTGTTGCCATGGGAAACTGGGTGTAGCTCTCCTTGTGAGGCTGCCTTACTATTACCCATGCTGCTGCCTGTTACCCTCACTTCGCTCTGTATATAATTCTGATACAGTCATTGAGTCCCCAGGGTGAACCTCCATGGCATTCTACTTTGGCTCGTTGTTGAGACCTTCTAAAGAGCAGGTAGACATTGTTTAGCTCATGGAGGAAATTCCCTGACTGCAGCAATAAATGCTTGTTTGTTTACTTATTGACTCACTCAATCATTTATTTTTATTAATCTGAGTTGAGGCTTAACAGGACTTTATTCAGGTTTAGACATGAGGGTTACTAGAAGGAGAAGTGCTCTGGGCAAGGGTAAGAAATACCCAAAATATTGAGTGTGGTCTTGTCAAAAGAGAAGCAAGCTTGAATGGATTTGGGCCATTTCTGAAGTTGCATATCAAAGGGCTACAGAGGGTATCAAGTGATCTCATAGGGTGGTTTCTGGGATGCACTGGACAACTGATAATAGAAAATCCTGAGTCACAAGAGTTCCTTAAGGGAACTAAGACATGTTTTCATTGTTAGCAAAGTTTATAGTCTTGTTTAGAACAACAGAGACCTCAATTCCATTGCTCTCATTTACCTCTTAAACAAGACTCTGCCCTCACTTTGTGGTATTTTAAGTGTTGTTGAAAGTTTTAATTCCATTGTATTTTCATGCATTCACCCCGCCCCCTTCTATCTCCACCTACCACCTCTATCCCAATGTCTCCTTTTGCGATCCAAGTCAGAAATGCTTCTGTTTCTATGCATCTGCTTGTATCTTAGCTACTCAGTCACACTTCCAGTGTCATTACCGCCCCATGCTGTTCTCTCACAGTCTCCTGCTCAGTCCTGTGTCACTTTTACCTTACAGCAAAGCCAACACTTTGACAACGCTTAAGTGTTCATTTCAGCAGCTATGTTTTCCACTTGCAGAGATTCTACTGTTTCAAATGCACTGCCCTGTTATCTGACTAGGGCCTGGGCCTTCTTTGGCTTGCTGTAAATGCATCAAATAATTGCATTCCCATCGGACCCACTTTGTTTGTTTCGCTCTGCTTTCACCAACAGATTCGAACTTCTTTGGTTCTAATTGTATATCTTCTAATTCTTTTGTATGGAGAGCTGTTTTCTCAGCTATTTTAATCCCCCCTCCCCCATTGTCGAGGATCAAACTAGGGCCTCATGCATGCTAGGCTCTACCACGGAACCACACCCCAGGCCTTGTTTCCTCAGTTCTAGGTGACCCTTATTCTACTTTGTACATCCGTCTTCTGTGGGTGTTATGCTCTCTGTGGTAACTAACTCCATGCGTCCTGGTTGTGAAAGTGTCTCCTGGTTTGATTTTGACAACAGCCCAGAGATTCAATGGTCCTGAGTCAACATTTGTGCCTACTTATTACCTGTGGTTCTCATGGGTTCTCAATGCAGGTATCAAAGGCAGCATCAAGTCCAAGGGATGCAGACTGAGATGCTAATGCTTTTGCTCGAACTGAAGATGCTGCTCTGGCTACGACAGACAGGGAGCCTGGACCAGGGTCCTCTTATTTAAAAAAAAAAATTCTCTCTGTCATTCAGATGGAAACAGGAAGTCCTCCTCCTCAAGGAAGTGAGTGCTCATCCTACAGCCTCAAGTAGAGCGAGATTAAGATTCATACTACAGGAAAAGTGTGCCAGCATTTCTCTTTTACCGTACTAAGCTGCTTAGAGGATATTCTTTGGTAAGCATAGAATGACAGGGCTCCCCGTGACCTGCCCCTTGGCTCTACAGCGTAACCTAAGGCATGTTTTCTACAAGTAGGCAAGTATCGAAAGGGTGCCAGAAATTCTGTCGGTCATATTCAGTAGCCTCTTCTAAACAAGAGTTCCTCCACGAACACAGGATTGGGGAGCAGGGATGGGAGTCGGGGGTCCATTCTGAAATATCCCTGGGGCTGGATCTCTCTGTGGCTTTCACTTTGTCTCACCTTTCTGAAATCTACAGTGCACTTCTTTGTCCTCATCTGTGCCGTGTGTATTTTCAGCCTGTCATAGCCAACATTTCTACATCTGAGGCCAGGAGCTTGGGTGGCTGTATAGTCAGTTCATCTGGAAAGCGTTTTCTCTCCCGCACACAGGAGGCCAGTCTGGTCTACTTTGTGAGACTTTGTTCTTCCATGCCTAAAAAATACAAAATGGCTCGCTCCCGTAAAGGAAACAAGTTGGTTTATTTATGTATAAGGTCAAGAACCAGCCCCTTTACACCCTGTTCTAAGTCATTCTAGGTTTGTTTTGTTTTGTTTTTGTTTTTTGTTTTGGACTGTGTAAAGAAAAGCTACTTACTAATATTATTGTATCCTGTACTGACTAAAATAACTGTGTGTGTGTGTGTGTGTGTGTGTGTGAGAGAGAGAGAGAGAGAGAGAGAGAGAGAGAGAGAGAGAGAGAGAGAGAGAGAGAAAGAGATGTTTAAACACATACAATAAATGCAGTTTGAATTTGGTACCTTATATCTTATACAGTATTGTTCAATCTCTTGGGCCTGATTTTTTTTTTGTAATGGTGGTGGTAAAGCTACAGTTTCATCAAAGCACACAGCTGTAGTAGATTTTGAAGATATTTGAAAATTTTCCACAGTGGTTTCTTTTTTGGTGGTTGGGGTGGGGAACAGGACTGTTTGTTTCAACAATAGTTTACAAATATTAAAAAGCTTACGAGCCACTATTAAACCTGTAAGGAAATTTGTCTTGAAACAATTTTTTTTTTTGTGAATTTAGGAATATCGTACTTTGCTTCTGTCCTATGCAAACAAACCAATGATGAACTGAATAAAGTAGTGGTTTTTCTGTGTTGTGGACATTGTAATCTTGGAGCCTTTGTAAACTGGTTTTAAGTAGTTTGTTTTCTAGTATAGAAAGAATTGGATTCCAGTTTATTCCTGCAAAGCAGAAGGGAATAATCATTAAACATTACTTTGCTATGCAGTGGGAAGCATGTTCTAAAGCCCTCAACTATTTAAAGCAGCGCAGTCCTTGACCCGTGTTACAAGTTAGGTAACTGCCTTCCCAGACTGTAATGGCAATCAGGTGGCTGTTGCGCTTATCTTTAACTACCTACTGTATTCAAAGCCAAGGTAAAGTTTTCTGCGGAGAGTCGGTAATACCAGGAAAACCAAATTAGCAAAATGATCTTTTGAGTTGCACAAAGACCTAACTTAGGCAAGCCGCAGAAATCCGGATAGCGTGTCTTCCAGATAATCTGTACTCATTGGGGTGGCAAAAATCTTGCTCGCTGTGATTCAGTTTCTTAACTATTTTCCCCCCCTGTACTTATTCCCTCCCTTGGCCTTCTGCTGACTCCAAGAGATTGATTCTCAAGCTGGTGTTTCAAATTGTGTAACAGAAAGAAGAGCAACTTTATTGAATGATTGATTGACTGATTGATTGATTGAAATATGCTCTTCGCGTCTGACCTCTGAGATTTTCAAGCACTTATGTTCTGCTCCTCTTCCCCGCCCCGCCCCCAAGTCCACCTTCAGGGAGGTAGGTAGGTAGGGACCCCACACAGGTTTAAAGGTTATGGGGGTGAGCATAGGATGTGCCCCCCCCCCCAGAAGTTTCTCCTCTTCAGCCCTTCATTCTTTCCCCAGATAATCTCTAGCTTTGTTCTAGTTTTCTCTTTTCCATTCTTCTCACCCTTTGCTTAGTCCTACCCGTTTTGAGGCCCGGAACTTCCCCTACAGCCTCCGTTCCCCACACCCCAGCCTCATCTACCAAGCCCCGCCTTCTTTTTTCCCTGCCAATCAGGTTGGGGGCCACCTTATGACCCCGCCCCCGATCTCTCTAAGGGCCAGTGGGTGACCGGTGCTCCGGGCGCTGTATCCCAGCTGCGGAACAATGGCGGGGGCCGCAGGCTGCTTCTCGGACGAGCAGTTCCGGGAGGCCTGTGCGGAGCTCCAGCAGCCGGCACTAGCTGGGGCAGACTGGCAGCTGCTGGTGGAAGCTTCAGGCATCACCATCTATCGGCTGCTGGACCAGGTAGCGGCTGACTCGCCGGCTGGAGCAGATCAGTGGCCTGGGTACCCGGGTCAGGACCCCCCACGGGCCCCCTGTTCTGCTGGAGTGACCGCACTCCTCTTGAATAACTTTGTGCTCTGTAGATCCTAAGTGCTTGAGAGGTTATCTAGGCTCAGCCTCAGGTTATTTCTGTTGCTGGATTTGTGGATTGTTATAATTTGTTTTACTCTGTAGTGTTTGCAAAAAAAAAAAAAAAAAAAGAAAAAAAAAATCAAACGGCCTGGGGAATTGTATTTAATGGCTCGTGTTGGTGTTTGGAAATGGGATCGATGTGCCTTAGGTTCCCAGTCTAGGGTCTGGACTTTCACTAGGAATGGGTATAACAGGTCTGAGCTGGAGTGGTGTGCCCCTAGGCATTGGGAGGATGTGGGTATGTACCTTCGCAAGGGACAGGCATTTGCCAGCAATCAGCTGATAGGCAGCAGGAAATGAGTAGGTGGAAGTTTAGCCCAGCTCTGGAAGTAGTTTGTTAGGAGTAAATGGTAGAATTAAAACACTGGTCAGTTGATTCCTAGACCATGGGCACACCTGCAGAGAGCATGGTTCCCTTCCCTTCTGCCAGATGAGTGCCACTGCTGTGTGGGGTGGGGAGAGGCCGTGTCCTGAGCAGGTGGGAAAGAGGCCACAATAGTAACCTCACCATTTTAGTGCCTGTCTTGTGTGGGTTCGAATTTTAAGTTGTATTTAAGAAATTGGTTGTGACACTTTGGGCAGAAAGAACCACAGAAACTGGAGGAGGAGTGGAGTTGGTTCTTCGGCATCTTGAGGCATCTTTTTGGAAGCCTTTGGGACCAAGTAGCTACCCAGGTGGGAGAAACAGGAAGTTTGTCCACAGTTGATTTGCTGTAGGCAATTGCAGTTCCCTGGCACAGGACTAAGAGTGCTAGGGTGAAGGAGCCTAACACTCATTTACTATGGTAGCTCTGGATTTCACACGTGAAGGAAACAAACTTGGAGGGATGCAGGAAGGAACTCTGCGGAGCGGCAGGGAAGTTTCACGGCAGAGGTGCGGTTGGAGGGTTCGCAGCCTCGGACAGAACAGATTGGGTTAGACCGCACTATGTGAACGTGGATGAGGCTTCTAGTCGGCTGAGGTACACACACTCCTGTCAGCTAAGGTCATCTGTTCTCCCTTCGTGAGGTCCCAGTGCAGCCTGGACTGATCCAGGACAGTCCTCTGGGGCCTGGGAATACTTCATGAGGTCAGCAATAGGAAGTCTTACTGTTCACCTTGGTTGTGTCAGGGACAGTAACTTACTGATGGTAATTATCAGCCTGGTAATGGTTCAATTCTTACCTCACGTGAAGTTTAGTGCACACAAAGAACTTCTAGCTGCCATTTTGTCTTTTTTTTTTTTTTTTTTTTTTTTTTTTTTAACCACTTGCACTCACATGCATCCATGGGCACATGCTTCCTGCTGTAATTATGTTTTGCTAAGGCTGGCAGTTATTCACTCATCAAATGCTGCCTGTAGTGTAGCAGGACCATAGGTTGCAAGGTGAACAGGAGACGCGCGCCATACAGAACAGACAAAATGGACATGCTATTGAGACTTCAACCACTCCCCACGTGAAAGTGGACGCTTTCAGACAAAAATCCCTCTGTCTTCTCCCGGATCCTACACCTTCCCTGCCAGCCACATTGTCAAGGCACCTGCCAAGTTGGGTGTCAGGCATCACATCTGTTTCTCTCCCTCTTTTCTCCTCTTCTCAGGTTTGGTTCTCAAAACCTTTCACCTCATATTGCCTCATCTTCTTAACCGGTTCCTTGGCCTTCCACCTCTTCACTGTCCTGTATCCCACACTCACAGCACAAAGAAAGAAAGGCTCTGATCTTATTGCCATCCTTTTGTTGTCACCCTTAGTCACAGAATTACCACCAGTCATTGTCATAGCTGGCACTTGCTGCCTGTTTTCTTATATTCTGGGCACCAGATACGTAGCTGATATTGACTTACTATTGACTTACTCCATTTTAACATCAGCCCTGGGACAGACGCCATAGATCTTTGCCTTTTTAGCCATGTGGAAAGGAGTGTGTGTGTGGAGGATATGCATTGGTTGGTCAAGATTAGAACTAGCCTCTTGCACCCTCTGACTCTGTGAGCAGAGGGCACATGCAGCCTGGTGGGATGCTAAGGTCTCTGCTCAGCTGTTCCAGCACTGTCTCCCCATTCTCATGGATTTAGGCCATCCTCGGCATATGAATATAAAGACGCTGAATAGGTAGGTACATGATATATCCGAGGCTTAGAATTAAGGAGTGTTACCAGAGTGACACTCAGTCCTTCTGCCCATGAGGGCCCTTCCCTACCCTACCTCCTACCTGGGTAGAGTACCCGGAATGTGGAATGGGATATCCCGGGAGAGACGCTCTGCCTCATTATTAACATACTGAAAGAGAGACAGAAGACTGGCTACATGCCCATTCCATTGACGCTCTATGGTGATCTAAGTGAAATGCTGTGACTCTTAAGGTAGCATCACTCCCCTGAAGGTTCCAGTGGCTTGGTTAGGAAGGTGCTGCGCAGGTTGGTTGGACTGACGGGCCTTTCAGGATTATGCTTAGCGTGTTGTGGATGGCCGCAAGGTGACCGTTGATAAGTAACTGCTTGGCCTCCCATGCTCAGCATCACAGTGTACTTCACCTGAGGTGGCCATCTTGCTGCTCTTTGTGGTTTCTCATTTCATGTCCTTTACTGAAACGAGGACAGAGAAAAGCAAAACTGTGGTCACATCTAAATGTGGTTGTGGCCATTTTACAACGATTCTTTGAAAGGACTAAGACAGATACAGAGACTACGGAACATCCTTCAATGAAATAAATTGTATTTTACATCAAAAAAGCAAATTTGTACCATCCTTTAAAGTGGATGCATGCTATTCCAAATCGAACTGTTGGACAAGTGGGAGCTTTTTCCTCATTTAATTGTAGTTACCTATTTTGAGACAGAGTTTCATCATGTGGCTGTAGCTGGCCTGGAAGTCACTGTGTAGACAAGGCTATCCTGGAGCTCCTTTTGTGTCCACCTACCGAGTGCTGGCATTTATGGGCATGCACCACCATATCTTCCTACATGGGAGGTTTTTTTTTAAATTATAAACTTAGGGTTTCCCTTTATTAAGTCACAGCCTGTTCCACAAGGAAGGACCGCCCCTCCAACATTATCATCTTTTGCTTGACCTTCATCTGTTTTCATCTACTCTTTTTTTCTACCCATGTTGTAGTGGTGATAACTTGGAGGTGTGCGGCGTGCAATGTGTAAAATACTATGCGTGTCACATGTACGTCTTCACTCACACCTTCTAAAGAGTCTGGAAGCGAGGCAGGCATGCGCTTACTCTCTTATCACTCAGGTAGAGAGGCGAAGCAAGTCGAAGCGAGTCACATAAAACCTTATGGGTGTGAAACCACCAGCACGAGAGCTACTGTGCTTGGATGAAACCTTTGTTAAATACGAAGCTTGCTGGGAGAACAGAATACTGCGAGCCGCACTAGGCGAAGGCTGCGCTGTGACGTCATGGGCAGAGTATGGACGTTGGAGGCGGGCAGTCCTGAGTTCAGAACCTCAGTTCTGCTCCATTCTCACTCATCTGTCATTCAGGGGAGTCACGTGCTGCTTCCTCTGCACACAGTGGTGAGCGAAGGAGAGGACTCTACAGCTTCAGCACAAAGTGTAAGGGCTGCAGGACCCACTAAGTCGAAATCCTTCTCTGTGAGTCACCAGTCCTTCTCAGGGTTCCACATGAGCTGGATTCGGTGCTGAGAATAAATGCCCTAGAGTATAGAGATGTTGGGCAGAAAAATGCTGAGAAGAAAATTACGTAACTGGGAGTGAAGGAGGGTGTGTAGGAAGATGGCTCAGCAGGAAATAAGACTTCCTGGGAAATCAGGAGGACGGACTTCAAATCCCCAGCACCTATTTTTTTTTTTTTTTTTTTTTTTAAGTCTGGCCATGGTACATAGACCTAGAACCTCAGTGCTCATCCTGGGTGTTCTTCTGCGTGACACGTTAATCAGCGGCTGAAGCCACAGGTTAAGACTGCCTTTCCAGATCCACTGTTGCCTAGGGACAGCCTACTGTGGCATGTGTGGGCTTTCTGATACTGAGAGAGATTCAGTCAGAAGCAGAATAATCTTCCAGGGGCGAGTACCAGTATAAACAGGTACAAGGGCAGTGAAGGCAAAATTGGTGTCTGTTGTAAGATTGGCCGTCCCTGATCTTTCGGTTGAGCCCCACTGAGAGTGAGGGTGGTCCTCTGAGCAGTAATCCTAGGTTTTCTGAAAAAGAACCATAGGCCCTTAGCTGATCTTCCCTGGTGATCTATAATCATGTCTTGTATCATTACAATGGTGATAGTGAGCAATATAGCCGATAGACCGAGGCTGGCAGACAGAGATCACAACCTGTCTTAGAAGGATGCTGGGCTGAAAAGATCTAACTGATGACTTAGTAGGTCATCTCTATATACTGCGTGTAGAGAAGGGACTACCCTGGCATGTGCTGGTCCTTGTCTGTGTCTCAGCTAAGTGAGGACCCAACAGTTCTTTCCCAGCGATGGCTCTTCCTTGGCACCGCTGACTGACCTCCAGAAGCTGTCCCCGGTCCCAGAGGACAGTGAAACGGCATTGATCCAGGCTGCGCTGTGGCCTGAAGAAAGAGGCTCAGGTGACCTTTGCTGACAGGAGTCTACCTCTGCAGATGTGACTCTTCCTCTGCCCTCCTTTAGCTGGTGGTGATGAAATCCAGATAAGCTCGGTAAACTGCGGGTTACTCATTGTCTAGGTCAGGTCAGGAGGGTGTCCTGTGGGCAGATGCTATCTGCAGGCAATCATTTCTATCTGGGAATTGCAAAGGCCGACTGTAAACATTTGACGGTTTCCATTTCCCTCATGCAAATACACGGCAATGGCTCTGCTGAGATCAAATCAGCGTGCCAACAACCTTAGCAGGGCAACTGAAAGTAAATTGCATCGCCTTTCCTTTAAACAGGAAAATTTGTCTTAGCCAATATTCCATAAACAAACAAACAAACAAACAAACAAACAAAAACAAGCAAATGGCTCACTGTCTACACAATCCATCAGCAACAGAATCACACCTTAGAATCCAGCCACCCTGGTAGCCATGTCCTCCCTCTGCAGCTCCCATGTCTCCATTTGTAAGGTGGAGATGCTGAGGCCTGTATCCCCAAGCTCAGCTGATTAATGTGACACCTGCCGTAGGTGTCGGTTCCCTGTGGTTCTCAGTCCTCAGTTCTTAATCTGGGAAAAAAAGGAGATCGTGTGTCTGTGTACCCACTTCACAGTCTTCAGCTGGATCACCTGGAGCGTGACCTTCAGACTCATTCTATAAGTTGGAAGCCCTTGTTTTACCCGTTTACAGGTTAGTAGGCAGCAAACTTATAATCAACTCAGTCCGTGGCCCCAAGCCCTTGCTGTCACAACCATGCTGTTCTTTCTGGCTTATGGGGTGTAGGTGACATCTCTTAGGGAGAAGAGTAGAAACTGGCAGTGTTTGGCCAGTTAAAATTGAATCCACTATCCTTACTCCCTTCCTGCTTTTCTTCTTGTCTGAGTCAACTTTCTAGAATACAGGACATGGCCCATGCAGGATGATGTTGGGCAAAGGCTTAGGGACCCAGGGGTACTCCCAGTAAGTAGCCCATTCTGCAGCTGGAGCAGCAGAAGGGACAAGTTATGCAGGCTTTGTCACTAAGTGTCGTCAGTTGACTCTCAGCAAGTCACTCTTGTCTCTCATTGCTGTATGGTCCCTGCCTGAGGTAAGATCTTATGTGACAAGGCCTTCTTTACCTTGATTGTAAGCCTTTGATTGGACGAAACATGCAGAGAGTGGAGCTAAAGGAGCCACTCCTGGAGTAGAAGGAGCCGGTGTCAAAAGCAACCTGCCTCCCTGCTGCCTCCTACTTTTGGATAAGGATGCAAGCTCTAACCTCTCACTACCACTCTGGCACCATGCCTGCCTGCCTGCTGCCATTCCCCTTGCCATGATGGCCATGGACTCATTCTTAAAACTATAAGCAAGCAGCCCCCAATGAACCCTTCTATAAATTACCTTGGCCGTGGCAACTCTTCTCAGCGATAGAGAAATAACTAAGATAACTCACCATGAGCCAAGAGAGGCTCCACTCTCCTCTCACGGCACCTTCCCTGCTCTGGCAATGCAGTTTTAGCAAGGCTTTGTACTTCTGTAGTGTTCTAGTGGGTTTATGTATAGCCGCCTTGTCTTGCAGATATCCACAGGATTTAGCTCTATTCTGCCATCTGGTTTTAGAGTAATGTGGAATGAAGCACTGCTCCAGATCTAGTAATAGACTTGCAGGGAGTTAGGTGGCTACTGCAGTTGGGGGAAGTTCTACAGTCCCCAGGTCTTCAGCATTGTGAAAGCTCGGCAAGTGAGTTTGCCTTTTCTGAACAGTAGTAAGTAGTGTAAGGAAGAACCATGCGTGGGAAGTGAGATGAAAGGGTGGCCTGTTTGGGCAAGAGGTCAGAGAGTCCTTTAGCCTGAGCCTGAGACCGGCCTGTTTGCTGGAGGGAGTGAACGTTGGCTCACAAGGTCAGGGCCTTGAAGCAAGGACAGAAGTCCATTCAGTTTGCTTCACAAACATTTTGTTTTGATTGATCAGCGAGGAGAGGCAGCTCAGCTAATGTTTATGATGCAAAGAAAGGGAATTTGGGGAATCTGCTTGTGTGAGCCCTTTCAGTCATAGGGGAAGTGACTTTCTTTTGTTGGTGTTGTTTTCTATTTCCTTTGTATTAGTGTATTAGGAACCAAAGAGGATGGAGAGTTGGTATTTTAAATGTTTTATTCTGTATTCATGCATGTCCACATATTTATTTATTTATATTTATGCGTGCCTACATGAGTTTACATGTACTATGGTGCATATAGATGCCCGTGGAAGACAGAGGAGGATGTTGGGTGTCCTGGAACTGGAGTTATGTGAAGTTGTGACATGCCTAATATGGCTGCTGGGGACTTAAAAAAATTATTTATTCATTTTACATCCCAACTGTACCCCCTTCCTCTTTTCCCAGTCCCACCCTCCCTTCCTCTTCCTCCTATCCCTTTTACTACTCAGAAAAGGGGACGCCTGTCCCCCACTAACCCAACACATCAAGTAGCATCAGGACTGAGCGCATCCTTTTTCCCAGTGGCCTAGGTGAGGCAGCACCTCCAGGGGGAAGTGATCGAAAAGCAGGCAACTGAGTCCATGTCAGAGATAGCCTCGGCTCCCCTTGCTAGAGGACCAACATGAAGACTGAGCTGCCCATTGCCTACATCTGTATAGGGGGTCTTGGTCTAGTCCATGCATGGCCCTGGGAACTTAACCCAGGTCCTCTGCAAGAATAGCAAGTGCTCCTAACTGTTGAGCTTTCTCTCCCACCTTCCACCTTGTTTTGACACAGGGGCTCCCTGAATCTGAAGCTTGTTCCCCTAATAACACACGTTTCAAATAAAATTCTGCAATGTCAGGGAGAACTGTTTTGGATCAGTTAGGATTACTTTTAAGAGCAAGTAAAAAAACAAACAAACAAAAAACAAAAAACAAAAAACAGTGCAGAGGATGCCCTAAATAAAGGTACCTCTTTGTCTTACATAGCTAATAAATCAGAGATCTATAGACTGGATATCAGCTCAGCTCAGCTCAGCATGCCAGAAACTCTCAATCTTTCTACTCTACCATTTACTTGCTGCTTTTCAGTCCCAGAAGAGTTGGCAAAGATCCCAATATTGTGTCCCCATTGAAAGCTGAGAGGGAGCATCACTCGGATGCTCTCCAACACAGGCGACAAGAACAGTTACTAGCCACTTACATTCTCACGAGAGCTCTCTCAGCAACGGAGAAAGTGGGAGTACACCATATCATCCAACCCTTCTTGCTTCCAGCTGTGGTATTCCATGCCTGGTACTTGTTAACTCACTGCCACCCACATAACCTTTCAGTATTTGAAGTGTAGGAGGCAGTCTTACACATGGAGCATTAGATGTCTCGTATATTTTGCTATAAATGAGGAATGTGGGCCATTTTTAGAGGTAGTTGTGGGAAGCGTCAAGAAAAGCCAAGGCTCTCTTGCATATGCGTATTTACAGTGTTGGCAAGCTCGCAAGAATATATCCAAAACAAAATTTTCAAATGACCTGTAAATCGGAATTTTTAAAAGGCTTTAGATGAGGTTAATATGAATTGTGTTCAAGGGAAGCTAAGTGTTGTGCTTTCCTGAATCAAATTGTAAAACAGTGGTACCTAGTCCCAGGGAGCTGCTTCTTTGCTGTCTCCGGGGGAGCGCGTTCTGCTGTCTAAGCTTTCTAAAATTTAAAAAGAGTGCAAACAGCCCTGGAAGGGCAATGCTCATGCCCTCACACTCGTCTCCGAGAGGACTTCTTTATTGAGAAAATGAACTAGGATTTTGGATTGAGTGCTTTCTGATTATTTTGGGAAAATCTTATTTCTATAAAATATTCTGAAGCAGAAATATATTTGGAAAAGAATTGTTTCACGTGAGCTTTCCATAGTCTCAACATAACGTTACATTTCAGGGAAGAAGACCACCTGTTGACCACATCCACTTGCTCACGCAGACAGACATCTGCTTCCTTCAGATGAATACTATCAAATGCTAATATTAGATTCTTATGAATTGTGAGGCTGTGTGTCACTCATCAAGTAGTTCTTTGTGTCTTCAGACTTTCTACAATTAATATGGGTTGGTTTTCTTTTTTCAATGATTTGTTGTTGTTTTTTTTTTTTTAAATCACTTTATCTTTTAAAGGATGACATAAAAATGAGTGT
The DNA here is from genome assembly GCF_903995435.1 of Acomys russatus. Classification (NCBI taxonomy): domain Eukaryota; kingdom Metazoa; phylum Chordata; class Mammalia; order Rodentia; family Muridae; genus Acomys; species Acomys russatus. The sequence goes on along the minus strand of NC_067152.1, from coordinate 16,792,831 downwards.
GTGTGCAGGATCCATTTAGGAATCATGAATGAGAAAGTGCTTTGATCCAGGCATCTGGGCCAGGCTCTGGAGCTCAGCAAAAGACTGTCCGGCCCAGAGATGAGGAAGGGGGCACTGAGGGTCTTGCTCTTCCAGAGTTCTGGCGTGTCTCAGTTCTGCCACGATGGGAGGGGCTAAAGGAAGTCATCACAATAGTCCATTCTTCTGTGTTCACGCAAACTGTAGGTCATTCTATTTTTCTCTTTGACTTTCTGGTCCTCTTCTGTGATGGGGATAGAATCAAGGTCACGGAGGGCTGTAACTGCATTCAGGAAAGGAAGGGACCTAGTCTAAGAAAACAGTCTATCTTAATTTTTGTAGATATCCACAATAAATCATGAAAGACTCCATGATCATTATCTTAACAGGTAAGTATCCTGTTTTTGGTGAACATACGTAGAAAATAGGACCCTTATTTTCTCAAATAAGCTTCCCGTTCTCTCTCTATTGACTAAAATGGGCCTGTACTTGTGTAAGTGGGTGCGTATGGAGAGGCCCTCACCCTAGTCCTTCCTGTGCGTGCAGTGAGGGCAGCGGAAGTTGTTCCTCCTGAGGCCTCTCAGTAGATACCAGGGATAGCCCTTCCCTCAGCGTATCAATCCATGCTGAAGCGCACAATCTTAGATCCACCCAGTTACGCTTGGCTTATCAGAGACCCCTGGCATCAAGCCATATGCTTGTACAGCTGACATGCCACTGTGGCATCGCTTTCAATTTCACCTTCCATTTCTTGCCTGGCTTCGTTCACATCCATCTGAGATTCCTAAACTGGGATGTGATATGTTATGTTAATGGCAGCTGAGTTGGAAGCCACTGCTTAGAAGGATCTCCCAAGGCTTTTCTTAGACTTTGCTGGGGTCGTTGGCTTGGGCTTTAAGGAGCTTCTTTCATGAATAGTCAGTAAAACCCAAGACCCGTCTAACAGCTGTGTTTTCTTCTTTGCTTGCTTTTGTCAGTTCATTGCTTTTCTTGATTTAGAGCCACCGCTTTCCTCTTAACCCAGTGAATATGTAGCGAGGCCACCTGGAGCCTACAACCCCCACAGACAAGGTTGTGGCTTGACATGAGAAGGAAAGAACACACTCGTATTTGTAGAAATTTTCTTGTTTCTCCCCGCCCCCTTTCTAAACAACAGAACCATCTGTCTCAACATGATTTGAAACAGACAGCTGTTCCCTTTTCTGTTTTCTTGCTCAATTAAAAAAATAAGACAGAACACAAACAAGCCACAAATACAAACCACCCCTCCCCAAACAAAAACAACTGAAAAACTCTGTCTTGTATATGACTTTACAAAATACATTGGATTCATTGTGCTCTGCGGATATTTAGAATATACCCTTTCCTCAGAACTCGGGCCGCCTCTGTAGCATGGACGTATACCTGGTATCTGGAAATCAACCAGACTAAGCTAGAACTCCTACACACCCCAATAGCTCCCAGATACCTCTTTTCCTGTTTCTTCTGTGTTAGTGGAGTCCACTCCCTCCCCTACCATGTCCAACAATGGTTGGCAGAATTCTCCTTGGTAATTTAATTTCCTCTCCTCATTCTTCCAGCAACAGTTCCTATTGGATTTACCTTCCTGGTTCTCCCAGCATTGCTGTTAGTGCCCATATGTTATCTGCATTAGTGCACTGAGTTTTATTTTATTATCTTAAAAAAATCTACCTACCTATCATCTATCTATCTATCTATCTATCTATCTATCTATCTATCTATCTATCTATCTATCTACCTACCTACCTATCTATCACTTTACATCCCGACTGAAGTTTCCCCTCCCTTCTCTCCTCCCAGATCCTCTGCCCACCTCTACCCATCCTCAACTCCTCCTCTGTTTTTCCTCAGAAGAGGGCAGGTCTCCCATAGATATCAACCAGCCATGAGTACTCGGGGTTTTAAAGCCATTTCTGTTCACCCATGGTGTTGCTCTCTACCAAGACTCTTGGACCTTTAAAATCTAATTAGGTCTGGTCATTCTTAAACTATCCCTAGTCATATCTGGCCACGTCGTTGTCCACAGTTTCCCAAAGCCACGAGAATCAGAGCTTTACCTCTTGCATGGTTCCCAGGGTCAGTGGTGTCTTGACACTACAACTTTTCTAGCCTCAGCTCCTACCATTCTGCGTTGTAGACTTCTCTCTTTAAACACGTCACCCTATCAGTTCCTCTTACCAGGAGTGGCTTTCTTCATCTCCCAGTGGCTGGTCCTTCTGACACTTAGAACATTGGTATCCTGATAGATCTTTGGAGATGGTCCCTATAGATGCCTTTTCTATCTATCTGTTGACAGAGGTCCTCCACAAAACACCATTTACTGTGTAACTCTTCTTATGCCCTATTTACATAATTTGGGTAATGCTTGTGACTATTCCCTGCACCAGTACCTATAGTTGTGTATGAGATACAAGAGACGAGGGGTCCCACCTGCTTCTAGACTATCGTTATCAAGACCCCAGAGGAGGTCAACATTTGGTGTGGTTGAACTCCAGCCCCAGCTGTTTTTCATGTGATGTGGGATCTCAACTCTGGTATCAACAGATTGTTCCTCCCACTCTGTTTCCATAGCCAACCGGACTTTATGAGTATAAAGTCTTTGGTGTTCTGGAAGGTTGCTCACCAGCTCTACTTGCAGATGTCTACATGGACTTAGACTACAGAAAACAATGGGACCAGTATGTGAAAGGTGAGTGATGGCGTACATAAAAAAATCATTAGAAAGTTAAGCAATTCTTGTCTATTTTAGTTTTGCATACTCGAGGCTTAAACGTACCTTCGCCATTTCCAGGGTGTCCTCTGACCACACCTTAGAGTCAGCCTTCCTTCTCTCCTCACAGTTGCTTTGCTCTGTTTCCTGAGCTGGACTCACCCATGTAGCTTGATTGCCATGGAAGCCTTCTTGGAAGAGGGGTATCCAAACTTTCTTTTGGAAGTTGAGTCAAAGAACTCCAAACAAGCAAAAGTATATACATGTGAGGAAGTGAGGGAGTAGGAGAAAGAGTGGCTAGAGGGCATTGGAGGTCCAGGAACCCGCATGACGGAAGGCACAAAGCAGCGTGTTCTGAAGCCACTGGGAGTCAGTGTTGCCGGGTGGTGATGCTCCTTGACCCACGTCCTCTCTTGCTCGACTGAGAACATTTAGTGACCTGTGGCAGGAAGCGAATCCACAGCCTGCATAGTCTACATCATGGAGGCTTTTTATCCTGGGAGAAACACAGAGATGAAAGGCATTAAACAGGGAACCTCCTGCATCTTAGGGGGAGAGTAGCTCCTGCCTCTGCCGTCTCAGCCAAGTGTGGATGAAACTTGCTCAGTCAGCCCAGGGCAAATGGAGTCTTTAGTCAAGCCTTCTGAAGTATGAAAGAGGCAGTGGCCCCACCCCCACCATTTTTAAAGAAAAGTATATTGTTTATGGCAGGGAAAGGTCCAGAAGCTTCTGGGTTCCATGTATGCTGCTTGGGGACCATCAACAATCCTGTCAGGATGTTTCTTTCCTCAGGTCTAGACTGTATTCTGTATTGACCTAATCCACAGGCAGATTCCTCCAGAAGACACAGGCCCATGCTCTCCCCATGCAAATAACTCTAGGAAAGAGAGTTACATTCTCCTGACAGAGTCGGCCGGAGCCCCAGGACTCAGTCTCCACAGCTCATCTCAAAGCCACTGTTTATCCTGTGAACACTGGCCATGGAGTGAGCAGCCTCGTGTTTTCACGCGCTAGTCTTCATTACAGAGTATGAGCATACTTGCCTACCTGAGGCAGCAGGCTGGCACCGCCTCACTGTCCCAGCAGTCGCCAGGCAATCATACAATGCAGACTTTGCCAATAGGTGCCCTTGTGGGTTCTGCTTGGAAAAGAGCCATATGAGGAGGCAGAGAGCCTACAAAACCTCTTTTGTTCAGGTCCCTTAGGGCACCTGACTTTAAAAAGAAAAGTAACGGCCTCTTAATTTGTTGCTTGCCAACAGCTGTTGACACTGTGGTCTCGGGTACCATGGAAGCCGCCACTGCTAGCCTTGCCAGAAAAATCTGGATGTCCGTACATTACTGCTCCTGGGTTTTAGGAATAGCCAAGTTGTGACCAATTGGGCCTAAACTTACTAAAAGAACAAAGTAAGGCCCTGCTCACTTGACCATCATAGTCATGTCTTGTTCCTTTTCCCAGCCCTGAAGTGACCACATTACCTACTTAAGCCCCATAGTAGAGAAGGGCAGGGAGGGGGTGGGTGCTGGGGGACAGTGAATACTGAACTCGAAGAGGCAATACGTCCACTTACTCAGTTCAGGACTGTCTTCAGTGTGTCCTGTGGCACTGAGGGGCCACCAATGCTTTGGTCAGATTTTAAGTGCTAAACGTACCCTTCGCATCTTTCCCAATGATGTTCTGATCCTTCTCTGCATGAGGAGATGAGAGCCCACCACACAGCCTAGCCACATGTCTGCTCTTCAGTTCCTTGGCTGACCCCTGGCCTAAGAGCTGCAATTTGCATATCCTGGCCCTAGTGCACAGATGTTAAAGGAATTTAGTTACCGAAGCTGTGGCATATTGTGGAGTGAGGAAAGAAGTGAGAAAGCTGGCGCTAGCCACAGTTCAGCCACTGTCTAGCTGTTTAAGGACAGGACCCTCTATGGGCCTTTTGTTTCTGAGATGCCCTGAGCCTAAATGCTGACTCTGACTTCCTCAGTCTCTGGCTAACAGTGGGGAGGCAAACCTTGAGGAGGAGGGGCTGGCGAGCAAAACTGCTGGTACTCTACTGACATCTGGTGGTTTACCTGCTTCAAAGCCCCTGATTAATTTCTGATACCTGGTTCCTTAACATTCTATCCAGCATGCTGTTGGTACAGAGGACAAGTGCCAGGCTTATATAGGTCTTCTGTGTTTCTCTGTCCCCTAGACCAACCCTGGGCAGCAAGTGTTCAGTGATATTAAATACACTTTTGTTTTAAAAATATAGTTGTCAGCCGGGTGGTGGTGGCGCATGCCTTTAATCTCAGTACTCGGGAGGCAGAGGCAGGCGGATAGCTGTAAGTTTGAAGCCAGCCTGGTCTACAGAGTTTTTATATATATATACATATATATATATATGTATTTTTTTTTGTCTGTCTGGTGAGTTGGAGGTTTATCGCCTACTGAGGCTGTATAGGCGTCTTGAAGCCACAGAACTCTCCAGATGCCTTAACCTCCTGTGTTCTCTTTCAGAGCTCTACGAGAAGGAATGCGATGGACAGATGGTGGCATACTGGGAAGTGAAGTACCCTTTCCCTCTGTCCAACAGAGATGTATCCTTTTCTCACAGCACTGCGCTCTTTGGCTCTCTCGGAGTCCTGTGTTCCCCAGCCACGGCGCTCACACTGGGACCGACTGACTTCACAGCGGTTGTGGACAGTGCTGTCCTGGGCTTCTGTGGAACCGTCTGCTACTGCTGCAGCTGCTTGTGTGACTTTCGGGGACTTCAGAGTGTGGTTTCTGGGTGTGACCACATAGGACAGTTACCACACACGGGACCAATGGAAAGTGATTTTCAGAGAAAGTGTCCAAAGATGGCAATTGATGAGCCTCAGAGTTGGGGGTCCAGGGGGAACAGTCCACGGTTGGTCCACGCCTTTTGCTCTCAGAGAGGAGTAGTTGGGACCCATGGAAGTGAAATGATAATCATAGAGGTTGATACGACAGAGGAACCAGGACTCAGCCTCTCTATTCCCTTTATTTCTCTCTTCAGAATGGTCCTCTTGACTGGCAGTTGCTGGCTCTGGGTGCAGGCTTCCCCTCTCTGTTTTTTTGTTTATAAAGCAAAACCGTTGACTGAAATATAGGGAGGTTTTCTCTCACATTGAAGCAGATTGATTACTTGCTACTATGAACAATTGCTGACAATAATCTGTCTAAGGGCAGTGGAGGTGGCATGTGTGGAAGAAGTCAAGGTGAGCCCATCACTTTGTACACTAATTTAAAAATCCATAGAAATAAGACTGGTGTTTACAAAGATGTCATTATCTTTGATAGAATAGTGCGGTTGGCCTTGGGAATGCTTTGTGTGGGCTTACAAAGGTGAAATAGCTTTGCTGTTTCAGGCAAACCAAGGTTAACTCAGACAGAACATCAGCCCACTCAAATCTGAGGTACCCACATGTCTTCCTAGAGTTTAGTTGACATGACTGTCTTCAGTGTGCAGAGGTCTGCGATGACAGCTGTGGAGGGGGACAGGACACAGGTTGATCCAATTTCTATCCAGTGCTTCTTCTGCCCCCAACATTCCTGCCCGAGGACCAATAGCACTTCCGTTTCCTAGCCAGGGAATTGGAGTCTGAGAGCATTTGATTAGCTTCTCTGTGGTCACAGCTAAGTGAACAGTGCTGTCTGTGTGCCTTCAGAGGAAATGAGGAATGTGACACCCTTGCCTAACTGAGAGCCCAAGGGGCCGTTCACAGGCAGACGAGATGTGCTCTCCGGTAAGAATTAAGGTTGGTCGTGAGGCTCAGCTTTGCAAGGCAGGCAGTGAGTAGAAGGGAAGAGATGCTCAGTGAGGGTGTCCAGTGGCTTCCCATGGCCACCAGTGTGGGCTGCTCTCCCCATGCCGGTGTCCCACCTTGACCGGCTCTGCAGTACGTCTACACCCGCCAGCGGCGAGACCTAGATGTGGACGGGAGGAAGATCCACGTGGTCCTGGCCCAGTGCATACCTGTGCCTCAGTTTCCCGAGAAGTCCGGGGTGATCCGAGTGAAGCAGTACAAGCAGAGCCTGGCAATTGAGAGTGATGGCAAGCAGGGGAGCAGAGGTAAAGCCTGGGGTGCAGGTCAGAAGCTAGCCAGCGCCACTTGAATGCTGGCCAGGTTAGGCACAAAAGCTTATCTGTTAAAAAAAAAAAAAAAAAAAAAAAGTAACCACGGCCTGGGAACAGAGTAGCTGGGCGGTCAGCATCCGGGAGAGTCTCACTCCACACGCCAAATGGGCTAGAGCTTGGATGTACATGTTTCAATGTGACCCAATGCGTGGGGTTTTTTTGTTTGTTTAGATTTTTAAATTTTATTCTTTCATGTGCATGCATGTTTTAACTGCACATGTTTCATGCATGATGTCTGTGGAGGTGGGAAGAAGGCACCATATCCCCTGGGACTGAAGTTATGGATCGTTGTGAGCCACCAAGTGGGTACCGGGAATCGAACCAGGATCCTCTGTAAGAGCAAGATGTGCTCTTAAATGTAGAGCTAGCTCTCCAGTCCTACCCACCAGCCATCCATTCTTTATTAACCAGATGAAATCAGAACACTCAAAGCAAACCCTAGGGTTTACGAAGAGTCCCTTTAGGTTTATCCTATGGCTATAGGGGCTGGGCCTGGACAGGGCCAGTGGATTGGCAGGTGTGTATCAGAGGGTACAGCTCTCATGAACACAAGGCCAGCGACTTGTTACAGTACCCAAAAAGGAAAAACATGGCTCATCCATGTCTGCCATACTGGATGAGTGTGGCCTATGCCAGGCAAAGATCTGAACTATGTGTCTAGTGCTTGTTATAACCTTCCTGAGTCTTTTATTTCCTCGTGGATAAAGTGGGTTAACTGTCAGTTCCTTGGGGCTGCTTGGATAATGAAATGAGAGATGATAGCCAATGTCTAGCATTTGTCAGGTATCTAAGAAATCACGGCCAGATGTTTCCGTGGCTGTATTTTCAACAGTGCTTCTGTGTCAGTAGCCATAAGGCAGGTCTGGGTAGTTCACTGGGATAACTTACTCTTTTCCTCCATGCTCTCTGGGCCCAAATCTGAAGATAGGTTTTCAGGGCTTTGTTAGCACACTTTTCTAGTCCCCAACCCCCTTCTGAATTGTCTTTTCTTTTCCCCTTTTAGTTTTCATGTACTACTTTGATAACCCGGGTGGCCAAATTCCGTCCTGGCTCATTAACTGGGCAGCCAAGGTGAGATCCCAGGAGGCAGGCAGCGGGGAGCTCGCACTTGACAAATGTTGACTTAGCCTGCGGGTTGTCATGCTGAAGGGACACATTGTCCCAGGGTCATGAGACTCTTTTATGAAGAGCTTGGTTGAGTGACTTGGTGAGAGTTGGAGTGGCCAACACCCAGGATGGAGGCTGAGACATAGGACAAAGAATCTGTTAGCTTGGAATGTCACTCCTTCCTGCTGGTGGCCCCAGACCCTCCAAGATCACTCTCTGTAACTCCCAGACAAAAGTCTGCCCCTTGTAAGTACAATAGTGCTTTTGGTATCTGCCTGTGAAGGGATAAGACAGATTGACCTTGCTTAGAGGCAGGCAGACATGTCCTGACCCGAAGGAAGCCTCTAGTTCAGTTGTCCCCGCCTCCCCCTGATTCTCTAAGGCCAGGGAACTGTGGCCAGGTATAGGCTGCCACTTTTAGACTTCTGCATCACTGTGACTATTCACTAGGCTTTGTATAGGTCCAAACTCCAGTGACTCAGGGAAAGCAAGAATGTCTGTAGGCATCAGTGTCAAACAGATACAATTCTGAATTTCGCCTCTCCTACTGACCGTCTTGTGTTAGATAGGGAAGCCCCGACTCATTCGTCTTTAAAAACTAGAGGTGAATGTTGCCTATTGCATGGAGCTAAAGTCAGCGAGACAGCATTTACAGAAAGTCTTGCCCAGTGCTTAACACTAAACAAGGGCAAGCACCTCCATTTCTCTAAGAAAGAAGCCAGCAATCTAATGCCAGGCTCTTGTTCTGTTTTAGAATCCCAGTCTTGTTTTGTTTTGACTCTGTTTTTCCCCCCATTTTTATTTTTAAGAAATTAAACATATGTGTGTATGGGGGCAAGGATGAGCATATGTGAGTGGAGGTGTCCAGAGGGTTCAGAAGAGGTGTGGGAGCCCTGGAGGTAGAGTCAGTTATTGGTATCTATGAGCTACTTAACAGAGGGCCTGGGAACTGAGCTCAGATCCTTTGCAGGAAAAGCATGTTCTGGGCCATCTTCCTAGCCTCCTATTCCTTTCTTTTTAATAAATAATATTTCAAAAAGGGCTCTGTAGTTTTACTTAGCAAAAGTCAAATGGAAGGCCCTATATTTTTTGTTTGTTTTTTATACTATTTTTTTATTGAAAAATAAAATCATTCATATTACATTTCAATTGCTATCCCATCCCGTGCATCCTCCCATTCCTCCCTTCCCTCCTGCTTTCACCCCATTTCATTTCCCTATGACTGTGACTGATGGGGACCTCCTCCCCTTGAATATAATGCTAGGGTATCAAGTTTCTTCTTGGTAGTCTGCTATCCTTCCTCCGAGTGCCATAGGGCCTCACCATCAAGGGGACATGTCCAAATAAGGGGCACCAGAGTTCATGTGAAAGTCGGTCCCCAGTCTCCACTTCACTGTGGAGAATATTCTGTTCCTTGGAAGGCCCTGTATTTGAAGCAGCAGTCTATCTGCTCTGGGTCTTGTCCTCTGCCATTTTCTATGACAGCGTCATGTTGAAATTGAATCATGGGTCCTGTTATCTTTAATTATCCAGAAAGCCATCACTATTTATCTTTTGCCACACTTCAGAGAATGAGGTCTACATAGAAAAAAAAATTTTTCCCTTTGCAGAATGGAGTTCCAAACTTTCTGAAAGACATGGTGAAAGCATGTCAGAACTACCTCAAGAAAACCTAAGAAAGAGAATGGTACCTGGCATCCATGAAGGACATCTCCAGATGTGCCACACCAAGTGATGCTCAGCCTTCTTCTTCAGAGGTCTACACGTACCCCAGGCATGCCTGCCCTTGGCTGGCTCATCTGCTGCCTTCTTTCCCGCTGGTCCTCCTGCAGGCCTGCTCCCTTCTTCCACTACTGAGTGGGAGGCCTGTGCTTGTTTATTTTTAATCTGGGAAATCCTCAGTGGGGAATACCATTGTGCCATTTTTAGGGGGATAGGTGAGAGGAGGAAGGATGAGAAAACGTAAGAGTGGTCCTTCCCAGAAAGCTGGCTTACTTCAATACTCTTTCTTGCAACTGGAAGACTTGGATTTTGGTCCATAGTTGACCTTCCATGTTCAAATACTGGAGATACAGTGATGTACGTTCTCTTTATACTTTGTTGGCTTGGATAGGCTGGGACTTGAGGTAGCAAGCAAGTCTGGCTGTGTTCACATGTGTGCAGGATGAGTAGCTGCTGTGATATCAGGCCACTATGAGGAGTGTCCCAGGCTTGACTGAGCACATGCTGAGATGACCACATTATCTTAATTACTCACACCTGGGTCTTTTCTTTCCCATAAACCACTGGGGAAACGCTGCCTGAGCCTCTCTAGCTGTACATTTGATTGCAAGCCTAAGGCGTCAAGAAGAAAGATGGCTTGTACATAGCATGCCGGCAGTGTCTTCCTGTGTGGTACAATGACTTACCCTTCTAGAATGTTTGGAGATGTTGAAGGGATAATGATAGTTTACAACGAACTGAAATTGAAGTAATGCTTTGGCGTGCTTTTCACCGTTTTTCTTAGGAATTCTACCTCTTCAAAACAAGGACTCTCAGAGCCCTGTGTTTGATCCTGAACTTTTGTAGGAAAATATATTCTGTGGACAAGACATGGCCTTGATGATCTCAGGGAAAATTTTTTAATCATTCTGTGCAAACCTTGATTAACGGATATGGAAACTCAGGATGCAAAGCCAGAAGAAAGGAATTGTGAAAGTGGGATTTTTAGGCTGTGTGTTCTCTCCGGGAAGAAAGTTGTGTTCTATGAATAAACACACAGAGACTTATGCTTCTCACGTGTGCTGCTTTTTTCTTACCTCTTTCTTTTTGGAAGAAGGAATCAGCTGGGAATCAGTTGTTTACATGAACACCTGCCCCAGCTCAGGACGAGAGGGGGGGGGGGAACCATTTGGGCTGGAGAGATGGCTCAGCTGTTTACGACATTGGCTGCTCTTTCAGGGGACCCTGGTTCAGGTTCAGATACCCAACACACCCGTGGCAACTCACCACCTTCTAAATAACTTCAGGCCCAGGGGATTTGGCACCCTCTTCAGGCTTCCACAGACAGCACATGCGCACTGCGCACTTACGGACATGCAGGCAAAATACTCATTAATTTAAATAAATCTCTTTAAGAAGAGAGAATTTATAGCTCACTTACATTCAAGGCTACATATATGTGGCTTCTGGGAAGAATTAGTGAAGTGCTTAAGTTAAGTTTAATAATCAGCTCTGTTTTTCAGTTTATCTAAATTTGATGGCAGGATGGCTAGTAATAGCAGTAAGTAGGTTTCTGCCAAGCAAAGAGGGAGAGAGGGAAGGAGGGAGGGATTGATTTCTTATCAATGAACACTTCTTCCCTGCCATTTAAGCCCTCCTGATGGCATGTGCCTAGTGATCCTCGAAGTAAGATTATACAAATAAGTGAATGCTTCACAAAATTGTCATTAAAATGTCATTACCAGCAAGTGGCTGGTATCTAATTTGGGAAATATAGTATCTAATTGTCTTGTATTGTGAATGTAAATTGACCCCTGACAAAGGTCCCTTGGGATCTAAGCACAAAGATCACTGTTTTTGACCAGAGGATTGACAGAAAACGATGTCACTTAAGCCATTTCGTTTTTTAAAGAGAGTTTTTAAATGTATATGACTGTTTTGCTTGCATGTGTGTCTGTGCCTCATTCGTGTCTGGTGCCCATGGAAGCCAAAAGAGGGCATTGGATACCCTGGAACAGATGGTTGTGAGTTGAGATGCGGGTGCTGGGGAATCACATCTAGATCATCCGGAAGAGTGGCCAGTGCTCCTAACCACGGAGCCAAGAAACCACTTCATTTAGACAGTCAAGGACTTTGTTGCTTCGGAGAACACCAAATGGTTTTAACGTTGGTTGTCTTGTTGTTTTTTGAGACGGAGTCTCTGTACAGACCACATATCAAACAGAGTAGTAGATAGTAAGGTGTTTGGATGGAAGCCGTATTGCTCACTGGTTAGTGGCCTTGGGGAAGTGTGTCAGAGACATTCATGTGGTAAAAGTGGATACGTGATTTAGAGCAGGTTGAGCAAACAATGCAAACTCAGAAGCCTAAACCCTTCCTGATTGACTTCCTCCAATCAGTGGTTTGCTGCCTGCCTATATGCACGTTTTGCTGTGCTGTCTAGAAATGGTGCACTCCAGAGGCTGTGCACCCCAGCATACCGAGGATTTCGGGTAAAAGAAGCTAGCCTACTGTGGTGCAAAATTCTTTCCACAGGCAAATCATCCTCACCATGTAACAATCCAAAGTCAGCAATCACCTTGGAACTGATGTTCCCAGACAGGGTCATTTCCCTCACAAATGTTTCACAGTGAGAGGCCCTGGCCTCCTGTCTGGTTGAGATTTCTCCCTCAGGACCCACATCCACAGCGTTTGCCCTTTACAAAACCCTGCTTCCCAGTAGGATTCGGAAGAGACAAATCAGGAAGGCACCACCCAGTCAGTTCAGAGAGCTATCTGTGAAAGCATGGAGACCTTGAATCACATTGTAGGTCTTTGTCCAAATGCCGGTGTCCTTAGGGCTGAGGGCAGGCAGGAAGGATCCTGGAGTGAGTAAGCCACACTGGGAGCCTGCCCTCTGCCCTCAAGGAGCCTGTGGTGTGCTGAGCAAGGTACACTGAACAAGCTGCTGAAGAGTGGGGTATGCTCAGAAGGGACACACACACACACACACACACACACACACACACACACACACACACACACGGGACACGAGGCGAAGTTGAGTGTGTTTTGGAACTGGCTGAGAGAAGGCAGAGGAAGAAAACCATTCCAGATAAATCGGAGTTCATAGGGCTGCTGTGGCTGGAGCAGTGGCCTGGGAATCTGCATGACTGAAGTAGCATACAGGCCACGGGAGATCCTGAGAGCCATGTGATGACTCAAGGTTGGATATCGAAGCCGCCTGTGAGTTCCGAAGGACTGCAGCTGGAGGAGTGACCTGGTATGATTTATTCCTCCCTAATTCCTTCCATTCTTTCCTACAGTCCCTTGACACCTGTGACCGTGGAATATCTTTTGTGTGATCCCGGGGGGACCCTCCAAGGTCTCTTTGTACTGCTCACGCTTCGATGGAGTTTCTGAAGTAGAGCATGGCTCTGATGTTTAGCTGGAAAAAAAATATAAAAGAAGGCCAAGAGCATCCATGGACATCTTGCCTCTCCTGCCCATGTTGTGTCTTATATGTGTATGTCTTACACCATGCCGGGTGGCCAGTCAGAGAAAGACCATTGCACAGTCCAGAAGTGGGAGATAAAAAGTGTGAGGTACTCCAAAAGTAAGCAGTTCTTTCCCTAAAATACCCCTTCACTGTAGGAAAGGGTCTTGTCTGTCTGTCTGTCTGTCTGTCTGTCTGTCTGTCTGTCTGTCTGTCTGTCTATCTATCTTGAGAAAATAGAAATACATGGCTTGATTAGGTCAATTATGGAGAGCTTTAGCTAAATTACTACTTTGGCTGATTTGCTTATTAGTTACTTTTCTGTAGTCGAATGCCCCAATAAAAACCAACTAAGAGGGGGAAGGGTTGACTTGTAGCTTGCTGATTCTGAGGGGGCCATGTCCATCGTGGCAAGGAAGGCATGACAGCCGGGAAGTGGAGTCATCCCATTTCCTCAGCACATAGGAGGCAGAGGGAACAGGGAGAAGGGCAGCCTACACAACCTCAAAGCCCACCTTGTCTAAAATGCTTCCTTCAGCAAGGCCCCGCCTCCTGAAAGATTCATAACCTTCCCAGACACCACCACCAACTGGGGACTAAGTGTTCAAATACAGAGGAGCCTTTGGGGGATGTCTATAATGTCTTACTATGAATGCATGCACACTCATGGATTCTGGTACATGTGACCAGTCCTCACTCTTTTTTTTTTTTTTTTTTTTTTCAAGACAGGGTTTCTCTGTGCAGCCTTGGCTGTCCTGGACTCACTTTGTAGACCAGGCTGGCCTCGAACTCACAGCGATCCGCTCACCTCTGCCTCCTGAGTGCTGGGATTAAAGGTGTGCACCACCACACCAGGCTATGGTCCTCACTTTCAAGGTAAGCAATGGTCCAGTGACAGAATATGGTGAGGCTCCCTGTCCTCCCTGGTATGTCTGGTAACATCCATGAAGGTGGAATGGCTTCTTCGAATAGGAATCTCATTGTCTGCAGAGACACCAGAAGAACAAGTGCACAGTGATGGAGGGACATAGGCTCACCAAGCTATGCAGGAACAACTTGAGCTTGTCATACCCTGCCGATTATCCCACAGGATCCCAGAGGAATGAGTTTTAGCAGAAGACGGTGACGGTGTGCACACAGAACCTAGTGCTGGCCAGTGCCAAGAATATAGTATGTGCTTTTCCCAGCTCAGGGTCCTCCAAAGTGAGACCTCACTTGTCCCCCCCTTCACTGCATCTGAGAAGGATGAGCTGAGGTTGAGAGCAAAGATTGATGGTGGCAAAGTGTCCCTGTGACCTCTGCTTCCACTTCCTCCACGCTGACTCCAAATTGTTAGGATTCGTGGCTTGGGGCTACCAGGTCAGACATACGTTTTAGAATTTTTAAACTTTTAATATGAGTCATTTAGTGTTTTGAGACTTTTTTCTTCCTCTCCCTTTTCTCATCACTATTATTTGCCTTTTCATTCTGATTAAACACCTTTAGCGGATCTATAGCAGGAAGAATGGTTTTACTGATTGACCTGTGAGACGGAAGAGGAGGTCTTGCCACTTACAGGCCAGGGACCTGAATGTGAAGAGAAGTTGTGTTCCCCCTGGGCCAGCGCTGGGAGAAGGTGAGGACAGAATATGACATCCGTCTTCTCTTATCTGCGGCCCTCAGTTCCTCTCCATTAGCTCACAAGCTGAGAAATACCTGCTGGAAACTGAGCAGTCTGAAAATGGCACTTAGAGAACTCCTTGTAAGCCATACAGTGACTTTTGTGTTATGTCAGGCAGCTTCTGAGGGCCCGGACCTGTGTTTAAGTAAGTGGTCATGGATCCTGCTTCCCAATGAATGTCGTGTTTCATTTTCTGAGGGAGACTGAATAACATTCTTCATTTAGGAGTCTATATTTCAAGCCCGGGTATTGAATAATTACAGGGCCGCTGAAAGCTTCCAAGAAGTTTACCCTCCACTACACAGCTTGGCTCGTGTGCTCCCATTTCAGCTACTTTAAGCTCTTGTAAACAGCATTCGTTTTCCATTACAAGCTAGGAAATGTGACTATGTGCAACGGTGCCGGGTCCCTGGAGAGCGTCTGCTCTGGAGGCCATTTCCTCACATCTCATTCGCCTTTGTGACTCTTGATGGTGAGGATGAATAGTCCCCGAAGCACCCCCCCACCCCCACCCCCACCCCATTTTCCCATCTGCTTCTATTCCACTAACTTATAAAGCATTGACCTGCCTGAGGACTGCTGGATCAAGCAGATGTTTCCTGAGCAAAGATAGGATGCATTTCCCCTCATACATCACCTTGCGTGGGGGCGGGGGCGGGGTCTGGCACTGCTCTGGCCGGTTCTGACATCATTGGGCAAGGTGGCCTGGGGGAGAGTTTCAAAACAGAGCAGCTTGGCCAAGGAAGAGCTCAGAGCTCTATGCTGGGATTAACTGACCCAGATAACAGGGAGAAGAAGTTGGCAAGTTAACGTAAATACGTTCCTTCTCCTCCCTCCCAGGAAGTCAGTAAGCCTCCCCAAAGCAGCATCCTGAAAGCATGCAGGCTATGGGAGACCTTCACCATCCCTGCCGCCATGCACAGCTAGGATCATACCAACTGTACGCCTGTCCACCCCCGCTCACTGCTTTCCCTGACGTTTGCTTGAGGTTGAAGTGGGATATCTCAACTGATTACAATGAGTAGTGATAGTGAGACCAAGTAGACCTGGGGATGTAGCTCAGTGTGCAGGCAGAGTGCTGCTGAGTGTGCATAAGTTGGAGCTCCAGAACCACATAAACTTAGGGGGGTAGTGCATGCCTATAATCCCAGCACTTAGGAAGTCGAGACAAGAGGAGCAGAAGTTGGTGAGGCCACATGAGACCCTGTGTGAAAAACAAAAACCAAACACAGGATTAACTAACTCTCCCTTCCCTGAACAGCATACAGGAGCCTAACACCTCCTGAAGATGCGGGGGGGGGGGGGGGGGTGAATGCTGAGGAGGACAATTGACATGGGTTTCTCAGTTTCCTCACAGAATGCCATTAAGATTGACAATAGTGCATTAACTACCGTCATGGTTTCATAGAGGGAATATGAGTAGGAGCTAGACATATGGTGATTAAAAGGGTTTGCTGCTCTTACAGAGGACCTGAGTTCAGTTCCCGGCACCTACATTGGATGGTTCACAACTCCCTGTAACTCTACCTCCAGGGTACTGAACGCCCTCTTTTGGCCTCTTGAAGAGACCTGTACACACCACACACACACACATACACACACACACACACACACACACACACATCACTCATATACACATAAACACAAGCTTCTGGGTTGCACTACCCCCAGGGCTGGTACAGTGCCCAGGGCAGGCAGCATCTTCTCTTGGCTCTGATAGTCGTTCTCCTGGCATCAGTCTCTGGGGTCCTGCCCTTCTTGCAGGTTTGCTTCTCAAGAAGAGAACAGGACAAAAGCGATGGGTGGGACACATAAGACCAGGCTGTAACCACTGGGCTTCCCTCTCCTGTCCATGCCCATGCCCTTTCTCTGGCATTTAATACTTTCTCTGATAATACAGATGCCATCTGCAAGCTGCCCTGGGGTGAGGCCGACAAGGAACAGAGTGCGGCCTCTGGCTAATAGCCACCTAAGAGCTGAGACATCATTTGGGTGGCCTGGCAGGAATCGATTCTGCCACCAAGGTCCCGGGTGACTTAGAAGCAGGTCCTTCTGGGTGGAGCTTCACAGGGCCCTTGTGAGGTGTCATGGCAGAAGGGCTCCAGTGAGCATGTGCAGGGCACATGAGGAGTGTGCTCACACTTTATTTCTGATGGCAGTGGCAGGGCCCACAGCATCATCAACTGTACGTGCAGGGCTCTCTTTGGTGTCACTGGGAGCTCCCCAAAGCCCCACATTTCCTGTTGTCCTTTTGTAACAGGTGTATGTGGGTTCTGCAGGTATGTGTGCTACACATGCATGTATGTGTGTGCATGTGTATAAAGTGAGGTCATGAGTTGCACTGTTTGTCATCCACTCGAACAAGAGTTGCCAGAGGCAACTGTGCTTGCCACCAGTGTTTCAGCATGCAGCTCCTTCTACAATTTGTCTCACCTGTTTTCTATCCATTTCTGAGCCACGGTGATGCTTTAAGTGTTGTGTCTCAGTTCATGTTTATTTATACATATATCTTATATAAACACTTGATATTTAGATATGTAAATTGTAAGTACATATTCCAAAATTACAAGCACATGTAGCTAGAAGTCAGCCTATCTACTGTCTTAAGACCAGTATTTTTACTTTCTTTTCTGTCCATCCTTCAATTTGAAGATAATTACCACATTTTTCTTAGTCTAACTAATTCCAATGCTTTTATGACCTTACAATTTTTTTTCGTTAGTCAATGTGTGTTTGAGCAATAAGATGTCTGTGCTGAAGGCATGTGTATGCCAGGCTGTGTCTGTGCACACCAGACTGCAACTTTATTGAGTTGGTTCTCTTTTCCATCTTTACTTGGATCAGACTCCTCCACCCTGTACAATAATCTCCAAGGCCCTTATCACTTAAAACTCCATCCTCAGTCAGACAGTGGTGGCACATTTTTTATCTTAGCACTTGGGAGGCAGAGACAAGCAGATCTCTGTGAGTTCAAGATCAGCCAGGGTACACAAAGAGACCCTGTACACTGAAAAAATCAACAAAACAATACAAAACCCCAAACCAAAAACCCTCCTTTCTCTATTCCCGAATGCCCCTGTTTATTTAGCCTCATAATAATATATAATATTATATTAATATATTTATAATTTATAATATATACTATAACATGCATAATATATTAGAATTTTTTTCAGCACCGAGAGAACTCACAGTACAACACATTTGTAAACTTCGTAATCTATTTTTTCCTGTTAACTAAAATATGGGTTATTATGTTTTTAAGTCAATTGTGAAATAACAGTAAAAAAAAAAAAAAAAATCACCCCTTTTGCAATGTGTGCCAGGATTTCCAGGAAGACCTTCTTCAGTTGTTTCTGTCGACAACTATCTGATACTCCAAAGCCCAGGTTCTGCCTCTTCCCTGGGAACATCCAGGCACTGGAGCATGCAGGTACTGGACCCAAAGGAATACAGGATCGCAGTCAGGCTGTGAATGACTGGAGGAAGAAAGCCTTCTCCTAAACAGCTCCTTGAGTGATAGAGCCCTTTTAGTGTCACAGCTCTCCCAATGGTACTGTGGCACAGGGCTTCTTATTGGGGGCACTGGGATGGGAGAATACAGGGTGGGGGTAGGAGTTTTCTGGGCGAGTGAGTATCATTGGCTGCGGCTGAGGTGCTGGGATCTCTGTATTTGCATGGAGAGGAATTCCAGGTGTTAGGCTACTTGACTCTCTGAGAATTGCAGAGGCCGGGGTCTAGAGACTGTGAGCTTGCAAGCACAGAACAGGGAGAGAAGCAATCCTTACTGGTGCCAGTCTCAAGATTGAGATTGTTGGGGTTTAGACATCTCGACCTCACTAGCTCCAGGCTGATTTCCCCGTCGTCGCACGCGCCACATGCCCCACACTTCAGTTCTTCACAGTGGTTCCTTCCACTACCACGCAGTTTCTCTTTTATACTAAAGTGTCAAAGAGTGTCTTAGCTCCATTGGTTGAATCAAGTCGTCCTCACTGGGATTATTAGCCATGTATTCACCAAAGATGTCTAAGGAGCCAACTGTCTCAGTGTCCAGGCTGCTCATTGGCTACATAGACATGCAAAACACAATCCTTGGTCTCTCAGGGACAATGGTACAGTATTTGAATTTTAGTAACTATCTATAGACTTGTAGTAGTAATTACTATAGTGACCATACAGGAATGACTTGTAAAATGTATCAGACCTGATAGCAGTGAAAGCAAAGTTTATTATAGAATCTAGGTCATGGGGCATTATGGATATTTGCTATACAGTTCTTTTTAACTTTCCGTATATTTTTAACTTGTCATAAGAAAATATTGGGTGAGATTTGTGCCTCCTTTATGAACTTTATTAGGTTTAGTCTTCCTGCATGGAAATACATGCCCCCACACTCCTCTTTAAAACTCTTGGTATTGATTCCTTTGCCTTCTAAGGAACTTTGATAATCCCCTCTTCTTCCAGGGTTTATATGAGAAACTGCCACATCCTTGAAAGGACAGTGGAACCAGGACTCTGACTCTGAGTCTATAGCCCATGAGCTTTGTGTTTCCAGAGACGTCACAGAGTATCATCAAGCCTTAATTTTCTTAATTTTTTCATTCCTGAAATGGGAGATAATCCATTACATTTATCATTTACATTAAATTAGGCACCTAATCTATTTGTATATTTTCGATGAACACAGCTTCATGTCCAGCACTTCTTCCACCCACCTACCTTCTGTATAACCTTTATTACCTTCCCCCAAAATATAAAGCTAGGAGTTATGGCCCATTCATCTTGTTCTATTCTTGTACTCAATTTGTCTCATTTTAGCTAAACAAGGTCTTGCTGCGAGGTCCAGGCTAACCCCTGCCTCAGCCCTAGGTGCTGGGGTTACAAGTGCACTCACATATGACTTCTATTCATTGAAGGTTATACTTCTTATAAACTCAAAGCTGATATATCTATATATGATCCTCATGTTAGTAAGTATATGGTCACAGATAAGAATACCCCTGCACTGTCTTTAAGATTTCCTTTTGCTCAGGTATAGGACTGGTATTAGAGAGGTATATGTGTGTCTGTCCAGGAGAGTGACATCACTGCTATGATTTGTTCCTGACTTCAGTGTTCATATTATCTGAGCTCCCTGATTTCACTTCCTAAGGTGCTGTCTTCCTGCTTCTGGCCTTACCAAAACATTGTGCGTCCTCCTCTTTCCCATCTGAGACAAGGTCTCACATAGCCCAAGCGAATGTCAGACTTGCTGTGTCGCAGAGGATGATTTTCGACTCCTGAATCTCCGGCCTCCTCCCTAGTGCTAGGATAACAGGTCCACAGCTCCATGTTTGCCTGCCATGAGTCCTTTGAAAACCAACCCAACGCTGCAACTTCCTTCCAAGACTCTTTGACGTCCTCTTGTCAGTTTCTACTCAAGAGGTCCCATTCTAGCATGCTGTATCATCAGCTGTCATGCATTTAGTTTTCTACTAGATGATAAGCAATGTGCTCAAGACCCTTCCACCTTCCTCTTCCTGCCAGTAGGCACTTACCAGAAGCAATTCATCGATATCTGAATGGATGAATGGCTAAGGGTCATCCTCCCAGATGACCTCCAGGGCCTATTTCAGCACTGAGTTGGTCCTCTTAGCCCTGCCTGGGATTAGTCACTCACACAGATTGTTGACATTCCAACCATCGTTCTTAGTGCTAAAGCTTCTGTGTGGGTCATTAGCAACTTTATTGTAAACAAATGTCATTTGAGGGCATTTGTAGGACTTCTCTCTGCATCTTTGCTCTTAATTCCTCAGTGATTTTTGTTTCAAGGGTATGGATGCTGCTGTATTCAGCTCCCCAATGTACCCCAATCCAAAATAACATAAACACATCGCTTACCCTCACTCGCCAATAGTCGAGGTTTGCTGACCGAGACTTGTTCTTCTATTCCATTTTTTGACTCTGGGAAGGAAGCATGTCTGGGAGGCCTAAGACCCCTGATCACACCATTTCTAGGCTCTTCAGGGTTCAGCTATGCTGAGCATGTGCAAAACCATCAAGAGGAGCCCCCATCATCATCCTCTCCCCCTTACCTCAATTCAAATCCTCTCTCTATTCTAAAGCCTGTTCATTTCGAATCCTTCCTCCATTCGAAAGCTTATTCATTGTCCAGGGAAGTGAGTTGAGAAGTACTTCCTGGAGTTAGTTTCCCAATTCTCTCTTACTACACTGCTTGGCAATGGTCTGATTACTTGTATGATTTCTAGACTTAATTGGTAAATTTGCTTGCTCAATGTTGAAGCCCTGGAGCTTATCACATGCCTTATGCAATAGTTTCCTAATCTAGTGAACAAATAGCTAGTAAAGATGACAGCGCCCGTCCTCATAGTTACACATGTACAAGAAAGCACACCAAGTATTCACACATCTCATTTTACAGCTCCTAAGAATCTTATCACACTGGCTCTCCCACATCGTAGAGAGAAATGCAGCTTTAGAAGTGATGTCGTTTCCCCAAAATTGTTCTATAGCCAGAAAGTGGTAGAAATGAACTTGGATTTCAGCCAGCTCAGCACAAATTAAATATTGTCTTCATGATATCACAGTGATAGGCAATGTGTTCAGCAAAGGTGATCCAAAGTCTATAGTTCACTTGTAGAGAAGGTGGGATTTTATATTTAAAAATTCAATCATTAAAACAAAGTTCTTACAATTACCATAATTTAATGGTAACACAGCCATACCTAATGTGAGACATGGAAGTCTTTCTCTGGTTGTGTTTCTCACGATATGACCACATGACAGAACTGTGTATATACCCACAATGTGGGGGTCTTAATTGTTTAGCATCTCTTGCTTGAGATCAATAAAACTTGGACAACCGTCCATCTGACAAGTCCATGTCAGCCTGCCAACTTGCCTCCTGCACTTTTTTCTCTCTCAGATAAGTGTTTTCTAATTTGTTTAGCCAGTTTCCCATTATGAATATTTAGCTGTTTTTTATCTCCTCCAGAAATAATTCTATAACAGTTCCCTCTGAATATATGCCTGTGAGTCCTCATTAAAGACTTTCTGTGCATAATTTCCTAAAACTAGGGTGTATTAGGGATGAATTAGATGCAATTTAAATTGCACTGACAGAAATTCACAGAATGTTTTAAAAAAAGTTAGAATCAGAGGACAAAAGTAGTGAAGGTGGGAAAAGTCACATCAATAAAAGTGCCTAAAAGCATAGTCACATTCCTTTATTTTTCCCAAGAACTTTCAGCATTTCAGGCCTTTGTGTGAGCCCTAATGACAAATTCCAGGCCCTGCCAAGAGACCACAAGTTATTTGTCAGTTTGTCTATTTATCTTTCTTCATGTCTCTCCTGTGATGAAGTCCCCAGAGGTTAAACACTCATTATTAATCTTACCACAAGAATCTCAGAAAACCAATGTTTGCTGCCCTCTGGTGCCTCATTTTAATGACTCCTTGCCACACACAGACCCTTCATTGTGCTAGTCACAACTTTCTAGATGAAACCAAAGGCTCAATTCAACTGTAGTCAAAGAAGACCAATTCTACACACACACACACACACACACACACACACACACACACACACACACACACACACACACTCCTCTTTCCACCAGCAGCTAAAACTTAAAATTGAGTGAGCACGACCTGAGATGTTTCTCAAGAGTTTTCTGACTGACATCGCCTTTATTAAGGACACCGATGTGCAGTCACATTTAATGGTGTTTATTTTGAAACAAGTGCTGTTTACCCTTGAAAGCCTATTATGCATCTCTCACCTTACTGTGAACAAAAGGGCATTGTAACTTCACATAGTCTGTAGTCTGATTGCTTGCTTAAATTTAGGTCTGCACTCAAATGAGAAAAATACTTGAGTATCAGTCATCCTGGAATCCAAGGACTTATTCATAGAGCATGTGGGGCTCCATTCATGGATGATTTATGTCTTTGCATAAAGAGGAGGGGGGCTGCGTGTGCTGCCCAGAGAACCATCGTCTGCCTCTACTGAGTAATTTATACAAGATCAATATTTATCAAGGTGAGCCAAGAATTGTACCATAACTCTCCAAGAGCCAAATACTTCATTTTCAGGTCTTTCACCCATGGAAAGGAGAGTGACAGACTGAAATGTTTGTGTGAAATGACTTAAAGGAGCTTCATACACTCTTCTTGGTGCTCTGGATGGAGTGGATGAATGGAGTGCGATGCTTCAGAAGAAATCAGAGATTTGTTCCCTGGGTGGTGTCCTATGCCTATCACAAAATAGTAATAAAGAAACGCATCTCTTGAATTAATGACAAAAAGGAAATAAGTGATGGTACCCCCAAAAGAAGGGGAATTTGGCCCATTTTTTAAAATTCTGTTAGTTTCCAATAAATAAGCACCTGCTAGAAAATTTGCATCAACTGAGGACACACTTCTTACCTGGAATGATCTTCTGCACAGACAAATATGTGAATATTTGGCAACGTGTGAGCGGAATGTACTACGTTATTAAAGAGTTGTAGGGATCAAACGTGTAGATCGACTCATTCTATTGCAAGATGTCAGAAAACTAAAAGGGAGTGGGAGTTAAATGGACAGATAGCCAATTGGGATTAGGGTTCCAGAAAGGAGAAGCGATAAAATGAACACAAGGGATATGAATGCCCTTTGAGTTGTGGATGTGGGACAGCAGGTTGCCATGACAGCATACAGCACATTTTCACCAATGATGAAGAAAGCTAAAGAGTTCCACCTGAAGTGGCTTGTAAAAGTCATAATGTCAAGCTATAAACTCTTACCTTATTTTATAAATAAGAGGTGAATCATACTTGTGGGTTCTGAAACATGTGACAGACATGGTCAGATATGCTTTAGGGAAGTATCTCTGGTGATGCAATCCATGCTGTTTGGTAGAAAAACTCAAGAGAGGATGACAAGTGGGCTTAAATTTATCTCTTGTTTTGAGAAGTATTTCAAAGCCATGTTTGTCCTAGCCAGAAAAGTTTCCACTTTAAAAGGAATGATACCAGTTGTGAATGTCTGGGCCCAGGTTTGTTGGTTCTGTTGCTCTTCTTGTGGAGCTCCTGTCCCCTTCAGGTTCTTCTATCCCCCTACTCTTCTATAAGTCTCCCTGCACTCTGTCCCAATGTTTGGCTGAGAGTCTCAGCATCTGCTTCAGTCCTTCACTGGGTGCAGTCTTTCAGAGGACCTCTGTGGTAGGCTCCTGTCCTCTTCCTTCTCTTCAAGCACTTCTGGTGTCTGTTCTTTAGGGACCTCCTTGTTATTTAGAGTCTTTGGGTCTCTGGATTGTAGTATGGTTATCCTGTATTACATGCTTAATATTCGCTTATAAGTGAGTACACACCATGTGTGTTTTCTGGATCTGTGTTACTTCACTCAAGATGATCTTTTCTAGTTCCATCCATTTGCCTGAAATTTTTATCATTTCCTTGTTTTTAATAGTTGAGTAGTATTTCATTGTGTAAATGTACCACAATTTCTTTATCCGTTCTTGGGGATGGTGCTACCTCAAGACCCAGCTATACCACTCCTGGACATGTATCTGAAAGATGCTCTATCATACAACAAGGATATTTTCTCAAATATGTTCATTGCAGCGTTATTCATAACAGCCAGAATCCAGAAACAACCTAGATGTCCCTGAACAGAAATCAGTGCTCTTAAACTAGGACATTGTCAATGTTTTAGTGGGAGAGTGTACCAATAACTTTACATATAAATAATATATGCCATGCTATACAATATACACAATGTGTATGACATTGTATAACACATCCATACGCAGTTATGAATTATGTATGTTCAAGAAAGACTAAATGGCTTTACAAGGCCTGTCATTTGGAATGGGATCGTTGATGAATCTCATGATTATAATTATGAATCATAGTTAATTAAGGCAGGGAAAGAGGCATTCCAATAAAGAAGAAGAGAGATGGGGACCTCCTCCCGCACCATATGGCCACAGGATGGTCCAGGGGAGGGGAATAGGGCAGAAGAGGGAGGGAGAATGGGACCGGGAAGATACAAGGTAGGGGATAACATTCAGGATGTAATCTGAATAAATTATAATAAATTTTAAAAGATAAGAGAGATAACAAGTCTCTATCAATGTTTGAAGAGATCCTGGTTGAAAAACTTCTTAAATTGCTGAAGGATATCAAGCTACTGATTTAAAAATGTTACAAGCTAGGCATAATGACACATGCTCCCACTCTGAGCCCTCAGGATGCAAATGCAAGAGCATTTGCTGGGTGTGATGGCACATGCCTTTAATCTCAGCACTTGGGAGACAGAGGCAGGTGGATCGCTGTGAGTTCGAGGCCAGCCTGGTCTACAAAGTGAGTCCAGGACAGCTGGGGCTACACAGAGAAACTCTGTCTGGAAAAACTACAGAGAGAGAAAGAGAGTGAGAGAGAGAGAGAGAGAGAGAGAGAGAGAGAGAGAGAGAGAGAGAGAGAGAGAGAGAGAGAGAGAGAGAGAGAGAGACAGCAGTATGAACTTAAGGCTAGCCTGGGCTACATAGTGAAACTATGTATCAAAAAGATAAGGCTTGGGTTTGCTGCTCAAAGGTAGAGACTTGGCATGCTGTTGTGTGTATGGCCCTGGGCTGCATCTCCATCTCTGAAAACATGAAAAATGTCCAGCACTGAAAAGAAAAATGGAAAAATGAAAGGAAAGGAGGGAGAGAAGAGTGAGCAGGAAGGTAGGCCTTATACCTGTACCAGTCATATAAAAAACAGAAAAAGAAACTCCACGTAAATCCATTGTATTATCATGCATGGGATGAAAAAAATATTTAAAGTGTTCGAGAGAAAATAAAAAACATTATCACATATCTCATCAAAAATTATCACAGGCAGAAGAACATTGAATGAAGTTCATAACGCACTAAAAGAATAGCAGCAATATTCCCAGCCAACTGTAGAGTGCTGTGACCCTTTTCTACAATAGGCTGCTTATTAGAGCTATAACTCAGCAGAGAACCCGGCTGGACCACCTGACCTCAGCCATCATGCTCCCCTACTAGTGCCCACCACAAATCTCCATCAATACCCTTGCTCAGGGATTAGGACCCAGAAGATGGTGAGCCACTCCTGGGCAGGGTGAAGCCAGAGGAAACCCTGGTGGAGGTCCATAGCGATCCTGATGTGCAAGTAACCTTGATCAACAAAAGGTGGAAAACAATACCCTACTTGGTAAAGATGACTTCCTTCAATACAGGGTGTCTTAGTCAATCTCTGAACTCTAGTCATGAAATGTAACATTGGGAAACTCTACCTAAATGTTGAGTCTGGATTAAAACACGGCATTCCATTTTTTGTATTGAAAAGGGGTGTAGATATCCTCAGCATGGGGTGTTTTTATAGGAATTATTATAAAACATGCTGTTTTATTTCACATATTTTGAGAATAGAAAATGCTGAGAAGATAATGCAGACACCAGTGCTAATGATGCTGTACTGGTGAGAAGCGTAGTTTAAAACTATGTTGATGATGTTGAGCCCGACTTAATAAGGGACTCCCTCCTCTATCTGAGATTACACAGTACTTTCTTTAAGCTGTGTTTGTTACTACTCTGTGCGTGTGGTTGTTTCTCTGCATGTAGAGCCGTGCTCCGTGTTCATATGCGATGTCATGTAGAACCAGACTTACAGACAGTTGTGAACTGTGGGGGCTGAGAATCAAGCCACAGTTTCAGCTGTGCAGTAGCATCTCCACACAGCTATACCACTTACCCCTCCTTCCTCCCAAGCACACACGAACTGAAACTCAGAAGAGTAAAGTGTCTGATCCAAGGTCATCATGGCTCATACACATTAGGAAACGTTTTGGGAGCCAAATCGTTCTGTCTTAGGTTTCCCATCCACGCACTTTCGGCTCTGACTCATGGAATGCATTCTCTGGCCGAATGGTTGGTAGTGTTCCCCTTCCACAGAACCTCACCTCCACCGTGAACAATTCTCTGTCACCAGCTCTGTGGTTGTGGACAAATTATTTAACATGAAAGTGTTGAAGACCAGGTAGCTTAGTTTTACCATGAAGCTTAGTTGTTTAGGGTTTAAGATGTTTTTAGGTCTAGATAGATGTTTTAAGTTGATAATGACAAGATGTGATGGAGATTGATTTACATTCAGAATTTTAGATGCACCAAGATAGGAAAGGTGCTTTCTTCAAGGCTGTCAAATACAAATAGCCAAAACACTAAGAATATAACACTTATATAATTCCTGATTGTGTCATGGTTCTTCTTGCTATAGGTAGTTTATTATATACATGTGTGTAATAATACAAATTTATATGTAAAAAATAAAAAATGAAAATAAAAACAATCTTTACAATAAAAGAAAAAACTATTTATCATGGCTTTCTTTATACTCATGAACAAGGGAGAATGCTCTCACCTAAAGATCAAACAGTTTTCCGTGGGCCAAGAAGATGGCTCAGTAGGTAATGTAGCTGCCTTGTGAGTATGAAGACCCAAGTTCAGATCCCCAGAGTGCGCATTAAACACTGGGCATGGTGAAATGGTCCTGCAATCCCAGAAATGATGAGATTGGGGGCGGAGACAAGTAGATCCCTGGAAGCTCACCATCTGGGTAGCCTAATCTGCTTGGCAAAGTGCCAGGCCAATGAACATCCTGTCATTAGAAAAGGCAGAAGGCATCCTGAAGGCCCATACCCAAAGCTGTCCTCTGATCTCCACATGCATGCCATGCACAAATATTCATGTACATGTGTACACACACACATACACACACACAGAGAGAGAGAGAGAGAGAAAGAGAGAGAGAGAGAGAGAGAGAGAGAGAGGGAGGGAGGGAGGGAGGGAGGGAGAGAGAGATGGGTGGTGAATGGGGCAATGAAATATGGAAGCTGTCTGAGACAAAGGGAAAGTAAAGACCCCTGGGAGGTCAGTCCTAGAATAAGCTGAAGCTTAAATGTCCTCCAAGGCGAAGGGGTGGGGGAGGAAGGAAGGGAGAGAGAGCAAAAGGAAGGGAGAGAAGGGGTGCAGGTTTAATTTGTCTTCTCTAGGACAATTGTGAAGACCTTTCAAATGATTAGCTAAGAAGAAGGGATTTGAGCCAATCCAATTTGGGGCAGCTACTTTAATATATTTCTCCCAATACCTGATGAGACCTTAGTATTCTTAAAATTAGGCAAGCAATGTGCAGGGAGAGGAAACAGTGAATAACCCAGAATCCTACCTCACTCACCTCCAATTTGGGGAAACAAAGAGAATTTTTGTAAGAGTTTTGAGGCTATACTATCTTTCTTCCTCTTTGGATCTTCGTTTTTTAAAAAAGGGTACTCTGAAGAAAAAAAAAAAAAAAAAAAGGGTACTCTGATATAAAAATAAAAGATAAAATATCCTTCAAAATAGTTGTCGTTTTCTTTGCTATAAACAAACAACAAAGTAGTTGTAAATGGATTGAATTTGACCTTATTTTCCATTTCCTTATACCCCTTCGCTCCTGAGGTTCCTTTGAGATGTTCTGTGTGATTTCATATTATCCCCCTACACAGTAATGATGCCCCATGGAGTAATCAGAATCCGTGTCCCATGCTCTGCTCTGCAGATAGGGAAGTGAGCACATCTGCAGGGTTCTCATGATGGGTAGTGAAACCGGGAATAGAACCCACCACTTTGACTTCGTAGATAGTGTTTTATCTAGCTTTTCACATTTTTTTAAACTTTACATTTATTTATGTGTATATAATGCATGTGTGTATGTGTGAGTTTGTGCATGCATTATGCAATTGTGTGTGCATGATTTAAGCATGCAAGTATGAAGTGTGAGTGCATGCACAGGTATATGTTCACATGAACACTCCTGTGAGTGCAGGTGTTCCCAGGCTACAGAATGCTCTTAGAAGTGGAAGGGGACCCTCGGGTGCTCTTCAACCTTGTTGGAGGTGGGGCCTCTTGTTCATTGGCCGATAAGCGTCTGTGATTCTCTTGTCTCTACCCTCCCAGTCCCATTTTGCTGTGGGAGCGCTGGAGCTGCAGAAATATGCTACTGCTCCAAACTTTACATGCGTTCTTGGGATTTGAACTCAGAACTTTACAACTTCTCGCTAATGCAATATGTGCTTTACTCACTGAGTCACCTCCCTAAGCCCCTGCTTTTTAGTTTCATTACCTTTTGTTGTTACTATGCTTCCCCGACACCTTCTCAAATGCACAGCTTTGCTTTGTACAAACATTAAAAGCAAAATAAAAACAAAATGATGTAGCTGCTGCTGCTTTGAAATTTATCTCCTCCTCAGTAGGTAAACATAGACATTTAACCCAGTCCAAAAAGCAGGACCTTGTAATTAAGTGTGGGGTGGGGGTGAGACAGACCAAGGTCCCACCTACCTCTGGAGTGCTGGGCATGCATTAGGTATTGCAATGCACTGTTAAAATCTCTATTAGTGTTAATGATAAATTCACAAAGTTTTTATTATAAGCACGAATTCTGTTCATTTTCCCACTAATAAGCAAACATGTTGAAACATGGGGCAAGTCTTTGGCAGCTCTTGGATCCTTTCGTGTTACCCTGCCTACCTTGAGAAGCAATGGCTGTCCGTCACCCAGCTAGTCAGACCACAAAGGTTAAATGCACCATCCATTCGAACTCTTCATGAATGTCTTGAGGAAACTGCACAGTAACACTGCTGCTTGCTTTAGCTTCCCCCAGCAAGCCCAGGCACATCTATTTCAAGCCGTCTGTATTAGACTTTTTGTTATCACAAATCTCAGTGAACTCTAGGTGACTTTGCCACCATTTCCACCTGAGAGGGAGAGCACTTCCCCTGCTTGTGAGTGGTGGAAAAGGGACAATGCACGATTGGTGCACATACACTCCTCCATTTGCTGTGATGTGTGAATCCCTTCCCTGGCTATCTGAGCAGACTCTTCAACTTAATGTGCTGCCTGGGAGACACCATCCTGCTCCTGTACTGCTTCATGTGGCATTAGATATGAGGTATTAGGCCCAGCAAAAGACTTCTCTAGAATGGCCTTTACTGGTCTATTTTTAGTAGAGTGGGCTGAAATGGTAACATGAAGAAAGAATCAGCAGAGTGGTGGCCACAGCAGCAGCAGCAGTAGCAGCAGCCAAGCAGAGGGTATCCTGAGCCATAGCCGCAATGGAGGAGCCACTTTGGTAGATGAAGAAGAAAAGGCAGAGCCAAGCAACGGACAGGGTGAGCTGCAAAAGCAGCAGAGAGGCTGGCTTCAAAACACATGCAAAAGATGCAGAGCCCTAAGACTGGCATCAGATACCCATGTACAAGCAACAGCAGCAGTGGAAGAACACTAGTAGCTGTCTCCTTAAAAGCTGCAACAGCAACTGTAACCATAGCAACAAGAAGCAATAAGCAGTGGCTGGGGGAGAACAGCCAGGGAAGGACCAAGAGGCATGGTGGGAATAGAAAGAGGCAGAGAGCGAAGGATGAAAGATAGATGGTTGCAAAGTGCCAGAGAGGAAAACTTAGGTCACTAACAGAATTCCAGATAACTGTCAAAGCCTAAGACCCAAATCATAACACTGGCTGCTGTCAAGGCCTTAGGAATCCCCTAGAATTCTCCCCCCACCCCCGGGGAAAGCTACAGTGTAGCTGCTGTTAGAGGCCAAGTCACTCTGGCAACATAAGAGATAGAGCACTTGTGGAGTTGAAAGTCCTGCTAGAGGTAAAGCTATGTAAGTACCAGCTGCTGCAACCTCTGCCCATCTGCTGCTGCTGTGCAACACCAAGAGACAGAAATGGTGCCAAAGATCAGCATCAGAAGCCCATCTCCTCACCTACCCACAAGCTCCACCCAGCTAGAGCTTTTAAAATGATACCAGCCAACTGTTCGGTAGCAGGAAAACTGAGCAAAACAGGGATGCAACCCGTCAGAAAAGGCCTCAGGAAATGGGTCTCTACCTCCTTGTAAAGCACGGATCTCCTAGTTTTCCCATTGGCTCAAAAGAGCAGGGGTAGGAGGAATGTCTCACCAGATGGTCGGTATTTCTAGCAAAATCCTTCCATTATGATTCTAAAGCACTGCCTCCCCTCATCTTACACACATCTCTCTTTGTAGCCCAGGTGGTTCTCAAACGTCTGCACCTTTTGCCTCAGTTTCCCGAGTGTGCCAGTATACCTGCCTCATTCTTTCTGCTTTCATTACAGAAATGAACCTGCCTTCCTCCCTGTTCCCTCATACCCTTTCATAAAATAACAATCTCCTCTCCCCTTCCCCCGCACAATTTGAAACCATAATTTGTACGTGTGTATGTGTGTGTGTGCTGGATAGTCTCGTGTCAACTTGACACAGGTTAAGCTTATGTTGCTACGATCAAAAGCAACCTGTTGGAATCCTTCCTCAGGATCTACTGGGGGAAAATATTAGGAAAGTACAATCAAAAGCTTAAAGGTGAATCATGTGTTGAACAGTCAAGGAAAGGCTGGGACAGCGTGATCGGGATCTGAGAGTTAGTGTCTGAGAGGTCAACAGAATCTCTCTCTCTCTCTCTCTCTCTCTCTCTCTCTCTCTCTCTCTCTCTCTCTCCCTCCCTCCCTCCCTTATCCCTGCCCCATGTGTGTATGCATGCACATGTAAGTATGTGTACACATGTGTGTATGTTGGATTGATGAAGGGGGGCCCA
Organism: Acomys russatus; assembly: GCF_903995435.1. Classification (NCBI taxonomy): domain Eukaryota; kingdom Metazoa; phylum Chordata; class Mammalia; order Rodentia; family Muridae; genus Acomys; species Acomys russatus. Next base: position 16,761,361 of record NC_067152.1, on the reverse strand, counting down.
ATTTGTGGGTGGAGTTATTATGCCTGTGCTAGTCGTCCTGGGTTCTATAAGAAAGCAGGCTGAGCAAACTGTGAGGAGGAAGACAGTAAGCTGCACCCCTACATTGCCTCTGCATCAGCTCCAGCCTCCAGGTTCCTGCCCTGCATGAGTTTCTGTCCACATGGCTTTGGATGATGAACTTAACATGGAACTGTGGAGAAAAAAAACCCTTTCCTCCCCACCTTGCTTTTGGTCATGGTGTTTCATCCTAGTAGTAGTAACCTTAACTAAGACAATGTGTGTGTGTGTGTGTGTGTGTGTGTGTGTGTGTGTGTATGTATGTATGTATATATAAGTATTTGTATATGTATTTATGTGCATGTGTGTATGTGTGCATATGTGTGTATGAATATATATGTGTGTGTGCATATGTCTGTATGTAAATCTATGTGTGCATATGTGAGTGTAAGTGTGTGCATGTGTGTATATGTGCGTGTGTATGTGTGTGTTTATGTGTGTATGTTTGTATGTGCATATGTGTGTATGTGTGTGAGTTCATGTATATATGTATGTGTGAGTGTGTGTGTGTGTGTGTGTGTGTGTGTATGTGTGTGTATAGTTAAGTTCAAGCTGCCAGAGTTTATCAGAGTACATTAGGGCATGCTAGACAGAATTTTTGTAGAGCTGTTCACCACACATAGAATTCTCTTCTGATCTCCTATCCATTACTTTAACTTATAAATATCTTGCAAAGCTTCACTCTAACTTTCTTATTTTCACACAAAATTATATCTGACCACCCAGATACAGGCAGGGGCATTATACTTAGTCCTGATGCTTGAAAAACAGCTATTTGTCATCATTTCTGTCATTACATGCACCATGTTTGTCCCAAAAAGAATATAAGCCAATCAGAGCAGACGTAATAACTCTGAGATCTTGCAAAGTTTCAAAGGACTCAGCTCGCTAAGTGAGCCAATTAGTTCCTTCTGTCACCTTGACACATCTAGAGTCACCCCAGGAAGAAGATACCTGAATTGAGAAATTTCTCAGATCAGACAGGCTTGTGGCCATACTGGAAAGATCTTTTTCATTCGATGATTGGTGTAGGAAGGTCCAGCCAACGATAGGCACTGACGTCCCTAGGGAGGAGGAACTGCATTGTGTAAGAAAGATATCTAGGTGTGAGCCACTGAGCAACCCAGCAACTATTGCTCCTCCACAGCTCCTGCTTAGACTCCTGCCTTGAGTGCCCTGACTCTGTCAACATTGTACTGTGACCCAAAAGTGTAAGGCCAACATGTTCTTTCCTCCTTAGGTTGCTTTTTGTCAAGAATGCTTTGTCACAGAAACAGAAAAGTAACTGGAACACTAACCATTGTTCCAGAAAACACATCTGGCATGGACTCCGCCCTGCGTTATCTCCCAGGCACTTTCACACATGCCTTCATTTAATCCTGACAACTCCTACAGTACCTTCCATTGCCTTATTCCACAGGTGAGATCACTGAGTGCTGAAGACCTTCAGTGACCATCCAATGTTCCTCTACTACCTAAATAACCCGACACTGATCTTTGAGCTATCCCCCAAGTGCAGGGCAATTTTCTCTTCAGCACCTCTGCCTTGCTCAGCTGCCAAAGAGGTGGATGTTGACTCCGAATCAGAACACAACACCTGGCTTAGGGAACATTGCTTGTCTGATGATTCACACTTTTAAATCAAAACAATAAAAAGCCTTGGCTACACAGCCTCACTTCCCGAGTCCAGCTGGGATGTGGTCACTGTGGTTCCAAAAACCTATTTGGGTGATATTCCAGCCTGAGTAAGCATAATTTGCACAGCCAGTCATCAAAGCTCTTCACGGAGGTCTTGTGATCGGCTCTAGTCAGGCGACTGCCAAAAGCTTGCTCATGGTTTGGCAAGCTGTCCTTCCGCTCTTTGCTCAAAGTGGCATGAAGAGAGGGTACGATGCCTTCTCTAGTTGCAAGCCTAAGCTAAAAAATCGACAACCTGGCTCCATTACTCAAACTAAAGTCTTTATTCAATTATTATTTGCTGAGCCTTTACCCATGCATCAGTCATTTTTAAGCATCTTATGACACCCTCACCTTCCCAGAAGCCCTGTGAGGTGGCTGTGGCTGTCTTTGATTTCCAGATAGGGAAGTGGATTCCGATGTTCAGAGTAACTTCCTAAAGCCTGCAGGATGGAAGAATCTGATTCCAAGTCCCCTGCCTTTGTGTCTACACTGGAGTACTTCAAGCTTTGAAGTGGATAAAGAGGGAGGAAGTAATATAACACCAATAATAAGGTTAACAGTTAAAACCATCAATCGTACCTTACTGGATAATATGACTGAACTCCCACCGTACGGTAGGCTTACTCTGCAAGAATCTCCTCATTATCCCCTCACAGCAGTCATAAGAAGTAGACATGAGTATCCCCTCACATTATAAAGGGAGAAAAGTTAGGTCTTTGGTCTTCAAGGAGATCACCTTGAGAAAGTATGAAGTTCAACCATTTTAAAGAGTATGCCAGAAGGCCAACATGGCCAGAGGAAACCAACAAGCCAATCATCATTCTCAACCTTGACCTCCGTGTTAGGAGAGAGACTTAGGAAAGTTGCAGGTCACGTCTGAGGTAGGTGATGGCATTGTGAATATCCATCTTCCCCCGCCTGATGGCCAAGGTTTCCAGGTTATAAACATGTGTCATTTGGACCTTCTCACTCTACTTTATTAAGAATGAACTGTGGAGGACATTCAGGTGATTTCTTGGGTCTTTGAGAATTCACACACCGAGGTATGAGAAGGCTGCTTTGGGTTGGTAAGGGTTCTTAGTCATCTATTGTGGAAGAAGATCTACTACTCCCCTCCCATGCCAAGTCATGAGACTATCATTCTTCCTTAGGAGGACAGTGGACAACCACAATCAATCCAGGGAGTAGAAATGTCTCTTCAAGTGACTGACAACAGAACTGAGCCCAGTCCATCACTTCTTCTTGACAATGAGCTTGAATTGTGTCTTTCAAGAAGAATAGACGCAAGAAGTGAATGGTGGAATGAAGCTTAATATTAAGCTATCAGCACGTGAAATTTAAAGAAATGAGCAGGGCCATTTTGTGTATTTATGATTTACTACGCTGTTTCTTTTCTCTGTTACTGAAATGGTGTTGAAGTGATAAATAACTACCGTAAAAAGAGTTTAACAGGAGCATTGACAATTTCCTTTTGTTGTGCATGGTTCTTACTAATCTTTGCTCATTTATCGTCCATATTTATGTAGTGATAACTACAGAACAGTGTTTTCATGTAGTCCAGTTTCTCATTAAAATGTCTTCCAGAAACACAATTCAATATGTGGTCCCCTGGGTTTCTCTTCTGCCTCCTTTCCATGTGTTGTCATCCCTGTTCTGAGAGCTTAGTCTTTTCACATCCATTCTAGAGGGTAGGTAGATCAAGCCTGGAATTGGATACATGCAAATTTGTCTATTTGGTTGTATATTTCCATTAAGGAGGCATATTCATTACATTGGAAGAAATAACAAAAGAGGGAAAAAAGACAAAAAGAAAAGATTAAAATGAGTTTTATTGTAGTTTTTTTAAGTTATAAAAGTCAAGGGTGAAGGAATACACACATAAGCCAACAAACAGCTGTGCCTCTGGGAGCCTTGGCTGGCACCCAGCAGCTGCTCCTAGGGCAAGCAACTCTCACTGTGGCACAGTCCTACCGAGGGTGGACAGAGTAGGGAGAAAAAAAAATACTTTGCATACCTTGGCATCTGAGCCCTCAGCAATGCAGGAAATAGGTCTGTGTCACTCAGCTGGTGGCATCACTGCCTTTGCTGAAGAGGCCAAAGGTTCAAGAGCCACACCAGAAATGTGGCAACTTCCCAAAGCTGACGCTCATTTGCAATGTCATGGAAGGTGGAGAGTGGTGTGCGCTGGGAAGGGATCTCTCTCCCATAGGCACAATCAACTCTACAACATTTGCATTACTTCCCAAAGAAATCCCATGATTGTGAACCAACACTCTCCGGCCAATCCCTCTGTCTTTCCAGCTCTAGGAAATCACCAGTTCACTTCTACCTCCATGGATGTGTTAATTTAAGATGTTTCCAATAGATGAAATAATGATTCTTTGTGAACACCCTACTCTTCACCCACAGAGCCTTGAAGAAGACCCTGTACCTAGTGGGTATTTTAGCAATGTATTTGTACTAGGATTATTTGGTGATCATTTTAGGATTAAAATAACTCGTGATTAGGCGACCAAACAATCCAAAAAAATTTGCCCTGCCTAAGTACCCAGTGTATGACAATGATCTTGATATTATCAGCATAAAAGGATGACCTGGGCTTCATAGCCTCTTTTACTTTCAGCCTACTCGATGATATAATCTGGGCACCATACGCTCAACAAATCAGGAATCGATTCCTTAAGAGAATGGAATTCTCTCATGAGTTGGCACATCACGCTGCGTGTTAACAGGCAATAGCACTAAAACGCACTAAAGACCATGTAATTTATTCCCAACATGCTGTTATTCTTTCCAAAGCCATTAGCTTTGGAGCAGAATGTTTGCTAAATGTTGTCTTTATTTCCAAAGCTTTGGGTAAAGAGCATATGCAACCAATGACTGAGAGATAATTGGCCACTTTACAGTTCCAACCTCAAATGAACTCCCCCGTCTTGGTTGATTTCCTGGTAAGAAGATCCTGTTTTAATAAAATGTGAAAGCTGCAAGGAGGATGAAGGTACAAATCCCACTGTGTCCTGCTAGATAAATGACCAAGAGGATTAGTTCTCAAAACCATGCTTGTATACAGAGTTAACAGAAAGCCCAGGGGGGAAAAAACACCACTGGTTTAGCTTTCAAGTTTAAATGAGAATAACATGTGTGCCTAACAGCTCAAGGTGTGCCAAAGCTTTGGAGAGAAACTGGCAAGGATGAACACCAAGAGTTTTGGGAGGCCGTTAAGCATTATCATCCTGCTTCTGGTCTAAGGATCTTTGCTTAGAGGCAAAGTGTGGCCTTCCTAAGGCTTTGTCCCAGTGTCATAAACAATGGCCCACAGCATTCTCTTTGAATTTGAGCCATCACCAATGCAGGAAATAGGTTTGTGTCACTGAGGTGTTGGCATCACTGCCTTTTCTGGGAAGGCCAAAGGTTCAAGAGCCACACCAGAAAGGCTGCAGCTCCTCAAAGCCAATTGCATTGTCATGGAAGGTGGAGACCAGTGTCCACTGGAAAGGGGATTCTCTTCCACGGCCATAATGAGCTCTAGAAAATTTTCATTACTTCCCAAAGATCCTACAATCAGCTGGGCAAGGTGACACATGCCTTTAACCTCAGAGGCAGGTACATCTCCATGAGTTAGAGGCCAGTCTGGTCTACAAAGACAGTCTAGGACATGTCTCAAAAACAAAAACAAAAAACAAAACAAAGAAACAAAACAATCAAAAACCAAAACCAAAACCAAAAAAAACAAAACAAAACAAAAAAACCAACAACAACAACAACAACAAAAACCCAACAACCCCCAAACAAACAAACAAAAAGAAAGAACGAAAAAGAAAAAAGAAAAGAAAACCTACAACCTTAAACCAAAACTCTTTCAGTAGCTCATTGTCACTGAGCCAGTATTTGATCTAGCAGCCAAACTACTACGTTGTCTAGTAGTTTAAGAAATGAATGCTCTCTAAATAGCTCAAGAGGTAAATGGGTAAGCGGCATTTGCTACCAGATGATGCAAATATGATGACCTGAGTTCAGTTCATGAAATCTACATAAAGATAGAAGCTGAGCACTACAGACTATTGTTCTTTGACCTCCACATGAACTCCAGGCCCCTCCCATTCAATAAAAATAAAATAATAAAATAAATCCTCCTTAAAAAAAAAAAAAGAAGAAATGAATGCTCTTAGCCCAAAAGTGATTGGTCTCAGGTCTTGACAGTGGGTCCCTGGATTGGCAGAAGTGTCTATGAAAGTCAAGTTTTCTGATAGGTCAGGAGAGTCTATCAGTGGGTGGCTCATGGGAAGCTCATAGTCTTTTCCTTATATTACCATCTTGTCCAGGGTTAACCTCAGTCATCTGGTAACTCTGGGTTATAGTGTATAGTATGAAAGAGTGGTCTTCCTGTCTTACACTCACATCACACACGAGTCCCCTGGTTTGAAGGTATGGTCTTACCAGAAAGGAAGTGACCATATCCTAGAGAGTTAATGGGTTCTTCCTAGGCAAGAACCATAAGCTGTGCTGGAAATGGAGCTACAGAGCATTGTTACTGAGGGGACACCATGAAAATGCTCATGACTTATCAGTGATTGGCTACAAGCAAAAGGGAGAGGGCGGAAGAATTAGCATGGTGAGTGCTATGATGCATGAGGTATCGAATATGGACAAGAAGAGCCGATGGGAAACAGACTTTCCATGACAAATGAATACTAAGTGGGGTCTTGAAGTAAAGAGTAAACCAATTGGCAGGCAGTTAGAAGGTGACCATTGGACGAGAAAGGTGGCTAGATTGAGGCTAAGGGACCAATCTGTGAAATGCAGAGAAGGAAAGATGGTATGATGGTTCACGTGTCTTGGGGGTTGAGTGTGCCTTTCTAAAGAAGAAGCCAGCCAAAATGGCAAAGATCGGGATCATATGGGCCTTGGATTGGAAATGAAATAAGATGTACCTCACCAACTCCTCTTGGTGACTGACAGCTGGGACACAGAGTTCTAGGTCAGCATTTGTAACTATATAAGGGTCACCTCTTCTGCCTCAAATTGGCCAGTCTGAAATCAGATCCTATCTCTGCCCCCTACCACACATGCAGCCATAGACACATCCCTTGGCCATATAGAGCCCTTTTCTGATTTTTTTCTTCCTGTCTTTTTTTGGGGGGGGGTCAAATATTTATGGGGTTATTTTGAGTATTCTCAGCCTCAAACAAGAATGATGCCTGGCATAAAAATGTGCTCATAAAATATTTGTGGAATCCAACTAGGTACAAGAGTGAAAAGGAAATTCTACTGTCTGAAAAACAAACTTTGGCTTTCCAAACACCAGTAGCTGCCAAAGCAGCCTAGGACACCTGGAAAGAGGAGAAAAGAGATCTGAGTCCCGAAGAGGAGCGACAGGAATCCGTGCACCCCAGAACCAGGAAAATGTAGGCCAGCAAGGCCAATCAAAGTGTAGGTTTTCACCTTTGCACCAGAACAAGGGCGCTGCTGGGGCGAAGGGTGGGCAGAAGGGAGGGGGTCACAGGGGCTTTGATCCCAGACAGAGTGCTTCAGGAATGCTCAGCAGCTGGTGTCTTCCCTCTTCCTCCTGTTATCCTGGTGTCCTACCAGGCACTGAAAGGGATGTTTATTGTGTGATAGGAATGACAGCCACTTTCAACAACAAAAGCGTTTAGCAGACTTGGAGAAAGGAACTCGCTTAACCTGATCAGAAACATGAACAACCCCCACAGGCAATGCTGAACTAAATGATGAACTGATGCATGCATTCTCCCTGAAATAAAAAAATAACAAAGACGTCTTCTCTTACTATGTCTATCCAACACAATACCAGAGAGTTTAGAGCTCTTGAAGGCGGGGCTCACAATCCAAACTTCAAAAATGGTACCAGGAGATGCTGGACGTGACAATTATGCAAGAAACAAACAGCATCCAGATTGGAAAGGAAGAAGCAATATGATCTGTTGTCAGATAATGTGATCCTGTATATATTTTAAAAAATTGTGAAAAAGAAGAGCAAAGGTTAGAAGCTGCCAAGTCCCTGATTTCAAAACTTGCTACAGACAGTAATCAAAATAACACCCTGATGGCAAGAAGACAGATGTATAAATGAATAAAATAGAACTGAACATCAAGAAGTAAGTTGTCGATCAGTTGATTTTTCCACAAAAGGGATTAAGAAAATTCAATGGGGAAAATAATACTGCTTTTGGCCAATGGTGCCAGGACACCCGTATGTCCGCACGCAAGACAATTAAGTTGGACTCTTACCTCTTGTCCTACATAGAAATAACTCCAAGTAGATTAAAAAAAAAAAAAAAACTACAGAACCATGAGAGGAGGTGGGGACATTTCACAGCATTGGATTTTGCAATGATTTCTTAGATATGAACCCCCAGTGCACATCAACAAGAAGGAACCAGCCAAAATTAATAGCCTTTGTGCTTCAAAGACTGCCTTAAAGAGAGTGAAAAATCCTACACTGGGCTGGAAGAAAAGACTCAAAGGCCACTAACCCATAGGGGGCTTTACTCCTCTGGCCTTGCTGCCAAAGAACAACACCAAGCACGGTAATAAATAAACAATAGAAACTTGTCACAGTGTACAGGCTGGGAGCCTTTGACAACAATGCCAACAGAGTCAGGTCTGGTAAGGGTTTCTTTCTGTCCTTAAGGTGACACCTTGTTGCTCCATGCTTTCCTGATGAGACAGAAAGGCAAAAGAGAATGATAGCTCCCTAACACCTCTTTTAAAAGGGGTTAATGCCACTCATGAGGACCCCACTCTGGTGACTTGATTATTTCTTAAGAGCTCCCACACCCGAAAAATTGTCACATTGCTGATTAAGTTTCAGCATGTGAATTATAAAAATTCTCGTGAGGCACATTGAGAACACAGCAGGGCCAGTATCCAAAATAGATAAAGAACACCCCAACTATGAAGTGGAAGCCAAAACTCCAATTAAAAGTGACAGAGAACTGAGTCGATATATCTTTGCAGAAGATGTGCTAATGGAGTGCAGATGGATAAAATATGGTCGGTGTCAGTAGCTATCAGGAAAATGCAAACTACAATGCCTTTGAGGTGTCGTTTCACACCCTCCAGGACAGCTGTAGCAGAAACATACTGTCTGACAACTGACACCTAGGACATTGAGGAAGTTGAAATTCTTATACACAGCTCAGCAAAAATATAAAACAATGAGGCCACTTTCAAGAAAATACTTGGCATTTCCTTAAAAACATTAAACATGAGTTGATAGAAATCGGTTCTAAATGTGTAACTAAGACGTCTACACAGGAACTTAAATATGCACATTTAGCACAGCATTGTTTTGTTTTGTTTTTTTGTTCTAGCTAAGTAATGTCAACAACATTAAGTTCCAATGACTGGTAAATAAACTGTGGTCTATCTATACAATGGACTATTACTTGGCAATAAAAAGAAATATACGCTACATGTATGAAACTGAAAATATTGCATCGGTTGAAATTCAGACAAATTGGCAAAGACTGGCTTAATATGGCCCTGGTATTGGAAATAAAATTTATTACATCATTGCACTTAGATGAGATATCTACAATGCAAATCCACAAAGAAAGAGTGTATTAGTGACTGCCTAGGATTTAAAAGAAGAGAGACTGCCAATGGTCATGAAGTTTTGTTGGGGGATGATAAAATGCTTGAAATTTCTTGTTGCATGCATGGCAGTGCTTGCTTAACTCTTAACATGCTAACAACCGCTGAGTTGAAATGGTGCATTGTATGTTGTGAGTTCTAGCTCATAAAACCATTAAAAAATGACAATATTGAGGGCAAGAGCTAGAGCTCAGGGGAAGAGCATTCCCCACTACTCTAGCACAAGGGAAGCCCCGCATTCAATCCACAGTTCAGTGATGAAAAAACTGTCTCTCATGGACTGAATGCTTTCTAAATGCCAGGCATTGTGATGGGATCGGTACTCTTACCCAGCAACTATCCATCTGCCAAGAAAGTTTCTTTTCTTTATTCATGAGGGAAAACCTTGAGTTAAGAGGTGGTAGGGAGTTGGGTGTCGTGGTGCTTTTAAACCCAGCACTTGGGAGGCAGAAGCCGGTGCATCTCTGTGAGTTTGAGGCCAGCTTGGTCTACATAGCAGTTTCAGGATAGTTGAAGCTAGGTAGAGAGAGAGACTCCATCTCAAAGAGAGATGCAGGTGGGGACTAAGAAACTTGTAGTGAGAACTAAGATCATAAATTAGTGAGCTGAGTTCATCAAATGGGAGATGGGATTTTGAGCCATTCCTGGATCACTTTGAGTTTTTAAGGTTTCTCTAAGACAATCTTAGCTAGATTTTTCAGCCTTCTTCATTGTCTCTCTGGGATAGTCACAGTACTGGCCAGTCACTGCACAGCCGAAGTCAGTAGTGTCTCAGAGACTCTTAAGTTTCACACTACAGAGCCAGGCTGAGGTCTTGGGTCCCAGTTCTGGCTGGGCAGTTCCTACAGAGGACTCTGTAGTCACTGAACTATATTGTCTGGTCCCCTGAGCACACATTTGTTCTTGAGATGCCTTTAATGATCCCTTAGATGTATAATTCTGTGCATGAAACTCATGACCTTGTACCCCCCAGTGCCTGATCTTACAGATTATGACTTGTGTTTGAAACTGAGGCGTGATGTTCTTGGCCCTATTTGCTTCCCAGTACCAAGAAACAAAAATGTGAGAAAAATGTTGGGTCCATGAGGATTAGCTTTCTTCATAGAAAGTTTGGATGCAATTGGGGAAAATACCTCTAAAGCAGATGGGTTCTGATTTCTCTTTGGGCTCAGCAACTAAGGGAAAAGGAGGAACAAGGGCCAATTTTTTTTATGAGATTTGACTAAATTTGACAAAATCATATCTTGACTGTGGTCCCTGCTTCAACAAAGTAATGAACAGTTACAATAACTTAGGTCTGAAAAAAAGCCACTGGCATGATTGGATTTTATGGAAAGTGGCACAGTGGTGCCCTTCATCACTTAGAGTATTAACTGTGAACGGGGCTATGTTTATGGGGACATTGAAAGAGATGTCAAGGGACAGAATGTCACCACAGAGGGAAGGGATAGCTCATTCCATCTGTTTTCTGCGATAAAGAGCACAGGCTAGAGGGTTGTGTCCTACGCTTGTTCTGATCTCATTTTATTTTGTGCAGTCTAGTGTGAGTCCAGAAAATTCTCTGTCCTCAATCACTCTGGTCCTTTGGTATTTCCACTGGCTTCTTTAGTATCAGAGCAGAACCAACTGGAGTCTTTAAGTACAGAGATCTCCATCAGTTGTCAGGCCTTCTCCATATTCTAGGTGCTCTATAGTGTGTCAAGTGGAAGGAATAGAAAGACAATGGTAGTGGCAGAGAGAAGAGCCAGGTTCCTGATGAGACAGTCACAAGGCTCCATAAGAACAGATGGCATTGCTAGAAATTGGCATCTCCCATAAGCCCTGCATACACTCTTTGATTTACAAGACTTACTTAGTATTCACCATAGACTATACATCCCAAACAGTAAATAAGACAGACAAATTTCCTTGCCTTCCTGTTGTTGACATTTTGATAGATAACAATACATTTGGAAGATAGCACGTTAACCTACCACGGTGATTTTCTCCTAGGTGGTGGGGTACCAGTCTCAGGGCCTCACACATCCTAGGCCAGTGCTCTCACATTGACCTACGTCTTCTGGCCTGGCCTTAAGTGCCAGAAAAATTTAAAGCTCTGGACAAGAGTACAGTTCAGATTTTCTTCCATAATTTCTTCTCACAACTTTTTCCCTATGACTACAAACATTTATTCTAATTTTGGTATAAAATTTAGCATTGATTACCATACTGCCATTCCAGAAAGGAGCCACTGTCTTTGTGGTTTGCTTTGATGTCTTGTAATTAAAATTAAATTTTCTAAGAAGGAGAATTATATTATTCTTTAAAAATATTTCCTCCCAAATGATGAAAAAAATAGAGATTGGGAAGAATTTACATTAATATAGAAACAAATATTTCTCTTAAGAATCCTTTTTCTTTTCTCTATCATCTATGAATTTATTTGTTTACGTGTTTTTCCCCACAGAGGAAGGTAAATTTGTAAGTAAAAGAGAAATTAGAAGTTGAAGAGGGCTCGAGAGATGGCTCAGAGGTTAAGAGCACTGACTACTCTTCCAGAGGTTCTGAGTTCAATTCCTAGCAACCACATGGTGGCTCACAACCATCTATAATGTGATCTTCTGGCCTGCAGGTGTACATGCGGACAGGGTACTGTATACATAATAAATAAATTAATTAATTAAGAAAAAGAAGTTGAAGAAAAAACTAACTTGTAGCCTTGGATATTTTTATTTTTTTAAAAGATTTATTTATTTATTATGTAAACAGCATTCTGCCTGTAGGCCAGAAGAGATGGTTGTGAGCCACCATGTGGTTGCTGGGAATTGAACCTTTGGAAGAGCAGTCAGTGCTCTTAACCTCTGAGCCATCTCTCCAGGCCCTGGATATTTTTCTTAAGACAAAAATGTCTCTTCCTTTCTGCCTGTTAGTATCATATTAAATCATGGTAGTAGGTAGGAAATCTCAGTTCTACTGGATCCTGACCTAGGCCAAAGGAGATCCTACATAGTACCTAACCCAGATATGTCAAAAGACATGACTTTGATGACTGAAGAGTAATGAAGTGTCAATAATGTGCTTCTCACACAAACATGAGGAGTTGGGTTTGGATCCTTTAGGACCCATGTGAAAAAGTAGTTTCAGCATCTTCCTGTAATCTCAGTGCTGGGGAGGCAGAGACACCAGGACATCAGGACACCAGGACCCCTGTGCTCACCAGCCAAAGTGATGATCTTTAGGTCAGTGAGAGACCATGCACCAAAGAATGTAGAAAGAGAGAGGATGATTGAGAAAGACACACACACACACACACACACACACACACACACACACACACACACGCACACACACGCGCGCGCACACACGCACGCATGCACACACACGCACGTGCGACACAGATTTTTAATTCTGTGTTTGTCTCTGCCTTGCTTCTAATGCTGCTGCATCCCCTGCAGGTCACAGCTGGTTCAATTAATACTTTCCAGCTCTAGGATCAATCATCTTCCCCTGAGCTTTTCTGAATGAAAATGGACGCTTTAGCACGATTCCTCATTCTTGGCTGATTTGTTAACTCCACTCACCAGACCCAAGACTCGGTGGCTGTCAAAAGGGTTCCCAATCTAATTGCTGGCACTCAGTCTACAGAACAAAGCTGCATTCCCAATAATTCTCCTTCAGCTGAAATGTTAACTTACCCAGTTCACTGGCCTCCTTTCTGGAGATCCTAGCTTCAGGGACCCAGTGACTAATTCTGCCTTCATACTAACAATAAGACCTCAAAGCCTCTGCCTCCCTGTTGCTTGTTAGAGTGCTCTTTGTCCAGCAACTTGATTTCTTAATTGTAATGATCACATCCAAGTTATTAGTATGACTACTTGCAAAATGCGAAATAGAGACAGGTTTAGACCCTGGGGGTAGTGAGGGTAAGTTGATGCCAGCCCTTGAGCTATCTCAATGCGTATGTTCAACTCAGTGTCTACTGTGTTATTTCACTGTCTGTGTCTCCACCTAGCTCGTGCTGAGCTACAGCTCAAACTGTATTGTAGACAGCAATGCAAAATAGCTGAGGTCAAACCCTCAAACCCTGACCATCTGTAATGGGATCTTCTTCACAGCGAGAGGGAGACATTTGGTGTCGATATTTATTAGGGCTGCTAGATAATCTTCAGGTGGATTGAGCCCTGGCTATAGAGATAGACAGATGTGGGCCCAGTCTTCTGGAGGAAGTCAAGACTTTGAAGCTGGGAGTCTCCTAGAGAAGATCTCTGGGATTAAGTAAGTACAGGGTCCATTAAGCCCCTGTTGAGACTATTTAGGGTCCACATTCCCATAGCCCTTGCGACGGGCAGAACATTGCGTTGATCTTAACCCATTATCATAATGCTGATCTTCAACAGGCTACATTTTTCTTTCATCTTTATTCCAATCATGCCTTGAGAGAAAAATCCAACACTAAATGTAGAAATGAGTTTATGGGCAAGAAAGAGGGATGGGGGAGGAAATAAAAGTGAAGCTAAGCAGAAACTCTTTAGTGAGCCAAATGGCTTCAAGGCACCTCAGCTTGTCCCCAACCAGGTGCATCAATGACTTTTTAATGCCTCTGTTTTCATGTTTGAGGAAGAGAAAATCTGTCCCAAGCTCATGACTCCTTGTTCAGTACAGAGGATACTAAATGCTTGATCCTTGACCCATGTCCTAGGCAGAGAGTACAAGTCCCCAAATTGGAGCCCTGAGGGGGAGGCAGGGAAGGGGTCCTGTGGTTTGTAGCTTGAGAAGTGGCCTGAAGGCCTGCCTTTTAAAAGTCTGTGCCTCAACACCCTCAATTTCAAAATAAGAATGGAGATAAACCCTGGGTCGTTTTTTTATTTGGGGCTGAGTAAGTGTTCACTTCAAACAGAGGCAAAATGGACACGGAAGTGAGATGGTGTGACTTAGGAAATTAATCATTACATGTTGCTGCCATCTAGTGATGGCTCCACATGTGGCTGGCAGAGTCATGTTTTCACTGTCATGGCGAGCCTATTGTCTGGCATCGTACCCGAGCTTGGCAGGCTTCAAGATAGAACCTGAGCTAGTAGAGGAAGGAATTGTGGTGAAAAGGAACTTCTTTATACGGGTGAGATACTAAAATGCAGGCTCTCTGTTGTTAAAAAAAAATTTTTTTTTTTTAATTTTAAAAATGTTTATTGGGCAGGTCAGGGGAGATTTGCTTAATTGGTAAAGCACTTGATGCAAATGCGTGGAGAACTGACTGTCAATCCACAACACCCACAAAGATGTGCAAACACTGGGCTTGCCTGGTTGGTCCCAGAGCTTAGGAGACAGAGACAGAGGATACAAGGAGCAAGTAGACTAGCAAGTAGGTAGACTAGCCAAACTGGCAAGCTCCAGAGTCAGGAAGAGACCTTGCCTGAGTAGTCAAGGTACAGAGTGATTTAGGAAGATACCCAGCGTTAACCTCTGTCCTCTAAATATAACTGCACACATTTGTATGTATATATCCACACTTGTGTGCACATATATACTGAACGAACACATACAAAAACATTAAAAAAAAACCTGTCACTGGAACAGTGAAATGGGAATTTCTTTCAAAAATTAAAAAATATTTATTTATTTTTATTTATTTAATGTCTATGAGGGCTCTATCTGCACCAGAAGAGGGCACCGGATTCCAATATACATGGTTGTGAGCCATGATGTGGTTTTTGGGAACTGAACTCAGGACCTCTGGATGAGCAAACAGGGCTCTTAACCACTGAGCCATCTCTCCAGCCCTCAAAATTTTTTTTTAAGCAGAGATAGCTCAGCAGTCAAAAAAATTTAACCTACATTTTTAATTGTGTGTGTGTGTGTGTATGTGTGTGTCAGCATATATGTGGAGGTCACAGCACAACTTATGGGTATAAATTTTTTCCTTCAACCTTGTGAATCATGGTCATTGAACTCAAGTCATCAGGCTTTGCAGGAAGCACCTTCATCGTCTGAGCCTTCTCATCAGCCTTGGCTTTTCTTTAATACAACTCCATGATCCATAACCTGTATTCATATATGTTCTATATGCCTCTCTGTTGTGTCCAGTACAAGCCTTTTTCTCTTCATAACACTCAACTGAGCTCTATTTCCAATTGTTTCTGCATCCTTACCACGTTCACATGGCAAATGTAGGTGGATACAAGAAAAGAAGATGGCAAAGGAAAAATAGAATGATTGAGGAAGGAAGGGATATCTTAATGTGAACAATGAGAAAATGAAGACCAGAAGTGTTAGGCATCTGGCCAGAGATGCCACAGTCAGCTACAATGTGGAGCTCAAGCATGAAGCCTGTGTGTTTGCTTTCCTTGTAGAGGAAGTGCATGTGACTTGAAAGGCACACACACACTTATGTAACTTATGTGCACTTATGTACGCATATGATGCTGGAAAGGCACACAGAAAGTGTGATGGTTGAATGTGCTCCCTCAACTCTGGAAGGAGCTGAGCAAGGGCAGGGGAAGCACAGATGAACATGAATGCAGAGGCCGAGACACTAACGAGTGTTTTAGCAAAAGGAGCACACTCTCATCTGAAGGAAGAAGTGCTTCATAAAGGTAGCTATCTCCAAAGATTTACAAAGGCAAGAAGAAGCAAGGAAGAGAGAATTTTAAGTCCAGCCCCAGCAGTTCCATTGACTCTGATGTACAGAAGAAAGGACATTGATGATACTGGGCAAGACATCAAATAGACTTTTACTGTCTTGAAATTTGCATGAAAGCCATAAATCTGAAGACAATGAAGATGAACTTGGTTTACGGTCTCCCTTGGCAGCAAAGAAGCTTCCAGTTGTCTTTTCACTTAGATGGTCAATGAAATGTCCCGAGAGTTCAGGTCAATTAAAATGATATATTTCATTCCAGGTCTGGCATCTATAGCTTTCTGTCAGATCCTACCTGTGTTTTATTTTCCTTCTTCAGCCAGAGAGTGAGGGCAGAGTGACTTTGAGGTCTTAGAATGAAATGGGGTCAAACATTGGTCCTTAAGAAAGACAAATCCCTTGAAGTGGACTTTCCTCTCTGTGGCATTCTCCATTGGATTGAGTTGTGAACAAACTGAAACAAAGGAAAGCTAGGCTTAAAAAAAAATCATCCAGTATAATTTAATTGATGCTAATAATGTTAATAATTAGGCATCTCCACAGCCAGCCCCAGGGGACTTGGTGACAGCAGGACATCAGGCACACCCACAGCCAGCCTCCAGGAACCCATCGACAGCAGGACGGCCTTATCACCAGTCGCCAAGGGGACACATTTCCAACTGTGACAAGCCACATTTGCTCTCCCTGTGCATGCTGCTGGGTCATCTCCCTTCGCCTGCTCTCTCTTGCTCTTTTCTGGTTTCTCTCTCTGCCTCTGTCTGTCATGGATACCCTCCACTTTCTCTCCTCTTTCTCCTCTCCCTTCCAACAATAAATATTTCAAACCAGATCTGTTGCATGGCTGGCATCTTTATATATTATAACAAATAGATACTAAGCATCTATATTGTGGTAGACTGTTAAAAAATAATAAAAATGGCCACAATTTCTCCCTGTTTCTCTTGTATGCAAGCTTTTCACACCTTGACTTTGTGGTTTTTTCTCCCCACACAAGAAAAGTCTTATTTCTTTGCATCTTGAACACAAGCTAACTTGTGGCTTCCTTCCAAATAAGATGTAATTATACCAGTGTGCCACATTGGAGGGCACACACCCTACCATCCTATTAGAGTCACAATTGGCCACACAACAAAGCTGTGGCTTTCTGACTGTAAGGTAAAGATACTTGGCTTTGTCCCCCATGCCTGCCTTCCAGTGCCCAGCATTATGGAGGTTATAGAGATACAGGTGGAAGAGGAAATGTCTTAGGAATGAGCATGTCAGACCGCAGCAGTATTCATGAAGGAGGGAGTGCGGGTTGAAAAATAAAAGAAGCAGGCTGTTTGAAACCTCATGGCATTGAGCCTGACTGTATAAGGCCTGAGAGGAGCCATGGGTCTGAGACTTGCTCACAAAATGATCAAGGAAAGGGGTTTTAAGGGCCAGGAAAGAGAAAGAGCTCCCTCAACCCCACACATCCCTTCTCCCCACCCCCCACCCCCCATGAATCCCATGGTTTCCAATGTTGTCACAATCATTCAATTGGACAGTCTTTGACTTGGGCAAATCTCTTACCCTTTTCAGCTTCCTAACCTATACACTTCAGATAATAATTTTACACACACACACACACACACACACACACACACACACACACACCTTCCATGTGGCTAGGTTACTTTGGGGTCCATGAGATCAATATCTGAGGCTTGCACCTTGTTTTTCTACTTCTTCCTTGTATGGTATCAGATAATGTGTGCTCAGTTTTCTTGTTTTCCTTTAACTCCAGCTTTCTCATCTACCCAAACAGGGCATGAGTCAGGGGGCTAATGGGAAGATTAAATGGGATGTGAAATTGCTTTTGATTTTGTGAAGCGTTTTATGTTTCCTGCTGGCTGTGTTTTCATAATACCAAATAAATGTGGCATGTTGAATTAAGAGTAAACATTTATATTACACCAATTGCTATCAATAATAATTTGTGATCAGCAACCAGCTCTGTGTATGCAAATCCCAGACTCATGTCTGGGTCTCACTCTGCAGAAAGCCTCATTAAATAGGTCTGGGTTGTACCCTGGGAATCATGGACAATTTTCAAAGCTCCAGGAGATTTGACGGTTCAGAGTTGGGGCAGGGTGGCTGGGTTGCTTGCAGTGGGGGTTGGGGGTGAGCAGCCATGGCTGACAATGTCACTGTCACTCTTTGTTCTCTGACAGTTGTTACTCTGATAGTCCTTATCTGCTGCACTAATTTCGTTGATTGGGTTCTGATTATCTAGTTACTTGGGGCTTTTTATTTCCAGCTTAATTTTTGTGAGTTTTGATCAACTCACCTCACGATTTGCATCTTGCTGTGTGAAAATGTACTGCTGCCTGAACAGTGATGGACAGATGGAATTCTGCATTCTCACTGGGGGAGGGGGGAAGTCATTATTCTGAACCTGAAAGTTTCCCTTTCTGCCACCTAAAGTATTGTCTTTAATGTTTGTAGTCTAAGGGACCTAAGAAGGGGGCAGGGCGTGATTACATCTCAGCTGCTAAGCAGGGTAACTGAAGTGGTGCAAAAGGCATTCTTCAGTCTAAGCAGAGACATCAAGACAGGGGAACTGTGAAGAATGAGGGCTAGCCAGGAGTTGCCATGATAAAAGATGACTTCTGGAAAGAGGTTGAACTTGCCTAGGGATATGCAAGTGGCCTCAAGGCTGACTACTGCAAGGCAGCTGTGGAACCACACAGCAAGGAGGAAAGAAAGAAAGAAACAAAGAAAGAAAAGAAAGAAAAAGCAAAGAAAGAGAGAAAGAAAGAAACAAAGAAAGAAAGAAAGAAAGAAAAAGCAAAGAGAGAAAGAAAGAAACAAAGAAAGAAAAAGCAAAGAAAGAGAGAAAGAAAGAAACAAAGAAAGAAAAGAAAGAAAAAGCAAAGAAAGAGAGAAAGAAAGAAACAAAGAAAGAAAAAGCAAAGAAAGAGAGAAAGAAACAAAGAAAGAAAAGAAAGAAAAAGCAAAGAAAGAGAGAAAGAAACAAAGAAAGAAAAGAAAGAAAAAGCAAAGAAAGAGAGAAAGAAAGAAACAAAGAAAGATCAGACTTCAGAAAGCACTCGCTGAAAGCTTAAGGTCAGCACCAGAAACAAAGGCAGACGTATTCCTAAGAGAGTCCTTTTCTTGTTGGCTGTCAGCGCCTTCACTTCCAGTCAGGTTTACAGGCAGGAACAGCAAGCTTCTTTCCTTTCGCCAAAACAGGAGTAGACTCTTTTGAGTCAACACAGTCCATCCAGAGAGGGCTCTGGCCAAGTGTCTTTATTCTTCTCCCTCCCCGTCCCTTACAGAAAAGAGCAAGGATGAAAAAGCAGCTTGGCTACCCACAGATCTGTGATGCTCTCAGCCACAGCTGCTCTCCCAGCTCCAGGGTACAATTATCCTTGTACTTAATTGGAGGTTCAGGAGAGCTTATTAGCTTCCTCTATTGTTGCATAATTCAGGCACTCAGTTCGAGCTTCCTTAAAAGCCTTTTCTTTGCTTTGGGTCGCAAAGGACCCTTTTTCAAGTGGTCAGTTCAGACAGCAGTGGTCTGGATGGGGAGGGCCAGGGAGAGGCATCCATCCAGAGCCAGGTTACAGGATTCATAATAGGAGACTTGGCCCTAGACCAGGTCTTGCCCTGCTGCTTTTTCACAGGATGGGGTCAGCCAAACAGCCAACATCTTTGGACATCCACTTCCTTCCTCCCCCAATAAGAAAAGGCAGAATTAGGTCAGCATTTCCCACAGTGTGTTCCCAGGGTGCCTTTTCTCTCAAGATGTTTCGTAAGAAAATGGTCCTGCGGTCTTAAGTTGTTTTTAGGAAATGTAGTGTGTAGGCCTATCTGTGGTGGATGCAATAGAGGGTTGCACTCCACTCTATGTCTCTTCCCACATCTCTCAAAGTCTAAACCTCAGTGAGTGCTGTGTTTCCCCCAAGCATCTTCATGCTACAGCTGTGGCTGTGAGGAGGGCACTAGTCGAAATGCACTGAGGTAGGACCTGAGTTTGGAACCAACATGGGTAGGAGGGAGATATCCATGTCCCTGGTGTGGGTGTGATCCCTCAGCTTCCGGATAGTGGATGAGCTCCTTTAAGAAGCCAGTTCTCTGTCATGCTCATGACCACGATCCCTGCAGGCCTAGAGTGGAGCTTGCCCTGCCGGGGCCATCCAGCCAATTGCACAGGCTCTCAGTTTTCTGTACCAAATCCCTTGCCTATTAAATGACAGAGTGGATTCCCTTACAAGAGTGGCTGATTCTTAGCATCTCTTCTTAGATGGTGGCAACCCTGCTGTGAAAGGTCCCACAGTTGCTGCAAGTAAAGAAACATGCTTTCCCAGCGTGCCTCATGCCTCTATTGACTTTAACCATAGAGAGGAACCCCGGCCTTGTCTTGATTCCTCCATACCTTCTTACAACCTGAGGGAATAAGCATACCACTCTACCTGGTCTAGGAAAAGCCAGGCCAGTGCATCATCATTGTCCCTCGCATTTGTGCTATGTGTTAGCCTTTTCTTGAATATGATTCTGCATGGCCTCTGGCTCAATGATTTGTTGCCCTTTCTGGCCTCAGCATTGCTGTCACAAATATAGCACTTGTTGCTGTTGTTGGTGTTTTACCATTCAAATTCTTTTCTGAGTTGCATCATCAGAGATGTTGGATGTGTGGTCCAGTATGGCTTTTCCTCTCTATTGTCTTTCTCTTTAAAGCATTTCAGGTACACTTAAGCATCCTGCTGTCTTCTCCCCGGGTGCTTTCCTTCATCCTTCTGTTGCCGAAGCTGCATCAGTCAGGTTCCTGCTCTCGTATGGATAACCCATGACAAACCAAAAGTACACAGATAACACAATCCTTCCAAAGATGATGACAGGTGTGAGGAATGTTGGGGCAGGACAGGAGGGAAGCAGATGTGATTGACCGGAAGGACAACCCTTGACCTCCCTAAGACCGTATTATTTCAATCACATCTTGAAGAAGAGCAGAAGAAGCCTGGCGTTGTGGCTGTTGCAGTGGATTTGGGTCATTTCTGTGAAGAAAAAGAAACACCAGGTAGGGGTTTGGCTTGTTTGAAAGATTAAAAAGGATAACCGTGTGGCTTAATATGTAGTGATGGAAAGGGTAATGGGAGAAAAGAAGGGGCGGTCAATGTTGAGAGGTTTCATATGAGCCACACAAAACATCAAGCAGTGAACAATAACCATGAGATTCCAGGCGCTAGGATCCCAAGTGGATTCACACTGGTAAACAGTGTTCTGTGCATGTGTTTATTATGGACTAGGAAGAGATTGTGACACCCACTATGCTTGTGCGGTATCATGTTGTCATCTTGATTAAGTACTTAAAGTGGGAGTTGTCTTAGGTGTCTTCCTAATGGAAGGTCCAGATGTATTTAAAACTGAACACGTCTAAAACTTACCTTCTGATATTTCTCAATCAGTGCTCCATCCCCATCTTACCTGGTGTTGGTCAGGTTTTTTTTTTTTTTTTTTTTTTTTTTTTTTGTCGTCCAATTAACACCCATTAGAATCATCTGAGAAGAGGGAACTCTGCTTGATGGCCTGTAGGCAAGCCTGTGAAGTTTTCTGGATTGATAATTAATGTGGGAGAGCCCAGCCCCATTGTGGGTGGTGCCATCCCTGGGTGGGTGGTCCTGGGGTGTATAGGAAAGCAAACATCATGGTCTCTGCTTCAGTTCCTGCCTTCTGGCTCCTATCTTGGCTCTCCTTCATGATGGATTGTAACCTATAAGCCAAATAAACCCTCTTCCTTGTCAAGTTGCTTTTGGTTATGGTCTCTATCACAGCCATAAAAAGCAATTTGCAATTCTTGCCAAATAGCCTTCTCATATGGCTTTGCAATCCAGAATCTTCCTAGGTCCTCCTTTCTGTCTTTCTGACACCCAGTCGAACACACTACACGTAACTGTGTGTTTGTTTACCCTTAAATATCCCACCACTCCATCAGATTGCTTCCTCTCTTGGAAGAGAGACAGAGTTCAGCAGTGCTGTCAGTCAGACTACCCTTATCCTGACCAATTCTGCAGATGGAGCTCTTCCAACTTTCAGAACACAAAGGCTGGAAGGCTGGAGGGAAACTACCTAGTGGACATAATGCTGTCAATCTATTTCCACCTCCTTTCTGCTGAGCCACCTATGTCTCTTGCCCAGAGGACATTCCCTTCCATTCACCCAATTGTCCCCCATCTTCCCATTCCTCTTTGACTTAATATTCCCATGAGAGTACAGAACATGAATGAAATTCATTGGCAGACCATGGTTTATCAGTCATCTTGTAATAATTGCTCTTGGTCTCAGGGTCTAAGCATAAATAAGCCTGAAAGCACCTTTAAGGCTGAACCTGTGACCACATGTCATCTTCACCTTTCTCCATTCCAGTCACAGTGACAGCTACAAAAGTGCCATGGTATGCACGCTTGCATAAACACACACACACACCCACACACACACACACACACACACACACACACACACACACACACGAGAGGGTTCCTTAACATCGGTTGTCACTCAACATTGTGGTTCAGAGCTTCATAGAGCCTTAGTGTCATCTGCTAAATGACAAGTTGATGGGCCAGTGAGGTGGTTAAGATGGTGAAAGGGCTTGGTGACCTGCTTTTGATCTCTGGAACCCAGGGACGAAGAAAATAACCAATTAGAGAAAGAAAGGTGTCCTCTGACAACCACAAAAGTGCCATGGCATGCACACTTACACACTTGCACACTTACACACACACACACACACACACACCCCAATGTTGATATTATGATGGTAAACTTTAAGAATTGAAAAGAAAAATAGCAAAATAGACACATGCTTTTATTGAATATTTAGTGTGAGCCAATCATGTCACTCTCATTAATTAATTAATTGATTAATTAATGCTGCACATTACAACATCTCAGAAGCGATCAGTATTTTTTAAAATAATAAAAATGGGAGCTCAGTCCTTGTAGAGGTAGGAGCTCGGCCGCGCTCTCAGTGCACCCTACCTGCTGCTATGTGTGGCACTCACTTGGCTCTCATGTACAGTATAGCAAGAACAGAGGGAAACTGAGAAGCTTGAGTTGGATTTAATGTTGTCATCCTGCTGAGAAAGAAGTTTGAGGCTTGTGGTACAAAATAGACTCTCACACAGAACATCCACAAGAGAACACAGCCAGAAAAAAAAAACTCTTGACTGTTTTGTTCTATTATCATATGTCACTTAAATAATTTAGTAAAGAGTGGAATAAATGACATAATAAAGCTCAGTTTATTTTGAACAACCCACAATTGCCCAAAGTGGCCACCCAAGACCAAGGTCAAAGCTAAATTACACTTGTAACAAGGAATCCTGGCAGACTTCAGGGCATACGGAGTACAGAGGAAAAGAAAAAACATGGTTGAATGATAAATAAAATTCTTTTTTCTTGCAACTAATTTTCTTGGTAAGTAGTATAAAGCCATAGTCATTGCCATAGCAACACTTCCATTGAATACAATATGAATATGTAGATTCTTCAGGAGGAATAGGAAAGAGTTGCACCTTTTTGCACCTTTACTACAAAAGATAAAAGAAGCAGGTATAATTTCAATTCACGGTTGACTAAACAGGGGTCCGCATCCATGTAGGTAATTATTTCAGATGAATCCATCACCAGCAGAGATGAATAATGTGCTCACTAAGGTCATAGAAAAATAATCTACTGTGTGTGTATGTGTGTGTGTGTGTGTTGCTGCCTGTGTGGCTGAACAAAGAGAGAGAGAGAGAGAGAGAGAGAGAGAGAGAGAGAGAGAGAGAGAGAGAGAGAGAGAGAGAGAGGCTTGCGACCATTACACAGAGACTTTTGGAAATAAATCTATTTAAATGATGATTTCCCCCTTTCCAGTGAAAGCTTCCAAAGGCACCCCCAATTTAAGAGAGCACTTGAAGCATTAACGCACAGTACAGAGGCTTCCAGAATATTCCAGAATAGATTTCTGGGAAGGAAGGAAGGAAGAACACTGGGGCTCCATAGATGCCATAGAGTGACCACGGCAGGAAGTTGGGGTGTGGCTGGAGTAGCACCGTAGCCTCTCAGGTGACCAGGCTCTTCACACACAGTTCACTTTTACTGAGCTTGTCTTAGACCTGATTTCCTGCTGCAGCTCCACAAGTCAGCGTTGAGAAGAACGCAGCGTTTGATTTCACATCTCCAACTAAAATTGGTGACAAGGCCTGTGGTTTGAGGCGTGCTCTACGGACAGATAGGACTAAACCTCAGGCCGATATCACACAGAAGGAGGGGCCACTGAAGGAGACCCCCTCAAAGTAGGGGTTCCCTTTCTCGCCCCCTCCCCATTAGACACAAACCGCACTCAAGCATCTGTTTTCACAGAGAGAGCCTTTATTAAGCCGGGAAGACAAGTTAAAGTGGCTTCTTTCTGACTCAGGCAGAAGAACAGCAGCAAAGGACCTTGCAGATGTAGAAGAGAACAAGGGGAGGGCTGTGTTAGAGTGGGCTAGGATGCGGTGACATAATTTGATTGGATATGTTAATTAGGTGAGCCAAAGGAGGCTGTTGATTGCTGGACTTCAATAATTTGATAGCTGGACCTTGGTAGTCAGCCCCAGGAGGAGGAAGTGGCCAAATAAGGGAACAGACCTTCCTGGCTAGCTTTAGAAATAAAATCTAATTTTTTTTTTTTTTTTTTTTTTTTTTTTAGCAAGGCAAAGGGAATAGGGGAGAAGGGCAAGACCTGCCAGAGCCATGCTTGCCGTGCTTGAGCTGCTGAGCCCCTTCAGTCACAGTCCTTCACTTGAGATCCTAACAATAGGCACAAAGGCATCCTGGGTTTCCCAGACCAGTCTCCCTTCCAGTCTTTCGTCTGTGATAGAGAAAGTGACCATAAGACTGGTTATGCTATAATTTGTCCTAAAGCCATTGTGAATAGAGGTATAGACGTGGTGAGTCTCACTCTGGTCACCTCTGATGACATCATCCTCTCTCTTTCTCACCCATCTCTTTTCCTGTGCACTCTTGTAAACTCACGTGCATCTCTATTTACTTGCCTACCCTAGCTACCTGGCTCCTTGTTGAGATATAGACATGTGAGGGCAGAGATGCATAAACACACACGTGCTTGTGTGTTTAGAAAGCATCCGTTGAGTACATTGCATACAAACCGCTTTTTATAAACTCTTTTATTATTTCACCAAGCAAAACCAAGACAAAGTTTGTGTGTGTGTGTGTGTGTGTGTGTGTGCTGTGTAGCTAAGAGTTGGTGTTTGGAGGAAGTGGTCGGCGGGCAGAAAATAATAGCTAAAATAAGCAAAGTTGAACTAAAAGACAACACAAGAATTGGGACGAAGCAAAGTAAATAGGGGCAGCAGAAAGGTCACAACATTAAATAAAATGGTCATGAAGGTCCACAGTGACCGGCCACTTGTAATGCAGGCAGGCTATCCAGATCTCAGAGCAAACGGAAACTGTGTTGGTTTAAGCTACATGGTTTTTCCATCCTCTTATTTTTTCATTGAGATTCTGGTAGTCCCAGGAAACCATGAGCTGTTACATCACTTCTTGAATGGGCAGAATTAGACTGAAGAACTCCAGATCCCAAGTTAATCAGAAAGGGCCTGCAAGGAGCCAGGCTGGAGTTTGAAAAAGTGAAGCGCCAGACTAGAAAGATCAAGACCAGATCTTGGTGACAGCTTGGCGTCAGCTTGGAGGCGCGAAGAAATTGGACAATTTATGGCCAGCCGGTGAGGCTGCGTCATCATTCCTGCCTTGCAGAAGTGCTCAGGGGGGAAGGAACAAATATGTTTTCTGGTTCTATTTTCAGTTTCTGTGGCTCTGCGCTCCACGGATAGCAGGCTCTTCAGAGGTACGCTTCAGTGGCTTTTGTTTCCAGAGGAACAGCAAAAGAACTGAAGCTGGGGGTTTGACAGCTGTGGTGGGCTGAGATCAGCCCTGGGAAGACGTGGGTGGATTATGACAGGGAATGCACAAATAAGGCGGGCCCTGGAGGGTACATAGGAATGACCATGTCTGAGAAGCCGAGAAGACACAGAGAATATGGAACTGATTAGAGTGTATAAGAAAGTGTACAAGTCGCAGAAGCTGGTTCCTAATGTACCACCATCCTGCAAACATACCAAAAGTCAAGTTATATTAACTGTACCCGCCTATCACACAATGATAAGTATTAGAAAGTCTAAAGTGTCCATTCATTACACTAGGGACATGTAAGACCACAGCCTGCTCCATCTCATGTATCATGTCACATCTTCTTAATTCTTCTCACATCTGTCTTCCTTTGCTCAAGTCTCGGTCATTAGTCCTTTGCCATGTGCTCTGATCGCATCTAAGAATCACTGACCTTCAGGAAATCTGCTAAAGGCCATCCCACTTCCTTTAAGATAAAAATTCAAAGTTGTATTAAGGACTGCATAGTCATCTTGATGTGCCCTCCGTGTACCTATCTAAACTTGTGCCCTTGAGGCTCCCGTAGGTATGCTTCCTGTTTCCCGAACATCTTTGCGCCAATTCCCAGAGTAAGGCATGCTGTGGCCTGCAGTTCTGACTGCTCATCTTCCAGCCTTGGGCTGGAGCCTGCTTCCCATCTCTCCTTGTGTCAGCTGCATTTGGGTCCTCTTCTTGACAGATTTCTTCACTTTTCTTTTCCATCAAGCTGAGTTGGGTTAGAAAGTCCCTTAGAAGCCCAAGCCTTCCTCTTCCATGGCCTTCATCAGCTTGCCATGCAATGCCTCCTCTTTTCCTTTGGTTATGCTGTAGTCTAGGGATTGCTTGATTTTCTTGAAGTGGAGATGATCCCTTTTCAGCTTCTAGGAGGGAACCACGGCATTCTTCATCTCTGTTCATTCTCATCTGCTCTTCTGCCTGACACTACCTGTGTCCTGGCTCTGTACAGTGGATGGCTTGTTTTATTCCGGACACTAGCTAAAGCCCAGCTCTGTGCAGGCTTTCAGTTGAATGCTCAAGGGGGCAGTGTGGTAATTCAAGAGAAGCAGCTTCTCCTCCCTGAAAGCCTTGGCCATTTTTTTTTTTAAACATGAAAATCTTTGCCCTGGAAATTAAATTATATTTGAGATTTTTGGGTTCCCCTCCCCCAGGCCCGCCGTGGGAGGTTTCGGAAAGTTACTGTGGTGACCAGCCTAGTCAGAAAGCTGTCAGCAGCCAGCCCCACAAGGCAGATCCAGCAGGCTCCTTCAGCACCGGGGCCCCAGGGGACAATGTGTGCACATGAGGGCTAGGCTTTCAGCGGTCAGTGGCCTACCACCAGACCAGCACCTCCTCCCCCTACACACACACACACACACACACACACACACACACACACACACACACCCTTCTCATCCTGGCTACTTTTGGGTCAACAGCTTGGAATGAATTTCAAATCCAAGGTGGATGGATTGAGAGGGCTGTTTTTATTTGTTTCTGTGTGTGTTTTCCAAAATATTTCTGAGAAAGCAGCTCTGAAAACATGCCCTATGTATCCATGGATTCATACATATGCACAGCTTGTTTCTGGCTGTATGTTGAAGTTTTCTTCTCCAGTGAAGCCTTAGGTAAGTGCTAAGGCCTCTCCCAGCTCCTGTATTCCACAATTTTAGATATTCAAGAATAGAGGAAAAGCTATGAAGATACCCAGTAGTAAAAAAAAAAAAAAAAAAAAAAAAAAAAAAAAAAAAAAAAAAAAGCCCTTTTTTTGTGTGCCTTCAAAGAAATAAGCCAACCCTTAAGCCCTTTATAACTTTGAGATGTACAAAACCTACTCCCCAGGTAGTGCCCTCAGCCAACACAAACTATGTCTGGATTCAGCTGCAGTGCACTTCATCAGGTGTCAGGAAGAAAGCTAAGTCCTGAATACTCACCTAGGCCTTGCAGGTTGATGGGGACAGAGCCTGTAAAACACACACACACACACACACACACACACACACACACACTCCATGAAATCAGAGACTGGCATAGGTGTCATCTTGGACAGGAAAGGACAACTGAGATAAAGTGTACAGGGCTCCTATTTGGAGTTTAAAGTCAGTGGATGGAGACATGACAGAGCTAAAACATAGAAGGTTGTGTGGGAGGCAACTAAACAGTAAGGGAACATAGCACACTCTGTGGAAGAATCAGGAGATTGTGAGAAGAGTTCCTGTAGGCACTTAAGCTAACGATGATTAAGAACATCTCACAGGGAAAGCTCACCTCAGAAGCCATCCAAAGCCACTCCCTTTGTATTTAGGACTCTCCTCCAAGCTGTACTACATAATTACTCAGATCCTGCAAGACAGGCAGCCACTGAAGATTCACCTTTTCCGCTCTTGACACTTCAGTTTTCCTCCTGTTGATTTCTTAGATGTCTCCCTGCTTAGATTTCCCTTCCTCGACTGCAAAGTCCAAATTCTGCTTTCCTTGTTCAATGACACATTTTTAGCTCAAGCACAGCGAGTGCCACATAGGAGCTTTTCAGAGAGTGCTTTCTGAAGGGGGTAATCAAAGCTAAGACTAGACTTCTCAGAACTTGTGCCTTCATTCTGCGTGCCAGAACAAAACTGATCTTAATGTCTCCTAGAAGGACTCTTGCAATCTTTTGAAAATATAATGCTCATTTTCAGGCTTTTTTGACTGTTGACATCATGAAGATGATTCTGAAGCTCTTAAGTATGTGGGTTATTAGTAGGGATCTGGCTGGATATGGTAATTCAACCAAGTATCTGTAGATTTTCTTCTACCATTACTTGCATGTCATTTTTCTATTTTTAATATATGCATTGATTTAAAGGTCTACTTGAGGTAAAATACTGAAGATTTTCAGGCTATCACACTTATATTAAAACAAAACTATAAAATGCCATTAATACAACATCAAACAACATGCTGATATTGTTCAGACTTCTCCAGTGGAATAGAATCAATAGGAGGTTCTGTATATAAAAATTATATCTATACCAATCATGGTGCTTTTTACATATTATGCGTGTTAATACATGAAGATGTATATATGTATAGGAGTTGGCTCACACAGTTATGAAGACTGAGAAGGTTCAAGACTGTCAGTTGGGGGCTGGAGACACAGCAGGGTTGATGATACGGTTCTATTCTGAGTCTGAAAGCCTGGGGACCAGGAGAATTGATGATATACAATTTAAAGCCATCAGTGTTGCGATGTAGAAGGACTCAATATCTCATTACAAGCCTGAGAGCTGAAACAGACTGAAGTCGAGGCTTGAGCCACGAAGCGGGAGTGACAGCCTCGGCCTTTCTGTTTTACTCAGACATTCATCTGATTGGGCGAGGCTCACCCACATTAGAGGGAGCACTCTACTTCCCTCCGTGTATGCATTTAAGTGTTAATATCATCACCAAATACCATTCATAGGCAGACCTAGACCAAATATCTAGACATTCCATGATTTAGTCAACTTACCATGTAAAATTAACTAACATATTATCTAGCAGTGGATTATTAAAAAGAATAGTATGTGAAGCATCTGGAGTGACTAGCGTATAGAGAAAGGCTACTTTGGAGGTGTGGCAGCTTCTGGAAGGAGGGTGGTCTGTCACAAGCTGCAAGAGAAGGCGTTAAATGTATTGAGCCCAAAGGAATTCATGGAGCTAGTGGTAGTGATGGCGGCAATAGAACAGAGTATATCCAGAGAAAGCTCACATGCACCAATAAATCTCTTGAGATGGTTTTAGACCTTCAACCCTCACCTCATACCTCAGTTTCGGTGCAGAATTCTCAGTGAAACTAAAACCAAAGGCCAAAAGGAACATGTACCATTGTGGGTGTTCTTTTTGTGCTTTGAAGCTGGCTTGGAATTGCACTATATACAAAGGTGATTTCGTTTCCAGCTGAAATGCCAGGAAGAGAAGCCAAACACTTCACCCCTAGTGTTTACCGCGGCAGGGCTGGGCGTGAAGAGCAGGGTTGTCGCCGAATGTGCTCAAACTCCTGACGCTGAGGACCAATGCCAGACCAGCCCAACACACGGTGAAATGCAAATGATCATTTTATCAGCTGAACTGCTATACATCAAAGTGTGTTCGCACACTCATGATTAGACCAGACAAGTTGATAGCATAACCCAGTCTCCACCATAATCCTATACTCAGTTTTACACAAAGTAAGTGCTGTGAGAAGATGCTAGAATATACTATCTCCCATCACCCCCACCATGAGAACTCAATATTAACTGTGCCCCATATGAGCCAGACACTGCAACAAACTAGGATGTCATATAGTGTTCTAATAGTAATTATTATTCTCGTTATATTTAAGGATCCATGGAAAATGATGAAAATAAACGAATGGGCCTGAAAATTCAAATGAAATTTGGAAACTACAAAAAAGAAGCTCTTCAGTTGAAAAAGTATAATATTTAATTTTTAAAAGTAAGTTAGTTAAGAAATTAAATTCTAGGTACTGTTAGTTTTACTTAAAAATTCTGCCTAACACTATGGATTTTACATGGTTTCCTTCAAACAGTAAGAGAAAAGGAGGACTTCAAATCATTTTATGAAGTCAGTATTATCTTAACACGAGAAGCTGGCATGGATACAAAATCCCACCTTATAACAAATGCAAAACTCCTCAAGACTTTGTCTTGTTCTTGATTTTAATGGAAATGCCTTAAGTTTTTTCTATTCAGTATATTATATTAAAAAAAAGTATGTCATATAAATCCTTTTATTATTTAGAGATTTAATCCTTCAGTGTCTGGTTTCTTCAAGATTTCTATCATGAAGAGGTGCTGCATTTTTGTTGGTTGACATGATCATGTGATTTCTCTACTGCATGCATTTATTTTTGTTTTGCATATGTTGAACCATCCATGCACCTGTGGGATGAAGTCAACTTGATTGCAATTGTTATTCAATACAGTGCTTGAAATCCCAGCTAGAGCAATAAAACAAGAGAAGGAAATGAAAGGTATACAGGTAGGAAAAGTAGCCAAATATCTTTATTTGCAAATTATTCATTTATTTATTACATAGTTTCTTTTATATAGTTCTATAACTTAAAGACCTTAAAGATTGCATCAGTATACTCTTAGATCTGATTAACAAACAAAATACTTTGAATTCATAATCGCTTCAAAAAATCACCTCTGGATAAACCTAATCCAAAAAGTGAAAAACTTCTAAAATGCAGACTTTGAAAAGCTGAGGAAAAAATTGAAAGTGAACTAGGAGCTGGAAAGATCTCCCATACTGGTACATTGAAATAATTAATATTGTTAAAGTGGCTATCCTGCTGAACACAATCTACAGATTCAATGCAATCCCATCAAAACTCTCTTGCTGGGCTGATGAGATTGCTCAACTGACAAAATTATTTGCTGCCAATCCTGAAAGCCTGAATGCAATCTCAGGTCCAACATGGTAGATGGAGAGAGCTGACAGCTGCCAAGCACAAAAGACCCCGAATGACTGAGACACTCCTGAGCAAACAGAGCAATGGTGAAGATAGTCCCATACCCAGTTGCAACTTAACTACAGAACTTTGGTAATGAAAACAGCATGATACTTGCACAAAAACAGGCATGCTGATCAATGAAATACAGCAGGGACCCAGAAACAAACCCACACCACTTGCAGCCAATTGATTTTTTTTTATGTAGATGCCAAAATATGTGCAGTGAAGGGAAAACAACCCTTTTAATAAATTGTACTCACGAAAATGGAGCTCCACACCTAGAAGAATGAAACTATATCTTTACCTATGATCCTGTACACAAGTAAACGCCAAAATGAGTCAAGGACCTTGATGTAATACCTGAAGCTCTGATATTGTTAGAGGGAAAACTAGCAAAAGCACTCTAAGATACTGGTATAAACAAAGACTTTCTGAAAAGAACTGCAGTCCCTCAGGAAGTAATGCCAACCTTTGACAAATGGGACTTTATGACATTATAAATTTCATAAC
Organism: Acomys russatus; assembly: GCF_903995435.1. Taxonomy (NCBI): domain Eukaryota; kingdom Metazoa; phylum Chordata; class Mammalia; order Rodentia; family Muridae; genus Acomys; species Acomys russatus. The sequence continues at coordinate 16,729,463 of NC_067152.1, read as the reverse complement.
ATTTAAACAACATTTCTACACAACAATAACTGATGAGCTGTTGGCCTAGAGAATGGGAGAAACCCCTTGCTAGCTGTATATCTGACAGAGAATTCATATCTAGACTATATAAACAATCACAAAATTAAACAACCCCTAATGCATAAGTGGACTAATCAAATGAACATATAGTCCTCAAAAGATGAGGTACAAATGGCCAGTAAAAAGGAAGAGTGTGCTATCTCTCACTAGCCATCCTAGAAATGAAAGTTAAATTATATTGCTGTTTTCTCCCACCCTAGTTAGAATGGAAGTGACTAAAATTACAACAGCAAATGCTCATAAAGATGTGAAAAAAGAGGAGCCACACACCGCTGGTATGGAGGAACCTAGTCAACCTTTATGGAAATAAGCATGGAGGCTCCCCCAAAGCACCAAAAGAGATCCTTCCATAGGACCCAGCTATACCACTCCTGGGTGTTAATCAAATGGTCTCTGAATCAACATATCAGAGACACTTGCATATCAGTGTGGGTTGCAGTAGTATGCAAAAGCCAGCTTGAAGAAGCGATCTAAGTGTCTATAGACACAGGAGAGGGTACATAAAATGTGGCATATATACACAACGGGGTTTATGAATCCATAAAGAAAGATAAAGTTATGCTGTTTCCCTGAAAATAGATACAATTGGAGATAATCATCACAAGTGTGTCAAGCCAATCTTAGACACATTTTACAGGTTTTCTCTCCATTGTGGTTCCTAGTTTTTATATAGATACAAAAAAACAATGTGTATATACATAAATACAAATGTAAAATGAAAGCTGCTTTTGTAGAACATTCCAAAGTTGACAAATACACATAGCAAAGTTCTACTTACAAAACTAATTAGTAAGCTTAGCAACATCACAAAACGTAATGTCAATGCACACACATGAAACATGTTTCTATAGACTAACATTAATTATATGAAAGTAAAATTTAAAAACAGCATTTATCTTGAATTATAAACATAGAGCTAAACTAGCATTACTCCTATACAAAAAATTGCATATAAACCTAAAGATATGTACAGAATACATATATAGAGGGGAAACTACAAGATTTTAAATGATGAAAATAAAATATAAACAGAATGCCATATCCACAGAGGAAAAACTGAATGTAGTAAAACTCTTCTAAATTAGCACTGGAATCCTATCAGAATTCTATAACATGTTTGAAAGTAGATGCTCCCTGACTATGAAATCTGCATCAAGTGTTAAGGAAACTAGAGTAGTTAGAATTAAACTTGAAAAAGAAGAAAAAAGTTGAAGGAAATTCAGTTGATTTTAAGAGTTGCTATTTATTACACTTAAGACAGCACAGGCGGGCATGGTGCCGCACGCCTTTAATCCCAGCACTTGGGAGGCAGAGGCAGGCAGATCACTGTGAGTTTGAGGCCAGCCTGGTCTACAAAGTGAATCCAGGACAGTCAAGGCTACATAGAGACACCCTGTCTGGAAAAACCAAACCAAACCAACCAACAACCAAACAAACAAGGAAAAAGACAGCACGGCACTGCTACATGTGAACCAGTGAACTAGAGTAGAGCCCAGAAATAAAGTCACACAGATCTAGCCTACTAATATTTCATAAACTGACAGAAGCAAGTCCATGAAAACAGCACAGCATCTTCATTAAAGAGCATTGAGATGATGATATGTTGATTAAAAGCCTTGGGACTGCACCTCTTGAAGATAAGATAAAATAAACTGTTAAGCTGAACAGTAGTTAACATGACTATGATCCAGATGTAATCTGGGCAACACTGGCAGAACCACACCTGCACAAACCCTTCACAGGGTATTTCCCACGCCCAGTCTCTCTTTTGCATAACTGGAAAGAATTCACCATGAGGGTCCCTTGTCAACCTTAGGCTGAAATGGCAGTCTTGAGAATGTCAGTATCGGTGTGAAGCATTTGTCCCTTATCTGATTGCAAACCACAGGAGAGATAAACTAGCTGCCGTTGTGTAAGGAAAATTAGGTTTTAAAAATCTGTTATGGAAGGCCATTTTATCTTAATTAATAATGTAATAGTAGACCTCAAAATGGCTGAAGTAGTGTATTTCAGCCCAGTGTCTTTCAATGTCCTAGTCCAATGTTCCTAAGTCTAAACAATGTATACAATGCTTCCTTCCTTAACAAGTTTTGCCTCTGGACTAGTTAAAATCCGAGAAATTAATATAATTTATGAGTTTTCTTCATATTCTACCCTCAGCCCTGTGTCAAAAGGAGATAGAAAGCGATAAAGAAATAGTTGTGTGTATTTGTTACTTTTCTCATCAATGTGGCCAAAACTCCGAGAGAATCAAGGGAGAAAGGGCATATTTTGGCTCCCTGGTCCAGAGGGATTTCAGCTCACAGCAATGAAATCAAGGTGGCCGGAGTGGTTCCCTTGGCAGTGGAAGCACGTGGCAGTGAGTCTTTACATGGGTTAGACTGGGAAGAGTGGAAAATAGCTTTAAAGGCTTCCTTCCCTTAGTGATCGGTTTTCATCAACTATGCTCTACCCCTTGGAGTCCCCACAGCCCTCAAAATATCACCACAGGCCAAATACTGAACGTTCAGAACTTGAAGCCATTGGAGATATATCAGATCCAAACTGTAATGTTCCTTTAACAAAATAGCCTGAGAATTCAAAACCAGAGCCTGTGGGCGAGTTTTCTGATTCCAATCACAGTATTGCACAACTTCTCACGTGAGCTCTCTTTGTGTTGATGAAGGAAAGCAGTGCATATTGCTGACAAGACTGGGCCTGAGCATCTCTAGTCATGTACAGAGATAAGAAAATAGATGCACAGAAATAGAATTCCATCTGTGGAGAAGGCCAAGAAGCTTGAATTTCTTGAGTTAGATTGTCTACTTAGGAGGGGAAGACGGAATCCAGATGTGCAAAATGGTAGCGGAAGCCCATCTCGGTGGTACTACCCTCCCCATACATTCCCATGCCCTACCTCTGCCCATGGAGAAGGGCAACTCCTTTGTGCTCTTAGGACCTCTGCCTTGGTAGATGGCTTTTACTCAGTATGGCAGATATTGCTTCACTGAGTCGCTTTACAGTACTGAGAACGTGAGACTCGCTATACCAACATCCTTATCCAGTGTATCAGGGTGTACGTACACATAGCTTACATATTCCTTCCAGAATAATCGACTCACTCTATTATCTCATACAAGTTTGCACCCTGCTAGGTAGTGTTGTTGCAGCACTCCTGACAAAGATAGGGCATGTTTAACAATGTTGGGAGGGCTAAGCAAAAGGTCCATTGTATGGGGAACTCAGCTTCCAACATTTCTTTTTCCATGCTGTTCAACATGGATCTGTTGAGCTTCTTTGGGCAGGGCACTATACTTGCCTCTAGATTTGAAGAACACAATAGGTTCTTTCCCTGTCCCTGTGTAGCTCCAAGTCTAGCCAAACACACTGGGAGGGAGGAAGAGGAAAGCCTCTTGTGGTCAGAAATTATACTTTTCCAACAGGTATCGGAACTGAAAGCACACATTAAGAGTTTGAATTAGCTGAGGGATAGAGTACTTAACATACGTCCTACGCTGTGTGTAGCGTATGTGCTATGATGCACTCATCAACCTTCTTTTGGCAAGTTTGTACACTGTTTTGTGCATTCTATTTGTCATTGTTTTCAGTGCTAAGCACAGCAACTGAAACCTGCTAAACTATCAAAAACATTTGTTAAATCATTTCTACAATAGTCCTTTTTCCTCCCCTCCCCTCCCCTCCCTTTCCCTCCCCCCTCCTCTTCCCTCCCCTTCCCTTCCCCCTCTCTCCTCTTTCTCCCTACCTCTTCTCTTCTTTCTTTTTCTTTCCTTTTCAATTCCCAGATTGCATATATGTTTACTTAGCTTAGAAAAATAATTGTATTATTGTATTTTTCCTGCATGTGTAACTTTGCACTTCGCTCATATTCCACTGGGCATTATTTCTAATAACAGCTGTAACATCCAGCGTCTTTTGTCATTCATAGGAGAGCCATAGACATGTGTCGCAATGATTGTGCAAAGGGTTTATTAGCCTTATCAGCAATGCCTTCATTCAAACTATTGTCTCAAAATCCACTCAGATGAGCTGAAGTTCAGGTTGTACTCTGGAAAGGATCTGTAATCTCAGTGACTGTTCTGTTCAGCAAATACCCAGTGTGAAGTACAGACAGGACACTTGAAACACAAATGGAATAGAATAAACTTCCCCTATGGGAGACTCCTCGGTGGTAGAATGTATATGTAATCTGAGTCCCAGAAGAAGAATGCGCCAGAATAACTCCAAAAATAGCAGGAAAGTATTTGTTTGCTGAAAATAGCGGTGCACCAATGTTAGAAGCCAGCAGATCCCAAGTAGAGTAAATTCACTGAAAACCACACATATGCACAACACATTTAAGCTTCTGGGATGCAGAGACAAATCCTAAAATAAGAACAAAGAGAGAATTCTAAAAGAGCTAAGTCACAGAGAATGCGGGTAGGGAAGAGTTATCACGGATGGGTAAACAGTGAGATTAATGGTCAATGTTTTTCAGAAGCAGTGCTAAATGCACACTATGATGCATCTTCAAATTATAGGAGATTAAAAACCAACTATGAATTTGATATCCATCAGAAATATCTTTTAAAACTTAAGGTAAAATGAAGACATTTGAAGAAGCCAAAGCCAAGAACTTAATTTCAGCAAGTGTATGATATGTCAAAGAAAGTGCTTCAGGTGGGAGTGGAGTGAAACCATGCAAGTTGGAAACAGCCATTGGAAAAGTGCCAGAAGTGGAAAATAACTGGGTAAATGCAGGCCACCAATTTTGTTATTGACTTAGAAGACGGTTGCTTACTTAAAGAATGATCTTTGAATTTTTTAAAAAACCACGTCAGGTTCATTGATTTACTAAGATTTTTTAATTTGGTCTTCTAACAGTTTGCAAAGAGCTACTTAGCTCAGTGATTATCAGGGATCTCTAGTTTGCTTTTTCCTGTCATTATGTTATCTCACTTGGGGATCAGGATAATGCTTGTCTCATTTAAAGGGGGTAAAGCTGTGCCTTCCTTGTCTATTTTTATGGAAGGGGTTGTATAGAATTGATATTTGTAATCTTAGCCTGTGAAATCATACTCCTTTCATTTGATTTCATTTTATTTAGAGGATATGCACTTTATCCATTATTCAATAGGTTTTATGATACAAAGTATGTCTACATGGAATATGACTACTGAATTTATTTTAAACACTATATTAAAAAATGCCTGCAAGTTGTGAGGCCCAGACCCAGTGGTGACATCCACAAAACAGCTCCCACACCCAGTGCTCAGGGAACATTGCAGAAGAAGGGCATAAAGATGGTTAGAGCCAGAGGATCAGGAAACTTGTTGCGAGATTGTAAGTTTTAGCAATGTCAGAAGCTACAATCATAAAGTCTCACCAATGCAGGCTGTGACTTTTAATGTCTATACCTCCCTTCCAACCCACCTACCCTATGTAGGAGAGAAAAGAGGTTAATGGGAACAGGAGAAGTAGACCTTTTTGGACTCGGTTCCTGGGAGCAATTCCCCTGGCATAGTCGGCAGGATTTCAGCAGATCAGCAATTACACCAAAGTTGCTGCTGGAACCTGGAAAAGCAGCCACAACCCAGAGCCCTGAAGTGTTCTCTGGAGCAGTCCTGTCTAGGAGCATCCTGAAGTGGAGCGATGAACAGCCAAACAATACCAAGTCCCCAAAAGCCCCAGCTTCCTGTTTTGGGCTCATACATATCTCCTTTCAGAGTTTGTACTAGGATGTTTTTCAGCTGGCAAAAACCAAGATTCCACATGAGGTGGTTTGTCTTCTAGTAGATAAACATCACCTGTTCTCTCACAAGTCTGTTCCTTATCCCACACTTGGGATCAAAACAAAAACGTGTGTACATCCACTACATACCAACATGACCTTGACAATGGTGACACTAATGAACACATGAAAATAGACATGGAAAAGCCCATGAGGTCTCATCCCTACACAAAGGACTAAAGGGAATTAAGGAAGGCTGAGAGGGAAGAAATAGTTTCCCCAATGAAGAGCATCTTGGTTACCCAACACCAAGTGTGTGTGTGTGTCACACACACACACATATTCACATGCAATAATAACTAATTGAAAAAGAGGGCATGAATTTGCAAGAGAGCAGGGAGGTGTATATGGAAGGGTTTAAAGAGAGAAAAAGCAGAAATAAAACAAGCAATAAAATAAAACGCCTGCAGTGGATCCCACTTTGGAAATTCCAACATTCTGTGCATTTTGCTTTTATCAAATCTCATCGTCACCTTGCAAATCTTAGGCACATCTATCCATGTGAACTTGACACTCAGTAGTGGCCCTGGTGCCCGTTACTTCAGTGCCAAACACACCCGATGCACCTAGTGACAACCTTGATTAGTAAACATGAATTTGAATACTTGAATAAGCACAGTAAAAACTATTACTAGACCGTTTAGGAGCCTTTTAAAAGTTAAAACAAACATAAATCAATAATGCAAATAACACCCACAGAATTAATTATTTACATGACAAAATAGCACAAAGAGAACAAATAAAATAAAAAAAAATTTTTTAAAGCCTGGACTGGGTGATACAGGCCGGTAACCTAAGCTACTCAGAAAGATGGTGAGGTCTGGGTCACAGATTCGTTGCAGCCTGGATACAGAGTAAGTTCAAGGCCAGCCTGAACAACTTAGAGAGACTCTGTCACAAAATAAAAAGAAAAGAGAGAGCTCAGGCTATAGCTCAGAACTTAGCATGCTAAGGTTCTAACTTCAATTCCTGGTATCACTAAGAAGACAAAAATCGATGAACATTTTACAGTTCAGTATGGGGCCTGGGGAGGTGGCTTGAGGAGAAGCACAAGGACCTGAGTTCGAATCCCTAGAACCCACATAGAACACTGGTTATGACTGCTCATGCCTGTAATGTCAGCACTGGAGTACGAGGACAGGTGGATCTTGGGAGATCCTGATTTGCAAGTGTAGTAAAACCAGTGAGTATTCTAGTTTAATAGGGGATCCTATCTCAAGGAAGTAAGGCCGAGAGCAATATATGAAGACGCTTGAGTGACATTTTCCTATGTGCATATGGGTGTGCTTGCATACTGATGTGCATTCAACACACACACACACACACACACACACACACACACACACACACAATTAATCACATGAACACAATTATGTAGCTCTTTCTATAAGCTGTTTGTAACCCAAATGATCACCGAGATTCTGTAACTATCAATCTTATTTAGTCTGGAACCAAGTGGGAAAGAATGCTGAAAACCACAAGACACCTGTCCCTTTCCCTTGGAAGGTATCCCATCCACTGGTTGCAGTGGCCTTACATTTGGGGGTGTTCTCCCTCCCTCATCTGTCCCCCAGCAGTCAGTGTCGTGTCCTTTGCTCTGGGGGCACAGGTGCTCCGACTGTCCCGCCTACATAGGAATTTAAACTCTACAGGCTGTGCTGAGAAACTAATGGGCCGGAAGAGATTGTTCGTTCCTTCCTGCCTACTTCCACCACGAAGGGAACCGTCTTTATTGCTTTAATTAGCGCACCAAGCTGTAGGAGGAAATGGGAGTCTTCAACTCCTCTCCTGACAGCTTCAAACTGGGGAGACAACTTGGGAGAATTTTGTGCAGTGAAAGCAGGCTCTGGATAATTAACACCACCGTGTGGTTAAAGGTTTTACAAAGGGGAAGGGAGAGGGAACGAGAGGCCATCGAAGACTCTTTCACTAACTTCCAACAGTTTACAATGGGCTCGCAAGAAAAAAAAAAGTAAGTTGTGGGTGTTTGCAAGAGTTTTGTTCAGTGAGCGTCACCTCCGGGATGCTGTCAGGGCTGGGGGAGGGAGAAGGGCGGTATTGATGTTCATCTTAACCTGCAGCAACTGTCATTGAATTGCTGAGCTGGCTTTCTCTCTGTGTTGAAAGGAAAATAATTCCCTACAATTATTCCTCCAGGGAGAATTAAATTTGCCAACCCATTAAGGCAAGAAAAGACCAAATTCCCTAAGATATTTTGGGAGTTCAGCGAGGTCTCAATAAGTCATAAGTTTTTAAAGATAATAGCCTGGAATTCTTCCACGAGTGATTTCCCGAATCGTTAATGACTGGCAAGGTTTGGTGCGTGGGGTGGGGGGGTGGAGGAGCCCTCAGAACAGAAGGCAGGCATTATGCTATGTAGCCCCACCAGGCTTCCATATTAAATCTCGTGTAGTCTCTTGCTTGAGTCTCTGCCTTGCTGAGAATGAAGAAAAAGTTTTTATTGATCTCTAGCAGCTTTAATATAATTACAGCACACTTAGCTGTAATGATTTTTAAAAATACATTCTGAATAAGAGTGTGTTTCATTCATGTATTCATTCATCAAGCCACCTTGCATTAAATATTTGAGCCACAGTGATAAGCCACAATGGCCATAAAGCCAGTCCTTAGGGCTTTACAATTAGAGACGAGATCCATGAGTGCAGCTTTGAAAACACATAGTACCTTTCCCCAATTCTTCTCTGTCCTTAGGCCTAATGCAGGAAGGACAGAGCTATGTTTCAGCAAAGGTATATGGATACAAACTATTGAATTTTATATAAAATTTTTTAATTCTTATGAAATTTTCTCACGTCTTAAAACTGTGAAAACTATACTTTGCTGATAGAGAGAGCTACTTCTAGAGAACTATGTGGCTATCTAGATTTTCCCTGTGGCTTAGAGGTCTTTGATCTAGAGCAGTGGTTCTCAGCCTTCCTGCTACTGCAACCCTTTAGCACAGTTCTTCATGTTGTGGTAACCCTTCAGTAATAAAATTATTGTCACTGCTACTTTATAATCGTAATCTTTTTACTGTAAGGCAAATATGTGTTGTGCAGGATGTCTGGTGTGCAATCCCTGTCAAAGGGTCGTTTGACATCTGAAGGGGTCATGACCCACAGGTTGAGAACCGCTGATCTGGAAGGTAGAGAAAGTTACAGATCCAGTCACTGGGGCTGGTTCGCTGCTATTGAAAGGGGAGGGACAGGGCAGGAATGGAGCTCATTTGGTGGAGTGTTGGCAAAGCATTCAGGAAGCCAAGGATTTGCTTCCTCCCATAGCATCAGCTGAGGACTGTGGCTCACACCTGTAATCCAAGTGCTCAAAGCAGTGGCTGTAAAGAGGATCAGAAGTTCAAGGTCATCTCCAGCTAGAGAGTAAGATCATGTTCAACATGGAACACTGGCCTCAGAGGGGAAAAAAAAAGAAAGTGGAGGGATAAAATACAAAGGGGCAGAAATGACTGATGCCTACGGATGCATGACTGTTAATGTTGGAGTTGGAAGAAGCTTCCAAGAGGTCTTGAATGACCTTCAAAGGGTGTTTTATTCCCTTCAGGTCAGTTTCAACCAGCTGGCCCAGCTACCTACAATGACAGGCTCTACACTGCCCAAGTTCTCAAGAAAGCTTGTTTTATTGTTGAACAGAGAAATATGCATCGTATATACACTGTCATTAAAAGAATATATAATACACAAATATTTAAGGACGCTTAATCCTTGTAAGTTTCTCCTCCTGTAAGACCTTAGGAAATAAGCCTAAGCAATTTTTTTTTCAGATTGAAAGACAGCAATCCCACTTGCAAATTATGTTTTATTTAGTTTACTGATATAATTTGCCCACTTTTGTCACATAATTCAGTTCCTCTAAATGAAAGGTAATAAAGACATACTACCAGACTTCCTCTCTTTCTGATTGGTTTATATCTTCAATATTAGCTCATCCGTTTACAGCATGAAGAAAATTAAAAAGAAGCAAAGGGAAAAGGCAATTAGATTGTTTCCTTTTGGAGTGGTTGTTCAAATACATTTGCATAATAATAACAATGTGTGCCAGTGTGCCCTATTAAAATTAATCAGCTTCTGTGATAAGGTTTTGGGAACAAAGGATATAGCTAATCCCCAATGTGCACTATCTTCTTTGCGAAGTGAATACTGCCTAGGCTAGCTCGTCTACTAATCTTTCCTGTTTCTTTTTTTAATACAGATATAAGGCAAGTTGTCAGAGTCAACTCAGTTGTACTAAGATGGCCCAAAGTACTAGGGCAAAGATCCATCCTATATGCCTCTGCCTCTTACCCCCCTCTTTTTCCCCTCCTCCATCCTTTCTTTCTTCCCTCTCTCCTTTCCTCCTTCCTTCCCTCCCTTTCTCCACCCCCACCCTGTGAGAGATAGAAATATTGTGCTAGTATTATGTCATAACTGACACTGTGCTATGTACTGAATAAAGCAGATTGTAGCATCAGACAGACAGTAGCAAACAGTAGCTTAATCACACAATATTTGGATAACTCTGGGCGAGACACTTCATACAGCGTCTCTGAGTTGCGATTTATTCACTTGTAAAATGAAAGTAATAATGCACACTTTGTCGTGTCAAATGAAAAAATGTTAGCAAGCAGCTCAAGATAATTCTTAGCACTCAAATCTTATTCTCTTCTCCTCCCTTCCAGCCTTCACCAAATTGCTTCTAACGCAAATAATGGGCAAAGTGGGAGTGGGAAGGGAAAGAGCGAGGAGGCGCTGGGAACAGCAGGAGGAAATCTCAAGCTGGATATACGGATGCATTATCTAAGTCACTCACTCGATGGGCCTATTAAATTAAATCTTTTCCCTAGAGCAATTAAAACATCACTGTAATATGATTAAATATTTAGCCTAAAAAGAAAATCCTTTTCTTGTCTGGAGGTGATTGCAAAGAAGTGAGTTGGTATGGGTCTCAGTTTGGGTCTTGGTTTAAAATGAAAAGGTTGAGGGGCAAGCTAAATGGCTCAGGCATTAAGAGCTGAGCTCAACGCTCTTCCAGAGGATCCAGATTTGATTCCCACGACTCACATGGTGGTTCATAACCACCTGTATGTCCAGTTTCAGAGAACTTAATACCCTCTTCTGATCTCCATGGTCACCATTCATGCACATGGTGCACACACATACATATGAGCAAAATACTCATAAACATAGAAGAAAAGTAAATATAAAAAAACAGGAAATGCTAGGTTGAGTATGTGAGATGTTTCCAAGTCTAATATGAAAACAAGACTGCATTGTATTCCTGAAAGTCTGCATATTAAGAATATCAAATGTAGTGCATAAAGTGTCTGGGATGGGAGCTGAAGTTCTAATGTGGGTTTGTGCTGCTCCATCAGGTTACACTCTTTAGCTGTGTCAACTTCTTTTATTTATCCCTGCAACATAGAGATAGGCACCACTGTTAAATATGGGCCACACACAGTACATGGTATAGGATTTACTGTAGAAACATGAGGAGAGGAGGAGGAGGGCGTCCCAGGGGGATAGAGAGAAACACACACACACATAAACAGCCCACACATATAGAGGGGGAGAGAGAGAGACAGAGACAGAGACAGATAGACAGAGACAGAGAGAGACACAGACAGAGACAGAGAGAGACAGAGAGTCAGAGTAAGAGACAAAGTAAGAGAGACAAAGTAAGAGAGACAGAGTAAGAGTAAGAGTGATGAGTGGCAGGTTTGTCCTTTTTATCCTGTGCCCCTGGTGGCAGCAACAGGTGATGACATCAAAGGCCACTAAGCAACCTGGGGACAGGTATGCTAACATTCCTTCTTTTTTTCTATAATTAGAAAAAATGAGGACGTTGGATTGCTTTTCTTTTCTTTTTTTCTTTTTTATTTATTTTTGGATTGCTTTTCATATAAAGTAAGTTAAAGTATTCAAATGTAGGTACATAGGTAGCAGCTCTTGGCTACCATATAAGGGGGAAGAGAGAGAGAGACAGACAGACAGACAGAGACAGACAGAGACAGACAGAGACAGAGACAGAGACAGAGACAGACAGAGAGAAGCAAAAGCAATAAAATCTCCAGATTATATGGTGAAGGGGAAGGAAAAGCTCTGCCCTGGAAAGTTCAGGGTAGAAGGCACCGTATTCTAGCCAGGTCCTGCAGCAGATCGGGACTGAGGAATGCTGGGAGAACCTGGAGCCGCTGGTGCCTGGAGCACATCATTTCAGCATTTTGTTGATAATAAATGGATAAGGGGTGAAGAAATCAATCATCTTTGTCTGCTTCCTGCCGACACTGGGGTGGCAACAGGGGGTCAAAAGGCCAAAATGCTGGCCAAGCCCAGGAAGAGTAGCCTGTTGTATTTGTTGTCCAGGACCTGAGAGTATCTGCGGCTAGGAGGGGCAATGCAGGTCCTTCAAATATTTTCTTAGAAATGTTCTTTTAAAATGTAAACTTCTGTGTAGGTGAAATTTCTGTGAGGAGTCACTGTCCTTTAGCTAAAAGAATGATAAAAGGTTGTATCTGAAACCTGTCTTTTAAGTCGGCTAACAAGGCCGACTGTAGGTACACCTGACAGTAGCAGCTCTATTTTAAGTCTGCTAACAAGGCTGACTGTAGCTACACCTGACAGTAGCAGCCCTAGGAGTGAAGCTTGAGGCCTGGTTTACTGTGTGTGAAGAGGACTGAGAAGGGGTCTGAAGCCTATTTACCTTTAACCTGTGAGTAAGGCAAACCTGTCTTCCTTTTTACATAAGATGTCCAATACCTGGTAGTTTTAACTAGCTAATGAATTGACCAATGAACTAACATGGCGGATTACTTTGGGCTAAGGTTCTAAATGTCTGTTTTCTAGATATCAAGCTAATATCAGTTTACCTGTCAGTGTGATCAGAGACCTGAGAATGATAAATAAACGTTAACATAAATGAATCTATATATTAATAAAAATTGACAGAGATGGCTAGTTAGTCATATCCCAGTATCTAAATAGTTGTCGCAGCTGTCATCTGTGGCAGCATGGCACTATGGGCAGAGACAGTCTGGCCATCAGGCAGAGGACAGGGGGCTGTTTCTGTGGAAGGAGAATATGGGGATTGCATTGAATCTGTAGATTGCTTTTGGTAAGATGGCTATTTTTTACTATGTTAATTCTCCCAATCCATGGTGGATCAAAGACCTCAACATGAAACCAGAGACACTAAGTAGGTTAGAAGAAAAAGTGGGGAAGGGCCTGGAACACATTGGCACAGGAGACAACTTCCTGAACAGAACACCAACTGCCCAGGCCTTAATGTCAACAATTAATAAATGGGACCTCATGAGGCTGAGAAGCTTCTGTAAGGCAGGAGACACTGTCAACAGAACAAAGTGACAGCCTACAGACTGGGAAAACATCTTCACCAACCCTACATCTGACAAAGGTCTAATATCCAAAATATACAAAGAACTCAAGAAATTAAACACCACCAAACCAAATAATCCAATTGAGAAATGGGGCTCAGAGTTAAACAGAGAATTCTCAACAGAGGAATATGGAATGGCTAAGAAACACTGAAAGAAATGCTCAATGTCCTTAGTCATCAGAGAAAATGCAAATCAAAACAACTCTGAGATTCCATCTTACACCCATCAGAATGGCTAAGATCAAAAATTCAAGCGACACCATATGCTGGCGAGGATGTGAAGAAAGAGGAACACTCCTTCATTGCTGGTGGGAATGCAAACTAGTACAACTACTTTGGAAATCTATCTGGCGCTATCTCAGAAAAATGGGAATAGGGCTTCCTCAAGACCCAGCTATTCCACTCCTTGGAGTATACCCAGAAGATGCTCCACCACACAACAAGAACATTTGCTCAACCATGTTCATAGCGGCCTTATTCATAATAGCCAGAACATGGAAACAGCCTAAGTGTCCTTCAGTAGAAGAATGGATAAAGAAATTGTGGTACATTTACACTATGGAATACTACTCAGCTATTAAAAGCAAGGATTTCCTGAAATTTGTAGACAAATGGATTGAACTAGAAATGACCATAATGAGTGAGTTAACAATTAATAAATGAGACCTCATGAGCCTGAGGAGCTTCTGTAAGGCAGCAGACACTGTCAACAGAACAAAGTGACAGGCTACAGACTGGGAAAAGATCTTCCTACTGGGACTCTAGATGACAGAAGTATGGGAGAATGGAGAAATAGAAGCATCCAGAGGGTCCTAGAATCCCACAAGAAGAACACTATGATGAGTGGATCTGGGACCAGGGGTTCTGCTCAAACTATGGCACCAACCAAGGGCAATACGTGCAGTGAGCATCAAACCCCTACCCAGATCTAGCCAGTGGACAGGACTTTCTCCACAGTTAAGTGGAGAGTGGGGATTGACTTGCACATGAACTCTGCTGCCCCATATTTGGCCATGTCCCCTTGATGGGGAGACCCAGTGGCACTCAGAGGAAGGATAGCAGACTACCAAGAAGAGACTTGATACCCTAGGATCATACTCAGGGGGAAGAGGACCCCCTCAGTCACAGTCATAAGGGAGGGGAATAGAGTGAAAGCAGGAGGGAGGGAGGAATGGGAGGATGCATGTGATGGGATGGCAATTGAGATGTAATATGAATGAGTTAATAAAAAATTATAATGCAAAAAAAAAAATTGACCCAACCTCACTTTCAGAAACATGAGACAATAACTCTCCTGGTGTCCAGTTTGTCCACAGTTTAGGCTGGGCCCTAGCAAGAGGGCGAGACATTGGAGGCAGTCTTGCCCAGTGGTCAGCATACCATGATCCAGAGTTGAAGTCACCTGCTGTTGTGACCAAAATCTCCTCACAGACGTTGGGGAACTACTGGCAACACCTGGGAATCTCTGTTTATTACAAGTTTATGTATGTTAAGTGCCATATTCAGCAGATCTCTGACAAGCTTGAGGGTTAGTATATTTGAGTTAAGTAATTTTTTTCTGTATCTAGTTATTTGCTATAAACTACACCTTGCAAGTTTAAAGTAGAATGCTATGATCTTATCTTATGTATGATCTTGAAAATATGTCACATTGGTTCTTAGAATGAAAAAAAAATATATTCTTGAACATGTGAAAGGATTCGATCACTTATAAGGATTTAATCATTAAAGACTAGGACTTTAGGTTTTATCCCTGTTGAGGTCTTAAAAATCATACACAAAGTCTATAGAAAACATAACAGGTTCTTGTTATGTTTTGCTTTATAGAAATTCCATAGTTTATAAACGTCTAAAGCTATATTCTACATTAGCAAAACCAAGGCTAAGCATATTTAAAGCAATGATTTTAAGCTTTTGAGAATGAAGGTAGGGCATAAAAGTCTGTTTCTAACATTATAAACAAATGAGTGTTCCCAGAATTGATATATTTCAATGTATTAATACAGCAGAACATTATAGAACATTTTTTAAAACCATATTAAAATTCACTATATCAAACCCACTGTAGTTGAATCCAGAGCATCTGGTGACAGGGGGAACAGCATTTATTTATTTGGCTAGGAATTAGCAAATACATAGGAAAAAGGAATATACCCTTCATAACCTTGAAATAAAACATTTTGAATCAAGGTTGAATTATATATGTAGCATATTGTAGAAATATAGCCTTGAAAATGCAGAATCAGAAAGTAGGAAAGCTTAATCCTATAATTAATTGCACCATTGCAGACAGAGCAGCCAAAAGCATAAAAGACAGAAGCTGTATTTTGGAGTTTAGCAAGGATTTGAATGGGGCTGGCAGCCCTTAGTAAAGATGACAGACATAGCCATAATTTTCCCAAAACATAGATGGCAACTAGCCATTTGATTGCCCTCGGCCAAGATGGTGACAACGCAATAAATAGCCCCACCCTCTATCTCTAAACCAACAGGATGATCAGATCAGGCGTGCATTGTGAGCAGGCAGTGCCGGGAGGTTTTGAAAGTGCCACCAGGTTGCCATGGTGCCCAGCTGTTACTCTGCCACTGCCACTGCCACTGTTGCCACCACTGCTGGCAGCTGCTGCCGCCAGAGCCACAACTAGAGGTGCTGCCGCAGCCACTGTCATCAGCACCTGCCAAGACCATGCATGGGTGTGGGATAGGGGGCACCCGGAGCCACAGATGCAGAGGGCAGCTTCGGGAAGCGGAGGAAAGCTGGAGCCAGAGCCACATAGAAGAATCTCTACGTTGAATTTAGAATTAAATTTACCCCCAGAAGTGGTAAAAATCACAGTCTGGTGGTGGGACTCATTCTCTGCTGATCCCAGAGGTGGCAGCAGCAAGGAGAATATATTCTGAAGCAGCCATCGCTGCCACCAAGCTCAGCACAGCAGGGCAGTGGAGGCTGCAGCTGTTTAAAAGCAAGTTTTAGAGTGAGAAAAAGGCTGCCCTCTGCACCTGTGGCTCCAGGTACCCTCTACCCAACACACAGTTTTGGCAGTGTGATGAGACAATTTAGAAGCTACGTGTTTCCAATAACCTCGGAGGTCTGAGTAGGGGATTCCGTTCCCATGAGTGGGTGAAGAGAGAAACGTGTCCCAAAGGGCTTCAGGGACTAGAAACGAGCTGGCACAAGCGAGTTAAATGTGTTGACACACTGTTTGCCAGTGGCCAGGGCGGACTCCCGAGCAGGACGATTTCACCTGGTTCCAGGATTTTTGGTATGTGAGAAAGGGGGGAAAGAAAACCGTGCCAACAGGAGAAGGAAGTCTCACCCAGGGAAGGTGTCTGATAGGTCCGCGGAAACAGCCGGCAGTTGCCCTTTACGCTGACCAGGAAGGGAAAACCTACCCATCAGTCCAGTGTTGGATGGAGCTGCCATTAGCGATTGGTGAAACAGAAGGCAACTTGTTGAGGGCGATGTGGCAGATAGGAGGAGTTCAGTAGAAGGGATACCAGAGTGCTAGGCAATACTGGAAAAAGCCCTTCCAAGTACAAGCCACCAATGTTAAATATGAAAAATAAGATTCCAGGCAACAGATATGATATGGAGGAGTTTATTATAGGAGTGTGGGAGAGTGCCCCAGAAAGATAGAGACACCAAGAGAGAGGAAGAGAGAGCAAGAGTTGCAAAAGAGGGAGACAAGAGGTGGGTTTGTGTGTATGTATGTGTGTGTGTGTGTGTGTGTGTGTGTGTGTGTGTGTGTGTGTGTATATATATATATATATATATATATATATATATATATATATATGCTGGGAAGCTAGCCCATCTAGAGATCGGCAGGTGATGACATCATAGGTTGCTAGGCAGACTGGGGGAAGTATGTTAACAAACCATTATTACCTTCAATTTGCTATTGGAGACTCTGAGGCGCGTGGGACCCACGATGAATTCATGGTATAGGCAGATATTCTGCATTCTTCAATACATCCCTCACTCCTTCTGCTGTCTTTCATTCTTCCTTTCATCTCAGTGGGAGAAAAGAAGCATTACAAACCTCAGGAACGGAGACCCCTGTGTAAAAGCCAAGAAGACCCAAGGGAAGACCTGAATGAGTGAGGGCAGGAGCTCTATGATCTAGGAGCAGATGCACGGGGAGGAAGCTGACAGCACTCAGCTCTGATTCATTTTGGAATGAAGGGGATTCAGTTTGTTCAGCATTAGGCAGACATTTGCTAAGCATGTACTGACTATCAGACAGCCTGATTAGTGCTGGAGCCATCATGGTGAAGAAATGGCCAGTCCTCAGGAATTTGAAGCAGAAGGATCAGAGTAAAATAGCACTGTGGGAGGAAAAATAGAGAGAGGGAGACTTTGCCTGAGAAAGAAAGAAAGAGAGAAAAAAAGAAAGAAATAGGAAGGGTAAAGATGGAAGGAGGGAAGGAAGGAGAGACAAGACCGTGCTCAATAAAAGCTCTGCTGCATCACATAAGGATGTCTTTACAGAAGACACAATGACAGACAGGGGCAAGGCCTTGTGAAGCTGTAGGCAGCAACCAGAAGGGTGTGTCTGCAGGACAATGAGTAGCTAGGTGGACGGCAGCACAAGCTTTCTGAAGGTACCCCACAAAAGTCCACACTGTTTCAGAGTGCACTCGCATGCAGTGGTCATATCTCCCCAGACCCCCCAGTCTTTCTGTATCTTACAATATTTGTGGAGTCCTTATTTTTCTAAATTACCCTGCCATTTGAGTTTGGGGCATGTTTTCTCATGGTTAGATTGAGGCTGTACCACCCTGGGAGGAGAGCTTCATCCTCGGTGCATCATTTGGGAGGCACCTGGTACCGCCCTGTGTGATGCTAACCCCTGTCTCTTGGTTATTCACCACTCATAACAAATAAATATTACTATAAGACCACGCAAGTATCATTTCTTTGATCATACGCAGTACCATCATCCCTTTATCTTGCGGATGCTGTGTGTGTATGGTGCGAATGTGTGCGCATGTTCACGTGTGTGTGGGTGCATATGTGCCAGTGGAGGCCTGAGAGTGCCATCAAGAGTTTTATCCAATTATTCTTCGTGTTGTACATTGAGGTAGACTCTCTCAATTGGAGCCAGGCTAGTGTAGGTAGCAAACCTTGTCTCCGCCACTGAAGTGCTGCTGAGACTACGGGCAGGTTCTTCATACCCACCAGACTTTTGATGGACTCCAGGGACCCGAACGCTGAGCTTTAGGGTTTCACAGCAAACATTTTATCCACTGTGCCATCTCCTTGACCATCAAACTTCCTACGATTGTGTACATTTTACCTACTAACTTTAGCATTCATTGATGTGTCTGAGGAAAACATTTTGGAACCAGAGACTAATGCATCAAGACTTGTCAGATTTTAAATGTACTATAAAGTTTCTGTGATTAAAGGGATGGGAAGAATAAACAAATAGGCAAATAAATTAGTAAATGAGGAGAGAGAGAGCCTATTTAAAGACCCGCAAACTGTGGGGCAAAGATGGGTTATCCAATAAATAATGTGGAGATAATTGCTTATTGGATGAGCATAAAGTAAGTTACATCTCTATTTTAAGTGTACATAAATACAAATTCCAAGTATGTAAATTCAAAATTAAATTTATACACTAGAAATTATAGGGGACTAGTTATATAATTTTGAAAGAGAACATTTGGCTAAACATGACTCAAAGCGTGAAGCCTTTCAGCATTGTTTGAAGTATTAAAACTAGAAACATATGCCAACCTATAGAAGCACAGTTAAATTAGCAACAGTACATCCACACGAAGGATAACAACACAGCTGTTAAAAAGAAGGCGGATGGTCTCTGTGTTCTGATGACTGTGTGAATTATGTCTTAATTGAAGTAAAAATAAAATCACAAATGGAAAGGATTCCCCAAAGACTCATGGGAAAGTTCAATTTCTTTAAGGATCCCAGAAAGTTTAAAGAATGAGAATGAGATGCGGTTGGATGCACAAATTCAGAAACATTTGCTAAATCACTCTGTCCCTGTTATTTTTATCCCACGGTACATAGAAAAAAAACCAGCAACAAGTATGCACAGTTTTCATTTAAAAAATCATAAGAGCTGGAGAGAGAGATCACTTGTTGTTCTTGTAGGAGAGTGGTGTTCAGTTCCCCTCACACATGGCATATCAGGTGGCTCACAAGTGCTTGTAACTCCAGTTCCAGGGAACCTGACACCCTCTGTGGTCTACATGAGTACTCAAACATATGTCACACACGGGGGAGGAGGAAGGAGTGAGGGACCACAGTTTCCCTACCTTCCCCTCCTCCCAGTCCCTCCTTTCAACCTTACCCCACCTTATGCGCTTCTTCATTTCCTTTTAGGAAAGAGTAGGCCTCCCAGGGATATCAACCAAACATGGCGTACCAAGTTTCAATAAGACTAGGCATCTCCCTTGGATTAAAGCTGGATGAGGTGACCCAGCGAAAAGAAAAGGGTCCCAAAATCAGGCAAAAGAGGCAGAGACAGTCTTTAAAAATATTTTAAAAGGCATATCAGAAGAATAAAATGTTTGCCATTTGGCTAATTTTCATTTTAAAATGTATTAGTATAAGTTAAAGTAAAATAAAGTATAACATGAGGATGCATAGTGTCATCTTAACTAAACAAAAGTGAGTAGGAGAATGAAACAGAAGTATCTCTGTGATCTAAAAATGTTCATTTACTTCAGAATAATGGTGTAACATAATTTTGTGTTTATTTATTTGAAGTGTGTGTGTGTTTATGTGTATGTAAGTACATGCATTTCATAGCACATGTATGGAGGTCAGAAGACAACTTGAGAGAGACAGATTGTTTCTT
Organism: Acomys russatus; assembly: GCF_903995435.1. Classification (NCBI taxonomy): domain Eukaryota; kingdom Metazoa; phylum Chordata; class Mammalia; order Rodentia; family Muridae; genus Acomys; species Acomys russatus. Next base: position 16,709,396 of record NC_067152.1, on the reverse strand, counting down.
CCATCATGTGATTTCCAATGATTGATCTTATGTCACCAAACTATCTCCCAAGTACCCTTTCCTGTTGAGTCATATTGTTGGGCCCTTAAAGTAAAATTTTCAGTGGCACACAAAGATATAGATATAGACGGCTCTATTGTAAAGTTTAAAACACTAAAAAAGTTGAGAGTGCAGATGGTAGAGTGTTTGGTATGCACAAAACCATTGATCCAACCCTAGTCACACAAAACAGAGAGACAAACAAAAACAGAAAGATATCTTATATGAACTGTAATATATGGTAGACTAAGTTAAAGGAAAAAAATCTAACAAAAAGTAATAGTTATTTCTCATGGTGGTGAGGTCATGGTCCATCTTGATATATTCCTTTATGCTTTTCTTCATTGTTTGAATTTCTCCTCCATATTAATTCTAATGTCGGAAAAGAATATTTGTCTTAAAAAGAAGACAGAAAAGCACAATTACTAGGAGCCTACATTTTTAGGATGAGCATTCTGGTCAATGTCGTCAGTAGCCTCATATCTTTGAGACAGCAAAACAAAAGTTGGCCTTTAAGTCCGGAACAACCCATAAATTTGACATATTCTGAAAAGCAGTAAAAATTATCTTAAAGGTTGAAAGGATAATTGATGCCTTGGGGTTTGTACATTGCTCTTTTATAAGGAAATGACATTTTTGAATCAGTAAGACTAAGACCACTGAGTGTGAGTAAAAACAAATCTAAGGAAGCCAATGTTAAGAATCTAAAGAAGAGGAAGCAACTGACAGGTCAATGAATGTGAGCATAAGTGTGTGTGTGTGTGTGTGTGTGTGTGTGTGTGTGTGTGTGTGTGTGAAAGAGAGAGAGAGAGAGACAGAGACAGAGGCAGAGCACACTTGGTTGCTTATTTTAAGTCTTGATAAAGAAACCAGGCCTGGTGGCACACACCTTTAATTCCAGGGCCCAGAAGGCAGAGGAAGGCGGATCTCTGTCAAGCTAACCTGGTCTATGTAGTGAGGGTCGGGACAGCCAGAGCTACATGATGAGACTCTTTCTCAAAAAGAATAAGATGAAAAGAAGGAGGAGCAGGAGGAGGAGGAGACCCATAAGTCTTGTTAGAGAGAAATTTACCATGAGACTGGAAAAGAATAGTGAGTTGCTTTCAGATGAATCCAGGATTCCTTAACACCAAGCTTTCTTGGTAATTATGAATGTTCTCTTTTAATCATTAAGAATGCCAATAGGAAGTAAATGGGGGAAATGGAACAGTTAGATGGTAGAGAATCTTGTCAAACTGTAGAGCTTCAGAAATGGAGACAATGATTTTGGAAGTCAGTAGGATTAGACGTGTCAACAGTCAGTTTGGGAGCTCAATGTCACGGAACTCTCCAAATGAGGTTTATTCTGAGTTACTAGCCAAATACAACTGATGAGTAGATATTGCAGAGTCAGTATATGAGCTCAATATACTATTTTCATGTCCACTAAAAATATTTTCAGTTATTTTGTTCTGTCTTCTGTGCCAATGACTCACGACCCTCTGGGGCTTGTTAGAGATCATCCATTTATTTGGTTCAGGAAACCCCAATTACTTTTTAAAAAATTTATTATTATTTATACAGTGCTCTATCTGCATGTCCACCTGCATGCCAGAAGATCATATTCTAGATGGTTGTGAGCCACCATGTGGTTGCTGGGAATTGAACTCAAGACCTTTGGGAGAGCAGGTGGCACTCTTAACCTCTCGGCCATCTCTCCAGCCCCCAAACCTCAATTACTTATTTTCTAGCCATCCCCCATTCTCCTCATTCTGCATTTTTCATCTAGATAATAGTGTAACCATATTTTATCTATTTGCCTCACATGGTAATCAAGGAACTCTTTAAGCATTATTCCACTTTCTCATATTGTTATGACTTAAGTATTCATATGACACAAAAAACCACTACTCTGGTGGAGCATTTAGAAACTTTTGAAGGAATATTAAGTTGTGTGTTGAGCAGACAAGGATATTAAGATATGGATATTAAGAACCCTGCATGATGATATGATATTGTACATAAGTGACCCTCAAAATTCCACCAGAGAACTCCTACAGCTGATAAACACCTTCAACAAAATGGCTGGATACAAAATTAACCCAAAAAAGTCTGTAGCCTTCCTATACACAAATGACAAGCTTGCAGAGGAAGAAATTAGGAAAGCCACACCCTTCACATTAGCCACAAGCAATTTAAAATATTTAGGAGTTACTCTAACTAAGCAAGTGAAGGACTTGTTTGAAAAAAATTTCAAAACTCTGAAGAAAGAGATTGAAGATGACATGAGAAGATGGAATGAACTTCCTTGTTCATGGATCAGGAGAATTAACATAGTAAAAATGGCTATCCTACCAAAAGCAATCTACAGATTCAATGCAATCCCTATCAAATACCTACACAATTTTTTAAAGACATTGAAAGTTCAATTCTGAATTTCATATGGAAAACAAAAAACCCAGAATAGCTAAAACAATCTTGTACAATAAAAGGTGCTCCAGAGGAATCTCCATACCTGATCTCAAACTGTACTATAAAGCAATAGTAATTAAAACAGTATGGTACTGGCACAGAAACAGGCTGGTTGATCAGTGGAATTGAATTAAAGACTCAGATATGAATCCACACACATATGGTCACTTGATTTTTGACAAAGAAACCAAATCCATTCAATGGAAAAAGGATAGCATCTTCAACAAGTGGTGCTGGTCTAACTGAAGGTCTATGTGAAAAAAAATGCAACTGGACCCATATTTGTCACCTTGCACAAAACTCAAATCCAAGTGGATTAAAGACCTCAACATAAAACCAGAGACACTAAGTCACTTAGAGGAAAAAGTGGGGAAGAGCCTGGAACATATTGGCACAGGAGACAACTTCCTGAACAGGACACCAACAGCCCAGGCCTTAATGTCAACAATTAATAAATGGGACCTCATGAGGCTGAGAAGCTTCTGTAAGGCAAGAAACACTGTCAAGAGAACAAAGCAACAGCCTACAGACTTGGAAAAGATCTTCACCAACCCTACATCTGACAATGGTCTAATATCCAAAATATATAAAGAACTCAAGAAATTAAACACCACCAAACCAAATAACCCAATTGAGAAATAGGGCTTGGAACTAAACAGAATTCTCAACAGAGAAATATCAAATGGCTGAGAAACACTTAAAGAAATGCTCAACCTCTTTAGTCATCAGGGAAATGCAAATCAAAACAACTCCAAGATTCCATCTTACACCCATCAGAATGGCTAAGATCAAAAATTCAAGCGACACCACATGCTGGCGAGGATGTGGGGAGAGAGGAACACTCCTTCATTGCTGGTGGGAATGCAAACTAGTACAGCCACTTTGGAAATCTATCTGGTGCTATCTCAGAAAACTGGGAATAGGGCTTCCTTAAGACCCAGCTATTCCACTTCTTGGAATATACCCAGAAGATGCTCCAGCACACAACAAGAAAATTTGCTCAACTATGTTCATAGGTGCCCTATTCATAATAGCCAGAACATGGAAACAGCCTAAGTGTCCATCAGTAGAAGAATGGATAAAGAAACTGTGGTACATATACACTATGGAATATTACTCAGCTATTAAAAACAAGGAATTCCCAAAATTTGTGGACAAATGGACTGAGCTAGAAATGATCATAATGAGTGAATTAACCCAGAAGCAGAAAGACTCAAATGGTATATACTCACTTATATCTGCATACTAGCCCAAGGGACATGTCCCACGAATGTCTTCACTAACCAGGAAACTGGGACAGAGGGGAGGACATACTATTGGGACTCTAGATGAGAGAAGCATTGGACAATAGCAAGGTAGAAGGATGCAGAGGGTCCTAGAAACCTACAAGTAGAACATTATGATAGGCAGATTTGGGCCCAGGGGTCCCGCTCAAACTAAGGCACCAGCCAAGGACAATACAGGCCATAAACTTTAAACCCCTACCCAGATCTAGCCAATGGTCAGAACATTCTCCACAGTTGAGTGGAGAGTGGGATATGACTTTCTCACGTACTCTGGTGCCTCACATTTGACCATGTCCCCTGGAGGGGGAGACCTGGTGGCACTCAGAGGAAGGACAGCAGGTTACCTGGAAGAGACTTGATACCCTATGAGCATATACAGGGGGAGGTAATCCCCCTCAGGAACAGTCATAGGAGAGGGGAATAAGGGGAAAATGGGAGGGAGGGAAGAATGGGAGGATACAAGGGATGGGATAACCATTGAGATGTAACAAGAATAAATTAATAAAAAATTTTTTTAAAAAGAGAAAAAAAAAAAAAAAAAAAAAAAAAAAAAAAAAAGAACCCTGCATGGAGTTGAGGCAATGCAGGGAGTTAGAGCCATAGAACTGTGAAAAATCACTCCCCATAAAAACCCCAGAAGAGATTGATATTTGTACTATAAAGAGTACATATGAGGAGGAGGGGTCAATTTCACACCTTCTGGATTTGAAAGAGGCAGCTTTGAGAGGCACACCATCTTCTTATATGTGTATTTCTCAAAGAATATGCTTTGAAGAGAGTTAGACCCAACCTTTACATAGGTCTCCAAAGCTGTGCTACCACCTTAGAAAAGGAAGGATGGCAGGAATGTATGCAGAAACTCGTGTTTGCCTTTGGCCGGGGCAAGGAACAAACGTGTACACAGCCTAGGATGAAATGTCCCTGCTCAACTTGGTTTCTGTGTTTTAAAACCACTTGGGCTGGGGATATAGCTCTGTGTTACAGTTGCTTCTTCTTTGAGAATCCTGTGGAAGAAGTCGGGGAAGGAGGATTAAAGGAGCCAGAGAGATCAAGAACACCACCAGAAAATCTACAGAATCAACTATCCTGGGCGAACCAGAGAACTTGCATGGGATCGACCTAGGTCCTCTGGGCACGTGTAACAGCTGTGCAACTCTCTACATGTGTAACAGCTGTGCAGCTCGGTCTTCAAGTGGGACTCCCAGCAGCAGGGGCAGGGGCTGCCTCTGACTCTGTTGCCTGCCTTGGATCCCTGGCTCCTAACTCGGCTACTTGTTTAACGCCCTACTGCAACTTGCTATGCCAAGGCTGGTTGATATCCAAGGGAGGTCTCCCCTTTTCAGAGAGAAAGGGAGAAGGGCAGTGGAGAGGAGGGGAGGTAAGCGAGAAAGATTAGGAGGAGAGGAGGGAGAGAAAGCGGCAGTTGATATAGAAAGTAAATAAATTCATTTAAAAACAAGTTCTTTGAAAGAGCATGGGCACACATTTATTTGTTACTTAGAAAGAATTTCTAGACCATAAAGACCGTTACACACTGGACTTGAAATGGGACAGCCCTGCCTTTGTCAGGAGGTTAGCCATTCCCTCTGGATGTGGTTTCCTTCTTGGCGAGGCTTATATAAGGAGAGAAACTGACACCCTTGGGAAACTCTTGAGCAAGGAGGACAGAGAGCTAATTGCTTGTTCATGCCTCTGTGACTTCGTTCGAGCCCTGAAGTTGCTCATGTGAGTCTCACTTGTGAATGGTTACCAGGCATTATCATTAAGTTCAGCCCAAAGTACTCCTTAGTGGCATTGGTCAGTATGGAGTCAATATCAGTTGCTAACCTCAGTGTTTTCTACCAATATTCTATGAGGTCTGAGGGCTCTCAGAGAGGTACATGGGCTTGGAGAGAGCAAGAGGGGATCCACACTGAGGGAATAGGATTCTGGGATAGAGCTACCAGCTCTCAGTCCTTCCATCTGGAGAGTTCTATGTATTTGCCCTAAGTAGACCACAATAGTTCAGTTTATGTCTTTATAAAATATACTTATTATTTTACTGCATTTACTTATTTATGTGTATATGGGCGGTCATGCATATGCCATTGTGTATATGTGGTGGTCAGGTAAACTTGAAAGAGTGAGTTCTTTCCTCCCACTCTGTGGGTCGCTAGATCAAACTCAGGCCATAGAGCCTGACTTTATGGACTTTTTATTGGACTGAAAATTATAGGAATCCAGTAACATTTGTACTTGAAATTCTTCTTTCTTTCCATCATCTAGCACTATGTGATTCTAGATATGATATGAGGTAATTAACATTTTAGTATAAAATAGGTTTAAATCTTATGGTTTTGCCCAATTCTACGCTAATGTGCTCTGAATATGTGTAAGGAAAGATGTCATCTATAATATGTTAGGTGTATTAAAACATTTTAACTTAAAGGTAACTTTTAACTTACAGTGGGTTTGCCAAGATATAACTCCATCAAAAATTTATTTAATTATTGTTACAAAGATATATGGGTGTGCATTTGTGCACACACAAATATACAAGCACAACCTGTTGAGTCTGTTTTTGTTGTCTGTGCATATATGGTTTCAGGACTGACTGTAGTTCTTTGTCTAGTAATATTTCCCCCCTTGCACCTTAGCGTGCCCATTGATTTTGTAGCCTTTTCTCAGATCAGCTGTTTCACTGCAGTATTCTGGCTACTACAATCTTTCTGCCCCCTCTTCTGCAATGTTCATTCGGCCATGAGTGCAGGAGCTGCGGTGTGGTTGTATCCATGGAGGTAGGCTACTCACAACCCGCTGATCTTTGCACTGCGTCCAGTTGTGGTTTTCTGCGATAGTCTCCATTTTCTGTAAAGAGGGGTTTCTTTGATGAAAGGTGAGAGCTACATATCTGTGGGTGTGAGCATAAGATTTAGAATGTAGTGAGGTCTGAAAAGTGACAGTAGTAGACTCTCATTTAATATTCGTGACCATTCAATCCCCGGGAAGCTTTCTAATTTTTTTAGTGCCAGGAATTATTCCCCTCTTATTGAGTGGACCTTAAGTCCAATTAGACAGCTGTTTGATATCATCAATGTGTGAGGGGCAGTTACTGAACCTTTATGAATAGCTTGCCAAGTATGAAAAAGCCAGCCTATAGGTCTTGTAGCTAGGTACTGCTATTAAGTGTTTCTTTCTCTTGCTATCTTACATGGTATTTTCTAGTTCTATGGAAGTTAGACCAAAAGAAAGAGGCTTTCAGGTTAGATCCAGCTTGAATCTTTGAGTCCAGCATCCTTACCATCTTCAGCAACAAGGGATAACTCTCAGACCATGAGAGGCAACTGGGCACAAGAGCAAGAAGAACTAAGCCCGTGTCCACCTTCTGCCTTCCAGGCTTATATATTCTGACTATAAGTAAGAGCACTGTCTCCTGAATACAGAACCATAGCCTACACATCTCCTCTAGGGTACTGTGCAACTCTTGTACAGTATCAGTTCCCAGCCTGTACTTGTTTTGGTGTAAGATGTCCTCCATAGGCTCATATGTGTGACACTTGGGTTTCCAGTCCCTAGTACTATTTTGAGACTTTATAAAAGCTTTGGGAAACTGGGTCCAGCTGAAGAAAGTGACTCACAAAGAGGGCATGGAGGGTTACAGGAGAGCACAGAGTATTACAGGAGGGCATGCAACATTAGAGGAGGGTATGGATGGTTACAGTTTGGCCCTGCTTCCAGCTAGATGTTTCTGCTTCTTGCTTTACTGAGACATGAAACAGCCACAGAGCCATGTGCAAACATTACTGCCATGAGTTCAATGGCTTCGGCTGCCATGTTTTCCGCGTGGTGAACTACAGCTTCCAAACTGTGAGCTGAAACAGACTTCTTCGTAGGTTTGCTTCTGTAGGGCTTTATGCCACTGTGACAAGCAAAGGAGATTATATAGTGCTATATTAATTGTCCCATGTCCTATCCCTTGTGCACATAGAAAGGCATTACATACATACAAATATATTATATCATATCATATTATATTATATTATGTGTACATGCTCTTCTTAGTGGTATGTGGAAATTATGGCTAGGACAGGTGTTTTGAACTTTGGGAGCTACCGTCAAATAAACAGTCTTCCAAAGTGTTTGTATTTCAGCTAGCAATACAGAACACAGTACTGTCAACATCTTTGTCAACACTTGAAGTTGCCAGTCTTTTAATTTTAGCCATTTTCATAGGACTATGATACCATATAACATTATAGTTGAATGTGCAGTCTTCTGGCTGATGCATGGAACATCTTTTATTGACTTTTCTGGCTACTCATGTTTCCTTATTTGAAAAACATTTGTTTGGTTTGTTTGCCTTTTTGTAAGGGTTATTTGCATGTCATTGATATAGAGTTAACATGTTTGTGCTTGTGAGTGTCTTCTCAGTCTATGAATTGACCTGCTGCTTTCTTAAAGTTTAAACAGGCAGAAGGTCTTAATTTTAATTAATTTTAATTTCTCAGTGTTTTCTTTTATATTTTAAGTATTTTGGTTTCTGTTTAAAGTATTTTGCCTTTTAAAAATAATGGAGACATTTGAAATGTCTTATTTATTAACTCAACTAGCTTACTTTCAAATTTAGATCTGTTAACTACTTAATTTTTGAATCACTACAAAGTAGGGGGTCATTTTACTGTTTTTCCCCCCTACAAATATCAATTGGCCCAGACAAGGTGTCTTCTGTTGCCACCACTATTTAAAGTTGTACGGGAAGTCCTAGCCAGCAGACAAAATAAATAAATAAAAGTTATAAATATCAGAAAGTAAGGAAGCAAAACCATTTTGTTCGCATATGACATGCTTTTGAATGTAGGAAATCCAAAAGACTGAAAAACAAAATATTCAGATTAATATGTGACTTAGCAAAAAAAAACACATCACATTTTTATGTGCTATCAGTCAGCAATTCACACAAGTGTTCTAACACTGCCATTTACAGCAGCAGCAGCAGATCACCAAACACTGAGAAATAAAGCAAAGATGTGCTTCACCTCTATCTTGGCAAGAACAAGATTGCCAAAAGAAATTTAAGATACTCAAAGATCTTACCCAAGTGTAGGGCTTTTTTTTTAAATCTGTACTTTAAATTTTTTCAGTTTTCTCCAACAAGTTTTATGGAGTCAAGGCAATTCCAACAGAAACCTGAAAAGTATTTTGGGAAGAGAGGAGGATATTTAGGGGAAACACAAGGAAAAAGAATCCAAAACAAAAGCAAACTTAGAGCACCTATACGCCTGTATACTAAGAGTTTACCTGTATATCAGCAACTAGGAGTGGATGGCACTTGCTCAAGAATAAGCAAGCTGAACAGTGGGGCACAGCTGTGTGTCTTAGAACAAATGCGACCCCCCCCCCACTCTGTGGTAGAGTCCTACAGCAGCTAAGTGGAGAGAAAGAGAAATTTTTTCAACAAACATTCGATAGCATTATAAAAATCAAAGTAAGCAAATGCTATGTGAAATTTAATGGGCAATTGATAGAGACAGAAGGATGATTTACCAGGTTTGAATCCAGGGATGGGGGGAATGGAGAGACACTGGTCACGTGACACTCTCATGAGATGGGAGGGCCCTGAGGTCTATGCTGCGCATGGGGACCGTAGTTAATAATACTGTGTTATGTGGTAGAAATTTGCTAGGAGAGTAGGTCTTAAGTACTTTCAGCTCCAAAAGGGGAACTATGTGAGAGTATTTGTATGTTATTCACTCTGGTTACAGTGACATTTTATAACATAGAAGCATTTCCAAATATCATGCTGTGTACTGAACAGATACACTTTTGGTATTATTTCTCAACCAGCCTGAAACAAAAAGAAAATATTTGCACTGTGCATGCTAAGGTGAGGTTCAGACAGGAAGCACACTTCGATATTCATATTCTAAATCTAAATTCTTTTTAAATAGAATACTGTCACAGGCATTGTCGTGCCTTCTTGAGTTAGAATAGGGCTTTTCAATTTAAACTTCATCCACTTCCTGGCCCTTTTTTGTATAGCCTCAGAAATATCTAATACACACACACACACACACCACACTTCCTGGTAGTAAATCATTAGAAAATATATTTAATGCGTTTGTTTACATATGGTTTTACTATCTCTGAAAGTTTAAAGCAAATAGGCATACAAATGAAATGCACAGAAGTGTCTATTTTCATATCAACGAACCTTGGCTGAATATTCAGTATGGCAGGACACACATACAGATCATCATTAGTGGCTTTCCATGTTTCTCTAAGAGCAGAAACCATTATATACACAGCAAAAAAAAGGACCATTGCATTTCATCCCCTGAGATAGTCTCAGATCTGATCTGAGGTGTTCTGATCATCTCATTGGCTGTGCATGGCCTGAAAGCAGGTACGATATGCAAAAGATACATCTTTGTTCAGAACCAAGGCTGAAGCGAAGTTGCCCAACACAACAGCAGAAAACACTGCTAGAAATACTTTGGATTTATTATGTCTTTGACTTTGAACTAGTTTCTGGGGTTGTTATGCATTCAGAAATCTTTCACAGTTGACTTCTTTTTTTTTTTTTAACTTAACTGTCTCACGGCTAAAGAAGGTGTGATTTAGAGTCTTTCCTTGCCAAATCTTTTTGCAAGACATAATTCATCAAAATGAGATGTCTCTGCTCAGTTCTTCTTGGACGTCTGGCTAGGTTTAGATTTTTTTTTTTTAAAGATCATAAGAATTCTCAATTAACCCTCAATAATATTTGAAATTCATCCGATCCATCAAATGATTAGTCTCAAATATCAACAGAACAAGAACATAAATACAGAATTACAGGACGTAATCTTTACACATCATCCGAGCACTCATCACTCAATTTGCTCTGCTCCGCCCTTGCTTTCTTAGGCATTGGTTTCATGCTTCCTGCCTGTAAATTCCGCTCGTCCTAATAGCCATGCGCTCAGCTTTGGAGAGCTGAGCTACAAGTTGAACAAATCTGTTTCAGTTGTTGAATGCTCTGTTAAAGATTGTATTTGGCCACTTCTCAATAAAATGGATCAGAAACAAAGGACTTATTTACAAGGAAAATAGAGTCTCATTGAAAGAAATTAATTGACTCACAAATTACTTCTTCAAAGGCTCAACCACTTTAAAATCTCACTGCTGGTGGGTTGCAGAGACAGAAACTGTATTTTATGTTAATGGGTTTATTTGTCCTGTGGGGTGTGTGTATATGTGTATATATGTATATACATATATATATATATATGTAATTACTTGTAAATTCATCTGTAGCTTCTAATCTAGATCATATGAAGTCATAGCTTGTTTGGAAACTGCAGTGTGTGCAGTCTGACAATTTAGGCATGTTACTTTTCATATGTTTCTTAAATTTATAATTTTATTATGTTACCATGTCTACCAAAATTTATATTAGTATTATTACCACAAAGAAGAAAAATTTTCTAGTTATTATTTTAAATTAAAATATATTTACATCATTGCTTTTCCTTTTCCTGTCCTCCCTCCAACCTCTTCCTTTCCTGTCTCCTCACTTCCTTTCAAATTGATGGCTTATAACTTCTAAAACAGGGTCCAGAGACCGCTGAGATGGAACCTGCCTGAATGCTCTGTCTTTGTACCCTAGTTTTCACAGTACCAGAAGGTGTCATGCAAACCAAAGGAGGGAGACAGCCAACAGTCTTACCCATGAACCTATGAACCATATCAAAGATCAGCATAGATTGATAACTCTGTGGGTTCAGTACCATGGTGATAACCGACAGCTTTCTGATTGAACTTAAACCCTGTTGAACAGGAGGAAATACATGCTTGGTATTGGGAACCCCAGTCCTACTCGGTGACAGTGAAGTCATGGCTATTGTGGAAAATCTCTATCTACCAGGTTACTACACCAGCACAACCCCTAACAATTATCTATACGCATTTGCCCTTAAAGCCACAGGTAAGTGTAGCCTTCACCCCCTATTTGAGGAGACTTTTTTTTTTTTTTGCAATAGAGAGAGACCACCACAGAATACCACAGCCAATCAAAATGCAGAGTTGAGGAGCCCAGTCCCAAATAGCTCTGTCTATAAAATACTCCCGCACCAAAAGTTTAGGTAACATGTGGAAGAAGAGGCAGAAAGGTTGTGAGAGTCAGAGGATCAGGGAGCTTGCTGTGAAAGACTGTCTCCAATAATAACAGAAGCTACAACTGTAATGTGTCACCAACATGACAAACTGAGAGGAGAAAAGCCCATGAGACCTCAATCCTAGACAAAGAACTACAGACAGCTGAAAAAAGATGGGAGCCGGAGGGGGCGTCTTTTCAAGGGAAGAGCACATCAATCAGTTGTCCAGTGCCGAGTGGCCAGTCCTGAGAACAAATAGTCAGACCTGAATACAAATAACAATAATTGAACATGTTATATTTAAGAAGATATTCATATGTTCATCTTCATATATGCATGGAAAAAAAAGAGGACAGGAGTCCTAAGGAGATTCGGGAGAGGTATGTGGGAGGATTTGGGCAGAGGAAAGAGAAGAGGGGAATGTAATTAAATTATAATCTCAAAAAAAAAATATGTGGCACATGAAGGCGCTGTGCTTTGCACACAGGTGGAACTTGTGGAGCCAAGTGATGGGGGAGGGGGGAATCCCTGCCAGGGAAGCCCGGAGAGGCATCTCTGTCAAGCTGGAGCAGAATGTATGTGAACCGTATATTGTTTGGACTTTGACCCTGAGTTTTGTCATATTCTACTTTCTGTGATGGTGAAGAAGCTAAGTATTCTTAGGGGAGGGAGAAAGAGAATGACCTAATTTAGCAAAGAACAATTCATGTAATTGAAGTTTATTTGAACGCACGCACGCACGCACGCACGCACGCACGCACACACACTACATTTTAAAGTATTTTTAAATGATTGCTTATTTTTTATTATTATTGTTTTTTTATTTTATTATTGTATTATACACACACACACACACACACACACACACACACACACACACATAGTGTATAAATGTGTCAACATCCTGAGACCATTTAGTGCAGCTTGTGTGCATGTGATTTTAGAGCTGACCATCTGTATTGGATAACCAATCAGGGAGCTCATCTCTGGGAAAATCTAATTAATCTTCACTTAGCAGTAATTAGTTGCCTGTAGTTCTTTGTCTAGAAGCAGCACCCTGTGAGGTTTCCCCTCTCCACGTTAGTGTAGCTATTAGACTTGTCATTGTTCAAGTTTTGTTTCGGCAGCCATATTGTTGGGGGGATCATGGGTGTAGTTTCCCTGTCATTTCTAGGAGACAGAATCTCACAGCTGACTTCTTAGTCTCTGACTCTCACCATCTTGCGCTCACTCTTCTTCCATATTCCCTGAGCCTTGGGTGCAGGAGTTATGTTGAAGACACATCCGTTAGGTGTGTGGTATACTGGATCTGCGCCACTCCGCATTCTGGCCCTATTGGGTTTTGTTGTTTGTTTGTTTGTTTGTTTGTTTGTTTGTTTTTGTTGAGTTTTCTTTTGTAACGGTCTCTTTGTTGAGAAGAAAATCTGTGAAGACAGTTGAGAGTAAATCTCATCTTCAGTGTTGAACTTTGTACCATGTCAGTGGTCACGTGCTTCACTTTCTGTTTGCGTGTTTTCTTGTTTTCATGTGCGGCAGCAGGGGTAAATGCACGTATGTTTGGAGGCGAGACGTCGACAGTGAGTGTCTTTCCCAATGATTCTTTACCTTATTTTTTGGGGGTCAGGGCTTTTTGCTAAACCTCACCAATGTAGCAAGACCAAATAGCCAACAACTCTCCGGGACTCTTCTCTCCCTGCCTCCAGGGAGGTGGGATTACAACGCACACAACCGTGCTCATTTTTTTTTTCAGTTGATGCTGGGCATCCAAACTCAGGTCCTCCTGTTTGTTCAGTAAGCGCTTTGCAAAATGACTCATCTGCTTGGCCCCCTTGCTCCGTTTCACGAGGCAGGGTCTCACCATGTACAACTCCTGGAACTTCATGTGCAGAGCGGGGTGGACAGGAGCTCATCCTGCTTGATGGTTCATTTTGATAGACTTGGCTACTAAGTTATGTATACTGCATTCATTATTTGGACTGAAAATAATGGGAGCTGTGAGCTGACCTGAAAGGGGTCACCGATGACACTGATATCAACTGATGCTGCCAGCTCTTTGTGAAGTTCCTTTGCTGATGGAGCCAGTGCTGTTAGACTCCACACAAGCTTCTCTGTGCATGCAAGATAACTGGAGTTGAAGGATTTTTAAAAGTTTCAAGATTTGCCATAACAGAAAACTTGTGTTTTCCCTTTACAATATCTAATGTTAAACTGTTTGCATTCAACATAGTCTCTTTGAAGTGCCAACCTTATGCATTTTAGTGACACAAATGGAGCCTATGGACTCGGACATGCTTGAGGCACGTGGTTCCTCACCACACTACATCTACAGCTTTCTTTTTTACTTTCTGCTCTTAAACAGGATCTCACTATATTGCCCTGGCTGGCATTGATCTCATTAGGTAGTGCAAGTAAGCCTTGCCTCCTGCCTCAGCCTCCCAAGTCTGTAGGATTGCAGCACTGCCACTGGCAAATCTGGCTGCTTAACAACTTCAGAATTGGGCACCCATGTCCGTTTAGCAGTCTGGTGTCTTATTGTGGTGATTACCATCATTAAGGCTCCATTATTAAGTCATAGCTGTCAACTTTTATGCATTCCTTATATTTATTAAGCATACCTATAAAGATAGATATGGAGGCCACTCGTGACGTCCAACCCACTGCCTACAGTCTAAATCATATCCTACATCCCACTGCGGTAAGACAGCCAGGAGGAAAGTATCTCACAGTGATGCTCATTTCTGCCCAGTATGCTTGAGCTTCAGTTGCCTTTAGAAACTGCTACCTGGCTTCTGCAACTTTTATTTGCCATTTTTCTCACCTGTGTTTTACATTATTATCTCTGCTCTTGGATGTCCTCTTATTTCTAAATTAAATTACATGTATCTGGATCTTTTGTTCCAGCATCTTCCTACTTGAGAAGGAGGGTGTCAGGAGTGGAGGAAGAGGGGAAGAAAAAAAAAAAAAAAAAAAAAAAAAAGGACTGGGAGGAGGAGCAGTAGTAGCAGGACCAGGTTAAATGGTTAAAGAGGAACCATTCTTTACTGTGCTTCGGGTAGATTAAATCATTAGCTTGAGAAATATGTTTGGTCCTCACGCAGCTCATGTGTTAATCTAAGAGAACTCATGAAACCTAGAGGTAAAGAGTATAGTTCTACAAATGCACCTGAGACTATTTTAACACAAATGATAACAATAACACTTGCTTCAAGGGGAAAATTTAAAGCAAGTATTAAACACACTGGAGCAGTGGGACAGCAGGGAAGAGTAGCGGGTCCCTATAAGCAGGGTTATATTTCACGTGCACCTAGTACATGACTGCCTGCCCTAGTTGGAACTGACTTCATCACTTGGATTTTAGTTTTAGTTTCATGTTACTGTGAATTCCAGGTACGAGGTTGCTGGGTGTTCTCCTACATTTTGAATCTTGACCTTTGCTCGTTGCTAAGGATATGTCTGTTCATTTCAGACTTGTGAAGCCCAGGACTTTTTTTTCCCCCACAATCTGAATGAACGCCAGCCAGGCTGTTCAGCATCCAACACTCATAAGCCTTTTCAATGCTCCATTCTTATTTTTGTGAATTACCTCAATGACTTTCATTTTTCTAACCTTTCCCCCTATCACATAGCTATTATTTCTACATCTGAATTCTCCAACATTTCAAAGGGCTTAGGTTTTTACCCAGTGGTCTAGGGAGTGAGGATCTCAGAAAACACATCCAAATAGCAATGCCTTTTAGTGCCTAGCATAGACCTTCTCCTGGCCTGACTGAACACTCTTGGCCCCTAGGGATCTCCTCTTCTCTCTCTCTCTCTGGGAAGCAGAATGATGTCCAATACATATACCCTAAGTATTTAGCAAGAGGGGAATTTTAATTGAACCCCAAAGCAGTTATTTTGTGTCCTGACAATGTGCTGCTGCCTGTGGGAGGCCTCTTGTGTGGGGTGTGCACGTGTGTATAGGCACGCATTCCATTTCTTTTTGATGGGCCCAGCAAATACATGCTTGATCTACTGAGTTATCAAAACAAATATAGCTATAGTCTCAGCCATGGCTTTTGTTCCTTGGTTTGTTGTTTGTTTGTTTGCTTTTTGACCATTAACAGTACACGAAATCCCTTTCTTTGTACTGCTAAAAGTAAATCGATCTTTGATTTCTTCTTTGATCATCTCATTTTGTAGATATATACAATTTTCTCTCCTTATTTCTTTTTTACCCCACTGGGTCCATTCAGTGCTGCCTATGAAATGATAACTGATTTTTATTAGCTTGATCTTGAACTGGCAACCAGAGCTCCAGTGAGTTCATGGGTGCAATAGCCAAAACTCTCTGTTCTTGCTGCCACTTCTTCCAGGATATTCCCTCAGCCTTGGGGGCTTGATATAGAAGTCTCTCTTAGTTCTATGTACTCAATCCTCACTTATTACTAATACTCGATCAACATATTGACCAGTTTTGGGAGCTAGTAGAATTTCTAAAGCCACAGAAATGGGTGATGACTTGCCCCACCTGGACAACTGCACCCTTTGTCTGTTCCCCCTTGGGCCAACAAGGAGCCATTCTAGAAGTTCAGCATGCTGACCTGAGAGTGACATGTCTAAGACCAACTTGAGAGTGGCAGAGAAAAACAAACAGAGTGTGGAGTCACCATGCCTCTCTAGGTGACCTCAATTTAAGGCACACACCTCTGGGTTTTGCCAACATGACCTAGAAACAGTGGATAAGATCTGTATTCCCATTGCACTATTAAAAAGCCTTGCAAATCATTAAAACATTACTTTCTAGAACTGTTACAAAGCTTGAGATAATAAATATGTAAATCTTTTACAAATCATAAAGTATAAATCACTAGACTTAATGCTATCTGTCTTATGGTTATGTCTTAATTCTGCCATGTTAGAATACACACTTAAGACTCAACCACTCTTTCATCTTTGTTCCTTCTACTTATTAAAAAAAATAATCCTTAAAGGAACCCCCAACAAACATGTGCCTGCATTATTCTTTTCTTTGATTTCCTTTGCATATGGCTTTGGTAGGGCTTAGATAGACAACTCGATCAGTAAAGTGTGTGGTTTGTGAGCTTTGGGATTGGAATTATCCAACACCCATGGAGAAGCCATGTTGAGTGGCTCACTTCTGTGATCCCAGCACTGGAAAGGTGGAGCCAGAAAGATCCCTGGGACTTGATAGTGCGCCAGCCTGTCTAAATCAGTGAGCACCAGGTCCCAGTGAGAGAACACATGTCATAAAATGAGGTTGACATCTGGCTTCCACATGTATATACACATATGTGCATGCTCACCATGTGTGCATTCACACATGCACAGGTATTTACACACCCATACTACATACCACACTCCCCGGGATTTGCCCTGTAATATTTAATTTTCACTATGTGACAGACTTCTTTTCTCTTTGTTTTAGAGTGCCCCAATCATTGTTTTTGTGGTTCAGCTAACTAGTCTGAGTTTGATTCTTAGGGTGAAATGGTAAAGTTTGGTGCTTGACAAGGGCCATTGAGTTCTAAGACAATGGATCTTAACCAGTTTTCATTTTGTGGTAACCCCCAAGCATAAAATTATTTTTGTTATTGCTTCATAACTGTGATTTTTGCCACTGTTATGAATGACAATGTAGCTACCTATTTTCCAATGGTCTTACATGATCCCTCTGAAAAGGTCATTCAACCTCCAAAGACTGAGAACCACTGGTTTAAGAGCTGCTTTGGAGCTGAGATGACACATGAATTGCTTATGTGGAGTCTTTCCCGTAACTAATGGAAGGGGCCACATATCACACCATACCAAGTGCCTCAGGGAAGGTCAGACCACAGAGCAGAGCCCCGATCGGAAGGTCCACATACAAGAGTGGCTCCTTTCTGGATTGAACAATATGTTAGCTCACTGGTTAGGAAGGTGGGTTATCCCAAATAGGAAAGGCCTGAATGAAGATGTGATTATGAAAAATATTGTTGGGCATGTATTTGATCCTATGAACTCGTGTGGGAACCGACTCTTGGAAAACTAAGTCTAGGCTCTCCCTTTGGCTATGTGATGCAAGAGAGAGTCAGGAGACCAGCGAAACATGCAGCAGTTTTGCAGGTCACACTGGGGAATGTGGTGGTCAGAAGCACTGAGTAGGAGGACCTGACTCTGGTCAGCACTGACCGCCCACTTCTTATGATCTTGTCAAACTTCCAGAAGATGAAAAGGAAGCTGTGGTATTACTTTGCAGGCAGTGACACACACTGCTGTTGGGCTAGATGTTATACATTTAGCCTTCATTTTCAGAGCTGCCCAGTATATAGTAGGAGATAAACCAGGTAGCGAAGTTACAGCAATATTCTCTATCATAGAGATACAAAGTGGAGGCCAAGAGTGGTTCTCCTGAAAAATACCAGTTATACCCAGATTTGAAATACATCCCAAGCTACTGTTCATGACTAAACACCTGGCATATGAGCTCAGTCAAGCTATAACACCCATTGTTTAGGTCAACATTTCTCCAACACTTTCTAAACATTGTCAGTTTTTCTTTTATTCATTTTCTTCCTAGCTCCATTCTCCCTTATAACAAATAATTATATTGTAGGGAATAATGACATGAGTTTTGGATTCAAATATTGTGGGCATTAATCTCTTAGCTCTTAATATTCATTTCTCTAAGGCTAACAAACAGCAATAACATTGCTGTGTATTATCTAGCCATGCAGAGCAACACAGTAAGCCAGACAGCTGTTATTCTTCTGTGATAGCCCAGAGAATATAGACAGTTCCAATTCTTACTTACATCTTGCTTGATATTTTAAACAAATGTTACTAAACTTTAGCACTATAGGCATTTGGGGATGGACAGTTTCCTGTTGGGGAAGTGGACAGTGAAGGTAGGTTATTTGCATATTGTAGTATGTTTGGAAGTTTCCCAGAGCCTAACTTACTAGCTGGTAGAATACTTTCCTCAGGCGGCTTGACAAACAGAAATGTCACTTGACAGTGCCAATGTTTCCTGCAAGAAATAGTCACCCTTGGTTGAGACCCACTGGCCTAGGTGTTGGCCTTTGTGTGATCAAAGATGATTGACCAACGCTACGACCACATTGTAGTTCGCAGGATGAAGAAGGGAGAAAAACAGAAGGACAAGCAATTCCTTTTTTTAGAGTAATATGAAATCATTATGTCAGTTATGTTCATATTTCTTGTGCTAGAACTTGGTCTCCGGGCAACAGCCAGCTGCAGGGAGGGCCAAACAACTCACAGCATGCTAAAGTTCTCATTCAAAAGGTATCAGTGAACTACGAATAATGAATATGTGATCTCATTGTGTTTATAGAATTAAATATGGTAATGTACCCACAGTACCTAATTCTGTTAGATTTTTCACGCTGGGACCAAATACCCAAGAAAAGCAACTTAAAGATAGGTTTATTTTGGCTCGTTGTTTCAGAAATTTAACTCCATGGTTGGCTAGTGCCATTTCTCTCAGGTCCGTGGCATGTCATGAACATCATAGTAGAAGGGCAGTGGGGCACAGTTAACTATGGTAGCCAGCAAGCAGAGGCAGCAGAGGATGAGGCCATGCTGGTAGGCTTCCTTCTTGCCCTCTCTGTGCCATCTAGGCTTCCAGTTGATTTGAATGATCCTCTCCATATTCAGAATAAGTCCTCACCTTTCGGTTGCTGCCACATACATCAGCCATCTATGAAAACACCCTCAAGGCACTCAAAATTGTACCCTATTAATCTCTTAGGTGTCTATCAGTCCAATAAAGAGGATAACCAAGTTCGATAATCACACCAGTGTAGCGCCTTAGGTAAGAAATGCTGTGTCTATCTGTGCCTTCCTCCTACCGGTCCACTCTCAAGCCCCTAGGCATGGTCTTTCACACTCCTTCTCTCACTTAAAGATGCCTTGTGTGTGGACTTACACGAGATGAGATGGTAGCTTCCTGAAACAGGAAGTGAGAGAGCAGAACGGACAGTTCTTTTGTTGGCCCTGGAGAGAAGTGGTGTGGAGGACAGTGTATCGGGGGAGAGGTATTATAGCCATTGATCTGTCATCAGGAGCAAGGTCAACTATGTGCTGAGCTTATTATCACTGAGCTCTGGGCCCTCTGGGAGACTCTAAGCATGCCTGTAGCCCACCGCCTGCAGACAACTGAGTAAGCTGCTGCTGACTTAAATGCAGAAAAGAGTATTTCACAAAAATGTTGTAGGACACTGAATAAGAGTTCCATGCCCCGCCCCTTACATTAGATTTTCCTTCTTTAGCCAGGGATGGCCTTGCTGACTTGTGATTTTCACGCATTCTAAAGAATTCTGGAGTCTAGCCATCAGCTGGCAACCTGTTTAATTCTCTCTCTCTCTCTCTCTCTCTCTCTCTCTCTCTCTCTCTCTCTCTCTCTCTCTCTCCGTACTTCCTGGTGGATTTGCTTTTCTCTGCATATGCGTGCACATGTGTTTGTGCTACCAGGGCTCGCCTTTCTCCTCTCATGTACCCCGAGGTATCCTGCGACATGACCTAACAGCTATGGTGTAACCAGAAGACCTTAGAATCCAAAATACTGGATTCAGGTGCCAGGTTTCAGTTCTGTGGGTTTCGGGAGGTTCTCTAAGTCTTAGATTTTTTCTTGGTGGAAAAAAAAGTCAAGCATAACCCCCACATTGTGATATTACTGATGGATGTCAATGTATTTAAATGGAAGCTATCACCTGAGTTCAAATCCAAAACCTATTTCTAACAAAACAAAACAAAACAAAACCAAAAAAACAAAACTAAAAACAAAGCTTATTTCTAAACTTTCATGTGAAGGCTGGGGAGATGGCTAAATATGCCATGTGCCTGCCGACCAAGAATGAGGACTTGAGTTCAGATCCCCAGCACCCATGTGTGGAGTGTGCTGGTGGGCACCTATAATCCCAGCACTGGGGAACCAGGGACAGGAGAATCTCATCTTGCTGGTCATTCTGGCTGAATCAGTGAGCTCCAGGTTCAGTAGAGACACCCACTTTGTCTCAAAGCAATTGAAGGAGACATTTAATACCATCTTATGTCATCCACTCCCATGTGTGCTTACACACATGAACACGTATAAAATGTGCATCACATACACTAAATAAGTAAGTAAATAAGCAAAATGCCATATTAAGCAGGAAATTTTATTAAATTTCTCTTTCTTATTTTCAGCATCTTTAAAGTGTGAGTCATAAGGAGACCCGGGGTCTGTGTGTGTGAAACGAGCTGATACCCCTACACATCCGCCAGTGTATAGTAGCAACTCACCAAAGCACTGGCCAGATATTTTCTTTCTGGACTTTTTCCTTAAGACAAGGTCTTACTATGCATCCCACTATAGCCTTGAACTTGGGAGCCGCCTGCCTCCCGCTCCAGAGTATCTGTGATTGCAGGTGTGTGCCATGGCACCTGGCTTCTTTCCAGGCTTCGTACAGGAAACCCATTGCAGATGTTCAGATGAGGGTTGAATAAAGATGATGTCATCATGGTGGTTGTTGCCACAGTGAGCGATCAGATTGATTGAGTGTGTCTTTGGGGATGCTTTGAGACAGCGGGCTGGACCATGCCTCAAGGAGACTTCTCTGAGAGTGTCAGCTCCAGTGGCCAGGCCCTGAGGCTGCCTCACAGCTGAGTTAATGGCTTTCCTAATGGAAGCCTTTGATTATAACTCAGTGGAGAGCCCACTTGTCTTCCTCTTGTGACACAAAAAGGCATCATGGCTGCTTGTATCCCTCTTTAGTATTTTCTTCTGCAGCCTAATTAAGTTATAACAGGATTGTCCTCTCTGTGGACCATCTAAATTGCCAGCTCTGTATGACAGTTGTTGATTTTGTAAAGATCCATCCATCACAGACCCTCCCTGATGCCTTATTTCCTCACTGTCCTCTTAGCTATATAAGGAGTGACAGAGTCATTTTAGGCAAGGTCGCGTATGATGTCTGGGGCTGTGGCCATTCCATCTCCTAGAGCCATACTGGTGAGATTTCTCTGTGATCAAAGGTCAGTGGTGTAGACTTCATATTCTAGCGTCTTCTCTCATGCTCCAAAGGCAGCCTTAAGGACACCTATATTTTATCTGCCTGTCCTGCTCTGCAAAGGGGCTTATTACTTCCTAGCTCCTTCCCCCTTTTCCTTACATTTTGTCCTCAAAGATAGTATTTTTGTTGCACACCATGGTTCATAAAGCCTGTCACCTGAGTGCCCTGCCTGGGCAGTTCTCACACATTTACTTGTTCTTCTCCCTCAGGGACCCACAGGTGAGGGGATATTAATGCACTATACCAATTTATTACTTATTCTTTTTATGTTGCATTGTATATGTACGTGCAGGTGCCTGTGTGTGGGTGCACATGCATCCATACACATGTGCATGTAAGGGCCTAAGGATAACCTACTGTTCTTCCTCATATAACTTGCTTGCTTACAAGGGGGTCTCTCATTGGCCTGGGTCTCACTAATTTGGGTCAGGCTGGCTACCCAGACAGCCCAAGGGGTCCACTTGTCTATCTCTCCTCCGTGCTGGCATTGCAAGCACACAGCAGCCACCTGTACAGGCACCTACCTTGTTTCTGCCCTGGCTTTAAAGGATTTGTGTGGGTTCTGGAGCGTGAGTCCTGGTCCTCACACTTAAAATTGGGCACCTGACCACTAAGCTATCTCTCTAGCCCTATAATTCGTTTAGAAAATTCATTATTTCTTCTTCTCCTTCTTCTTCTTCTTCTTCTCCTTCCTTCTTCTTCTTCTTCTTCTTCTTCTTCTTCTTCTTCTTCTTCTTCTTCTTCTTCTTCTTCTTCTTCTCCTCCTCCTCCTCCTCCTCCTCCTCCTACTACTACTACTACTACTACTACTACTATCTCTGTGTGTGCAAGTGTGTGTGTGTGTGTGTGTGTGTGTGTGTGTGTGTGTACCATGACACATATGTGGAGATGTGGAGGTTAGAGAACAACTTGCAGAAATCATTTATTTTCCCCCACCATGGACTCCAGGGATCGGGTTTTCAAGCTTGTATAGTAATTCTTTGACACACTAAGCCATCTCACCAGCCCTTGGTTACTTATTCCTGAAGAATAGCAATGAATTATTTCAGTCATTCTGACAAATTCTATACTTACCAAGGGGCAATTATGCAAGTGTTGTCTGGCACTATATAGACCAGAGACATAACACAAGGAAATCTGCACTTGACATCTCACTCAAGGCACAGAAAGACCTGAGCATCCCTGCTGTTGAGAAGGAAGCTTGGATGCTGACCTGCTTGGGGTTACTGGGGCCTCAACATTGGCACAGCACAGCTGAGAAGACACAGTTTCCAAGGCACTCTATGTAAACAGGACACCCAGGCTGTGTGCTCCAGTACATTCAACACAAAAGACTTGGTGTTCCTGGAGGCCTGAGGAATGGGGTTCTGGTGGTCACCTGCAGGGTCTGACCATTGATTTGCACACAATGATTTAAACACTCTAGGGGGTGAAGAAATACTCAATCAATGCTTATCATTGGTACTTAAGCCAAGGACTTTCACTTCATAGCACTTCCCAGGTGAGTCCTAACATGAGGTGAGCATAACTGTTCCTCCATATCCATAAGGGCTTGGTCCCAGCATCCACACAGATGCCAAAATGCTTAGATAATCAAGTTCTTAGGAAATAAGACCTGCATATAACCTCCCTTTACCTTCTCATATGCTTCAAGCCATCCCCAGCTTACTAATAGTGCTTGATAGTATGCAAATGATAGAAAATAGTCATCTGATTATTGTTTAGGGAATAGCGATGAGATAAGAGGTATGCACTTGCTTTGCATAGACATATTTTTTAGACTATTTTCAATCTGCAGTTGGATGGACTTTTGGATGATGAAGCTACAAATATGATAGATCAAGTCTAGGACAAAGACAACTAATGAGAAGAAGCCTAGCAATGAGGAAAGAACGCTGGTCACACAGAACAAGGCTCAAATCCTCGATCCACTGTTGGTTCTTAGGTCATCTTTGAGTTGCTTTGAGTCTTGTTTTTATCTTTTGCAGAAGGTGTCTCTCCTGTTTAGGTCAAATTACCTTAAACTCACCAGATAAGATGCACTGAAGTGCTTATGATGTCAAAAACCCAGTGCTTTGTAAAGAGAGGAAAGATGATGTTGTCATGACCATTTTACATGGGCAACATTTTTGGATTGTTAAGAGCTGAGAATCTCAAACATACACACAGTCACTGTATTTTGGTCAAGTTCACTTTCCAAGTTTTTCTGCTCTGATACCTCCTCTCCACCCCACAGCCACTAGGCCCTCCTTGCTTTGTATGTTCTTTTAGATAGTTATCTTCAAAATAATCCTACTTTGAACACATCTTGACAACTACCTTATTTAACTGTAGACACTCTCACAGCCAAGGGGTAGGGCTGCCATCTAATCAGATCTACTGACCTGATTGAAACTAACATTTCTTCAAGTATACTCTTACTGCTCCACTGACTGTGAACTCATCCATACTGAGGGAGTATGACAATGCGTTAGTGAGTTCAAAGACTCAACTTTGTCTTCAAGTCTGAGGATGGCATGGATGCTCACAAAGGTGCTGGCCCCTACATAAAGGACTAGTGTCCACACATATACGCTTGTCTCCTCCCCTTAGTAGATCACACCTTTCCTCATGCTGTCCTTGGGAGTTTTTATGCTTGAAGAATCAATCAAAGACTTAGAGCTAGGCTGACAGCCACACACATTGATTTATTGGGCCTCTTAGCCTCTAGGCTCAGAAAGGAAACACAGTCGCTAGTGGACTCTCATTTGTCATTAAATAATAAGACCATTTAGTAGGAAAAGTTGTCTCTCCCTTACTGGGCCACTTGCTGGTCCCTTTACTAATTTCTGGGTGAGTTTAATTTCCAGTGATGTGGGTGACGGTCATTGGTCAAATACCAGCGTTCTCCCTAGTGTCCTACTGTTAGACACAGAAGAAGTGAGAAGCAGAATGAGTTCACTTACCAGGTCCTATTTGGTGCACATTTGGAACCCAAGGACCAACTTCGCAGGAGGCCTGGCTGTTTTCACTTGGACGCAGCCATGAACGTTGTGTATTTTTCCCCCTTTGGTGGAAAAACGATGGCTTTGCTTTCTTGAAGCATTCCTGTTGGCTTATTCATGGAACCCAAAGAGGGTGACATCCAAGGAGGGCAGCCTTCTGTTTCTAAGCCAGAGTCAGGGTTTGGCAAAGACTAAGGGCTGGAGGAAGGGAGGGGGAGTGGGATGTGGGACTGCTCAGTGCAGTAGGTGAGAGAAGAGTTGGCCAAAAGGTAGGAAAGACTTGAAACCAAAACCCACACTCTGATGTGCGGGGCCTCCCAGCAAGAAAAAACACTCACCAAACACCCGCAGACGTATTTGGATTGGAATCGGGAGTGCAGCGCCCAGGAGGCTGTTGAAACAGAGAACTGACCCCCTTCAGTGGAAAGCAGCAACAGGGGCTGGGAACTGGAGGGAGGAAAAGGACAACCCAGGCAGCACTGCAGATGCCTTGTCCAGAGAATCCCTTTTGCAAGCCTCCTTGGGCTGGGACTATGGGCTGTTGCCTGTGTGGGTGGTGGATGGAGAGACTTCTGAACACTGGGGGATCCGTCTTTTCTCTGGAGCCAGCCAGACTCAGGTTAAATCCAGACTTCACCACTTATGAGCCTTGGAGTCACCTAACTTGTCTGAACCTCAGTTTCCTAATGAGTTAAATGAGAATAAAATTGTGGGCTTTAAAGACAGTTCAAACTGGTACTGTGCAGGAAGAGAGCTGGCCTTTGCGGGCCTGGTCCTCTCAACTTTCAATAAATAGCTCTCAGTTTGTATGTGTGTTAGCTGGCAGGTCGTGCTCAGGGAGGGCAGGCTCATGGCTTGGGTTTAGGGTATCTCAGCCTAAGTATAAGACTTGCTTTGCTCTGGGCTAAGTGGTTTTACGGCTTAATTTATTCTGCAATTTCTTCCAGCATAAAGGGATTATTGTGGTAACACTTATCTTGCTGTGTTAATTGGAGAGCTAGTAGTGATAATGAGGGGGAACCAGAACACATCCCTTTGCTAAGTCAGTGTAGTAAGGCCACACAAATGTTGGCAAAGACGATGAAGATGGTAACATTGCCACTGTGATACGACTCAGCGGGAACTGTGTGGTGTAGATTAATGCTCTTCACTGGCTTCTGCAGGAGACATTTGAGAATGTCTGGAGACATATGGGGCTGAGATCATGCTACTGGACTTAGGGTCACAGATTGTGCCCCAAGAATCCAGGGTTAGCCACTTACCTTCAAGAAGCCAAATGAATAGGGAAAGGAGGAGGAGAAGGGGGAGGAGAAGGAAGGAGGAGGAGAGAGAGGAGGAGAGAGAGAGGAGGAGAGAGAGAGGAGGGGAGGAGGAGGAGAGGGAGGAGAGAGAGAGCGATGAGAGAGGAGAGAGAGAGGAGAGCGGAGAGATAGAGAGGAGAGGAGAGAGGAGAGAGAGAGAGAGAGAGAGAGAGAGAGAGAGAGAGATCTAACAAGACAACTCTGGGAAGGAAACAAAGAGATTCAGTGATGTCCCCTCTAGGACATACAGGATCCCAAAGTGAGCATGAGATTTAGGTTAAGGACCAGAGAAGTGAACAGCTAAGTAGTCACTGTCTCTTTTGTAAGGTGGTCTATCAATATGTAAATCTTCCCAGAGAAAAGACCTATCTGACTCAGGCATTGGATTTTTCTCTTCTCTCAGCATATGATTCTTTGGGAGGGTCTGAATTCTTGGGGTCCAACTGTTTCAATAATCTGATAGCCAATATGAAGGATACAAGTGTCTCTTTAGAATGTTTTCATCTCTGCCAGGCCAGTTATGCTAACTCTTGGGAGTTCAGACCACTGTAGTTGACTAGCAGGTAGAAACAGGGATGACACTGGGCTTCCAACAATGCGCATCCCCATCTTAACAGAATTACCCATCCCAAAACATCACTAGTATCAAGGCTGAGAAACACTGGTCTACAGCAGGTACATTTTCAAGACTTAAAACATGTAAAGAAGAAGTTAAAAGCCAGCTTGAGTTATTACCAAGGACAGCTATGGCTCTTGTTTCACTACAACCCAAAGCATGGGCCACCCTCCAGGCAGTATGCCCTAGAGAGTAAGGGCATGTCCTTAACCAGTATTGTCCTCTGTATGTTAACCTATCATATAGTCTTTAAGGGCCCTTCCAATCAATGCATAACATCACCTAGAGGGGTTGCCAGTTGCGAGGTGAAAGATGTAATTATTTGACAGGCCATGAAGCATCTTTCACTTTGAAAATGCATTCCCACTTGGGAACATGGGTTCATTCTGGGGACGACGAGCCTTACCTAGAGTGATCAGAGCTGTGGATGAGAAACCAAAGTAGCAGAAAACACAGGAAAGTTACTGCTTGGCATGTACCATCCACTTAGGACTAGGGAGGCTGGGACTGGATTTGCCTTTCTAATTAGGTTTGACTTGGGCTAACATTGAAGTGAGCTTTTGTTCCCTGAGCAGACACCAGCTGGGAGGGGGGCACCCAGGAAGGTGCTGGGTGGCAGGGTGAAGTCATCATGATAGGTCACATCTTCTCTGGGTGATCTGCAAATAGATGCTTCACACAGGGGGGTATATAAGACTAGTCTACTAACTTAGCTCTGGTGCAGACTATCCCAAGAGTTCACACTCTTGAGTCACTCTGTGTAGGGGTTCAAATCCAGGCTCTACAACTTGCTTGCTGTGTGGCTTTACATAAAATCACCAGATTTTCTAAGTCTTATTTTCCCACAATCTTGAAAAGGAAGATGAATAATATCTACCTCAAAAGGTTGTTATAAAAGATAAAAAACAAAAGATAAAAGAAAACCTGGAATGAGCTAAAATTCATTATACCATATTCTGACTTAGGGAAGAGCTCCCTTCACTAAATGACTGTTTTTTTTTTTCACTTGCATTTGGCGTTATTTCTCATCTCTACATCTCATGGGATACCCTTGCTTCCTGTCTCCTCCTGCTCCAAATGCCACCATCATATAAATTATCCTTAAGACACAATCTAGGTTCTTCTGTCTAACTCATGGAGCCCATTAAACAATGGTTTCTGTGACCTACAGATTAAAGAGAGGAACTGCTGATGAGGCTTTCTGGTCTTCCCTAAATGCTCCACTGCTAACCTTTGCTAATGCCTGCCTGCCCCAACACAGATGAATCCCAGATCATATATCGCTTCTAGGTATGTTTGCTATTCCTAGAACATTCCTACTGTTTTCATTTCTACAGACTTTTGTGTTGCTCCCCTACCTGAACACTTTGAAAGGAGTCACAGCTGATTGTCAAGGCCCAGGCCACGTGCCATCTTCTTTCAGGAAACTTCTCCTAGTGTCCTCTCCCTTAGTGGGAATCACATCTCTTACTCCTGTGTCCTGCAGAGTACTTGCTGCCTCTTGTACAGCAGCTCTGAGTTTTCAGCCTCCACTTCTACAGCTGTTGGGATTCCTCTGCTTCTAGAATCATCTCTTGGACAAGGGAGACACTCAAAAGAAAAAAAGTTGAACTAGACCTCAAAATCATCAGACAATTTATTTCTTAAGGGGATATCTGTGGTCAAAGGTACATCCTCTTCCTCTGCCAAAAATGCCTCTTGAACAAAATGGTACCAGAATAAATTCCATTATCTTTCCAACTGGAACAAGTGCCCATTTACCAGTGCTAGGAACCAAGTGTGATTATGGGATGTGACATAGAAATTTTGCTGTGTAACACTATCCATTGACTCATTTGAAGAGATGTCATAGCAAGTAAACTGCATGCTGGGAAAGCAGGAGGACTTGAGTTTGATCCTCAGCAATCAATAAAAATAAAGAAATAAAATCTGAGCATACTGGCATACACTCAATCTCAGCACCCAGAGACAAAGACCCAAGGATTTCAGGGGTTCAGTGGCCAGTCTAGAAAACTGATGGAGAATGTTCAGTTGGAGATTGTGTCTCAAACAAATACATTAGAGAGAAATAGAGGAAGGCAACTAATGTTGACCTGAAGCCTCTGTGTAAACACACCCCACACACAAACACACACACACACACACACACACACACACACACACTCCAAACAAAACCAAGTAAATAATAAATAAATGTTCATGCCATAGAAGCAAAGATGTGTGTGTGTGTGTGTGTGTGTGTGTGTGTGTGTGTACACAAGTGCATGTGACTTATCTCCAATTAGACTCAATGTCCTGGGTGCATGTGATTCCTGTACCTCACTGCACTACTTAGGGCTTATCAAGAGTATAGTCTGTGGGGGCTGGAGAGATGGCTCAGCAGTTAAGAGCACTGTCTGCTCCTCCAGAGGTCCTGAGTTCAATTCCCAGCAACCACATGGTGGTTCACACCATCTGTACTGGGATCTGATGTCCCCTGGGATCTGGCCTGCGGGTGTATATGCAGGCAGAGCACTGTATAATAATAAATAAATAAATTTTAAAAAGTATAGTCTGCAGGAGGAGGCCAGTAACATAGCAAGTGGAGAAACCTGAGAAAACCCATCTTGGCCAAGAGACCTAGACAAAGACCAAGTGAGATAAGTTGTGCTGATACCTCTGTATGATTTTCCCTCAACCCTGCAAACACTATGTCCCCATGAGATACTACAGATCTTTGAATTGAAGAGCGTTCTACAAAATACTTGAGCAGCCTTCCTCAAAACTCTCAGAATTGTCAATGAACAATGAAAATTCTGACTGTCTATAGCCAGAGGGGCTTAGTAAGCCATAATAGCTAAATATCATATCATGCTGGATGGAACTTTTGGACTAGAAAAGGAGTTAAAAATCAAGAGAACATTAAAATGATGGATTTTAACAATAGTAACAATAGTCATAGCAAGCCCTGGGGCATGACAAATATGCACAAGGTAAATACTACATAAAATGTTGAAAATAAGGAAAATGGGGCAGTTTAGTGCATGAGAGCTCGCTGTACCACTTACAAATTTTTCTAAAATCCTAGAAAGTAAATACAAAATGGCATTTGGGTTTGAGTTCCATGTGAAAAAATTAAAAGAAAACAGATACATTTACACTTTCTATTGAAATGTGAATGAATGGCCATGCAAAATTTATCTGATCTTGTTTCCTTTTTTTTTTTTTAATCGTATTTTTAAAAGTGCATAATCCATGACATAGAAAAATTAAGTTATTTAGTACATCTCCTAGCATGGCACATCTGGGTCATAGGAGAGCTCTGTGTAAAGACTTTGGAGGGTCTCCCACATTAGCTGTCATAATGGTTACACCTGCTTCCATTCCCACTGACTGTGTGGAACTCCCACCAACCATGGAGCTCTAAATACACGTAACAGAGTAATTATTTTTCTATTTGCAGTAAGTACTTAAGTTATGGAACCAAAGATGATGTCCATCTACAGATGAACAGATAAAGAAAATGAGGTAATAATATATGCATAATGGCTTTTCATTCAGCCATAAAGAATAAGGGGTTCAAAGCCTTTAAAAAAAAACACTGATGGATCTGGGGACCATTCTGTTAAGCAAACTAAGCCGGATGCAAAAGACACATATGGTGTCTGCTGTCTCATATGTAGAAGCCATATTTAATTGTGTGGTGTGCGTGTGTAGGATATGAAAACAGAAAGAGGTTATGAGAACAGGACAGCTCCGACAGGAGGAGAGAGGGAAGGTGAGATAGGATAATGGAATATATGCAGCATAAATGCAGAAGAGATAGGGAATAGGCAAACAAAGTGGGTGAGGAGAAGCCAGTGGGGGAGGGAGATGGACAGAGCAAAATAGTGAGACATATATTTGTCAAAATACCATGAAGAAACTCATCATTTTATACGCTACTAATAATTTTAGTGAGTGTGTATGGGCTATCTAGCACACAGGGGGCACTCAATGATTGTTCTCTTCTCTTGATTCTCTAAGGCTCACAGGGAAACCACATAACTTGTCTAGGGACAGCAGCATATTCATTTGTTGTGAACCAAGGTGATAATTGTTATGCAAAATCTCTGACCTACTCCTGCTTTCTGTTTAGTGACAGATAATTGTTTAGGATCAGTGGGGTGAACAAATCTCCAAAGTTTCCCCAGATACACAGACTGGTGAGAGAACGAAACAGGAGAAATCAAAATTACAAAGCTTCTTGCATTTCTTCTGCACTGAAGCAGGGTGAGTCCGAGTGTGGGTGAAGCTTTGTGTCTGCAGGCACATCAATGAGATGCTGTTTAAAAATTAGACCGAGAATCTGATAGAAGGTGAGGAGTTCAGAATGGCTTAACTGTTCTGAATAATTAAGTTAGAGAGTTAGAATGGGAGGCTCATGAATGTGTTTCTCTCTCTCTCTCTCTCTCTCTCTCTCTCTCTCTCTCTCTCTCTCTCTCTCTGTGTGTGTGTGTGTGTGTCTCTCTCGTCTCTCTCTCTGTGTGTGTGTGTGTGTGTGTGTGTACGCACAGGGCATACTAAGCTACCAAGGACCAGGCTGCAAGAAATCATCTGTTGAAGCAGAGTCCAAGGGCTTTCAAAGAAAAACTATCTGAATCACGCCTTTAATATCTGTCCATCTCTTATTGAAACAGCCTCCGTCACCAGTGTTCAAGAAGTGTACTCAGCATACAAGTGGTTGGCTTGGAAGATTCTGGTGGAAATGAAAAGCTTTGTCTATTATATTGACATTGGTCCAAAGAAAAGAGCTAGCCAGTTTGGTGAAGTGATAAAAATGAGACTTTAGGCTCAGTAGGAAAGGAATTGGACATAGGAAAGAGTGGCCATGAAGTGTAGGTGGCCTAGGAATTTGAAGAAGGCTAAAGTTGAGCGTTGCAGTTGACTAGTATTAATAAACAGGTGTGTGTGTGTGTGTGTGTGTGTGTGTGTGTGTGTGTGTCCCCATCCACCATTTCATAGTAGAGTCTGGGGAACCCTGCAAGGCATAAGGTTTCCTCAGTGCTCTTAGAAAGAGGCGTTCCCCATTGCTGAAGGGTGAAAATGCGTAGTAGGATGTTTCCACACCTTCTGCTCCATTCTTCTCAGCCTCTATTCCTGATACCATCTGACATCCCAGAATTTCCATTTCAAGGAATACAAGGCCTGCAACAAAGTATCTTTTTGCATTTAGCAATATCTAGTTAACAAGTAAAAAAAAAAAAAAAAAAAAAAAAAAAAAAAAAAAAAAAAAAACCTAAACGTGTTCAAGGTATTCCATATGATGCGTTGATGATATGCCTACACAACCGCTTTTCCATCAGCCACCCCACAAACACAAGGTGACTGTGTGGTTTAGAATATGTAAAGCCTCCTCGGTGAAGTCCAAAAGTGTAGCATGTCATAATCAGCTACAGTCATGGGTGCTGGGCATGCAGAGCGGACTCAGAACTGCAAGCCTATGCCCTTCAACACACGTCTCTCCATTTCAGAAGGGATTTCAGTTACCGAGAATTGTTTTCTTATTTGTTGGGGTTTTGAGGCAGGGGCTTATGTAATCCAGATTGGCCTCCAATGTGTTATGTTATGTGGCCTTAAACTCCTGATCCTCCTGCCTTCACAAGGGCTAGAATTACAGGTTCGCAGCACATATCATCCAGCTAGTATACTTAATTACATACTATGGTGCTAACATGGCTATCAAATGATTCTCATTGGTCTTCCCTGAGTACTGAAGTTGTTTGGCTTCAAGAAGGCATTTTCTGTTGTTTGGAAAAAGAGTGGCCCCCAGAGGCTCACCGCATACCCAGCTTGTCACTCCTGGGAGGTGGTTGAAATGTAAAAAGCCTAGTCAGGGGTCTTCTGGCCCATGGGGATACAACCTAGAATGGGACACTTTCGATCTTGGCCCCTCTTCTTACTGGCATTCCTCTAACATGTCTACCACATGCTTCCCAACATGCTACACTGCCATGCCAGTACAAGACGTCAGACCAACATGAGCATGGGCTGTAACCCGTAGGTCTGTAAGCCAAAATAAAATTCCCCCTTTCACCAGTTAATTACTCCTGGCATCTCTTATAGAAAATTCAATATGCATTTGGTAAGCGAGTGCATGAGTTGGGGTTTTCTAAAGGGACAGAATTGATAGAATGAATCTGCACAGAAATGGGACTTACTACACATTAGACTGGCTTACAAGTATCCAACAGGGCCCAGGGGTCCTGCTCAAACTATGGCACCAGCCAAGGACAATACAGGCCATTAACTTTAAACCCCTACCTGGATCTAGCCAATGGTCAGAACATTCTCCACAGTTGAGTGGAGAGTGGGGTATGACTTTCACACGAACTCTGGTGCCTCATATTTGACCATGTCCCCTGGAGGAGGAGACCTGGTGGCACTCAGAAGAAGGATAGCAGGTTACCAAGAAGAGACTTGATACCCTATGAGCATATACAGGGGGAGGTAATCCCTCTCAGGAACAGTCATAGGGGAGGGGAATAAGGGGAAAATGGGAGGGAGGGAAGAATGGGAGGATACAAGGGATGGGATAACCATTGAGATATAACAAGAATAAATTAATAAAAAAATTTAAGAAATGAAAGCAAACAAACAAACAAACAAACAAACAAAAAACAACCAAGTATCCAACAATGGTTGCCTTATGAAAGAAAGGCTGGGGAACTCTCATCTCTTCAATCCATGGGCTGGATGGATGTCTGAGCAGCTCCAGTGTGACACTGGAGGCCTGGAGGACTCCTGGAGAGTTGCTGGTCTTCACTCTACATTGGAATCCTGAAAGAAGTTCTTCTAAGACTGGGGTAGGAATGTCTCGGCGGCCAGGCAGATGAACTTGACGGCAAGAGTGAGAGCAAGCAGGCAAAAGCAAAAGCTTCCTTCTTCCAGGCTCTTTTATGTGTGCTGCCACCAGAAGGCGTGGCCTCTAGGGTGGGACTTCCAGCTTCCCATAATTTAAGAAACACACACATAAAAGTTCCCAGAAGATTTGGGTTTAGTTGATTCCAGATGCAGTCAGAGCGACAACCAAGATTACACAATAACTAAGTCCAGACTTTTATTAATTGCCTGATCCTGAAAAACACACACACACACACACACACACACACACACACACACACACACACACACACACACACACACAAATGCCACATACGAATATTTTAACTGGTTGGAATTCTTTAGCATACTCATTTTAAAAGTCATCAACTTTGGAATTATCTAGAACTCTTGCTGGCACCTGGGTTTCTGTCCAAATGTCCTCCTCCATGGTCCTGCTGCATCCTGATGGTGAGTTTGGGACCCTCCTCTTCTAGTGCCTCAGGCTGCTGGAGAAGCCCAGTGTGACTCATCGTCTTATACTTGCTTAGTTACTATTCCCCTTCCTCTCTCTCACTGCTGACTACTGCTGGCTCACGCTCTTCTTCAAATCAATCATCCAGGACTGTCCAATGAAATGAAAGGGCCCGGAGGAAGGGGAAGATGTGTTGAGACCACTACTTCAACACAGGAACATTTGCAAGTTGGAATAGCCTTTCTAAGCTCTGAGGTCCAATAGCTGTGTGAATCACATTCGGCACCTCCAGCATGAGGAAAATGCAAATCAAAACCACCTCATGCCTGTTGGAATGGCTATGGAAGAGGAGGAGGAGGAAGAAGAGGAGGAGGAGGAGGTGGAGGAGGAGGAGGAGGAGGGAAGATGATAAATTGTGGTGAGGTAGTGGGAAAATTGGATGTGATGGTGAATAGAAGTCAGTATAACATTGTGGAGGTTCCTAAAAACCCTAAAAATGGAACACCTGTAGGATACAAGAGTCTTACTTATAGGTACATGTGCCAAACAAGTGGAACCAGGATCCCAGAGATGTCTGCCTTGCCATGTTTACTGTACATTACTTACAATAGCCAGGACATAGAGACAACCCGAGTGTCCATTAAATTCCTACACACAACAGAATATTATGTAGCCTTTATAAAGCATATCTTCGAATCTGCAACATTATAAAGGGCCAGGAAGGTGTTATGGCAAGTAAAATAAATTAGCTATTAGAGAACAGATACTGATCCCACTTCTATGTGTGTCTAAAACATTCTGATTTGCAGAAGTACAAGATGAAATGGTGGTTTCCAGGGAAGATGAGGTGAGTGGAATGCTCATGAGACCTGCTGGGCCATTTAGTACCTGTGCTTAAGATATAGGGCTGTACACTCAACATTTTAAGAGGTTACATCAAATTCTATGAGTTGTCAGTGACAAAAAGGAATGAAGGAAGGAAGGAAGGAGGAAGGGAGGGAGGGAGGAATGCATCTAGACAATGAAGAAAGTCAAGGAGACTGTCCGAGGTAATATATTTATGAGTGTGTTTGTGGTGATGTTATCCAGGGTATTTGGCATATGTCCAACCTCCTACATCAGATATATCTCAAAAAAAACAAACCAAACAAACCAAGCAGGTAAACAAACAAAGATTCTGTGTAAAAATTCCTTCCTGAAATTATAGTGTTTGGACCTGGAGTCCTTGGGCCCCTCCTCTCATTCCTGAGGGTTCTAAATGGGCATGTGTAGGGTTGCTTCTAGGAGTCTTCGGGAGAGTATCCTCAAATCTCTGGAGCTGCTTGTGTGGCCAGCCTCAACGCTGAGAGTGTGGAGTTCTATGGGCAGGGGCAGTAGCAGGGTTGGTAGAGTGCTTGCTGAGCATTGTGTAGGATCTTCAGTTTGATCCCATCCCTATAGCAGCATAAGCTGGACATGGTGGCACGTATCTGTCATCCCAGACAGAGTCTGGAGGATCAGAAGCTCATGTTCAAGGTCACCTTAGGCTACTGAAAGAAACAATCTCAGAATGCCCAGAAGTGTGTGTCCCCAT
Organism: Acomys russatus; assembly: GCF_903995435.1. Lineage (NCBI taxonomy): Eukaryota > Metazoa > Chordata > Mammalia > Rodentia > Muridae > Acomys > Acomys russatus. The sequence goes on along the minus strand of NC_067152.1, from coordinate 16,673,668 downwards.
GGTGTGACATTAACTGCTTACTGAAGATGAGATAAAGGAACGCCCACCCCTTTGTACCCGATTCAGGTTATCTTCTGAGAAATACTCCAGTAGTAGGGACCTCATCTAAAATCCCTGCTGGCTTGGTTCCTCCACTTCCTGGTCCCTTACAGTTCCGTATGGGAACACTTCCTATGTAATTCACCAGCAAACAACTCTCGTCTCCGAGTTTTCGCCAAGGAGCGTGGTTTTAAGGCCCTCAAACAACATGATCAGGCAGGAGAATTTCTCCTGGCAATTCAGTGGTTGTCAGTGTGCGTGCCTCCCAAGCATCTTCCTTGACTCCATTCAGTGCTTAGTATCAGATACGAGCATCACCTCCTTTAATCTGCAGTCTAAGCCTTTGTGGAGAAAGAATCCAGGAGTTTAAAGAAATCAGGCCACTCCCCAGCTATTAAAAAGGAGCTTAGTATTCATTAAAGAAAGTGCCTGCTACCTAAGACTGCTTTGGTTCACCCCATCAGACTGAAGCTTCTATGTGTTTTTCCCATGTCTTTATGTTTTTCCCCCTTTCTCCTCATCCCTTCTCAATTGTGTTAGGCCTGAGGTAGGCCTGAGGAAAGAATCATGTTCTTCTGACAGGCAGACTGGAAACAAAATCCTCACTCACAGTTTGGCAAGAATGAGTGTACTGACTGCTCTTCAGGAGCCGCTCCAGATGGCAACTGCTTCAGAGTCGATCCTGCCTCTGTCCTGGGTGAAGAGATCATCACACGGCATGAAGTGCATCACTCCAGAGCAGCCGCTTGCAGCCTAGAGTCAGGTGTAAGGCATGAAGTGAGTTGTCAAAACAGGCTGACGTAGATCAGCGTAGGCGGGGAAGAGGAGGGTAAGTGAGGCAGGTAGCATTTCTTCATGGAGCCAGAGGGAGACGAGTCACTGGCGAGTGTATAGATTGATGACCATTTTATTATAGCCATGTGGCGTCACCCAACAGAGATGCTTCCTGAGACACGCATTGGTGGGCAATTTTGTTATTTTGCAAATACCATAAAGTGTTGTGTATATCTATCTGGTAAAAACTGCTGTACACCTGGCCCTTTAGATCAGCCTATTACACCTGGTCTACGTACTTCGTACAGCATGTAATTCGGTTGTATTAAATGCTGCAGACATCTGCAGCCTAGTGGTGTTTGTGTTTCTGAACACATACAGACAGGTGGGTTGATACCAGCACACTGCAAATACCTAACAATGTGGTCTGTAGTGCCTTTCCTGTGCCTGTCATGTCTCTTTCAACAGGACTGTGGCAGCTCCATGGTAATCCTAAATCACCACAATATATGCAGTCCTGTGTCCACCTGTATGTCATTATGGAGACAGTACTGTACTTAATTCGTCATGGGTGCTGGCACCTGCTAGATGGCAGAAACAACAACTGGAGTGTTGTATCAGCTGCCTTTTTGCCTCTTTGACAAAATGCCCCATGCAGGCAACTTAGGGAGAAAAGGGTTTTATTGACTCACAGTTTGAAGGTATGCAGCTCATGGTGGCAAGAGCTTGGAGAAGCTGGCCATATTGAATCTTTCAGACAGAAAGAAGCAGAGATTAAAAACAATCATTTACCTAATTAATTTAATCAAAGAGTCTGTGTGTGTGTGTGTCTATGTGTGTGTGTGTGTGTGTATTCCTGCTTGTCAAGATGTGCACCATGTGTGTGCAGGTGCCCATCAAGGCCAGAAGATGGTGTCACATCTGTTGGAACTAGAGTTATGGGTGGCTATGAGGCACCTGTTGTGGGTGCTGGGAACTGAGCCCTGCTCCTCTACTACAAGTTTGGTAAGTGCTCTTGGCCTATCAACTCTCTCTCTCTCTCTCTCTCTCTCTCTCTCTCTCTCTCTCTCTCTCTCTCTCTCTCTCTCTCTCTCTCTCTCTCTCTCTCTCTCTCTCTCTCTCCACCCTGCAGATTTTCTTTTTGTGTGCAGCCCAGGACCCCAGTGCATTAAATGGTGCCTCACGCATTTAGAGTGTGTCTTCTCACCTCAATTCAACTAATCCAGTCTACAAAAGTCCCTCAAGACTTGCCCAGAGGTTGTTTTCCAAGCTGATTCTAAATCTCATCAAGTTAACCATAAAATAACCACCACACTTCTGGTTACTTTTCTCATTGTTACAATAAAACACTCCAAGTATATGAATTAGTTTTTCTAGTGCCATGACAAATTATCTGGTGAGATGCAACCTAATTGGTAAAAAGACTTTTCTGGTTTTCAATGCCAAGGAACACAGCCCATCGTGGCCCAGAAGGCACGGGTGCAAGAATGTGAGCTGGCTGGTTACTTTGTATCTGAACTCAGGAAGTGGAGAGAAGGGACGGAAAGCAAGGACAGTTCATAAACTCTCAAGTCCTACCAACCTTCTCCCATGAGGCTCCAGCTTCTCAAGGGTCCACAGGTTTCCCAAACAGAGCCACCAACTGAGGACCATGTGCTCAAACGCACGAGCCTATGGGAGGCAGTTTATATCCAAACCACTACAGAGTACTGCCCTTGAGAAACTTGAAATATGTGGGTGACACGGTTGTCCCACAAGAGCTCAGGAAAGAAGACTAAGGAAAAATCGGGACCACCTTGCAGAAGCCCTAAAGCTAAAGATGACGGGAAAAGATGCGACCTCCTTTCCTTTCACGGGGAGAAGAGATAGATGAGCAAAGACTTGGATCCGGTCCAATGGAAATTGCTGTGAGAGCATCTGATAGAGCCAGGAAGGCTCGCTGGAGGAGGAGTCACTTGGAGTAAGTGTTAATACAGAAAGAATGATGAAGTTAGAAAGCCAGGCTGGGGGCCAACCGCAGTGTTTTATGCCAGACTGGGGAGTTTGGACTTAATCTAGTCATGAAGACTAAAAAGAACTTGTGTGTACTTGGCAACAAATGGGGAGGCGGAGAAAGATGCTAGGAATGGAAGGCTAAATCTGCCCATCCTGACCACCCTGACTCTTACCCCTGACGGATGTGTGGCTGTAACCTACCGCATTTTTTGGACTATAAGACGCACCTGACTATGAGACGCACCCAGTCTTTAGAGCAGTAAGACAAGAAATATGGTACATTTTGAGATATTGGTCCTGTTGTTCTGGGGGAAAAAAATCTCTGATCCATTTTAAATCTTATGTATGGGAACCATTAAGATGCTAATGGAATGAGGGGCAGGGATGGGAAGCAAGCGGAGGAAGGTTTCCCATGCACTAGGCCCTGGCGTATCCGCTCATTCGGTGTTCTGTAACCAGAGAGGAAATGGATGAAGAGGCTGATTACTGATGTGGTAACTATGGCAATGTGCATGATCCTGTCATTTACAATGCACCTGAATGGATCAGAAGAGCCTTTGGGGGGAAAAAATGCTTGTCTGTGAAGAGGCAGGTAAACGTGCCCTGATTGTGTGCTTCAGGCAAGCCTGCTGCCGAGTGGGCTGACAACGGTGTAGAGAAGGCTGAGTGTCAAAGGCACACAAGGCTTCTGCTCTCAGAGGAAAGAGACTGGAGGGACACCCAAATCAGGCTTGGGTGTTTCCTAACACCAGGCAGCTGCCCCTGAGCCCTCCCCAAGTAAAAGCCTTGCTTTGAAATAACTGGTTTCTCTGGGTGCACATCTATTTATAGCAGTAACAGGCGGTCCTCTTTCTCTGCTTCAAAGCCCTTGAGTCTTACCTTTTGGGTATCTTTTGCAATTTCAGAACAACCCATCTCTCCTTTGTTTCTCTAATTCTCTTATTTGCTTTTTCTTGAAATGCCCTAGAAAATAAAATTGGACGGGCTAGGGTTTCTGTTACATCTCTGCTACTGGCTTTCGTTCCTCTGTATGACCTTAGAAAAATCGCTTAGCCTCTCTGTGGCCCCTCTTAGTTCCCTGGTCTGTGGAGGAAGTGCTAGTGTTATGTTAAAAAGTCCTGCTGTGAATGTTTTTTTTCAGAGTTCTTAGTTTTTCTAAGGTGCATGATGAATCAAGGGAATGGTATTTTGTTTAACTTTCCCTCTCCATCCCATCTTCTTAAATGTCATTTCGTTTGATGTGTACGAGTGTTTTGCCTGCATATATGCATGTGTACCTCATATATGTCTGCTGTCTGAAGAGGCCAGAAGGGGGCATCCGATACCCTGAAACTAGAGTTACAGATTAGCCACCATATGGGTGTTGGGAATCAAATCTTAATCCTCCTGAAGAGCAACTAGTGCTTTTAACCCCAAACCTCCAAAAAAACAGAATGATTTTCCTCTATGTTAGCTTTCAGGTCAAGGTGTAGGACACACATACAGGGAATGTTCTAGAACATGAAACTGCTCCAAATGATCCCATGAATCAGTGTATGGAATACCTATTTAGTTTTCCTGTCAGTCAGCCTGATTATGCATTAATTGAGGACACCATTTCAGATTAGATAGATAAAACATGACTATATTTTATCTCCTTGACTTTACTCACATTCTGTTGGGGACCTGAAGCTCACATTTAACACAAGTTGTCCTTTGTACCCAACACACAGAGACTCAATCCTAACTTACTCACAGAAAGAATGGTGATTTTGCTTAGTAAACTGGAAAGCAAGAAAAGAGTTCTTCTTAACATAGCCCCCAAAAGGTACCCTGTGAATACCTTGAAATTTTCAGTCCTCTTCAGAAACTTTCCACATGCTCCAGTCCTTCCCTGTACCCATTCCACCTAGCCATGTGCTGACTCTGATTTGAAACTAACTTCTCTTTCCTGAGTCAACCCACCTCTTCTTCTGGGTCCCATCCTAGTCTCATTTTTTCCTGTGATGTTTTTTAAACCACAACAGGACTTGCCATTGTGAGGGATGGATATTCTAGGGTCTAATTCTATAAGCATTTTACACAATTATAAGAAATAATTACACATAAGAAATGAGTACACGCCTTCATAAATGACACAACTTTATCTATTACAGCCTGAGTCTTCTAGTAAAATGTTAACTACTTTCTTGACATTGTGACATATGCTTGTGACACACAAACTGTCACTGTTATATTCTGAACAGGTCAGCTCTTTATTAAAGTTCTTTTTAGAGTGCATCTGCACTAAATGCTTGTTTCTATCTTTTCACCATTATAACTGATGCAACTTGCTGCTTCCTATACAATGTTGTGGGTCAGAAGAGACTGTTGTGTTAATGAGATAACAAATAAGTCTTTCTCGGGATTGCGGGTATAGCTAAGTGGTTAAGAGTGGCTTGTATTTCTTGCAGAGGACAGGAGTTCAGTTCCCAGCACCCGGATTTGCAGCCCAGAACAGCGTGCTACTCCAGCCCAAGGAGAGATGACGTCATACAAGGCTTTGTGTTCACAGAGCAGTGCCTGTTGTCCCTGTTCTGATCCTGGCATCTTCAATCTTGTAAGACCTCAAGGGATCCAGAGGACCAGCCATCAGGCTGATACAAGAAGAGAAAAGGTACATAAAATTTGCAAATGAGAAGGATGTTCATACAAGGATCGCTTAGATTGTACAAGATATATATATATATATATATATATAAAACCTCAGTCATATTACTTCAGCTGATTACAAGGGATCCTAAAAGAGTAGTTTGTTATACATGCCAGGAGAAGAGTCCAAGGTTTTGGTGAGTATCATGCCAGACTCTACCGCAACTATGTATTTTATATTAGCATTTTGGTTTGATTTCTAAAAACATCTGTTTAAAAATTCCACAATGCTTCTAGCAGCTAGTATGTGCCATACACTTTAGTTTCTTGTCTCAGTTAGGATCTCTGTTGCTGTTATGTACCACCATGCCCAAAAGCAACTTTATGAGGAATGGTTTATTTCAGCTCACACTTCCAGGTAACAATCTGTCACTGAGGGCAGTCAGGGCAGGATCTCAAGGCAGGGCAGGAACCTGGAGGCACAACATGTAGAAGCCATGGATGGTTGCTCCTCATGGCTGAGCAAGCCCAACCACACCAATCATTAATCAAGAAAATGCACTGTAGGGTTGCCCACAGGCTGCTCTGGTGGGGGCATTTTCTTAACTGTGATTCCTTCTTCCAAAGTGACTCTAGCTTGCGGAACATTGACACATAACCTGATTAACAGAGCTCTAATTTATTTATGCAGTGAAATAGGGTGCCTATTATATTAAAGGCACTATCTTGATGTAGCATAGAACAAGACTTATAATTTGCAATCTAGCAACAAAAAAGGCAGCTAGCCTTGCTCTATTGCACACTCTCTTGGCTGCTCTTGACTACTTCAACATGCATACACCCCACCAAAATTAGTTTGGCATCCTTGAGAATTTTGAGGTGGTTTTTATTTTTTGCACATTATATAGCACAGTGCTGACCACACAGAATCCAAAATAATGCTATATTTTATTGAATCTATAGATTAAGTAAATGATGTGTTTCATTATCATATATGCCAAATAATCAAATGTCTAAAGAGCTACAGAGAACGCTGGGGAGATGAGCTGGTTGGTAAATTGCTTGCCATGCAAGCATGAGGACCTGAATTTAATCACCAGAACCAACATTTAAAAAATTTAAATCTAGGTACTATGATATGCAATTGTAATCCCAGCAATGGGAAGGCAGAGACAAAACAGATCTCTGGAACTTGCTGGCCAGTCAGCCAAGCCTCCTTGATGAGCTCCAGGTCAGGAGAGCCTCCGGTTCCTCTCAGAGTTGTCCTCTGGCCGTCAAGTGCATGCTCATGTACACATGCATGCCCTTATACATCTATATACACACTTGCATACACATGTGCACACACATGCAAGTGCACTCACACACAGGAGCTATAGGCTAATTCAGAAACGTTGAGATAAGTGTCAAGTGATTCAGATAAGATATTCAGTGGAGGTTCCCTAAGAACCTTTCCTTGGGGGAGGTTTCCTAAGTATGGGAAGGGCTTTGCCACCTTCACTGTTCCTGAGATCAGGGGGTACACGCTGCTTTACCTCATAGCAAGGGCAGTTATAGCAAAAGTGGAGCTTCCTGCCATCATGGTTGACATTCAAGTCAAGGAAGCAAGAAGAAAGCCAATGTCCTTGGGGTTAACGTGACTTGAAGCTCTGTGGTTCACGAGAAGAGGCAAGACAGAGGGCATGATTCCATTTTGCCTTCAGTCGTGACGTTGCTTGCTTTGTTTACTTGTACCCACCCCCTCCCAATAAAGCTTTGGAAGAGCTTTCTCTCCACTGGGAGTTTCACCCCTTCCCCTGCCTCCTCTCAGATTTCTCAACACCTGTCAGGCAGCTGCTATGCTCTGGCCAAGCAGGGGCTGCCTTTGGAAGGACTAAATTCTAACGATATGGGAAGTTTAGTGCTGGACTTAAGGGATTTCCCACATGAGCCTAACTGCAGTGGGTCACTGGAGCCATACTCTGAGATTTCCTATGCACCTCTGTGGTCTCCATTAAGAAACCATAAAAATAACAGAGCTCCTGAGTTCACCGGCAATGTAGCCACGAATCCTTTTCTACATCTATACATAACCACATAAATTAAAGACGTCTGTAGCTTTCTCTGTATGCATATGCACGTTCCCACAGCTGTGCACATCTGCTGCGAGGTATAATAATGAACCCTTAGGAGCATCACAGCAGCTATGGCCGAAGGATTAAATGCCTGGCATTCTATTTTTTTAAATATATATTTATTTGGTGTATATGTGTGTCTGCCTGTGTGAGTTACACATGCATACAGGAGCCAGAGAAGGCCAGATGAGGGGTCCCTGGAGCTGAGTTACAGGCAGTTGTGAGCCTCCATGTGGGTGGTGGCAACAGAACTCAGGTCCTCCGCGAGAACAGTAACTGTTCTTAAGTACTGAACCATCTTCCCAGGCCCCCTTAGGCATCATAATGAACGTTATCTGTATTGATCCAGTCAAACTGCAAACACTATTAAACTACATACGATTATAACTTCTGTTCTGTAGATGACGAAGATAAACCCTTGAGAGGTTAAGCAATGTGCTTACAAGCTTACAATGCTTGCATGTGGCAAAGCCAAGATTTCAAGTGGGGCAGCTTGGTTCTGTGGTCCCTGATCCTGATTTTCGTGCATGCATGTGGTTAATATGCAACAACAGATTTATTAAACTGTATACCTGAGTAAAAATAAGATTATTCTGAATTTGCAACAAGTCATGAAATAAGCCGGGGGTGGGGGGTAGCTGATTGGGATGATTGTTAATATCACTGTTTTCCCTGGGTAAAAAGTGAGGCTCAAAGAATGTAAAGGGACTTTTTAGAACTCATGCAGCCGTCAAGCACAGAAGTGGTGGCATTCTTCATTCTGATTGTTTCATAATATATAATATATATGGAGATACAGTGTATGACATGTGAACTCTAAAGTGTATGGGACTTAATTACTTATTAAAATGTGTACTCCATTGTGTGTTTACATGTACATATTAAGACTGAAGTTGTTTGGAAACAGCCTTTAAAGACAAATGCACTGACGTAGAACTTCAGAGCATTTCCCAGCTCCACCCACCAAGCACGGTTCCTTTGGAACCTTGTGTACATGGAAAGCTAAATGGCATGGAATAGCCTGATAGAATTAAGTTCCATATTTCTTATGAAAACAAAATTCATTTCTTAGTGACAAAAAGTTTATGTTTCTTATAATACTCCAATAAGCCAGGTTATTAAAGTTTCTGAGCCATTCTACATTCCACAAATACTTTTTATATCTGTGAAAGTTTGAGACGAAGGGGGTGAAAGCTGTCTTGAGCCAGGGCTCTGTTCCTAATTTGGCTGGAGCCTGCTCTCTGCTAACCAGGAGCTGCTGCTTTTGTCTCTCTGGGACTCAAGTTACTCATTTTTAAAATGAACTCAAAGCTATCATCAGTAAATGTGTGAGGGGGTCCTAGAGTTCCCACAAATGTTACTTGAAACAATGAAAGCAACAGAAGGAGTGAATATTGGTAGCCCTGACGTTGCATCTCTAAAATATGGCATTGTATAAGATTCTGAGAGAACCACGGGAAAGGAAAAGGCTGTCTTGACCATGTCGCCATGCAGTTTGGGATTTTATCATTCCTCTGCTGAGTAGCCACGACACACCAACAATGGCTTGGCAGTCTTAGGACTAGAACTGGGGAGAAATGTCTAGGTTCCTACTCTCATTCAGCCTCCTCTGGGATTAAGGGAGTCAAACCATAAGCAAATGACTGTGGTTGTATAATGTTAAAAGTTGCTAAATGCTGGACTGGATCTATCTATTTATCTCATGTGGGAAAAGTACTTACTAAGTAAGAGGGCCTAGGTTTGAGCGTTGGAACGCATGACGAAATGATGCAGCACCAGGTGTGATGCCATGTGCTTATAATGCCAGCCTCTAGGAGATAGAGACAAGTCAATCCCTGCTGATCAGCCAACCTAACCTTCTTCAAAAGTTCTAAGGCCATTGAGAGACCCTATTAAAAAAAAAAATAAGGTAACTTCAGAAGTGCCACCTAAAATTGTGTTTGACCAGCATATACTCATGCCTAAAAGTGTGCATACACACACACACACACATACACACACACACACCCCACACACACACACACACACACACTACTAAGTGCTTTGGAGGAGGACAAAGCAGAGAGTGGTGAAAGAAATCAAGAAAAGGGATTTTATTTCTCATTAAATAGCAAACTTGATTTGAACACATGTTTGGCCCTCTGTAAGCATTTATCTGATTTGGTGTGAAGAGATATCGTAGCCGCAGAAGTGCTCGTGTGTTTGAATATTGGTGCAACCTTCAAGCCTAGCTGAAGGTACAATTGTCTGTCCTGTAGATTTGTATAATCCAAAGAAATAATTCATGCCAAAGAACATTTTCACTAGATGTTTCAAGATAGTAGATATTGTGATTTGAATGAGAATGTCCCCCCAGCCCATATATTTGAATACTTGGTCCCCATTTGGTGGAACTGTTTGGTAAGGATTAGAAGGTGTGACCTTATTGGAGGAGTTGTGTGACTAAGGGTGGATTTTGAGGTTTTAGAAGACCATGTCGTTCCTGCTTCCCTCCCACCCCCTACCCTACTCCTGCCTCAAAACTGTATCTCAGAATGTTAATTCTCCAGTGCCTGCCTAACTACCAACATTTTCCCTACTATGATGGTCATGGACTCCCCCTCTAAAAGTGTAAGCCCCGACTGAACATTTCTTCCTGTAAGTTGCCTTGGTTGTGGTGTTTTGTCACAGCAGTACGAAAAGTAACTAAGACAATAGATTACAAGCCTCTTCTAGCCAGACTTCAGAAAAGGGGTGGAGAGTAGAAATACGGATGGATGTGAAGGCCATCATCCCATAGATACTATTTTGATAAAGCCATGTCACCAGGAGATGTCCGGAATGAACGTAGGATGCAAGGGTTCCATCGTGGCTCATGCTTCTCAGCGTGATGAGGTGGACATAGGGCAGCTAGAATAGAATGAGAGAACAGCAAAGAAAGGTCATGGTCAAGAAGTTAAAAAGAAGAAGCATGAGAAGAGGAGTGATTGGCTGTACGGCTGTGGTGATGGGTTTAGGAGTATGAGAACGCAGCATGTAAGAGAGGCAGGTGGACCACGGATGCTTTCTCCTTGACAGGATTCTGTATCGCAGTAGCCATACTGGGTCCACATTTGCTGTCATATTTACAGCAGAACTCTGCCACTGAGCCACATCCTTCCATCCATTTGATCTCACATTTAAAATGTTTGCAAACTGGTTGATTCTTTACGGCATTTAAATTCCGTTCCAGGTCGCCAAATGTATTCCGTTGGGGGTCATGAGACGCCATCCAAAATGATAATCGTCAAAGCCAGAAAGATCACCGTTCAAGCTCCACATTTAAGTCGGTAACTGCCACTTGCACAGGTCAGCCTCAGGTAAGTTACACAGTGGACCACACTCAGGTTGCCTCAGAGCTGTCCTTTTCTCATGAAGTCACTCATTCCTGTGACCCGCTTGTCCTTTGAGCTGATTGGAGTCTACAGCCTACAGGGAAAATGGCCTTTCCCATCCCTGCTCTTTAAAACAGCTCTCCTGCAAATTTTGTTGCCTGCACTTCGTGTTGTTCTCGTTCAAGACACTTTCATTTATTAGACTCTATAAGCACAATGCTGAAAGTCTAAAGCCCTTTCAGTATACCTCAAATTGACAGTTGTTTGTCCCATAGCAAAGGAGCTCTAACATAAGTAATACGTATTTTGTGCACAAAATGTTGGCGGCTTAGGTGCTGTGTAATGATAACTCATTTTGGGCAGCTTGCCATTTCAGAAATAAAGTTTAAATTACAAGAATAATATTAATAATTTGCTTTCTGGGCAACTTAGAGTTATAGAAAAATTTTAAAAATCTTTTCCCATTTTATGATGGAATCACATCTCATGTTAACGGAGAATTTTGTAGAAACTCTAGTTACTCCTTTTCATTAGCCTTTTCGTTTGTCTTCTCCATCATCTCCTCCAAGTTATCAGTGTGAGGTTGAATATGATAATGAACATTTCATATCGATACATTTACATGAAAATGTATATATGTATATATTATATGTATACATATATGTGTATTCTTATGTTCTGAAAACCAAGAACATCACTGATGATCAGTTATATCTATTGGCTTAATTGCTTGATGGAAGGAAGACAGACAAAGCCCACTCAGGTGCGTAGAAAGTATAAAATATGAGCCTTTGGCTTATTTGTCATAAGTTGAAACACAGACATGCTCCTTCAGGGAGATGATGTCCTACAGCATCCCTTGCTTCACAGAGGAGCATGGAGCAACAGTTCTTTAAATAAGAATGCACATGCTGGGCATGGTGGCGCATGCCTTTAATCCTAGCACTTGCGAGGCAGAGGCAGGTGGATCTCTGTGAGTTAAAGGACAGCCAGGGCTGTTAAACAGAGAAACCCTGCCTTAAAAACCCAAAAGAAGAAGAAGAAGGAGGAGGAGGAGGAGGAGGAGGAGGAGGAGGAGGAGGAGGAGGAGGAGGAGAAGAAGGCGGCACATAAGGGCCCAGAGATATGTGCATGCCCTGGCTTGCAGAAGACACACTTGGCTCTCAGGATCCAATTCGGTTGGTTACAACCACCCTAAATTCAATATTAAGAACTCAATGCCTGGGGCTGGAGAGATGGCTCAGAGGTTAAGAGCACTGTCTGCTCTTCCAACAGTCCTGAGTTCAATTCCCAGCAACCATATGGTGGCTCACAACCATCTACAAAGAGATCTGGTGCCCTCCTCTGGGGTGCAGGCACACATGCAGGAAGAACACTATAAATAAATAAATCTTTTAAAACATAATCCAATTCTCTCTTCTAGCCTCCTTGGGCGCTGTCATACATGAACAAATTCATATATAAAAATAAACTATACATATAAATAAAATTGAAGTATAGCCTTTAAAAGGATGAATGCATATAAATCTGGTCAGATGATTTCTGAGAAAGCTCATGCTTTTCTCACTTAATGAGACAGGTGCATCTGGTGTGTCATGCCCTCTTTCAGATGTCAGTTCATTTGAGATGACACTTTGACAATGTTAAGTTGATACACCAGCATGCTTGGAATGATCAGGAGAGAAGATGAAGGACACTGAGTCTTTAATGTCACTGACAAACTACTATGCCATCCCAGACCACACATTTCCACATCACTTTGAATGAGGTTAAATGCAATGCTATTTGTTACTGTTTTTGTCTTTGCACTGAAGTATCTGGTTGCTACCGGATAGGAAGAGGTAGTTATAAATGGAGAGGAGAAGAGGAGATGGAGGCAAGGCCGTTTGTAAACTATGTAACTAAACATGGTGAAGGGCAATCTGTAAGGGTCAAATAATGATGCATTCAGCAAGAACTCCCAGAGATGGATGAGCAGGGATCAAGTGTATCTATACCCTGATTTGCAAGATATAAGTAGATAAGGGAGCTCCCTGATACAACAGACTAACTTGTTGCAAGCATGTAACTTCCTGTGTTTAAGACGATGCAAGCATAGAACTTAGAAAACACAAATGAATTAATGACTCATATGGCCCTTGCATAGCCAGGCATCAGGACTGCGCCACCAGAGGAACTGGCATGGAGCTGGAGAGGTGGAGCATGTTCAAATCCAGGAAATCTCAAACTTGAGATTTAAAATCTCATCCCAAGACATCCTTCCTCCTTGTTTCCCTGCCTGGACCCCCAAGGTGTTCATGGGTAGCCAGCCATATAACCCAGCACCTGGAATTCTTCCTCATGACAACGAGCATCACCAGCATCTTAGACGCAACCAATGAAATGCATTCACCCCAAGGACCCCTCCCTATTCCCCAAAGTTTGTACACTAATTCTCCACCCTGGAATAAAGGCGTGCATAAACTGTTTCACCAAATATTGTCTAAGAACAGCTGTTTAATCCTCGGAGAAGGTCTTCTCCACCTGGCACTCCCAGCCAGACTGGAATCCTGTAGACACCCCAGCCCTGCATTGGCTCCGGGGACTCTGCTTTATCTCTCTCAGCTCGTTGTCCAGTGGCATCTGGCCACCCCAGGGAGAAACAGACTGTGGAACCGCATTACATGTGTGCATTTTTAGCCTTCTTGCAGGCAATTTTGTCAGGGATGGCATAAGAACAATTTAAAGTGGGTTCCTCATGATAAAATAATGTGAAATTTCTTTGATAAAGTCTTTGGGGGGGGGAACCTTATAGGCTATGAGACAACTATGGGTAGAGACCAGAGAGCAGAGGGCAAGAAAATATTTGTGCACACTGAACTTGAGGGATTGTGGGAATATGTCTTCAAGATGACACTTGGGAGAGTATGTAAGAAGCTGGGAAACAGGAGGGTAAGCATTTAAAGCCAGGATCTTCCACTGCTTGGTTAAAAGTATTCATTTCCGGTTTAATCCAGTTCTTTGCCATCAGAGAAGCTTTCTTTTTCAACTGAGTTCTGAGCATTGGCCAGCTGTCTGTCACTATGACCAAGTGTCTGACTCAAATGGAATCAAATGAGGATAGGTTTGGAGGTTCTGTTTTCAGAGGTTCTAGGTTGAGTCTGTCTAGCTACATTGCCTTGAGGAGGAAAAGAAGGGGCGTTATGGCGGTACAAGTGTGTGTTAGAGAGGGCTGCTTGCTCCACAGCAGGCAGAAAGCAGCAAAAGGAAAAAAGAGAAAAAACTGATGATAACTTTATCCTTCCAAATGCATGCTTCCCATGACCTACTTCCTCATGCTAGACCTCTATCTCTGAATACGAATGGGTAAATCAATGTATTAATCATTTCGTGAGGTTACAATCTTCACGATCCATGTGCCTTTAATGGCAGTGATAAATATCCAAAAAGAAATCATTTTCATTAAAAATAGTTTGTAATAACAGATACTCTTTTTTTTTTAGACTAGCCTGGTCTAATATATATGCCTAACACCATTCTACAATAAAGGAGTGAAAACTTACAGAACTGACAAGGAAATCATACAGGAGAAAGCAGAGTTTGAAGCAGACAGGATGCAAAAAGAATTAGGCAACAGACCCTGGTGAAAGCATCCTAAATATCTCTTTCTTCACTTGCATCTGTCCTGGTTAGGGCATCCAGTACCAAAATTAGCACATCCCTCTAGGTCCCTGTGGGACCAAATCAAGAGGACATAATGGTCTCAGGCCTACTTGAAATCTATGCCTAAGATTTCTTCTTTTCCTGGTTTTGGTTCAAAAAGTTCACCTACTTAAAAAAAAAACTTTCCACACAGTTTTTTTTTTAAAAAAATAGGACTTAAAAGAACCATAAAATAAATACTACTCATCACTAGCTGAATTCAAGTAGACAATTAGTTGAACTACTCCATTAAGCAAGGACAATAGTGCTTTATGACTTAAACAAGAAAAAAGATGAATGTTTATGTATGTAAGCATACATACATAATGTATACATTCATACACAAAGATTTATGTATATATGTGTGTATGTGAACATACATACATGTATATTACCAATAAAGTAAGTTCTGTTTTTGAATACAAACAACATAAAAGTGTACTGAAGTAGTGAAATCACATGTGTCTGCTGGCATATAGTCATCACCCTGTGGAGCATCATCGGATGGAAGACCTTTAACAAACAAAATTGGTTCCGAGTAATAACCACATTTAATCCTTAAATTGCTGTTCATTGGTCATTGGCAGTTCTCTTTAAAGACAGATAATTTATCTTGGGATCTTCATTCTTAAATATTTTATTTTTTTTTAATGAAAAGATGCTTCAGGGTTATTTTTGGCTCTTCTCTCTTCAAATAGGAATAATGATACCTGAGCCATCAATTCTCATATATCAGAGTAAAAAAATAAAAGGTTGATGCACACACTATAAATGGGAAAATTTACCTTTGTATCTGAAGGTTGTAACAGACATTGTCTTTTCCCCATTGGGCTAGTGAGCTACATTTTGCCCTATGCTATGTACGAGCTCATAATTCCTGTGTTCATATTCCGAAATCATCGATTTTAACAAGCAACAGTATATTAAAGTAATAGAGCCCTTCTACTCCCTAAATTAAGAAAGACGATCAGAGGGTTTGGGAGATAACCCAGATTGTGTACAGCAAATGTGAAGAAAGGGGTCACATTCCCACCATCGGTGTCCCTGCAGGGCAGGCAGGCATTGTGGCCCTCCTATAATCTTAGCACTCAGGACACAGAGACAAAATGTCCTCCTTGGAACCAAACTAGCTAGCTAGACGAACTGAGTCAGGCAGCTCCCAGTTCATGTGAGAGAGCCTGCCTCCACATATAAGGTGGAAGGTGAAGGAACTCAAAGCAGCCTGAGCATGGACCATGACCTGGCTCTGGCAGGCCGAGCCCTTCTCCTCCGTTCTCCCTGCCTCATTAGAAATTGCTAGAATCCATTCCTAAAGGTAGCCACCAAGGTCTGGTTCCTTGCTTGGCCACTTTCTCCTCCTGAGGCTGGCTACCAAGACCCAGCTATTTTGATACTGAAGATCAGCAATCAAACGCCCTATGGGGTTTCACATCTTACCTTTATAAACTGCCATTTTCCTGTAGGCCAAGGCTAACTTCTCTCTATCCAGAGGCAGTCCTTTGCCTCCTCCCACATCTCCCCCAGGACAAATAACCCCTTTTCCTCTTTTACTGGGTTCATTTCCCCTTTCCCTTTGCTCTCTATCTCCTGTCTTTGCCTCTTATTCCTTGCCCTTTGTCTCCTTGGGGCAAATAAATCTCCTCTGTGCTGAGAACTTGGTCTTGTGGTGTCTTTGATCTGTTACCGGTCCCTTCAGAGAGCATTTGAAAAAGACTCTTACCTTCAACATCTGGCTTTCACATTATTGTAAAGTTTTAAAAAATGTAATTAAAAAGAAAACCAAATCTATCTCTTTTCCTCACATGTATTAGCATCATTGGTCAGTTGGGATCTGACTCACCCTCTATGAAGTCTTCGGTAAATATCTCAACGTGATTCATTTCACATTAGCACTCTACTGATAACTTCCCAATGCATCGCCATAAAAGCCAAACAGAAGTAATCCATGGCCAGCTTCTCTGGTCCAGTCATTAACTTGCCCTTTGCTCTGTTTTTCAACCATCGAGTCATTCTCTTTCGAGTGATTCACTGTTACTTCAAGCCTTGGAAACTTGTTGTCACTCACACCTGGCCCCCCCTACTTTAATAGCATCATAAGCTTGGCTCGTCTCCCCTCCCTGGCCCTTCACATCTCACTTTCTCCAGGATGCCTCTCTCAGTTGTCCCAGCTACGGGGCCCACTCGCAGGCTCGTCTTCCAGTGGTCCTGTTTTACCTCTTGCATAGCATCCATCCCTAGAGATACTGTGCATCTGTTTAAGGGATTATGGCCTGTCTTCCCAGGCTAGTGGAGGCTTATGAGAGACAAAGCATTTTAGGTTGTTCTTTGCTCTTTCACACTGCCTGGCACGTATTAATCCCTCAACAAATATCTGTAAAATGTTAGTAAAAGATCAAGACCTTAAAAGAGAACCAGAGAAGACAAAGAATTGGAAAATATTATTAAACACCTTGTGATCAAAGACACATTTCCAAGGATACCACCAATCTATGAAACATAATGATAAATGGACTTGTTTATACGTAGGATCTTAAAACTTCTACGTAGCAAAATTCTCCACGAGCTAAGTTAAAGGAAGAAATTGTTTATGATGCATATAGTTAACCTCAATAGACTCAGCTCAGATTAACCAAACCATGTGCTTTAAACCCAGAAAAGAGTCATCCTCCTGATTCAGTTAGAGCCCCGACATCCTTTAAAATAAGTGTGATGGTAGATCATCACACTAATGATGTCATTCCAAAGATAAATAGCACAGCAGGGGAGAAGGCAAAAGTTATAAACGTGCAATTCTCACAAACAAATGGGTGGTAGAAATATGAAAACACCGTGCTAACAAATTTAAGCTGTATGTTTAGACAAGCACAGTTCTGTTGTCTATGATTAGGATAAATTAAAAAATACATCTTGCTATTTATGTAAGTGATGTATGTTTTCTAACATATAATTTGTGGAAATCCACATTGTAATGATATTTTGGGAGTTTATTTTGTTTAATTTCCAGATTAACCAGATTACATTCCAGATCCTTCTACTGGGGCAATTCTAGTTTTAAAAGCAGATCATTCCTACCAATGTGCCTTAAGCTCTTACAGGAAAGTAGCCACACAAGTTATCCTAGCACTATTGACGTAACAATATGGCAATAATGTAAGTACAGATAAGTAAGATGCGTTGTACATTTACAGGGGAATTCTGTGCGACAATTAAAGAGAAGCATAAATTTGAAATTTCTAATTTACAGTGTTATCTATGACACAGTAAGAAAAAAATGCTTGAGATCAACATTGATATCTGAGTCCCTATTTCAAAAGGACACTTTAATCAGCAAATACTGAACGTTGACTGCTGATGACTGAAATGCTAATATTTACTATGGCTCTCCACCACAGAACGTCTAGGAAAGTGTTGATTAGCACCGTAGGTGATGACATCGAAATCATCGGTCAGTGACCTCATGATTCCCTTGGCTATTATTTGGTATCACAAAATGATTGAAACTCCTCCGAGCAGCTCCCCACAATAGTTACCTACTGTGTGATAGAGCAGATAGACGGACGACGGTTTCATCTTGTAGATCTGTGCCTTTACTTGCAGCACCACCTTTGATGGAAACAGCTTACAGGATTTGCTCTTGCTTCATACAGTCAGAATGTCAGGGTGTGACCACATCATGCCGGACTGAAGAAGGCAAAGGTACACAGAAAGGAGAACGAGATTGGACGCTTACCTTGCAGAATAATCTGGTCCCCATTTAAAAGAAGAATCAGAAGCCTTGAAGTCAGAAGATCCTTGTCTTCAAAAGAATTAGCCACGAAGGAAGACTACAAAACAAAACATGGTAACATTGACCTTGATGAAATGAAATGCTTCTGTTTTGTGATTTTTTTTTTTGGTAATTGTATTTATGCATGCGTGTGTACATGTGCCACAGCATACATGTGAAGGTGAGAGGAGTCCATTTTCTCTACCACATGGGTTGCAAGGTTCAAGTTCAGCCTTGGTGGCAAGCACGTTTACCTGCTAACCCATCACGTCCACCCAAAATTAGATACGTTTGCTCACATTGAATACTGCTTAGAATGCAAAGAAAACATGAATTCTTCTTATTGCTGGTACATGTGTGAAATGTGATAGCCATGTTAGAACAGAGTTTGGACATGACACTTCTTAAAACGTGAACCATTCCAGCACCACACTGTTCAGAGGAGTCTATACTATTTACAAAGAACTGTCCTCGTACACTATGGAGTCATGGAGAAATTGAAATGTATAGTTCTAACAGAAAGAGGCCACACTGGGAAGATCACCCACTAGCTGAGTCCAGATAAATGGCATCCTTGGAACGGCAAACCTTTGGAGACAGTGGAACAGCATCAGGTGCTACCAAGGGCAGGAGAAAAGGAGGCGTGGGGAGGCACAACACAGGATAATGATAATAAAAGCCACTCTGTATGTCACCTGCGAGTGGATGCCTCTTATTTTGTATTTGTTATGATACATAAAATATACTAAGAAAGTGAGTCTTCATGCCACCTATAGGCTCAGGTGGCAGAGTGACATCAGAATAGGCTTATTGTTTGCAACCAATGTATTGCCCTGGTATGGATAGTGAGGGAAGGGGGTTTTTATTTCTGTATATTTCTGATTTTTGAGGTCCCTAAGCAAAGGCACTAAATACCTTCTTCATGGTGAACCAATAGAGAGAAACAGGTGAAAGTCAATTATCTCCCCCTACCCCAAATATTTCAGGGCGGTGGAAGGAAGTGTGACTATAACCAACGGCTACATAGCTCCTTGCACTGATTTTCTTAAAATGGAAAAATCTATTCGGGGCATTAATGTGTTTGTGATATTAAAGAGCTGTCTGTACGATATTCTCCTAGAATGATATTTCATTTCACAAGAGTGATGGAAGCAACCTTAGAAGTCACCTCATTTAGCGTCTTCAGCCAGTATGCCAATCTTTTCGATAATTCATACTTTGAAAGTGTCTCAACAGTTGTCTGAAAAAATAGGCCTTTACTCCCAAGTAGGGAAGGTGCACTGTATGGTCAACTGGCTGGAAAAAAGCTTGAGAAACTTACTTGTTTGTTTAATTTGGCACCGGGAGCAGGGCGGACTCTGTGTATCTGTACGGGTGTGAGTGGTGGGTGGGTGGGAATGGGGGTAGTTTATGAGCGTGTAGCGGGGCTGGAGGAGGTGCATAAGAGAGTTGAGGATGTGGAAGATACAGACAGAGGCTGATGGGTAGGTACAAGCTTTGTTGATATCGGCAACAGCATTTGCTTCCATTGAGTAGTGACATGTCTAATGCTGACAGGAGAATCATCTGGATAGTCATGTGAATTTTCTCTGAACCAAAAGGAAATAAAATATTCTTAGCTTGTCATGTCTGGAGAGCAAGATGCTTCTCCTAAGGCTTTGTGGGCTCCGCTCTGAATCCCAGAATGGAAGAGAATGAATATATTTCTTGTGGTCTTGATCTTCCCACCCGTGTGTGTGTGTATGTGTGTGTGTGGGGGGGTGTCTCACTGAATGTAGAAATCACCAGTCAAATTAGACTGACTGAGTAGTTGAGCCCCAGAAATCGTCTTCCTGCCTCTACCTTCCCAGCACTGGGATTATGCCCATTATCACACCTGACTCTTTTCTGGAGACCTGAACTCAAGATTCCACGCTTGTGCAGCAAGTACTCTCTACCACTGGCACAGCTCCCCAGCCCCAACATTCTGTTTTACTATATCATGCAAAGACTTTTGAATCATCCATTAGTCACTGGAATTCTGATATTTCTCCATCATCTCTTCCCTGCCCTGCTCATCAAATTCACATCCCACGCTTTCCTTTCCTTTGGTTTTTGAGTTTCCAAAAACATCAATAGTAAGAGAAATAGAAGAGCTCGTGCATGTTGAGAGCCTGTTCTGTATGTGAAGGGTAGAAAGCATGCTTCGCTATTCCTCAGACCAGCAGGGTCCCGAGAAAGTGGCTCAAGCATTGTGGGAAGAAGTATCCAGCTCAAGGACACTGCTTATGCCTGGGATGAGAGGAGGTCTGTGCCAGACTTCTCAGCCCACTGACATGAGTGACATAGAGTGATCTCAGGTGAGTATGTGACATAGGAGAGGATCCCTACATTTAACTGTGAGTGATTTTTTTTGAAGAGAACGGGATGTATTTAGGCCAAGAGGCCTCCAGGTTTCTTTAATGCTCAAAATGGCTTCAATGCTCCCGGAAAATTTCCCAAAGACCCAGAAGTGACACAGAGAACAGAATTAAAAGGAGTGCAGGGAATAAGAAAGGGTACTCTGTGCAGACACAGGAGGGAACATGATGGGTGACTCCGAAGAGATGAACATTGCCAGTAATTGTTACATCAGCCCTTTTGTGGCCTTGCATCAACTTCAGCAATCATAGGTCACCTTTGTGGATGGCAGGAGATGGGGACACGGATTCCATAGGCAATAGAAACTAATAATCTACCACTGCAGGGGCAAGATTGAGAGTTTAAGTAAAGTCTGAGTTACACAAAGTAACCAATAGCTATAATTCTCTCCACACAAAAATTCCATCCCTTCCCCATAACCCTCAAGTAAACAGGACTTGGCCTATTTTTGTTACTGAAAAACATCAGTTCAATATATTTCTCTAAAGAAGATTTTTTTTTCTTCCAAAGTAGTGTTAAGTAGATGGATTTCTTAGAAAGCTCTCATTATTTCCTAGATTTGTCCCCCGAATCCCCAGAAGGGACAGAAAAGATGGTACCTGATGACATCATCTCTGGGTTGGCCTCCTTTGCATACTTGGAAAAACAAAACCACAGAGTCCACCCCCACATCCCTGCACGCAGCTTTTTTTTTTCTTTTTTTCTGTTGGACAATCTGCTTTCTTACAGTATCAGGGAAGCCATCAGGGGTGGGTGTGTTGGCGTGATTGTCATCTCAGAGGGAGCACAGAACCAAAAGAATTTCCCTGTAACCATGGAGCCAATCTGTGGACATGGAAGTAACTGGGCACCCTGCTGGGGTGAGTAGAAGGTGGAGGGGAAATGGCCCAGGCAATGTAGCCGCCCATTATGTGCCACAAGGCAGAGGACTGCCTGAGAGAGAAGATGCGAGTGACCACCCCCCCATACCTCTGTTTCTCTTTTATTCCTTCTTTACTGTTGGCTATTTTTTTTTTCCGGTCTCCTCTTTCTTCTTTTAATTGGTCCCATTTCAAAGGCCCACTTCAAATTGCTTGAAGTCAGGAGGTTCTCAATGCCAATGACAGAAGAATGTAGCCTCTCCCTAACCCTCACTCCATCTATCCCTGCCTTCATGTCTTCCTTCTGATAGGGGCCCACTATATAGCTCACACCAGCCTAGAATTCTTGATCTCTCTATAGCAGTCCCTGCCCCCATCTTTCTAGGATTACAAGCATGCGCCACCGCACACAAAGAACCCTCACCTTCCTTCCTGGCTTTCACCATCCCTTCTCCAAATACATTCCAACACCAAGAGGCACCTAATGTTGCGCTCAGCCTTCGGCATGTTTGATTTTCTTTTACTTTACAGAGGTTTTCTTACAACTTACCATCTCAGGCACCCCCTGCCCACTTTATCATGATTTCTATTTCATTGGCTTCACATTGCACCAAAGTCTTCTTATAATGCGCCAAGGAATATTTAAATCAAACAGAATAAGGCATGCCAACAGGCTATAGTCTGTAGACTGTAGAGTCTATAGTCACTGATCCCTAGAGCTGGTGCCACCCCTGGGCTCACAGTCCTGGGTTTGGTAAGAAAGCAGGCTGAGTAAGCCATGTAGAGCAAGGCAGTAAGCAGCACTCCTCCATCACCTCTGCTTCAGTTCCTGCCTCCAGGTTCCTGCCCAGTTTGCGTTTGTGCCTCGGCTCCCTCAGTGGACTATGATTCAGGATATGAACCCTGTCTTTCCCCGAGTTACTTTGGGTCATGGTGTTCATCAGCAGTCATAACCCTAACTAAGACACTGGAGTCAGAGAAAAGCATGGCCCAGACCCCTCAGTGGAGTCTCTATAGGAAGCAATGGGCATTACACAGTCGGTACCGTGAGTGGACTGAAGACTGGAAGAGAGTTTGGATCATTTCAGTGGGCTGTGGGTTATACAGTTCTTAGTCCGGGGGTGACTTAGTGTAAAAGGGCTATTTGGTGGGATGTCTGCCAGTTCAGCAGAGGAGTTGGTGGGAGTGTAACCTCTGGGTTAGGTGGCTTGCATGTGAAAGGCGTGTCCCCAGGGGTGTGCATGTTTTGCTGTCTAGTGCTTAGATGACCCCGGTGAGGCTCTCTCCAGGACTACTGTCCCAAATACCAGAGCATCAAGTAAAGAAGAAAAGGCAGCCATTACAGTAATCAGTGTTTCAAAACACTCTGCCAGGACAGGTCTACACATAGCCCTCTGTGCAGTCACTTCAGCCATGAGATTTGCAGTAGAACCTCACAAATATCCAGAATGGTGTGCACCTCTCACTTTTACTTACTATTTTCCACTCTGGCCTTGTGGAGTCCAGCAGGACTTTTTTTTTTTTTTTTCTTTTTTTTTTTCTTAAAGGGCCCGGGCACCTACCAAAGAAAAGAACATCTGGTTTTGAATGTCTGCCAATGGCCGCTGACAATCCCTGGCTTCTCATCCATTTCATTGGCTTGAATTTCAAGCTCTTTGACTGTGTTCCAACCTGTAACTTAAACACTAGCACACCGAGGAACATTTCACTGGGGTGTGGATGAAAAATGCATGAGTTTGTAGAGATGGATAGAACGACTTTTAAAGAAATTACTTTTAGCCTACAGAAACCAACACCTCCCGTAATAGTCAAATGTTCCTCATAGCTCATACACAGATACACACACACACACACACACACACACACACACACACACACACACACACACACACACACACACACACAAAATTGAAGACCAAGAGTTTAGTTAAGGGGAGAGGTCTGGCAGAAGCTTTTCATGGCAGGCCTCCGGCTAGCATAAGAGCAGCCAGAGGGTCTTCTTACTGGCTCGGTTATCAACAGGCCTGCTATTCATTTTGAATGAGGGCCATCCAGCCTTGTCCAACATCAGCTAGCAAGGCATGAAGGCACAGGGCTTCACACAGCTTTGGAGAGCACCTGTGCTGATGATGTCTGTCAAATGAGAAGCTTCAGGAATGTTATGTTTAGAGAAATTAGTAGCAGTCCTGTTGAAAACTCAGCGGACATCAGATGCCTACAAGAAAGGACCCTGGAAAAGCCAGCAGTACACAGTCTCGGGCAGCAGGTATTCTGGGGGCAGGGGCGGCGTGTCCTGGACGGATGCTGTGGGGCATTTGGATGGGCTTTGAATTCTTCACCACCATCTTCAAAGGTCTTATGCATTTCTCTTTCCAAGTGTTTGCAAACATGAGACTTGTTCCATGTGTCACTGGCTGGCTCAGTTCTGTCCTAACCAACCCTTTTTACTCTCTGGTTTTTCTTCAGTTCTGGGTAAAAACATTCGTGTGTGTGTGTGTGTGTGTGTGTGTGTGTGTGTGCGCGCGCGCGCACACGCGCATGCACGTGTGTCCTGCTTTCTATCCCATGGGAACTTTTGAAGTTGATTTTGTTTTATTTTATCCAATATTTCATAATCAAAAGCCTTTCAGAAATCACCTGAGATCTAAAATTACACCAAACAGTAGGGTTAGTTGTATTTCATGAAGATAAAGTGTAAATCCATGTGTGTGTGCGTGTGTGTGCCTGACTTTAGAGTTCCTGAATGAACTGTCCTGGAGAAAGAGTACCTGGGTGTTCAGGGATCCCAGAAATTTGGGGACACTGGCTGGATCCCCACATATTCAGGAGACCCCCATTTAAAAATATTTACCCATCCAAATGACATGAAAGGATGCTTGTCCTACAAATGGCCCCTGAAATACCTTTGGATGCCCAAGCTCTGCCACTGGGCAGTGGCTATTACCCTTGGACACCGGTAAGCAGGGCTTATAATTCTGGCATAATTTATGGCTTTTAAACTTCAGCTCACACATCAGCCTCCTCGTCTCCTCTCTCCCATGGTTAAGTTGGTTCATAAAACTCCACACACCATAAAATGAGATCTGTGTGGAGAAGAGGCCAGACATCCCCCAAGGTAAACGTTAGGATAGAACCCACTCCCTACCCAGCACCCCTCCCCCAACCTCCCCCATACCTCATCCTAGAAAAGCATAGTAGCAAGAGGCATCCTGGTGTGCAGACTTCACCAAAGCAACCATGTCTGTGCTTAGCAGTCGCCTCTTGTCCTTCTCTTTCTTTCTAAGATCCTTCCTTATCAAAGTAGTGGCTTCAAGGGAGGATCAGAAAAACACTGGAACTTGCAAGGGCCTGCAGAGAATGAGGGCTTCCTGTGGCCTGGCTCCAGCAGCACACCAAGCAGCCTAGCCTGGAGGCAGCCAGCCTCAATGGTATCTGAACTCTTTGGCTCCTGGTTCCAGCCGTGGACTGGCTATCTGGTTTGTTTGGACACAAACTGGCTTGCAACTCTTTGTGCGGAATGCACCTTGACACTTTTTCTGTGACATCTGCCTGTCGCCTCCTCTGTGACAGAAAAGACACTATATTCAGAAGCGAAGAGTTTCTTATCACCCCCCACTTCCACATTACACATTCTGGGAGCTCCTGCTGTGTGCCAGCCACATGCGAGACTTTAGTTTACTTCCTATGACGGACCCCAGAAAATGGGACTTAGGGCTCCCAACTTTACTAATGAGGAAACTGAGTTGTGGGAGTGGGGATCTTTCGATCTAAGGCAGCGTGGACAAAGAGCACATAGTAAAAACTAGAATCACTGACTTTCTTGTGAAAAAGTTTGTCTTGTCCCATTTCTCTTTGTAAAAATAAGTTTTATTTTTCCATTAACACATCATTGGGATTACTTCTGGACTGTTTGAGCCAGCACTTGGGTTTTCATTCTTTCTTTCAGACATTCAATAGCTACAAGACATAGATACTATATGTATCTACCGTACAAAGTCCAAAGATTAAATACTGGTTCCAAATTGTTTTGTGTGTATAAAGAACAAGATAGTAAATATTTTAAAGTTTGAGAGTCATGTGGACTCTGTTACATCTAGTTGCCTCAGCCATTGTAGTGGAAAAGTTGCTCTGGGTGATCGGATAGATGAATGAACATGGTTGTATGCTAATGAGATTTTAGTTAAAAAGAACAGGAAGCAGCAAGCCAGATTTGGCCCTCAGGCTAGCTTGCAATAGACCCCTACACAGTGCACAGTCTCCACATAACTATAGCATCCTGCACCTATGATGAGAACACGTGTCTCTGTACTTGGATTGGGAGACCCACCTGTAAGTCATCTTTGAAGGGTGCCATCTATGGAACGTGGCATGTTCCAAGAACTAGTTCAACTCTGTATGGCTTGCACAGGCATATCCAGTAAGAGGATGTCTGATTACATTGCAAATCTCAAAGAGCTACCAGAGATGGTCTATATGCCGAAGGCATCTCCTCACTTCACCCTTGCCACCGTCCACTTAGTAAGCATTGATCTCTTCAAGATACAATGTCACACACGCAGGAAGTAGCAGACTCAGATTAGAGTGAGTTTCAGTGTCCCTTCTACTGCAGGAGAGTACCTTTACAAGAGAAAAATAAGAGAAAGGATGGTTAGCTTTGATTGTTGTGCTAACATTGGCCCCACAGAGCTGTGACATCAAGGTGAACCAAAGGGACCCAATTGATAGGAGAGACATCATTGTGGGGACAGCAACTGTACAGTGTCCTTACAAACTATGCTCAAGTTCCTGTGGTCAAGAAGGGCTTCTGAAGTTGTGGGCCACAGTGCCAATTACTTCCCAGGAAGATCTTGCTCTCCGTCCACTTAAGGTAGAAAAAAGATCCTTAAATAAATGTAGGATGCTGGGGATTAATGCTGAGGTATGATGGGACAGTTTGCTGGGATTCCTTTGACTTTTAGTCACTGCTGATGATTTCACATTGGCCTGTCAGGTACTGCCTAAGGATGTTGAGCAGAGACACGAGGACCAGCCACCATCCTTATAGGACACTTAATTCATACATTCATGGAAGATGCTTCCCTGATGTTCAGTTACCTCCCAATGTCCTTCTGTTCCCAGGGTAGCCTATAGCAGGCTGAAAGGTGATAACATCTGGTCCAGGAAGAAGTCAAGGAGACTCCCGATGGTGGCTGGGGGTATTTATAGCCCCATGTCAGGTATGGCTTATCTCATTGTTGGGAGAAAAGAAGTTTGTGCAGACAAAAGCAAAGAGAAGAGAACACTGATTTAGTGGGACGAGGGGGACGACATCAGGACCTTAGAACCCCAAACAACTAATTACCAAAGGAACTAAAATGGAAGGATTTTTTTAAAAGGAGAAATTAAATAAATAAAATATCACCCTTCATGGTACAGTTGTACTGTGGCCTGGGGATAGAACTGGAAACTTTGTGTGGTAAGTTCTCGTGGGATGTCGGGTTGGGCCAAAATATATTTGTCTCCAAGAAATATATTTTTAAAAAGGCTAAGCCTTAATTAAAAAAAAAAGTAAACAGGAAAATGCTAGGCTTGATACTCTCTTGAATGGAGCTTTGGGTGCATTTTATGGGCACCCTTGTGAGGGGAACCCTTGGTTGTCTGACCCAAGCTTGGCTGCAATGAACTCTGTCCGGTTCTAGTGCAGCAGAGTTTGAATCCTGGCCATGGCACCACTTAGCTGTGTCCAAACCTCCCCTCCCACCCCAGGGCCATTGGCACATGATGTGCTTCCCCTTCTCAAAGCAGCAGCCATCTTGGAAAGTGTGCAGGGCGCCAGGAAACAGCCCTACTAGTCCAAGAGTGAAATCTCTGAGCCCACAGTGATGTGTCTCTCTTGCCACATTTTCCTTGGCTTCTCTAGTCTCCATCCCTTTAAGCAAACATTTGCTCCACATTTAGATTCCTTCTGACGCTGAGTGGCCAGTTGTGTAATGGAAAGGAGCCTTGAAGACATGGGCTCAAGTGGTTTAGCTATTAACTTCCTCAGCGTTTAACTCCCTAGACTTTCAGTTTATTTATTTATTTATTTATTTATTTATTTATTTATTTATTTATTTTTCATCTTTATTCAGTAGTGTCAATTTTATAGTACTCATGGAGAATCAAGCCAAATCATGGATAGCATATATGGCCACCTGCTAATAAATATAATGGTCAAAAATAGTTATCAAACAACTGATGAGTGTTTGGCATTGAGTTAGATACAACTTCTAACTGAGTCAGAGACAGACGTCTCATAGGTGGTTTTAACACGGTGTGAGAAGATTGAAATGTTGGTCTATTTGCATAGCCTTTCCCTTGTTCCACCCATTCCAACTTCGATGCCCATTGACACTAACTGAGGCTCTGATTTCTACTTTGCAAAAAGCAAGGAATGTTTGTTGCCTAAGTAGGGGCTCTTGTGAAAGTGCTAGTGGCTCTTGCTAGAGGTGGCTGATGTAAACAGACCTTATCCCACAGAGACAAGAGACCTCAGCGTTCATGACTTAAGGGAAGTGCTCTACCACATAAGGCCCTTTCAAGTCCTTAGTGGGTCCAGCCTCATGTCCATTCTCACATCTCTCCCGTGGGTGAGTCTGCTTGTTGTTAGTATCTGGAACTCCATGAAAGTCCAGCTTGCTGCCTTTACAGGGAAAATTCTGTGTGAGCCTATGTGCCTAGTTACCACCTGTGATCCCATGAGCTATGAAGCTCTGTGGTGTCATTCAGGGAAACGGAAGAAATGAAAATAAATTTGAAGGGAGGCAGCTGGATCATGCTACTGGGGGGGTGCAGAGCCTCCTGAATTTGCCTCTTGAACTATCTCAGGTTCTGACCTTCTCATTCCAGAGAGTCCACGTTTGAAAGGATGTAGCGTCTCTTAGGAGATGGATGTGTGGGTGATCCTATCTAAGCCGCTGAGAGCTTTCAGTCCCTGAGAATCATGTACAGATGTGGCAGCAGGGCATCTTGCTCTCCACTCCCCTCCCTCCATAGGGTCTAATGATCCTTTCATGTTCACATATCAACATTGTAATGACATGGAATAAGATTTGTAAAGTTATTTTTCTTCTGTTTCCCATATAATCCATACACTTAGGCATAAATGGGATGTGCATGAAACAGAGAAGCTCTTGGCCTGCTTCCTACAGAGACTGCAAAATTTAAGACTAGAGGGCTTGAAATTAGGAATGGAGCCTGTGGGGCTGGAGAGATGGCTCAGTGGTTAAGAGCACCACCTGCTCTTCCAGAGGTCCTAAGTTCAATTCCCAGCAACCATACGGTGGCTCACAACCATCTATAATGTGATCTGATGCCTTCTTTGGCATATAAAGCACTGATATACAATAAATAAAATAAATAAATCTTAAAAAAAAAAAAAAAAAGAATGCAGCCTGTTACAGCTCCAAGCTGAATGCTGCAGACCTTCCCCAAATGTCTTCAGCATTATCTTAAATACAAAACCAAGTGGTGTGGTGAGGCTAACCTTGACTCATTAGAAACATGTCCAAATCATTCTTACAAGTATCTCCCATTCTACGAAATTCCAGGCACCTGCGGTTGTTTGCTCTGGAGATTTCCATATTTATTGTGCCTTTGTGTCTAGGAATCCTAGGGTCTGTTCTCGTAGGCCTCTCTCTATTTGAAGAAATAATACATTTTGAGGATCATTGGCAAAGTGCTTACTGTGTAAGCACAAGGGACTAAGTGTGAGCCCTAGCACCCACATAAAAAGCCAGGCATAAAAAGAATGGCATGCTTGTAATCCCAGAGAAACAGAGGCCAAGGCAGGCATATCGCCGGGGCTCACCAGCTCACCAGCCAGCCTAGCAAGGTGGGCTAGAAGGTTCCAGAGAGACTTTGTCTCAAAAAAAAAAATCAGGTAAAGCTTAGCTATGACACCTAAAGTCAGTCTTCGGCCTTTGCATGCAGGGGCACCTGCACTTGTACATACACACACACATACACACACACACACACACACACACACACACACACACACACACACATACACACAGAGGGGGGGGAGGGGGGGAGGGAGGGAGGAAAGGAGGGAGGGAGGGAAGGAGAGAATATAAGATGAAACATCTGATGAGGAACTGGAGAGCTGGCTCAGTAGTTCAGAACATTTCTGCTCTTGAAGAGGACCCACATTTGATTCCCAGCCCCAACATGGCAGCTCACAACTCCAGTTTTAGGCGATCTCACTTACCTTTTCTGGCCTTCATGAGCAGGAGGAGCATGTGTGACACATGGATATACATGCAGGCAAAACAAATATATGCGTTGAAAACTTAAAAAGACCATTTAATAGTTTGGTTTTGGATTTAAAACTTGCCTGGGTGTGGTCGTACATAGCTTTTATTCCAGCACTATGGAGGCAGCGGCAGGAGGATGTCTGTGAGTTCAGGTGCAGACTGCTGTGTATTGACATCTCTAGACCTGCCAGTTAGGTGATGAGATCCTATTTTAACAAACAAACAAACAAACAAACAACCTTGTACAGAAAATACCAGGTTGGCCATTCAGAGTGGTGACTGGCAGGGGGAGATGTGAAAGTCCTGAGCACTTTTAAGCACAGATGTGATGCCTCTGACTCATTGCATCCAGCGAAGATAGTTTGAGGGTTTCAGCATTAACTCAGCCAACATGTGTGAGCAGCTATCATGTCTCACACGGTGATTTTAAGGCAAGGGATGTTTTTTAAGGACATGGCAATGGTTTTTTACCAACAACATGAAGAATCACAGCTCAAGAATATAGCTGATACTTTTTAAAGGGATGTTTTAATAATTAGCACATAAATAATTGCAAAACAGCATGCAAATGACATCTTGCTGGACAAACTGAACTATGAGGTATGTGGAAGCATTAGCAGCTCCTGGCGAAAACAGCTGTTAATTCTGCCTGGCGTGGGCAATGGTGTCCCACACAAGCCTAACTCATGTAACTCAAGCCAGCTTTAAGTAGTCATTCAAATATGCATTCCGCTGCCATTTGCTCAATGCCCAGGAGATGCCGGACAGGGCATATTTTGAGTGTTCTTGAAGCCTAATGACTCCAGGCCTTCCTGGAAAGCCAGGTCAATGTTTATCAGACAACAAGAACAGGAAGAATAACAAAACATTTACTTGAGACTGTGTTTAGAGCCTGTTCATTATAACACATGCATTTTTAGGTGTTGAACACCATTTATTAACTAATTTTCAACTCAAAAAAAATCCATTATCCTTAGAAATTGTCTTGTGTTGCTCTGTTCTTTGTCACCATAACAAATTGCCTGACTAAGCTACTGATGAACAAAGAAGAAGTTTTCTTAGCTGACTCTCTTGGAGGTTCACAAGCACGCTGCTAAAGTGATCTCAGCTGACAGTAGTGTCTAATCATGGTGTCTGACAACAGAGGGAGTTTAGGTAAGAGCAAGCACGCGATTACATCTCAAACTAGTAGTAGAAACAACCGGGCAGGGCTGATCCTGGCTTTTGTACCAGCCTTTTCACAAGCATGTTGAAGGACTCTCACAAGATCCACCTTCTAAAGCATGCCCCTGATGATACAAGGGCATTCCTCTGGACCAGTGGTTTTAACCTGTGGAGTAAGACCCCTTTAAGGGCTGAACAACCCTTTCATAGGGTCTACCTAAGACCATGTGCATATCAGATATATACATTACAATTCATAACAGTTGCAAAGTCAAAGTTATAAAGTAGCAAATACAATAATTTTAAGGTTGGGGTCCCAAAATGAGGAACTATATTAAGGGGTCACAGCATTAGGAAGGTTGAGAACCACTGGCCTCTAACTTAAATCGATCTAGGCTTTTAAATAAGAAGACTGGTTTTAGCAGAGAAGACAAAGTAAAGGGTCAAAGCCAGCAAACAAGAGGATAGAGCTAAGCAAGCATGTCCGGACACCTTTTCGGTGGCTGGAAATTAGACTATTGTGTAAAGTTGAACAGTTGGGTTAGCATTCAATTTTTTTTTTTTTTTTTTTTTTTTTTTTTTAGAACCTGGAGTGACATCATCCTGGTAGTTTAGTTTTTATTCTATAACTGATGGGCATTGTCTTTGTCTGTATTGTTGTAACAGATTATTGAGACTAGACAATTTGTAAAGAATAGA
Organism: Acomys russatus; assembly: GCF_903995435.1. Taxonomy (NCBI): domain Eukaryota; kingdom Metazoa; phylum Chordata; class Mammalia; order Rodentia; family Muridae; genus Acomys; species Acomys russatus. The sequence goes on along the minus strand of NC_067152.1, from coordinate 16,641,937 downwards.
AATTTGTTTCTTATGGTTCTAGAGGATGAGAAATCTAGGGCCAACCACGCTGCATCTGACATGGGCCCTCTTGTTGCATCATCCCATAAAAGTAGGTATTCCAAGAGGGAAAGAAACAGAGAGAGGAGGATAAAAAAAAACAAAAACAAAAACAAAAACAAAACAAAGACAAAGGAAGAGGGATCAAGGTCGAGAATCACTGGCCTAAGCCCTGTCTTCCACAGGTTCTACCACTTCCCAAAAGCACCACTCTGAAGAAACACGGAAGTCATCCTCTTAGCAGGACCTACTTAGATGCTAACTAACCCTTTCCCACAATCTCTTCGAAGTGCCACCTTTCAACATGGCTGTGCTGGGAACTGCATTTGTGGCACGGGAATGGGAGGAGACGCGGATACCCACAGCTGGGATTTTAGGCAGGCCATGTGAAGGGACTGGCCTTCATGTAATCTCCTCTGAGGGGACACTGAGAACGGGGATATGCAAGAATGGCCATGCATCTGTTGACGCACACAGGGGTGCAAGGACAATGGTTGTGGCCTTGGAATTAATTTGCTTTGTTGTTGCTGTTGCTGGCCTCAGCTTTGAAAGCAATCACCCCATTTTCCTAGACAAAATGCAATTTTTTCCCATATCTTTGTCCTCCGCTTGCCGCTCTCATTGCTTGCTATAAGTGTGGTTAAAAGTAGTAAAAACCACCCGAGTCCCCCACATAGTGTGCTGCCTTGAGATTTTCCCTGACAAGCCCACTGGCCCATTAGTTTAAATTCAGCCTTACTCAACATTTCAGGATGCAGACAGAATGTAGCCAAACTCTTTGCAAGAATAAAACATAAATTACCAGTAGCTCCTTTTCCCAATACGGTTCTTACTCCCTTATGATGCTTCGTGAGTGTAATCTTTACCGCTCATATTTGGATCAGTATTCTGGTCATCCAAACTCTCACAGAGCGTTGCCTCCAACATCCCAAGCCGATTCCAGGCCCCATCTCCAAACTTTCCCACAACTCTCTTACAGACCAGTGCTGAAGGCTTAGGAACCACACAATCAGGATTATTATAGCAACAGCCCTATTTCCCTCTATCAATTTTCTATATTAGTTATTTTTCTCCATGTTGTCACCAAATATCCAATAAAGGAAACTCAGGGGTAGAAGGAATGGCATTAGTTCATGACTTCAGTCCACTATGGAAGGAAGGTTATGTGACAAGGACATCTCAATCCATAAAGATGAGAGTGTGTGGCTGGTGCTCCCTACATTGTAGCCCACCAGAAACCAGAGGCCCTGGGGCAGAAGCAGCAAAGATGGTATAACCCCAGTGCTGTAACAGAACACTACAACAGAAGCAAATTATAAAGGAAAGTGTCTAATTGGGCTTACGGTTTCAGAGGACTAGAAGCCATGATGGCAGAGCAAAGGTGGGACCAGACGAAAGCTCACATCTTGATCCACGCATAGCGGAAGAAGGAAGGTGCGCTCAGAATGGAGGGAGTCTCTTCCCACCCCCGGTGGCACACTTCTTCCAACAAGGCCACACCTCCTAATGTTTTCTGAATGATCTCACCCACTGGGGGACAAGTATTCAAACATAGGAGCCTATGGAGGCCATTCTTATTCAAACTGCAGTGACACTTCAAATGCAAACTGTAGCAATGTCTCTAACAACTAATTAAGGCCATAATTTCTACCAAATGGAGTAGCATTTTGGACAAAATTTTAAAAAAGTTACCAACTGGCCTGCCTCCCCAACCCCAGTCTTTTTCTTTTCTTGTAGTCCTCCCACGGGTCCCTATTAGACTGGAAAAGCTCACTGTGCCATCAGCAGTATTTAACTTTCCTTTCTGTTTTACAGAGGCTCACAGTTCAGTTTGCCTTGAGTCTGCAAGGGGACTTTAAATCAGTGATAGACTGGTAAGATTTTGGGGGACTCTTGAAGTTGGACGAAGTCTATTTTAGATCATGAAGTTTGGGGACAGAAGGTTGTAGTTTGGTTATGAAACGTCCCTAGGGACCCTATTTTCAGGCTTAGTCCTCTGCTTGTGACGTTATTATGGGAGCTCTGTTATCTTTAGGAGGTAGGGCCTGGCTCTCAGAAGTGAGTCAGTCAGTGAAGGCAAGGCGTTAAAGATTACATACAGCCCCGCGCCTAGCCCATGTCTCTGCTTTCTGGTCAGTCACTATGTGGGCAGCAGTAGCCATGTGGGCCCTCTGTTAGAGACAGGGTTTCCCTACTACTACAGACGGGGCCTCTTGTCCGAACCTCCCTTCCCGCCAACATGAGGTGGACCACCTGGACTCTAAGAGTCAAAATAGATCCTCCATCCCTGAAACGGATTCTGCCAGTTATGTGCTCATAATGACAAGAAAAGCAATGCAGCATTTACACCCTCCCTTATTTTGAAGTAACCTTAAACCCCAGGAAAGCTTTCAAATCATCGAGGGACCGGGGATGAGAGACAAGGAGCTGGTGTCTCTTCTAGTTGCCTTCCTGTGCTGTTCTCAACACCGTGGCCGAAAGCAACTGCGGAGGGGAGGGTTTATCTCGCCTGGCGTTGTCAGGTTACAATCTGTCAGTGAGAAGAAGCTGGCAGGAACTGAAGCAGAAACCAGGAAGAAGATTTCTGAACTGCTCACGGGCTCATGCCACACTAGTTTTCCTATAGGGCCTAGACCTGCTCGCCTAGGGATGGAGCTGCCCACTGTGGATTAGGCTCACCATGTACATTTCCAGTCAACGTAATTCTTCCCAGCACAGCCGCAGGCTAATCTGATTTGGCCATCCCTTCACTTAAGGTCCCCTGTTTCCAGGCCATTCTACGGTGTGCCAAGGTAAAAAATGAAAACTAGCCAACGCAGCACCTGATCACTAGTCATCTATGCCTGTCCAGCCCCTCAAAATTCCCAGCTAGTCTCAATCTTATGGCGTCTATCATCTCTCCTCTATCCCTTTACTTCCTTATCAGGGGAGTTTTCAAATACATAATTGTGGAGCCAAACAAAATGTGTTCTTGGTCTAGGTCTTTCTAAAACTTAGCTTTTCCTTTGGGGGGGGGCGGGGCTAGGTCTAAATAGCTAAGCAAACACAGATCTAATCCTTTGTCAACTCTTCCAAGACTCAATGCAAAGTGAGGAGGCCCAGGTAGAGCCATCCAGGTGTGCTCTCACTCTCCCCGCCCCCCCACTCCTCTCATTCTCCCTCCCTCCTGAACACAGTGGTTCTACCTAACAGCATACGGTTCCAGATTTGTCTTGTTCTGGTGTGACCTCTGTCCATCCTTTCACCAGAACTGTGCATCTGATGCATTGTGTCCACGTACATGAATAAAGAGAGATGCAAGGCACGTGGCAAATATCAAGGATAGGTGAAAATATAGGGCTCAAATATTTCACAATGCCACCCATTAATAGCATGTGCATAAATTTTAGCACCATAAAAAAAAATAAAAAAGAAATCAAATGAAATGCTTTGTATCCAAAAAGAGATTTGGTCTCAGTAACCAAGGAAATTTTTAAGTTGGCAAATTACACTTTCTTATTTTCTTTGATTCCCCAACAAGGGTCTCAGCTCTGATCAAAGCCGTATTTTTCTGAACAGCAACTGGCGTATCCTTAAAGGTATAATTAGCTACCATAGTAACTATAAATTATAATCTTTCTCTGACTTTCCAGACAACCTAAATAAAATGCCATCACTTTCCCCCTACAATTAATACTCCCTGAAGAAATATCTAAGTGTCATGATCTATTGCTAAACATGGAGCTAGCAAGGCAACAACTCGCTCACTCTGAGCAGCAGTTGCAGAGATCACAGATTCTCTGACTTTAGCAAAGTGCACGGTTGCCCAACCTGAAGGAGCAAGAGGGACCAACTAAGGGCCTGGGAGAGTTCCAGGGGAACACTGGTTGATAAAGTCTTTTTTATTTTAACACATTTTTATTGAAAAATAAAATAATTCATATTACATCTCATTTTCTATCCCATCCCATACATCCTCCCATTCCTCCCTCCCTCCCACTTTCACCCCAATCCCCTTCCCTATGACTGTGACCGAATGGGATCTCCTCCCCGTGAATATGGTACTAGGGTATCAAGTCTCTTCTTGGTAGTCTGCTATCCTTTCTCTGAGTGCCATTGGGCCTCCCCCATAAAGGGACATGGCCAAATAAGGAGCACCAGAGATCCTGTGAAAGTCAGTCCCCAGTCTCCACTTAACTGTGGAGAATGTTCTGTCCCTTGGTTAGATCTGGGTAGGGGTTTGATGATGACTGCACGTTTTGTCCTTGGCTGGTGCCTTAGATCAAACAGAACCCCTGGGCTCAGATCCACCCATCATAATGTTCCTCTTGTAGGTTTCTAGGACCCTCTGGATCCACCTACTTCCCTATCCCCTATATTTTTCTCACTCAATAGGATGTTCTCACCTCTATCCCACTTTCCTGGTAGGTGCAGACTTTCATGGGACCTGCCCCTTGGGCTAGTGTCCAGTTATAAGTGAGTATATACCATTCATGTGTTTACAAAAGAGACGGAGAGCAGCAAAGTGCTTTACAGTGAGTTCTTGTGGTTATAGTTACTCTGAATCACAGGCCTTGGCCTATCTAGCTTTGCTCCTCTGAGAAGTCACTGCCAATTTGCAGGGATGTTTATAAAGATTAATTATAATTGCAAGGGATCAAGGAACAAAGTCCCATTTCTAGAGCCTCTGGAAGTGTTTCTTAGGCACTGGCCTAAGCTTTCTCATTCCTTCATGATGACCTGGGGCGGGGGGGGGGGCCGGGTAGAGCGCACCATTCCCTCTGAGAGTATAGGGAACATAAAGAGGAGAGTCAAGCTGGGTTTTTTCAAGGGTGTTATGACAACTGAAAAGCTTTCCCTTAGAAATATTCCAGAGCAATATATGGTCCGGATTTATCTTGCTCTGGTGAAACCTTGGTCCAGCCTTTCACCAGAGCTATAGATCTGTGTTCACATCCTGTAATTGCTGATAGGATCGACCCAGCTAAGAACCAGATACAGGAAAACTAGGAGAGAGAGGAATGAGGGGAGGCTCACAGCAATGAGATAGGGATGACAGAGATCAGGAAACAGGGCCAGCCTTAGGTAGGGGGCAGGGTAGCGTGGATTTGGATTATTTGAATGGTCTGAAGAATGAAGTGAGCTTGGGAAGTAATGGTCCAACCTGGGATGCCTCCAGCCATGATGAGTATGGGGTCCAGTTTTCTTACTGTTGGCCAAGGCAGGGCTTGATGTTGGAAAGCAGCTGAGGAAGAGTACCCTGGATGTGACGGCGATGCTTTGCAGACCTGAGTGGGAGAACTAGAAAGGCCATGGCTGCAGTTCACTCTGGCTACTTTGCTTGTCTCTGGCGTGGTAGTTACCATTCTATAGAGTTATTATTCAATTATTAATTAATTAATTGTTTATTGCTTGTTGTCTCTCTTACCCAACCCGTAAAAGTAGAGATATTGCTTGCCTAGCTCAAGTTCCTGTCTCTGGGGTGAAAACTTCAGGAAACACCTTGTAATACATGAAAAGCATCATCCATCCTCTATATAAATCCATGTGAGTGTTGAAATGAGCAAATATGATAAATAAAACTAGATGAAGAGGAGGAACGCTAACTGTTCAAAGAAACGTGTTTTTCCAATTTGAGAACCACCCCCCCCCCAAGTGACAAGAAACAAAGTAGCCAATAATAGATAGAGACACTGAGTATCTCTGCCTGGAATAACAAGTGTGGCAGAAGACAATGGAAATAACATTAAAAATAGCAATTAGAAAAGGAAAAATGCTCTCTGCCAAGACAGGGTAAGCAATTACTCAATAGTTCCTACCCTGCAAATAAGTCTGGCAGAGATATTGGGCCAGAAAGCCGAAGATGAGGCTCCAATGTTATAGAGAGTTTTGGGTGACTGTTCAGGCAATAAACCATCTAAGTCAATTTGTACATTTTGGAAGCTGCTAATCTGGACTGCTGGTTCACTCAGGAATTTAAGTTTTATTCCTTCTCAAGTCTCTGAGGGGCACTGAAGTCCAGGTAGTATAGTTTTACAATCAAGGTTAGTTGGTTAGAGGGTAAGATCTTTTTAGATAAAGATAAAGAAGTTAAGTTATTAGAGTTGAGATAGGATAGATATTGAATTTCATTCAGAAATTTAGATGCAACAAGACAGGAAAGACATTTACTTCAAGCTGGACAAATACAAAAAGGCAAACCACTATGAATGTAAGATTTATGGAGCTCATGACTGTCACATGGTTCTCCCTGCTGTATGTAGTTTGTTTTAAATATGTGTAATAAAATAAATGTATTTTTAAAAAGAAAAGGAAAGATAATTGACCTCATCTCTTTATCTTAGAACCTGTGAATGTGGACAAGATGGAGGCGGGGAAACACCTCAGTGATAGACTCTTGCCTAGAATGTAACATGTTCTGGGGTAAATGCCCAGCACTATGAAAAAAGATGTTGACATGACACTGGCTCAGCTTGAGGGGCCGTCAGCAGATGCTGGTATTTTTACAGATAACAGTCATTCCTCCATCTCCTCATGTTACTCAAACATGTCAATCAAGTATGTGGCCAGTACTAGGAACTGAGTACTGCTTCATAAGTGACAAAGTCTTGACCATGCCTGCCCTGTCTCACACATACTAATTTCCTCCTTTGTCAGTCTACATCATGTTTTCCTGTTTTATTTTAAATATTTCATTGTCAGAGGTTGAATATACTCAAGATTTATAATACGATGGTTAGATATGAATGTATATTGTGATATGCAGTTTACTCCCACAAACTTAAAACAGAGCTATTAACTATTATCTGTATCCTGCATCTCAAGCACATCCAGAGAAAATTAAATCACTACCTTAGATGTATCTGCATCCTCCTGTTTATAGAAACAGTTGTCATAGTAGTCAAGATCTAGAAAGAACCAAATTAAAGACTCCATCACCACCCATGACCTCATAATTAGACTCCCAGAACTTCCTCATTGATGAGTTTGTCCTTTGACCACTGCCCACCATTCCCTGGCAGCTAGTGATTTACTCTTTATGAATGAGTTGGGCTTTTTAAATTCATGACACAGGAAGACAGCCACTATATCAGTGGCTCTCAATCTGTGGGTCACAAACCCTTGGAAGTTTCCTAAGACCATCTGCATATCAAATATTTACATTATGATTCATGACAGTAACTAAAGTACAGTTATGAACCAGCAACAAAAATAATTTTATGGTTGGGGTTCACAACAACGTGAGGAATTTTCTTAAAGGGCCACAGCATTAAGAAGGTTGAAAACCACTGGACTATATGACAAACAGCTTTCCCTTTACAAAGTGACAGACAGCTGTATCCATGCTATTGCAAGGTTAAGTGTTGTCTTGGCTGGATAATACTCTTATTTTTATATATATTTATATATATACACCAATTTTTCTCTATCCATTTATTTACCCATCAGAATGCATTTAGAGTGTTTCCATGTTTTGGCTACTGTGAATGTTTCAATGAACATGGGATGCAAATGTGTCTGAGATACTGATTTCATTTCCTGTGAATATGCATTAGATGTGAAATTGAGATGATAGTTATGTTTTTAATTTTGGTGGGTAAGTTGCGTATTATTTCTCACAATGTATTACTAACTTACATGTAAAAGGAATTCTTTTCTTCACACAGTTGTCAAAAGATATTTTCCCTTGTCCCTTTTTCATAATGTTCATTCTCTCGAGTGTGAAAATTATATTTATTTATTTATTATGCTGGGTTATACAATAAATACATTGTTGCGGCCCTGGTATCATTATCATCATCATTGTTATTATTATTCTGAGACAGGGTCTCCTTAAATTAATCAGGATGGCTATGCAGCTTACTCTGGCCCAGGCAGGCTTTGAATTTATAATCCTGCCTCATCTCCCAATAGAGCTGGGATTACGGGTCAGTACCATCAACCCAACTTATAAAATCATATGTCACTACAGTTTCAATTTGTATCCCTGGTGGTTACTGGTGCTGAACACCTTTTGGTATATAAAATGAGTATTTGAACCATCTGTTCACATTCTTATAGTGGCATATTTTACTATAGAGTTATATGAAGTCTGTATATTTTCGATAAGATCCTCTTGTGAGAAGTACGGTTTGCAGTATTGTCATCCATGCTGTAGGCTGGCCCTCACCTCACGCCAGTATTTGGCTCTGGTGATCCCCGGAATGAGCCATCAATGTCCGCGGATGAAGTCTTACAGAGAGATGTTCCCTCAGAGGATTCTTAGTAGCAAGGTCCCAGTGGCTGCAGCTGCTTCCTGGGATGTTGCAGTGTGACACGGGTGAGGGGTGGCCTTAGGTGCTACCACACAGGAAAAGTGAATTGATACATCAGCGTCTTGAGTTTCTCCAGTGGATCTCCCTACTGACTGGAAATAGGAGAGCAGTTGTTGACTTTAGTTCTCCGGGCAGTGTGCCACTCAACTTTCTTAATTCCACTAAAACAACTCATTCTTAAACCTGACTTCTCTCTTGGTCCAACTGGTGCCTTATTCTTCAGCATGTCTCTCTACTTGGCAATTTGTATCAGAATCATATGCATCGTGTCAGGGCGCATTTAACTTCTTTTAAGAAAGATACTTTAAAAGGAAATGTTTCTTTATGTCCTGATTTGAAAGCCCTGGGGTTTGAGGAATTTAATAGATACAGGCAGTTGGGGGCTGGTGTTAAGGACAAGTCAAATTTACCAAGGGATAAAGTGTAGAGTTTTCAAAATGCCCATTTCTGCATATAGGCTTTCACTTGTAACTTGTTTTAGCAAACTACCAGCATTTAATTATTAGTTTGCTGAATGACCACACCAGACCATTCATTGTAACATGACAGGCCCTGAAGGGAGTAGTCAGTAATTTGAAACAGTAACCATGGGTTTTGTCTGAAAAATTAATACTTGTAGCATGACCAGAGTGGCAGGATTCCACCAATCAAAACGTAGAAGAAAGTCCACGGTACCAATAAAAGCAACGACTGTTCTGGCCTATGGCAGATTATAATTACTGCTATTTATTAACCCCAGCCATTTGTAGAGGTGTTATCGTCATCTCCATTACTGCATGATCTGGACAATAAACAGGAGCTAACACTGCAAGCACACACAGTTCCACAGATTTTCTTTTCATAGATGATTTTTTTCTCACTCCGTCTCCAGTGTGGTGATATTGATATTTCAGTGCTAAAGACGAAAGTTTGGGAATCAGGAAACTACCAATAGAGACAGGAGATGGTGGAGTTAAGGTCTGAAAAGAGACTTTTCTAACTCGAATATCAATCATCATAATGGCTCTAACACACTCTTAGAGGTTAATAAAGCTGACTGGTTCTGATGGAACTTGAGAAAGCAATGGTTTATCAACTGGATCTGGCCAAAGTCTTCCATTTTGCACATTTGAAAAAAAAAAAAAAAAGACCTTGTTAGTTCTAGTCTTACGTATAAACCAGGAGCTGCGTCTGGCCCAGGCAGCAGAGTCATTTTAGGATTTGCTAATAATTACTAGCAAAACGGAATTGTGACTAATTTCAAAGGGCTTGGAAAGAATGTTCTATAATTATAACAATAGCTGCCATTTGCCACAGACATCTTAACTGGCACGTCTGCAACGGCAGCAGCCAGGTTGCCTCCATGGAACCTAGAAGCTCTCTCATGCAGGTTTAGTAATTTACATAATCACACCTTGTGTCTTCTAATGCAGGTGATGTGGACTCAACTGTAGAAGGACATCATGATTAAAATAAGCCAGTTACAATGGCACAGCCACCCCTGACAGTGACTGACCAAGGTGCCATCATATAGCACAACTGCAGCAGTGCCACAGGAACTCCAATAATTTTGTCTGTCTGTGTGTCTTTCTCTAACTCTCTGCCTCTGGATCTGTGCACTTCTTTTATTCATGTCTTAATGGCCCAGGGAAGGCCAGGTAAGCTAGGCTGGCTGGCCAAGAGACCCATCAATCTGCCTGTGCCCACTTCCTTTAAATGCACACTATCACACTTGACTTTTTTTACACCACTTCTTGGGATCAAGCTAATGTCCTCACACTTATGTGCTAGGTCCTTTACTGACTGAGTTCTCCCCCAAGCCCCTCTCTCTGCTGATTTAAAGGCACATAGTAGTGAGAACATACTCCCTTCCTCAGCAATCACTCCCATACCAGGTGTGGCATCTGGAGCAGCTCCAGCCCTCTTAAGACACTGGTAGCCTTGACAACCACCAAAGAGGAAGGGAAGAGGAAACCAGGGGGCTGTGGAAGCTTAGACTTGATAACGTTGGGTCGTTAAGACCAAAGTACTTCTTCTATGCGAGATTCTTTGTTTTCGGAATGAAATCAGGCAAATAAGGGGGTTTTGACTGTTTAGATTGCTTAAGCTTTTGATGTATAGTGTGTATTGTGTGTGTGCACACACATGCAGTTGTGCGTATGCATCATATGTGAATGTCATGAGACAATTTAGAGAGCTAATCCTTACACCTTGCTGAGGCAGGGTCTCTTGATATTTTGCTATGCTGTTTACTCCATGACAGCTGGTCCCCCGGCCTCTGGCAACTACTCTGTCCCTGCCTCCCACCGTTCAGTAGGAGTGTTAGGGTTACAGATGCAGGCCTTGTATCCTACTTTTTATGTGGGTTCCTGGGATTCCAGGCATCGGAGTCAGGTGGTCATGCTTGGGTGGTTAAAGTTTTTACTCACTGAGTCATCTCATTGGCCCTGTTTTGTTTGTTTTTGTTTTTGTTTTGGCGGGGTGCTGTTTGTTTGGTTTTGGCCTGTAGCTCAAAACTTCTCAAGAAGTTTATTATTTCTATCTGCTCATCTGGAAAATGGAGCTAAAAAGAATGTAGGTCCTCACCAACATTCACATGTGTACATCCTCATGCACGCACATGCGCGCGCACACACACATTTGTATACAAAGCTGCATAGTGTAAGCAGCAACTTAAGGTGTGACTTGGGGTAGGACTGCTGGCACCCTTGTGGGCCAAGTGGAAGCTGGCAAAGTCATGTCCTTCTTTGGTAGACATTTGTTGGGTTCTCTTTCTCTCTCTCTCTCTCTCTCTCTCTCTCTCTCTCTCTCTCTCTCTCTGTCTCTCTGTCTGTCTGTCTCTCTCTCTCTCTCTGTCTCTCTGTCTCTGTCTCTGTCTCTCTCTCTCTCTCTGTCTCTCTCTCCAGGGGTTCCTTGTTTCAAATCTTCAACTCAGTCTCTGGTGTCAGTGAAATTCTTCAATTCACCTTGCTTCAAAGTAGCCCACATTTAATAAACTCCATCTGCCAGGTGCCCAAGGCCAGGTGGACAGCAGGTGCTGAGGCAGGCTCCCCGGGCCAGAATTCCCAGGACAAATGCTCTTAGCACTTCCAGTCCTTCCCACAGAGCATCTCCGAGCAGCTCCCAAGTAGCTAGCCCTTTCGCTATGTGACACAGGAGGTTCTCTTCCTTCTCTCTCCCCCAAAGGGAGGGACTCATTGGATATTTAAATTATTGAAGGTTTTAGGCTTTTCTCATATCCGTTCAACCATCCTAGCATATAAAGAGCAGCTGGTTTTCTGAAGGCTGCCTTCTGGGGAGGTTGCTTCTTCTGCCTGCATCTCTGAAGAGGCTCTTGCCAGCATACTGAACACCTTTCCATTAGATGGAGTTTTGACTTTCACGAATTAAGAAAAGGTAAAGATGCTGACAAGGTGGCAGGCAAGATGGAATAGGTTTGCCTTTGAGACGTTTTCCTTTACATGAACTTTGAAAAGTAAACATTGTCTACGTCTTTGTCCCCTCTTCATACTCAGGTAAGAAAGGAGGGAAAAAGATGGCAACAAAGGATTATTCCACCTTTTGAAAGAAACATCAACAGAAGACATGGCCCTAAGGCATGTCTTCTTGGGCAAGCTATGCATTTTATTTGTAAAACTATAACAAGGCAGGAATAGGGCTTGAAGTTTGTCCCTTCCGACACCTTGATTTTGCAAGGTGCAAGTCCCCAACTATCTGTCCTGTAGGACACTAGCAAAGCATCAATGCCCTCCTCCCTGCCACCTCCCAGGCATCAAGAATCTCCAGATCACACCCATGAGTCCAAGCATCATCCTAGTAAGTATCTGATACCATTTTTTTTCCCCAAACACATTTCTTCTTTGGCATAAAAACTTCTGACTGCTTGTCCCATCACACTCAAACACACAGCCCAGGAAAAAAATAAACTTTAAAATGGAGTAACACTTGGGCTTCATTCGGGAGTTAAGCCACACTTAAAAGCCACATTTAACTTAGGAGCCCAGCACTTCCAGGTGGAGGCGTCTGTCTGTCTGTCTTGTCATTTGGCCATTCAAGCAACAGGCAAGGGCAGGGGGGAAGTCTGCTGCCCTCTCTTTATAAGGAACGGAACTTTCCTGTTGCTGTAGTAAAGCTCCGTGACCGAGGGCGACTTGTGGGATGAATGAGTGTATTTTGGTTTGGAGTTGCAGAGGGATAAGAGTCTGCCTTGGTGGGAAGTAGGACAGCATGGGCAGGCTTGGCTGCAGGACCAGGAAGTCCGCTGAGAGAGAAAGGGAGAAGTGGGACCAGGTTATAAACAACGCTCAAGGCCCACCCCGCTGACGTATGTCCTCCTCCCAAAGGTTCTAGAACTTCCCCCAAACAGCTCTACCAACTGGGGAATCAATTTTCCAGACCCACATTTTTTTCATTCAGACTACTACAATCTCCCTTTCTTTAGCACGCGGTCGTGGCAAATACGATCATTCAAGTAAATGCCTCAGAGGACCTGAGATACTAAGGAAGTTTATGCTTTGAAAGGCGTTTTTCTCCCTCCCTCCATCATCTCCATCCATTTTTATTTCTGCCGACACTCCGTGATCACCTTGTCTGAGCATTTAGGTACTGGAACTTGGGTGGCTAAATGCAAGGGGCTTGGGTCTCAGACCTCAAGTTGCACAGAGCCAATCTGAAAGCGCAGATGGAATCCAGGTCCAGGAAGCCTGCCTTTTCTTCTCAGCTCCATCCCACACTCTCTGGGAGCTATCATAAGCATCCGGATGGCTGAACGGATTCTATATATACCCTCATAGCTCAGTCCTCCTTAGGCCATCACATAGTTGACATCTCACTCAAGGCGCGGATAACCAAAGTTTCTGGTGTGAGGCCAGGAAGGATTGGCACCAAGACAGTGACCCTGAGTATCTCCATGGTTTGCTGTCTCCTCTCAAGCAAGACGGTCAGGCAGAGGCCTGAGTAGAGGTAGAAATGAGAGTGCATCAGGCCTCCAGACACCACAGTATTTATAGCCCGCCTCCCCATTGCTCTGAGGCTCTTCACATAGCCTCAATAACCGCTTGCTAAATTGGAGGAGGGTTATAGGACAATGCAGGCAGATCGACAGCCTTACAGAGCAAGTGATGATTCTCAAGGCTGCGCAAATGACTCATTCTGAACCATTTTGCACGGGGACCAGCAACGTCCCTGGCTGCATCTATCAGGACAGCACTCCATCCTGCCGTTCTTGCACAGCTCAGGGGAAAGGAGCAGAGCCTCTCCCCAACAGGTTCCCAGCCTTTGGCCTTGCAGTCTATGAGGCAAAGAGGCCGTGAGGATTAGCTGTGGTGCTCCTCCCTAGGTTCCTCACTATTTGCCAGTCACTCTTCCTACTGCCACTGAAACTGAAATAATGCAACGGGAGGGACAGAGCAGTCTGGGTCAGAACCCAAAGGGAGCCATGTGGGTAGCCCAGGTCCAGCCTATGGAGAGGTTCAATTAACCTGCCCTGTACTCTCACTTTCCCACACGCACACGCATGCACATCATATGAAATGAAGTCTCTCCTCGCCATTACTTTATTGCTTGACTTTAAACTCAAGTGCCTCAGCCGTCTTGGAACACGCCCCTCACGTGGTCTTGGCAGCTTCTGCCACTCAGCCGTCACTTTGCAGTCTAAATAGATCTTCAGCTTGACCCCGGGCTGCTTTATTCAGCAGAGCCTTTGTTTCTATGCAGCATCAGAAATCCTGAGCTCGGAGACCTGCTTGGGGCTGACCCAGGAGTGTTGGCCAGGAAGGATCTCAGCAGTGGGATGGAGCCGGTTAGAAGTCACAGAGTGGCTGTCTAGAGAGTCAAGGTCTTGAAGGAAAACAGCTTCCAGACCCTTCCAACAGGATAAGATAAGGACCACCCACCAGTGGTACCCAGAGCTGTTTGCCAAAATGAGGTTCCTCAGCCATGTGGGTCTGGATCATTAGAAGGCCTGGTTAGAAGACGCACTCTTCAGAGTCCTACTGCCAGAGTAAGAAATCAGTGTCTACACTTTAAAACGATTTGTTTTTATTTTATGTATATGGGTATTTCTGCTTGCCTGTATGCCAATGTACCATGCATATGCCTAGTATCTAAAGGAGACAGAGAATTCCCTAGAATTGGAGTTACAAATAGTTGTGAGCCACCATCTGGGTTCTAGGAACTGAACTTGGGTACTCTGTAAGAGCAGAAGTGTTTTAAACTGATGAGCCATCTCTCCCATCTCTAGTACCTACTTTTAAATAACGATTATCTTGGTAATATGTAAACCTCAAGAAATTACAGTTTGAAGATCATGTACATGATATTAGTTCCTCCCAGTAGCAATGCTACTGAAAGTATGAACATGCCCATCATATGAAGGAATTTGATCAGCTAAGAAGGAATGGTGAGCATTTGAGAAAACTTGTCTTCCTGGCTTCGGTGTTCATGCCTCTGTCGGCTCAGTGCTGGTAGACCTTGTCTTTCTGTTCCTTGCTGGCTAAATTTCCTCCAAGCTAAGGACTCTGCAGGAATTGAGTGGTCTATATGCCTGATCCTGTGGTATCCCATTGGCAGGATGATGAGTGTGAGACCGTGACATATTAGACTGGGAACTGAATGGAGGAGAGTGGAAACAGAGGACCCAGTTAGATGATATTTACAAAGCACACTGGGCACCACCAGACACACCATAGATGTTCAACACATAATGCCTTTAGGATTTGAGGTTACCAAAATCCTGTCTCAACATTGCCTATTACATTGTAGCATAAAACAAATGTTTCTTTCCCTTTATAGTAGAAACATAGTACATCTGATGATTTTTCTCATCTGTTCATTCAACATTGTGTATCGATCTCAGCTGTAGTAAAGGATAAAAAAAGTCACTGAGGTAACCATGATGTCAATCAGAATTATGGTCTTGAGAGAGTTATAGACAAGTTATGCCATAAGTAATGTAATGTACAATTGATGATGGGACATAACACTCCTGTAAGTATTACAGATGGAAAAGGAAGCCAAAGTGTCCCAAGCTTGCAAAGAACAGGAGAAAAGGATGACTCAAGAAAAGAATAAGCATGACAGAGTAATGAGAAGAAAGGTTGAAGTTGGGGGAGCTAGTCCATAAAAGACCACAGAAGTCATGGCTTCATTTATTTACCTTAAGGGAATCACTTACGTGTTTATGGATACCTATGCTGATGCTAAGATAGAGAAAAATTCAGTATTAACCACAAACTGGGGACCTCAGGCAGAAGCTGATGCAGTAATGCATCATGGGAAGGGATAGTGCTGCCGGAGGAAGTAGATAAAGACAGATAGACTCCAGGCTTTTTATGGAGCAGAAATTAAAGAACCTTCAACTCGCAGGCCCAGGAGGCTGGTGGTGGAGAGGGAAGCAGTAATTTGGGCTAGGTCGATTTAGTTCCCTGATGGCTGATCAGAATGAAAATTCACACTTTCTCATGAATCTCTGGTTAAGACTGACCTATGTTGACACAAGCAGATGGCATATTTAACAGTGTCACTTTGGCAAATCAATCATTTTGCCAGTTGAGCTTTTTAACTCTCAAACCATAGTCTCGCAAAATCTAGAAAGTTGACTTGGAATTTTTTACAAGCTCATTTACACCTTCATATGCAATAACGGGCTTCAGCCACTTGATGGCCACATTTCAAAGTCCTCAACCTTACTTCCCCAAGTCAGTTGGACAGTTCTCTATCTAGTCCATCCGTCACCTCTGGAACTAAATAGATAGATTCTTGTATTAATCAGTAGTATTTCCCTAAGTACATCTGATATGCAAGAGGTCATTACTAAAAAAAAAAAAAAAGTATTTAACAGATGACAAAACTAAAGGGTATGGTGTAGATGAAAACATAGTTTCCATCTATTCAGAATAATTATAGCTTCATTCTGTTTATGCCATTAAAATTCAGATAGCCGTTGTTCTAAACCATGAAAAGATGTGTTCCAAAGATTCACTGCTGCGAGAAGTAATAGGATTAACTAGACTAGCAGTGATCTATAGAAGAAAAGGACATCCACAGGAACCTAAGGAAAAGACACACTGGGCATTACCGGTGAAAGAGCATTCTCAGAAGTCTCACCAACAGAGGCATCCATAGATGAGCACGAGGCTTTGTATCCAAATGGTCTTCAATGACAAGAACATTCGGAGCAGGATTTTAGTCTCATATGACTAACTATGCAGTCTATGGAGCGTTCTGCTTTGGTTCCCTGCTCATCAAGTACACTCCTGATCAGAATGCGGGTCTCCAGGCAAGTCTGTGTTCAGGGAGAGAACATTTCCTTCCTGCCTTTGAAAGTTCTTTTAACCTTCTGTCAGCCGTCTCTCACTGCAAACATACTGCCTTCCCACTCAGTTTTCTGCAGGAAGAAAATGTTTGAACAGATGCATCTCAGACATTTCCAATAGTAATTTCATCCTGTAAATCAATTTTACAAGTCAGCCTAATGAGCTCAGGTCTTTTATGGTATGCCAAGAATACCCAGGTCTATAGGTCTGAGGGTCCTTCACCAAGGTGCTCATTTGGCCTGGTTGATTTTTTTTTTCTTTTTGAGGAATACAGCTTGACAGTTTTATCTACTGTTGACTCCACCACTAGTGTCAGATGTAAGCATGTACCCTTGGAGAAACAGTGTCAGTCAGGGCTGAGTTCAAGCACTGACAAAGCTCAAGTCCAATTGGGAGAGGAAAAGAAGATGTTTTAAAAGGAAACTAAACAGTTCAATGAATGCAGAAGGAGCAAGCAGTGCAATAGTCACACTCTAAAATTGTGCCATTGCTATCATCAATAAGTTGATAACAGCACATATGTTATCACAAAGAAATATTGATAGTGCTTTTTCACTTTATGTCTCCGTGGCAGCATGTCCTACAGTTCTCACTGCATATTTTGATTACTTTTTTTTTTTTTAAGAGAGTGGCTTTGCAACATTACTTTTCAGGGAGAAAATTACCAATGGATTTCAGCCTTTCTTGTTATATGATTTGATTGTTGACGGTTTAGGAAAATGTCCTGTGCTGCTCATAATTGGAAATGCCTCTTTTTCTAATGTTTTCAGAGCTAGACATTTCCCTCTAAGCACTGCTTTGGCTGAACCCTACACGTTTCAATGGTGTGCGTTTCGTTCTTATATTATGGCTACGTTTTAACTTCTAAAAAAATTAAATTATGTTTGTTTCTAAAATACAATGTGTATACACATACATGAGTGCATGTTCCTATGTGTACGAAGTGTGTATGTGTGTGTGTGTGTGTGTATGCGTGTGTGAAATGGACGTGAGGGAACCAGAGGAGGCATCAGGTGTCCTTTTCTATCATTCTCTGCCCTGTTCCTCTGAGGCAAGGTCTCTCAGTAAGACTGCAGCTCAAGTTTCTGTGTTAGGCATGGACAGCCACACACATAAAATAAACACAATCGTTACAGAAAGAAGAGCACCAATATGGCTACCCCGAGAGTGTTACCATTCCAAAGGCCTGCTTGCAAGGTCAGCCCTTGGCTGGTCTCTGAAGGTCCCTCCTCATCCTGATGCTGATAGATGGTATCTGGAACTCTTGGTGACAGCAGCATGGCTTCTGCTGTGCGCCTGCTCTCTCCTGGCAGTCTGAGATTCGGGTCCATAAAAGGAAGATGGAGTCTGTACTCTCTGTCCCCAGTGAGAGCCTGGTCGCTGAGTCCTTTTGACCTTCAAACAGCAACTACTGCCTTCTCATTACAAAGAGATTTTTCTCTAGCCACCCAGCATGGCTGGTGCGAGCTCATGCTTTGAAAGACTTTTGTGATCTTAAACAGTATCTGCTTCTTTATGATCTCTAAGACCTACTTTCTCAGCGCTAGCTGACATTGCCACCAAATTTATTTGACATTGCAAATAAATTTGAGTTCCAGCTTGCCTGGGAAGACTTACCCAGGATACATATTGAATTTCTGTCAAGATTTTTTGAAACCATAGAAGTGCTCCATTGTATGCGGAGTCATGCTAGGAATAGTGCCGAGCTCTTGTAGAGAAACTGTGTGTAGGGCCGAAAATGGAGAAGATGCAAACGAGGGTCAAATAAGGGCATAGAGTTCTCCTTTATTGAAATTCTGGCCTCGAGTGAATGCTATGACACACTTATTTTATAGCCTGGGCCTATTTATTTTGACACATGATTGAACAGGCTCATAGGACAACGGTAAGAAAAACAACACTGTAGGAGACTGAGTGAAGCCACTAGCTACAATGGCAAGGCAGGATGATGATGCCATGGCTGTGTCCCAGACACCAGAGTTGGAAAGGATGCATGACTAGAAATAAAAAAGGCAAGGACCAAAACTACTCAAGAAGCCAGTCTGCCATCAAGTTCCAAGAGCGTGTACAGAAATAACAGAGGTAGCAAATCGAAATGCCCGTGAGGCAAACAGGAGACAAGACGCGCAGAAGAAGCAGACATCAAATGATGAGAGGACAAGTCGGAGAAGGCAGCTCAGTGGGTAAAGCATTACTGGGCAAGCACTGGCACCTGAGTTCACAGCCCCAGAATGCACATGAAAACGAGCAAGGCAGTGTGCATCTGTAACCCTGGCATTATGGGAAAGAGACAGGAGGATCTCTGGAACTTACGGGCCACCAAATCTAGCAAATCGGTGAGATCTAAGTACTTGAAAAACAAGGTGGAGAGCAACGATGGAGGGAGATGCTAGGTGTCAACCTCTTGCCTCCACATCTGCTCCCATGTGTGTGCAAAAGGGGGTGTTGGGGGAGAAGGAGGGGGAGAGAGAAAGAGACAGAAAGAGAGACAGAGACAGAGACAGACAGACAGACAGGCATGAGGGGGTTGGGGTGAGGGACAGAGAGAAAGTATACAACCCAGGGCATCTTCCCTAAACGTTCCTTTGATTACAACAGCTTCATTAACACAACGGATGGACCATGGCTCCAGTTTAAAGGTTGGATCCAGGCTCGAATGTTAGGATATGTTTATCTGTCCTCATCACTCTCCTTGGGCAGCATCAGCTCAGACAGTGATGCTGGTGATGCCTAAAGCAGTGTCTCCCTCTATCCAAACTCTAGCCATCACTCTGGATTCAGTGTCTTATCTTATGGGAACAGTCACACAGAGTGTTAAACTGAAAAAAAAAAAAAAAAAAAAAAAAAAGCTCAAGGGGCTGTGTTATTTCCCCTTCCCTGCAAACACAAAATACGAGCTAGTTTCTAATGCCTAAAAGCAAAACACTGTTATTAACTTGTCCTCTCGATTGAAAGGAGGAAATGGTGTGAGATGGATGTGACTCAAGAGGGAGCTGAATGGAAGACAGCAGGAGATCAAGTCAGAGGAGCTGCCTTGGGCCTTAGCTGAGAAGTCGGTTGGGAGCACAGTGATCCTTATGTTCTTGTATTTATATGAGCCAGAGGATTAAAGC
Source organism: Acomys russatus (assembly GCF_903995435.1). Taxonomy (NCBI): domain Eukaryota; kingdom Metazoa; phylum Chordata; class Mammalia; order Rodentia; family Muridae; genus Acomys; species Acomys russatus. Next base: position 16,622,197 of record NC_067152.1, on the reverse strand, counting down.
CAGCACACAATATACACATGCCTATCCCCGCCTCTCGCAGCTTGCATTTGTGTAGAGGTTAATGAGTGGTGACCCCTGTACCATTGTGTCTGGGTTCACTACGTGGCCACCCTGTGAAATAGAGGGGAAAGGGATTAGTAACTGCAATATCTGGAGGAGATGGACGCTGGCTCCTGGATCTGTACAGGAGGAATGTGAATCCGTGACAGAGCCTCACTTCTTGGTCCAGAGGTATGGGCGAAAGATGTTGACATCACACCTTTCCCTGCAGCTTCTGTCAATCATCCTTAGCCTAATGAGCACCACAGGGACTGTATGGGATGCCAGGTTCTTCTTCAAGAGCAAACAAAACCCTCCTCCTTGACTATCATTTATCACTAATGCTTTGTCCGAAGGTTAGAGCTGGAGTAAACATAGCAAGACTTAGGAGAAAAACAAAAGAATTTCAAATCCAGGCTTTTCTGGTTAATCGGTAACTGCTGGAGCCCTAGATAAAAAAAAAAAAAAAAAAAAAAAAAAAAGGTTAGGGCTGAGGCCGTAGCTCAGTGGCCAAGTGTTTGCCTGTTATATGGAAGGTTCTGGATTCCATTTTCAGAGCTGCAAAAAGGAAGGAAGAGCATGTGACACAAACAAAACCATCTACATGAACAAAAGCCCAGCTCACCTGGCCCCAAGAGATTAGAAGAAAAAGGAAAAGGCCAGGGGAGACTTGCTAAAAGAGAGGACACAGTCTCTAATTAATTTCTGAGAGTTTGGGAGGAAATCACTTTGTAGACTGTCCCCGTAAAACCCTAGGGGCACTGGATCAGAAGTGACTTGGTGGTTTCACAAGAGCAGGGCTTGTCCAAGTGTGGTCAGCAGGTTAGTGCCACTCAGGCACTTTAACAGGTGTTAAAGTCAGTCTCTTGAGCCTCCGTCAGGCCCACTGAATGAGACACTTGAAGCAGGAACCAGTGTTCTGCTTTATTGGGTATTCTAGGCAGTGATGCTGAACACCAAAGTTTAACAACCACAGATGAAGAAGAAGGGAACTGAACTGAACTGCCAATTTTTTCGTCCATGTCTTCATACCTTCAAAGACTGTGACACATGTGACAGCTGGGTAGAGACTTGTTCTCCTCCATCAGGATGTGAGCAGAGGTGTCGTGCAGATGACTCGGTCAGTCGCATACTTGCTCTTCAAGAGTAAGGAGTTGGGCCTGATATGCAGATCCCCCATGGAAAGCCAGGCACTGAGGCACTGTCTTGTAATCCCAGCTCCGTGAGGGACAGAACTATGTCCCCTGGGACTTATTTGCTAGTCAGTCTGGTTGATGAGCTTCAGGATACTGAGGAACCTTGTATCACAGAAGATGGATGGCTGTGCCATGGTGGTGCACGCCTGTTATACCAGCATTTGGGAGGCAGAGGCAGCTGGATCTCTGAGTTCAAGGCCAGCCTAGTCTATAGAGTGAGTTCCAGGGCAGCCAAGGCTACACAGAGAAACCACGTCTTTAAAAAAAAAGGGGGGGGGGGTGGGGGATGGTGTTCCTAGGGGACAACATGCAGATTTTTACTCTACTTCCATATAGACCAAACACATGTGCATGCACACCGACTGAACTGTGCTGGTACAGAAACATGCACACACACACACACACACACACACACACGCATGCACGCACACACACACTCACACATTAAGGAAGTAATGAAGCAGAAAACCCCAGTCACAGGCCTCGTGTAGACAGCAGCAGGTGGGATTTCAGAGGCTTCTGCAGTACCCGAGACATTAATAATGAGCTAATGCAAGACATGTCTGAGGGCCACGGCAAGAGGCAGTAGACCAAGAGCGCAGGTGAGATGAACACCACAGAAGATTAAAGCAAGACACATGGAAAGACTAGTTGTACCTTTATGGAGCTGCCTAGCACAGGCAGTGTCCAGCAGGTATCAGATTCTAGTGTATGTGGACTCTGCCACGCACCATCCCCCAGGCACTCAGATGCCATCAAAGGAGATGATCCCGCAGAAGGAAAAGAAATAAAAAGGCTAAGAATACTTCCCAGATAATCTCAGGAGCTTATGTAAACATCTGTTGGTGTTGGGCTGAGTTGAGTTGGACTGCATTTGTGGATCGTTTTTTTTTCCTTCCAGAGTCCAAGGAACAAAAACTCATGGAAACCAAAGCAGCTACAGAGAAACCAAAGACTTTCTCTTCTAGACATGCAAGTGTGCTACATCCGTGACCACTCAACAATCTGGATGGCCACACAAGACCTGCAGGGCAGCCACAACGAATGACATGCCAACAGAAATAAGAAAAAATTTTCCTAAGACTGCATCTTAGGACAGCTAAGAGAGAGGGAGAATCAGTGTTCTCCCATGATGAGCTTCCTGATAGGTTACCCAGTCCCACGTGGTTAGCCCTAGATACATATACATATGAGCAACACCACAAGCACTCACCCAGTAAGATGGACAGACAGATGAGATATAGATATAACATGCTGATGGTGATGATGATAATATAGACACAGAGAGATGGTGGTAAATGATAGATGATAAATAGATAGGTAATAGACAGATTGGATAGGTAGATGATGGGCAGACAGTCTGATAGATATGATAGATAATAATTAGAGACAGTGAATTTGAAAGGGAATGGGGAAAAGACTCTCAGGAGGAGTTGATGGTGGAGAGAGAGCATTGAAAATGATGTAAATAGAGTATTTATGTTTGGAATATCAAAAAAAAAAAAAAAAAAAGACTCCAAAATAAATTTTTAAGAGGAATGCATTTGCCTAGCTGAGTAAGCCCACATCTACCACTGTACACTTCTGAACCATGCTCTAATCCGGCACAACCAGTGAGCAGGTCACACCACCAAGAAACATCTTCCCCATGTATAGTTGGGAATGCAAAGTCGGTTCTGAAAGCTAATATTGAAAACACTCACAGAAAATGGTGCGTCATTTTGCACCGCTTCCCTGTCCCTTTTCCCTATTGTCACAGCTACAAAATCTGTAGTTGCTAACTGAAACTTGGTTGGGTGGGAAGACATAACTGTACGATACACTTTCAAGGTATTCTAAAGTATAATATACATCCAGGAAAGCACGCAAGCCACAACTATTGCTGTCAGCCTGTTATCCTCACAAAGAATGAGCAACAACCATCTTTGTCAAGAATAGAGCTTTACAAGAATCCTAACAGCTCTCCTCGTGCCTTTTCAAGCACTGTGTTTCCTAAGAGTGAATTTTCTTGATGTCTAACTCCAGATGTTAGATTTTTTAAAAGCTAAATAAATAGAAGTGTATAGCACCTACTTTTTTGGCCTAGATTATCCCATCCCAGATTTTCTTTAATATATTCATCCCTAATGTTATTGTGTGGCTATTTTAATTGCTGTATCCGTCTGATATTCATTTTTAGGTATGTGCCACTTGGTGGACATTTGGGGTTATTGTATTATGAAAAGACACTGCTATGAACATGTCATTTACTTGTCCCTTGTAGGCTTGCTCACATGACACTATGACACTATTGAGTATAAAAATTAAATCATGAGTCGCATGTGCCTGATTAGCTTAGAAAACAATGCCAGGCTTTCCCAAAGGAGCCTTTTCAAGTCCCAGTCCTTTTAGACTATGAGAATCTCCCTGCTCCACACCCTAACCAACAGGTGGCATTTCTGCCAGACTTTCACACTTGGTAACTTCATGCCAGCATCGGTGCTACCTTTTGAAACAGCCTGTTTTGAAAGGTGCCTGCTAATGTCATACCATCCTTCCGTACTGATCTGTAAACACTCTTCGTGAGTTCTGGATTCTGACATTGTCTCGTTTCCTGTTTGTTTTTGCCATGAAAATCTCGACTTAGTACCCATCCTGTGTTTTCACGCTCTTAATCAAATATTTACATGATTAGGAGTTCATAATCGGTTTCAAATTTTTGAGACTGGGTCTCATGTATCCCAGTCTGACCTCCAGCCCACTGTGTAGCGAAGCTTTCATCACATTCCTGTTAAGTGCGTGGTGGGTTGCTATAGATATTATTCATAAGAGCACAGATGGGACATTGACCGGGTCTACTAGCAGTGTCCCCTGTCCGACTGTGCTTGAGTCCTATTGGGTGTGTCTGTGTCTGCTAATGCCACTGGGTTTCTTTCTTCTTTATGTGCTTGTGTCTGATTTCTTTTTGTCCTTGCTGTTGCAAATCGGTGATTTGTACTTTTTCACATTCAATAATATTCTATTGTGCATGTCCAACACGTTTCTACTTGCCTGTCAATCATCTGAATTGTTTTCGACTTGGCATTACACGAACAAAGCCTTTTGTAAACTTTTTGTTTGTTTGTTTGCTTGCTTGCTTGGTTGTTTTGTGTTATAAATACAGTTTTTAAAAAATACTCTCCAAGTGAACTTTTTTTTTTTTCATTCTACCTTCCTGTCTCACTGTTCATGGCCTTTCTCTTGTCAGCATAATTAAAGTGGCTCCATTTCTTCTCATTTGCCTTTTACCCAGAGGATGGAGGGGATGGAGGATGGAGAGGATGGAGCGTTGCGTAGGGTCGGGCACGCTTCAGCTGGACTTGCTCGCTCTTCTCTGTGCTTCACCTCCTAGGCTCTCTCCCCTTTGACTACTCGTGGTATTAATTATTCATTTTAATCTCATATATCATCTTTATCCTTTCTATCAGTTTGTCAAGATCTAAAACAAATTAGCACTATTATCCAGAAAGCACGGGGAATTAAAGTATATTAAAAAAAACATTTCCCCGCCCTTCCTGTCCCTCCACTCTATATGAGTCTGGATTCCATGTGTGTGTGTGTGTGCTGTGTGTGTGTGTGTGTGTGTGTGTGTGTGTGTGTGTGTGTCCAGTTCTGTAAAATGTTTTACCTGTTTTAGACAGGCAGTGCTCTCAGATCTGCCCTCTCTTCTTCCTCTTGAATCTTGAGCTCTTTGGTTCTGGCTGGAATCATCACACTGCTGACATTTTAGGCATGTCCTTTCTTTTAACTTGTGGCACACAGTTGATGGTTTTCAGACTTTTTGTTCCTTCGTTCATTTGCTTGCTTGTTTGTTGCTTTTCTTTCTCTGTTTCGTTTTCTGCCAAGTGCACGGCCAATTTCACTTCCATTCATATGGGAGCATCTTTGGTGGCAGACTGAGTTTATGGCCTTTCTTTCCATATTCAGTTTTCAGTGATCTTACTGCAACAGGTCTAGACTTGTCTTTTTTGTTTTATTTTGTTTTTTATGTGTGCTGTTTTAGGTTTATAACACTTTCTGGTGACGCTGATGGTTTTGTCCATGTCAGATATCCCTGCCCTTGTCACTTTCATTGCTTTTTCCTCATTCTCTGTCTTCTTTTTTTGGCAGATGGGAGGCAGGAAAGGGGGCTCTATGTTAATTTATCGTAGACCCTATATCTATAAGTAGTCTGTGCTTTTTGAAGGGGATGATTATTATTACCTTGTCCGTATCTGTGATTTAATTTGTACACTTTCTTCTGACTTGTATTTCACTAAAACGTGTTTGTTTCTTGCTTTTAAACAGCCCTCCAGCTTATATGTCAGCACTATCGAGCTAACTTCTTTTCTGCTATCACACCCTCTGGCTTCCCTTTCACAGTAATGGTATTTCTTCATTATTTAATATTGGATTCCAGCAGCAGCATCCCTTCCACCGTGGTTTTCTTGGCCTTCTCCAAAGAGGACAAACCATTCTCCTCTCCCCACTTACTGCCTTCAGTCCAGCCCAGGACCTTCATGGCAGCACTTCCCACACTCACTCGCCCACATGTCTGCCTGCTTGCAGTGAGCTGGATGTTCTACAGTTCCAGGCCAGTGCCTGGGACTCAACGGCTCCTAGGGGGGTTTCTTCTGAATGGAGGGATGTGATATTAACCCATGCCCTTCATTTGAACTTGGGGGAGGAATGTCTCAAAATATGTCGATTTTTAGGAATTACAGGAAGGAAGGAAGGGAGGAAGGAAGGGAGAAAGGAAGGAAGGAAGGACTCACTATATGGTTTTATTGTGCTACTTGGATATTAGATATTCTGCTCAAGATGTCTACTCTAGAAGATAAATTCAGGACAAACTCAACTGAGTTCTGCATAGGCCTCCCTCTAGGGAAGAGAATGTGTCCTGAGCATGTGCTCAGGTGTGCGTGCTGGGATGCTATGTGATGGATTTGGGTGCAAATTGCCATAGATACATGTTACCAGAAACTCTAGCAAACTCCTCTCTCTGTCTCTGTCGCTGTCTCTGTCTGTCTGTCTCTGTCTCTGTCTCTCTGTCTCTCTGTCTCTCTCTCTGTGTGTCTCTGTCTCTGTCTCTCTCTCTCTCTCTCTCTCTCTCTCTCTCTCTCTCTCTCTCTCTCTCTCTCTCCTTTTCTCTCCTCTCCTCCTTTCCTCTCCTCTCTGTATGTGTGCTTAGAAGCTGAGAATATGGAATCCCCAAAGTCAGAGAAACACAGGGTGAGTACTTCAATCCAAATTATATTGGCAAATAGTCTGAAGGCATCTGATCCTCCCTCGTCCCCTCTGCAGTGGTAACAGCCAAGTGTTAGTGGCAGGCAGCTCTCTTGCTTTCTAGCAGGAGACTTGTATGGTCCCTGTCCACTCCAAGTCTTTAGGGAGATAGAAGGCAGCTGATAAAGGCACCCGGGTAAGGAAATGTGATGACAGGCTCCGGGCGAAGCTGTCAGCACTACTGCCCCATTTCAGACCTCTCTCAGTGCTGATGTGTGCACTCCTTGGGTTGTCATAGAAACCAGAGCTTTCCTTATGACTCCCAGCCCCTTTGCTGTGTGCTTGGTTTTCCACTTTTAATGAAACTAGGTACAGAGTAAAGGGCACACTCTTTCCCACAAAACCATGGCCTCTCCAAAATCCAAGTAGATCCCACACTGTCATGTGTCTGGGGAGGCACAACAGAGAGCCCTGGCAGCCCTGGCCTCCTCCCCCGCCCGCAACCCCCGCCCCCCGCCACTGTCACCTGATGCCTGCCACTACTAGTTCAAAGCAAGAGCTATTTTTAGATTCCAAGATCAGTCACAGGAAAAGAGGAATGGATTAATAAAATATAAGAAAGCAACAAAAACAGTCCCTTGACCCAAAAGGGGTACTGGTGATGTGCTGTCATAATTTGGAAGAGAACCCTAATCAGAGGAAAGCAAAGAAGCCCTCTGCTGATATCTAACTGAGTTTAATAGAGTGTTAATGGGGCCACCATGGTTACTAGATATCTCAATCGTCCTCTTAGCGGGAATTTGTGGCTGCATCTGGTTTCACTGGTAGTGTGCAGAATCCTGTTCCTCCACGTTTTTTGAAATGCTAAATAATATTTCTCTACAAAGAAGTTGTTTGGTTGGTTGGCTGGCTGGTTGGTTTGAGGACATGACTCATTTCCCAGTGTTCTGTTACTTACAACTGTTGAGACTAAGGTAGTGTCACCTTACAAAGTCAATAGTATTTGGTGGACACTAATGTAGGGCTGCTGTGGCTTAGTGGGTAAAGGGCTTGCCACACAAATGGGAGGAGGCAGGTATAGATCCTCAGCACCCACATACAGCCTAATCCCTGTATGCCTCTCATCACAAGGATGGTGCTACAAAATGGAAAATGGAAACAAAAGAACCCTTGGAGGTTTGTGGGCTACATAGCCTGTCATTTTAGGATTTCTACTACTGTGACAAAACACCATGAGCGAGCAACTCACGGGGGAAAGCAGTTTATTTCAGCATATGGTTCCACAGCACAGTCCATTACTGGTGGGAGGCAGGGCATGATTTCAAATAGGACAAGAACGTGGAGACAGGAATTGAAGCTCAGACAATGGAGGGGTGCTGTTTACTGGCTTGCTCCCCATGGCTTGCTTAGCCTGCTTTCTTATAACGCCAGGGCCACCAGTTCAGGGTTGGCACTACTCCCTATGAGATGGGACCTATTACATCAATCATTAAGCAAGACAGTACTCCCACAGGCTAGCCTACAAGTCAGTCTTAATGGGGGCATTTTCTCAATTGGGATTCCCTCTTCTCAGATAAATCTAGCTTCTGTCAAGTGGACATAAAACTAGCCAGCATACCTGTGTGGTTAGGAGCAAATAGCAAGAGGCTGTCTGAAGCAAGCTAAAATGCAAGATGGATGCTAAGGTGTACCAATGTGCAGAAAGAAAGAGAGAGAGAGAGAGAGAGAGAGAGAGAGAGAGAGAGAGAGAGAGAGAGAGAGAGAGAGAGAGAGAGAGAGAGACTTTTTATAAAGTTTATATAATAGATGGCTTGCTCATTTCTTCTTTTAGCATGATAATAGATGGTGCTTGGTGAGTGTCTTTCTTTAAGATGCAGTGGAGTGGGTAATATCTGTGGAGTCTTTGTTCTAGCTCCTTCAAGGTTATTGTTGCTTCTGTCTTTGCTGCTCAACAGCAAGCCCTATTCAGAATGCAGGCTGACTTGGTGTTTCCCTGCACACTCCAGCCTTCTAGGCCTTATCCAACTCATGCTCCCACATCCCTTCTCTCTTCTTAACTGTTCTGAATTTGTCTCCAGTAGAAGACTGCGGAGACTCACCTCCATTAGACAATGGAGACAGCATGCATTTGTGCCCCCAGTCAAGTGTTTGTGAATATGGTGGACACGTGTCCGTACAAAGCATCAAACTTCTGGCATCCATAGCGCCCAGTCTTGACTTTCTGAATGCAGCTACGACCACTCATTGCCCAACTATCGTTCAAGATCATAAAGGTAAATCACTTTTCCCTTGACCTTTTGGGTTAACTAAGTGACAAACAACAGGCAGAACAAGTGTTCATCCTGAAAATGACTCCATGACCCAGGTGGAACTGCTGAGTGCTTCAGGCTTTATAGAACTCTATCCCCACTGTTCTGACCTGTCTTTAAACACTTAGATGCAAAGGGCTGGTATTTCTTTGTTAACTGAGCCTTTTTATTCACTTGCAGATATTTTGAAACCACTGATGATATTCTAATTTATATTGTTGTTCTGGAACCGTGGATCACAACTAACATGCAATTAACAACTAAGGCTGGTGCAGACGGATTATCAGCTGGTCAGCAAGTGTCCATCTTCTCAATGCTCCTGGGCAACTTGCTGTTCAGAGTTGAGTATCAGTCACCACCAAGGGACTCAGTAGTGGATCCCATAGACAGGAACATTCCTGTAAGGGGATTCTACAAATAGCAGCTCAGAACTAGGATAGCATTTGCCCCTATTATGTCAACAATGAAAACTGAAAATCTTTCTGCAAAAACTTGATTTACAGAACATTTTTTTTTTTTTGAGAAACATGCCTATTTTTAACCAGTGAGCTACCTGGAAATTCCTCTGACCTTAAATCTGGTGAGCAGAGCTCTGAACAATGAGAATTTATCCACAATCTCTGGCCCAGAGCTTTCCATTTTAAAACCACAGGATGTGGCAGTCCCCAGAGCAGAAACACCCATCTACCCTTGCGTGTCCACATCTATCACCACCTTGACCCCAAGAGACCCCAGTTAAGACCATTTCCACTTTCCCCCCAGCATTGACTAATTTGACTTGTTTGTCAGGCAGGAAAGATTAAATTATGTCCTGCTAACAAATAATCAAAACCTTGTTTGCCCCAACATCACAAAGGCTTATTTTTAGTCGTTCAGATCTGCAGCGGGGCTAGACAGCCCTCTATGGTGTCATTCTCCCATGAAATGGTAAGCCGCCCAGTTTATGTTTTTATCCCAGGGACACTCAGTCTCATCGCCCGACTGAGCAGAGAACGGTTTGAAGAAGAAGTTGAGAAACCTTGTCTCATGAATTTTAATTCAGAAGCCGTGTGATCCTTCATTGAAGCTACTCAACTGTACCCACTGGGGCATGAAAACATGCAATATGCAGATGAACGAATATGGCTGTGCTTCAACACAATTTATTTTACAAAGGCAAGTAGGGCTGGATTTGGTCAGCAAGTTACAGTTTAGCCAACATGTAACTCCTGGTCCAGAATCTCTCCCTGACAATTCAAAGTTTTTGTCAGGATATAACTCATACCATGTTGCTCATATTTTATCTGCTAAAACAAATCACAGGGCAATGCTTTTGGGAGCCAGGAAAATATGATTTCCATTTTCAGAGTGAGAAATGGAAAAATATTCCTAAGTAGTGATGTCTGTACATTTCCCAGGGTATTTTGTAACACTGGTCATAAACGGAAGCTCCAGGAATAGGAATTAACATGAGCCATCTGCTATGGTCTGGAAGCCAGTGTCCTTCCACCCCAATATTCACAGCCATCAAGGTGATGGCATGTGGAGGAGGGATGAAAGCAAGAGGTGATTAGGTCATGGAAGCAGAGCCCATTCAGAATAAGATTAGTGCCCTCGTAACATCAGCTCCAGCAAATTATACTTTTTCTACCATCTGAGGGCACAGTGAGAAGCATCCCCTACAAAGAAAAAAACTGGCTCGTACTAGATACTAAGTCTTCTTGACCCTGGATCTTGGACTTCCCAGCCTCCTCGAAAAAGATGAGAAATAGATTTATGTTTATAAGCCATTCACTTTATGGAATTTTGTTGTAATAGTCTGGAATAGTACATTTAATTTGTCACTTTGACCTGGTTAAAGAGCACCCACACATTGAATAAAACATAATATCTCTGTCTGTGAGAGGTTGTTTCCAAAAGAGATTAGCATTTGAATCAATGGATTGGGTAAAGATCAGTTCTCAGCAGTGAAAGCAGACTCCTCAGATCCCTTTCAGGCTCTGATTGGATGGGGAAAAAAAAAAAAAAAAAAAAAAAAAAAAAACAGAAGAGGAGTGAGCTGACCTCCCTGTCACAGCTGAGACAAACATCTTCTTCCTTTGGACATCAGAGCTCCAGGTTCTTGGACCTTTGCTCTCCGATTGGCAATTACACTTTCCCTCTCCCCGATCCTATTGTCCGCTTCATCGGCTTGCAAACAGCATACTGACACTCCTTTGGACTCTGTAACTGTATGGTGTTTTCTCCAGAAAACTTAGACTGATAACACAGCCAGGAACCCTCAAGACACCCTCTTGGATTGGAATCTTAAACCCTAAATCACTTAGTTCTTCGTGATTGCTCCTTAGCATTTCAGTATCTGTGATTTTTGTCTTCCTAGAACTACTCAGCAATCGTGTTAGATGTTACAGGACAAAGGGATCTGGAAAGCAAAAAGCAGGATTTCACACTTGCCACTTGTGTTCATGCCTTGAGCTTTGTTGGGACTCAGTTTTGGTCTCTCCTTCGATGGGAAATGGCACATTCTCTATTAGTCACATTCCTTGATATTGTGGCCATAGACATGAAAAGAAGCAACTACGGGGCAGCCATGTTTATGTTGGCTCAAAGCTTGAGAGGATACAGTCTTCATCGCAGCAGGAAAAGCATAGCAACAGGACCTAAGTTGCTAGTAACGTTGCATGACTTTTCCATGAGTCTTGGGGATTCAAACTTGGGTCCTCATGTTCATACAATCAACACTTTACTTCCTGAGCTATCTTTCTGGCCGAGAAACTATAAAGGGGGCTCAGATAAATCAGTGTGTCCACGTCCTTCTACTTCAGTGCCAGTCTGAGCAAGGAAAATATATCTCTACGTGGACTATGCGCTATGCGCTGTGGGCTCTCTTACAGCTTCAGTGGTCATGCCCAAGGATTCAGGAAAGTAGCACATGCAAACCACCAAGTGTAGAAATGCTTGGCAGGTTTAGAAGAATCTGTGCTAGATAAAAGCCACATACATCAACATGAAGCTGGGCATCCTGTGTGCTCACTGTCCCTCTCCCAGCTCTGCACAATCACTGCCTCCTGTGTGTATCATGTCAAAGGAACCACACAGAGGATCTTTTATGAAGTACGGCTAACTTGCCCTATAATACAATGTAAAGCTTTCAACACATTCCTGTGACTGCATTAAGGTTATAGAATAACACACAAGGGGGGAAAAAGCTGTTTACACACAATTGTATATATGTTAGATGACTGAAGTCCATGTACAAGCCCAAAGGGGCAGACGCACTATTTCTGAGAAGGAGATGGCCCTAGGAGGCATCTGCATTTACAAATCAAATTAGGAAGTATGAGGAAGTCTGTGTACAACCTCACTTTATACTTGAACTATGTAGAAAGAAATGTTGAGGCTACAGGAGAAGGAGGGGAAGGCATTTGGGCACAGTGCCACTCGTCCTTATCTTTGTCTTTCTACAGAATGCTCAGCAAAAAGTATTTATCTTCCCCGAGGCCCGTGTGACTTTAAACATATTCCTTGAGTTTTTGAAAGGAAAATGCTGGCTTCACTGTCATGTGGGTACTGATGCAAGAATGATGGCTGTCCATGGATTTCCATGTTTGAAAACTGTAAGGTTTGTGAACTGTTACTCACTCCATTGCTAATGGAGGCTCAGAATCACTAACAACCTAGGTGATGAACAGTGAGGGACCAGAGAGTAAGCAGGGGCATGACATTAATCTGGTCTCTATTTGGCAGGAAGAGGTACAAATGTAGATTACCAGTCACAGTTGAACTCTAAAAACATAATGAGGCCATTAGTACAGTATTATAAGTAAATACCAAAGACACACACCTCAATTGGACCCATAGCTCAAGGATAGGTATGTAAAATTTTGTGGTTCACAGAAACATATTCAAAGGACAGGACTGGAGTGGGATAGGAGTAGGGGGGACAGATTGAAGGATGGATGAGCAGATGGTGGACAAACAGTTGGATGGGTGGACAAATGGATGGTTGGATAGATAGATGGGTATATGGGCAAATGGATGGATGCACAAATTTTAAAAGAACAAAACAAACTGAGAGTGTCAAGTGGGCCAGTGATTAAAAATACTGGAGGAAATGGTTAACTCAGCTTTCATTACCTTACCACCAGTAACCTCAAAGCTTCCCCCCAATTACCTCCCAATTGGTTGCTGAGATAAAAAACAGCACCCTCCATTTACCTTGCTTAAAGAGCTCAAGAATTTAATGCAAATTGGTCTGACTGCAATTAGTGGATTTAACAGCTAGTTTCACTAGTTTTTAAGTTAAAATAATCTTTCAAAAATCAATCTAAAAGGTTATATCGCATGTAAGAGTCCAACTGTATGACATTCTGGCATCAAAGCTGTGGAAACAGCCAAAATAACAGCGGCTATTCAGTGCTTGGGGAGAGGTGGGTGGTGGGAAGGAGAGATGAACTTCTGGAGCACAGAGGACTTTTTAGGACCACGGAACTCTTCTTCACACCATTAATAATGCTCACACCTTACTGTCCAGGTGCTGAAAGCTACAAAAGAAAATCCCATAGCATAAAATACTAATACTAATGAGAGGTACAGAATTTAGTTAATAATGGTGTATAGTAATTGGCTCATCAATTTTAATAAATGTACCAAACTAAAAGAAGTACTGTTTTCATGCAACTCATGGTACATAGGATACGAGAGCAGGAGAAACAGGAAGCTACGTCACACCAAGGATATGACAGCATTCATACTGTGAGATGCTGGTATATGCTTCCAAGCAGAGTAAAGCCGGGCTCTTGGCAGAGTGTGTATTCTCTATAGAAAAAAAAATGGAGCAAACAGGTGCACTGTTAATATAAGCTAGAAGGGTCTATGCCAGTATCCTCACGGGGCTACTTTCCTTGACATCCTGAAAAACAATTTTTGAAACTATAAGATTCTAGGCTGGAAGAGGAATAATGCCTCCATTTAATGGGCTTATTTATTGATTAAAATTGTCTTGATTTTTTTTTAAACCAGAGCAAGCACAGGCCAGAAGAGGCAAAGTGGAAGAACAGTTTAGTCCTTGCATTGTCAACTCCATCCCATCACTGTCTAGCTGTAGATTGCCCCACTCCTCCTTCAGAGAGAACTAAAGGGGTTAATTGATAACGATACAATTGAAAGAAGTGTGGACAGGTTGTGTGTGTGTGTGTGTTTGGGGAGGAGCGAGGTAGAAATGGAAATGGATCTTCCCATTAAGGAGAATATAATCCGAGTTCCCTTGACAGCTGGTAAAGGAAGTGGGTACAAAACAATACCTCAGAATTGTTCTGAAACCTTAGCTGAAGCCACTTGCCTCACCGGGGCTATCATGAAACACACTCACGTTACAATCTTTCCCTCCAGCTCTTTGACAGGACTGAGCGGAGCTGGGGAGGACATATAGGAATATACGCTAGCTGGTCAGAGAGATAGAAGCTATGTTTCAATGCAACCTTGCTCAGCACAGGGGAAAGGGCTTTATGCAGAAAGACTAAAGGAATGCATGCAGCAGAGAGAAGGGTGTTCTGGGATGCAAAGCCATCTCTGTCACTTACTAGTCATTTGGCCTTGGGCCAATGAGCAAGCCTCTTGCCGTCTAAAATTATATCATAATTTATGGCAGTGTTAGGACATTTTTTTCTGAGTTGTCTACCTCCTCATATCAATAAATAGAGATTACAGTGCCTGGCATACAGTCAGTACTTAACACGGGTGCACATTACAGTTGTGGTCTGTGTTTAAGGAAAGTGCTAACCTCCCAGCCTTGGTGCCCGTTAAGGGCTCGTGCCCGTTAAGGGCTCAGACATAGACAACACCTTCAAAGTCTGGAAAGGGAGGTCTCTCATGGCAGTGCCACTACTTATTCCTGAACTCACTGGGTAGCCATGGTCTTTGCATGTGTGACTTAAAGTCAACCTGAGGGTGTGCGTCACCGACAGTCTACAACATTCTCTTCATCTTCACTGCAGTGACAGAAACACCTCTTTTCTGGTCATCTTTTAGAAATTAAGTCAGGATCTCCCGAGCCTCAAAATGTTCCCTCCTCTCCAAAGCATGGAGGTCTGATACTACTGCCCCTGGTAATTCTTCACTGGGTATTCATGTCCTATCATGTTGTGGGAAATGTATTTCCCCAGAGAAATGGGCTGACACTCGATGTTCACTCTCTCTTTTTTTTAAATTTAATTAATTTATTCAGATGACATCTAAATTGTTATTCCTTCACTTGCATCCTCCTGTTCCTCCTCCCTCTTTCACCCTATTCCCCTCCCCTAAACCTGTGACAGAACATGTAGAAAAATGCGAGTAGACCCATATTTATCGCCATGCACAAAACTCAAGTCCAAGTGGATCAAAGACCTCAACATAAAACCAGAGACACTAAATCTGTTAGAAGAAAAAGATGGTCAATCTCTTGAGACAAATGCTATCCCATGCTGTTGACCAATGTAGTCAAAGTTCTAGGAGAGCTGGCTTGCTGAGCAAATTGGCCTCTTGTTCCTGAGAGATGAAGAACCAGAAGACATCTTGCAGCTCATGGTAGCTGCCTTTGGGCCCATTATTTCCAACAAAGTCTTTACAAGGGTTACGGGAATCCTCAGCCTCAGTTTTAACATGTTTGAGTGAGCAGCAAAGGACTTGGGTCTCCAGCCTTTTTGTTTTCTCCAGCATGGGAAAACTAAACCTGGGGCATCTCCCCCAAGCTTGCGGCAGTCGCATACTTAGTCTTAATAGGCACGAGCTCTCCCAGATAAATACCTGTAGATCATCCAGTAAGATCCGAAGAAACTATTGCCAGAGAATCAGCAAAAGGAATCGTCTGGTTGCTGCTCTGAGAGAGGCTGGGAGCAGGACTCGCTCAACCAGGAGGCCACTGGGCACCATGGGCTCCATCAAGTGTTTATTTTGTTGTTGTTCTGCTGCAGTTGTCACATGGAGTTCTTAATATTCCCATATTCTTTCACCTCTCTAGTCAACATGAAATTAATACGAAATGACACCATTTTGTATTTAGGTGGCAAGTTCTCAAAATATCTAATTTTATACTCAAAACACAACCTTCCCTTGTGCCGTGGCTAAGTTTAGTGCTCTGCAGATAAAACACTCAAGCCTAGGAATGTTTGAGAGTTTATCTGTAGCCACCTATCTGCCATGTGATGGTTTCATAATCAGAATCCCAGGTTCAGATTTATCACACCCTAGACTCCTATCTGTAACCAATAAGCTACAATTATTAGATAGATGCTTTGTCATATTGAAAGTGAATCATTTCAGCTGGCCTTGGGAGTATAAGGCTATAACCTCAGCTTTAGGAGGCTGACACTGGAGGATCATGAGCTGAAGACTAACCTAGACCAGTTGAAGCCTAGATTGAGTTTCAGGCTGGCTTAAGAAATATGTAATGAGATCTTATCTTTAAAACAAACAAAAACACAACAACAAAATGTGAGGAAGGAAAAGTAAGAAAGTCTAGGGATGTAGCTTAGGAGTGGTGAGGTCCTAACTTAATCCCCACTATGATGGGTGGGGGAGAGAGAATCATTTCATAACTAGTATCATTGAGCACCTCCTGTCCTGAGAGGCATGTCAGCCACTGTTATCTCAACTAGGCAGCAGTGAACCTAGAAGCTAAGGTGGCCAAAGGACTTGGCCTTGGACACTTGGTAGCAACAGGCAAAGAATAAAACAGAATGTAGAGTGTCCTGGAGGTGGGCTAGCCCCTGACTGAGCATATAGCCATGAGGAAGTTTCTCTGATCTTGCCTGTAAAATGAAGTTTCTCCCACCTCCTTTCTGGGGGAGCTTTTTATGGAACAAATGATGAGAGGCAGCTCACCATCCTGGTTCAAATTGAGCACTGTTAAGTCAGAAACTCTGCTTAAAATGGGTCTGTGACTAAGGAAGTTCTGTAACCAAGAATGGACCTCAGGAGTTGGGCCATGGAGAGGCGCAACTGCAATAAATTGCACAAACATTCCGCAAAGGAAATGTGCTCAGCCAATAGTGGTAAAGCATCTCACCAGATGGGTCACAGGTAGCAGGCAACCCACAGATGTTCATAGACGCCCCCCCCATCACTGCTTATTTTGATGTCCTAGAATGAATGTGGAAAGGAAGAAAAGGCCCTCCCTAGTGCAGTGGAGGCCTGTTCCTCACGTTACTCTTGGCAACTTGAGCACAGACCTTTGGGAGCCAGGTAAATGAAGGCTAAAGATGCCATTTTCAAATTTAATAAACATACCACCGCTCACAGGAGCATCTCTCATTCCCACTGGCAGTTACGGACAGTCTTCTCTCAATTACTTGTAGCTAATTTTAATACAAGGCCAGCTTTTTTCACTTTGCTCTCCACATTCATCCACAGCCTCCTCTCCAGTCCCCAGCGGGATCTTCTCAGAAAATGTAAACCCATATTAATATCATCCTGAGCAAAGCATAATTAGAAAGCTAAATCAGCAGCCACAGGAGCAGTGTAATGGGTTTTGAGCCATGTATAGAGCAGGCAGAGGGTTGAGTTTAAACAGTTCCCTTTGCATTGAGTTATTCCAGCATCCCTTTGTCAGTAGCGCAAAGATAGGACATCTATCTTGAGCCTAGGGCAAGGGTGAGCAAAAAATGACTGGCATTCCAATCATCCCACTGCCTGGTATTGAAAGTCAGGTTGTGTTTTGATAGACTATGTCCATTCATTTGAATATGATCTACAGACACTTTTGAGATAAAAATGATAGAATGGGCACTTTGGGACCAGATGGTTCACAGAGTTGAAAATATTTGCTCTTGGCCCTTTATAAAAGTTGGCTGATTCTTGTCCTAATTATCTGTGAGAGAGATGGCTGCCTCCAGGTCAGGGAAATGGTCCAGTGGGCACAGTGCTTGCCACACAAGCATAAAGTACCGAATTCCATTACCAGTGCCCACACTCACAGAATGTGTTGGAGTGCTCTTGTAGTCCCAGAGCTGGGGAGACGGAGATAGGTGGATCACTGGAGCTCGCAGGCCACCCAGCCCAGCCAAATGAATGAGCTCCAGGCTTAACAAAAGACTTTGTCTTGAAAACTGAGGTGGGAAGTGATAGAGGGACAACCCTAACATCAACCTCTGGCCTCCAGCATACATGTACACACGTATGGATACACACCAATGTGAGTGAGTAGATGCATCACGAGAGAGAGAGACAGAGAGAGAGAGAGAGAGAGAGAGAGAGAGAGAGAGAGAGAGAGAGAGAGAGAGAGAGAGAGAGAGAGAGAGAGAGAGAGAGTTAGTTCTAGATCTTCTTTCCACCCAACAATGATAACCTTTCCTAAAACCAGAAGGTGTTGGGACAGCACAGGAAGGGATGCTTTGCTCCTGAAATGACCTAGCAGATGATGCACACACCACATGACTCTCCTGGCTCACCAGGTCCTCAAAGCATTAAGCCTCATGACTCAGTAGCTCAGGCAAGATGTAATGGATCCTATACGGTCTGGAGGCTTCCGAGAGCCAATCTGTTCTGGGTAGTATGAAAACTATGTGAGCCTGGGATAGTCTCTCTGCTCATTGTGACCAGCATTTTATAGCTTAGTCTCTTAGAGCCAAGTTTAAAAACACTAAGCATAGAGTCACTTTATGTCAACTACCAACAACAAAAATGCAGGTTAGTTTGTAAATATTGGTGTCCCTAAAAACTCCCCTTACTTATTGGAAATGATGCAGAGCCCCAGTTATACCTGGAGAATCTCAGCTGAATAATGGCACGTAAGCTACAGGAAGTTCTGTTTAGTTTAGTGGTTGGGTTTTTGTTGTCACTCGTTTGTTGCTGTTGTTTGACTAGCGCTGCTTGTCTGATTGCTGTTTGCTAAGGATAGTTTTCCAAGTGCGTCTAACCCTCATGTGACTTACACAGAGTGGCTTCCTCTGGGATAGGAAGGCTGGTCACATGACTTCACATGACGCCTATATGTGAAAGACGATTGTGAGTCAGTCATAACCAGGCTGCTCCCCAGATTCATGACACCTTCTCTTGGACTGCCATTGTTCTTTCTCATGTCTTTCAAGTCCAGTCTTGACCAGAGCGCCTGTGCATATCCAGTTGTCTTTCCCGATACTGTGAGCCAAAGGGTTCCTTCTTCAAAAGACACTTCGTAAAGTCATTGTCCACTAGATACCACCATGTGGAACCTTGGCACTCCATCCTTACTCATTGTGCCCAAAGCCCATGAAACTGGCTCCCTGTGCCCTGTCACTGATTACTGTTGTGGCAAGATTAGGTTATATGAAACGTATGCTCCTCTATTTTCTATGGTAGCTTTTAAAATAGTTATTTATTTTTATTATTTGTAACTTGTGTGTGTGTGTGTGTGTGTGTGCTCGCACACACACACTTGTGACTGCAAGTGCCTGGGGAGGCCAGAGGCACTGGATCTCTCTGGAACTCCAGTTATAGGTAGTTGCAAACTGCCTGATATGGGTCCTGGAAGTTGACTGTGAGTCCTCTGCAAGAACAGTAAACATTCTTAACCACAAAACCATCTCTCTAGTCTTCTATACCAGTTACGATGCCGAATGCCTGCCAAGGGTCCATATGTTAACTATTTGCTCCCCATGAGGGTGCTACTGAGAGATAGCAGACCCTTCAGGTTCTGATCATATATGAAAGCTCAAAGTGAGGTTGATGTGGATGGAGAAAAGAAAGTAGGAGATTGCCAGTGTAAGAGACTGAGCAAACTCAAAGAATTAACTCCTGAAAATAAGACTTAAACAACACAAATGTACTGCATCATGGTTTTTGGTTCACAGGTACAGAATAGAGCTGAAATCAAGATGACACTCGTGTCTGGAAGCTCCAGGTGGGGCCTTGTCTTCTTGTGCATCTGGTGGCCTCTGGTTCCTTGCAATTGTAGAGCTGAATCCTCTGTTTTCTTGCTGTTGTAAAAGGATGGTCATTCCTACCTTCTGGATGCTATAACTTTTAGACTGGGGCCCTCTTCCTGGCTCTTCAAATCCATCAATCATGACCTGAATGTTGGTCAAGCTGCATTTTCCAGGTTCATCTTTTGCTCGCCGTTTCCACTCATGAGACCAGATTGGAATCACCTGGACAATCCAGGATAGCTTCTTTAATTTAAGATGAACTGGTTGTGGGCTTTAATCCCATCTGAACACTTAATGTCCCCTTTCTGTGTAACCTAACACACTCTTCCTTAGATTCTCGGGGATGGGACATGGGCATCTTCGGGAAGGCATTATTTGGCTCTCCACATCTGACACAGCAGATTTCCACTAAAGAGAAGAGAATGCTGATTATTTTGGTAGCCAGGTGATATACAAAGAAGATCTGTATTGATAGAGAGACAAGCGGATGTAACAGAGGAGGTGTTCAACACAGATAGGATGTGTGGGAAGGAGGGAAAGAAAGTTATGGAGTTATAGCATGGAGAAGCTGGATGCTGGAGTGAAAGGAGTTTCTTCCATTCAGTCAACCCTGGGAGTATTAGTACCAGCGATGGGATATTCTACAAGCTGACTTAAAGGATATGGGGTACCGGGCAGTTTATCAATAGAGCATCTTAATTCTAACTCCTAACTTGGGTTGTCTATATCAAACCCAACAACACTCAGAGAACATCAGAAACACAGGCAGAAAGAATGTAAGAGTGGGAGGTGGGCGAGGAGTGCTGTCAAGAGCTGTCTTGCGGGGCACCGCATGGCTATGGCAAACACGCACTCCTAAAAAGTGTGGGTGGCTGCACAAATTCTATGTGATATCAAGGCAGACAAATGCTGTCGTAGATGAGGTAGACGTGCTCCGGGCCCCACTTTGTGCTGAGTTGCTATTGGCAGCAGATAGCTGCTGAGGGACTAGGAACATGGCACTTGGACTCACACCCACGCACACACGGGCAGCACTTGCTTGACTTTATGTGTTACTGGAGAAAAAGACATGATGTTAGGATGGGTTGGGGTACAGAGGGAGCTTGAGAGGCAGGTGGAGAGTAGTTAGATCATTTTTGTTATGTACACACACACACATACACACACACACACGCACACACATATATACGGATTTCTCAAAAGAAGAAATTAAAACTAGTAAAAGAAAAACACGTGATTTTATTGCACAAATAATTGTGTGTTTCAGTCTTGGGAAAATTACAACTTTTGCTAATTTAAATTTCTGATTAGAAAAATGATGAGATAAATGCCCTATAAGTTTTAATCTCACTCAAAATTGTAATATAGTATATAAAGGAAGAACAGATTTAAGAGTGGGAAAAAAGATAGGAACTTGAGTTAAAGGATCAAATGGAAAGATAGAAAAAGACCATAGGCACAAGATACATCTTTCATAAAAGCACAGAGCTGGGACCACACTGGAAACAAGAGTAGCTTGACCCTGAAGACCTCACTGCTAAATCAAATCTCTTTAAACAGCCTTCAGCATCAACTGTTGGACCCCAGAGCCTCTGATGGGGTTGAGGCTTCTGTTAATGCCAAGTAGCTTCAGCCATGGGACTTGAAGGGCCGCTGGAGCAAAGTGCCAGCCTGTGGGGCTTGCTGCCTTGGTGAAAGTCTGATTGGGAAGCCAGTTTGCCGTGGTGGGTGCTTCCTGCCTCCTGGCTTGCTCTCAGAGTTGGCCCACAGAAATCAGGCAGCCATTGTTTTGAGTTAGGAAAGTTTTCTGATTTCCCAGGTGGGTTGGGCATGCATCGTGTGGTAGTGTGCTGACTCTAGGTGTGAGGTTTCAGTGTTCAGGATCTTTATCAGTTGTGCTTGCTGAAAGACTCCCAGAAGTGGAGCTTTCTGAACAAATTCTGCCTTTCTGAATAAAAGCTGCCCAGCCTTTCAAGGTACGCTAATGTGTCAGAATGGTTCAATTAACATATTCACATAGTCACTTAGCAAACTTTTCTCTTTTTTTTTTCTTTTTCTTTTCTTTTTTTCCTTTTGTTTTTAAAACAGGATCTCATCCAGTAGTCCAGGCTAGAACTCACTAGGTAGTCCACGTTAGCCTTGAACTCACAGCAACCCCTTACCCCAGCCTTCCAAGGGCTGAGAAGATTACATGTGTGAGCCACCAAACCCAGCTAGAAGATGTTTCATTTTTTAAAGTTACAATTCATTTTTTTTTTAATTTAAACATTTCGGACAATATATTTTAATCATGTCCATTCCCCAACTCCCCAAACGCTCCTCGCTTCCCTGCCCGGCCAGCTTTACCTGCCCGCTTTCTCTTTCTTTCAAAACAAAAACAAGAAAATAAGAAACCAAAATGAAAACAAACAAAAGATTCCACAAAACAAAAATAAAAAACAAACAGGCAAAAGACCAATAAGACAAGACAAAAAAAAAAAAAAAATGTCCAAACAAAGCACAATTAAACAACAACAACAACAAAACGTCTACAAAAACGCTGCTGAGTTTGTTTTGTGTTGGTCAATCACTTCTAGGCAGGGGACCTGCCCAGAAGTGTAGGATATACCCAGGGACACTGCCTTGGAGAAAGTGAATTTTCCTACTGTCAGTGCATACCAGTTGCAGTTAGCTTCTTGTTTAGGGATGGGAGCCTGTGTCCACTTCCCCCTTGGTGGTGAGACTCCAAGCAGGCATTGTTCCTGCTGCCCCCCCCCCCCCCCCCCCGCCGACTTTGTGCACTGATAAGAAGCTTTAGTCCCATGGTGCCTGGAAGACAGTGTTTTCTCTAAGTCATCTGTCAGCTCTGGCTCTTACAATCTTTCCACGGCCTTCTCATCATAGAGCCATGAGCCGTGAGGGGGAGGATTTGATGAAGACATCTCACTTAGGACTGAGCGCTCCGAAGTCTCCCTATGCTCATTGTTCAGGTGTGGGTCTCTGCATCAGTTCCCATCTACTGTAAGAGGAAGCTTCTCCGATGTGGGCTGAGCGAGGCAGTGATCTGTGAATATAGGCAACATATGTACTGGACTTGGAACGAAGAAGCTTCAATTTTGAATTAAAAAGTGACTGTTGACTGAAAACACTAGTGTCTTATGTTCACTTTGGCTGTTGGTAAACGTAGCATGGGGACAAAATAAAATTTCTTTATTAAATTCTTGTAAAGCTCACATCAATCCTGTCACTGCGTTTTGCATTAGTTTGCTTTTCCGCTGCTATGATAAATAGCATGGCTAAAAGCAATTTAGAGAGGAAGAGGCTTGTTTCATCTGATACCTCCAAGTGACAATCCATCTCTGAAAGAAATCAGGGCAGCACCCCAAGCTTGGAACCTAGAAGCAAGAACTTAAGCAGAGACCATGGGGGAGTGCTGCTTCCTGGATTGCTCCCCTGGTTCGCATTCAGCTACTTTTTTTTTTTTATATCCCCCAGGACCACTCACATAAGAGTGGCACCGCCCACGGGCTTGGTCCTCCCATATGGATGATGGACATTTTCTCAGTTGAGGTTTCCTCTTTCCAGGTGGCTCTAGCTTCTGTCAATTTGACAAAACAGAAAAACAAACAAACAAACAAACAACAACAACAAAAACCCAAGCAACCAATACAGGACATTTATACCCAATGGTAAATTCCAAAAGTGTGTGTGTGTGTGTGTGTGTGTGTGTGTGTGTGTGTGTGTAAGGAGGTCCAGCATTGTTCTTCTTGCACAAAGAGAACCAGATGGCAAGTGTAAAAGTTAAAGAGAGAGTCCCAGTCTTTCTCTAAGAAACCTAGACTCAATGCAGTTGAAAACGATGCCCACTTCCAGGGATGTCATGAGAACAACAGAAACTGATCCATGTAAAAGTAATGCCATACAGCGTCTCACAGGCACTAGGAAAGGGCAAAGGCGTTACCGTCCTATCACTTGCCTTTAGTTCTCAGCCTCAGACTTCTGCTGGATATCCCACTGTGCATGCACTACGCTTAATATGTTCTTTGCTCCCTGGAGAAAAATGGAGTTTTTCTCAAAGACATGTCTCCTGGTGGTGGTTATTTAAGAGAAAACGTAAGCTTGGAATGCCTTTTTTCCTCTTAAAGTGGATGTTGTGCAAAATTCAGAATACTGTGATGCTTCAAACAGGAGTGCAGGGATTGAGGCCGGCAGCATTTCAGTGGATGAGGGGTATGTTAGACACATATTATTTATCCTAGGGAGTGGAAGTAGACTGGCACTACGAACTGTACAAGGCTGAGCCAAGTTGATGGATTCCCATCTTCCTAGCAGAGTGCTTGGCTTTGTCTCCCCACCAGAGAAGCGATTTTTCATCAGAAGAAAAGCCTGTCATGCTTTTGAGCTACAAAACCATAAGTCTCCTTTCCACCAATGCGATAATAGCTTTTTCTTGTCACCTCTCTTGATAGCCCAGAGTGATTGCGATGACATATGGACTTGCTCTGTCTCTCCCAGCTGCGGCCTCTCTGTCTTCTGTAGGTCCCGGGAGGAGACAGAGACTCCCTGCTTGACCATGTGTGTTCATGTACAGAGTAGAGGCTGCTGCTACCAAGAATGTGACATCCTGGTGAAACCAGAGGAACCACAGATCAGCCCTGAAATCTGAGAGCAAATGGTCCCTCCTGCCCCAAGCTCATCAGCAAGTGGCCCCTGGCTCATGTAGAACCTTGTCTTTCCCTGAAGAGACAGAAAGAAAGTGAACCTCGTCTAACCATAAAGCTGAAAACACTTCCATGCTGCCTCACTGGCCACACAAAACCATATCCCAGTCAGATGTTGCTTAGCAGAACAGTGCACTAACTTTAATGAAAACTAGCCGACTGGGATCAGGAGATATGACAGCCAACAAAATGCTTGCCTTGAAAACATGAGAGCCTGAGTTCTGCTACCCTTAAATCTATAGTTAAAATATAAGTGTGGTGGCATGCACCTGTAATACTAATAGGCAGGTGACTTGGGTTTAGTGACCAGCCAGCCTAGCTTAACTGACAAGCTCCAGGTCTCAGTGAAAGACACCATGTCCAGCTTCTGGACTTTTAGCTGACCATACCAATCATTGGTGAAGGATAAGGAATCTTGGAATTTCCCCTTTAGCATATGCTTGTCTTTGTTAGTCACCAATGGGTGTTGACCTTCTGATGTGAACATTTGTGTCATTCGTGTGGCAGACAAATGGAACAATACTCCAAAGTCAGATGCAATGCTAACTGCCTAGGCTTTCAGAACTTCATACCCAAGGCTGTCCTCTGGCTTCTACAAACATGAGCACATGCACAGAAGTGCACAATCATACATGTGCACGCACACCTGCACACAGTGCATCTGTATGCACATAGACATGCAGACACAAACAAATGAAAGACTGATATACGTCTTACAGAATTCTTAATTGGAATTGAATGAAAAGTTATTTCATCTCGAAACACTAGAGAGACAATGGCCTGGAGGGAATTTGGTAAGTCTAACTTTGTGTTTTCCCTTATTTTTTTTTAAACGAAGAATGTATTCAGGTCAGAAGCCAGAAAATGCCTGTACTTACTCCAAGCTCCTGACAGATCATAGAAAGCCCTGAGTAAGATTAACCAAGAGTCTTAAACTCCCGATGTAGGTCCTAAAAACTCAATATAATAAGTTGAGTAGTTATCAAATCGCTTTTGTGACCCTCATTTCCATGGGATTCCAGTTCCTTAAGATGTGCCTAAGTGCCATCTTGCTACATTGTACACAAATTACAGAATGGTAACTTAGAGTAATAGATACATGATTGCTCTGCATTTATGCAGCAACAGTCATTGCACCTATATATAGTTATTGGACCTTACAGTCTGCTCTCTACAATGTATAATATATAAGTTGGATGAACTGGGAAGATAAATGTAAGACACAAACATTCATACTGGCTCCAAGACTATATGAGCAGCACAAATTGGACTTGATGGGTGGGAAAGAAAGAGAACATAAATTTGGGTGGGTGAGAAAGGAGAGTGACTCTTGGAGGTGTTAGAGGAAAAGTGAACATGACCCAAACATATTGTATGAAAAATCTCAAAGAACTAATTATTCTAGAACACACTGTGTTACTAGACATTGAATCTGGGAAAATGCAGACAAATGCATGAGAAGAAGCTCAAATAAAAATGAGGGGATTATAAAGCCAAATGATGAAAAAAGAAGGGAAGGCAGAGGAGGAAGAGAAGAGAAATGGGGAAAAGAAAAAAGGAACCACTGTATCTTTGGCTGTCTGAACCCTAATCTCTGCACACAATTGTCCTGTGTATCCAAGTACCTCATTTTTAACTCCTGGTCTCTTATAACTAAAATTGTAATTTGACATGTTACAATCTGATAAGATTCCTTTAATAATTTCTTAAGTAATTATTTGTGCATTGTGGTTAAATTGCAATGATTTGTTTCCAATTTTCATAGCTCAATATGAGAAGATATTAAGTCAAATGATTCAATATTAAATTGTTTAATTATTTCCGGATGCCCATTCCTGAGAAAGTTTTAAATGTGAAAGTAATCAACTAAAATTTATTAAGTTCTTTCTTTTTATTAAGCATTGAATTAAGACATTTTCACTGAGCTTGAAAAATGCCTCAGTAGTTAAGAGTACTGGATGCTTTCCCAGAGGTCTGGGGTTGGGCTCCCAGCACCCACAGAGCAGCTAATAACAGCTTGTGACTCCAACTCCAGGGTACCTAGTCCCTCTTCTTGCCTCCAAGGACATACACACACACTCAAGTGACACACACAGGCAAAACATGCATAAATATAACATTTTTAAAAATCTGCATGGGTGATCTCACTTAACTCACAGACTAATGAAGTAGATGAGGACAGTAAATCCTGAGGTGGTCCTCAAGGCAAGGATGTCTTAGCATCAACCTTGTACCTTATTCCTCATGATAAAACGTTTCCTCACACAAAATCTGCTCATACGCATATAGTCGTCGTTTGAAGGATGCTCCCACATCCTATATGGCCATGGTACTTATGCATCATTCACCTAGTTTAATACTAGCAACCGCTGTAGGAGATAATGACTGTCATGACAGGAGGTCACCATAAGCAAAGGAATGGAAGGCTCATTTCCAGTCTGCACTTCACGGTGGTTCCTTCACTGACTTTCATATACAACGAACAGGATATGAGTCCCAAATCTCCTTTCCTGTTCTTATGATGAACAAAAACAAAGACTTCTAAACTTTCCAGAAACAAGATAGGAGGTCACAGTTGTGCTTCGCAGTCTCAAGGTCTCAATTGTTTGGGATGACTCCACTCTACTAGCTTTTTTTTTTTTTTTTTTTTTTTTTAACCACGACTGGGGATGCTTTCCTCCGGTATTCTCCCCCGTCCCTGCCCCCCACCCCCCGCTGCAACAACTCTTTTTCACTCTTCAAGAGTCAGGTTGAAGGTCACATCATCCAAAGAGTTACTCCCAAATCTTCATCTTTAGTCAACGGCCACTCCTGCTGGACAAACCCGATAACATCACCATTGGCTGTGTGTTTGGCTGTGTTCCACATTAGGGCAGTGCTCCTTTAATATAGAGGTGGAGTTTTGCTACTTTCTGTACACCTAACCAGAGTGGCAATAGAGAATCAATCAATCAGTCAATTAACTAGCCAAGCAATACATCTGATCTTGACCAGGTGGGCCCTATCTGCTTATTACTGGCATCAACTTCTTTCAAGTTAGTCACAAAACAGCTGCGTAGATCAGTTGCCCTCATCTGGAAGAACAAAATGAACTTAAACCTGGAAGAGATGAGAGAGCATGCAAAGTTTGTCCTCTTCTACAGAGATGCCATTGTACTGAAGAGCTGTTTTCAAGGTCTCTTAGATGTGCAAGGACAGAACTGGATGGCGCCTCGCACGTCTGTCTAAGCCAGAGGTCTTTGCCACCTCACCAGCTCTTTCCCCATGAAGGCTTCCAGTATAGAACCCTTAAAGGACAGCATGTTCTTCTCAATAGAACTTAAGAGATCCTCGAAATAAAAAATGAAATGTCAAAAATGGAAAAAAAAGCAAATTTATTTTCCCACATATTGCTCAAAGCAACTTGCAGAGTCTCTGGTCACTTGTAGCATTCAACCGCCACTCCTTCCAAAAATTCAATTATTCCAGCTCACTGCTTACTTTTTCTCAAATAATTCTGTGCACAAAGAGCATTTGAAAAGCTTCAGAAGCAACTTCTTCTATCTGAACAAACAGCCAAGGACGACTGTCATAAGCCAAACTCTCATTTCAGCCGCAGCATTGATTCCCAATAAATCTATTCAAAGGAAGAAAGTGGCTGTTCTCTTTCGTGAAACACACCCACAACTTACAAAGTATTTTGCTGATGGAAATGTCAGTTAGCAATGACAGCAATGCAGCCTGAAGCCACTAAAATGTAGCAGACATCCCTACACTCACTAGGAAATTAAAATGTCACATTTTTGGGCAGAAGTAAGTCTGTATGGTTCATACCTCACATGCGCCAGTGTCTTAGAAAGAATAATGGGCCCAAAGCTGGGGTTTTGCATTGGTAAAAACTCTGTAACTGTAGGCAAGGGAATTAGTTCTTCTAGTCACATTCATCTGTTCAAGAAACATCCAATGAGTATCTACTTAGGACACACTCACTTCTAGGTACCCAGTAAATAGTGGTAAGAGAAAAGAGTAAAAGAAATCAAGCTACTTTGGGCAGGGAACATAATCAAGTGGTAGGGTGCTTGCTTGCCTGGCAAGTGTAAGGCCCTAAGTTCAACTCCCAGCACTAAAAGTAAGTACATTAAAAAAAAAAAAAAAAAAAGCTACTGTCATTGAACTCACCTTTGTATAAAGGGAGTCTTTGGAAGCAAACACAAAAACTAAAAAACATATAGCAAGTTATTCTGCCATTGATATTATGGAGAAAAATGTAGTCAAGGGGAAGAAAACATTACAGAAAGAGGTATTTTATAAAATTTAGTATGTGTGTGTATCTGTGTGTACATGCACGCACATGCACACACATGCAGAGGTAGATGTGGATGCACACAAGGTGGCCAGAAGAGGGCATCAGATTCCTTGGATCTGGACTTACTGGCCTTTGTGAGGCACGGAGCTTGGCAGACAAGCTGTGGGTGCGAGGATCCAATCTCTGGTCTTCTTGATTGCACAATAAGTTCTCAGCTGCTGAGCCATCTTTCTAGCCCCGAAGAGAGCATTTTTTAAAAGAGCAAATAGGGAAAGAGTCTATTATTATTAATTTCTAACATTTAGTGAGCCTTATAACTAGCAGACACCATGCTCAGCATTTGGCAAATGCTCCTGAAATGGTCTTTTTCTTGTTTGAGGATGTTCTTGAGACTGTCTAAGTTCTTTGAAGGAGTGCGAGTATTGACTGATTACTTCTCTTTCCTTTCGCTCTTTCCTCCCTATCATCTATAAAGCCCTTCTATATAGAGAGGCTATCCCTTCGTCAGTTTATAAGAGAAAACCCTGCAGGCACTGTCTGTGGCCTACACTTCCTGTTTTTGTTTCTCACTCTGACTTACTGAGAGAGCTGTCTGGACACTGACCCACACTTTCCACACAACACGCTCCATGGTATAGGACAGAACTTTCTGGACTTTGCTAAGTCATTTGCCAACCTTCTAGTTAGCTGCATGGAAACTACATCAATATGGTGAAGATCCCCTAAGGCAGCCACTAGTATTTATCCCGGGGCTGAGCTTTCTTCTGATGCTTCCAGAACAGTGGGAGGATGAAGGAAAAGTTAGTGATGACTAGCCATGAATGGTAATATTCTCGGCTCCCTCAGAGCTCTCTCCTCAGAAATAAACATTATAGGGTTTGGGGATTTGTTTGTTTGTTTGTTTGTTGTTTGTCTGAGCACATTCCTTTTTATGTTTGGAAATGAATGTAAATTTCTGTGCAAAAACTTCTGTCAAAATCTGTCAGTCATGAGAAGCCCCAACCCACCCAGTGAACCTGTCTGAGGACATAGAAATCAGCACCTTCTATTCCTGGGTGATTGTGATTATCCCGTGGCTCTGATCCCCCATTCCTGAGAAACAAATACCCCAGAATCCTTACCTACTAGAGACCTGGAAAATGAGGGTTTCCCTACATATATAGAGCACCCAACTTTTTTTTTTCCTCTGAGGAATCAATTGGATCCATTTCAAAGTTTGATAATCAGGTTGCATCATGACTTCACTACAGGAGAAAGGTCCCTGGGTGTGAGTGAACACTCTGGCAGTTTACATGGCTTAGGAGATGTCCAATAGATAACATACACAAAGGAGGTTTTTCATATCCTCTCTTCCTGCAGCTATCCTAGGGGCTAATTACTGGCACTGCCAATGTGTGGGTGAGACAGTCTCAGAAGAGAAAGAGCCTGTTCAAATCCACACAGCTAATAACTGATGGTCACATCTGATATCTCAACTCCACCTAAACTTAGAAGTCCTGTTCTATCATTAACTTCAACTTCTAAGGACCCAATGCTATTACCTCTACTGATTTCAACCCTAGGGAACGAACGCATCTAAAGGCTGCTGCAGGCTGCAATACTAATATTTTGTGGTGCCAATGTGACTTTACCTGGAACCACTCTGGAAGCTATAAGTTCATAAATAATGTCCCTCTGACTTGGTTAGGCTCCCAGGGCCAATGGGAGACAGATGATCTCCTGCTTTGTAGAGTATCATTGTAAGCCGATGTGTTGCTTCATAGTGTTGGGTTGCCGTCCCTGGGAGCGCTTTGATGCGATCGGTTGTCAGGTGCAGGTCTGTTGTTTCTCTTACCAGACTCCCAGCCACTGGAAGACAGCCCCAAAGCCCTGCCTGTGCTAGGGGAGCAATCGAACTTGGATAATGACATAAACGAACCGGTGTTCATCTGGGGAATCTCAGACAAAGCAGCCCAGAGGAAAAGCATCTCTGCTGGTGAAGGTTCGCTTCATTCGCAACAGGAGAAGCAGCAGCTGCTGGTGCACAGAGCGGGGAGAGGTAAAGGGAGGCTGAGACTGCCGCATGTGAGTAGCGCTTGATTTTCTGCAGCTAGGAACAGGATGCTGGGAGGGGGCTTGGCTGGGAGGGGTGTGAGTGCGTGTCTGGGTCGCCGCTTTTCCTGGGGCTAGGAGTGGAAGTCATGCTTTGCACAATCACCCAAGTGCTTTTGGGATCTGAGCCCCTCTTCCAGACGCAGCAGCGAAGTGAGCCCACACGCACTTGAATTTTCTGCATCTGTGGATCATAAAACAAGTAAACAGCGGCAGGTGTGGAAGGGTTGCTCTTTGTTTCCTTGTTTTCTGTGATGGGCTGCAAGACAGAAAGGCACCCCAGCCCTAAAGAGCGTTCAGAGCAGAAAGATTCCCTAAAGGGGGTTTTTCCCCAAGTTTCTGTGCACATGTGTGGATCTCTATGGTTTGGCTGCACAGCTGCTTCTCTTGGAGAGGGAATTACATGCCTCTCACTGGGAAAGGCTAAAGGCTACTTTCTGCCTCTGCTCCTCCTTTAAGTCCTCTGGAGTTAGCAACACGAACACAGTTTCACCTGGCACTTGTCATCCTTGAATGAGTTCACTGAGCGCAATCCAGCCTGGGAAAGCAGAGCTCTTTCAGCCAAGGCAAATACATGGGGCTCAGCATCAGTGTGATTTTAAACTTTATAGAGTTTTTGACTGCTTTGCTTTAACATTAAGCCCGGGAGTTTTCTACCTGTGAGCACTGTGTGTATGTTGAAGTTGAAAGGATACAGAAGAGGAGGTTTGGCTTTCAAGCACTTGCGCAGCGAGCAGCGGGTTTTCTCAGCAGGATGAGCTGGTGTGCACCTGTGGGTAATGGTGACTACAGGTGCTCTGTGTGAAAGCTAGGTTCCAGGCATAAACTTGCTTGTGTTTACCATGTCGAAAGACATGGTACACACACACAGATGCACATGCACACAGATACCCAGAAACACACACCACACACATCATGCATACACATGTACATACATAATACACAAAGGCACAGGCACACACACACACACACCACATAAATACTTACACACACATATGCATGTGCACACATACATACATACATGCATATGCATGTACAAACACACATACCACATTATGCATACACATACACATATATGCACAATAGACTCACAAACACACACACACACACACACACACACACACACACACACGCACACGCACACATCCCCACTTCTCTCTTTCATTCTTTTTTAAAGAGGATTTTATGTTACTGAGCCAGGGAATCTGCAGGAAAAGCAAACTAGCACATCATCCCCAGGAGAAGAAAAGGAGGAGAGAGTGGGAGAAAGGGAGGGGCCCTTTGCATGTCCTAGGAATTGGCTCCCAGCAGCTGTGCACAATAAGGGACAAGAATCCAAAGCACTTCACACTGGGCCTTTGCTGGGAAGAGAGATTCCAGCCAGCAGCCTGACTTCACAACTGTGTGCCAGTACACAGGAGGGCCAGGGCCCCTGCTCCCAAGTTGCTTCGGGATGTGCAGTGAAATATGAACCAGGGCAGAGGATGGAGGTGGGGGTGGGAGGAGCCATCTTTTTTTTCCAAGGAAAGCTTTCCCCTCAAGGCAGCCCTATAAAGCATTCTTATGCCATGGCACACCAGGTATGGCTGCAGGCAAGGCTGTCCAGAGCTGGCAGTGAATGACAGGCGAGCTCAGGGAGCCATTCGAGTGGAAAGGGCTCACTATTTGTGGCTGTCAGAATATCTGGGGCTATCATGCACAGCATCATAGCATCCTGCCTGCACAGACAAGCTGAGGTCTGATGCCAACAATCCAGAGAAAGCTGAAGGAATGGGATGAGTTCAATAGTCTGATGTCTGTGTGTCGTTGGTGCGTAGTTTTGTCACCAGTGATAATGATGCATAGTAGAAACATTACAAAATACTTTCTCTAAGTCTAGACCTCTTAGCAACTCTGGGTTTTCTGTGTTCTCCCCCTGCTCTGCCCATGTATATCTCTGACACATGGTAACTGTGGTTTAGCCATACTCACTTTTACCTTTCCCCTAGCATTATTCTGGGCTCCATTTCCCTCTTCCAGCCCCACTCTCATGAGGATGGTTAATTACAACTGGAGTCAATGGGTTAATACCTTAAGTGAATATGCTAGGTAGGTTGTTTAGCAACTGTTGGGTGTTTACATTGTTTTCCAGCTCGTCTGTAACTGTGATGCAATTAGGAATAGTACTGTGATTGGCACGTTTTTTACTTCCCTTAAAAAAAAATAAACTGGGGAAAATGAAGTCTCTGCATCAGAATGAATGAGGTAAAAACATGAATTCTTTTGGCTTTCCGCGCTTATGGGCATGTTCTCTGACTCCTAGTTCCACTGTTCAAAACCACCATGTAGAGAACATCAATTTGCCTGCAGCCTTGGGCACATGGATTTTTATGTGTCTTTCCCCTCCCCCCCCCCAAGTGACGATCCATGAAAAGATGCTGACACTGTTTTTAAAGACGAGGCTTAACTTCGGAACAGACAGGGCCATGCTCCACAGGACCAGCCTGTAGCTTCTCAGATTCCCTTCCTGTGAGAAAATGTGCTCAAAAGCTTCTACTCCCCAGATGATGAAGAAAGGAAGATAGATGAGCTGGCATCTCAGGAAGGCAGCCAGCCTAGCACACCCTTCCGAGGGCTGGTCAAGCTCATTAGAGGTTAAGATTGGCACGTTCTGGGTTTTCTACTCCTGTGTAGACTTCATCCTTAGCTGTAGGTTGTGATAATGGGGCTAGAGACAGTGAGGGGTCAGGGTTACCCAGTTCTATCAAGTAAGAGCTGTGGGATACTTAAGTTCCTACCTCAATGAAGATGACGCTATCAAATATTATTTTTCTCATTTTTCTTCGCTTGCGTCTGATAAGAGATTGTCCTCTGTTTTCCTGGCCTGTGTAGCTCATCATAAATTGATTCAATGCTAATCTCTCTGTCCTCTCAATGATTATTTGCACAAAGGCCAAGGCTAGCCAGTGGGGACCACACTTGCTGTTCAGCACGCATTTAGCCACGCTGGCCTATATAGGTAGAAATAACAGTCCTGGGTGATTTTCCTTTCATAGACAAGCAGATCAATGAGATTTTTTTTTTTTTAACCTCAAAGGCTTATTAGCATTTTTTCAATCTACAAGGATGTAGTGTTTCTTCACCAAACTTGGAGTCACTGGAAGTCATAGGCAGATCTGAGTGTGAGAGTGGCAGTTCCTTCCATAGGCTAATAGGCTAGGAGGAATAGCATGGCTGTGATGTGTCTGAGGGAGCAAGGCATGTGTCTTCTAAGGAGAGGACAAGGAAGGGGCTGTCAAGTTACAGCCTGAGTCCTTCAGCAAGACCTTACTGAAAACTTTCCATATGGCAGGACCCCTCAAACACTCTTATCTTGCTAGATTTAAGGGTCTAACTTTCCTACGATGTTATATACCCAGTAGAGCAAATGTAGTTCCCATTTTATTTACTTTTGGGTCACCACCTTTCAGAATGTGACAACAGTGCCTACCTGCTCTGTGACCCGCTGTGCACCGAGCCATGTTTTAGGTGGTTGATCTACGTTACTTGTATTCATCCTCAGCGTGACCTTGTGTGGTTTGCATTATTGCTAGCTCCCTTTTATAGATTTACAGATTGAGAGAAAAGTAGGTTATAGTGGGGTGTAGATGGGGCCCTCTGGTTGGGGGTCAAGGGAAGAAAGGAAAAACACAGGAGTCTTAGATGAGAGACACTTGTGGTAGGGCCGCAATTTGGCTTGCTACAGAGCTTGCTATGTTCCGAATCACTTCACCGTAGACACATAGGCTGAAAGAATGATAGGAATCTAAAAAGAATTGAGCAGCGATGGTGCTGCTGCTGCTGCTGTTGCTGCTGCTGCTGTTGCCGGCAACCTACACTATTCATTACATTATGTGCCATGCTTTTTACAGAAGCTTGTATACTCATTCTCACTTGTTCCTTGCCACCCTCCTGGTCTTTATTAGCAGAGTAAGGGAAGCTCTGTGATGCCCTTCAGCCTGCCCCAGATCACAGAGCTAGCGAGTCTGACTGTGATATCAATGGCCTCTGCCAACACTTTGCTGATGCACCGGGAGAACAGTGATAGCAGAGGACTATGGGGCTCTGCTCAAGGCATTCCTCTGGTCCCTGAAGACTTCTAGGCTGTCTTTTAGGATCACCCTGAGGCTATTCTTGCTATCATCCCAGAGGAAAGTTCCTCAAGGAGGGATCTGGTTAAAAAAAAAAAAATCGCCATTGGGCCAGTTATGCATAAACTGACAAGAAAAAGAAAAGCCCAAGCTAAGCACCTGTCCCCGTGTCCCCATCCTTTGTGCTGAACCTGTCCTTTCCAGTATTATAGCAGCCAACCATATTTTATAATTGAGCACTTGGAACACAGCTAGCTCAAATTGTAGTGTTCCATTAAGTGTGCAAATATACAATAGACTTCAACAGCGTAATATTTTTAAAAGTCAAATATCTCAGCAGATTTCTGGTTGCATAAATAAAGTATACTATTGAAATAAGTGTAGTTGCTTTATTTTATGTTCCAGAAAGCCATAATAAAGCACACAGAACATGAGATGGAGCATCTAAACTGTCTTCACTGTATTGTTCCATGATGTTAAGTGCACTTGCACTGTAATGAAAACAGCCTCCTGAACTCTTTGTCTTGGAAAACCACAGCTCTGTACACATTGAAACTCTGCTCCTTCCCCTATGTTGGGCAACAGTTACTTTCCTGGCTTTGCTCAGCATGATGCCATTATGAATCCTGGTTCATCCATGCTATAGTATTTATCTGCCTGCTCTTAGTTTCTGAGGTGAATATAGTCTCATCCCACATATACATAACATCTGTTACATCCATGGACATAGTCTGTTTCTAACTCCAGTTTTTCTTTTTCTTGAATGTGGCTTCTACAATATTTAAACTTCCATAAGTGTCTCACATCTGAAGTTGACATTGTATTCACCACTAAACAGCGTTGTTCTAAACCAGCGGTTCTTAACTTCTGGGTCGTGACCCCTTTGGAGATCACATATCAGATATCTTGACTATCATATATTTACATTATGATTAATAACAAATAAAATTATAGTTATGAAGTAGTAACAGAATAATTTTATGTTGGGGCCACCACAATATGAGAAACTGTATTAAAGGGTCATGGTATTAGGAAGGTTGAGAGCCCACTGTTCTAAACTTTTCTTTTTCAGTGCCCTCTCTTCTTCATTTTCCCATCCTCAGACACAAGACTTTGACAACCTCCATGCTAATTTGATTCTCTTGTTTCCTTTCCCTAAGACCTAAGCCAATAACCTTCACTCTGATCAAGCCCTCCATTTGATAAGAACCCATGAAAGACTGTCAAACTTAGCAATATTTTCTGTAATTAAATAAAACTGTGACATTTCTCAAGAGGAATATTCTCTTTTTTCATAATATATCAGGAGAGGGCCCAATAAATTGAAGCTGAGAAGAAAAGGCTTTTGAAGCTATTTAATTTTCATTTTTTAAAAAAACAGTCAACAGCTGTACTCAGCTTGTGGTTTGTGACTGAATTTTGTTAACCCACCAAGCAAAGGAGAATGTAAGACTAATAAAGCAAAATTTTAGATTGGAGATATGGGCAATCTTTTCATTCCTGAAATCAATTTTTCCTGGAAGAACTTAGGGATCTAGGCATTTAAGGCATATGTCAATATCTTTGAAACTTCTCAACACTTACAGATAGGCTAAAACCTCAAAGCCTTACTGTAGTATCCACAGTCTTTCAGCTTTCTGATTTTTTTTTTCTCCATGATTCCCTGCAAACTTTCCCCTATTGAGACCAAGATGCCTTATGGCTCTCCAAACAAGCAAGGTGCTCCCTTGACTTCCAGCCTTGACCTTGATCTTATATCAGCTTTGGAGATTCCATCCTGCTTGTTATGCCTGGTGCAAATGTACTCATTCTCTGAGATACTGGGCAAAGATCGCCTTCTAGTGAGCATCCCTGGACCACAGCATCCACTGGATATGGCCAGACCCATAAGAGGCACAGTGGTCTGCTCTGGAGAGGATGGCAGAGAAGTGATTCCCTCACGTCTTAACCTTCCTCTCCTATTACCTAAAGCAATTTGGAGACCAGAAGGTCTGAATATACATGGAGGTCATCTTTAGAGTCCCCACCTAGAGGACAAAGAAGGTAGAAAAAAATGGAAGGACAGAGAGTGTCTGGCACCAGATGGGACTCGGTCTTCAGAGATGCCCCATTGCTACAGTAAACCTTTATACTACAAGGTAGCCCTTACTATCTCATCACACGGACTCCTATTGTTTAATAGTAAAGCCAAGACAGCAGTAAGCTTCCTGAGAGTCACACCCCTTCTTTCATTCATGGCTGTATTCCTAATATTTATCAAAATGCCTGACACAGAAGTAGGTATTTGAAAGACATGGGAGAAGGTGGATCTTCCTTAATCACACGCTCCTTCCAGAAACTTCTTTGGAACCGCAGCTGCCTGTGATGATTCTAGGGTGGCAATGTCTCTGAGCATTGACCATGGGGAACTGATCTTTGATGCCTAGAAAGGAAGCAAAAATGATTCAGTTGATAATTGTTGGCGTCTTGTGATGCTGCATTCAGTGGAACATTGAATCGCAGTTTGAATCTGAGTGGTGGGAATCAGCAGTAAGTTAGACTGACCACGAAAATAAGTGTGCGCCAGGTGATGTCTGAGAACAAGCCAGACAGCAGCAGATTGTATATTCATATAGTGTCATGTGCCTTTTCTCATGACCTCTTTAATTGCAGTGTTTTATCAAACTATGTAGTTCAGAGAGACATACTAGAAGACTTAATGCTTTGACTGTAAAGTGACTGGGACTAAGGTTGGGATATATAAGACTACATAGATATAATAGAAATCCAGGGATAGAAAGTGGTAAGGAAGGCCAATTTAAGACTAACTTTGATACTGTTATAGTTAGCCTATGGACAAAGTCTTCATGTGACAATAGGACTGGCCTCCTCAACAAACCAGGGAGTCTTGTATAGCTATGTCTTAGGAATTAAAGAGAGGGGAAGGCTCATTGACTCAGGAAATTAGGGAAAGTTACTAGGCTCAGAAAGTTAAAAGGTCACGAAGGCTATCTCCAATGTCATATAAGCAGTTAAGAGTTGCTTGGGGTATAGGAGAGTAGCCTTCAATGGAGTTGCCTGCCAGTTGTGCAGAACACTCTGGGGATGTTGCTTTTGTGAGCCATCACCCCTGCTGGGACGAGGTGAATGTTAGTGATGTTAGGGTGCCCATACATCTGTAAGTAACATTCCTGTAAATAACTCCAATGAGCTCAGTGGCTTACCAAGCTAGACTTGGGTGAAATTGTTTCCTTGTTCCATAGGAGGTGCACTATCTTGGGTGAACAGATTTCTGTTCATGTGTCTTCAGGAAAAGTCACAGAATAGTTAGGACGCATACATCTCTGAAAAGCCTTGGCTTTTCTCACTCTGAAGGGTTAATTTTTACTTGGAGTTTGGAAGTGATGATAACTTCCTAGGATTAGCATAACAAATTGCCAAAAGCCAGGTGGCTTAAAACATTGCATTTAATTGAGCAAGGGCAATTTATCAGTAGCTATACCACTGACGAATATGGCCATCAACTGCTTACAGCTCCTTGGGGAGAGGTGGGGCCTCAGGAGCACATCATCTGTCAGTGTTGGAATGTTGAAGGGCCTGGTCTTGTGTAAGTTATCATAGCTGATATGAGTTCAGGAGTGCAAGGGTCACTATCTTCCAGCTCTTACTTCTGTCCGCCTACTCTTCCCTGAGCCTTGGAGGAAGTGATAAAGATGTTCTTCCTGTGTAGGAATCAGCACTCAAAGAGTCTGTTACTCTTATCGCTCTGACTCAGTTATCACTTACTTTGCATTCATTGCGGCCTGGTTGGAGAAAAAAAAAAAAAAAACAAACCATTTCGTTGACTAAGGCTGAAAGGAGCACTAAATCTATGAGTAAAAATAAATATTTACAGGAGACATTGACAGCACGTCTGTTTCGCAAACATCAGTAGTAGGTTTCTCTCTAGGGACTATGACCTCCCTAGCCATGGATAGTTGAACTGGTTTTTACAATACCAGGTATGATTTATTCCAGTTAGAGGGCCTCAAATATAATAGTAATAATAGTAAATAATAATAATAATAATAATAATAATAATAATAATAATAATAATGAGTTGGTTACCCCATAACAGTTAATAATCATGTCACTATTGCACCAGTAGAAACCTCTGGCCTGGAGGGTTGATATAACTTCTCACCCATGCTTATCTAAGCAATACTAATTAAATGCATTGGATCTCAATAAAGGAACATGAAAGTATAAGAGAGCTTTGTTGGAAGGAAGACAGGACTCCGAGGTGGTGTGGAGTTGGGGGACTATGAGAGGATAATGGGGTGACAATTGTCAAAGTATAGAATACGTGTATGAATTTGTGCAAGAATTAAGAAAACACATACATTAGTTCTCCCACTGTTCTGAAAGTCAGAATCCCCCAGTGGAGGTACCAGGAGGACTACTCAAACCTCTAGGAGAGGAGGAGAGTCTATAAAAAAAAAAAAAAAAAAATCCTTGTTTGCCTCTTCAAGCAAGGCTGGCTCAAGACCTTCCTTAGCTTGGGGCCACATCATGCCTTTAAAAAGTGTGGGACCATTCCATTCGTGTCTTTCCTACTTTACGTATGCAATGCTTGCAGTGTTTTAGGCCTAACTTTACTCAACCTTATGGCAGAAG
Source organism: Acomys russatus (assembly GCF_903995435.1). NCBI lineage: Eukaryota > Metazoa > Chordata > Mammalia > Rodentia > Muridae > Acomys > Acomys russatus. Next base: position 16,582,748 of record NC_067152.1, on the reverse strand, counting down.
TCACAACTATGACCAGCTTAGTATTGTCAGGACAAGAGACTATGGATCTTAGTTACAGGACACAGGCTCTGACATCTCCCAGGCACATGTAAGTCAGTTTTAGCACAGAAGGGTAGCACATCTGAAAACGGATGACACAGAGGACCACAAGGGAGGTGAGAAATATGCACACTGGACACATCTCAGAAAATGTATCCTGATCAATTCTCTAGTGTGCCCTAATGCTGAAAAGAAGAATATTGTGGTGGTGAGAATATGTGTGTTGAGGACCAATGGCACGTGTACACACACACACACACAGAGCCAGCGGGGGCACAGAGACAAAGACCAAGAACATAGGATTAATGGCACTCTCCACAATGCTCCATTTTCTTCAAGCTCAGTAAGCCTCCTGAATTTGCTTCGCTTTCCCACAGTCCATTCAGCTGCAACTCGCTCAATGGATAGATTCGTAAGTGGAATTGGAGCTCTCATTTCCATTTACCTCTGAGCAGTGCTCCACGTGAGACTTTGGGAAATGTTCCAGATAGAAGCATAGCAAGCATTTTTGTGTTAATGATCCCATGGTATTTAGTACATTCGCGACCTTGTCCATCCGCCATTTATATTTAGCTACAAAACATCTGCATTCTAAAACAGGACGCCATAAGACATTGACACAGTGTAGAATCACCTGCGAAGAGAGTCTCAGGGGAGGATTGCTAGATCCCCGTAGGCGTGTCTGTGGGAAATTGTCTCGACTGTGTTCACAATTTAGGAAGACTGTGGGTGACAGCATCCCTTGAATTTAGATCCTGAACTGGATTAGAGTGGAGAAACTGGTCTGAGTAGCAATCCTGCATGCACTTGTTGCCCTCTGCTCTTGACTGCGGATGCTGTTTTGCGTTCTGATTGCCTTGATTTCCCTGATAAGATGGATTATAAACTGGAATTGTGAATGAAACTAAACCCTTTCTTCTCCAAGTTTTTTTTTTTTTTTTAAATTAGGGTCCTTTGTCACAGCAACAGAAATGAGATCAAAATGAGTCCCTTACCAGTTAAACATCCATTCCCCATTTCTCTGGCCCATGGTCACTAGCAATTTGCTTCCTGATCATATTGAACTGATCTGTTCTGGATGTTCCATGTAGACAGATTGACATATGTGGCCTTTTGTGTCTGGCTTCTTTCTTAGCATAGTGTTTACACCCACTCTGTAGCATGAATCCATCCCATAGTATCCTTTGAATGGATGAATCGTTGTGTAGGCATACCACAATTTATAAAGCTAGTCATCTGGTGACACTCATATGAGGTTTTTTTTTGTAGGGGGGCTCTCATGTATTTGAGTATATCCATGTAGAGATGTGTTTAGTTACTTGCTTCCAGTTATATTGGGTGTATACCCAGGGGTCAAATTGCTCAAGTGAAATTGCTGGGCCATCTAGGAATTCTAGGTTTAACTTTTGGAAGAACTGCCAAACTCCTTTTCTGGTCATAGGTTCCTGGGCCAGGGAAATATTGTTCTCGGTGCAGATACTCCTCTGGTCAGATCGGATGTTGGGCTTCCAAGGTGGAGTCTCAGCAGTGATTTAGCATCCTGTGTGCCATTGATGAGCTAGTCTCTGGATAAAGCACATGGGGATTTTAGTGTCAGGTAAGAGGAGAAGCTGATTTGATGGGCAACCGTGTTCTCTTGCTTCTTGTTGGTCATCAATTCATCTGGCATTGGGTCACATGCTTCATCTGCTGGGACACACTTGCGGGATTGATGGCTCTCCATTCCAGGCAATCGCCACATGGTACAAGTCCCCTCTGTCACTTCCCAAACCCCACACAGTTAATTTAGTATGAGCTCCCCTCATGGATCTCTGCACTCTCCGGGAGCTGAGTACAATGGCTTTGGGTTGGAAAAAGGAATTCACCAGAGAGATGCATGGGCGTGGCAGCTTCTTGGATAGGCACTGACAGCTGGTTCAGATTCCATAGGGCTGCCCCACTCCACTAGCCTGAGAAAACAAGAGAAATTCCAACTATTGCATGATGTCATCCATGCCTTAGTTGCATTTGTTCATAAACCATGGCTTTAATTGCAGTTCCATTGGATCTTATTTCTTCTTTCACCAAGAAAAATGGAATCTTTAAAATTCCCATGAAAGCACATTCAATTGCCATTTCTGTTCCAACTTCGAGACCAAAATCATCCTTAATAATGAAAACAAATCTTTTATTGGCAAAGCCACCTCAAGTGCTGCTTGCAGAGTCAAGGCAAGGAAATAGCACAGTATTGAATAGAACAGACTGCCACACAGGCTGTGTGCAAACATGCCAAGGGCCCACCAGAGTTTTACAGCATCTTGTCATGTACTGATCCGTGTCCCAGCATCCTTGTCAGGTAGGCAGGTGAGGTGCTGGTAGATCTCAACTCTGTAGAGGAAGCTCTCCAGATTAATAAGGATTTGTAGTGGCTAGAGGTGTATCTCAGTGGGAAAGAACAGCATACAGGGTGGAGAGCCCTGGGTTCCATCTTCACCACCAATAAGAGGTAGAGTACGGAACTGGTTCAAGGCCATGAATCTAGCAAGAAGCAGAGCCACAAGTGAATCCCTGAAAACAAACAAATGAGCAAACAAAAAACCCATGGTATGTGTGAAATAAATAACAATTGTTCAAGGTGCTTGGAATCTGCAATTGCGCTGCTGGAATTGTGACTCAACCTGTGGCAAGCCATGTGACCACAAGCAAATCATATAGCCCCTGCTTAATTCCCTCTTCTTATAGTGAAGATGATACTTGACTCATAAGGTCAATGTGTATATAAAATCAGACTATATAGGCTAAGCATCTTGCATGCTATTAGCTGCATGCATTATTAAAGAACATGGTTTCTCATCCACATTATGCTGGCATAGCATGGGGGAGCACATTGTAGAAAAATCTGATCCCATTACTTCTTTTATAATTCTTATTCCTTTTTTTCTTCCAAAGTGTTTAAATGGCACATCCTCCTGATCAGCCTTCTTCCAGATGAGAAGATATTATCCCTGACATAAGAACAACAGGGGTTCTTAGAGATGAGGGAACACTTTGCAGTCAGAGAGGTACAAAGAATCGATGTTCATTACTTAATTGGGATAAACATTCATTTATACATACAGCTGTCAGGAAGCAAAAGCTGATCAAAGGCCCATTAGTCACAAGGCTGGCTTTGAGAAGGGCCACTTAGTTAAAGCAGTGAATTCAACATGAAAGGAAAGAGGGGCTGGAACACTGTGGCCTGGTACATTGCGAGTTAGCGATTATTTTAGTTCTATTTCCCCAACCTCTCTCTGACAGAGATTAACCCACATCCTAAAGGCTTCCAATAGCAAGCACCCAAGAGCAGGCTGGGCCAAGTGGCGGCTCCTAATCCCCCTGCCACATTTCCGAATTGAACAAACTTGTGTACAAAACTGGCAAGCCGAACCGTCTTGATGAATTTCACAGCAAATGCCAGTCCTCAAAGACAGAATAAACAACTCGTGCCATCACAGGGCAGTACTGAGATGACTTGCCCCACGTGGTTGCTATCTACACCTCCTGTACGGTTTGTTAGATGGTGGGAGGGTCATTCAGTTGGGAGGGCTGTACCGTGATGTCCCAACAGCACTTGTTCTTTAATAGGGAGTTGCCGTAACAATCACCTGTGGCACTGATGTAATCTATCATCTAACGTCCATCTAACCTATCACTTGTAGCTATTATTTGCCATTTTGGTCTATCACCAATGTGAGCTACGCATTATTAGGAATTTTCTCAGCGCCCATCCGGCACCAGGTGATGCGTCCACAATAGAGATGCAGAGAAGTGCATAGAGAGAGAGAGAGAAATGATTTCATTTTTATTTTTTCTCATTTTGTCAGCACATTTCCATTATGCAAGCACGTGGCCCATTTGCATAATCCACTAGTTGAGTGGATAAACTGACAATGTATTATTTAATTGCCTTCAATGTGTGGTGAAGATATAATTGCTATTATTATTATAATTGTTCTCATTTACTAAATACCTATGATGAAGGCACCACTTGGGGACAACAGAGAATAATGATTAGGACCACCAACCTTGGATTCGCATGGTAACATTTGTTTCCTGACTCTGATGCTTATTAGCTTTTGCTTTCTTCAGACAGAGCGTCTCCATCTGCAGAACGGGGAGGCAACAAAGGCCTGAAGTTTACAATACTGTTAGACTAAATGCAGTTGAATTTGCAATATTATTGGGACAGCATTTGGTACAGTCAACAAAAATATTTATTATTGCTGTGTTAATGATAGAGAGTGAGTCATTTGGTGGGAGAAAGCAAGAAGACAAGAAAAGGGTAAAACCATCTTAGCCAAACATCACCAGATCACACTTTGTTTCTGTATGCCACCATATCTTCCTTTTTGCAAATAGGAATTTTATCAATGCCACGGTAGAGCCTGGACTCACGGCACAGTTCTAAAGTTGCGATATTACACATCAGACTAAGCAACGTGACCTTTGCTACTATGCTGCACTCATGAAGCATCTCTGTTTTTCAACATGAAAGTAACATTCTGATCTAGTGCTGATACAGGGGAATCACTGAACAGGGGACATTCATTCACCGGGACCAATGCCTTTGCCGTCCTTCTGTCTGTTGGCCTTGGCTCTGAATAAGGAAAGTGACAGTTCCTTGCCTAGAACAGGTGGGCGTGGGCATTCTATTAGTGAGAGCCCTTGGGTTGATAACTGTGCCCACTGAGAGTGGAGAACCCTTTGGATCATCTCTGCAGTGATTTCCTCCCGAAAGAAAAAGGCGACAAAAGAATCAAGAACCTGGGACCTCAAGGCAGGGAAGAACCAAACAGGCACCTTGGCCTTGGCCAGCACCAGGGGAACTTAGTGGCTATCTGGAAATGTGATCCGAACCTGTCTTCCACTACTTGGAAGCCCTGCGCCCTCTCCAGCTTCCTCTTAGGCAGCTCTCATCTGGTCTTTACTGGAGCCTTGCAGAGGTAACATGCACCTACCTGTACATGATTATTTTTTTTAGGCGGGACTCCTAAATCTTTTTTATTTCTACATTTGGCTTATTTTGTGCAACATTTTAAAAATCATTGACATCCTTGACAAATAACTTAAGTGCCGATCTCCTTTTCAACAGAGGAGCCAGTTTTTAGGGTGTTCTGAAACCTAAAATACTCCGGCAATAACAGACACACTTTCTCTTCCAGTGTAGTGTTTGCCACACCTGACAGCTTCTTGGTTTTTAAGAACCAAGGAGATATAGGCTATGTATGACTCATCCATTAAATACGAGCCAGGTACTTTTCAAACACAGTCCTAAATAAATCATCTTGTTTAAGTTTTACAACCACCTCCAGGAAACGGTTGTTATTGCTATTTTATTTGGACTTGGGTTCTAGCCATCCTGTTGATTTGTGGCCATTCTAGATTGTGTTATAGTCCTCTAAAGAGTGGTGCTTTTCAACAGGCAATAAAATTGCATAGGATAAAATTTCTTATTTTTCAGTCTGTGATATGTGGGGGCTAAAAAAAACTTAGTTTATTTCTTTTTTTTTTTTTTTTCCCCATGAGCAAGACTGTTTTCAGTCTTCTTCACATATATGTGGCTGAAGTATGAACTTGAGGTCCAGGAAGAGTTAACATGTACAACTCAGGGGCCCCTGACTTTGCGATTATTTCTGAGCTTCAGTCTTCACTTTGGGGACATACAGCTGTCTGTCTCTGATTCTCCTGGCCAGTAAGATAGCAAGCCTTCTCCAGAGGGTACATGAAATATCACACTCCTTGAGGGACTGTATTAATTACTGTTCCCGCTTCTATGACAAGACAACAGATAAAAGCAACCCTGAGGGAGCCTGAGGGAGAAAGGATTGATTTGCACTCTTTTTTGAAGGAGGTTTCAGTCTGTTGTCACAGGGGAGGCTCCAGCCATGACAGTGGGAGCATATAGCTTGTTCTTATTGTGGCAGTCCGGAAGCAGAGAGCAGGAAGGGACCAGAAGCTGGTATAAACTTCAGAGCCTTGCTCCTAGAGACCTGGATTTATCATCCATGCCCTGCCTCAGAAAAGTTCGACGATATCCCAAAAAAGCATCACATTCTGGGGCCCAGCCATTCAAACACATGAGGCTGGAGGATCATGATTCATATGCCGATCATAACAAGGACCTCCTATGTGTGCGGAAATGGGGGGGGTGGGCGGGTGTCATTTCCTTGAGGAAGGCACAGATAACACAATGGTCACTCCCCGCTATCCACGTCCTCCACAGAGAACACAGAGCAAATATTTGGGAAATCTGATACCTATCAAGGTACAATCATACCACCAGATGAGAAAGCATTTTAGTGTGACTAAAAGGAAATGGAACATTCTCTCAGAGCTCACTGTGGGCTTAGAACTGAAGACAGTCACCAAAAAAGTTCAGATCATCCTTTCAAGTGCCGCCCAGAGGGCATGGAGTCTATCTATGAAACATGAGCCAGAAGGCTTTTTTTTTTTTCCTCATAAGAATCATGGGGCGGGAGGATGTAAACCAGTTGGCCCAGTGCTTTACGTCACATGCATGCAACCCGGAGTTTGATCCCCAGCACTGGGTGAATTTACATGGTGATTCGGGCTATACTCCTTCATGTGGGAGATAAAGACCAAACGATGAGAAGTTCAAGGTCATCATAGCTAGATAGCTTAAGGACGGTCTGTATTATATGAGGGGGTGAGCGAGAAGATGGGACAGAGAGACAGCGAGGAAAAAGAGAGGGGGAAGAGGAAGATAGAGACAGGAAGAGAAACAGAGTGGGGGGAGAAGGATGAAGAAGAGACTGGGGGGTGAAGGGGGAGAGGAAGAGAAGAGGGGAGGGGAGGGGAGGAGGTGTGGCAAGGGCCACAGGAGGAGTGATTTCCCTGGAGAGGTTCCTTGATGCCAGAGAAAGGCAGAAAGGAATGTTACCTAAGAGCAAGGTGACCTTGAATGCCTTTGTATCAGCATAACTCACTCAAAATTCGCTACTCCAGTTTAAAAATATGGATGTATTCTGTCTTGTCTGGATTCCCACTGTGTGGACCCCGACAGTACACACAGCAAATAGAGCCAGAGCCAGAGCCAGCATCTCTCAAGCCAGTATTAGAGGACAGCCAGCAATGGGACCTGGCAGAGACGTAACGACAAGCCAGCTGATGGCATGAGCTTGCAGGAGGTGATCCTGCCCCATTCACCCTCCCAAGCCAGTCGCTGTGAAAAGAGATGCCAAAATAGAAAGGGAAGGGAGAGGGGGAAAGACCAATATGACAAGTATTGTGAGAATGAGACTGTAGACCAGGTGTTGTCTGTGATTTTTAATAATCAGGACAGGGCTTGAATAAAAGAAAAACGGGAAAGCCACAAGTAAAGAAGATGACTGCTCTAGAAAGAACAGAGAGTCCCAGTCAGTAAAGGGATGTGCAGTGCTAAAGATAGAGTGGGCTGTGTGTCAGAACGTGTTAGGTGAGTGGTAACCCCTGTTTACACCTCCTCCGTGGGCCAAAGTCTAACGCAGGTACTCCGAGCATATGCAAACTTAACCTCTGTTAAGATGAGACACCCTGGAAAATCTGAATGTGACTAAGAGAGCTGTGGAGCATTCTTACTTTGTGTGTGTGTGTGTGTGTGTGTGTGTGTGTGTGTGTGTGTGTGTGTATAATATAACCCAGAAGAAAGGGGAAACTTAGTAAATCACAAGAGCAGATGCCCAATATGGCTAAGAAACAAGATTCAAAAGGCCAAAAGTTTTGTAGAGATTGATTAAAAATGCAAAATAAAACAAAGCTTTATCAGGCTGGCAAAATATAAAGAACATTTTTAATTTGTTATTACTCTGGGTATTTTGTTCGCATTCACGTATGTATACCATGTGCGTGCCTAATATCCATGGAAACTAGAAGAAGGCATCAGATCCATTGGAGCTAAAGCTGGAGTCTGTTGTTAGCTGCACTGTGGGTTCTGGGAACTACACTTCTGTCCTCTATAAGAGCAGCATGGGATCTGAACTGATGAGCAAGTTCTTCAGCACCCTTTCCCCCTTTAAACAACAGTTTATTACTGGCATTGCTCTGGAGGTGAGAAAAAAAGAAGGATGTCACCATCATCTAAAGCTATGGTCCAAGTTAGAACTATACAATGCCTTCAGAAAGATGTGAGAAACACTTGCCAAATTTCTAAATGTGTGTAATCTTTATTAAACACTTCTGCTTTGGGAATGCTATGTCCCAGACTTTCTGAGTGCATAAAAACATTTGCACAAGGAGTTTTTCAGTTGAGATCATATGCATTCAGGGTGATATGACAAGGAATTTTACACTATTTTTTAAAAGTATTTGCACATGTGTGTGTGAGTGTGTGCACACATATGTATGCAAGTGCACACACAGAGGCCAAAAGGTGGGTATCAGAGCTCGAGTTACAGGTATCTGCAGGATGCCCACATTCTCAGATGATGCTGGGAGCTGAGCTCTAGTCCTCCTCATGGGTGCAGAGCAAGAGCTGTCCCACCACTGCAGTCCCCCTTCACCACCCAAATGAACAGAAAAGACATCATTAAACATGGTATGACTAACCCACACTATTCACAACCCTGAACCCAGAAATAGTAATATTCAGTTGCTCAAAAGAATGAGCTACACCTGTGTAGAGAGAAAAGAGGCCTGTCTGAGATCACTGTCGCATGCCACAGCAGTTCGCTAGGCTTGTGTGTGCACTGGGCTTCGTTCTCAGAGCTTTACACTAATCCACTCATCTCATCTTCCCAACAGCACATGGTCATCTGCGTGCTCAAGCTGTTAGCTACAGGTGACTCCTTGCTGAGTCCTTCCCAAACTGCCCTCCCTCCTGTACAAAAGAGAGATGCTTCCTCTAACTCCCACTCTTCTGCAAAGGCTGAGGTACAGCTCACATGCAGCAAATGGTGGTGGTGGGGGCTGGTACCCAAGACTCTTTCCCCTTGCTTCCTGGGATGAGCCTAAAGGTCCAAAGCTTTCCTTCTACATCAGCTACGGACTTTATAGCAACTGAACTCCGTTCTGGTCTTTTTCCTTTATTCTTCCCTGGGTCTAGTGACCTAGATTCATTCTTCCTGCTCCTCTTCTTTATGTGTGTGATGGATATATATGTACAATGTAGGGTGCATACATGTGTAAGCATATCCATGTGTGCACATGCAGAGGTCAGAAGAAGATGCCATTTTCTCCCATCATTCTTTACCTTGTCCTCTCAAGACAAACGCAGATGGAGGAAGGATGTATTGAAAGTGTGAAGTTAGAAATTGTAAATGTTTATCTATAGGAAGCAAGTAGAATGCTGATAGTCTCTCTCCCTCTCCCCCTTCTCCGTGTGTGTGTGTGTGTGTGTGTGTGTGTGTGTGTGTGTGTGTGTGTGTAAGCCAAAGGCCAAAGGCCAATCTCAGGTGTCATTCCACATGAACTGTCCCCATTGTCCTGTTTTTAGATAAGACCTCCTTATTGACCTGCAGGTCACTGATTAGACTAAGATGCTTGGACAGCACCTCAGCCCAGTAACTAATATTTAAAAGTGGTCCTTCTTTACCCATTCCATGAACTTGCCTGTGCCCTTTATGGGTTATATTTCTATACACTCACATTACCCGCTCTTATGTCAATTCTCTACCTTAGCATCCTTTGCTTCCTAAAAACTAGTGTCTTTCTCTTATGAATGTATCAGACTCAAGCTCTCCAAAAGGAGAGATATGATTGGTCCAGGTCACGAGAGCTTTACTTCTAAGCATTTCCTCCTGGTAGGAACAGCTGTCCCATGTACAGCATTGTCAAGGACAGAGACCATGGGAACCTGAGCAGAAGGGGCCATCTTAGATTATACCCTCTGCCTGGACCTTTGAGTGCTGCCAAATGGTGATGCTACTGCTGTCCTGTAAAGGCCTTGAGAGCACCCACCAATGGATGGCCCACAAAACAAGAAGTACACTGCCAGATGGTTGGCTGGAGCCCAAATGAATTACATTTTTAAAGCTTCCATAAAAATCTGGGGCCCGGGAACAACAGGAATGCGTTTTCTCACAGTTTTGGAAGCTGGAAGTCTGAAATCAAGGTAGCAACCAAAACCTGCTCTCTGCAAGACTCCTGAGAAGCTGACCTTGCTTGGCCCAGCTTCTGGTATCATCTGGTGTTCTTTGGATTATGGCTATGTTACTGTAATCTCTGTCCTCATCTTCTCAGAGTCTCTCTGTCTCATGAGGACATGATCCCAAAATGCATTGGAATTCTAGGATATTCTTATCTCAGATATTTAATTTACACTTCTTTTTAAAACAGTATTTTTCAGATACTGTCAGAGTCACAGGCTCATGGACCTCTCTTAGAGGTCACCATTCAATGTGCCAAACAAATGATGACTGTGATATGCCCGTGAATTTTTTTTTTCAGACAGAATCTTGCTATACAGTGCAGCATGATCTCAATCCCATGATCTGCCGCTATCTGCCCCTCAAATGCTGAGATAATAGGTCTGTACAAATGCAGCAACAATGAAACATCAATCTAACTCCCACACATCCTAACTCATCTTAGAAGTTCGACAGGTTTTTTTTTTTTTAATTAATGACAAATAAGCACCTTTCTCAGTAGAGAAACTGAGGCTAGAAGAAATGAGGCCAAGACACAGATGTAGAGTATGTCAAAACTTGGCTGAAGCCAAGATCATCTGCCCTGTGCCTAAGACTCCTCCATCCATGGCAAGCTAGCCTCTGGGACCACCAGAATGCACCTAAAGGAAGTAAATTATTCTACACCAGACATAGACAAATGTAGTTCCACTTTATTGTCATTCTGAAGGTTTTCTGTGACCAGTTCTGGAACTGGAGCCTCAGAAAGTCAAATGAAGGTCAAGAAAAAGAAAAGGAGACATTGAAATGGTGTACTTTGTCAGCACTAGAAATGGTCTGTAGCAGAACTACATTTTAATTTTATACGTTTCTCCAAAATTCCCCAGGACAGGCTGTTAACAGGCCAGGTAATTAACTAATAGGGAACCTTCTAGAAAACTTCTTCATACCTTAAGATACACAGTCATCCCATGATAGGAGAGCAGTATCACCTCAGAGCTGTGAGGAGCTCCCTGGCCTCCTGGAGCTGCAGCAAAGCCAGGAGAACAGTGTGAGAGAAAACAAACTGCTCTACTTATGGGGAGGATTGGTCTTCACTCACAGGATAGCTCTCTTGGCATTCATTCTAAGGCCAAACCTAACAGGGGTGAAGGAAAGAAGTTCTGTTTCGTCATCTGCCTCTCCCTGTCCCAGTCTCTGGTTGCCATGACAACATCTAATCGCAGCATAGTCTGCTTATCTTGTTTCCATGTTTTCCACAGATTATGGTGAACATTGGTGTCTCTCTGGTGAAACCTCACCAAAATATGTCTTTGGTATTCCTTTTAAAATTAAAATCTTTTATTTTTCTTGAGATTTTGTAGGCTCTCAAGACAGAGCATAAGTTTCCATCAAGGTAGACAAGAGGCTCAGATTGAGTCCTCCATGAGCCCTTTCTTGGAGCATCGACTCTCCAGGTTGTCACGTGTCTTCTTGCTTGATGCCTCTCTCTTCCATGGCACCAGCCTAAGGACCTTTAACTCAAATTCCCTCTTTCTGTCAGTTGACATTCATTAGGCTAAGTGTACGGAATTGGCTACTTTTGCATGGCTATAGTCAACATTTCTGACAGGAGAAGCTTGAGGGAACAAAGTTTCATCTCTGCTCACGGTTTATGGGATTTTTATTTATTATGCAGGTTAGGCATAATGGATGGTTCAAGCCATAGTAGTGAGAATGCAAGGCAAATGCTACTCTCAACTTAGAGGACCAGAGGATAGATGGCAACCTTCAATAGCACTCCTTAAAGATGTACTTCCACCAGCTAAGCCCCACCTCCTGAAGGTCCCATGGCCCCTCAGCTAAGGGGGAAATATTTAAAACATAAGCCTTTGTGGACATCTCAAAATCAGACTATGCCATTAATGCTGCTGTAAGGAATAGGCAGGTAGTGTCCGTGCCCACCTGTACTTAGACTGCCAAAGGGAGTTCTCCCTGAGTAAGATCTAGTCTCTAGAGAGACTTTAAGTGTTAACGCATCCTATTAGACTCTCCCTGCTCTGATACTCCAGAATGCTGAAGGCTCCAGCTCCCTAGCTGTCTCTTCTTCACGTCTCGGGCAGATCTACTTTCATATTCTCAAAGTCAGAATGCGGACATCTAAAACCGTCACAGTCACCATCGTGCTCACAGTGTCCCTGTTCTCACCACAGGAAACAGTTCTAAGAGCTAATGAAGTGCCTGCTGTATAAGCACGGAGGCCTGAGTTCTGATTCCCAGCACTCACCCAGACCCTACAACCCCAGAAAGAGACCTTGGCTCAAAGACTAAGGTACAGAATAGGCTATGAATGATAGAAGAAGATACCTGGTGTTAACCTCTGGCTTCTACAGGTGTGCATAGTGGCTTGTGCCTCCTCACTATACCCAAAACACTGACACACCCCTAAACACACACACATACACACATACACACACACACACACACATACACGCACACACACACACACACACACACCATAAGATATAGTTTAAATGTAATAGACACAGAGGTTTCCATTTTTTTTCTCTATCTTGACCCTTCCTCTCACTAAAAAATAATAATAATAAAGATCTGATTATGGAGTGATATGGAAAGGAGTATGGACAGTGATGTTACCTAAATGACAAGGCATGTTTTAACAAGTGTGAACACACCAGTGTCAGGGACAATGTCTGGTACACAGCAGGTATCTAAAAATGCTGGAAAGAAGATAGACAGAAAGTAAGTCTCCTGCATGCACGCTTCATGCCCTGCCTTCTACTTTAGTGGTTCTTATGTAGCAGCTATGATCTATAAAGCCTCTCCATGCACTCGAGCTCCCGTCATCTCTCTGGTCACTGACCCATTCCCTGCAAGTGCTGACTTGTCTCCTGCAATCTCTAATTGTGTGCAAGGCCCCAGCTTTCTGGTTGTCATCTCAGAATCTCATTGCACATTCAGACATTCCTCAGGCGCAAGGTGCTGACCCTGCTCCAAGTGTTCCTCTCAGTGCTTTTGCTGAAGAAATGTGATGGTTCCAAGTGGTATAAGAGAAAACCATCACACAAGGAAGAAAATCCTTCAGCAGATTTTCCTGCAGGCTAGAGTGACATGTGAGCTCTTAAATTTTTCTAATCTTGGAGAACTCCCTGTGGCAGGTTCTAGGCAGGCTCTCCTCTGCTGTACAAGCTCAGCTGAGTGAGACCTTGATAACATCCAGGCACTCTACTCTTTTGCTTTGTAAAAAAAAAAAAAGAAGAAAAGAAAAGAAAAAAGATGAGTAAGGCAATGTGCCTTCTAAGAGCATGATACTTGGCAGAGAATAAACACTTAATCCATTTTGGTGAATGAATGAATGAGTTAACAAATGCTCAGAAAATGCAGCTACAAACCTAGAATCAATGTTTCAAGGTGCAGTGGTAATCTGAAAATTACCAGGCTCCTGTTCCAAATGCTACATCAATTAGGCATCCTTCTCCCCATCACCAGGTCTTTCTCTGCCAATGACCTAAATGCATTGTTCTTCTCTGTGCTTTCACACAATAAATTCAGAAATCTGTCCAGGCTTAGTACCCCACGTACTTTTTGACAGGGATTTGTGAGAAAATCTAGCAGACTTTCTTCAGGTTCTGACAGCAAATCCTGTGGAGACTTTACAGAAAAAAAAAATCACATTTTACATCCAGAAGTTAAAGCAACAAAAGAGAAGGGTAAATGTATTTTGTTTTTATAACAGAGTTGAAGAAACTTGGATTACTGGGAAGGCATTATGTTTTTAGGTTAACAAAACAAAACAAAACAATTAGGAACCAAGTCTTTTTCTTTTCAGGAGACAAGTTTTCTGTTCTATTCTCTGTTGGTTATGGAATAACAGCAACACTGTGTTTTTATGCCTCAGAACGATCTTTTGAAAGCAAGTACATGAAGTAAGCATGGTCACTGTACAAAAGTCACATAGAATAAGAACAGATATTAAATGAATGTCCTGTTGTCACCTGCACCTTCTACTCTCTACTCTCTTGTGCTAGAGGGCAGACACTGAGGTAGAGTGGAATATGCACACTAACACATGACCTTGGGTACTGGGGATTTGGCTCAGAGGTAAGGGAGCTTGCTGTGCAAGCATGAGACCCAGTTCAGATCCCCGTCACCCACTACAAAGCTCTGTGTGGCTGTGACTGCCTGCTATACCAGTGCCCAAGAGAAGGCAGTAGAGGAATGGTTGAACCTTGCTGGACAGACAACCTAGCCAAAAATATGACCAGGAGAGTGCAAGAGGGTACACTGACTGCCACACAGAGGCTCCTTACAGCTGGCAAAGAAGAATCAACAACTACAGGAAACAGCAGCCATAATGCCTTGCCACCCCTGGCCATCATGGTTCTGGAACCTGAGGACCATCTGTCTGCCCAGCTTTGGGTGCAATCCTTGCCCGTGGTTCTGCATACTACTGACACTGCGTCGTTTACCATATCAGTGAGACTGCAAGTGGCTCACCTCCCTTCTCTAGATGTGACACCCGTCTCTGTGCTCAGCCCCAAGCAAAAAAACCCTAAAGGTCCTTTGATTTGTTTGTTCATTTCATTTCTGATGTAGCGTAAACACAGAGAGACAGAGAGACAGAGAGAGACAGAGAGAGACAGAGAGAGAGAGAGAGAGAGAGAGAGAGAGAGAGAGAGAGAGAGAGAGAGAGAGAGAGACAGAGAGAGACAGAGAGAGACAGAGAGAGAGAGAGACAGAGAGAGAGAGAGACAGAGAGAGACAGAGAGAGAGAGAGAGAGGAGAAAGGGAGGGAGGGAGAGAGTATAACTTTCCAGAGTTAACATTCTACAGCTTCCTCTTTATAGAATAAAGGTTTATTGTATCATGGCTACACACATTAGTGTGCATAGTTTCTGATGCTATTCTGATGCTTACAGCTGAACTGACTAGCTGCATGAGAGGGTATAGCCACAGGTAGAGTTCTTTGGCCAGTGTTTTTCTCTCTCTCTTGTATGTGTGTGTATGTGTATACACACATGTGTAACCAGTTTACTAGGGTGTCTCACCACATGAGGTAGAAGCACAAATGATTTTGCTAAAACTACTCCAATAGCTGCCTGTACCTAAATGATACTGACCTTGCATCTCCAGTGAATAGGCTTTAATGATGTCTAAGTCCATCATTTTTAGCCACTTTGAAGTAAAAGAAGTATCTTTTTTGGAACTGGTGAATATAGCCCTGTTTATAAAAAGATTTTACTTATTTTTTAAGTGTATGGGTGTTTTTGTCTGTCTGTCTGTCTGTGTAGCCATTGATAGCCTCATGAAGTGTTTAATATCCAGCTGGTGGGAGTCTTTCCATAGTGCTGTTATGTCCCCCTCTGTCTCCCAAGCACCTATGCTGCTTAAGTCCCGTCTCTGGCCTCCACGTCCCACTCTTCCTTCCCACCCATAAAGGCATGACTCCTTCTATCTTTCTCCTGCCCTGGCTACTAGTCTCCCAAGTGCTAACAAGCTCTGATCCTACTTAGCTTCCAAGATCAGGGGAGATTGGGCACATTGAGGGTTGTCAGTCTTGTGGGAAAGGCAGGTGGAGATAAGATGGGCAGTGGTTGCAGTTTGGAGGAGCTGGAACACAGAGCACTGTGCAGGGGGTGGGAGGGTGGGGTTGCTAAGATATAGAGGGTGAAGAGCAGGTACAGATGGGAACTTTAGCTCCATCCTTGTATGCAGCAGAGGGATTTGGTGGCACTGGAGAAGAAAAGCTCCTAAAAAGACCGAGAAACTTCAGCTGAAGACCAATTTTGGAAGGCACTCTATCATGCCATATATTGAGGTCACACCCTCACTTCACAGTTGAGTGACCCCAAGCATAAGAAGGCAAAATATCAATGGCCCTTTACCAAGCCACAGACAAATATGAAGTTCGGACTAGACTCTGTGCTTGGGTTTCAATGTTACCTTTTTTCATTCTTTATAATAAATCTTTGGTACCCACAAGCATTTGTCAACACTAGGTTTTCATGAAAAATCAAGGCTGATTTATCATAAAATTATTAAGTATTTGTGTTAGTTTGAAGGTACTATGTTAATATTTTGTGGTATTTGCACATAGTAAAAAGAATTCTGAGTCTCCATCCCTGAGATTTGCTTAAGAGCTGTGCTTATAAACTGAGTCTCTGCAGGGCTGAGGCAGGACATTATTCATCCTTGTCTCGCTTGGGACAGCTGATTCAGAGTGTAAAATGTAGCAATCCCTTTAAAAAGAAAGGCCCATTGAAGTGAATGAAATGCTCTGGGTTCTGGATAAGAGTATCATCCAAAAGAGAGAAGTAGAATTAAAGTTTTATACAGACTCAGAAAAGGATTTCAAATTGCAAAAAGAACAACAACAACAACAAAATCCCACTCATGATTAAAAAAAAAAAAATATGTTGACCAGAATCACAAAACACAATAAAACTAGGGGAGGGGGAGGATATGTAAGTCAGGAAAGGGCCTATCAGGCAGGCATATGACTGGACTTCAGATCTTCAAAACTCATGCAAAAGTGAGGCATGCTGGCACACATCTGTCTGTAAGCCTACCACTGGGGGAAGCATTGGTTGAGTTCTGGAGCTCGTGGCCAGTCAGTTATGACAATCAATGAGAACTGGGATCGAGGAGAGATCCTGTCTCAAAAGATAAAGTGGAGAGAAGTGATAGAAGAGACCCAACACCAACTTCCAGGTTCCATATGCATGTGCACACACATGTAGTCTCATGCTTATATGCACATTTATGTACTACACACACACACACACACACACACACACACACACACACACACACAGAAAAGTCACTGAGTAAAATCATGCCATTGACATTAGAGCAGACATTGTACAACATAAATCACACAGAATATATTTTACATGACGTTTACCGATGCCCCCATTTCTCCTATTAGCAAGTGAAACATACGCATACCTCTTACACCTTACAAACTCAGTATAAATTACCCGTCACATTCAACATTGTTTTCTCCCCCAACATTTGACACAGGAATGGAAACAGATTGTTGAGCCCATTTTTTTTTTCAAAAAAAAAAAAAAAATCTAGACCAGCAGTTCTTTGTTGAAAAAAATAATATTTCCACCTATGAAGAGATGTTTTTCCCTGAAGGAAAGTGAACACTCTATTCAAAGCCTTCACTTCCTTACAGAAGGAGCAACCTCATTTCTCCCATGTTGATAACATCGGGATTAGAATTCTTTCTACTGAAGGGAGGTGCCCAGGCTGAGCCTAACTCAAATTAACCAGGGGATATGTGGTGAGTCCTCAGAAGGAAACCGTTGTTTGTTTATTTTTAAAGGATGGTGAACACAGACAGAACTTCAGGGAAAGGTGCATTAGCTGGTGGAATCACATAAATATAACATTCATGTGAAGCCAAGGAGACCAGGGAAGTTCAGCTTCTTTCCTCCTCAGACAATTTCTAAACCAAAAGTTTCCTATCTCCAACATGGAAACCAACCTTATCTGGCAATTTTTCCTAATCGGATCTACCTGGGAAGCTTGCAGCAAGATATGTTACAGAAGTCAAAAAGAAAACAGCACCTTAACATACACGATTAGAAAAGTAATACATTCATGGACATGCACACATGTACATATGTGTGTGCATGAATGTAAATACGTATGTACACGTGGACGTGTCCATGTGCATGTAGAGGCTAGAGGCTGATCTCTGGTGTTTGTTCAGTTGCTCTCCTCATTTAGTTTTGGAACTGACTGAACTAGATGGGGTAGCCAGTGAACCCTCACATCTGCCTATCTCTGTTTTCCCAGTACTGAGATTACAGGAGTATGCCTTCGTGCCTGCCTTCTATGTGGGTACTGGGGAATTGAACGCAGGTCCTCCTGTGTGCACAACTAGCCCTTTACAGACTGAGCCATTTCTCCAGCCCAGTGCATCCTTTCTGTTCAAGGGTTCCCAGCCTTACTGGGAGAAAGGGTCCATGCAATTTAGAAATGGTCTGGGCTGCATAGAGACTTATATGCCCAAAGGAGCCTATAAGGGATTTAGCCTCCACTTCTTCCTTTGTTTTTCTGCCTCATAGTATAGGAACTAGGAGAGAAGAGGCAATGCTTGTCTTCAAACGAAGACAAATTATCACAAATAATGAGTCCTATAGTTAGCTTGGCTCAGCTGGGTTCTCTATACTGGGTCTCCAATAGCCAAAGCCAAAGTTTGGGTCAGGTGATATCTTACCTGAAAGGTCTGATGAAGAACCTACTTCTGCTTATTTGGGGGATGGTAGAACGTCGGTCCCTGTCGCTGTGGGGATGAAAGCCTGTTGCTTTGCTGTCTGACAGTTGGTAGATGGGGTGAGGATGTTTCTTTAGTCTTAGAGGCTACCCTCTTCTGACCTCCATCTTCAAAGCCTGCAACGTGCTTGGGATCAGCTCATGCTGTGAGGCTCTCTGTCTCCAGACAAAAGTGTAGCAGTCATCAAGTGCTCCAGTGATTATGTTAGGCTCATCTGATTAACATCTCTTTTGGTTAACTCAGACCCAAGCAATTAATCACCTTACTCACATCTGTCAGGTCCTTTTTGCTAGGTGACAAGACATTAGCTTGCACATGATATGGGAGCCTGCTCAGGAGTCCTGATGAAAACCTTGGTGGGGGGAGGAGGGAGCTCACCTTAGGAATCTGCCTTGCCCAGGTGTGATCTGCCTTGTGCTGTAATATGAAGTCGGTTCATTTCCTTGGTTTTCTTAATAGCTTGTTGGCAAAAAAAAAAAAAAAAAAAAAAAAAATCTTAGTACCTGACAGTTGTGCCTTGATGTCAGCCAACTTGAGCTTGAAATGGCAGCTTCCCCGCAGCTACTGTGCATCCTTGGGGAAGTTAGAGAGTCCCTTTTGGTGGAATGTTCACTTTTCTCATGTTGGCTGCTCCACGTTATTGATCTATATAAGTGATGATTTGGGTCTGGCATGGGGTTACAATTCCTTATGAAAAGCTGGAGAATTTTTTTTAAAAAGACCCCAAGAATGAAACCTACCATGTAGGAATGCACCAAACTGCCAGCCAACAGCTCCCCTGGGGCCTCTTTGCGTATGACGAGCCTCATCCATCTGTGTGTGGGTTGCTATGATTTTCCTTCTAACTTCAGGTCACCCTCCTCCCCAACTTCATAAGATAGCTCCACAACAGTGGCCCATATTTATTACAGAATCTATGTGGTCTTTACTCTTTTAATGCGTGTTAAACTATGCTATGGTTCTTCTTAATGACATACTTCTATGTTATGGATATCGGAAGTTAAATCATGTCCTGCCAAAATGGTATAGGAAGTCTTATCCCTCTGTAGCTTAGGATATGACTTTATTTGGAAATAAGGTCTTTTTTTTTTTTTTTTTTTTTTTTTTGAGATAAGTAAGTTAAAATGAAACTTTAGGGCAGGTCTAAATGTTCATGATAAAATTAACTTGAGTGAATTTTGGGCAGGCGTAAATAGTAGTAATAGAAAATAAGGCTCTATGCTCTGCAGACAGAGCCCGTAGGCTCTCAACGACATCTGATGGTATAAGAGCTTTGTAGAAACTGCCTTTTTAGAGCATCCCAAAGACTGTACAAAGAAAAGAATAGTGGCGCCAAGGAAGGGGGTAGCTACAACACTCACCCGCTCGGGGTAATTATGAAATGTTGCTAAATTGAAAAGCATCAGTGCCGCCATTTTCAACTCTTTGGTTCACTGATCCCCATCTGGCTGTTAGAAAATTGTTTTGTTTGTTTGTGACAGGGTCTCATGTGCCCAAAGCTGACCTCAAACTCACTGTGAGGTTAAGGATGACTGAACTCCCACTGCTCCTCCCTCCACCTCCTGAGTGCTGGCATTACAGGAGTGCCCTATCAGGGCTGGTTTTATGCAATACTAGGGCTTGACCCCAGTGCTTTGTGCCTGCTAGGTGAGTGCTCTACCAACCGAGTCCACTCCCAGATCAATGCCTGTCCCTTGAGAGATTGTGCCAGGGAACTGGCAAGGTGAAAGGGTTTTCATCTAGTCTGCCCGTGCCCTCAGCTTCAAGCATGTAGAGTCCATGTTGAAAGCTGGTGAGGATGCCAGGTTCAACAGGCATCTGGAAATGGTTGAGCTACATGTGTGCTTAAACATGGATGTCCATGACCCTGATTCTGTGCAGTGTCAGACAGGCAAGTCAGCAGACACTCAAAGAGGTGGGGCATTCTTAGGCCAGTGTTCACTAACCTGGTCCCATAACTCCTGCTATTATAAAGCGAAGAATTTGACTCCTTGACACCTAAGACCTAGCACAAATCCCCAAACTTCTTCTCATTATCTGGACAATAATAGTGTGTACACATGAGGGCATATGCATTTGTATATGTTAACCTCAGATGTCAATCTTCAAGAGCTATTCACTTTTTTTCCGGTTTCGGTTTTGTTTTGCTTTGCTTTCTTGAAGCAACAACAGGTCTTGCTCATGTACCTGTGACTCAGCAATTAGGCAAGGCTAACTGCCACGCCACAACTAGGCTATGCTCTCAACTCTTTTTTTTTTTTTCCTTCCTGTTTTAAGCTACCCAGATTGTAGGTGTTGTATAGATGTATATTCCAGCAGATTTCTTCACAGTGTGATGTCCCCTAACCACCACATAAAATTGTCCCATGTGTATGCATGCATGCATGCGCACGCGCGCGCGCACACACACACACACACACACACACACACACACACACACCTTTATCCTCACTGCATTGCACAGCTATTCTTCTCCCCAGACTTCTCTCACTTCCAACATGCAATCTGCTCCCGAGCTCATTTGGTTATGCCACTCTCCTTTTCTGCAATGCATGTTTCCATACCAGCATGCACCTTGGTTTATTAACCGATGTGTGCCCAGAGCCAAAAAACATACCTGGCTTGATGTGAAAGCTTTCTAAATATTTATTGAGTAAATGAATAAAAGCCTTCGCTTTTAACTGCATAAAGAAGCCCAGAAGCTTTGAAATCGCAATTTGTATTTTAACGCCTCGTTGCAAATCCCCAATCTTACTCTCATTTCTATTATCATAAAAGTATATTTATTCTGCTTCCCAGAGCAAAGCAAATCCCTAGAGGTAATCTCTGTGTGTGTGTGTGTGTGTGTGTGTGTGTGTGTGTGTGTGTGAGAGAGAGAGAGAGAGAGAGAGAGAGAGAGAGAGAGAGAGAGAGAGAGAGAGAGAGAGAGAGAGAGAGCAGAAACAAGACGAGGAAGGGGAATGGAAGATAAAGGGAAAGACACTGAGGTATTGGATGCTGCGTGGCTATGGAGATAGGACAAAACATTTTTCTGGTTACATCTATTCTAAAGAGCACTTAGTCCATTGCCCATGAGATTAAGAGGAACAAGGGCTGCTGCTCACCCACGTGTCCACACCTGCCAAGCTGCTCTTAACCATTCTGCAATTTGCCCAGCAGGCTTGGAACGGGTACAGTAATGGCTGGATACTCTTACCTTGTCACAACTCAAAAGTGACATGCTATTTTTCTGTATACCAATTTTCAACCCCAGGAGCCTTTATGAGTCGTGGATTAAGTGGTGAGAAAATGGTTCTGATGTAAACGCCGAAGCTTGTTACTCACACAGGACACAACTGAGACTTTCCACTTAAGGAACATAGGGAGGGAGTGATGGTTGGATCAAGGGTTACTTAAGAGCTTAACTTTCTGGCTTTATTCCTTCGCTGATGTCTTGTTGAACAAAGTCTTAAAATCTTGAGCGAGTGGATAGCAATTCGTCTATGTTGGGGACAGTGAACAATCACTGAGATTCCATGTCTGCCATCTTTGCCTGCCTCTCACTCTACTGACCGGATTCGTAGTTGTCCAGGCTGCTCCTGAGGTGTTTAAGTATGGGCCCTGCACTGTGCTATAAGGGTGATGGGCTCTAAGAATGCAAAGGATTAAACCCATCCCCCATTTATCTGAAAGATTCGGCTCTCCTCCTGGAGAAGCCAGAACTTGAGGCTTACAAGAAGAGTGAAAAATCTCCAGGCAGAATCCAAGGAGAAGGAGGCTGTTGGGATGGAAGCGTGACTGGGGACTCTTATCTGTCCGAGAGGATGCAGGTAGCTCTGATTATTAGACTGCTGTGTGGTGAGAAGGTGACAAAAGGCACGAGGAATCCCATTATACTGAGATACTCGGACTACAGCCTGTGGACAGCATCACGGGAGAGCACGAAGTGAAGAGTGACTTGGTCACCTTTACCGGGCAGAAGAGGGAGACTAGTTTGGTGGCTGTAGCATGATATAAAAAAGGGATGAAATTCTAGCAAAAAAAAAAAAAAAAAAAAAAGTGACAAGAAACACAGACAGGCATAGGACAAAGTAGATGTAGGAAGTCTCTTATGTGCTGATAAGATGTCTGAAGAAGCTGTTCTCTTCAGCACTCAGGTCCCATTCTGTAGCCTATTCTGTCATGAAGGCGGAAACAAACCCCAAGAGTTGTGTTTGCTTGCTTGATGTGCCTTCTCAATCTGCCCCCGTTGTTGTATGTGTGGGCAACTTGGAAAAGGAGCTGTTACCCAGTCGAGTATGAAAAGTAAGGTCAGGGAAAGAGTCCACACAGGGTCCTTAGAGCATCATCCAGGAAGCCCTGTTGTGTCTGGAGACAGCAGCCCTCCAATTGTGAATGGGTCATTGATTTACATGTGCAAAATAAAGAGTGCTGACATTTCAGTGTAGTGGTCAAAGTGGCACAGACACGTGTCTAGTGGACTATGTATTTGTCTGATGACATGTTGATAGGAAGCTGTGTCTTGATAATCTGTTCTAAGGCCAATTCCAATATGTTTGCAACCACCTAGTGAGCCAGGAGACCCAAGAGGGCAAGGAAGTCACAAAAGCCCTTGGATGTTGCCTTTATTTCAAACTCAGATTCCTACGCAAAGCCTTAGGTCTGTGAAGTCTGTCTCATGTCAAAAAAATGATCTATCACACCCAACCCCCAAACCTTCAGTTTGGCTAACCTGTCCTCCCATAGCCAGCTGATGTTTATATCCTAGCTGGGTCCTCATGGGTTAAGAGGACAGAACGTTTCAGAGAAGGCTCCATACCATTGTTGATAGGGACTAAATATGTGTGTCCTCCACCACTCTCCCACATATCAAGTATTGAAATTCTAACTCCCCATGTGATGTCTCTAAGGAGCCTGGCCTTTGGGAAGTGCTTAGGTTGGGTCACAGGGGTAGAAAGAGGGAGTGGGGGGAGCTCTCTCTGCCATGTGTAGACATAATAAGGCAACAGCTGTTTACAAACCAGGGCAAGATTGACTTCCAGAAGGCAGAAAGCATCAATAGAGCTTAGAAACTGGCTGAGGGATGGTCCACAGGGCTCTTCCCGGGTTCGTATGAGGACAAGCCCCTCTGTGAGGTCAAAGTGGTTTTATTTTTTTCCTCTTGATTTTCCCAGCAGAGGTAGGATCTGCTGAAAGGAGAATTTTATGCAATTCAGCCAGCATAGGCATGCATCTGCTGTGCTCCAGACCCTGTGTCCCAGACTGATGGTATGGAAATGAGATCGGCAGCTCCTGCTCTTAAGAGCTATCGGTCTGGGAGGAGGTGGACGCACAATGATCTGCCCAAAATAAACCAAGAGGCATGAGTGGAAGGACAAACAGAATTCAGAATTGAGATGCAGTGATTGATTTCATGTGGATCTACAAGCAATTCACACACACACACACACACACACACACACACACACAGAGAGAGAGAGAGAGAGAGAAGAGAGAGAGAGAGAGAGAGAGAGAGAGAGAGAGAGAGAGAGAGAGAGAGAGAGAGAGAGAGAGATGGGGGTACAGGATATGATTGAAAAGGAGGCAGTTTTTGGCAGAGGAAATAGTTGAGCTGTTCATGCCAGGCCCAGCAATCCCAAATCCTCTTTGCTTTGATTCACAATGGGGTGACCGTGCAAACCATACTTAGGTATAAGCTCCTCCCTTCACAGATGAGAGCACCAAGGTCCAGAGAGAGGTCTCAGTTTGGGCAAGGTCACGGGGGGGCGGGGCGGTTCTGGAGAATTTCTGACAAGTTGGTTCGGTGCCATCCTTTTTCATGAACCTTATGGGGAAAAATGCCATTCAGACATTGTCCCCATCAGATCTCAGACCGCTGACATATGCCTTGGCAAAACCTCCTCATCCCTTTCCACCCAGAGCAGTAAGACATCCCGACAGTTATATTTATTACAAGGACAGGGGGAAAATGATTCATATGTATTTTAGGAACCATCTATTTTTTTAATAAAATGTTTCCATCTTTGGTAGAACTTCTCCTGGTGCTCCTATGGCCTTCCCCAACTGTTATGTGAAGTGAGGGCTCACTTTTTGTTTGATATTCGGTGATATTTTAAAAAATATTTATATTTACTATGTATACATGGTGTGTGTGTGTGTGTGTGTGTGTGTGTGTGTGTGTGTACACCTACATGTGAGTGCCCATGAAAGCCAGAAGAAGGCATAAAATCACTAGAGTTAGAGATACAGTTCACTATGGGCCACTTGCTGTGGATACTTCAGGTTCCGCAAGAGACTCTACCTTGAAAAATAAGGTGGAGAGCAAAAGAAGACCATAGCATTCTCCTGTAGCTTCTATATATGCTGCACAGTTGTGCACACACTTACACAGGGACAGGCCAACCCCCCCAACACATATGCACACACAAGAGATGCATTCCCCTGCAAGTATCGGAGTACAGACTTCTTATTGGAGGTGTTCAAACCAGAAGCTCCCTGGTCCCAGTGTCCTTGACTGTACCACGGAATCCTGCAATTTGCATGACAAGTAAGAGACAAATAACAGACAAGTAATTATGCTGTCCTTATAGCCCTTGGCAGAGCCTTTGGATTCTACCCTGCCTCTGGCAACAAGTGTTGCTGTTTCATTAAGTGGCAATTAATGTTTGCAGGAGGGAGGGGTGGCAGAAGAGCAGGAGAGGTGCTATAAATCTCCCCACAATGGCATCTGAGTCACCTCCTTGGCCAAAAAAGAAGGGTTACCAGACAGCTGTGTTTCAAACTCATTCGCTGAGGAAGCATTTAGACAACACTGCCTCATCAGCCAGATGATGGGCCAGGGTCTAAGGACGACAGAAGCAGTGTTTTCCTCTCCCGAGAATCTGTTGGTCCCATGGGAATCATGGGAATGGGTCATTTTTAATATGGCATTGGAATGACATCAAGGCAAAGCATTTCTCTGGTTGTCACAATGCTGGGATGATGAAAGAGTTGTGACAATAGACTCAAGGACTATTAAGGATGCTCTGAAATATCCTACAGGGCACGTGACCACCTCAACAACCAAGAAGGCAGGGGCTCAAACATCAATAGTGCTAAGGCTGAGACACTGATAGTACAACGGACTGGGCTTTCACAACTTATTATCATATTTAGCCATTGGTAAAATACTACTATGAAGTTGCTATTTTCTCCCATGTTACAGATGGTCTCTGTCATCTTATCCAGGACCACACAGCAGAAATCCCAAGCAGGCACTGCTTGCAAGCTTGAGTGCCAAGAAACTCTGCCCCACCCATCAATACCCCACCCCTCTTTTTTTTTCTCTTTATAATGGCAGCCATAGATACGAGCTCTGCCTTTCTCAGTGTGTTTATGAGAGTAACACTGAGAGAGACTAGCTTAGTGAAGGCAATGGCATGAGGTGAAACACAGCCAACATGTGTGCCAAAGAGGTAAACACTGGACCTCAAGTCCCTTCACTCATAAAAATGGAGACTTTAGAACCAGATGGTCTTCAGGATCCCTTTCAGCTCCAAACATGAGGGCTGGTAGGCCAAGTAACTGCCAGATAAAATTCACACTGGTGGATTCTCTGGGTTCACTCTCTTCCCTAGCTTACAAAGGTGGTTTGAATCTCAGTCCCTATTTCTCATTCCAGAACGGTGATAACTTGATCAGAAGACTTTGGCAAGTCTTTGCATTTTTACATCCCAATGTTCTCATCTTCTCAGTTAAGAATGATACCACTTGCCTTTCCTCAAAGATCTTGTCTTGAACATTTTCCAGTCCTGCAAACTCCCCTCCTTAAAGTTTAATAGGGACCCCCATAGAAAATTGAGAGGAGGACACTTGAAAGTATCTGAAATGTCGTTGGAGTTAAATTCAACAATGGTTATTATTGAGAACCATTTGGGTGGTAGAAGCAGTGGGCATGGTTTCAGGAGCCCACTGGGACAGATGATCTGGGAGGTTAGCTGAAGCACCACTCCCCTCTCTGGTTCCCCCTGCATCAACAGGGTCATGGGAATCTTCGGCTTTGTATGTTCCTCTGTACTTTTACCAAAGCAAATAACTAAAATGAAATTCAGGGATCAACGTTCTCTATGTCTTTACTGCTGGGGATCAGGTAAACCCTGAGTTGATGGGTTACATTTGGGAGGTGCTGGCTTCCTCTCACTTTGGAAACCTTGACAGAGAGTGGTGCTGCTTTGAAAGGAGCCTAGAGCCAACAAGTAGATAGAATTGGGGTAGCAGAACCTGGGGTTGGGGGCACTGGTGTGACCTCCTCCAAATCTAACAAGAACTCAGGATGTCGTCTGACTTGATGGGTTCAAATGTTGTCAGAATCGTTCTCTGTAGCCCCTGAGCCTACACATACCTTTCCTTCCTTCCTTCCTTCCCTCCTTCCTTCCTTCCTTTTCTTTCTTCCTTTTCCTTCTTTCTTTCCTTCTTTCTTTATTTCTTGGTGGTTTTCAGATACATACTGCTGTTGATGCTCACTGGTTTCCAGGTGTCATTGCAAAAGTGAATTTTCCAAGGGTAGGTCTTATTAGGAAAGGCCTCACTAAATTCAGGATGATTGTTTCTTGCCTGCTATCATTTTCCCAGCTTCTGTTCTCAGGTCTTTTTTCTCACTATTACAGATCTGTATTGAAGCAGTTTGTCAGGACACGTCTACGCTTCAGTCAAAATTCTCCATTAACCATTCCAAAGTGCTTACTAGTGTTTTTTCCTTCTTCTTCTTCTTTCTTTTTCTTCTTCTTCTTTCTTTTTCTTCTTCTTCTCCTCCTCCTCCTCCTCCTCCTCCTCCTCCTCCTCCTTCTTCTTCTTCTTCTTCTTCTTCTTCTTCTCATATATCTGAGCTCATCACCCCAAAATAATTGCTCCACATCAGCCAAACATGTCCTTGCACTGTGCCCACATTGCATTTCTTCTGGAAGCTCACACCTGGCCCCACCCTTGTGCCTACCTGGTAACTTTCCCTAACACACAGCAGAAATAGTATTTCTTTTGAGTACCTTTCTCTGAAATCCTCCACTTACCTACCCTCAAGTACACTGACTGTTACCACACTGTCACAGCACTGTGATGACAGACTTAGGACACAGAGTAATCTCTCTTTTTTTTTTTTCTTCCAATATTCTTTCTTCATTCCATCCTTTTTCCAAAAGCTTGATTAGTACGTATTTCCTTGTAGCTCCCTCACGGTGTAACAACCGCGGCTATATTAGGTCATCAGAATCCGTCTGGCAACCCTATGAAAATAGTGTTGTCACAACTCCATCAAATTTTGCAAATGACCAATGAGGGGTTATGTGATTTGGTCCACGATACGTAGGTACTCCTAAACAGAACTGATATTCGAATCCAAACTCCAAGAGTCTTGCTAAGTGAACACTACCCAAGCATCCTAATTTTATTAGAAAGACCATGTCACTAGAAGTAAGCTAGGGATAAGTGTGTATGTGCACAGGAAATATGAGGGACAAGGCAAATTTTTCACAAGGTTGAGATTTTAATCTTGCTTTATAAGCCAAGCCTGTTTCACAACATCTTTCTGTACTCTCACAATGGTCAATGATTAAGTAGATCCAAACAGTGTTATAGGTGACCACTGTGACGGGTTCAGAAGCTCTTGGGAAAGGCTATTCTCCTCCGTGTTGATTGACAGGACCTTGAATTACTTATATGTGGTTAAGATAGAGGGTTTGGGGTCTAGGCAATCTGAGGAAACATCTAAGCTCTGGCTAACTGTAGAACCCACTTGGCTTCTTTCAGTTCTAGATTCCCAAGTTGTAAGATGAAGATAGTGTTTGTTGTGGCCCCTGCTTTAGTCGGGAAGGATGAGTGCCTCCTGCAGTCATGTGGCTCACAGAAGCAGCTGCTTTAGTTGGGAAGGATGAGCGCCTCCTGTAGTCATGGGGCTCACAGAACCAGTTTGCCTTTTGCTCAGGTCACATTCAGAACAAGACAGCAGAGGGAATCCTATGTTATGGTCACTCAGAGACTTGGTTCGATAGAGGCTCCGTCTACACCAGGTGTCCTCTGCCTGATGACAACTGAGCCTACTGATCCTTTGTTATGGACGCTGCTGTACATTGTAGGACAGGAGAGTCGTCTCTCTCATTCTGACTGACAAGAGGGGAGAAGCATCTCTTCCTCCCTGTGTAATGACTGAAATTATCTGCAGATTGTCCATGTTCTCTTGGATGCCAAAGCTACCCCTGCTTCAAATCACCAACTCAGACAGACGTATACACCCACAGTCAGTGCAGGTGAAAGGATGGAAGGCTGAACTCGCATACACTGAGGAGGAAATCCTTCTACACAAGCATGCCTGCTGCACTCACATTCCTATCCTGTGGACTGAGAGAGCCAGCCACATGCTCAAAACTAACCTTACAGAGACAGGACCTACAATTTTACTGCGAATCATGAAAGAGAGAGAGAGAATTTATGAATGTGTGTACAGGGTTTAACTCAGGCCATATCAAATAAGCAGAGGCCACTGTTTGGGAACTGGTACCATCAGAGCACAATGCAGGACCAACCATCTTGTACCCCTTAGGGAAGAAGAAGGATTGTGTGTCACAACAGCAGTACAGAATTCTCACCACAATGGTGCCCCATTTCTTGCCTAATGGTGGCAGAGTTTGATTAGTTTGTGGTGCTTTGTTTCAACAGTGTCCTTATAACAATCGCATGGGTACCCTGTAGGCTGCAGGCATGGTATTGCCGTTGCCATTTTGAAAGTAGAACAGCCCGAGTGGTTACAAGGCATGTTCGTCCTGAGATCCCATCAGCATTGCCTAGAAGAATGAGGGAGGCGAAAGAGCTGCCAGATGTTTGCCTTGCATTCTAGCCACCACTAGCGTTTGCCTGGCTGCCTCGCCCAGCTGCTGGCAATCCTGCCCTAACGGCACATGATTGGTGGGGGCTGGGAGAGTGGTGCTAGAATATACAGGAGGTGGAAGGTTGACTGGGGTTGGGACCCTAGCGATTCAACTTTCTTAGGTCACCACTCATGCTGGGGTGGAACTTTGTGGGGCTGCAGGTACTTACGCATCACCAATGCTCCTCTGCATAACTTTCTCCAGGCTTCTGGAGGAGCTTTGATAATCTATTGGTTGGCCAACCTGGGCCTAGGTCCATTTCTTTAATCTGACAGCACCCTATCTGGAGTACATCGAAAGCTCTCTCCAGGAAAAGTCGCATGACAGCCAACGCTGTTGGCCAATTTATGTTTTCTGTTCTTTAACATGCACCAAAAAAAAAAAAAAAAAAAAAAAAAGAGCCTGCCTAGTGGCTAGTGAGCCCCGCCTCCTCCTCCACCCCCCCCCCCCCCCAGTTCAAGTCTTCCTCTTCTGCTCACGTTCTAACCCCTGGGGACTTTTCCTCTGTACATTCCATACTCACCATCTTTCTCAACCAGGAGCTTTTGCACACGCCATGTTATTCCTCCCTGAAATGGCTCTTTCTCATCCATCAACTACATCTTTCTATTTTATTCAGTTTCTAGAAAAGATGTCTGACTTCTCAGATCACATCTTTTCTCTACACCCTCGCTCTGCCCAGTGCCGAGATCTCTCCTCAGTCGTGCATAACAACCGGTGATACACGTTGATTCGTGGGATTTTTTTTTTTTTTTTTTTTTTTTTTAGGATGCCTGCCTTCTCTATTGGATTGTGGACTCAGTTAGGAGTGTCTTTCACTCGCCTTCTAACCCCAGGGAGATCAACACGATATGTAACAGAAAGTCAGTAAATAGAAGTTGGGCTAGGAAGATAGCTCAGTCAACAAATGCTTGCCTTCCAAATGCAAGGGCCTGCCCTTTAAAAGCCTCTTGTGATAGCATGTCTTACTTAGGGTTTAGGGTTTCTATTGCTGTGATAAAATCCCCATGACCAGACTCCACTTAGTGGGGGTGGGGGGCGGCGGCGCAGTATTTTTATCTTACACTTCCAGGTCACAGTCCAGCACTGAAGGAGGTAAGGGTAGAAAGTCACGCAGGGCAGGAACTTGGCGGCAAGAAGTGAGGCAGAGGCCACAGAGGAACATTGTTTACAGGGTTGCTCAGCCTGCTTTCTTATAGAACCCAGGGCCACTTGCCCAGGGGTGACATTACTGCCAGTGAGCTGCCCCCACCCCATCAATCATTAATCAAGAAAATGTAGTGCAGACTTGCCTCCAGAAAAATCTTATGGAGGTGTTTTCCCAACCAAGAGTCCCTCTTTTCAAGTGATTCTGGCTTGCATTGACCCGATATAAAACCAGCTAGCATGTGGGATACATTTGTAATTCCAGCACTGGGGTAGTGGGCAGGAGACAAAGATAAGCAGACCCCTGGGTATTGCTAGCCATCCCAGCTTAGCCTTCTTGGAACGTTCTAGGCTAGTGAAAAACAATGTCTAAGGTCAGGCATGGTGGTGCAGTCCTTTAATCTCAGCACTTGGGAGACAGAGACAGATGTCTGTGTGTTCAAGGCCAGCCTGGTCTACAAATGGCGTCCAGGACAACAGGGCTATTACACAGAAAACCCCTGTCTCAAAAGAAACAAAACCAGAAGAAGAAGAATAAGAAAGAAGGAGGAGGAGGAAGGAGAGGAGGATGACGAGGAGGAGAAAGAAGAAGAGGAAGAAGAAGAAGAAGAAGAAGAAGAAGAAGAAGAAGAAGAAGAAGAAGAAGAAGAAGAAGAAGAAGAAGAAGAAGAAATATCCAGAAAATAACTGAGGAATGACAACCACCGAGTCCTCTGGCCTCCACTCAGATGCACACCACAAACACAAACACACACACACACACACACACACACACACACAAACGTGCACATGTACACACAAAATAATTACAGGCTGAAGGAATGAATGAATGGAGTTCAGTTGAATGAATGAATGCCTAGACTGAATCGGGGTCTGCTAACACCTGCTTTGAACTCTTTTCTACGTTGCACACACCAAAGTACTAGCCCCCTCATATTTCCCAGAAAACAACAAGCAGAGGGGTGGAAAGTCCCGATGTAGCACCTCAGGCTCCTCGCCTGCTCTCAGGGCACTCCTAGCAGAAGGTATGTCACCTGCACACACAGTGACCGAGTGATTCGCCCTGGCCTGCCACCCTGGCAGCCTTGTTTGCAGAGAAAGCACTCTGCTCCAGTTCCTGCTTGGGAACCATGGTGAAGACTCCAAACAGACCTGGCTGAGCAGCCTCTGGCTGGGGTTGACAGAATACACTGGAGGGCACTGACCGGTCACTCTGAGCTGCTGGGGTAAGTCCACTCTACTTGGAGCTCAGCCCCTGGTCTCACTCATCATCCTCCTTAGCAGCCATGCTGCTGGCCTCTCCATCTCAAATGCTAACTGTTTGCTTTCTTCCTGGAGTGCATTGAGGTCTCAAGCCCTTTGGCTTCCTGCCCATTCCCACATATTCTTGCCTCTACCTCTGAATGAGGAGTGGTCAGTTTCTGGTTAACTGAAGCCAGTCTCCCTGGGAGCCAGCGAGCTGCTCGCAGTGTGTTCCCTAGGAGTGGACAGGTATTAGAGCCATTCGGCTGGCACTTGGTGCTTCTCACAGCCTCTTTCTCTCCTTTCAGTGTGATCATGTTGCTTTTCACTGAGTCCATGATCGATGTACCTAAAAATAAACATTCTAGACCAAATTCATAAATG
The DNA here is from genome assembly GCF_903995435.1 of Acomys russatus. NCBI lineage: Eukaryota > Metazoa > Chordata > Mammalia > Rodentia > Muridae > Acomys > Acomys russatus. The sequence goes on along the minus strand of NC_067152.1, from coordinate 16,550,694 downwards.
GGTTGGGGGGGGGAATCTGCTGAAGAAGAGAGGGCTGGATTTCTGAGGGGGTAAAAGTCTGCTACTAATGTATGCCATAGTAAGAGCGAATCAGAAAACAAAACAATGGGCATTTCAACTGAATCTTTTACAGCTATGATTTAAGTGACACTCCCATAGTTCTGTGATTTTGTTTTTGCTTTTTATTTATAGATATAAATGAAAACATACAATGTTGGCCAAAAGCAATACATACATATGTATGTGTGTGTGTGTGTGTGTGTGTGTGTATATATATATATATATACATATATAATTTAAAAATATAATTTAAAACCTGATAATAGACACTTGAAGTTATTAGGTACAAGCTAACATAATTATAAAGTAGTTTGCAAATTTCAGGGAAAAAAAAAGAAGACAAAATGCTAGCAGCAGACTTCATTGGGTTTATTCATTAAATCAGAAGAGCACTTGAAGCCATTAGCAGAACGATGACTTCCCTGATAGCATAGCCCTAAGAGGCCAGTAAGAAAGTGCTAAGTTTGAGGGAGAAACCCACAGTCAGAGTGGAGAAAATTCCGGCTGAGCCATATATTTTTATTTAAGTGTGTGGTAACACTCTCAAGCCACTAACTCCAGATGAAATCATCTTTGCCTCAAGAAACAAATCCATTCATGCAAAGTTTTCTTGACAAAAAGTAGTTATGGTGACATATAAATTAATCCAGCATTTAAAGCCATCATTATTATACTGCAAGCCAGCATTTTTTATTAGAACAAGAAGTCTCTGAAAGCACACACACACACACACACACACACACACACACACACACACACACACACACACACACAGTATTATGCATTGCTTGATTCTAGAGTGTGCTCATTGATTAAAACATGGTAAGGTCATTCCTGGGGGAGTCCCTAACTAAAAGATGGCCGAACTCCGGCATGAAGGAGACAAGAGTGAAACTGTAGTTGTTCCTTTAATGTCATTTACTGCTTCTGAGTCATTCAGGAGAGGAAGCAATCTGATTGTCACTAAAATCAATTCTCTTCAGCCTCTGGTATTGTCTTTTCTCTTTTTCTCTCATTTTTATTTGTTAATGACTAAAAATAATACTTGTCTATAAAATACCCAAGTGGAACAAATATGCATAAAAATTAAAATTCTCTATTTAACTTATATACCCAAATTAAATATATTCCTTTTTAGAAGCAACCATTGCTTGGTATATATATCCTGAAGATAATGTTTTTGTCAAAATACACAGGTATGCAGACAAGTTAGATGTATGCTAAATTCATGTAATATTATTGGTTGTTTTAAATCTGTAAATAAAACTACAGTGTATGTTTTGGCTTGTAACTAGATTTTTCTTCTACTTAAGAATGTATCCTTGGGGTACTGGGGAGATGGCTCAGTTGCTAAAATGCTTGCTACTGGAGCATCAAGTCCTGAGTATAAATCCCATTTAAAAATAAATAACTGGACATGGTGCTATACACATCTCAGTGCTGGTGGAGTGGGCAGAGACAGAGTGACTCCTAGGGATGGCTGGCCAGCCACTCTAGCTGAGTGGTAAGCTTTAGTTTCAGTTAGAGAGTCTCTCTCAAAAATAAATAAAGAAGCAATATTGACCTCCAGCCTCCACCTGCATAGGCACACACACAGATGCATGCTCACACAAACATGTGCAGACACACCCATTCTATACATTACCAAGGTTTGCTTCACTTTTTTCCTATTATATAAGATGCATACATGTGATTACACACACACACACACACACACACACACACACACACACACACACATCCCCTTAGGAACCATGACCAAGTCAAATAACTTCATATGTATAATGGAAATTCTATGTTTCTTTCTCCAAAAAATTAGCTTAGCCATGTTGTACTTTTGAGTCAACCTTAAATACTGTCAAAGATTTAACAGATGGCAAGATGAAAGCCGGGAAAGGGCTGTGCTTCTCCTGTCACATTTCGCATTTTACACAGAAGACCAGCCCACAGAGCTGGACTGTGCAGGTTTGGACTGCATGTCCAGACTTGGACTGTGGCACCGTGTGTGAGTTATGTAGCCTCTGTGTATCCCAGTGTTCTCACACATGAAGTAGGAAGTCTAATGTGGCCTTCTTAGTGGAACTGTTGTAATGAAACGATCTACTCTTTGGCATCATGCCTCGGGCGGAAACGGTGGGGACTACAAACGTTAGACAGAACGGGAGTATTGACAACTGTTATCATTGCTATACGAGTCAAAGGGGTGGCCACAGAGCCATGGAGAGAGACAGGATCTCAGTGCACTGACATCTGACTAGGGCAGACAGACATGTGGGGAGAAAAATAATTAACTATTTCCCAGTGGCAAGCTATGAGGATGTCAGAACAGAAGGTGATCAAGGAGCCATTGAATACAAAATTTCCATTGTGTCGATAAGAAACCAAGGCCCAGAAGAAAGCATCTCGCCTACAATCACACAGCTACCAAACAACAGAATCTGGCCCAGGGGGTAGTCTTTGACCGCTAGGCATGCTTCTCCAATGAGGGCTGATGTACAAGCTTTGGAAGCGGCGCAGTTTCGTTTCTCCTGGAGACATATGTGGGAGATTGCTAGATTGTTTGGAACTCCAATTCGTACATCTTTCAAAGGCAGCCACATTACTTCACACTCATACAGATAATGCAGAGTCTCAGCTCTCCTATGTATTTCTCTAGTCTTGGATTATTTCTTGCCATGTCTTATTTTCATGGCAATAGCCCAGTCACAAAATTAAATAGATGTTGGTCTGGGCATGATCTCTGTGGTAGCCAATGTGCCTTGCATGTGGCAAGGCCCAACAATGCAAGAAATAATAATGGGTGCATTTATGTGTTAAAATTCATGATCGTGCACTTACTTATGTCTCCAGTTTGTGACAATAACCAACTTTTTTTTTTTAGAACTTAGAATGTTCCGGGTATCATTTGAGTTTCTTAAATACATTCATACACATTTAATCCCCTCCCCCAAGTGCACTTTTGAAATCAGCAGCCCAGCTGAGAAATAATAGTAGCTTTGAGTGGAGAAATATGACTGAAGTTGTGAGACATAGATTGAATCATTTATTCATCTGTTTAGCGCATAAACACCTGCCGCTCATTTGCTCTCTGCCAGGCACACCGTGTAGTTTTATATCCAGACTTCAGTGCTATAAGCAAGAGATCCGTTCTCTGTTCTCAATGAACTTGCAATTTTTCCACCAGGGAGACACTTAGGAAATGAAATTGTGATGCTTTGTTGATTAACTCCATATGGAAAGTAACGAAAAGATGACATGACAATTAGCCCACTGGAAGATGGTAGTGCTCTGTCCCCTGAGAAAAGGAACACCGTGGTCAGGGGCGGTGGGACAAGTAGGTTGAGATGATTTCAGTTGTGCTTGTGTTGGTCTGTGAATCACCTCGGGGTCGCAATGCTGCTTGCTAAAGCCCTGGATCTGGAGTTCAGAGCAGAGCTCTAATTCAGGGCATACACTTTGGGGTCATATAAGGAGCTTGAATCATTGGTATAGTTGCCAAAGGGAGAAGTGTAAACAGAAATGAGAAGGTGACCTTCTAGACGTCAAGACTGGCCTCCGAGGAACTTGCAGGCACGATAAAGAGGAAGAGCAGGGAGGAATCGGCCAAGTTAAGAGGGAAGCCGGAAGCTCAAAAAGCATTCCTGAAGCCAGAAGAAAAGCACACGCCATGGAAGAGAGCTGTCAACAGTTCTTAACACCACCCAGAGAGAGAGAGACCAAGGAGGGTGAAGGAGCTTTGGGCCAAGGGGCTTGGCAGTTGCTGGTGGCCTTCTAGGCACCGGCATGATAGAGTCTGCGGCGGGATAACCAGATCAGTAGTCAAACCTGGGATGGAGTGAGAAAGGCTGCATTTCTCCTTTTAGGACGTTTGGTAGAAGAATCTAAAACTGCACAGCACTTAGCAGAGAAGGGGCACGATGTGTGTTCAGCCTTTAGTAAAAGAAATGAAAGCACACTTCTAAGCAGTGGTATGAGCTCAGTGAAGAGTGTGGCATCCCTGACACTCAGCCATAGCTCAAGGCTTTCCCCTGCCATCTCTGTGTATAGGTTAAGCAAATGCTGGGTGCTGCATTCAACATCAACCAGTGAAAAATACCAACCTTGCCCTGCATCTGTCACGCACAGATCACGTTGTCTAGCTGCCTTACACTTTGGTTTCCTTATCTCGTCTCTCGGGGTTATTTGTGTCCATGAGAAATGCCTTATGGGAAGTTAGTCTCCCTTCACTTGCCACACGGCCAGCTCGCCAGACACGGCAGCAGGGATTATTTCACCCGATACAGAGGAATAGTTTGTGTTAGTCACCTCCTCCATTCTCAGCTATTCACTGCTTGACAGGACTGTTGTACCCACCAAGCTTCACACAGCTCTGTAGGCTTCCTGTACCAAAGCTTACCTCTCAGGAAGAGCGTCTCTTCCATCCCCTGCGTGGTTTTGTTCCTTCAACAACTGGCGCGTCATTTCTGTCACATAACTCCGTCATGTCTTTAATCATCTGCTAACTAGGATCACCATTCCCGTCCATTCCTCCACTGCTACCTCTGAGCACTGTGCTGACTCTGTCAGCGCTGAGGCAGTCTACATTTCCGTCTCTTCTGCCTTTAAGGAGGCTTCTTTGTCCATTGCCTTTGTGTGTCCACCTGTTTTCTGGTTGCCCTTTGGGCATCCTCTTCTGACCTTGACCTTGAGTTTTTAAAGACTCAGGATCGTCAGTAACCTTGGACTATAGCTTTCCCATGCAAACCTGATACTTATGACCTCAGGAAATCCTACCACGTGGTGGCTTTGGGCTTGTTGGTACAAAGCTGGGACCAGAATGAAAACAAGGAAGGAAGTGGGGGGGGGGAATCAGTCAGCTGATACAACAAGTAATTTGCCCTGATTGAGAGCTTTCTAGAATATGTTGCTCAGTTCATGTCTTTTACTGTTTTCTGACGCCCCTCTCCCCCAATGATAGTCTCACACTGTCTCCTAGTCAGGACTTTTTAACCCAAGATTATTAGGTCCCTTTTACAAATATCTTTTCTCTGACCACGAGCTCTTTGTTTCCAAGTCTCTGTGTTCAAATTTCTCCGTCCATTGTGATTTCTGAAATTCCTGCCCGGTTCCACTCACGCCGTCACCGTCCACAAAGTCACCATATTATTGCACTGTTTCTCCATTTCCTTTTCGTTCTCCTAACTTTCAGCCTGGACCTTAGCCCTTGTATATCCATAGAACTTTAAGGCTGATCTTCTCAGAACCTTTCCTTGATCTTTTATCCAGCTAAAAAATACAGTTGGCCATTCCTCAGTCAACATCCAGATGCCCCAGCCTCCCGCGCTGCTTTGCGAGAGTCTCCCTGATTTCTTTAAGAAAATTTCATCTCAGGTGTTCTACTTGTTCCACTTTCCCTGGAGACACCCTGACGTTGTCCCTTCCTTCCCCCCACCCCCAGCCCCGCTGCTTTCTCTCTCTTCCTCTCATAGTTTCACCATCTATAGTCACTGTCTTCAAATAGCCAGCCCCTAGTCTAGTAATGATCACGCTCATGGGGGTGGGGGCGGGGCTCAGCTATCAATCACAGGAAGCTGTGAGTCAGGTAACCCTCTGCATCGGCCTCTCTTTCCTTTCTTAGAATTTTATAGCTGAGACGCCTCTTAAAGAGGCGTCCAGATGAATGGCGTCCTCTTTGGCTGTGTTGCTCGAGTATTCCTTGTAAGGGGCCTTCTGCTGTATTATGTGCAATTCAGACCCCACCACGAGTGGTGTCCCAAAGGCAACACACTCAAATGGAGCATGCCAGGAGAGACAGCAGCAGAGGCACAGACAGACAGACAGAGACTAGGCAATGGAAACATTTGAGGCTCGCAGGGAAGGTTTTTAGGAGTGTTTTGAAGAAAAATGCCTACAGGATGATGCTAAGGCTTAGTTCACACAGCCCAGGGACCAAAGAGACCATTTGTGCATTAGCAATCAGCACAGCATTGAACAAAGGCATCACAGAAAAGAATTGGTAATGGGGCTACAAGGAGCCCAAGAGGACCTCCACACTGTACCAGGCATTATTAACCTTTGGCTCCTGGGACATGAGCAGGGCACTCAGGATCCCTGGGATCCCTGGGAAGATGCTGGGATAGGAGAGAGTCTAGGAGGCATGAATTGGGCCGTGGTTGTCTAACACTGCTGCAGAAATGCTCTAACGGCTGACCCAGACCAGCTGGTACCCACTAGCTGAAGAGCAGGCGCGGACAGTGAAGAGTTTGGCTTTTCCTGCACATTGGCACAGAAGGAACCTACCACAAAAATTGGCTGTTCTGAGCGCTGGCTCTTTGAGAGCTGGACAGCTTTCAAAAATAATACCAGCTTAGCAGAGTTATGGAGAAATCAAATTTTAATGAAATATAATCGCAATACAAGGTTTGAGCCATTGGAGATAGTAGAAAATAATGCTGCCATGCGGTTCTTTTGGGCCTTAAAAGTCTATAACCACTATGTTTTATATCATTTTATAGACGAAGAAACCAAAGGTCGCAGGAAAACATACATCTGACACCCTCTCTCTCTCTCTCTCTCTCCCTCCCTCCCTCTCTTTCTCCTTCTCTCTCTCTCTGTTATGTAAGTACATGTTCATGTATGTATATACGAGTGTACATGTATGCACACATGAGAAGGCCAAGGCTCACTCAACCTCAGGACCTCAGGAGTTCTTTGCTCTGTGTTTTGAGATGGGCCTCTTACTTTTACATGGAACTTTCTAAGTCAGCTGGAGGAGTGAGCCCATGAGCCCCAGGCACCTGACTGCTTCCCACCACCAGGATTACAAGGATGTGCCACCAGACCTTCCCTCCTTGCTCTTCTCTGTAGACTCTGAGACTCGAACTCAGGGCTTCTTTTTACACACCTCAAACATTTTACCGACTGAGCCATCTCCCGAAGCCCCGATCTGTTTTTCTTTTTGCTGTTTTGTTTCCATACTGTGAACTAGGTTTTGCGTGCGCGCGCGCGCGTGTGCGTGTGTGTGTGTGTGTGTGTGTGTGTGTGTGTGTGTGTATTGTTTTGTCCCTACGTGTCATTTGCCTTTCCATTCCCTACAATAACTAGAAGCACCTGCTGAACACAATGGTATTTTTGGAAACGTGACCGTGACTGTATGGACCTTGAGCAGCCTGGTCTCCAGCTAACATTCAGGATCCCAGGGGCTGGAGAGATGCCTTAGCAGTTAAGAGTGCTAGTTGTTTGTTCAGAGGACTGGAGTTTGGTTCCCAGCACCCACGCGGTGGCCCACAACTGTCTGTAACTCCACATCAGGGGGTAAGGCTCCCTCTTCTGGCCTACGAGCATACTGCATGTATGTTTGTGCATATGCATGCACGCAGACAAACACCCACAGATTCAAAACAAAGGGGAGAAACCCCTGAATTCATTTGCTGCTCTTCCATCCTGCTTTAGATGGTAGGTACTGATCGGTGCTGACTCCTTCCCTGTCCGAATGCTACTGGAGGTGCCAATGAGATCCTCTGGCCAGCCAAAAGTAAAAGAAAGAAAATCCAATAGTCTAATTAATCCATGAATTATAGTTCCTGAAAAAAAAAAAGTAGTCATATTTCCTATAGAAAGCCAGATGGGGCCTAAGGGGCACTACAGCATTGGTCTTGGCTCCTTGGGTGTGCGGTTTGGAGGGCACCTGCTGTTTTTTCAGTGATTATGAGGTACCGCTTGGCTTCCTTTAGGGTGGAGCTCACCAGAGCTCCATTCCAAGTCTGAGCTGTCTGTTTGCTTATGAAGTGGGGGAAGGAGGGCAGAGAGTAACTTCTTTGTATATGGTGAGCTTAATATTAATAGCAAACATTTATTGATCACTTACTATGTGCCAGGAACCAAAGTAAGCATTTTATTTGCAAGAGATCATTAAATCCTGTACCGTTATTTTCCCGGCCTTATGTTTGGGAAACTGGGGCTCTGCTGGAGTAGTTTAGCATGTTCAAGGTGATACAATAAGTGGCTAAATATGTCATCCAGGGCATCTTAGCTAGTGGTAAATCCACAAGCTGTGTTCTGTAGTGCATACCCTTAGCTCTTTGCTTTAGTGCTGTGTTGACCAGAGTGGCTGTCTCTTCCATCCTCAAACTCTGGAGCTATAGCACAGGCCCTGATCTGAGCACATTAAAGGTATTGGGACTGCTCCTCTACAAAATTAGATTCTGAGGGAGCAGCTTAAAGCTAATGGGCAGGTCAGAGTTGGTGTGATGCCAGAACCACGTGGTGGACTAGAGCCAAAAGATAGGGAAGGTTTTCTGTGGCCTCTCTCCCCGACTTCCCACATGCACAGAGGATTTCAGCCTAGCAGCGAATCCGGACCTCTCTCCAGCGAGAATCGAAACAACCATAGTGAATGGCTACCAATATCCCAAATAGAAAGCAGGCTTAAATGTGTGAAGTCAGTAGGTTGGAAAGTGAAGGACTGAGTCAGGAACTAGGAGGAATTGTGCGTAAAGTGGGATCATCTGCTGCTCCGTGGAATAACAAATTCGGGTCTGGCTTCTTGTGGTGGTCCACTGTGTGTTATGTGTGTATGTATGTGTGCTTTGCTAAGCCGGTGTGTCTAGAACACCCTGCTAATGGCTGCAAACCTAAGGATATTCCCGACAGGATGGAGTTTCACGTAGACTTCTAATCAGTAGGAAACTCCAGATTCGCCTCTTCTGTTCTGAGTCTGAGGCTAGCTATCAGTCATACCTGCGGACCAATAGGACAAGAGTCTACAAGCTGTGAACACAACTGCGCATGCGCTGATGGTGTAGCTGTGTTTAGCGAACTCTAGCATATGAGTGAGAAAGATGTCTGGTAAATATCCTGGTTCGGATCAGTCTATCTGGAGTGTGGATTGAGACTCTGCCATTTTAGTGGGTCCCTGGGTGTGCTATTGGTCTCTGAACCACGCCATAGTCCAGAAACATTACATAATTACCCCTTTTGCTGTCAATGTAGTTGTGCAAGTTTCCACATTGGATAGGCTATGACTACTCAATGTCACTTTCTTGGTCTCAGAGTCAACAAGCTCAGTCTAGGTCAGACACCTGCAGATGCCACCTGCCTCCATCTCCTGGTCTAAGCACTGTGAGCATTCAAGTTTCAGTTCCTGTCAGACTCAATATGGGATCTTTCAGAGATGACTCCTGGCCCAGGACACAATAGAACCCTAAGAACGTGGGCTCACGGGAGGTCTATTTCCTCAGCCTACTGTCTACCCAGGGATTGCTGGGATTGAAGCCTGGGTTCGCATTCACTCTCACTCTTTTGCCCGAGATTCTATCTGTCTTCTGTCCGACCACTGAGACAACTCATCACCATACTATTCCTCAGACAAAAAACAGGTTTACTTTTTGTCTGGAATATCCACCAAGCAAAAGAATACACACCCAATTGTCCCCTTTGATTGAAGTAATGGATTAAAATACAACCTGGAATGTTCTAGAATATCGGCCCTCTCTGGAATGTTCTAGAATATCGGCCCTCGCTTAGCACTAAGTAGTCCTTACCAGACCAGTCTTTCTCCTGAAGAGCCACTCTTCTCAGTTGCCTCAGCCTTTACCTCCTACTGTTTGCTTACCTGGTCTCAGCAAGGCCTCCCACATGCTTAACAGTAAAGTGATGATTTCTTCCGAGAGCCCATGTTCTGGGTTGGGATGACAGATGCAAATGAGCAGTCCCTTGTCAGGCCCCACTTTGTCGTCCACACCTACCCGCTCCCTGCCTTTAAATCCCCAAACTCTAAAGGGCCCACTGCAGCCACCATGTTTCACTTCACATTGGGACCCCATCCAATGACACATTGTCTGCGCATGTCTCCTCCTGTTTACTTCTGACCATGCAGTGCGGACAGGGACAACTAAAAGTTATCCAGATACTTCTCCTGTGACTAATACCAGCTAAGCCATGTGCTCATCTTCTGTTAAGTAAGTAAAGTAAGTTGGCCCTGCTACAGTCTCCATTTGACAAAGATTCACACAGGAAGGCACGCAGAGGCCATACCATTTGCCTGTCGGTGATGGGGGTCAGGCTTTGAATCCATAGTATACATGCTTAGGACCAGCACTAGGAATAGGGGTAGAGATAGGGGTAGAGCACTGGTTAAGGCACACAGTAGAACAGGACACAGGCAGCTCAAGATGTGACTGCGGTAGTGCTGGACAAGGCTGGGAAGGTGGTCTGGGGACAGACTAGGGTCATGTTTTCCCTCCACAAGAATGAAGGGTATGAGCCACAGAGAAGAAATACTGAGTCAAATGTGCACTGGGGAGCATTATTTATGTGCTGTCTCTTGCCTGGCCCTTGGGGCTGCTCTTGCACAGGGACTGAGGAGGCCAGCCAGTGCCCCTGGACAGCTCACTGCAAACTCACACTGTTGGTGATGGCCAGAGTGGCCAGAGTGGCCCAAATAAAAGTCAAATACCACATTCAGTCCTCCAGGGGTGTTTTCGCTATTAAATTAAGTCTGTAAAAAAATAATTGTCTTTGGATTTGATTTGAGAGATTTGGGTTGTGTGGGGGGGGGGGCGGAGTTGAATCTTCAGAGTAGAGAACAAGGCTATTTCTTGAAAAGATTCTTTGCCCGGCTCCCTCTTACAGACGACAGGCGATGACAATGAAGGCATGCAGTCGTTGAAGAAAACTACCCCCACCCTGGCACACCTATCCCAGAAAAATAGAGGGGGAGGGGAGACTCTGTCATAGGTTCCACTTTTTTATTGCTACATTCCTTGGATGGCCCCGTATGTTTACCTTCAGCTGAGTTTAGACTTGGTGTTCTCTGTGGCCGCTGGCATCAGCCACAGAATTCTTTCATGTCTATTACTTTATTGAGGAATGTAAAAGCCACATACAGAGCGACCAGGGGACACAACAGTAGGACACAAATAAGCCCGAATTTGCTCACAAAGAGCCTAAGGGAGGCTTCACCACCTCCTTCTCCCAGATGAACTGCAAAGCCACAAGTGACCACTAGGGGGCACTCTTAACACTTGCTCCTAAAATCAATTAATAGTGCCATTTTGAAGACTCTATAGAGCAGAAACAGCAGGGTTCTTTAACATGGGTCCTGATGGAAACTGGGTGGGTAAAAGAATGCACTCTTCTTATGAAGGATCTGTACCTTTTTAAAAAAAAAACTTTCCTTGACTCGAAATGGGGTCTCGAAAGTAGGATAAATGCACAAATAAGTGCTTTGTACAGTGCGTTGACTCATCTGTCATTAATGTCCCAAAGAGAGCTATTATTTGGGCATCTACTCTAAGCTTTTTCTACTTCTTCAATAGGCATTAGAGTTTGGTTGAGCTTTGCTTACATAATGAGGATGAGAAGTGGGAAGAGGTGCAGGATGGTAATCTAATGAAGTCTAGTACATGGAGGGGCAGGATTTGAACCTATATCTAAATAGCTCTTCATCAAACGGAAGGACACAATTCAGGACCAAGCTCTCACAATGAATGATTGTTTTCACTTAGTCTCAAACACCACCACCACCACCACCACACACATCCTTTGACAAAGGCTTAAAGCCAACACTATATTCCAATGCAACTCCAGATATAATCCCGGTCTTCTTCAATGATCTAAACTAAAATTCTGGATTTTGTCCAGCCACCATATATATGGTGAGATGAAGAGAAGGAGAATTTGAGAGCATAGACTGTGGAGGCAGCTCCTATGCCACCAGCCTCCTCCTAACACTGTGTGTGTGTGTGTGTGTGTGTGTGTGTGTGTGTGTGTGTGCGCGCGCGTGCGTGCAAGGCTTCTGCTTCCATAGGAGTTTAGAGCTGGAAGTAAGGAGAACGGTGCTCAAGAAGAGCTGGAAAGACTTGATGGAGTTGGAGTACATTTCAGCTCTCTGTCAGAGGCCAGCAGCCACCTGCTCCTTCCTGCGAGAGCCTCATACCCTGGAGCTAGAAATGCTCTGTGTGGCGTGAAAAGAAAAGAAGGGAGTCATAGGTGACATCATGGAACGTATTTTGGCCTCATGATCTTCCTTGAGCCATTAGGGTGGGCACGCTGTTTGCGAGCAAAGGATGTTTTCCTTATCGAGAGGATCGCACGTCAGCCAAACTGAGGAAGCCCCCCCCTGCCCCCCCCCCGCCTCTTGCTTCAAAACACAGGTCCTGACAGATGGGGAGTTCTACCCTATAAGACTTGATTGGACCTTGGCCCATGTGGTCCTTCAAGAAGCTCTTTAGACTCAACATCTTTAGTCCATTTCTATATCACTTGGTGAGACTTTATGTAGAACTAATGTATTTATTCCCATAAGGGCTGGCTAGGTAGGCCTAGTATTTACCAGAGGTGGAGGGTTAATGTCCCAAAGTGGCAGTAAAGGTTCTGAGAAGTCTTGTAGAAAAAAATTCAATCCAGGGATTGCCATATACATCATCTATATCTACATCTAGATCTATAGCCATAAAACCTATTAGTTAGCATCTATGAATGGTCCCTGGAGGCTGCTTTAAGTGAAAACATAAAAAGTCTTGAAGCTGCTGTGACAGGATAACCTCAAGGGACTGATGGAATTGGACGGCCTATTTAAAGCACAACTGTTGGTCGCATGGTCACATGTATGGGATACAAACTGAAGCTGTCTTAGTGGTCTGTCTCAGCTATTTCTAGAGCTGTGTATGTGTGCGTGTATTTGTATGCATTACGTATAAACACATAGCTTAGCTGTGAGGTTAGAGGGTGGGCGGGGTGGGGTCAGGAGAAGAAGGGATATTTCTTCCTGGGCAGAAGAGATCAATATCCTGTGGGCCTGGGGGAGCTCTGTGAGTTGCTACCTTCTGTTGCTGTCAAACTAGCCATGAAGCCAGAGTCGTGTGGCCACTTGATGCTGATGGAACCACCTGGATGCCTGCTCTTTATGGTGCCCCATCCTTGGAGATGTCCCCCATCACCCACCTCACCAGATTAGGTACCTCCACCCAACCCCTCTTCTCGACCTGCTTCAGAGCCCAAAACACGTCTGTCAGAGTCATTGGTACCCGTGTGTGTGCTGAGCTCATTTATACCTTTTTGGCACAATGAATTAAATAATTCAGAAAAAAAAGTAGCAATGTCTTTTCAGCATTATAATTTAGCACTTAATTCTCAGAGCATGTTTGGAACTTTCTAAAGACATCCTATTTTTTTTTTTAAGCTACAATTATATGTATTTTTAATTGTTGAAAAAGTGTGGGAGCTGTTTTGAAATTATTTAAATGAAATGCAAGATTATTTTTCTGAACTCAAACTTTATCTGTGGCTTTTTTTTTTTTAAATTGTCACATCTAGGGTGATTTTTAAGTAAATAAGAGCACAAGGTTCATATTATTTTAAATGTATATTGTATTTGTCTTCTCAACGCTGTGGTTTTTAGGCCTGTGAATGGCATCACAGTATGTAGACAGCCTATTAAGCAGCCTGTTTGGGTAAGGGAAACCCTTAGGCCAGTACAATGTTGCATTGCTCAGTCTGTCCTTCCAATATGGCTAGAATTCTACAACCTAAATGATCATTTGTTGAACAAATTCATGCTTTTATTAGTCAAAATACAGAGAAAACAGAGCCTCCCTGTTTCAAGATATTTGCTAATGCATGGTTAATTATCACATATAGCTTACTATAATTCATTTTACAGGGGAGACCTCCTGCAGGTAACATACTAACAGTTTATGAACCAAAATAACCTCGCTATAGATTAGAGCTGTTCCAGGGCCTCTCAGACAGCCGATGCTTCTAGCCCTTCTCACTTCACATTGCTAATTCGAACAAGGCTTTATTTTTGTATTTGTCAGCAGCAATACTGTAGGGTGGTTGTTAAACTTCTCCCAGGCCTAATTAGAGCAGCAATGCTCGCATTCATAACGAAGCTCAAGTCTTGCTCCGGGAGGCAGTGAGCAGGGCTGTTACGGTAGCTTCCTGGCAGCCCCTCGCTGGCAGTTTTAAGGTAGCTAGTGGCCGCGATATTAAGTAACTGTTGAAATTCATTGACTCCACCACGGCTAATGTGTCTAGATGACAACAAGTTTACACGGTTCTTTTATAGTTACAGCAAATGGGTCCATTTAAATAGTTATTAGGTGATTATGGTGATGTGAAATGGAAAAAAAAAAGCAGAGTGCAATGTCTCAAGTCTGACTTTTTTTTTTTTTTTTTTTAACTGTTTATGTGGGGTCCCGGTTGTGCTGTCACTCAAAATGGCTGCATCTTTCCCTTATAAATATTTATACTTGATCGGCAGTGGTGAATGCTAATTTATTTGCGTCTTGTTTCTTTATTGACTTCTCAGTGGGCACAGGCTAGCTGGGAAAAGTTCTGCAGGCTCCCTAAGTTGCAGGATATTTCGATCGGCCAGCCAAGGGGTGTTTTGATGACCTGAAGGTGTGGTCTCTTCGCTGGAACTGAAGCGCCTTTTTTGCTCTTGGACATGCAGCCTTGGAGAGGCTTTCAGCTGCTGGTGCTTTGCACTCTGGGGGCTGATGTGCAGGCTGGCAAGCAGAGTTGTCTCCAAAGGACTGCTTTTCTGTATTGCGGCATGTCAAGCTGTCTTGGATTGAACAGTGTTAAGGCTAGCCAATCCCGGTGTTTGGCAGAGTTCTGAACTAGTTTTTCCCCCCTTAGTATTCTACGAGCCACTTGAAAGACTGCATTTTCACAAATGCCAAAGGGCATTTATCTCAAAATGAATAGAGTATCCGAAGGCAAAAGGAGACACACAAGCGAGCCAAGCTCTGTCCTTCAGACGCTAAACATATGTAATACTAGGGTGCCTAAGAAGTCTGCACAGAGACTGTCAAAACTCATAGGCAGTGGGTCTGAGGAGATGGCTCAGTGCTTTGAAGGCAGAAGGACCTCAGTTGGAGTCCCAGAACCAGCATACAAAGCCAAGCATGGCAGCATGGGTCTAGAATCCAAGTGCTGGGGAAGCGGAGGCTGACCAGCCAGTTCTAGCCTAATGGGTGATCTTCGGGCCAATGAGAGTCCCTGACTCAAAAGAGATGGATGTCATTCCTGAGGATGGCTTTAACGTTGTTCTCTGGCCTCCATACACAGGAACACACACACACACACATACACACACACACACACACACACATACACACACACACACACTAATGGAAGTTGTCACTTGGCACTGGAATACTTTGACTGGCCAGCCTAGACCAGTGATTCCCCAGTTCACCATCCACATGGCTATTATTACTCTCCTCCCTAGATCTTGAGGCAAGTCATCCATTCCTGCTTTGCCTTGACATGTCTAAGTGAAGACTTGGTGACTTTTTGAAATAGCCCGTTACTCTATGTGGGATGTTCCAGGGGTCTGAAACCTTCAAAAAAAAAAAAACTTTGCATAGAATATATGAATCAGAGAAGCTTCAACTGAGCAAATAAGTCTGTATGTAGTGTGCACGTCATCACACATATGTGCATAGATGCACACACTGGCATGCAGAGGCCACAGGAAGACTACAGATTTCCTCTACTGCTTACCACCTTAGTCCACTGAGACAAGGTCTCTTGCCAAATCTGGAGGTTGCTGCTTGCTGAGGGTTTTGTGGTTTTTGTTTGTTTGGTTGGTTGTTTTTGTTTGTTTGTTTGTTTGTTTGTTTTGGTTGGTTGGTCCTGCTCCTGGCTAAGCTGGTGGTCACCAAGGTCCAGCAATCCTCCTGCCTCTGTCTCCCAGAGTCAGATCTGAGATATGCACAGCCACGCCTGGCTTTTGGTCTGAGCTCTGGGGATGTGCACTCAGCCCCCAGTGCTTTCAAAGCAAGTGTTCTTACCCACGCACTAGCTCCCTGGCCTGGAAGAAGAAAACAAAAACAAAACAAAACAACACCTTGATTGTTGACTCTGCTTTTGTTTTTGTTTTCTGTTTTGCTTTTGAGACAGTGTCTCCCTATGTAACCCTGGCTGTCCTGGATCCTGCTCTGTAGACCAGGCTGACCTCAAACTCACTGCCTCTGCCTCCCAAGTGCTTGGATTAAAAGCATGCACCAGCACCACCCATCTATTGAGTCCACATTAGACAATCTCTCATTACACAATACAATAGATCCTCCTGTGAGTGTGACTGGTGACAACTGTCGTCAACCCTTGATCAGCTGTGAGGGGATTAATCCCCAAAGTCCAGAACTGCTTCAGGTGTGTGATACAGTCACACATCCCCACAGTCAGCACTAGGGCAAGAATTAACAGTAGTGGTGATTCCACTGAGACCATTTAAAGAGCCAAGTTATTTGGGAAAGCTACCATCACAAAAAATCCTGGGGGGTGGCAATCTCTGGTTGTGTGCAGATTCCTTTGATATTTAGAATAATCCTGAAATCTACAAAGGTACAGTCTAACTTTGATAATCTAATCAGATGATCCCAGAGAATAAATATGACCACAGATTCCTTAAAATCCAAAACCTGTGGTTTGTCACTGATTTGTCCCAAGCACAAGCACAGCTATGTGAGTCATCTATGGCAGACAGCTTGGTATTTAAAAAAAAAAAAAAAAAGTCAAGTCTTCAATGCTATGAAGAGAGTAGACAGAGGTAGGTCCCCATCTTGGTCCTGTTTTGTAGCTCCTCGCAACAGTATGAAGACATGTTTAATGTCTTCATTTGATTGACAAACAAACAAAACAAAAGCATCTCTGGGCTTTTCTGGGGCCTTGGGGTGGACTGCTGCCAACCCCACAGCAGAAAGAGGAGAGGGCTGCTTAGTTCAGCTCTGCTCAGCTGTAAGGTCCTATGGTACCCCCATCTCTGGGTGCCCCTTTTGTAGCTGTGAGGGCTTCCCACCATAGTGAATGTTTTAATATGTTCAAAAGAGAAGTAGGAGATCAAGAGAGTTAAACTGCTTCTTATATTTGGCAGTAACTTTCCAGCTACTAGAGCAAAGCCTCTCTGTAATAGGATTTTTCTGAAGTGAGAACGTGCCAGCAAACCACTGATACAGTGATGGAGCTCCCAAGTCTTGGGGAAAGGTCCTACCTGTCCATTTGAGGTTCTGTGACACGGTGCCTTACAAAGAAAGGAATTCGGTCCTGGGTGTTCTGCAGGCTGGGCAGTCAGACATCACAGGCCAACAGAGGAAATGTCTGTTGAGGGCCTTTGTCTGGGATGAGCATCTGACTTCTCTCTGTTGTGTGTTGTAATAAAAGAGCTGACAGGAGCTCTGGTGTCCCCCTAATAAGGGCACCAATGACAGTTCTGAGGGCTCTTCTTTAATTACGTCATCGCTTCTGTTCTACTCCTAATACCATCACCGTGGAAATTAGCTTCTTCTCCTAATTTTATATTAGTGTACCATCGTTGTAGAAAGAGAAGTTTCCTGATGCTACTTCCATCCTTTAGCCATACTCTGCCTCAGTTACCCTCTCCATCCCCTGCTTTTTAAGTGGAAACGTGATGTTTGTGTTTCTGAGTCTGGCTTTCTCCACTTAATGAGGGTGATGATCACTAGTTCTGTCCATTTCCCTGAAAGTAACATAATGTTATTCTTCTTTGTAGACAAGTAAAAGTCCCTTACGGATGGACACATGCTACATTTCCTTTCTCCATTCATCTGGGCATGGGCACCAGGGCTGATTCTGTAACTTGACTACTGTGGGTTGTGCTGCAGTGACCATGGATGTGAAGGGGTCTCTGCAGTGTGATCCTTTAGCACCCTGTGGGTACATGGATTTTGTGGGGACAGAAACTCACATCATAGGGGTCATAAGGATGCCAGTTGCATTGTCTTTAAAATTATTATCTTGGTAATTCCACTTAAGAGTGGAAGAGTACAGAGGAGAACCCGTTAAGCTTCCCTATTTAGAGGCACGCCCAGAAAGTTTAGCTCTGCATTTCCTGAGTTACAAAGGTAAGCAGGGAAATATCAACCATTACTGTCCTGTCATTAAGTCTGTGCATCCTGGAGGTGGCTGGCCAATTCCTTCTGGGTGAAAAAACAAGCAAATGACCTTTCTCTGAGTGTACCGGCTTCTAAATCTTTACATGGTGAAAGATAATTGCCAACTATCCTTGCTTGCTTGTGTGCTGTGACCCGCCCCCCGCTACTCCCACCCCCCCCCAACACACAGACAAAGTAAACTAACCCTTCATTTAAATTAAAATCAACTTCAGCATGGGTGACTTCAAACAAAAATAATAAAACCCTCGGTGCACTTTCTGCCAATCATGTGTTTTTCTTTGGTCTGCCCTACTGAAAGAAAGAAAAAAGGGCAGATTCAAAATGAAATAGCTATACACATTTTTTCCTTAGCTGTGACCTCATGTGGAGTTGGTATACACGTGTATGTGGGGGGAGGGGGTGCACACGCATGTGTATGCACTCTCTGTGGTCCCTCCATAGGCTCACTGAACTCAGGCGCTCTGGTCTATACAGCAGAGCTATACCTTTCCACTTCCTATACCAGAGTCCCTGAGTCCATGTGCACCAATGTGCTTTGCTTTTAACTCTCAAGCCATGCCAGCATTGAGCCATTGTTATTCTGAATTTCTACTGTCATTCCATTGCAAATAAGGGACTACTCTTGCAGACCAGTCAATGCAATACTCTGATGCCAGGTGTACGGAAGTACCCCACACACTTACCCAACACTGGTAGAAATCCTAAGGTTCAGTTTTATCCTGACATCATTAAATCCCCCTCACTAAGGTCTCAGTACCACAGTGGTTCACATTGATTTCTCCACTGTGAACATCAATTACATAGTAGGTCAGAGCCTATAATTTTGATAATCTGTAAATGAAGGATGCCCTTTTTAAAAATATATATATATTATTAATGTATTCTTGTTACATCTCAATGGTTATCCCATCCCTTGCATCCTCCCATTCTTCCCTCCCTCCCATTTTCCCCTTACTCCCCTCCCCTATGACTGTGACTGAGGGGGACTTCCTCCCCCTGTATATGCTCATAGGGTATCAAGTCTCTTCTCGGTAACCTGCTGTCCTTCCTCTGAGTGCCACCAAGTCTCCCCCTCCAGTGGCCATGATCAAATATGGGGCACCAGAGTTTGTGGGAAAGTCAGTTCCCACTCTCCACTCAACTGTGAAGAATGTGCTGTCCATTGGCTAGATCTGGGTAGGGGTCCGAAGTTTACTGCACGTACTGTTCTTGGCTGGTGCCATAGTTTGATCAGGACCCCTGGGCCCAAATCCGCCCGTCATAATGTTCTACTTGCAGGTTTTTGTTTTTTGTTTTTTGTTTTTTTTTTAAGATTTATTTATTATGTATACAGTGTTCTGCCTGCACACCAGAAGAGGGCACCAGATCTCATTATAGATGGCTGTGGGCCACCATGTAGTTGCTGGGATTTGAACTCAGGACCTCTGGAAGAGGAGACAGTGCTCTTAACCTCTGAGCTATCTCTCTAGCCCATACTTGTAGGTTTCTAGGACCCTCTGGGTCTTTCTATTTTCCCATTCTCCCTTGCTTCTCTCACCTAGAGTCCCAATAGGAAGTCTTTCCCTCTCTCCTACTTTTCTGGTAAGCAAAGACTTTCATGGGACATGCCCCTTGGGCTAGTGTCCAGATATAAGTGAGTATACACCATTTGACTCTTTTTGCTTCTGGGTTAACTCACTTATTATGATCATTTCTAGTTCAATCCATTTGCCCACACATTTCGGGAATTCCTTGTTTTTAATAGCTGAGTAGTATTCCCTAGTGTAAATGTACCACAGTTTCTTTATCCATTCTTCTATTGAGGGACACTTAGGCTGTTTCCATGTTCTGGCTATTATGAATAAGGCTGCTATGAACATGGTTAAGTAAATGTTCTTGTTGTGTGGTTGTTTTCCAAAGCAGCACATAGGATCTGAGAAAATGCCTCTGCCTTGATCTGTTTACTGGTGTGGAGTGTAAGGAAGAATACAGGTGAGCCCTGGAGCAGCTAGATGGATGAGATGAGCATGGCAAAGTGTGGGAACCCTGTGCCCATGGACTTGGGGTAAACCATGCTCCTCACATACTGTGTCTAACAGCCTACAAGTTCTCCAAATCCGTAGTTCTTATTGTGATTTTTTATATATAACTATAATCCATTAATACCCGTGTTTCTAGTCCCACATACCCCCTCTCTCTGAAGAATGAAGGATGATGTTACTGAAAACATCAAGCTTAGATCATGGTACGTTCTTTCTCATGACCTGACCCCATCCAGGAGCACAAGGGTCACCTCACTAGGGCAAAGGATGTTTCTTTTTCTCCCAGGAAACCATGGTATTCAGGAGCTCTAGGTAGGGACTTGGATGACACAAGAATATTAGAATAAAAGATTCTCCTAGTCCCGTGATCATGTCGGAAGTTATAAGGGTTTTAAGAACTCTGTGCCATGAATCAGATGTAATGTGCATATTTTAAAATAGTTTCGGAGTATAACAAATGAATGGAAGACCCAAAGCTAACTAACTAATTAATTACAGGCAGTACAACCGGCCAGACCTATAAGCAGAGAGGATATTAGATGCCACTTCTCCCCATTTTCTATGCTTGAGTGGGGTAATCAGGGAACACTGGCCCCTCTCACCCCGTTTCAATAATGCATTGTTTGTCTGGCACAGAAGTTGTTTTTATTGGTTTATCTTCTGCTGTGTTGTTCTGATGGGCTCCAGGGGTAAAGTTGTAAGCTGAGATGTAAAAGGTGAATTTAATTTTTTTTTTTTTTTTTTTTTTTTTTTTTTTTTTTTTTTTTTTGCTATGTTTCAGTAAGGAAGGAGAGACAGAAATGAAAGTGTGGACAGCCGGCTGGGATTATATTCTCAGGAAAACAACATCTTTTTTTAAAATTTTTTAAAATTAATTTATTCTTGTTACATCTCAATGTTTATCCCATCCCTTGTATCCTCCCATTCTTCCTATTACTCCCCTCCCCTATGACTGTTCCTGAGGGGGATTACCTCCCCCTGTATATGCTCATAGGGTATCAAGTCTCTTCTTGGCAACCTGCTATCCTTCCTCTGAGTGCCACCAGGTCTCCCCCTCCAGGGGACATGGTCAAATGTGAGGCACCAAAGTACATGAAAAAGTCATATCCCACTCTCCACTCAACTGTGGAGAATGCTCTGACCATTGGCTAGATCTGGGTGGGGGTTTAAAGTTTACCGCCTGTATTGTCCTTGGCTGGTGCCTTAGTTTGAGCGGGACCCCTGGGCCCAAATCTGCCTATCATAATGCTCTACTTGTAGGTTTCTAGGACCCTCTGGATCCTTCTACTTTGCTATTCTCCCATGCTTCTCTTATTTAGAGTCCCAATAGGATGTCCTCTCCTCTGTCCCAGTTTCCTGGTAAGTGAAGGCTTTCATAGGACATGCCCCTTGGGTTAGTATGCAGATATAAGTGAGTATATACCATTTGATTCTTTCTGCTTCTGCGTTAACTCACTCATTATGATCATTTCTAGCTCAGTCCATTTATCCACAAATTTTGGGAATTCCTTGTTTTTAATAGCTGAGTAGTATTCCATAGTGTATATGTACCACAGTTTCTTTATCCATTCTACTGATGGACACTTAGGCTGTTTCCATGTTCTGGCTATTATGAATAAGGCTGCTATGAACATGGTTGAGCAAATTTTCTTGTTGTGTGCTGGAGCATCTTCTGGGTATATTCCAAGGAGTGGAATAGCTGGGTCTTGAGGAAGCCCTATTCCCATTTTTCTGAGATAGCACCAGATAGATTTCCAAAGTGGCTGTACTAGTTTGCATTCCCACCAGCAATGAAGGAGTGTTCCTCTCTCCCCACATCCTCGCCGGCATGTGGTGTCACTTGAATTTTTGATGTTAGCCATTCTGATGGGTGTAAGATGGAATCTCAGAGTTGGGAAAACAACATCTTATACAGGCTCTAGGCTTCTTGATGCTAGCCTGCCCTTTTTATGGGACTCTCAGATGTCAAGCCAGCTTTAAAATGCAAAACTTCAAATGCATAACTCTGCAGTACTATTTGGTTTGGTGTGTGTGTGTGTGTGTGTGTGTGTGTGTGTGTGTGCGCGTGCGCGCGCGCGCTCATGCACACGTCAGTGTCTCTCTGCTACTCTTTACAAATGAAGTGACAGAGATGTTTTCCTGCCCCAGTTTAACAGACCAGGGTTTGAATAAATCACCTCAACATGCACAATACTGGGTGGGGTTCAGACTAGAAGCCACTTCTCCAGAGATGAGGATCATGACTGCTTTTTTTTTTTTTTTTTCAAGACAGGGTTTCTCTGTGTAGCCTTGGCTGTCCTGGACTCACTTTGTAGACCACGCTGGCCTTGAACTCACAGAGATCCACCTGCCTCTGCCTCCCGAGTGCTGGGATTAAAGGCGTGCGCCACCACACCCGGCTGAGGATGGTGACTGTTACAAAGCTTTCCGATATCTTAGTACCAGCCACTGAAAAACAGCTGGGCAGTCTCAAAAGTGCACATTGCTACTAACATAAAATGAATGAGAAGACAAGTATACATTTGAGTCAGCAAGACTTGGGAGCCAGTGTTCCCTGAACCCTTGTTCTTGGGGCTAGGATGGGGTCTCAAGCTGACTAGAATTTTCTGACCTTCGAATCCATTTTCTGCTTCTCCTTGTGGAGGTTATTCATTGAGAGACCTGCTTGTCCTACCTTTAAGCTTCAGTGGTGGCTAGGAAAATGAAAGAAAGAGAAGCTGAGGACTCCCTTGTCCTGTTCCAGTTTGTACAATATAAAGAATAATAAGTAGAAGAATCAGAAGCAGGTGGCTGAGACGACATGCCAAAGCTGTGACGCAAATGGAGTCAAAGGATGTGCATGAGAAAAAGGGCAACTCTACCACAGAGATTATTGCAATGGAGGTATTTTGATTAAAAGGTGCCATCCTGGGCTACGAATGCTGCTCAGTGAAGGAGAGCTTGCCTAGCAGCTGGGAAATGCTAGGCTCAATTCTCTGTCCTGCAATTAGCGAGATCAAATTATACAATAGCAAGAGATTTGTAAATGGCATCGGGTGGGACAACTCTGGGCACATTGGGAGAGGAAATGGCTGACGCTACAGGAAGAGACACCCAAGTAAGCAGAGCCGAGAAAACACAGGGAGGATGTGCTGCAATATCCCAGAAGGATCCCATGTCCCGCCAGTCGCTGCCTCTCACAGGCGAGGAATGAGTGTGCTGGGGAGACATACACAGAGGGAGGCTCCAGATGTAACGACTCTCTCGGCACCACACACAGCTCAAGGTCATGTTGAAAAGGCAGCGGGTTGTAGGAGTGGGCTGCAGAAGGCAGCAAAGAAGAGAAGACTGTGGTATTTGATACCAGAAGGAAGGCTCTAGCTGGGATCTGAGTACACATTTATAAAGATGAGAAAGAATGTGTTGGGAAAGAATTCTGATCCGATCAATAGGATGGAAACAGGAGGAGGGAGAACAAAGGTGTCCAAATAGATGACAAGACTAAAATATGAAAGATGTTGCCATGACAAGAAGCACAGTTAGGGCAGAGACTTCTAACACTTCATGTGCGATAACAAGTGATATCTACATACCAAACCTACAGAGTAAATACAAGGAGTAATTGAACTTGAGAGGATAGCATGAAGGATATCAACAGCCTATGGCTAACATATGAACCATTAGAGCGATGGAGTGAAACAGCTCGGTCTGCAAAGCCCTTGCCTCAGAGTCATGAGGACCTGAGTTCTGGGTGTAGTACCTACCCATCAACCCACCAACCCACCCACCCCCCAAAAAAAATGCCAGGCTGATGCTACACATTTCTAATCCCAGTGCCAGGGACCTGGAGACAGAAAGGTCCTTGGGGCTCACAAGCAAACAAGCAGCCTGCTTAGTGAGCACCACACAAGGTAAAACCCATGTCACAGTGTCACCTCAAGTTGTCCAATGGCCTCCACATGAATGTGCACATATATGCACATGCTTCTGAACACACACTCTCATGTACCTAAGCACATGCATATATGCCAGATTTTGCAAATCTAAAGAGCCCTGAAAGCAAAGATCACAATGCGTATCGAGTCCGTTCAGGCCAACACACCTGGCCAGACCTCTTGCTTTTGCTCAAGACACCAAGGATATGAATTCTGTTGCTCTTGTAAAGCAGGAACACAGAAGTCTGGATACCCTTACTCTGTGACCTCCCACACCTGTGCCCACACCTGTGCCCACACCTGTGCTCGTCCTAGTTATTCTAAAAATGACAACTGTGCCCTGGAGGTGAATATGAACAGATGACATGGGCGTGGTCATTCAGAAGCCATTGTCCTATACAGAAAGCAATATGAAAGCAAAACATTTAAAGTCCCCAGACTGTATGTGTGTAGAGGTATAAGAGAGGCATAAGTGAGACCTTTATTTTTACTAGTATTTTTATTAAGTCCTTGACAAAATTCTACACTTAAAAGTGTAGGTTCAGAATAAAATCAGTGGTCACCAAAGCCCCACATTTGCTCAAGAAGAAAAAGTCATGGCCCCCTGGTTACATTTGCCTTTGAGCTAAAGTTGACTTTCAACGGGACATACCTCTGCCAGCTGGACTCCTATTTCATGAAATGACTTCACTCAGGGATGTGGTCAGGGAGGAGAAAACTTTGTAGCCTGAGAATCCAGGTTGTGACCTTGGTTGGAAATTGTGTCTTCCTCAGAAAAGTCTTCACATTGGAGCCCGTGTGTATTTCCTCTCACTGGGCAGTGCGGCTCGTACAGATAAAAACAATGAGGGGGTGAAAGGTGTAAGCCGTTCTACACCAGGGAATGTTAAGAGAGCATGAATTGACGCCTGAAGTCTTGAGGAAAGAGCCATCCCGTTTGTACTGCCTGCTCGGAAGCCTTTCTCCCTCCATGTTCTTGGGTTAGAAAACCTTTCTGATGCCCCACAGCCCCAGAACCTCACACCTGACTGGCCGCAAAGCCTCTTTAGGTCAGCCTGGTTTCTACTGTGTTCGGCTAGTACAATTAGAATATTCAATACCCACCCCCACCCCAGGCTCATGTCTTGAATGCGAGTGGCACTATTGAGGAAGTTTGGGGAACATTAGCTGCAGGAAGTAGATCCCTGGGGCTATCTTGTCGCTGATTCCCTGGCCCCCCAGCTCCATTTCCTGCCCACCAGGGGTAAGTATGAAATGGACTCAAAACCTACAGAGCCATTCAACCCTGGACCAAACCTTCAGAAACCACAAGCCGAAGTGATTCCCCTCCCCCACAAGTTATTATCAAATTAATTTATTAAATTATTAAATTAAATTCTGTCTCTCAGATACTTTGTCACAGTAGTGAGAAAATACCTATCTTTCTTTTTATCCCCATGTCCTCTGTTTCAATATTAAATAAATTGCTTCCCCTGGCAAATGGAATGAGACAGCCCGGTCTTTTGGTAGCTCTTCTGTTAATTGTCTCTTTTGTTTCTTGTAGCAGTGGATTCTGTTCACCTCCGTTTCAATGGCTCCTAAACCTTCAAACCCAAGTTTGGCCACTCTCCTAAGTGCCGGTCCCCCTGACTCCATTGCTTGAGTAGTAGTCATTCGTCCTGCAGTCAGCTCAAGGCATCTAGAACACCACTGATCATCCTAGAGCCTGTGTTTTCATCTTGGCTTCCCCAATCCCATCAATAGTATCATGATATCCCTTAGGTCAAACCTTCAGTGAACTCTTTGGTATTTTCCATGGCCACAGCCTAGTTGTGCTGGGGTTGGGAGAGGAGGGCTATAGGCCACTGAGGGACTATGGAGAGCATACAGTAGAACTGTGAGGTGTAGGCTTCTGAAGGCCCATGAGGGCGGCATACAGCCCAGTCATGCTTCTTGGAAAGGCTACAGACGGCTTCTGGACAAACTCCTTGATTGTCTCCAGTGTCTCACACCCTGTCACTGCAGGATGTGTGGGTTAGAGGACTGGCATCAATAGCATCCATGCTCTTGGTGTGATCATCAACTGGCACTCATGCAGGACAGCAGGTGCTCTTCCAATTCAGACAGTTCACAGAGCATATGTGAGGCCTCCATGCTCCTTCAAATATCACTGCTCAGACCTCTCCACCCTAGTCTACCTTCCCCCATCTTCCTAACGAGCTGGTAAGATTATCAGGTCATCAGGGCTTTCAACAAGTACTTTGCCCATTGAGCAACCTGTCTCATTTTAGCATGTTACAAGAAACGAGAAGGTGTGTGATTCCTAACTACTCCAACCTTTTCCCTCCTCTGTATTAATACATCACGGTACGGCTGCAGCCTCCCCCACTTAAATGATGCTCTCCAATGGGTGGTCCCAGCTACCCACATACACTGAAATGCTCGTGGCAGAAATTATATGATCTATTTCTTTGTATTCCCAAAGTCCCTGCTAGTAGCCTTATCTGCTGAGGATTCACACGCATTGATTATGCACTGGTGTACCCCTTAATATTTAGAAGTACCCCTAGATCCTACAGCAATGTCACCATCTGCTCTCTTTTGAGATCTGGGCTTCTTCTTCCCTGGTTTGTCCCATGGATGTGGCTTCCATGCTCCAGTCTATCATTCTTGTTGGCCATATCTGGGTGTAGTGTTGCCTTTATTAGGGACAGTGGGACTTGGCAGGCAGGCAAAAAACACAATATGTAGACAGAGCCACCACAAAGGAACTGTGCCAGTACAATCCTAGAGTTCGCTGACAGTAGTGTGTTAGCTTTGCAAATCTCTGATATGGAACACCATGCGATCCTTTCCTAGAGGTAGTTGAAGACCAGGATGGCTGGATGTTCTTCCCCTGTGTTTATCTTTGGAGGTCATGTACCTAACACTTGAATCTAGAATGATCTGGGATGGCATAGCTATCACATAAAGAATGGCCCCTAGAGGAGAGTAAAGTTTGGCACTGAAGTCCATGTGAAAGCTTCAGCAAATCCTCTGAAGACTGTCCAAAGCCACACATAAATAGTGAGTTTGGAAAAGCAACAGGAATGCGTGGGGTGTGGCCTTCAGATCCGGCCATACAGTGCTCACAGGGCAGTGAGCTGTTTAGTAAAACAGAGCATTTGAAAACATCCATCAGGGCGTGGTGGTGGAGAACGGCTTTATTTAAACCAATTCCTCTGGTGCACTTCATTCCATACACAGCCCCATCTCTGTGTTGTGACCCGAGCTGAGGAGAACTATTGACGTGTGACTTCATCACACATGTGGCTTCAAACTCCTCACCCAAAGGCATTAGCAACCTGCTGTCCCATGTATAATAAGATCTCACTGTTTGAAACTGGGCTGTGCTGGGTCTAGTCTGTGGGTCTAGACTTTGTGGTCCAGACAATTTCACGGGACTCAAATACCAAGCCACCCAGATGCTCTTCTGATCTTCCATGGGCTGGATGAAAATGACAAGTCTCCTTACAAGGCTGCCTCTCCATGCTTATGTCAAGGTTAGCTACTGGCCCCACCGACTTGGTGAAGAGCAATTCTGGTTGACAGAGGTGGCTTGGAAACACATCCCCTTAGGAATCTAATAACAAGCTCACAGAATGCCATGCAAGGGCTTTTCATGTTGTCCTGGGTTGGCTACCTCACACTGGCTTCCAGCGTGAACTTCATTCCCTGGAGATTTCTGACCCTGAAGATAGATGGTCCTTACTCTCTGGAGCACTCTTTTTCCTCTGAGGTTTAGTCACTCGCCCATCCACACAATTTCTATTTCCTGACATTGAGGTCTTAGGTCATAGAGAACTATGTGGTCCCCAAATTTTAATAGAGGCATCTCATTCTTATGGGTAAGCAGTGGCTGTTTAACTTCCATGTGCTGTCTCTAACCTGGGGACCATCACATCTGTGTTCCTTCCGTTATCTCTCTTCCATCCTGAGCATGGATTCCCCTCCCCTCCCCCTCACTCATACTCCACATGCCCTGCCCACACCAATTACTTGTGTTTCCTTGCCCCCACTATTCTTTTCTTTGTGACGAGTTATCCTAGAGATGGATTCTGGTCATCTACCCAGGAATGCATGTGAATGTTTAGGCAGACAACATTTACCTAGAACTCACAGCAAGGTGGGATTCCCGGAAAGACAAGACTATACAGGGCTCTGACGAGGAGAAGAAAGAGGGGAAAGATGGGAATGCTCTGCTTTGGTTCATTCTGTTAGGCTTTTTGCAGCTTGTGTGGGGGGCTATGGTTGGGTGAGCTAGAAGCTGCAGTATTTGAAGTGCCAGCCAGTGAGTCGCTTGTCCTCTAAAACAGACTCTAAGAGTGCTCTTCCCACACCATTGTCGAATGCTCTGGCAGCCGTGACTGCCCATGGTTGGAGCACTGGCCTGTGCCTTTCCCATCTTTATAGCACTCACCATGTTCAGTCTTCAGACTAAGTTGAATCGTGTTTCCCTCCAAAGGAGATGCTCCCATCCCAATACCTCCTATGTGTGAGCTTAGAAATAGAACCTTTCCAATGTTCTAAAGCCAAGCGTCTCTGGGTGAGGTCATTTCTGGCTTAAGTGTGGGTCCTAAATCTACCCTCAGTTGTGCTTGCAAGGGACGGAGGAGAAATGTTTGACAAAGAGGAGGCCACAGTGAAGAAGAAGCCAGGCTGGAGTGATGAGGGTAGGAATCAAACAAGTGCAAGGAGCAGCAGCAGCTACCAGACACCCAAGAGAAACATGGGACAGGGACTTCTCCCTGTTCTCCATCAGGTGCCAGCCTTACAATCTCCTGGATTTCAGCTTTCCAGAGCTTCAAGAGAACCACCAAGTCCAGCTAGCAACTTGGTAGCCATTTGCTATGATAACTGTTAGACAAGACAGTTCTGTAATATAACTGTAGGCCTGCATCTGTACAGTCACCACCGGAGCTGTGAGCTCCCAGAGGGCAATGGCTGTTTTCTTTCACAGCCTTGCACATGGTACCTGGTACTGCACTCTTGCCCTGTTTGTTGAAAATTACTGCTAGATCCAAATCAATAATAGGGCCCTGAAATTCTTTCTTCTGTGGCAGGATCTCTACTAAATCTACCAGCTCTGGCAGAAATCACCCAGGGTTCCACCTGCATATAAAAGCTCAAGGTTGCACTCTGGGAAGACCTTTATTTCTTTTAAAGCAATAGTTTGTTACGTGTGTGTGTGTGTGTGTGTGTGTGTGTGTGTGTGTGTGTGTGTGTGTTGGGAGGTGTGGACACATGGGTGTGACAATGGAAATCAGAGGAACACTTGTAGGAGTCGGACCCAGGTTCAAAATCCGGTTTAGCAGGAAGCGCCTTCCCCCACTGAGCTGTCTTGCTGGTTCCAGACTCTTAGTTCTTACCTATTGGTATTTCTAGAACTATCCAGTGAGGAGAGAGCTCCAAGGTGCCTAGGCACTGAAGAGCTTTGACGTGCACCCAAGATCTCGGATTTTGCCAGATGATGGACAGGCAGCCTACACTCTTGTTTCAGCCACACCCCTTTTATCCTGGGAGTACCAGGAATGGTGGGATCCACTGGGCCAAGCCATCTCTGTTTAGCTTGGATGGTCCCTTGTCTAAGAAGACAGTTGATTTTTCCCTCATAGGTATGAAGTAGGGGAGTGAGGATAAAAAATATTTGTTTAGGTACTACCTAACCCAGGTCTAAAACTCCTGGGCCAGGTGGGAAACCTTAGCTCAATGAAAGATCTATGTTTTGGTTAAAGAAAAAGAAAGTACAGACGGGCTGCCCTAGAGAACTGAGGAGCGACACCTGAGGCACGGATCCCGATCGCACACCCAGTGACCGCTGCCCGGTCCTTTCTGTCACCTCATTTTACAGAGGCTGAACAGTCAGACCATTTGTTCAAAGCTCAGGGTTTAACTGTCTTCTTTTTTTACTTTCAGCCCCACACCCTGAAAAGCCACAAGAATGTTGGTTGCCTTTTCCCCTCTCCTTGAGCAGGAAACATTAAGATGCTTAACTTGCCCTTCTCCTTGAAGCAGCTCAGATGGGGGTTCAAACATTGACAGAAGCAGCGCCCGCATACCCTCGTTTGCAGTGGGTGATTGTTGTTGTTTTCCCTGCTATGTACAGAAGGCTGGGTGACAAAGCCCTCACCCAACATCGACTGAGCAAACAACTGGAAATAAAAACCACAGTAAAGGTTCAAAAGAATTGAGAGATCCTAATTCTGTGAACCTTTAATACAGTTCCTCACGTTGTGGTGACCCCCCCTCCAACATAAAATCATTTCCCTTGCTGCTTCATATTTGTAACTTTGCTGCTGTTATGAACTGTAATGCAAATATCTGTTTTTTCTTGTGGTCTTAGGTGACCCCTGTGACAGGGTGGTTTGACCCTCAAAGGGATCAACAACCCCAGGTTGAGAACCATTGCTCTAGACAAATATATACAGATTGCCCCTGGGAGCTGGAATTGCAGGTGGTCATGAGCCACCTGACATGGAGTTAGCTACCTGGTAGGGGTGCTGGTGATTGAACCCAGGTCATTTACAACTCAGGTCCTCTCTGGTTCTGTTTTTGCTTTTGTTTTAAGCAACGTTTCTCTGTGTAGCCTTGACTGTCCTGTACTCACGTTATAGACCAGACTTGTCTCAAACTCACAGAGATTGGCCTGCCTCTGCTTACAGGCCTATGCCACCATGGCTAGCTCAGAAAGTGATCTTAACTGCTTATCCACTTTTCCTTTTCTATAGATAGAGAAACTCAGACTTCCTCAGACATCGTAGCTGGTGGGTGTTGAAAGATCTGCTCTGAAACTGGGAAGGTGATGCCTAATGGGCACAAAGGCAGGCGAAGCCTTTAGAAGGAACTAGTTTTCCCCCAGAGCCATGTGATACCCTTATTTTGTCAACTTGACTCAAAACTAGAGTCACCTAGGAGCAGGAAACCCAACTGACAAATTGGCTCTATCAGATTAGCCCATGGGCATGTCTTTGGGATGTTTCTTTATTGGATGATGTAGGAGGGCTCAACACACTGTGGTGGTAGCCCCACCTTGGGCAGATGGTCTTGAGCTATCTAGGCTAGCAAGCGTGAGCAAGCCATGGTGAGCAAGCAAGTAAGAAAACATTCCTCTGTGGCTTCTGTTTCAGTTCCTGCCTCTAGGTTTCTGTCTTAGATTTCTCTTGATCATTGGCTGTCACTTGTGAGTCAAAACCCACAAAACAAAACAAAACAAACAAAAACTGTCATAACTTTTGTGCATCCATTAATGCAATAAAAATATTTTGATATCACATTAAGGAACCCAAATAGGGTTAGGGTTAGGGTTAGGGTTAGGGTTAGGGTTAGGGTTAATTCTTCTTGAATTAATTTGACCAAGAGTGAGCCACAGTGTGAACTCTCCACTTCCCTCTCTGTATCTTCTATATGTCTATAGTCTGTGGTTGCTTGCTATTCTGTAACTTGACTGTTATGTGTATCTGATTTGTCACTGTGCCTGTCCCCAGCAAAGGGCTTTCCTCTGTAGTTACTGACCAGCACAGAAGAGGAACTGCCGTTCTTTATAGAAATCTTGAACAGAGTTTTGGAAGGGAAGTAAATACTGAATCCAGTTGACCCAGAATAGCAACAGCACCACAGACAGACATAATCAACCTGTATCCATGTTGTTTACGTTTATGGTGAATATTTGTCTTAAAGTCATTTTCAACTTGCTGGCTGTGTTCGGCAAATGACTACAACACACACATACATAATTCTAGGGTAGGGACATGGAAGAGCACATGACAAGATTAAAGCTATGTATTTAGCTTAGTTTTCAAAACTGACTGCATGGGCAATCCAAGACATAGTAAGTATGGACACATTATTCTCTTCGAGGTAAGTTAAATTTACATAGTCTGAGAACACAGCAGGACAGCAGATTAGGTACACACTTTTAAATGATCACCAAGCATATTATTAACTCAGTGGCAAAGGTCCAGGAAAGTTCAGTCTCTTTTGGATTCAAGATAAATTTTCAGGAAAAAAAAAAAAAAAAAAAAAAAAGTCTCACTATGCCTTTCTTCTCCATGTGGCTTTTGGCCAGTGCGTTGTCACAGCAAGAGAGAAACAAACGAACATGACATCAAGTTGGTTTGATCCTAAACAACTAAAGTGTCTAAACCGTGCTTACTGGCAAAATGAAGGAGAAAGATACCTCAGTCCATGTGGTTCACATGGGAAGTCCATATGCTTGGGTACAAACCAGGCACATATCGATGTTAGAGGGTAAAGGTGCAACATAGCTAAGGTGCTCGAGGGAGGATGGAAGTTGCAGAACCCCAGAGCAGTAGCTTGTTTTCACCTTGTCCTTTTTGTTAAATATTCTTGCACACCAGACTAGAGCACATCACCAGACTAGAGCACATGGCCAGGCGGATTTTCACTGTTTGTTTAACATGGCTCACATTCTTTTGCACCTTCCTTTCTGACTCCTCAGAGATGCAAGGACCCTTTTCTTCTTGTAATGCAGCCCTTGAAGTGCATGGCATTGGGCACCACTACCTGCTGTTATTGTTGAGTTGCTGCAATGAGATAGCATGCAGTAGCTCATCCGATTCTCCTATTATTTGAGGCGGGCATAACACACCCTGATTTTAGGACGAAGCAACAGAAGCCAAGTCAGGAAAGGGCATATAATTTGATGAGAGAACACGAGGAGAAAATGGCAGAGCTGCAATGTAAACTTGGCATCTACATAATTCTAAACTCCAGCCTCCTCTCCTGTTCTCGAAGGGCATGCTTTTGTAGATGGTACATGGATAACAGTGCTGAGGGATGGAGGAAAAGAGACCAGAGGCAAAAAAAAAAAAGAAAAAATATTTTCACAGATCATAAATAGCAAACCAGTTGGTCTATGGAGTACCTGATGAGAACAGTGGCTGTGGGGAAAGAAAATGCTGATATTGGACCAGAAGATATTGTTGAAAAGTAGCTGTTGAGATTGCAGTCATAAGGACAGGATACAAAACAAACTAAATTAGATACAAAAGTGAGTTCCCAGGATGTCACAGTACCTTAACCATAAGAAGGAAGAGAGCAAGTGAAGAGTGAGAAGGGTTTGGAGATCTGTAAGATTTCCTTCTTAGAATGAAGTAGAGAGGGCTCAAGGCAGGGCAGACACCAAGAACAGGAATAGCTAAGCCACTTTCAGTCAAACCAGTACCTCTATAGACAGGCACAGGTGAGGAGAGATCACCTTTGGAGAAGAGAGTGCCACCATTACCGGCCCCTCCCGAGATGTGAAGTCAGGAGCTCATACTGGCTGAGAACTGGGAAAAGTATTATCTGAGACCCGAGAGAAAATCAAAACTGAACTGAAACACATATCTGCATGCTTGGCATGGCAGCCTGGTTACCATGGCAATACCCCCTGCACACCCTACCTCAGCCCTCTATGAGCCTTGCTTCCTTTCTCTGGAGAAGAGTTGGGGGTGCAGGGAAAATGGAGCCTGGAGCTGTTCAGCTCCCAGGATCTTAGGGAGGCCTTAATCAATTACAGCCCTGCTTTAGCACAGCTGCACCTCCAAAAGGGGCACTCGGCTCCTGCAAGCACCTTTTTTTGTGTCCTCTTCTGTCCTCTTCTGTAGCACCTCCTGGTTCATTGAGCGACATGGTGCCGTCACATGCGGCTCTGCCATGTTGGCCTGTGGATGCTTTCTCATAAGTTTTGCAGCGTCAGTTATTAACACCACTTTCATACTCCTGCCTGCAGATACTTATGCACACATTCTGGAAAGTTCTTTATAGAGTGTGTCTGGTGGTGGGGTGGGGGGGCGGGGGCGGGGAGGGGGAGGTGGTTGGTCACAAAATGGCAGTCTACAAACTGGTTATAAGCTACCAATATGTTACATTTGACTTACACAGTGTTTGCTAATTTTTTTTTTTTAATTGAGAATTTTCACATTCCCACGTTGCCAGTTTTTCTTAGAAAGGTAAAATGCTCTGGAAATCTGATGCTGCAACCCCATACTAGCTTATTAACCCCAAGCTCGGCTATTTCTGCTCTCTCTATACATAGCACTTCTCTCTATTTTGCCACAGTCTCCACCACTCCTTCTTGCCTGACATTAAGCCTTCTGCCTACAGTTTTAGTTTATTGAGCTGAAATAAATCCTTCAGGCATTTAACCTTGAGATCCTAATGTAACATAATCAAGCTGGCATTGGCAGAAGTTAGTTGGTGCCCGGAAGGCATGGGTGTACTTGAGTGGTAAATATGGCTGAACTCCAGATTCTCTGGCCTTCTGTCATGTGCTCTTCTACTTACAGTCTCCTTAGAAAACACTCAGAACCTCATAACAAGTGCTCAGCACTGACACGCCATCCCATCCTGACAATGCAGATGAACACGATCCCAGGTCAAGCCTCAGTCAGCTGAGACACCAATCCCATAATGCCTATCTCTTCGCTCTCTGACAGGAGCAGAGAGATCTAACCAGTTGGCTCCGGCAGCTGTCGCAGACTGCGGTCACTTGGGTCATTTTGCATTGTTAAATACAAAAGAAAGAACAGGTCTAGGTGAAGTCAACTTTCTGATTTTTGAACCCAGTGCAGTCGAGGCACAGTTCGGGGGATGGGGAGCAGACACGAGGTCAGCCTTTACTATCCACTTAGACTGATACACACCCAGGAGGCTGATAACACGCACCTCTGCCTGTATCTGAGGGATACTCCGTAACTTAGGGGAGGAGACATTAGGGTTTTAATCTGGAATGTTCCCCAAGGGGAGACTATTGTACTTACAAGTTTGAGCATTAGCTCCCCAGCTAGTGGCACAGCTTTGACAGTCCATAAAGATTTTGGCATACGGGGGCCTTCTTAGCAGCATAGGAATGGGCCTTTGATGGACACAGCCAAGCTCTGATTTGGTCTCTGCTTCCTGATCCACCAGTAAATAAAGGCAGTCACTCTGAGCTCCTCTTGCCATGGACAAAGCCATTTGCCATGGATTCCTTGCTGTGATGGTCCACTGTTTCTTGGAAGTGTGATTTAAGAATAAATCTTTGCTTCATTAAACTGCTTCAGTCAGATTTAGAAAGATAACTAGTACAAAGTGGGGCATTCTTGCTGAGTGGGAGTGCCACCAACCCATAGGCTGAGGGCCTGGATGGAATAAGAGGAGGAAGATAGAGGGGAGCTAACACAGGTGTTCTTTCTCTCCTTTTCAGCTCCCTGTCCCCCACGAGGTGAGCAGTTGGTAGGCTGCGTTCCAACCGCCGAGATGAACTGCCTCATCTCAGGCCCAAAATCATGATGCTGACCAACAGAGGGCTGAAACCATGAGCTAAATCCCTTCTCCCTGTCTCAAGTATTTTTTTTTTTTTCACAGTGATGAGAAACTGGTGAAAAGCACAGATTGTAGAAAACTTGGGAAACCAGACTTGTTCCTAGGGCAGTGTAGAACTGTGGACACATTTAGTCTGAGAAGTGAGTTAAAATGGCAGGAAGGAACAGATGATCTCCAGAGAGATCATTCCAGGGCCAGTGTAGGGTGTAGGCAAGGACAGAGACCCAAAGGCTGGCCTTAGGTTAAGGGACCACTGGGCAAGGTGTGGCAAGTGTTTCCAGGCTGAGGGTCTAGTCTTGTTTTTGCTTAGTGCTTTCCTGCCTCTCTGTGGCTCAATCCAAATCTGTGACCAGTAAGCTTCAAGATTCTGTTATTCTTCTTGTCATCTGGGCTCTCTGCCTGCTGTCTCCCTGCCCAAAGTATAGTGATGCTAGGAGCGCAGGTCTCTTTGGTCAGAATCAACTTCTTGATTGTGTTCTTCCCCAAGGTAGTACTGTCAGTGATGTGAATTGTCATACCATTGGCCCCTATGCATACAGCTAGGAGACAGGCATGTCCTAGCTGTCCCTAACTGATGACTGTGTCTAACTGTGTACATTCTGGGAGTGTGTGTTTTGATGGTAGATATTACTGAATTTAGATTAGCCTTTTACATAAGACAGAAGCCACATCACAAAATAGGGTCGGGTCTGGAATGGGAGTATTTACAACCCACTACCCCTAGGCAATTCGCTCCAACTAATCAAGGCCTCCTTAGGATGCAGAAGCGAAGAGTAGTGGCAGGAAGAAGCAAGTGTATTCCCCGGCCCCCGCCCCGCCCCCGGGCTTAGCCAAGCCTGTTTGCAGCTTGGGCTTCTGGGAGTTCACAGACACAGTCGTAACAGTCATTGGCATGGACGGAGCCTGTTCTCCTCTGCTGAGCAAACACATCATTCCTAATGCACTCACCTGCTGTGCTAAGCTGGAGTGGTGTGAGCAGCCACGTTCTCACCTCGCCTAGATCTTAAGCGTCTCTGGGGTGGTGGACGCTGCACATTCAACAGCTCTTGAATACTCCCTTGAGCTCTGTGCAGCTGACACTCAATATAGCACAAACTGGCTCCCGGTGCCATTTGCCTTCTATGTAAGAGACATCTAAGTATTAAAGAAACATGTTAAATGGCATGGAACATGGTGCCTGCATCGAGGATATTGTTTTAGTGAGGGCTGCTGTGGTTGAGAAAGGAGTTGGGTACCTCCCGAGGTTCGTATGATGGAAGCTTGGTCTATACTGTGAGCTTGGGGAGGAGGTGGAACCTTTAGGAGTTGGAGTTTAACTTTGTAAGGCGATTAGATCATGGAGGGCACTGTACCTGGCCCTCTGAAACTGAGGGCTCAGTAAATCTTTCCTTTATAAGTCACCAAGCCTAGGGTATTTTGTTACAGCAATGGAAAGCAAATACAAGAGTCATGCCTATAAATAAGCACACGTATGAATGACTAAATTAGTGTGGTTGGATGTGAGCAGGGGGCATCTGTAAAATAAATGCTATCAAGCTGAACTTGAGAATGGTGACAGAAGGTTCTAGAAGCAACTGGTGCTAAAGCTGAGTCTTAGGAGATGACTATTAGATGTTTACCACCTTGCAAGGAGGTGTGAGTGAATGTGTGTGTGTGTGTGTGTGTGTGTGTGTGTGTGTGTGTACGCAAATGTGTATGAGTGTGTGTGTATGTGTGTGACTGTGAGTGTGTGTGTGTGAATGTGTGTGTGTGTGGTTGTGTGTGTCCCTTTTCATGATTATATCTTTGTGACTCAGTGTCAACAGCTTCCCTGAATGTTCTCTGAATCTGGCCCAGGCCAGATGCAGAAGGCACCAGCCACAGTGTCTTGCTTAGTACACCACACACACCCCACCACCACCACCACAGACGCATTGTACAGGAGTAACACTGGGTAGACAGTTCTCTTGAATTCTTCATCTTTAAGAGGGGCACAATAGCAAGGGGAGTGGGGTCCGAGCTCATGTCTCTCCTCCCCGCCATTACCTGGGTCTTTGGAGGCACAACTGCTCCCTTACAAGACAGCCCTCCTCCAGTAGCCTCCTTGTGTAGACAGCGGGCATTTTGCTGAACATATATACTGTCCCAGGTATTAGGCTGGGCAATGAGATTTGTCTAAACTCGGCAATCTACTCTTCAACCTTGCCTACCCTTGACAGAGTGTTTCATTAGAAGCACACACATGCTGCTCCCTCCTTTAGTATGTCCCCTAAGAGTTCCCATTCTGAAAAGAAATCCTAACCCCAGACCTTAACGTGTCATCCACGTGAAAACTTAGGTAATTCTTAAAATGATGCTGACCTCTCTCCGACAGTCCCTGCCACACTTGAAGAAGACAGCTGTGATTGCTCTCCCCTATTCCAGCAGCCCAAATAATCCGGGCCTAATCTTGAACTAAGTGTCTTCACTTGGTTGACCATTTGCCTGTTTAATATGGATTACCTGCAGGAACTCAGAAACACACACCCCTTTCAACCTTCCCTCTCTGTCCTTCCCACCTGACTCCTTTTAGATATGTGTACCGGTCCTCTTTCCAGGGGGCGTAGAGGCCAACTCAGACCTGATGGCCGTGACATCCATGGCTGTGCCCCCTAGACACCAGTGCCACCCTACGATATCATTTCCTGCAAGTTCATTCATTCTTTAAGAACGATGTGTTTGTCACCAAGCACCTGCAGTATTTTCCCTGCTTTTGCTCTTGATCCCGAATGAAGATAGGGGGGCTCTCCCGAGCCAGGCCAACCGGCCATGAGAGAGGCTGCCATTCGCAGCCTCGCGCTGGACAAAGCTAGGGTTCCCTAGGCAACCACAGCGTGTGGTGTGCACGTTTGCAAAGGGGTTTCCCTTCAGCACCCCCGGGCCTCTCTTGCAACTCCAGAGCTCATCCCGATGTGTGCCCCCCCCTAATGGAAACATCTCTAAACAGGGTAAGAAAACAACAGTTGCGACTCTCATTTCATGACTGCATATTTGCAGACAACTGGTTTGCATTCAACAGGCAGGAAAATGTGAGTTGAGTGGGTGAATGAATTTGACTGCAAGCTGGTGCGCACCCTTGCGGGAGGGGGGAGGGGGGGGGGGGGGGAGGCGTTTTGCTTCTGGACATAGGCTAGGTTTGGTCCCAGAGATTTTGGGGCTGTAAAATGTGCCTTTGTCTGCGGGGAGGTGGGAGGATGGGGTGGGGCAGTAAAGAGGGGCCTCTGGGGCAAACGTTTCTGCTTATCTTCTTATCTTTGTCTATTTATGTTGATGAATATACGGAAACCAGGCACTGCTCATTTCCAGGTTAGTGCCCGCTACTGCCGTTAACACTTACTTGGAAGTGTTCTCTCTCTCTCTCTCTCTCTCTCTCTCTCTCTCTCTCTCTCTCTCTCTGTCTCTCTCCATCCTTTCCCACCTCCACCCCATTCCTTACTACACTGATGGAGGAGTGAGCACTTTCGTAGGAGTTCTGAAAGAATAAGCTGGGCTGGGAGAGTCACTAACACCTCAGTGAAAGACTTCCTCCTCACTGGGAGCCATGGAGCTGTTTGAATCCCTGTCACAGACCTGGGAGACCTCCTGTGTGTGGCTGGGTGTTGGAAGAAATGTCTGTTACTGACTTGGCAAATAGTTATCAACAGTTTCTATGGCGATTAGTAGCAAAGCCTGCTACTCCAGTCCTGGCTCCTCTGTGCCTGGAGATGGGGGGGTGTGGGCGTTATTGGGATTGGGTACTGGGGGAAGGGAAACCCATCAGCCCCTCTACCCTAGGACTTGATCAGACACCAAGGATGCTAAAATGCTCCAGGAGATTGACCTTCAGGCTTTACAGTGTTGGAAGGAAGCAGAAACAGGTGCTGAAACCAAAGGCAAAACATGAATCACTCTCCTTTTCTTTCATTTCTCCTTTCTCCTTCTGTCCCTTCCTTCCTGCTTGCTTGCTTTCTGTCTTTCTTCCTTCCTTTTCTTCCTTCTCTTTCTTTCTTTCTTTCTTTCTTTCTTTCTTTCTTTCTTTCTTTCTTTCTTTCTTTCCTCCACATCTCCATTCCCCCCACTCCCTGCTTTGTTCCCTTGTCTTTGTCTTTTTTAAAAACCCATTTTCCTGGTGAGGTCTAAGCATGGCTGTTAATGGAAATAAGTACTTTGAGGGACTCCACATTTAAATTGCTCACTGCATTATCCTCTTAACCACAGTTGTGAGTAACCTGATTTCTTTCCTACTGTGTTTCCAGTAAACCCTTTGAGATGCGACTGTACTGCTTTCACTGTCACATCTCAAAGCTAACCAATAACAAGCCCAGGGATGCTTAGAATGATCTATAGGTGTTTGCAGAATTAATTTTTTTTTTTTAAAATGATGGCTCTTATGTGGTCCAAAGCAGCCCTGAAATCACTGTATGAACAAGGTTAGCTTTGAACTACTGATCCTCCTGCCTCCACCTCCCAACTGCTGAGGTTATGGGTAATAGCCATTATGTTAGGCTTTGAGTAGTCCCCTTGGGG
Source organism: Acomys russatus (assembly GCF_903995435.1). Classification (NCBI taxonomy): domain Eukaryota; kingdom Metazoa; phylum Chordata; class Mammalia; order Rodentia; family Muridae; genus Acomys; species Acomys russatus. Next base: position 16,510,944 of record NC_067152.1, on the reverse strand, counting down.
AGCTGCCTGGTATATGGGGCTGGGGCCAGTCTGATCCACTGCCTCAGGATCTGGAGGATATGTGACATTCCCCAGGAGTGAAACATCACTCCAGTTCCTTTGCTTCTGTTTGTCTAGTGACCACACTCAGATGAGAAACGCATCACCGTAACTACATCGCTAAAGGCCTCAGCCTGGGGGAGAGCTGGGGAAGGAGAGGTGGGAGTGGTCAGGGGCAGCAGCCCTGGAGAGGACTGTTAGGAAATGGGAAGACAGAACTCCGAAGAGGCTCAGGGCTTGGAAGATGGGGCAGGAGCCCTGGATGTACCGTATTTCTTGGACCACAAGATGTACTTTTTTTCCTCCAACAGTGGGGGGAAATTAGGGTGCACCTTATGGTCTGATTGCTGTTTTTACTGTTTTTCTTTTTTTATTGCTCTAAAAACTGGGTGTGTCTTATGGTCAGATGCGTCTTATAGTCCGAAAAATATGGTAGTCTCTTCTAACTCTGACATCCTACGTCATGAAACTAATCTTGCCAGTTTTGGGTCACCTTTCCTATGTTGAGAACTTTTGCTTTTGGAGGATAAGACAAGGTCATGCCTTGATTTGTTCTAATGAAGGCAAGGAAGTTGTCTTGGTTCTGAGACAATGACACTCCTTGGGTGGAAAGTCTGCCCTTGGCAGTGAGCTGTTCAACTCAAGCCAGCCACAGTCTGTCATCTGATTCCAATATGTCCTTTCATGTACTCAGAAATCAATGGGTAATAATTAAAAGAAAGTTCCTTTTCTCTGATAGAGTAGATTAAAAGACAAAAACAAAAACAATAAACAAACAAACAAAAAAACCTCCCCTCTAAAGAGGTGACATTTAAAAACCTTCGTTATTGGTTGAATGGAAAACAAGCTGTGCTTGTTCCAGGTAGGGGTGAGAGGGGACCATGAGTATGAAACTCTTGATAAGCATGGGGCAAGGAAGCTTGGTGTGCTTAAACCAAAGTAGGGTATCTGGAACAAAGACAGTGATGCAGAGGTGTGGTCAGAGGGTTTAGGGGAGGACAGTGTAGGTCTCCATCCCCAGAGGGCATTGTACAAACTGGTGGGAAGCCGTTGGACATGTTTTTACACAGAAATGATGATCCCTGGTCATTCCAGCAACCATGGAGAGATAGAGAAATATGTTCCAGAAATCTTATGTGCGATGTGGTTTATGTACAAAAGGCCTAGAAATAGGACAGCTTGTATGGAAAATGACACAATATTTTGGAAACTTAGACGTGTCCAATGAACCTAGATTTGAGTCCTGACTCTGAGATTTATTCACAATATAGCAACATGGAAATGTCATTTAAATTCCAATATCGCCTGCCTCCACGAGTGCTAAAGATGGAGCAGCAGGAAAACATGCTAAATTAGAATAGATGCTTGAAATGATGACCCTTCCTGTCAGAGGAGCCTCAGGACCTCTGCACTGTAGGCCACAGATGAGCAACACAGCCCAGATATGTCAGGCAGCAACCACTACCATGCTCTACTCTGTGTATGCCATACCATGTGCCTCTGGAGGGGGAGTGGAAAGAGGGGCAGTAGTCTCTGCAAAGACATGCAGCTGAGGCAGGGGAATGGACTGTTAGTGAAGTGTCTTCCTTACAAACAGGAAGACCTGAGAGAGAGATCCAAGTCTTCTGCAAAAGGCTGGATGTGGTCACATGGGTTTGCAACTCTCCTCTGTGGGAGTAGGAATTGGAAATCGGAAGATCCCTGGAGCCTGCTGGCCAGTGTAGTTAATCAGTGAACATTGGACTCAGAGAGAGACCCTGTCTCAAAAGACAAGGTGAAGACTGACTGAAGAAGACACCTGATGTTGACCTCTGGCCTTCACATAACATGCATACATACCTATATGCACAGGTGTACACACACACACACACACACACACACACACACACACACATATGCACACACATGTGAAACCGGTTGAGGTCAGGGCTGTGATGCAGGGATAGGCTCTCTACTTCTGAACAGTACTGGTTAATTATATATCATATGTTAACTATACATACAGTTAATATATACAGTTAGTATATATAGTTAATATATTTAAAGTTAATATATAGTTAACTATAATATAGTTATAATATAATATAATATAGTTAACACATTATATAATATATAATATATATATATAATTATATAATATAATATAATATAGTTAACACATTATAATGTAAGATATACATCTATTATAATCAGCAAACAATGGTCTCCGAGGACAATCTGGGTTTATAAATAATACTTTATTGGAACATAACCATACTCATTCATCCATATCCTTTCAATGACTGTTTTAGTGATTGTACAGAGAAGTAGAATACAAGCCACAAAAACTCTCTGGGCTGCAAAGGACAAGATATTCATTCACTGGCCCTTTACAAGGGATGTTTGCAAGGCCCTGGTCTCTACTGCTCTGTTCTATTATTGGCATAGCTCTGCTGCATTAGCGCAGGGTGCCAGAAAGCAAGTGGCCATAACCAAGCAGCAGGATGGAGAAATTTTCCTGGGAGAGCAGAGTCCTGGTGGGGACTTCAGTGAGAGACCTCAGCCACCAGAGTCCAGAAAAATAAGACACTGTTCACCTGGGAAAGGCAAGAAACAAGCATGTGTGGGTGTATAAGCCTGAATGGTGAGGAAAGGAATGTTGAATCCTTGCCCTTGGCAGCTTTGGCTCCAGAATCAGCTACAGAAAGTGCAGGAGGAGGAGAGTGGAGGGGGAGGAGAATGGAGAGGGAAGAGAGTGGAGAAGGAGGAAAGTAGAGGGGGGAGGAGAGAGGAGGAGAATGGAGGGGAAGGGAAGTGGAGAGGAAGAAGAGTAGAGAGGGAGGACAGTGGAGAGGGAGCAGAGTGGAGGAGGAGACAGTGGAGAGGGAGCAGAGTGGAGGGGGAGACTAGTGGAGAGGGAGCAGAGTGGAGGGGAAGGAGAGTGGAGAGGGAGGAGAATGGAGGGGGAGGAGAAGGAGAGTGGATGAGGAGGAGAATGGAGAGAGAGGCTAGTGGAGGGGGAGGAGAGTAGAGGGGGAGAATGGAGGGGGTAGTGCAGGGGGAAGAGAGTGGAGAAGGAGGAGAGAAGAGGGAGAGGAGAGTGAAGGGGAAGGAGAATGGACGGGGGAACAGAATAGAAAGGGAAAAGAATAGATGAGGAGAAGGAGAGTGGAGAGGGAGGAAAATGGAGGAGCAAGAAAGTGAAGGAGGAGGAGAATGGATGATGATGATGATGAGAGTGGAGGAGGAAGAGAGTGGACTGGGAAGAGAGTGGAGGGGAAGAGAGTGGAGAGGAAGAGAGTGAAGGGGAAGAGAGTGGAGTGGGAAGAGGAGAATGGAGGAAGAGAGTGGGGGGAGGGGAGAGTGCAGGAGGGATCCTGACACTATCTCTACTTGAGTTGCTTGATTTGGTTGCGACTGTCTGGGCCTCACCTATCAGTGAACAGTCTTACACACCAGAGAACATCACCCGATACCTATCCAATTGACCAATGCCAGCACACTAGGAAATAATATTTGTTTATTTGCAGAGACCAACAAAAATGCTTGTGGAGCTCTCTGTGGCTCCTCCTTTTCACCTTAAGACTTCAGTATATTGAGGGACTATGGTGTCTTTTCTCTCAAGATTTATTTATTTTATGTATGAGTGCTTTATCTGCATAAACACCTATATGCCAGAAGAGGGGGTCAAATTCCATCACAGATGGTTGTGAGCCATCATGTGGTTTCTTGGAAGTGAATTCAGGACCTCTGGAAGAGTTGACAGTGCTCTTATCTGCTGAGCCATCTCTCCAGCCCCCAACTATGATGTCTTGACAGGGACCATACCCATGCCTGGCAGGTTGGCCTCTTTCTTTGCTATCCATGATCCCATTGATGCACTTAGATTCTCCCTTACATGACGAAGCCAGAGACTGTGAACATTCCAGTGTATTCAGTCTTGTAAGTGACCATTTCCTTCTTTCAAGGTGTTAAGCTAGAATTTGTAAATATGGTTATGTGAGGCAGCAAGGGTCAGAAGACAGGGCAGGCTTCCCTTGACTTGGTGTGTGGAAGTAGAGCTTTCCATTTGCCCCAAGGTGTACCTCTTGACTCCCAGTTTCAGACTCTGCTTGTTGCCTTAAGTGGTGGAAAGTGACTTGTACCATCCATCAGCTCCAGAAAATAGACATATAGTGCTGTATGTTTTCCTGGCACTATTTGCTGTCCAGCCAGCTTCCATGCAGAACACCGCAGCTTTCTACAATGCTAAATCATTTCCCAGACCCCTCAGCCATGGCATTTCAGAGTGCTGCTGCTTCTTTCCACCAATCCAGTGAACAGATGCATTCATTTTTCACCTGCTCAAAATGCCTCAGCCATTATGAAGACCATGGACAGGGGCTGGCTTGGAGATGCAACCTTAACTAACGCTCTAGTAAATGTGCAGCCAGAGCAACTGCCCCACAGACACCCGAGGATCTTGCCTCATTCTTAGAAGTAGACCAGTCACTATGAGAGCAGTTGTCACCACAACTAATTCCAGGAAGACTTGTCCTCCTCACTCAGACCTTGTGAAAAAAAGAAAGGAGAAAAAGACAAACTCTGGCCTGGGGAATGCCGCAGTCAGTTAAGTGCCTGCCGTGCAAGCATGAAGCCTCAGTTCAATCTCCAGAACATATGTTAAAAAAAAAAAAAAATAGCTGGGCGTGGTAGCGCACACCTTTAATCCCAGCACTTGGGAGGCAGAGTCAGATGGATCGCTGTGAGTTCGAGGTCAGCCTGGTCTACAAAGTGAGTCCAGGACAGCCAAGGCTACACAGAGAAACCCTGTCTCAAAAAACAAACAAACAAACAAACAAACAAACAAATCAGGGATATCCTAACTGGAATCCCAGTGCTGGGAGGTGAAAAAGGAGATTCCTGAGTTTTAGAGGCCAGCTAGCCTAGCCTAATTGGCAGATTCCAAGCCAATGAGGGAACCTGTCTCAAAAAATAAGAAGGCCAGGTGTGGTGGCACAGGCCTTTAATCCCAGCACTCGGGAGGCAGAAGCAGGTGGATTCCTGTGAGTTCGAGGCCAGCCTGGTCTATAAAGAGAGTGCCAGGACAGCCAAGGCTACACAGAGAAACCCTGTCTTGAAGAACCAGGAGGTTGATCTCTAGCCTCCATGCATACCTGCACACAATTTTTATACATCCATGAACACACACACACACACACACACACACACACACACACACACACACACACACGGAGGGCAGGAGAAAAGGAAAGAGAGAGAAAAAAAGGCAATTTTCTAAGCCTCACTAAACTATTGGGTTCCCTTCAATTTCTTCCACAGTAGCACTTAGATAAGACTCTTATAAGTAAAGAAAATGTAAGAAAAGGCAAAAACAAAAACAAAAACAAAAACAAAAAAGCCTAAACAGTTAATAAACAAAGAAAGAAAGAAAAGGAAAAAGAAAAATGAAGAGACAAAACCTATTGGAAATCTGGCTGGCTCTAAGACCCTAGGGACAAGAGGTAAAGCCAGGGGAATTAGAGGACCTTCTACCTTCAGGGAGCCTCCCTTTAAGACAAAACAAACCACAAGCCACAAAACAAAAGAAGGAAGAAACTACCAAGATGAATTGAGCCAGCAGATCCAAGGAATTAAGACAAACACAGAAACAAAATGTGAGCTGTAGCAAATGTCACAGAGGAAGGCCACACTGGAAATAGATGGTCTTTTACAAGTATGGTTAACTTTGCTAAGACCTAAAGCTACCAAACACAGTATGTATCCCTCTCTACCCTGCCCCCTCCCCGAAAAGCTTTGAAAGTATTTGCTCTGCCTTGCAGAAAAAGCTGCAGAAAAAGAAGGTATCTTTGACAGCCTTTAAATCCATGACTGTATTTCCAGTGTGTTAGACATCAGGAATATTTAATGCTATCAAAAGCAAACTGATGTGCAATTGCTTTATTTAAATAAATTTATCCTTTTATGCTGGTCCATTCAAAAGGTTTCCTAGCACCCTTATTTATAAAAAAAAAATATCCATCATCATTGTGGAGTCTGGGGGTGGAAGAGAAGACCAATTTTGTTGAAATCCACCTAATGTGACAAGTTCCCTTCTCTGTCAAGAGAGATTAATTATTCATCTTGTACTCAATCTGTAGCCAGAAAGTGACAGCAAATGCTAAGCCTGACAACTTGTTTTGTTTAGTTGAGATTGGAGCCAGCTGATTGGTTGACCCTTGTGATTCACCCTCTGCACGCATAATTAGCTGATCTTCCTGGTTTGGAATTGGACATCTACCACACAGACCCAGCTCTGCCTTGGTGTTGCCTTACACTTCAGTGCACTACAGTGGGCCCACACAGATGGCTCACCTTTCACTTCTCAATATGCCCACAGCTCACTGAAATAAATGTGGGACTTGCAGCCTTGTCATTCTCCAGCACGCAGCTACTTCCCAAGGCATAAGGTTGTTCTCGCATCCCGTGATGTGGACCAGGAGAAACTGCAGATGATCCTGGGCCATGTGATAGAAGTACTCATGGACGGTCAATCCAGACACACTAATTCCTAACTCCCTTCTCCCAAACTACAGAATACTTGGCCAGCACCATTAGTCTTACAGTTTTTGTGTTTGGGGTTTGAGTTGTATTTTTGTTTGTTGGACATAAAGGTGGGGGAACAGTCAGAAATAGGGGGGCAGGGGAGGGAATGACTTTTCTGCATGTTGTCAGCCCCAAAATGGTAATGGAAATATAAGTGTCAAATTATTGTGTATAAATTTGGGGGAGTGGTCAAGGTGGAGGGTAATCAGTAGATCTGGGGTGATGCTATGGGGTGGGTAGAAGAGCAGGGCAGAGGTGAGAGGGGTCACCTGGTGTTGATCTCTTGTTGTGTGTTTGCAGGGCGACAGAGTCAGGGCACTTGGTTAAGGTTCCTTCTGCTTTCACTGACAGTGATGGAGCAAATTAGAGGTTAACACATGTGGCTCTAACCACATTTTATATCTTTACAGCTAAACATTATTTATAGCCGTCAATTAGCCCTCTGTCTCTGCAATTTTGTTATGAGGTTCTGTCTAAGTTTCTGGTGAGCTCTCTGAGAGGATGGTTGATGGTAAACTTTTAGAATGAATAAAAAATGAGCAGTCCTCTAGAAATCGGTACAGCAAAGAGAGAGGTTAAATGGTTTTTTCAAAAAATTCCACACTTTGTGTATCCCTGGAACACTAACACAGGGGCAGTGTGGCCCCTATTCCAGGCTCTCCTTGTAGCTAACTGGTTTTCTTTTCTTGCCTTTTCTCTCACATACCACTCAGTTGTCTCCTATGGAAACTTTAGGAAAGCTTGACAGCTATGACTGAACTTGTGGAAAATTAAAGGTTTACCCACTTGCCAAGCTAGTAAATGCCACTCTAGCTATTGATGCTCATGAGGGGTAAAGAGCTCTCACGTTTTCTCTCATGGGAACTTACAAGGGATGGCAGCTGCCAATTGGCCCACATCGAATGGATCTAGGAGCCTAGTAATAACAAATGTAAAATCCCATTGCAATGAATTCCATGGAAAACACCTACTGATCTGTTCTGCAACTCTGGTCTCATAGGCTGATGTCAAAGTGCATCCTCTCCTAACTGCAGCACCTCATCCCAAACTGAGAACAGAGACCTCCAGGATGCCTTGGATGGGCGGTTCTCTTCAGAAGAGAGGGTTGTTGCTATTGGTGGTGGTGGTGGTGGTGGTGGTGGTGGTGGTGGTGGTGATTTCTTTGGTTTTGGTTTTGTATAGCTTGGGTAGTAGTTATGCAGAGGCTTATTAGCGGTTCAAGTACCAACAATAAGTGGTGGAGTCTGAGCCATTCTAAGACTCAAAGAACACTGGGGAAGAGAAGGTTTTAGGGATGCAAGAACAAGAGAAGGAGGTGTGTCACAAAAGGATGCTTCCTGGACATAGCATAGCTGTTGCACTCACTAACTCCCTGGAGCTGTAGAACACTGCACTAAATATGGCCCAACAACATTTCATCATGGGGTGGGAAGGAACAAATGAGGTCCCATACCTTCATGAGGAACCACTAGCTGTTAATGGTTACTGAAGAAGAAGTGTTATTTTCTTCAGTGGTATACTAATTGAAACACAGCCCACGTTCCTGTGAATAGTATCCAAGCAACCCTAATTAAACTCAATTACACACACACACACACACACACACACACACACACACACACACACACGCCAGGTGATATAGGAATGGAAAGGGAACTTTTTGAGTAGAAGATTCATGTGGAAGAGGGCATGGTAAAAAGGATTAAAACGCACTATGCACATGTATAAAATTGTCCAAGAATAGAAAATTTGTTTTCATTGTGTGTTTTTTTTTTTTAAGAAAATGAAGACAGAAGGTCCACATAAAATAGAAGTCTAACTTCAAGGGGAGGCAAGGCCAGTGGCTCATGGAATACAGATTCAAGTACCATTGGACCTTGAGAGGACATTTGTTTGTTTGTTGCCCATAACTGTTTTGAGAGCATATAAGGGGTCTTCTGGCCTCTCATACTCAAGCTGTTGGTGCTAGAAAAAAGAAAATAGGATTCTGGGGGGTGGGAGGGTGGAATTCTATGTATCAGAGTCACATTAGGAACCATGAACAGTATTGGAATGTTCTCACTCGTGTTTGGCTTCCTCCTGTGTGAGTGACCAAAGATCACAGTGGTCACTTGTCACGGAGACATGCTATGAGGATCCAGTAGAGTCTGAGGCAAAGGTGTTTTGCATGCTGTCAACACATCAGAGGTAGCACCATCAGGGTTCAACAGAGCCAGGTGAGTTTCCTTGTTTGCTAAAGTGTCATGTTCAATGAAGAACTGGTTTCAATCTGTTAACTGTTACATATATTGAGGAGGTCTAAGTAAATGCATTATGGAAAGGCAATGTTTAGCTGTCACTTGTGATCTCTTCATAATTTTGATATGGACTTTTGTATATAACAGGTGCTCAGTAAGTGCCATCACATTTAAGATTTGGTAGGCTGGTTGCTCGCTTGATTGATTGATTGATTGATTTTGCTCTTTTGAGACTGGCTATCTTTATGTAGCCTTGGCTAGCCTGGAATTCACTGTAGTTCAGGCTGCCTTCAGGATACCTGAAATCCTCCTGTCTCTGCCTCCTGAGTGCTGAAATTATAAACACATATACAAACCATGGCAGTGTCTGGTGAAAACTATCTTAAGCTTAAATAAAGCTTTCTCCTTGTTTAATTTGACCTCTCCATTGAAAATTTACACAGCTTCTACAGAGTGCAATGTAGTAATACACATGATGCTGATTTCTAAATATTCAATAATTCTCCATAATAGGACATGGCCATTCAATGTGCAATGAAGCAAATCTAACAAACTACCTGACATGTGTGCTTAGAATGGTGAGTGGCTGACATACAACCTACAAAGGGAACTAAATAAGGACTATGCAAAGAAGGTGTTTTTAAATAAATAAAATGTTTAATATTTTCATTATGATTTCAGTATAGAAAGAATTGCTTACAATGTGCAGACATGATTTTTTTCAATTTAAGATAAGATAAATTATAGAATATTTTTACAGACCCCAGAATCCTTGGAAATTATGAAAATCCATGCCTCCAAAATTGCAAGAGCCAAGTGTCAAGGCAGATCTGCACAGGAGTGAAGTAATTGGCCAGCACCAGGAGCACATTTCTAGCATGATTTTCCCTCGGTCGATTCCTGAGTTACCCATGCATGGTTTTAACCAAAGTTTTGTGTTAAATATGGAGGTGGCAAGAGTTACATCTTGGCTGAATAGATAGGTACAGACCTGTTTTCAGGTCATAGTCCCTTAAACAACGTAGCCGAATACACATCGACACTCTGAAGTCTTCAGCCCTGTCTCTCCGCCAGTGTACAGGAAGTGGGCTCAGGTTACATGCAAACACTTCTTTCTATTCAAAAGGCTTTAGCATCCACAGGGCTTTGGGAACAAATCCCCTGTAGACTCCAAGGAATATTGAACCCCAAAGTACTGGGGCTTAGGATTTCAACAGATGAATTTGGGTGAAGGGATGTAATTCATGCCTTACTTTACACTGAAAACACAAAGCAGTTGGGCCTGGCAAATACCTCTTGTATCAGTAACACTTTAGGCAAAGATAGAATAATCAACCCTTCAAGACAGTCCACCGAGGGAGGCGGTTATCATTGCAGATTTGATGGCTGACCCAGTCAAAGCAGAGATCAACAGGGTTTCCTCCTGGCATTGTCTAGCACACATTTAAGGCTTGACAGACGAGAACCAGTAACCGCTTTCTATCTGAGATGCCAATTTTGCCTATAAAAGTTTACAGAGAGAGGTTTTGCAGAGCTGAGCCAAGCAGGAATGGCTCGTTATTACCTCCACTCCACGCAGCTTTTTCTCTTGGACTCTGGCCACTGTTTAGACTCAATGCTGTCCAGCCTTGAGCAATATGTGAAACAAGTAATATTAATGACATGAGGCAGAAAGCCCTGGCTGGCTCTTGGGCATTTAGCTTGTCCCTTCAACTGCCCAGCCTTCGTAGTTCATAACACCATTCCTCACATTTTTCTTAGCATACTAATCTGCCACCTTCTTCTATGGTCTGTGTCCACTTTCGCGAAGGTTCATCCTGCATACCTGTATTCCTTTGGGGAAAAAACAATCCATTCTTGGCAACAGGTATCTATTGTCCAAAAACCCATAAGTCTGCTCCTGAAATTTAGAGGCAGTTTGTCCCATTGGGATGTGTGACAGGTGAGAGATGTCACAATGGTGTCATGAGGCCTGGTCACTGATGGGAACTTCTCTATCTAGCTCTGCCTAATAGCAAGCACTTCTTTCCAGTGTTCATGAACACTCATCCACTATCCCAAAAAGGCAAGTCAAACAAACATGTGGGTACCAGAAATGACGGCATCAGGTCTAACCCATGAAGGAGAAGCAATCCAGATGTGTGAATATAGCTCTTGTTTATTGTGCTTACTCAGTGCAGGGGCATGTTGTAGCATGGTGTGTGTGTGTGTGTGTGTGTGTGTGTGTGTGTGTATGTGTGTGCATTGATGTTCACATACACAACCATGGACTTTGAATGGATCTCTCAATCAGCAGTGGGCACCACTCATATGAAAAGTACTTCCAAGGATACCTAACAGTAAATAAGTGTCATCCATTCAGACCTCCAGTTTTGTCTGTTTCCTCTGCTCTGGCTGCCTTGCTTGCCATGCTTTTCAATCTTTTATTTGTCTATTTTTATAGACACTGTGTGTTCCTTTTATATGTTTCACACCATAACCTGCCATTCTTAGCACAGTATCTAGGACATGATTAATGTTTAACTACTATGAATGATTAAATAAACAAATAAAATGAGAAAAGTTGAAGGCAGCCTTTTAATTTATTTTCTACTTTATTTATTTATTGAAGACATAGCTTTTTACATATCAAGGCTGGCAGAGCTGGACCCAGGGCGGGCCTGCACAAACTGATGCACCAACCAAGGACATGGCAAGCAGAGGACCTAGGCCCCCTGTTCAGATGTAGCCAATGTAGCTCATTCTCCACATGAAGAAAGAGGGAGTGGAGGACTGCTTCTGACATGAACTCTGCTACTCGTTATATGATCACTGCCCCTTAGCACAGAGGCCCTGTGGGGAACACAAAGGAAGGGGATGCAGGCTATCCAGATGACACCTGATAAGTTGTGGTCAGATGGTGAGGGAAGAGGACCCCACCAATTAGAGGTCTAGGGGAGGGGGTTAGTGTAGAAAGTGGGGGGAGGGTGGGACTAGGAAGATAAGAGCAAGGGGATTACAATCGAGATATAATGTGAATATATTATAATAATAATAAATGAATATCAACAACCTGGGGGTTATCAGACTCATCATCTGAACATGGCAAAGGCTCTGCATCACTATTATGGAATTAAAGTTTATATGTACTTTTGATATGAGCATGCACTTTGGATATGCCTGTCATTCTGCTAAACAGTTCAAAGATAAGTAAACCCAATAGCAATTCTCCCCAAACTCAAATGCAGCCTGACCCTTTCTAGTCGTTCATGTTCTATCACTCTCTAGCCCAAGCCTTAAAGCCCATGTATTTATTTTGTGCGCTGTGTAGATGTGTGTGTGTGTGGGCCGGGGGTGGAATCTGTGTGTCTTATTCTGAGCATGTCTATGTGTCTCTGTATGTGAGTACAGTCATGTGGGTGGAGGTCAATCTTGATGGGAGTCCTGACCTTCCACATTATTTCAGACAAGATGCCATTGCTTGCCACTGCATAAGCTAGTCCATCTCCAGGGTCCCTCTGGTCTGCACTCCTGCCCACCGTAGAAGTACTGGAGTTATAGATGTGCACCGCCACTCCCAGGTTTACATGGGTTCTAAGGATCTGAACTCAGGTCCTCTCTCTTGCATGGCAAGTACTTGACTCAGATCCTACAATTTACTCATTAAAAAGTTATTTACAGATATCCAGAGAGTCAGCAACACCTGCCACTCTAATTGGTATTGCATAGGCTCTTCTCTATTATACGAGACTGCTATTGTTTAGACTTTTCAGCACTCTCAGCAGAACTGGATTTGAGCAAGATAAATCATTTCCTGTTTTGCCTCCTTGCCCAGGAAGTGAGTTTCACAAAAGATTGAAATTCAGTCTTGTCTGAGTAACATGTCTTTCATATTCAAGTTTCTCAGAGTCCCCGTGAAATCTGTAAAACATGTCAGGAGTAGACGCAACATGCCCTGCCTTGCCTCGGATTCAGCTGAGGAGGATACTTGGCATCAGAAAGAGCAAACATTTGGGTGCTGGGCTCATCTTTTTCCAGTTTTCTTCTGAGTGTTTGGCACTTTTTTTTTTTTTTTTTTTTTTTTTTTATAAAAAAGGCAACTTCAGCCTAGAACACAGATTACTTAAACATAGGATTAGTCGGCATCTGAGATTTCTTGGGGAAAAGTTCTTTTCAACAGTACTTTCTAGAACAGCAAAATTGATCTTGTTGAAGTGTAACAACGTGAGGATCCTCAGTTGCAAGCAGAATTCTTCCTCCTCTGTTGTGATCATGCCCACACATCCTGTGACCTTCTCTGTCCTCAATCGGGTCCTGCCATGGGATTCTGAACTCTCCTTTGGAATCGGCCTGACCCTTCCTGCCTGTGATTTCCACAGGTCAGTGAGGCACCCTGTCACTGCCCCCTCAGTATCATCTCCTTTGTGAAGGCTGTGTGAGTTTATTCTCCACATGACTGCTGTTCAAATGCACTAGGTTTTCTGGTTCTGTAGTATGGGGGAGGGAGGTTGGGGAAGGGGGAAAAGGGGGCCTGGCAGGGGAGAGAGAGCAGGGAGACTTTGTTCTAGTGCTTGCTAGACTTTGGGGAAGTTGTTTTCTCGGTCTGAATCCCTTTGAACGTGGAATGAAATAACTGGGCAAGACCAAAGATGGCCGATGGATGACAATGAGGCACCACGATATTCGTTCAGTGCCCTTGAAATTTATTATGAGCAGGCTTTTGCCTTGGCCTTAGTGAACTTCAAAACCAGTTCGAAGCCACTTCCAGCAGACCAGTGTTAATCTTTAGACAAAGCCCTTGGACCTCCCTTGAGGGATAATCTCTGAGTTGCCCATCTCTGACATACCACTGTTCTATGGTCCTTTTTACATCCTAACCATGCACTACTCCTGCTACAAAGCCCACAGTACAGCCAACAGCATTTTGATAATGGCCTTCAAGTGTGTTTGGAACATTCTAGACCTTTGGAAGCCCTCTCATTTCACAGCTTCCCTGTCTTCTGTCAAAGTCCTACCCATCCTGCACAGCTCTATTTCCTGAACCCTTTGCTGTCACCCCAGCATGTGACCACATCCTCCACTCCTGTACCTCTGAGCCCTGCCCCCTTCAGCTGAAGAATATTTTGAGGACAGACTCCACATCACTTACCTAGCTATGTTTATATGGTGTTCATAGCTTAACGCCTGGAATTTCCAATCTGTGTGCTAATTCCAGTCCTTCCTATCAGTCCTTGAGAGTCCCCAAACAAGACACCGAATCTCACTGATACTCAAGACAGCCTCCACTACCTGTCCCCCAGCTAAAACAGCCGGTTAACATCCTGGAGAGCAATTACCTCCATGTTGAACAGAAGGAAGAAAGGAATGAGCATGCGCACCTGAGGTTTATCACGGCTTTGTGATCATGACTTTCCTTTGTGAGGAAGACAAATGAAGGAGGCTTCAGCATCCTGCACTTGTGTCATCCAGAACAAATGAAATCCCCAGTGCTCAAGAAGAGGGGGGGAAACAAGGAGAGAAAAGATTACCATGTAAGCCACGCCCAAAAAAGTAGTGGCCTGTGTCAGGTAGCCACAGAACCAACCTCAGTGGGCCTGGGAAGTGCAACCTTCCATATACTCAGAAAGACAGGTGAGCCGGATGTTAATGAGTAGTAGCCCCTCTTCTGAGGACACAGTGCCTAGTGTGGAGAAACCTTGGGAGAATTCTATGTAGCCACTGATCTCTACCACTGGCTGGCATCTTTCCTCTTTTCTTCCTGGGTTGAGGCAGACATGTATTTATGAGCTGATTAGTCGCAAGTGATGGGGACACCTAAGTTGAGGAAATGTGTCCATCTGGTTGGCCTGTGGGTATGTTTGTGTGGCGTTTCCCTCAGTGTTGATTGGTGTGGTTGAGCTCAGTTCAACTGTGGGCGGTGGCACCCCTAGGAAGGTGGTCCTGGGAGACATAAGAAAGGTAGCTGGATATGATCCTGGGAGCAAGCTGGAAACCACAGTTCCTCCATGGTTTCTGCTTGATTTCCCCCCCTCTGACTTCCCTCAATGGAAAACTGTGATTGGGACACAGAAGTGAAATAAACCCATTTCTCCCCAAGTTGCTTTTGGTTGCAGTGTTGTTATCACAGGGAGGAAAAAAACTAGGGCAATTTATTATTACTTTTCCATTTAAAATTCAAGCCTTGACGCAGAGTGCTCAAGAGGTATTCACTAAGTAATTTTAATGAGGAATTTGCAATTATTTTCCCCGAGCCACCTTCAATTCACAGGGAATGAATTTTTGAGTGTGTAGAGATTAACCAGTCTCTTGCAAAATAAGTCTGGCATTTTGGGCAATTGTCCTTTCTACAATCTACATAAGGCACCAAAAATACCTTGTTTTTTCCTGTTTTATTTTCCTTTAGTTTAGAAATCCCCCACCCCACCCTGGGTTTGTTTGGTTTTGTTTTTCACACTTTCCGGACATAGAGAACTTGTTAATAACTATATTTCATCATTATTCTAATGCAAGTTGTCAGTATGCTGCTAATGGTTCCACACAGAGCCCACTTTTCTTTCTTTTGCAGCAGGGCCATTGTAAGAGTCCCCCAAACTCCCTTACAGCAAGGTAGCTGGGGCAAAACCCAAGTCAACCTCATACGACACAGTGTCTACCCCATCAGACCAGAGTGTGATTTATTATTTTTCAGAGAGTGAAAGAGGAAGAGGAAAACACACACACACACACACACACACACACACACACACACACACACACACACACACACACGGGGGTGCTCTGGTTCATATGGCCAGGTGGCCTGGGCCTTGACCTCTGCTTCACACCAGCCTGGGCTGATGCAGAGGCAGAGGTACAGAGCACGCAGATGCACAGGTAAGTTCTGCAGATTTTGGGGGGCATTTGCCCTCACCAGTTCCTAATATAACCTTCAGCCTAAAGTTTTCGTTTTTTCTTTTAAAAATATTTTTACTTATTCTTTGAGCGTTTCATAGAATATATTCTGGTGATGTTCATTCCCATCCTCCACTCCTTCCAAATTTTACCCTACCTTCGTAGCCACCTAATTCCATAGTTTTTTTCCCCCTCTCTCAAACAAGTAAGTAAGCAAGCAAGAAAAACAAGAAAACCAAACCAAAATGAAGTTTCTACCTATGGGGCTTGAGTTATACTATGGCTGTCACACCATTGATGAAAACAGATCTTCCCTTCTCCCAGAAGCTAACAGCTCTTGCTTAGGAGAGGGACTTTGTGCCCATTTCCCCGCCTCCATGCTTGGATCTGTGACTGGCTGGAGCTTGTGAAGGTCTTGTGCATGCTCTCACATGTGTGTATAATTCCCTGTTGTGCCCGGAAAACACTGTTTTATGAAGTCACCCACAACTTCTAGCTCTGATAGCTTCCTCTTGGCACAACTTTGCGGACATCTAAGCCTTGAGGGGAGGGGTATGATGTATTCATCCATTTAAGGCTGAGAACGCCACACTCTGTCACTCTTGTTCATCGTCATGATGTGGCTCAGTGTTATTTATCACCTCTGGCATGAAGCAGTTTCTCTGAAAAGGTTGAGTGAGGCCCTATGTTGTACTCTGTATGTATAGCACTGTGTCTTTAGGAGTTGTTTGCTAATGTTCATTTAGCAGAATAAGAGTAGCAATGTTCTCATCCTAGTGCCCATGACCCCGCCTAGTCTCAGGATGATGGCCTCGTTTAACAGTGTCATGGACAGGTCCCATTTCATGGAGGAAGCTATTAGTTCAGTTTCGGAAAAGTGGTTGATTACTCCCATAACATTTGCACCAGTGAGTGTCTTTTGCAGGCAGATCATAATCGTAACTTTCAGGGTTCATAGTTGGGTGAGACTGATGATTAAGTTTTTTCCTCTAGAGGTATGTGTATCACTGGCCAGCACCATGAACACTAGCTGGCAAGGGTGACGCTTCTAGTTGAGTGCCAGCTAGATTTCTCCATGTCTTAGGACGTAAGTATGTGGTGTCTCAGTACTAGGGCCGTATTAACAAATTTAGGAAGACGACCAATAGCGTTGGCAATAGCTTGTAAATGTTTGGGGGCTCTATCAGATTCCTTTGGCCAACCATTGAAAAGGCTGTAACCCTTTCCTTGTACTGGGGGATTTTATTTGGTTGTATATGATGTCTAGTTGTGGTACTGCCCCCCACCATTATATGGTAACTTTATTCAAATTAATTGTATATGTATATAAAGAAGTTTCTACAGTAGTAGGCTACCATATGGCTTTCAAAGAGTTAGATTTTGTTATCATTCTCCATATTCCCTCCCCTTCCCTGACGTCTCATCCCCATCCTCACTTATTTTTCAGTACTAATTTCTCTTTTATTCCTTTGTAACATTAGAACCCCCCCCCTTTTTTTCCCAGACGATTCCCTCCTCTTTCTGGGCCCTTCCTAGCTACCCAACCTCTGTTGGCACTCTAAATGAGACACACATACCTAAAGCATAAATGTTAACGTCTACATGCAACATTTGTCTTTCTGGGCCAGTTTACCTCACTCAGGATGCTTCTAGCTCCATCGTGTGAACATTTCATAATTTTGTTTTTATTAAGAGCTGTACATATGTATCACATTTTTATATATACATTTCTCAGTTGATGGTACCCAGGCTGTTTCTAATTTCTGGCTCTTATGAGTAGAGCAACAACGAGCATAGATGACTAAGTATCTCTGTAGTAAGATGAAGAGCTCTTTGGGTACATGAGCAAGAGTGGTCTAGTGAGATATGCTGGTAGATCTATTTTCGGCTCTTTCACGAGCCCCCTCACTGTGATGGTATCAATTTACACTCCCACCCATAATGAGTAAGTATTCTCCCTTCCCCATATCTTTGCCATGATTTGCTGTCATTTGTTTTATTAATCATGGCCATCCTGGCTGTGATAAGATGAAATCTCAAATCAGTTTTAATTTGCACTTCCCTGATGGTTAAGGATACTGACCATTTTTTAAGTATTTCATGGCCATTTGTGTTTCATCTTTAGAAAACTCTTTGTTTGGTTCCATGCTTTGTTTTTAATTGGGTCATTTGTTTTCTTGACATTCAGAGATTTTTTAAAAGCCATTTGTATGTTCTACGTACAAACCTTCTGTCAGACATATAATTTATAAAGTTTCTTTCCCATTCTGTAGGCTGTCTTCGTTTGAGTGATGGTGTCCTTTCCATACAGAAGCTTTTTAGTTTAGTAAGGTCCTATTTATTAATTATTGATCTTAATGCCTATACTATCAGAAACTAGTCATGAAACTCCTTTCCCGTGTCAATGAATGCAAGTGTGTGTTCTACTTACTCCTCTATTAGATTTGGGCATCAGGCTTTATGCGGAGATCCTTGATCCATTTGAAGCTGAGTTTTGTGCAGGATAGAAATCAAGATACATGTTTGTTTGTCTACATGCCAGCTTATTTATTTAATTAATTTAACTCAAGACTTTCTATTATTTTTTATAAGAAATCACCCTAACTGAAACTAATGCTCTGATCAGTTTTATGTTTATATACTCTTTAGAAAAATTATTATAGAGGGCCATGTGGCTGAGGATTTTGGGAAAAGGTGACTTTGGGAGAAGCAGAAAGCACCATGGCTTAGGGGTCTCAGAGACTTGCTATTCTCCAAAAGCCTTCCCCTGCCCATCGTGTCTGAGTGGGTGGCAAGGCCTCGTTCCCAGTTGAGCTCCTAAAGACCTTAGGGTCATCTTTGGTCCCAGTTGAGCTCCTAAAGACCTAGGGTCATCTTCTCTTATCTCCCTTTCTTAACTGACAGCAAATGCAAATATCTTCAAAATCTTTCCAAAATCAACCGACTCTTCTCTTCCCCCATGGCCACACCCTGTCCTATGCTACAGCCATATCTTGCATGCTACCTCCCTGTTTGTATCTTGAGTGAATCCAACCCCCCATCACAGTTAAAAATGTCTTTTTTTTTTTTTTTTTTTTTAAGAAACATAGAGAGGTTGAGAGTGGAATTGGAAACAGTAGCCTTAGCCCATGGCTTTGGGATTTTGTGGCTGTGAAGAAATTAGAAAAAACCTTTCCTTTGCAGCGTCATGGTCTCCAGGAGGCTGGTTACTATTTGAGGGTGTTGATGGCAGACTTGGGCATGCAGGAAGGAGTGGGAATAACTGAGAAGCAGAAAGACAGCACCAGAGACCTCTTGGGTAGGGTGTTCTTCTTCAGAACAAAAGGAGAGGGGGCAGTGGAAGGAAGGGCGGGAGTGTCCCTCCAAAAGCTTTGCATTTCTTAGAATAGGAAGTAACATGTCCACCAGAGTCAGAGGCAGGGATGGAGGTGTCATGCCCAGGCAAATGAGAAGAGCACAGGAATGTGAAATAGGCTTGGCCCAGAGGACTGAGCTAGCCTCATGGCCCTCACCGGAGACACAGCCCAGCTTTCCAGAGCACTCAGCCTGAAGGTGATGCTGACAAAGTGAAGGGAGCTGGACTGTTATATCTGTGCTGGCAGAGAGGGTGCTCCCTCTTGGCAGGATTCGGGGTGGCCCTAAGGATGTTTAGGTTAAGAGAAAGATAGGTCAAGAGTGGTTCATCTCTATGTCACAACCCTATGATGCTAACAGAGCAAGCAGTTGCTTCGTGTTGAACCAGTTACTGGGCCATAGGAAGCTAAGCCTTCAGACACTGTGTCCACGGAGCTTGTCCTTAGTCACCCATGGACAATCCTTAAGAATCAATCAGTAGCAGTCACACTGTGGACAGAAAAGCTTGCAGACTCTGCCTTATTCTAGGTTTCCAGTCAGTTCTTGTTTGAGACTCAAGCCTCTGTGTTCTTTTTTTGCTTAAGTTGAAGAAAAGGGAATGGGGAAGAGAGAAGACGAAAGGAACTAGAATGAGAAAAGAAAAAACTGCGAGCATCTTCAAAACATAAACTTGGGGCTAGAGAGGTGGCTCTGGGCTTAAGGGCACTCATTGCTCTTACAGAGGACCCAAGTTTGACTCTCAGCAGCAACATGGTGTTTCATAATCATCTGTATCTCAAATTCTAGGGGATCCAATGCCCCTCCTCTGACCTCCATGGGCACCAGGCATGCACATGGTACGCAGACCTACATGCAGGTAAACCATTCACATGCAAAATGAATAAATATAATATTAAAAATCTTGGGATGAGAGAAAATGATGACTATTGAAAACTCACATTCACTCACTCCTTCATCCATTCAGGTGATATACATTAAACTTGAATATATTCCATGTGATTCTAAAGATACTAAAACAAATAAGACAAAGCCCTTTTTCGTGTAGGGTCACCTGCTCAGAATGGGACTGAGATAGCCAAGTAAGCAATTGCCAGTACAAATTCAGAACTGTTCAATCTGGAAGTGCAAAGGAACAAGTGAAAGTGTCCTCAGGGAGCAGTTAGGATGTGGCAGTTAGAGAGGTCATGAGGACACGCTTCAGGTCAGTCTGAGAAATGTATTAAAATGTACTAACAGGAATGACAGCCCTGGGAAGAACGCACGCGGCTGCAGCTCTGCTGTCAAGACCGAAACGCTAAGCACTTGTGTCCTACAAAACATCACAGCCACCAAGGATTCTTCCCGGCTTTACCGTTTAAGGTGAGGGCTTGTGGGACTTTCCTTTGCAGGACAGGAAAATAGACGTTTTGTTCGATTCAAACAGTGCTAGTGACAAGAGCTCAGTAAATGTAAATGTTTGATAAATAAGTCCCTGAGGATTTGTCAACAATACAACAATAAGGGCTGTAACAGTACGTCAGAATGAAGTTTAAAAGACCTGTCGCAAAGTCTACAGAACTTGATCAGATGGTATCACACAAAGTTCATCCAAAGTCTGCTTTAGCGTTCAGTTGCTAGTTATCTATACTCCAAAGGGCACAGAAACACAAGGATTCCATTCTAGTCTAGTCTGCATATGGACTCTGCCCAGTTTTTACAGAGAATTTCGGCGGCTGTGAACATTGTGGGAGCCTTAGCGAGGCCCTCACTGAACAAACCGCTTCTGAAAGGCAACGGCTGCTTCATCTGTAGGCCCACAGCCTGTCACATCTTTGGGCAAGGCAGGCACTCAATGATGATTTGTGAAATGAATTTTTTAAAAAAGATGCATGGAAAAACAACCCCCAGCTTATGGGCCCTACGGTGGCCTGTATACTTACCCAGATGTCCCTTCAAAGGGACCCTAAGACCCATCAAATACCTCCCGTTCCTTAAGCTCAGATTTCTTCCTCTTCCTTCAAGAGCTAAAATTTTTGTTTCCTTTAAAAAAAAAATGTAGTAACAGCCTCACCTTTCTATTTCTATGTCTCTGCCCCTTCCCCCTTCACACCCATGTCCTCAAGTTAATGTAAGTCCTGGGAAATAGGAACAGCTTTTAGAAGTATGTTCGGGAACTGGGAAGAGTACCAAACAGAAGATTTCCCCAGAGCCAGGTGGCATAAGGCTAAACTCCAATGAATAAGTTTGTGGGAGTCTTAGAAAGAAGTAAGAATTGGCACAGAATGTATATTCTTTGGGAAATGGCTGAGGGTGCAGGGCGGGGGGGACTTCCCTGTGAGTCTCTGTGGGCCATCACCTTATTTCCATCTCTTTTGACTGTTTATCTCTTCCCTGGAAGTATTGAGAGACTAGAGAGGCAGAGATTGGAGCAAGGAGTGTGTGATCCTTGCAAGAGGAAGACTCTATTACAGTCTCCTGTCTCCTCCAGCAGACAAGCTAAGAGTCTGGTTCTCCCTCTGCCTTCAGAAGCTAGTATCTTCCTCCCAGTAGGTTTGCAAACAGAAGGGTCTATAAGCACAGGTTAGCCCCGCTGCATCATGGGCATTCCAGGTAGTCATATTGTTTATCCCCAAGTTTTCTGTCCATTTGTGTGTGAGTCAAATGCCTCATTTTCCATAACAGTAGTTGAACAGAAGAGGAAAATCCAAAAGGCCAGGGCTGGCGCTTGGCTCTTTCGAAACTGCCAGGGGAAAACGTCTTTTCTCCATTTGACATATCCCTGTGAGAATTGCCCAAGCCTCTGTGACAAGGGGGTTCCACAGCTGGGCAGCAGCATCCTGGATCTGCCTGGATCCGCACATGGACCCATTAGCTCCATCCCAGCACAGATGTCCACACGGACGAGACAGTGAACACCAGGGAAGCATGTGGCCGATGGGACTGAAGCTCTAACCAGACAAACACTGAGGCTTTCAGGATGAACTTCCCATCTGGCAGAGCCAGCAACAGAAGCAAAAAGGAAAGGCCTCTACCCTAGCCTTCACTCTGACCTTCAACCTCTCTAATTAAGACCTTCCAGAATTTAATCTCCAGCCTGCTTCATGTATTTGGTATCGCCAGGAGTAACAGCAAAAAAAAAAAAAAAAAAAAAAAAAAAAAAGAAAAGAAAAAGAAAAGAAAAGAAAAATAAAGTATGCGTGTAATTGCATGGGGAATACAGATTTCAACTCTTTGAACTTAAGTCTGGAAAGTTTTTTTTCTAAGAAAGGAGTGGAGCTCTTCTCCTTTCTTTGCTTATGAACTGTAGGAAAACTATGACACTCTTTTTTCCTTAAAACCCCCACCAAGCTGCCTTCCTCTGAAGCCTGTAAGTGCTTCCCTCCTCCCCTTGTGTGTGGTGCGTGCTCTGTGTCATGACCTCTGGTGTCTTCCTTTACCATTTTCTTCTGGATCACCAAGAGACAAGGTCTCTCACTGAACTGGAGGCTTTCTGTTTTCCGTTAGACTGACCGACCAAAGAGCGCTCAACATCCACCTGTGTCTACCTCCCAAAGCTGGGGATTCGAACTTTGGTCCTTGTGCTTGTAAACCAAGTGCTGCTATCCACTGAGTTGGCTCCTGGGCCCCTTATCTGAATCTTGATCACACTGGATGAAACAGCAAAGCTCTGCCAGGAGGAACAGTTTCTATCAACTCAGAACCGGGAAGCCAAAAACAGGTTGGCATGCTCAGGATGACAAAGGCAGGGCTATGGAAGTTGTCAAGGTCAGCACTAAAGGATAACAGCAAGGAGCCAAGGGAAGGGTACCACTCGCACATCCACATCACTCAAGCTCGCAGGTAGTTAGGAAGCAGGGGAACTGTTGAGAAGATGGAAGTGTGAGCACACGGCCTGGAATGATCTACTTTCTCCTGGCAAGCCAATCAGGCCCTTGCAGAGAATTCACTGCAGTCTGCTTTCTCAGCTGGCCTCTGCTCACACAGTCTCTAGCCAGCTACCAGAGAGTGGCAGCAGGTCTTTCCTTTCCCTAGAGTGCTTGTGGCATCTGTAGTCTGCTCCACACTTGGTGCCCCCAGAAGTTTTCAGGCACCACCACGGTGACATGAAGTTCTACAGGGCAGGACAAAAGCAAGATGTCACTTATACCTGTAACTGGGCTCCTCACCCATGCACCAGCCTCTGTCTTAACCTCAACCAAATCCTTAAGCCTGGGCACTTCACCAGGACAGGTAGATAACTTTTCATGACTTTACCATGGCGTTAGCATGCTGTCTTCATTGTCAGTCTGTCCTTGGTTGCTCTTGAATATCACTTTCAACTTCCTGCCTGGGTCTAGGCCTCTGGGATCCCCACTGGAGGTCACTCACACAGTTTTGACTTCAGCCATCACTGACCTCTGGCCAGGTCTGATAGAAACAGATACCCAGAATGCATTTCCTCAAATGGCATTCTTCACAGTCCTGAAGTCTTGCTTGAATATTCTGAATCAGTAAGGCTTCCTTGCTCTTCCTACTGCCCTAATTAATAATCTGATAAACTGATTGTGTGTATATATATATATATACATGTATATATATTATATATTATACATTATATATTTATTATATATATTGATGTTTTAAGACAGGGTTTCTCCATGTAGCCCTGGCTGTCTTAGAACTCATTCTTTAGACCAGGCTGGCCTCAAACTCGGAGGTCTGCCTGCCTCTGCCTCCCAAGTACTAGGATTAAAGATGTGCACCACCACCGCCCAGCATGTCAGTGCCTTTCTAAATCTCTGGAGAACTTTGCATTTTCCAACTCCACGAACTTTATGAGTCTCCCCAACCCCTCATCCCTAAACACATACTCCCACACTCTCTCCCACACACTAGCATATCAATAGCAGGGCCAGAGTTTGTGTCCGTTTTGCTCTCTAGTGCCTCTCCAGTCCTAAGAACAATGTCTGGCACCCCAAAAGGACCCAATCAATATTTGATGAACGTGGGAGCACCCACCGGGCAATGTGAAAATGTGTTTGCTGGGACCACAGGAGCCATCCGATTGTGTGGCTCATGGTCTCCATTGTCTGCCTTGAGTATTTCCTGTTCACTGGTGTAAAATCCTGCTGGTTCCAGGCTTCCATCCAGCTTCCTCTGTACTTGTCCTTCTGGCTTTGTTGCTATGTCCCAAGAATCCTTGGGTCACCCAGACACTGTAGGTGGTAGGAAAGGCATGGTAGCCCTTTTGGGGGAGCTGTCATTTCTGTCTCATGGGCTTTCACTGATCTGGCCATGGAGTCAGATGTCATCGAGTTACAGTTGCTAGCAGGCTATTAGGGATTGTAAACCCCTTAGAGAGGTTTCTGTTAGCCCAGCCAGGGGACACTAGAACTGCTGGTGAATGGGTACAGCTGTCACGTTCCTATTCCGAGATGGTTGAACTGGAGGAGGAAGCAAGTAGCTGTGGCTGATCTTTGAAGCGAATTGTTTGTAGCATCTTTGGCTAGACCTGATCCACTGTGTACTGCCTTTCCTTGTGAGCCTTCCTGTGCCTCCGGGATGACCTTTCCCCACCTCAGCATCAGTAGAATTTGTGGCTGCTTCCTTCCTGCCATGTGGATCAGCTGTCAGTGCCTGTTAAAGATCCTGTAATTAGAGGCCAAGAGCTATAGTTCTTGCTTAGCATTTTGCCCAAACAAGACTCTGGGGACACTTACTGCCCACTCTACCTCACATCCAGTCATTTACTCTCAAGTCAGACAAATGATGATGAACAAAGATTCGGACCCTAATAATATCCCCCCCCCATCTACTTCTCTCCCCTCCACTGACTAGAGGTCAGAGATTGAAAACCAAATTCAACCCTGGAGAATTGGCAGGGGCTGGGAGGGAGGGAAGAGGCTTAACCCAGGTTGAAAGGAACCTGCAGGTACAAGCCTATGCACTCAAGAGAACCTTGTTCAATTCCATCAGTGGGAGGGAGTTGGTTAGCTCTCTGTTACTTTGTGTGTGTGTGTGTGTGTGTGTGTGTGTGTGTGTGTTCCCCAATGAGCCCACTCACCTTCTGAGGTGAAAATTAATAAAAGGAGGGCTCTGTCTGCATGTGTATTCACCAGCACTAAGACTCAGATTCCTTCTTTTTGCTGACATTCCCTAAGGAAAAACTGGAAGCTCGTGGTGTCTGCACAGCTTTAGCTATAAACACAGCAGGATACGAAGAAATAGGTGTTGAGGGCCCCCCTGGGTCTAGAAGAAGTTCCTAAAGGTTAAGCTTCTCCCCACACCAAAGAAAGAAGTGAGGGTGAACAAAAATCGTGTGTGTGTGTGTGTGTGTGTGTGTGTGTGTGTGTGTGTGTATGATGTAAATCCATGTGACTGGGCAAGGAGGGGTTAAAGAGGCTAGGCAGTGTGGGAATGAGGGAAGTTAGAGTGGGATCTACTTGGGTCACTGGCTTTCATGCCAGGTTTTGCTAGACAGCTCGAGAGAGGGAGTTTAAAACCCTGGTGAAGAATTTTTTCCTTGGTCTGAGCATTGTTTAAATTCCTGAAGTGGGTGATCCCTGTAATAAATACTTTGAACTTGGTGAGACAGATGTATTTACGAACTCAAGTTTGAGGTTTGGAGCTGATGGGTATGGGTTGGGGAGCTCATGGGATCAGTGTGTATGTGTGTTATAAGGTATGTTGGCTCCTGCTTGGCATGCAAGAGGAGTTAAAAGAATTCCATGTATAGCAAGGCAGGCTTCTCTCGCCATCCCTTGTGGTTGCCTTGTCAAGGTTGGGTCTCGCCCTGTGTTTTGAATATGATTGGCCTCAAAAGATGCTAGAGGAGAGGGGGAAATTCGGTCCTCACTTGTTCTCGCTCACTTGTATGTGAAGGAAGCATTGAACCACGTCACCTGCTGGGTATGACGGAAAGCAATCTTGCAGCCATGGAAGCAACCACCTAGACAGGTGGAAGACCGGGGAAGAGATGAGCACTTAGTCCATGCTGTATATTCTACCTACATTACAGGTCAGGCAACCATTATGTGTTTATTGTAGGGGAAAAAGTATAGAAAAGATGGTATCATTTGAAATATGGGCTCTTTGACAACACAGAGTCTCTTGGCCAGATCAGTCTCACCCTGGCCACTGCTTGAGAAAACAAGTGACCCAGGTGATTAAAAGGAAGCGACTGGAGCTGTGTTGGCTCCAAGCCACCATTGCCATCTGAATTGTCAAAAGTGCTCACGCACAGAGCCATGACTAGAACTGGCCGCTCTCTTGCTATGAGTGGTGCCATCACTCCATGCTGACGCAAAGAAGAGAGAAGTGCCTGGTCACTCCAGACTTCACTCAACAGTTTAGTTTGGCTTTTGAAAGAGAAGCTCCATCCAGCCACTGACCTCTCTGCCTGAGCTGACTGGCATGGCCATGCCTGATGGGACCCATGGTCAAGGAGCCTCAGCCACAGGCCACTGTGTGCACCCTGTCTGCTGCCACCCAACAACACAGACGATTTCTTCACTTTCCAGCATGGGAATGAATTCCCGGTACCTAGAGATGGCTAGGTATGAGATGGAGCATCATTTCACCTTAGCCTTGGACAGAGAGCTCAGAGCCAACACCAAGAGTCCTGGCCCATCAGTCCGTAAAAGGTTGCTAGGGGGCAAGCTAGTTTTTTATAACCCACTTATAGCAAATTTACTACTTTGAGCTAATGTAAGTCGGCAAATAAGAGACACTATCATTCTAGCTAGGTCATTCTCTGGAATCAGGAAGTACCCCATAATAAGCAACCAATATGGTGTTTGTTCGGGAAAACATGTGTTGTATAGGCTAAGCCCACAATGTTTGCAGCAGTAGGAATAAAGGTGTAAAGATATGCTAGTTTAGCCAGACCCTTAATTTTACTGTATTTACTGCGGCTTCCGGTGCCATTTTTTGTTCTTGGTTTGCTTTGTATGGTTTTTTGTTGTTGTTGTTGTTTGTTTGTTTGTTTTTTTATGCTCCTGGGTTTGTTTTGGAGATCCTAGGAACTTTTCTTTAGGACATCATTTGTTACTTCCATCATTTTCCAGCAAGGCTTATAATTTTCACTAGGACTTTATTATCCCTTAAGGGAAGTCACAATGGAGGTCGATCATAAATGCAGGAGGACTACTGGAGGACTCCCTCCTCACTAATTGTCCCTGTGTGTTAATGGAACTAACCTTTAAAACCGACTGATTATTGGCCTCAAGGGTGAAAGACTCTCATCCACCCTTCCATTGCAACTCTGGACTCACTTTGTTGTAAGCAAGCCGAAAGGCCTTAGGTTGATATGGGAGTTTCCAAAAAGAAGGCATAGACTCAGGAAAAGTAGGCCTGGCTAAAACTCTGATCAGAGCTCCCCAACTCCCCAACTCAACAGGCTGCCCACCCACAATGATCCATGAATTGTGTGTCTGTCCGCGTGGCATCTTCAAAAATGTAACATGTTTGTTATTTTGAAGACATTCATTAGACCATCCCTGACTAGCTACAGAGTACAGTGTTAGATGTGGGCCATCAGCAATCTAAGTGACTGGTAGCCTCAGCAGCACTATTGTTGGTGAACAGTGTTAGCGCCTGGGTACCTGAATAAACAGAGTGCGAGCGTAGACTCAACCTTGACGATTTACTAGGATAGTCTCAAAAGGAAAGGTGGTTTCAAGAGGAGGGTATTAAAATCCCCTGGAAATTACTTGAAATGTTCCTAAGAAGGTGTTTAAATTCTCCCAGTAGACTCTACGGTGGCCTGGGAAAGGGGGGGCAGAGTGGGATGTCTGTCCTCAGAGTGAGGAGAATGAGTGGAGTCCAAGAAGCGTGCTCAGCCTGCACCCCACAGACTGTGTGCAGCCCAGGAGAGCTCTGAATGCTTCCCAACAAGAAATCACAGCCTTACTCAAAGCGACTTCAGAATGCTTTGCAACTTATTTGTTTACTTTCTTTCTTTCTTTTCCTTCCTTCCTTCCTTCCTTCTTCCCTTCTTTCTTTTTTCTCTCTTCGTTTATTATTTGTAACACTGCATCACACAGTCCTCGAGTCTGAACTTTGTAGATGGCAGTGTGGTATAGTAGTGGCAAAATTAAGTTATAACTGTATAATATATAGTTATATATACAAATTATATATGTATATAATTATGTAATCTGTGATTTATAACTGTCAGAATCCTTGGAGCTTTCTGTTGTTTTGGATATAGAGATTCATTTCAAAACTGCATAAAATTCAGATGAAGATTTATGCATCACAATGTAAAGAAGAATGGTTTTCTTTTCTTTTTTTTTTTTTTTTTTTTTTTTTTTCTCTCTCTCTCTTCCTGAGCTAGCAGTGTGTGGTGCCTGGGCAAATGTGCTAAACAGTGCGGCCCCAACACAAAATCTTAAACTTTCCTTAAATCAGAGAGCATTTCATGACTTTAAAAAAAAAAAAATACAGAGATCATAATACATTTATTTAACTTCTTTTTCAATCTGGATTGGGCTAGAATATTTTATACTTTTTAAATTTTTTAATTAAAATCTAATTACATCACTTCTCTTCTTTTCCTACCTTCAACCCATACCCTTTCCCCCTAACCCCAGTATGTCCTCCTCTCACTCCCTCTCGAACTGATGGCCTTTCTTCTTTGATAATTATTGTTATGCACGCGCACACGTGTGTGTGTGTGTGTGTGTGTGTGTGTGTGTGTGTGTGTGTAATCCGCTGTGCCTGTTTGGTGTTTGTTGTGTATATATGATATGATATCGGGGATGAGCACTCTGTACTGGGTAGCCGGTTAGGAAACTCATCCCTGGAAGAAACTAATTCTCCTCAATCAATCATGGATTGCCCTGCCGCTGCCACCACCCTGACGTTTCCTCTTTCCAAATTAGAATGTCTACTGGTATTATCGTTGTTCAGGTCTCGCTTTGGCAGTCATGTTGTTGAGGCATTGTGGGTGTCGCTTCCCCCTTCCCTTTTAGGAGACATACTCTTACTTCCTGGTCCTCTGGCTCTTACAGTCTTTCTCCCCACCATCCCCCCACACACACTTCGGCAATGTTCCCTGAGCCAAACGTGCAGGAGTTGTGTCATAGATGTTTTCATTAGGGCTGGGCTCCCCCATGATCAGCTTGACCTCTGCACTATGACCAGCTGTGGATTTCTGTAATGGCCTCTGTTTACTGCCAAGAGAGGCTTCCGGGATGCAGGGTGACAGCTACACTTATCTTTGGGTAAAAGGGAGGTCATCGAGTGCAGTTAGGAATTAAGCTAGTCTACTAAACAGTGGGAGTCCGTTCTCCTCTACAGTCCACGACCTCATTGGCCTGGGTAGTTGGCTAAGTTTCTGGTACCATGCATGACTGACCGGTCAGTGGAGAAAAAGAGAGGACTCAAACATGAGCCATCTGATAACATGACAAAACAAAACAAAAAAACAAAACTCTTTCTGTTCTTATTTCTTTATTTTTGTTAACTCGGCATTCTCTGGCTAGAACTTTATATATAACATTATCTTCCAGTGCCAAGGGTTGCACACTCCTGCAGGTGAAAGGCCTGGCCAAGGAAAGGCTGTGTGCTTGACGTGCTTGCTAAACATTCCTCCCTTGCTTCCCAAAGACGGCAGCACCTTTCCTTCAAATCAAAAAAGCATTTGGGAGTAGGGGCAGGGGGAACTCGATCATGGCAGAGTAAGTTTTATGGATGGGTGACCAGAGAAGTTCCTCCTCATGTCTTGATAGTTACTATGAATACCCAGGCATAGAGAACTGCAGATGAAGGGGTTTTGGGAGATAGGATCTTGCTGTGTAACGCAGGCTGGCCTCCAACTGGAGATCTTCAGCCTGTGCACTGGGGTTTGTAGCATGCACCATCTTACATGGTATGGGTGGGGATGCTTTTGGCCTCTTTTCCTAGCCTTTATTATTTATCCTCTCAGGGCGGGGGGAGGGAGACAACGGGGTTACTCTGCTAGTTCACTGTACCACATTTTTCTAGAGGACAGGGCCACTTCTTGTCACATGCAATTCAAAGAAAGGTGAACTCAGCAAGGCAGGGGTGCTCTGCACTTTGTGGCCCACCCTCATGCCCACTTGCACTTATCCTCTCTGCTTATGATTGAAGGAGAGGAGCTAGGGTTAACTCTGTGAAGCCCATTCATGTCTGTTCACAGATCTTACTTTGCAAACCTACGGTTTAGAACGGATGGCTTCCCTGAGCCCCAGGCCTGCATACACGGCTAAGCACTCAGATGAAACTTCAGCACCACAGGATGACACCATCGAAAATAGCCAGAGGAAATCACTTAGCATTGAATTTATGAGATGAAATCATAGGTTCCCCCACACACATATAGCGTTTTAGTGGGTAAAACAATTACAGTGTGTTCAATCCTGATTAACCCTCCTCAGGGCAATGTTTATTGGCATTCCCCATGACAACATAATTAGTATTCTAAGGGTATTTTTCACCAGCTGCTTATGTCTTGAGTTAAAAGTCAACAGCTAAATATATAGCAGGGCGAGTGCATAAACAGTAAAATTGATTTTAGTACTCAAAACGACTTGGTTATCTATATTTATAGCTGTAATTACAGAATGGCTTAATGCCTTCTATAATCAGTTCTTTATTGAAAGTTTCACGACAGAAGACGGGATGCTAATTTACCACGTGGCATCAAGGAAGGAGCACCACCCTCTAAGCCACACCACTGGCCTCAGCTTCTAGGTCCATTAACTACAAAGCACGTGGCCCCGAGTTCCGTGTGCTGTATTAAGGACTCTTTATGGAGCAGCTTTCAAAGGCGGTTTCTATTCCAAGTCGCTAACATTATGTACGTCTCTCCCCAGGGTCCAGTTCGGTTCTGAGTCTAGGGAATGAGTGATGTTCTTTGTTATTAGAAAAATAATGTCAATTCTGTCTGACGTGTGCTTAACACAGCCAAGAAGTTTCGTCTTTCCTTCATGAATGCCTTTTTTATCTGAAACATTTTGAGTCACTCCCATGTGGTGCTAACCTTCTGTTTGTATTCTGAGCTCTGAAATGGGGAGATATTGCAAACACTTTTTAAAAAATATATATATACCATAACAGAAATGGCTACTGGTTATTAAATGATTACCAAGTACCCAATTCTTTACAAATTATATACATATATAATGAATGTGTATTGCTAATATGTTAGAAGTTTTGTATGTGGTGTATGGTGTGTATGTGTGTGTGTGTGTGTGTGTGTGTGTGAACTTGCAGGTATATGTACATGTAAGTGAGTGTACATGGTTGAGGAGCCAGAGGGCATGAGCAAGGGTTTTCCTCAGTCACTCTTCGCTTTATTTTTTGAGACAAGGTCTCTCAGTAAACCTGGAGCTCAAGAATTCAGTTAGATTAGATGCCCAGCAAGCCCCAGGGATCTCCCTGTTTCTCCCTGGTGCTGCGCCCAGCTTCTGAGTGAGTGAGTACAGATCTGAACTCAGGTCATCACGTTTACACTCTGAGCCCTTTACCAATTGAGCCAGCTCCCAATTATAGATACGCACATAATGTAGATATACATTTTGCACACACACACACACACACACACACACACACACACACAAACACACACTTTGTGAGGCAGGCACTGTTCCTTTCTATTTTATAAATGATTAATTGATAAAGAGATGAAGTGGTTTATTCAAGATTATACAGCAAAACAAATGGAAGCTCTGCACCAAATAGAGGTTCTGCAACAAAAGGAGGTTCTGTAACATTGGAGGTTCTGTAACATTGAAGGCTCTGCAAGTTAAGCTCGGCTCCCAAAGATGAATTAGTGAATCAATTCCTAAGTATGCATCAAAGCTGCAGACCACTCAAAGGAGTCTCCCAGCACTCAGACCTCAGCCTACCTACTGCTTTCTCACAGTTATTGCTGTCCTCTTAAAACAAACACTAAACAAGCAGATACACGCACCTGCGTGTATCTGCCATGCACTTATGCCTGTGTGAGTTTATCTGCACTAACACGTATTACATAAAAGGTCACAAGAAGTAGATCTCTACTTACTGTTCACAAAACACCCCATTGTATATGTAGCTATACTTACTCAAGAATGCTCACCTCCTTTGTACCTAGATCTTATTCTAGAAAATTTCAAATATCTGCACCGGAAGCCTAATCCCCGTGATGCTGCTTGATCCTGATGTCATCCCTGAAAGCCAGAAAACCTTGCGTCATTTTGTCTTACTTTAGAATTGAAGTGACTTGTCCAGGCTCAAGTTGCCACTCAGAGAAGAGCTCAAATCAGACTCCTCCTGCCCAAGAGTCTAGAGAGCGGTAGTGCCCGTACAAGTCACCAAGCAACGAGTGTGTTCTAGCAGATACCAAACAACTTTTAAAAAAAAGAAAACAACAACAACAAACCTAGAACAGAGACCCACCCCCCGACACACACACACAGTCTTCACATAAGCATGAGAACCTGGCTCTCAGGTGCAGTGTTTGTGAAGAGGAGTTCCCTGGCTAGTCTGTCCTTTTGTGGGCCGTGGGGCACCTTGGTCATCAGCAGTCTCTATCCACATCCTAATAGAAACATGACCCAAATTCGAGCGCATGTGTCACCCTACAATGATACATGGTATGTGTCAGCAGTGAACAGTGAGTCTGTGTGAGAACGAGTCTCTGTGTGTATCTGCATATGTGTATCAGTGTGTATGGTTGTGTGTGTGTGTGTGTATCTGCTTATGCCTCTGTGTGTATCCATGTGTCTTTGTGAGTTTGTATCTCTGTCCATGTATATGTGTGTCTCTGTGTGTGAGTTCTCTTCAAATGCAATGGTTCTCAACACATGGCTCACAACCCACTTAAGATCACATATCAGATATCCTGCATATCAGATATTTAATTTATGATTCATAACAATAGCAAACTTACAGTTATGAAGTAACAACAAAGTGACGTGATGGCTCGGGGTCAGCACAGCATGAGGAACTGTATTAAAGGGTTGAAGCATACAGAAGTTTGTGAGCCACTGCCCTAACAGAATGTGAGTAAAAGCCCAGTTTTTAACCTGACAGTGGGAAGTGCTCAAATATTTACCCATTTATGCATTTGTTCTACATAAACTTTTGCTGAGTTTATCATCAATGGTTGGGGAAAATATAGAAAGAAAAAAAAAAAAAAAAAACCAAAGAAAAGGACTCAGAGACATAAACCTCAATTTTAATTATCTTGCCACTAGAAATGATCTCCATAAACTTTACAACCCTCTTTGCCCAAAATTATCAACCTTTGTCTAGAAAAACATCCCTAAAACTAAACTCAACTTTCCAAGAATGGGGCTGGGGCAGGTCTGGAGTTCCAGAAATGGTCCACAAAGACGTCCTTTGGGGACTTAATGTGCCCTCCAGGACAGTGGAGCCTATAAAATGGTAGGAGGAAATTCTAGGGAGGAGACCAGCACGGTGAAGGAAATGGCTCCCTCCCAGCCCAGAGGTAAAACACAATGTCCAGCCTTGGAGTGCTGGGAAGAAGAGTGGCAAGCTCACTCTCTGTCTGGCACAAGCCGCAGACTATTAAGTCGTTTGGGAAATGTGGACTTGTCCCAATCTACAAGATTGGCCACTGCCATTTTAATGTGTTTTTCAAAATCAGCGAGTGCTTAAAAACTTGTAGTAAAAGCCCTAATAAACTAAATTAGACCGGGACTCTGCCAGAATTGTGTTTACCTCCTGAAGTGGAGGGTTAGGAAACCACGGGGAAAACTGAAGGGGGAAAAAAAGAGAGATGAAAGATCAATAGACACGTGTGTCTTGGGGGTCGTTTGGTCAGCAAAATTGGCTGTCTGCTTCGAGGGCAGCTCATTTGCAAAGTGGCAGGTGAGTCTCTTAGATGACATGTTACTCATAGCCCTAGTCTCCATCTCCCCCCCCCCTTTTTTTTCTTTTGCTTTTGTTTTGTTTTATGAGTCTTACTTGTTTTTTACAAGGGTAAGCTTTGAGAGAGGGGGCATAGTTACTGTAGCCAAAGAAGAATAAATGCTTTGTGCATTGTGCATACCAGTGTAGCATATCGAACAAGTACTAATAAGAATAAAATTATTGAGGCAAATAAAATCACATATGCTTTTTAGTCACCTGGGACAGCGGCCATGCCAACCTTCTTGAGCATATAAAAATAATAATCCTTCACATCTGAGTAGCATTATGGAACTTATAAAAAGCCCTTTCGCATATATTATCATGTTTGATCCTCAACAGCCCTCTAAGCCAAAAACAATCTGTGTTATTATCCCATTTTACA
The DNA here is from genome assembly GCF_903995435.1 of Acomys russatus. Classification (NCBI taxonomy): domain Eukaryota; kingdom Metazoa; phylum Chordata; class Mammalia; order Rodentia; family Muridae; genus Acomys; species Acomys russatus. The sequence continues at coordinate 16,476,654 of NC_067152.1, read as the reverse complement.
GTTTGGGAGAGGTTAAGTGGCTTGTCCACGGTCACAGGGCTACCAGGCATCAGTCAGCGATTCCAACAGCTTTCTCATTCCAATGTGTTCCAGGATGATCTACGGGAGCCATGTTTTAAAGCAAAAGTCTAAGGTGGTTTTGTGGAAGAAAGGGGGAAAAAGCTATATCACAGAAAAGGACATCCCTAGATTCTGTAGGCGTCAGAAAAATCAGATAAGACCCAGGGTTTTGTACAATGCACCGCAGGTACCCTTCCAACTCTACTGTAAGGAAAAAAAGAAATTCAACTTTAAAATGGACCACAGATCTTAAAGAGACTCCTCATCAAAGAATATGTATTGGTGACAAACCATGGAGGGGGCATTTCACACCATGTTACCAGGGGTGTGCATGTTAGAATAAAATTGAGATAGAGGGGGGGCTATGAAGATGGCTCAGTAGTTAAGCGCTGTTTGCACACGCATGAGGACCTGATTTCAGAACTCCAAAAACCTATACCTCTGGTCTGTACACATTTTTGTGCTTGTATACTTCACACATGGTTGCACATACCCACATGAACGCACACACACTGTACACACAACCAAACAGAGGATGCAATGTCCCTACACACCTGTTATGTGTTCCTAGAGAAGTGCAGATTGGGACAAAAGCAGGACACTGCTGCACATATGTCAAAATGTCTAGCATTCAGAACACGAACCACACCAGAGTGGAGCATCTGGAGCTCCTGACATGCCACTGATGGGAATGTGAGATGCTACAGCAGCTTTGGGAGAGTTTGGTGGTTGTTGGCAAAGCTATGCATCTCTGTACCATACAACTGAGTAGGACTCCTTAGCATTCGTCCAAAGTTGAGGATTTAAGTCCTCACAAAAGCCTGCGTGTAGATTTTGGTAACAACTAGAATTGTTGTCGCCAAAACTTGGAAGCAACCTAGAGTCTCTTAAGCCAGGTTAGAGTTAGGGTTAGGCTTAGTGGTTAGGGTTCTGGTTATGGTTATGGTTAGAGGGTTAGGGTTAAGGGTTAGGGTTAGGATTAGGGTTACAGTTACAGTTAGAAGGTTAGGGTTAGTGTTAGGATTAGGGCTAGGGTTAGGGTTATGATTAGAGGGTTAGGGTTAGGATTAGTGTTAGGGTTAGGGGTTAGGGTTAGGGTTAGAGTTAGGATTAGGGTTAGTGTTACAGTTACAGTTAGAGGGTTAGGGTTAGTGTAAGGGTTAGGCCTAGGGTTAGGGTTAGAGGTTAGGGTTATGATTTGGATTAGGGTTATAGTTATGGTTAGAGGCTTAGGGTTAGGGTTATAGTTACGGTTAGAGGGTTAGGATTAGGGCTAGGGTTAGAGTTAGGGGTTAGGTTTAGGATTAGGGCTAGGGTTAGAGTTACGGTTAGAGGGTTAGGGTTAGGGTTTGGGCTAGGGCTAGGGCTAGTGTTAGAGTTAGGATTAGGGAAGGTACCATCATACCTTCATTACTTTGCCACACCATAACCATTCAGATCTCGTCCTGTATATTGAAGTTTATTCTTGGCACTGTGTGGCCTGTTCCTTAACTATGACGGTGCTGTGCACAGTACTTCAGTGTCTTAACTGTCTTTGCTGTCCATTTGTTCACATATACCCCACCCCTCTCTTCTTAGTCACTGGCATATGATCTCTTCAATGTCTGCATAACTTGGCCTTTTTCAGAATGCCACGTAGAGGGACACATACAAGATGCACCCCTCTTTTTTTCATCTGTTAATGTGCATCTCGCACTTCTTCCTTTTCATGAGTGGATAGGTCATCTTTTGGCACTGGATAGCTTCTGCTGTATGGATGTACCACAGTTAACAAAGGTACCATGGTGATAGAGTATGCTGTCCCATCCAGGAATGGGATACCGGAACAACCTCTACAACTTTCTCTCTCTGTTTTATTATGAACTATAATTTGTGTTTAAAAAAAAAATAGTCTTTTAAAAACAGGAATAGTCCAGGGCAGAGGAGATGGTTTGCTGAATGATAAACTGCTCATGAGCAAGGTTGAGGGCCAGAGTTTCATCTTCCATGCCTACGTGAAAAAGCCAGGTTCATGTAGGTTCAGTGATTGTGTTTCTAGCAAGAGGAAGCGAGGGCGAGCGGGTCCCTGAGGATCACTGGCTAGCCAGATTAGTGTAACCTAATGCCAGGCCAGTGGGAGGCCCTGTCTCAAAAACCTAGGTGGACAGCACTGGAGGGATGACAGTCAAGGCTGACCTCTGGTCTGGCCATACCTGTGCATGTGTACAGCACCCTGCTCCCCATTCACCTGCACATGTACAAGTGTGCACACATGTACACTTACATACAAATAAAGACATAGACAGGCTAAGTCAGCCTTAGCCTCTTTTCCATAGTCTGTCACTACTCTCAATCAGTAAAGACTGTGTCAACAACTAATGACAAAGGCAGAGAATGGAAGGGTGTAAGAGAGCACAGAAAGAGAAGAGAAAAGGAGAGAGGAGGGGAAGGGAAGGAAGGAAAAAAAAAGGGGAGGGTTCCATAGAGGAAGGCATCTGGCCATTCTTTTGGAATAAAGAGGAGTATTTCTTCAACTCATTGCAACAGTTTACCTTTTGGCTTTCAAATTCCTCCATCTTGGCTGGCATCTTCTGGAGTTCTGTCAAGAAGCCAGTACCTTCTTTTTGTTTTCATTCTCTCTCTCTCTCTCTCTCTCTCTCTCTCTCTCTCTCTCTCTCTCTCTCTCTCTCCTTCCCCCCGTGTGTGTGTGTGTGTGTGTGTGTGTGTGTGTGTGTGTGTGTGTGTGCATATTCATGGAAAGGGGCAGGTGCCTCCTACCAGCTATACATGGAGGTCAGAGGACAACCTCAGGTCTTGGTCCAGCTTGTTTGAGATAGAGGCTTTGCCATGTACATGAGGCTAGCTGGTTCACAAGTTTCCATGGATTCTCCTGTCTCTGCCTTCCATCTCATCATAGGGGTGTTACAGCCAAGTGCTAAGGCATCCAGCTTTACATGCGGAAGCAGACTCGGGTCTTCACGGTTGCTCCATGAGCATTTTGCCAGCAGAGTATCTCCCCATCCCGACCCCAAGTGCATTCTTGGCACACCCACGCACTTTATACAAAACGTGGCGCAAGCACTTAGCGCTTCAAATGTTGAAAAGTTCTATTTTTCTCCCTCAATAGACTTTTTTACTCCCTGAAAGGCCAGGTCTATTCCTCTCTGCATCTTTATGGGTCTACCCAGGCCCTGTAAACAGACCCTTAGTAAATGCTTCTATATTTAAGGGCTTCAGAAGAAAACTCACTTCCTGATAGTTCTCCTTTCTTGGTCCCCAACCTGGAGTTCCCCTATCACAACTCTGTCATTGTCTGCGACTTCTAATGTGCAGGCAAGCATTCAGTCTCAAACAGCTCACTCTGTAGGAAGGGGCAGGTGCTCCTATGATGACAGTTGAATGAACTCGGAGCTGTTTCTGACTTTCCAGTAGGGAAGTTATGAGGTTTGCGACAACAAGCAGAGTCAGAGGTGATGACTTAGGGTGTCACTCAGCATGTGACTCTCTTTGCTCTGTGAATGCCTGCAGCTCTTCAGCCTGCATTTAGTTACAGGTACACATCTGGACCTGGACTTGATGGCCGTTCCCATGCGCAGCTTACTGGGTAAAGATATTCAGATCCTGGCTGTAAAGGATATGAGTAGGAATCACACGAGGTACTGAATCAATCGTACCTTCCTCGCACAGTTTAACACTATTTACTGACATGAGGCGGCCTGTTTAATAAGAACAAAACACCAGTGTACCAGATGTGTCCAGCCTTTTGGTTTCTCTAGACCACAATGGGTGAATATTATTCATGACCCAAGGGTGTTGAACGCATGACCCATGAACTGTAAAAGCATATATACGTCCATTGCCTGACATGGAGACGTGGCATTTTCATCCATAACATTCATTCTGGAGAATTATGTAGATGAGTTATGAAAACTAATTACAAAAGAAAAATCTAATGATTTTTTGAAAATTTTGCATTGGACCTCACTCATAGCCATCCTGGCTACACAAGCATGAATCCCATTGGTTGGACACTCCATGGTAGAGTCTCCAGATTTTGAAGTTATGCCCCTACTGGGGCGTAGGGTGGGAAAGGCAAACGTAAAGAGTTGTTTAATGCTTGGAACGAGAGAAAAATGAGTAATCTGAGTAAAATGAGAAGAGACCCTAGGTTTTAAACAGTTGTTTTCTCCCAGATTAGATCAAGTGCCCTTCACTTCCCAGAGCAAGATCTTGGCTACTGTTTTGTTGGTGTCAGCCACCAAGATGGCTCTGGAATATCATAAAATAGTAAATACTCGGGGTACATTTATGGCCAATCTGAGTGACCCAGGACATTGGACCAGTCACATAAACAGCCTCGTCTAACCGGACACTAAACTTCTTCGGAGTGGATCGAAGTGTAGCTTGCTTGTAATCGTGTTGGTGCTTACTTCAGCGACACGACTTTATGGCTGTGTATTTTCTAGTACTCCATAAAAATCGCTCTTGTGTGTTTGTTCAAATGAAAGAAGATTTGTCTCCCAGGAAAGCCACTGAAACATGGAGAGACTGCAATCTCATTTTGGAGTATTGGGTTTCATTTTATGACATATCATGCTGTTTGGTACAACATATCTATATTAAAAAGTATGAACAAGTCAGCCTTGTTCTGTTCCATTCCCGTCCCCTCGCTAATGTACATTTATAAAAACACAGACATATCTGATTCCACACACACTGTACAATATTTTATCGATTACAGGGGGACTAAGTTATATCGTGTTTCCAGAGACTGAGAAAAGAAAACACAGAAAGTGGGAAACACTGAATTTGATTATGCGAGGCATGTCATTTAAAAGACCTGAATTGTGGGGAGGTCTTGTATGTAAGGATAATAAAAATAGGTTTTACTCAAAAAATTACCCTTTTACAAACCGTGGGGAAGGGATAGCCCCTGTGTATTCTTTTATGTCTAGACACACATTCCACAGGGCAAGTTCCCCAGGGAAGCTGACTCTCCTTTCCATAGCTCTCCCTCGCTCTTTCTCCACTGTGAAACAGCTCAAGCATCTCTGGCCTGGGTTATTGCAATGATCTTCTATCTAGCCAGTCCAGTGTGTCTCCCCCACCCCCCCCCCCCCGCCCCGGCAGTCAGAAACTACTTGGCAAGGAACAGGTCTTCTCCTTGCGTTTGCTTGGATGTGTAGAACTCAAAGACCTTTCACCGGGCAGAAAAGACTTGAACTCCCAAGGGCAAATAAATGCTTGTTCTTACTTCCCTCCTTTTGGTTTCATTTATGCATTTAACCCTTTAATGCATTCTATAATTAGTGTTTCCTATGAAGAGTGGACGAGTTCTTTCCCGCTTTGTTATCGTTGTTGCCAGCTGTTTTGAATGCCTTTCCCTGAGCGGCTCTTTTCTCCCTGACAGGGTTCACCTTTGCTCTCCTGCCATGTGAGAGAGCGTTTGAACACCAGGGACTCCTTCTTGACTCTAGGGTACATTCTGGTGTCTTCTCAGTCTTCCTCCCCTCAAACACAGCTCTGACATAAGGAGCAAAGCTTTGAGAACTACTTAACACCAGGGTTAGAAGGAGAAGCAGCTAACCCTCCTATGAATTTTTTTTCTTTAATCTCTCCTCTTTTCTTGCTAATTTATTCATCCAACTAAATATTAGGGTCACTTTGAAGTTACACTTACATTTCAGTGAGAGCTCTTGCTGCTTGCTTATTGTTTGCTTTCCTGAAGCAGGGTCTCACTGTGTGGCCCTTGTGGTCTGCTTATTTGCTGTCTAGCACAAAACAGCCTCCAACTCAGAGCAGTCCTCCTCCCTCAAGACCTTGATTGTGATGTCATTAAGTCTAAGACTAAATTTTGAGAAAATTCACATCTTTACCATATGCGAAGCCTGGCTCTTCTCGTGCTGGGGTACGGAACCCTGGCTCTTCTCATACTGGGGTACGGAACCCTGGCTCTTCTTGAGCTGGGGTACAGAACCCTGGCTCTTCTTGTGCTGGGGTACAGAACCCTGGCTCTTCTCGAGCTGGGGTACAGAACTCTGGCTCTTCTCAAGCCGGGGTACAGAGCCCTGGCTCTTCTCGAGCTGGGGTACAGAAGAGCTCCGCCTTGCCGTCCTTATCCTTTTCCACCTCTGACAAATTCATTTGCTTTTGTTGTTGTGTTTGGTTTTTTGTCTGGTGGATTTTGTCAGGTGAGTCCTGCACAGTCACAGTTTGGTAGGTGTTTTGCATTTTGTGTTTTTGTTGACAAACCAAATACAATCTTTTCAGATTATATTTACAGTCAGCTGTTGTAAAAGGAAGAAACTGACTTTCTGTTGTTTGTTTCATAGTTAGTGACCTTCCTCAGGCCTCATCTGGTCTACCATTTTGGGTTTTCTGATTTTTTTGTTTTGTTTTTGCTGATTCTTGTGGGATGTTTTTCTTTCTAAAGCATTTTCTGAACAGAATGGTTTGTCCCAACTTTTCCAACAAGCAAAGGTCATGCCCCTCATTTTGGGTCTGGTTTTCATTACATTGGCTGTAACTCCTATAACAATGGAAGATCACAAGGTCAGTTTTGATCCTTACACTTGGATGGGCCTCTTTCCTCGTCTCTGGCCCTCACAATCTATGCTTTCCCTGATATGTGGTGTTTACAGGCAACTCTGCCCCTTAGATTGGACCTCTGTCTGCCCACACCAATTCTGGCATTCTCCAGCCTGCCCAAGTGTGCTTCCTTGTTTTCCCAGACAACATTCAGCACCCCAGATCAATCTGAACTTCATATTACCAACAATAAATATGCTTTTCATAGGAATATGTTCCATGAAACATTTGAAACACGCTCATACCAAAGAGGATGTTAAGAATCATTTCTCTGAAATTTAGGACTGACTGGGTGCCCCATGCTTCCATTTGGCAAAACAGTCTCCCTAGTGTCACTTCCAACTCCTAAGCCAGTTTTCACTCTGTAGTTACATGTACCTATGAGAGTTCTGTTATCATTCTCCTACGATGATGTGCTCACATGGGTCTCCATATCCCCACACCTACAGAAGACTGCACACTCTAGGCACCTAATGCATGCATGCTCAGTGAACGTTAAAAAATACATGAGTGGTGGCCAGCAGACCATCAGATATTTATGGGTCATTCCTGGAATACATAGAATGTGAAAAGGTTTGACGTTTAAGTAGAGGAATAAAGAGGTGTGATTTTACCCGCCAAAGACCAAGCACCCAGAGGAAAGAGGAAAGCGTGGCCGGGTTTTGGGAGTCAGTATTGGGTTTTCCTTACATTGAGAAGACAAGTGAATGTGGAGATCTACCTCGGTTCATTCTAAAGAGGCACGAGTACTCAAGTGAAGTCAAGCGACCCCCGCTGAGATTCTGACTCTCCCATGAATTAGGCATTTGACCTTACCTGAAACACTTAGCTGAAACCTGCTTGCTCTTGTTTTCTTCATCATTGAAAGGGGGTAATTTCTGCACACCTTTATAATGATGGGGCCATTCAAAGGTGAACTATCACAGAGCATATACACAGTTACAGACAAGGGTATGATGGCTATTCTGGTTGAAGAAGCTGTAGCAGGTCCCATGTTCCTCAGTCCTAGCTAGGAAGGTCATATGAATGGTGACAGATACGTAACACATACACCTTATATAGTTAGCACCCCAAATGAGTACCGAGAGGGAGGGCCTTCCACCGTCTCCTCAGCACAGGCTCCCTCAGGGCTCTCCTAGCCAGTTTCCTGCCTCTGGTTTGCATGACCTGCGTCTGACCACCAGCATGAGCTCCCTAACACTGGCACGTGCCTGAGGGCACCACCAGAGACCTTTTAAAATCTCTTCACACATTACACAAGATAGAAGAAGTGTCTTATCCTCGGGGTGTAATCCCTTCACCTCTTGCCACTCCATCTCTGCTTGCTGCTTCTTCAGATCACCTCTTCACAAGGATATGGACCATTCCTGCCTTGCTCTGCCTTGCCTGAGCCAAGGCCCCCTTAGCTTCTGAACACTCCTCAGAAATCATCTGGCTCCTACTCATCTTTCAGGGGCAAGAAATGCTCCAGCCCCTCCATAAAGATAATCCCCATCTCCCCAGCCATGTGCAGTCCATCACAACTCATGGACATGTACAAGAATGAACACTGAAAATAGAAAAAGAAAATAAGATGTGAGAACCTCCTCTCCACGTGTTGGAATGTTCTGAGACTGTGTAGAAGCATTCGGAAGGATTTAACGGTGGGAAGGAACGTTCATGATCACATACGGAAATGGCAGAAATCACACCTACATTTATAACTGCGCTTTGGAACAATAGGCATGCAAGAAATAATAAGGTCAACTAAAGTGGTAGTCATTGTTGTGAGCAAGTCAGGGGATTTGGCATTATTTTCTTTTTTCAAGTTCTTTGGCTCCTAAACTTGGTCAGAAACAAGTTTTGATTTTATTTTGAAGGAAAAGTTTCGTATGAGGCGGGATTGAGATTCGGAAACAAGCCGTTTCACCCTGGATGAAAACGCCTTACTGTGACGTGGGCTATCTCCCTGTGTGCTTCTTTCTATGGGTCATTCTGAAGAGGTCTCCACAGACAGACCCCCACAGGGAAGAGGGGACACATTAGACCTTTGTGCCCCCATCCCCTGCCCTTGGCGGCTCAAAGAAACTGTCTTTGTGTTCTTCATGTGTACTCCCTATTCGCTGGCCAGAAATAGTCACGTGGCTTCATTCGTAAAGGGGCCAGGAAAATAATTTCCCATACGGTGAGGAAAGAGACCAAGGAGGTTGGGAAGAGCATGCGCGCTTACTTTTTTCCCCTCGGGCTTCTTTTATTTGTTTATTTTATTTTTTATTTTTTTGAGAATATAATTTCATCATTTCTCCTTCCTTTTCCTTCCTCCAAACCCTCTTATAGACCCCCTCCTTATTCTCTTTCAAATTCATGGCCTCTTTTCTTTTTCCATTAATTGTCATTACATGCATATATTTTTGTGCACATTCACAATATATAAATATGTATATATGCATATGTATATTTCTAATAAAAATATATAATTAGTAAAATATGCCGGTAGGGGGGAATATATTAGGAATGAGAAGACAAGACACAGGCAAGCTTCCGTACAGTGTCTGCTTCTCTGCAATGCTATCAGAAATCTAAGAAGCGTTGGTGATCATACTTTACTGATTGGAAGCTATGGTCTCAATATAGACAGTTCAACCAGTGCCCAACATTTCTGTGGGCTTTGTCTCACTTTGTATTCCCACTGACAATGCTAGTGCTACTAGATTTAAAGACTTAATGTTAGATGCTCCCTAGCTCCATTCTCTTAGACCAAGACGTCCTTGGTTGCAGATGGAGACTTGAAAATACCTGTGTTTCAGGATGGGGCGTTAAATGAATAGTTTATTTTTTTTTCAAGGCACAAAGGAGACTTCATGGCACCCAAGGAATTGCACCCCCTAGCCCCCAGTACTCTTAAGATCAAAAACCTCCACTCAGCTACTGAAGTGTTAATTGGCCTAGTCCAATTGTCAAAAATTAGCTTCAGTGGGAACCAATTAAAGTAAAATAATTGGGAGTTGTCAGCACTTCTAAATATTGATGCCAGTGGATGCAAATATTTATTTACATATCACCCATTTGCAGTTTTTTCTCACTTCTGCCCTCAGTGAGGCTCCTCATGAACCATCAGTTCCTTTCCCTGAAATCACAATCTAAACTCACACGACTCAATCAGCAGAAAGCTAAAATATTTTCGTTAGACGCACTTGACAATGTGTATTTTTGACACTGTGTTTATATTCCTCATTTATGAAGCAAAGTGATACCGCAGCCATCCTTTCCAAGGGAAAACTCTGATTTTTCTTTCTGGTAGCCAATCTATTCTGTTTTTCCATGTGGTACTCATTAAGGCAATTCCCAACTTTGTTGATTTTCATCATATCTACAGAGTGCTAAAACTTACTCTCACACGTCTGTGACTGGTTAGCAATTATCAGTCAGCTCTGCTGGATGTCTTTTCTAGGACAGCGCATCAACCCTATACCAGTCCTGACGTATCAAAAAACCTCAGGGTATCTAGGTCAGTGATCCATCCTGGATTTTCCTTCTGCAGTCTTCTCTGTCACGACTCTCTCCATCTCTTCTTAGCATGTCTTCCCATCTTTACCCTTTGAGATCCACCTAACCCCCTACTTTCCATGAGAGGCAAAGGTCTCTGACATCTCTTGCTAAAGGTAGCACAACAGGTTTATTAAAATATGTAAGGGCGCTACCATTTATTACATCCACCATATATGAAACTTGGTCGAGTTCACTGTGGAAAGTTTTGGAGAAAATTGCCCCCTGTGTACCATTAGGTTTCATGTGTATTTTCAGTGTCTCCTTCTGCAGCTTCACCTGCGAACATTTTGTTTTTAATGTTTCCCAAGTGCATGCGATATTATATATTCAGTTTTATTTCCCCTAATATCTTATTCCTTCCTTTGTATAATTACAACTGTTCATAAAGCTATGTCCTTCCCCCAGTGGCTACAAGATAGTCTCTTACTAGATAGTTATGTCATGCTTTCGTTACACAGTCTCTTAGTAGATACAGGAGCACAGAAAGTGGTTTGTTCTAAATATGACTCTTCAATCTACCTTCTGCTGGTAGACAGAGAAAGCAGCAAAGACTTTAGAATGTACACTACCAGACCCACAGTCTTGGATATCAGCCTAACCCTAAGTATTGCCCCAGGAAGGAGCCAGTTTTTTTTTTTAATGGAGAAAAGAGAAATATTCTTTACTGCAGTTTCGTAAGAATGCCCTACTTGAGTCTGTGACCTGAGTGCATAGGGCCATGGAGCCTAACAATTGTGACCCAGCAGCGGTGAAGAAGCTCATTGTGACCCACACCCTAGGGACAAAGAGATAACGCTTCCTGTACATCCTGCCTCCCTCTTCCTTCCCCCTCCATCTTTTCCTCCCCCGATCATAAATATGATTGGCATAAGTCAGAAACGTCTGCAGTTTATATTTATATTTATGATATTTATGATTCTGTCCTCTCTCTCTTAATTTTTGCGAAATCAAGACATTTCGGTAGTGTTGCTTCTCTTCAGATCTTTTGCGGCTCTGTCATGTGACATAGTCTGGTCCCGTTCCTTTCCAGTTTAGTTTGATCCTTCTACCAAGTGCTGAGCCAAGGGTAGGTTCTTTACAAGAGCCCAGCAGCTCTTCCTCAAATTGTCACTTTACTTTTGGAATTTCTCCATCTGCAGTGGGCTCCCAGCAGTCTCTGCTTCCTCATCTTAGTTACCTTCTCCTCGCTGTAATAAAATATCCACACAATTTGACGGAGAAGGATTTATTTTGGCTTGCAGTTAAGTGGATACAGTCCATCAGGATGAGGAAGTTATGGCGGCAGGAAGAGAAAGCTGTCTGCTCCTGATTCCACCCACACTCAGGAAGCAGAGAACAAATAGGAAGTGGGGCCAGGCAATAAAGCCTCAAGCCGGACTCCCAGTGGACCACTTCCGCCAACAAAGCTCCACCTCCAAGAGGTTTCACAACCTCCTCACCCACTGGGACCAAGTGTTCAAACACACGAACCTATGGGGGACATTTTAAATTCAAGCCACAGCATTACTCCACCCGAATTTCTACCCGCTACTTCTGCCTAGATTGTGCTCCTGTCAGGCAGATTCAGCCTCATCCAGGGGCTTGTCAGACATGCCCGTTCCCAGGCCCCACCCAGCTTCATCATCAGCACAACTTGAGAGTGGGGTCCATAACGTGAATTTTGGCAATGTACCCAGATGGTCCCCATGAACACTGGCTATGAAAACCACTCCAGCAGAGCCAGTTCTGAACAATGGCCTCCCTGTGCTGGCAAATCCACCCCCAGCGCATTGATTTCAAAAGATGCTGCAAGCAAAACTCACTCTGATGCGGTTTCGTGTCTGCACGGCTTCAAGCATACTCTTGCCCTAAACCTTGCCTGGGCCTTGAGAGGTGACATGTCTGTGGCATCTACCTCCGGCAGCAGTGAATGCCTCCAGCATTCATTTCTCTCCCAGCCTCCTGTCTTCTCCAGCCATCCTAGCACTATTTTAAAAGGGTAATATCGCCCTTCCGTGCGTGGCTCCCCACCTTGTCTGCATGTGGTGCTGATGCCCTTGGCCGCATCCCAGCACTTGCCACCTTCGTCTTTCTCTTTGCTTCCAGCCCTAGCTGTCGGATTGCTTTCTGACGCTATTTCTGGTCTTGTCATTTGAGATCCTTCGTTAAGACAGGTGACGCCAGCACTTCAGAAGCTGCTAAGATCTCCACCATTCAAATAAATCTTGTCTGCGTCTAGCTCTCCAAGTAGGGGTGAACAGGTTGATCCACCTGGACTGTGGGATGGTTAATCTACATGACCAACTTGAGTGCATTTAGAGTGACCTCAGACATGAGTGAGACACATCTCTGAGTTTATCTATGGGGATGTTTCCAAAGAGGATTGTGACCTGTCTCCAGAAGCAAATATAAAAGCTAGCAGAGTACAGGGACACACACCCCCTGCTTTCTGGCCCTCCATGAAGTGAAGTGTTCTGCTCCACAACGCCCACCCGGCTATGATGGATTAACACCTCTGAAGCCATGAGCCCAAAGAAACTCCTCCTCCTCCTCGATGTCTGTGTCACAGTGATGTGAAAAGCAGCGGATGCAGGCAGAGCGCTAAGTTTCAGCAGCGCAAACATTGGCTTGATCATTCTGCTGTGGGTCCTTTTTCTAGGCACCACAGGAAGTCAGCCGCTCCTCCAGCCCCCAAATCATGATATTCTAAAAATGCTTCCAACATTGCCAAATGTCCCTCGATACCTGATACGGGCAAAATCCCTTAGTAGAAAGCCACAACCGCAAGGCTGGCTATCTCATTTTCTTGAACATTCAAGGGGAAAGCTGGCTGCATTCAATTCCTATAATATCCATGGACACTGCCTCACCACTATATGTATGTATATATATTAGTGTTTCATTGGCCAAATGGATGGTCTCCAGAATGTTCCGTTTTAGTTTTCCTAGCCTGCCTGAATAGCTCCACAGAGGGCCATTTGGCCACTCCATGTCCCTAAACTTAGTAGCTTTAAGGGACCACCTCCCAACAGTCCTCCACACGTGGTATGCTCTGAAGCTGTTCAATCCCTTATCTTCTCTGGTTTTCTGTTGGAATATTTTTTAGGCCCCAATCATACCACTTCTCTATCTTAAATTTTAACAGCATGTAAAGACTTTGCAGTGTGATATCTTGCCTTGATTTCTGGAAGATCAGCACTTCTCTGAAGGAAAGAAGAGCTTCCATGCCATGGGAGCGCCTCCCTTCGTGTCTCTATACCAGCAGGTCATATGTAAATGCAAACTCAAAGTCTCTATGCCAAAGTTATCTATTCTTGCTCAACTCAAGGAAAATTTACCCTAGAAACAGGTGCTTCAAGGCAACAGCTCTTTAAACACATGTCTCAGTCAAATGCCTGAAATAATAAACTGGGAGCCCCCATCCTCCCTAGGTAGTACCTGGGTCAGGGTATCTCAAATCCATGTCGGAATCTGATATGGATTTAAGAATCATAGCATGTTTGTGTTTAAGATATAAGTGTTATGAGGAAAAGCCACCACGAGATTGTTTGAGCCGCAAGTACGAAGAGGTCTTCCAGACCCACTCGGCCCTACCCTCTGTGACACCTGTGCAGTTCCAAATGGGGCAAAACAAACTGTGGTTAGGTCACCAGGGCTGGTGTCGCCAGGGTCCAGCACTAAACTGAAGCCCAAAGCTGAGACTTGAGGTCTCTCCTCTAGGTGGAACGTAACACTTTTGTGTAATCTGAAGTCCGGATAACCCACCGTTGACCTCAGAAACACACATTTATTGCAACTTAGCCAGGCATAATGGCCCACACCTATAAGCCCAGTTCCAAAGAGGCAGGGAAACAGGAGTTCACGGGCAGCCTGGGCTACATAATGATACAAAGAGCTGGAGATTTAGTTCAGTGCAAGACCCTGCTAACTCAGGTCATGCTGTCCCAGCATCCGAGCTTTCCCACCTGAATTCTTGTGCGGCTTCTTAACATCTCAGGGCTGTCCAAAGAGTGCCATAGTTTGTTGATGGGGGGCCGGAGGGGTCTTAGGGTGCTGACTAGGCCTTTACCCTTTCTTCAAAGCATGGGTTTGAAAGTAAGACATTTAACTGAGGACTGGGGAGCATCCAGTGACTCCAAATACACAGAAGCTGGCAAGCTTCATGGAAGCTGGGAAGGCAAAGCTTCTGGTTGCCCTACTCTCACCTGATGCTGGACTAACAGAGCTTGCCAGGCAGGCACAGGCAGAGAGCCTGTCGACTAAAACGTCACGGTCTTCTCGGGTTCATCAAACACTTTGCGGTCAATGTCTTGAAAAGCTGAGTCATTTTAGAACAAAGAACCCCACTTTTCATTTTAACACCAAGATGCCCACATTTCATGGTTAGTCCTGGGCAGGGGCATCGGTGACGGCGAGGGGGGTAAGCGGGGGGGGGGGGGGGGGGGGGTAGGCTTCAGGGTAGGCAGAATCTTGCTGCCGCTGGAGAAGCCCAGAGGCTCACACTTGCTTGCATAACCACGCGGTGGGGAATATTCTTCTAAACCCTGCAGTTGAATGAACACTGCCAGAGTTCTCACGCTGCGAATTCAAGCCACCTGTTCCTCAGGCGGAGGAGGCTTAGAACAACGCTGATCAAGGTCAGCTTTTGTGAGAAAGGATTTTAGTGCCATTCTTTCTTTCTTTCATTCTTTTTTTTTTTTTTCAATTGTCTTTCGGATTTTTTTTTTTTTTTATATGTGGGCTTCATAATATCTTGGGACTTCAAGGGCAGTGCCTCATTAAAATTGATAGCTTGCTAGGTACACACATGAGCAACAGCCCGATTATATTATTTCGCACAGATTACAAAGATAGTCTATTCCTTGCTCAAACCCGTCACTTTGATTTTTGAATAATTTATCCTAAGAAATTCATCATTTAATTATAAGGTTTAAACAGGGATGAAAAGGTATGAAAGGTTTCTAGGAGTCTGTATTGTCAGCCGACAGTGAAATAGAAGAACGAATGCCTGAAAACTGAAAATATTCCTAACCAGATGCTATTTTTAATGATGTCATGGGTTTGAATATGAGCGGAACTGGCAGGCTTCCTTGGAGCCAACCACCTTAAGTAGTTTATATTTTCCTTTCTCCTTCTGGCTAGATTATACCTAAAGCTCCTGGTGCAGAAATTAAGGAGTTTTGAGAAAGTTCCTGTAAGCTTACCAGAGAGAACTGACGTACACACAGCGTGCTGTACTGGTCCCTAAAGCATAGCCCCATGGCACTCATGCCTCAGCTTACCCGTCCGTGAAGGGAGGCATCAGGCGAGAAGACCTTGTGTTGGTAATGAAGTCACTTCTGGGTGCAGCTCCATCTAGACCTGGTTTAAATCACCCCTTGGTACCCTATAATTAAAACTCAGCTGTATTACAGGTTACTTGACCTTGCTGGTGGGCTCAAGCAAAGAAGACTTTTCTCAAGGGCAATTTTCAATAAAAATAAAAATATTGAGAAGGGGACTGGAGAAAAACTTTAAAATTTAGGCCCAACAGATGTTAATTGTAGAAATAACTTCCCCATGCTCATTGCTGGGTGATTGTTCAGAGTTCCCAGTTAAGGACTTGAGAAATGGAGAAAGACTACCATGTAAGGTAGTAAAGTTTTGGGATGAATTTTAAAATTGAATATTCAACACCCCTACTATTAGAAGAAGCCCTCCATTCTGCCAGTCAAGAGACCCTGCTCCCGTCCTGTGCAGCCAGCCACAAGCTAATTTTAGGAATCCCAGCCCTGTCACTTTCTTCTGTAGCTGGATGCAGGTGGCTCCTACGCCATCTGTTCAAGTCCTAGGTCAACTTTGCCTTTTCAAGTACTCATTGCTACAGTACAAAGGCTCAAGCAAGCAAACAAACTAAGTGACAGTATAATGATCATATAATTCAGAAGTCCTATGTGCCTTTGACAGGCGCGTGTGAGAAGACCAGGTACCCAGGCAGCGGGGCTATTGTGAAGACTGCAGAGCTTTGAGGAGTACGGGCTTCCTGGTGGAAGTCGTTCATGAGGGGCAGCCCTTTCAAAGTGGTACCTATCCTTCAGCTGATTTTTTTTTTCCTGCTTCTGGCCTGTACAATGTGACAGCCACTGCCTCACACCCCTGCCACCACGGACTGCACGAACCCATCTACACCTCTCCCCTACGTTAACAGCCTTTTAAGTGTCTTCTGCATCTTTGAGCATAATACTCAATGTGGCTGAGATGATCTAACTTGTCTGGTTTTATGCCCACCTCTCTTTGCTCTTCCATGTGGAGTCGAGCTCTCTGATCCACCTGTTGCATGCTACTTAGCGTTACCTTTGCCTTTGCGCGTTCTGCTTTCTATACGGAGAACCCTGGGTTTGTTTGTTTGTTTGTTTGTTTTGGTTGGTTGGTTGGTTGGTTTCGATACAGGGTTTCTCTGTGTAGTCCTGGCTGTCCTGGAACTCACTCTGGAGACCAGGCTGGCCTCAAACTCACAGAGATCCGGGTGACTCTGCCTCCCGAGTGCTGGGATTAAAGGTGTGTGTCACCACCACCCTGTAAGAGTGTTCCTTCTAGCCTCCATCAATTCACTGAAATCTCAGTGATGTGACAGATGTGTCCCTGGCCACCAAGGCCATTGTTCTCCATATGTGTCCTTCACAGAGTTTGGCAGGAAGGTTCTTCTGAATCATAAATTTGGAATATGTCCTCTCCCTGGGCTTTATAATAATTATGGAAAGTTTTTAAAACGAAGTGCAACTTAGCTATCTTTGATCTAAACTCACTATTTCCCACCAATTAATATGGTCGTTCTTTGGCAGAAGTCTATCCTGCTCTATGTAGGAAAACCTTCCCTGGCTACGACAAAGCTCTGCCACACCAGTTGCTTCACTTCAGCGTAGATGTGGTCTATTTTCTAAGTGGTCTCTTGTGCATTTAGTGAGCTGGAAATGCCTTGGTGCTTTACAACAACTGCGTTTGGTTAAGAATTATATGCCCAGTACCCAGAGCACATTTCAAACATCTGATACATAGTGACTTATGTCTACAAAATTATAATTAAAGAATAAAAGTGGAATCAGAGAAAGATTCAGCAGTGAAGAACTCTTGCAAAGGGTGGGGGATAAATCCCCAGCACCCAACACTGGGTGGCTCACAACTGCCCCCCCTCCCCCTGCTGCAATTCCAGCACCGGGAATCCAATACTTTCTCCTGGCCTCTACAGCCAACTGCATACTTTGGTGCATGCCCGCACATAGTCACACACATATAAAAACTGAAAACAAAATGTGTCTTTTTAAAAAGAATAAAACCACATCGTATAAAATAATATGGCATTATCTTTTTTTTCACTGGGGGGGAAAAAAAAACTTGAATAGTAGAGATTTTCACATGTAAAGGGTTGTGTGAGGAGGGTGTGGACATGCATGCACATGCTTGCTCGGATTAACACAGACCATTAAGAATGACATGGGATGCCCTGTGAGTCATGGCTGTAGACACGAGACCAGATCATCAAGCAAAGTGCTTGCGTCTTTACACACATCCAGATAAATCCGTGTCGTTCGAGCTCTTTAGCCGCACTTTAGTGCTTTCTGTAGTTTCCAAACTTTCTGAAATGAAAATTGTTTACTTAAATTAAAAACACTTTAACTGTTAAAAAGCTAGAAAGAAATCAAAACACAAGAAACCATTTATAAGTAAACACAGTAAGGCAGTGGAACGCCCACCCAGGTCTGGGCAGAGACATAGTGCTGAGGCTATGTGGAAAAATAGCCAAATTCCAATGCCCTAAGAGAGACCGTTGGAAACGCTTAGAAAATTCCTTAAACACCAGCAGGGATGAGGAGTGCTACTGGGAACTAAAACGCTGCTGTGTATAAAGAGTCTCAATACCAATCTGACAGGACTTTTTCAAGTTGAGCCTGTGGCACGTCAATACTGGACCCAAAGTTGGAATCAAAAGGCTGGGAAGCTAGGGGCCTGCCTGTAGCCATTTAAGGACCAAGAGCAGAAGTTCTTCATCCCTGCAGAAGGTGCCGTTCTTCAGACGACGCCTTCTCAGTTGGGACTCACTAAAGTCAGTTGTAATTACTGTCATACTAAGCATATGGTCCAGGTGTTTGCCCTTCCTTATCTGTATTAAGTCTTCCAATAAGCACAGCAGTCAGGAGAGGTACAGGGCTACTCCATTCCCATCTTAAGGATAAACGCATCCCAACTTAGATAGGTCAGGTAACTGGTTACAGGTCACCGGAGTGCTTGGTAGAATTGCCGGGACTGGCATACGCTCAGACAGCGCTGTAGGCTGAGGCTCGTAAACTGCAACTTCAGATCCCGATGCCTTCATCTCAAAAGGTCAGGCGGTTTCTGTTTTGTTTCTCTGGAAGTATTAGGCCAGAATCTGAGACTTCACGCATGCTGAGCAAATGGTCTACCACTGAGCTACAGACCAGCATTGAAAGGTCAGGTGCTATTAAAGAGTACTTTATCAGAATGCAAAGGGCACCCACCATTCATAAAGCCTTATCTGGCAATTAACAAGGTTTTCCCTGGAATCAAATCTTTGTCAAGCTATTCTTGAGTTACCAAATCATTTGAGAACATCAGTCCCCAGCACCACTGGGAATAAATTAAATCCAAAATAACTACTACTACCACACCTTCGGCCAAATAAGTAGAATTAACATAACACAGAGACTGAATTAGTTGAGTGTTCATCTCAGTCCTGGACTCTCTTTATGTCAAATACTGCAAATGGCAGCCTTGGGTTCTTAGACCCTCAAAGGAGCCAATGCCTCTTGCCTAGACCCCTTGGCCTCAATGATACACTCTGCTTAGTATGGGACATATCACACACACACACACACACACACACACACACACACACACACCTGCCTTCTCTCCTTCTGCTCTGGAATAGGAACCGGCAAGTGCTCAGGGTTCTTAGTGACTATCACTATGACGTGTGAATTTCTCTTTCTAAACCAGATCACCAGCTTCCCTGTCACCGGCCAGCATTGTGATTCTGAATCTGGTGCCATGGGGGTCTCTCCAAGCTGTCTGGTAGTCTCTAGAGCCAGACAGATGTGTGTCAGGGATGCTGAGGTACACGATCAGCAGCCAGCACTGTATTCTGCACACAGCAGTACTCAGCAAGCTGGTGAATGAGTTAGTTTGTCATCTTGAGGGCTCTCTTTCTCCTTTGTCTATGGTGGAAACAAGCCTTCAAAAGCAAAGATGAGTTTGTACATGGCTGTCTGGTCTCTGTTCACTGATTTTGTGCCCCCCTCAAAAGAAATAATGGGTACCACACATTAGGTAGCTACATAATGCCATCTTGAGGACAGCTCTGAGTAGTGTTTAAAGTAATCAATGATATCATATAAAATTGTTGCCCAAATGAAGAGCCCTTGCCCATTGAATGTTTGAAATTGGAGACCATCTTCCTTGTTCATTCTTTGTGGCTAAAGAGCCCATTATCCAAGAAAATAGTAAAAAAAAAAAAAAAAAAAAAAAAAAAAAAATCTTAGTAGATAGGAGAGTCCTAAATTTGTTTCTTAGCAACGAATTCCTCAAAGGAGCTCACGAAGACACAATTTCTGAAGCCTTTTCAACACACATTTGTACTTAGAAGGACAAGAGGTGTGTGGGGAGGGGGAGTATATGCTGGTCTGGGAACAGAGAGGCATCTATAATTTCTTCCAATTAGTGGCACACACATGACACTACAGAGCCCATAGACACAATTCAGCCAATAAAAATAGAACACCTACCTGCATAGACAGTAACAGTTCCCATTCCTTGTGAGGTCAACAATGTAATAATTTGACAACTATGAGCTCCCTCCCCATGGGCAGTAGCAAGGGGTCATTTTGGTGGCTTGCTGACATATAGAACTATTTACGAATGTAGATACTGATTGTGTGCCTGCAACCTTCTCAGCAGACAGAGAAATAAAGTTTTGATAAAAATAAACCGGGAAAGAAATGTGGGGTGATTTTGACACCCAATATGGGAAATGCCTTACCTGAGTAAGAATGCCTAAATTGCTACCTTCTTGGGTCCCTTTTCTTGACTTGGTTTCCCAACTTAGCCTTGATAGCAGCAACAACAGTAACAACATCAAATGATACACTTAGCAAGTCTTCAGTGCACTACTTGCCTTTCTGCTGCTGTAACAAACATCTGCTCTTATCAACTTATAAAGAAAAAAGATGTCCCTTTGGCCCAGAGTTTTGGAGGCTTTAGTCCATACTTGTTACCTCAGTGCTTTGGAGTCCTGACAACACACTGTGGTGGAAACCATAATAGAGGGAACGGTTCACCTCATGGCGAGGAGGCAAAGGAGAGAGGAAGGTGGGTATCTGGGCTCTCTTGTCCCCTTGCATGGGCCCTAACGCCCTCCCACTGGATTTTACTTCCTCAATGTTCTATCCCTTGGCAATAGTGCCAAGCTGGGGACCAGCCATTTAGAATCTGAGTTTTTAGGTCTGGGACATTCCTGACCCAAACTATAAAATCCACTATTTTATGTATCTATTTTATACTTATTGTGTGTTTTAACTCTTACAAGAGTTCTTTGAAATAGCACTGTTATTTTTGGTCAGTTGCTGTGCATTGAATTAACTTCTCAAAATTACACCATTATTTGGAAAAATGATGGAGGATGAGGTTGAGGAGATGGCTCAGTTGGTAAGAGGCCACATGAAGGCATATGTCCTCTTCTCTAGCATTCATTTACAAGTCCAGCATGGTCTTGTGTGCCTGACAGATCTCAGGAGCTCACTGGCATGCCAGACTAGGTAAATATAGAAACTTCTAGATCGTTGAGAGACCCTGTGTCAAGAAAATAAGTGGGGAAATATAAGTGGAAGATATTAGAAGTCCTCTTCTGGCCTCCACATGTGTGTCATAGTACTTCCACACTTACCACTCATGCATGCACCCTCCAAATATGTACATGAACATATGCACTCAGCACAAAACTGTGTGTGTGTGTTTGGGGGAGGGATATACACAAATGGCAAAGGTTGGAAACATACTGCTCATCCAGTGAATGACTAATCAAACTTCCAGAGCAGTGTCAACAGTGAGATGAATGCCCAGTCTAAGATATGTCCTCGATCCACTCAAATCTCAGAATATATAGAATCTATCATGCTGATGGGAGATGGCACACAGGAGCAGGGGTGGGGTTTGGGGCGGGATGGGGATCTTGGCTGGCATTGCCCATGAAACCTGCTACCCTAAAAAGTACTCCACTGGTTATAATAAAGTTGCTTTTTAAAAAAATACAGAGTTGGAAGCAAACCGAAGGGTGTGAAGGGACGCTGCACTGAACAAACTGCCCTCACACTTGGCAAATCCCTTCTAAGCAGACATATAGCTTAACTGTCTTTCCTCTTCATTGCCATCTTTGAGAAACCTGGCATCTACTGTGGGCCTCCTTCAGAAGCCCCCACAAGTGCTTTTTATTTCTTGGAAGACAAAACTGTCCACTTATCCCACTAAGCATGAATTGAGAAAATTATGGGTTCCTCCCCCCACCTCCCCCCAAGGACATTCTTTTAATGGAACAAAGTGTCAGAACTGGGCCCTTCAAACACAGGGTAGAATGTTATTATGAACCAGAAGCAAGAGAACGCTGAATGTAACTAAGCTGATGATCTAGGCAAACAGACGCCTCAGAGTTTCCCTGCAGGATTGCACTTGGGAGGCAAAGAGAGCATCACTATTCAAGGGCACTCAGGAACCCGGGAGCTGAGTCTGCAAGGAGCTATGACAGTTGACTCAAATGTTTCCTTTGTGGGTTCCAGCTTCTTGCTCCCCGAGAAGAGTCTCCTGATAAACAAGTTTTCATCTTTAGAGTCCTCATTATTTTTCCATCAGTGGCTGTACCTTCCGAGGCAATTCGCTGTGGTTTTCTACTCCCCCCCACCCCCCCCCCGCCACCACCACCACCATTTGAGTTAGTTACTGTACAATTTCTTAAACATATTTCTTTCTTTTTATTACAGAGGCTACCCTTCAAAGACAGGCATTTCACCTGCAGCAAAATGTAAGTACATTTCCTCCTCGAAATAATATCTATGTTTCAGCTGTCATTCCTAAACCCTCCTCATCTTTTAGGCGCCCATCGCTTACCTCCTGCTGCTTCGTCATTAAAAGCCTGGTGCAGCCAAATGCATTCAATGGTTTGAAGCGTCACCCTTCACAGGGTTGATTTTGTGGGACATCTTAGAAATGGTTTTGGGAAGCAGACTGAAATTGTGGCGATGATAATGCTACACCTAACAATCCAAAGAAAATCAGAGGAGGGTGTTGTGCACTATAGCTAGAGGCCATCACGCATCTGAATATCCATCACCCCTTCCTTCAGAGAAATTTATTTCCCTTTTCCCAGTCAGTCCTCACTGTGGATTCACAGGCGCCTCCTACTTCAGCAGCGTGGTAGTTGCTTTAGTAATTCCTTCCTGAGTCTGCTAATTATGGCCACTCTGTAAACCTGTGTTCTTTTTAGAGCAAATCTCATCTCCTGTGCGTACTACATCCCTCCACTCTGGAACTCTCTGTGTCTATACCAAACTACACATCTCTTCTCTTCTGCAAGACCAGATGTAATTGTGGTGGGTCCGAATCAGGAGGATGGGCATCTGACAGTTTTGCCCTTAACGTCAGTATGTGACTGTATCCCTCTGTGTGTGTTTATGAAAAGCCTGTCTATCTCTGGAACAGTCTGATAATCCATAAGTTCAAAAGGCAGAGAATTGGGTTCAATATGAAGGCCACAGGGTATACACAAGTAGCTGGGAACGGTAATGAGTTCCTTGTCAGTGAAGATAAGTGGTCACGAGATAAACCGACCATAGAGAAAAGGTTGAGGCAGCCATTTGCAGCTCCTGGTTTACACGGAGTTTCCAATAAGGGATGCATCTGAGCAGCCACCGAAGCATTTAACTAGACATTCTCAGGCCTGCCAGAATCCCAAGGTCTCCCTGGAATTCTGCACACCGCACACGCTCTAATAAATTCCCCCGGATCATTCGGTCCCTGAGACAGTGTGCTTAGCTGAACCTGCAAGAAAAACTGAGTTTATCCTGCCTTCCCAGGGTGATGTCTGTCTGTTTGCTCACTCCAGCAAATTGATCCCACTGCTCGCTGCTAACTATTCAAACGTTAGCAGCAAGAGACACTCTCGGCAGCATTCAGGCTTGGGCCCAAGTGATGTGCTTCTCCAGGCTGTTCTTGCAAGTCGAACTCCGTCTTCTGTTGTTCTGATCTGCACTGCCTTGTGAAGGCACCTGCACGCTAGGAATATTTTAAGTGGCTTTTACCAATAAAGTCACATTAGATTTTCATGAGCCTCCTTCCCATGCGCTATCATGAGCATATTGCTTGTACAGGTGTGAGCTTTTGTCAGTTTTCTTTCTTTAGCACATGGGACTCACTTCAAGGAAAACCGCCTTGTGCTTATTTTCCTATGTATTCATAGTTAATAGCTCTTTAGCATACGGCACTGTCAGCTTAGCTCCCCAGTGTCTTAAGCGATTTACTATTAAATCCAAAAATTGTAGTTTGTATGTGTTCGTGATGAATATTAGGTGAAGAGTGATTTAATTTTTAAAAATTTATCTCTATTTTTAGTTATTTTTGCATATGTGGGGGGTATGCATACATGCATACAGGTGCCCATGGAGGTCAGAGAAGGACTCAAATCCATGGAAGTCAGCTGGAGCCACAGTGGGTGGTTGTGAGCCACCTGATGTGGGTGCTGAGGACCCAACTTGGCACCACTGGAAAACCAGTTCTTGCTTGTCAGCGCTGAGCCATCTCCCCAACTCCTCATCTAGTATTTTGTAAGATTTCTTTTTATTTATTAATTGTGAGTGAGTTAGAGAGAGGAAAGAAGGAGAGAAAGAGAGAGAGGATTGTCCATATGTGCAAGTGCTCACGGAGCGCAGAAGCAGGAGGTGTCTGCTCCTCTGGAGCTGGGTGGTTGGCTGCTGGGATCCAAGTTCTGATCCGCTGGGAAGAACAGTACATCTCTTAATCACTGAGTCATCTCTCCAGCTCCAGTAAAAAGCAAGTTAAAGCAGCACTCCAAACCATTCCATGTGGACATAAGCATATCAATGATGGCCGGTACCCCCAGATCTCTTTATCAAGACTTGGGTTAAAGTACCCCTTACCTTATAGACTGCAGGTCAGAAGGAGAGCAAGGAATTGGCTGATTCAGCACAAAAGTTTCACCCAGGGATCACATGCAATGCACAGTGACCAAGTCTGTATGCCTTCCAATGTGTAAACAGCACTGAAATTTCACACTGTCCAGAGAGAAGGGCTCTACTCAAATCCCCAGTCTTCTCTGAGTGACTGGAAGAAAGTTGGTTTCACTCAGCCACAGAAGGGCGTTAAAAACCACTAGGCTGGGGATGGAGAGATTATCTACAGTTAAGAGCACTGGGTGATCTGCAGAGGACCCGGGTTTGGTTCCCAGCACCTACATGGCAGCTCATAATTATTTGTAACTCCGGTTCTATGGGATCCAATGCCCAATTCTAATCTCTTTGGGAGCCAGGCACATACATGTTACATAGACAAACATACAGGCAAAATATTAATACACATAAAATAATAAATAAATAAATCTATTTAAAAATATGTAAGTAAAACAAAACCACCAGTCAGTGACTTCTCTGGCTCCTTTTGGTGGCCTCAGCCACTAGCCTCTCTAGAGCCCAAGGACAGGGGATGACTGACACATGGTCAACACCCAGCCTCCGAGTCGGTGGTCCATTCATGGTGTTTGGGAAATGTATACAGAACATGGAATACAAACTTGACTGGAGGAGGACAGCTTTGCAATGTCAGGAAGATATGCCCCATGGGAAAATAGAGCAGGGCCATGGGAAGAACATCCCCAAAGTGAAAAACCAGAGTTCTCACGGCTAAGACCCATTTCACTCCCTCTGAGGTGGCACAGTTCTGAAAAGTTAACACTCAGTTTCTAAGTTCTTTGATTATGGAAGATCAAAAGAGAAAGGGAGATGGCTTTTGCTGAGTGTTTCAAAGACTCTATTAATGAAATAAGATTACGTCGGGGCAGGGGAGGGGGGACCGGGAACGACCTAAAACTATGGTGGGTTTATAAGGGTTTTGTATTAGGGTTTTGCTTGCTTGTTTGTTTGTTTACTTGGTTGGTTTGGTTTGGTTTGGTGAATCTGTTTTTGCAGGGTCTCTAACATTCTGGTGACAAACTTTGGGCCTTAAAGTCAACACTATACAGTGACAGAAAAATAGAATCCTGCTGAGTTCAAGCAGTCTCCTTGAGTCTTGCCCCTACTGTTGTTGGACTCAACTACCCACAGTCTTCAGGACCACTGCCTCTGATAGGGCACTGTCTTCTCTCTGGGTGGTATGAGTGAGAAAGTTGCCAAGCAAACCTGAACTATCCAGAGGCCTGTAAAATGCGCAATTGCTTTTTAAGAGGCATGGCGATATTGTGTGTTCCTTTCGATTTTTTGGCAGTCTGGATTTTCTGCAATTTGTGGTTTTGCAATTTCTCTTTACACAGACAACACCCTGGCACTCATTCAATGCCCCATTGGTGGGGATGAGGTGGGGGACGGGGAGGAGGAGGGGAGATTCCCCAGAGCACTGTCTGCTTCAGTAAAAGAAGAAAATGTTAATGAAAGAAGTCAGAAAGAATGTTCTTCGAGAATGATGGAAGTTGGTGGGTTCAGGGGGAAGAAGCAACTTTTAATAAATTGTGAGCCAAAGGTTTTGTCTGGGGGCTTTCATTGTTTGGGCAAAATTCTTTTCTTGTAAAATCCTCTTGAGGTTTGTCTGGGTTATAATGTCAGTCTTTTATTATTATTGTTGTTGTTGTTGTTGTTGTTGTTGTTGTTATTGTTGTTATTCCCCTCTCTTCTTCCCTTTCTCTCTTTCTCCTCCTCCTCTTCTTGTATTCACTAAGCTTAGAGGAGCTTTGTTCTCCCTGCCCCCCACAGGCTCCTCCTACAGGCCTCTTCTTTGGATAATTCTGTCTATACATATACTTGTTAACTGCTTGTTTCATGTGAATTAAGTCACATGTGCCAGAACCTGTGGCCTTGGCCATACTCTGATGGCCTTAGCTTCTCCTTCCTATAAGCTGAAATGGTCCTTGCAGAGGCCTGAGGCGCCAAGAAGTGCAGAGATGGGACCTTTATCTAGCCTGAGTGGTCTGTTTTGGCTCTTTTCATTGGCTCT
This sequence comes from Acomys russatus, assembly GCF_903995435.1. NCBI lineage: Eukaryota > Metazoa > Chordata > Mammalia > Rodentia > Muridae > Acomys > Acomys russatus. Next base: position 16,450,266 of record NC_067152.1, on the reverse strand, counting down.
GCAGAGGCTCGGCTGCCTTCGGTTGCTTTTTCAGAGCTGCTAGGCACAAAGCTGAAGAACTTGAAGCTACATCCATAGTCACCTTATAGTTCTTCGGTTCACTTCTTTATCTCAAAGCAGACCCCAAGTCTCCACATAGTGGACTCCCACTGCTTATGGCCTCTCACTGTTCAGCAGAGATCGAGCACTAAAGGTCATCTATTTCTACCCTGGTCATGACCGAAATGCCATTGTTTCTTATGTTTCTAAGGAACTTAAATATAATTGCAATTTGTATGTTAACTACCCCAAGTTCAGCCTTGGAGAAAATATGACCTCACTGCCATTCCTAAGGGTAAGCTGATCGTTTTTTATTATGGAATCGTCAATTGCAGGGTGTTATTTTGGGAAAACACATTCCATGTCATAAGGTACAATAGCCCAACCTAAGAGGCCACAACAGCCCTGTAGAAGCCACCCTTCCTTTCCTCTGTTCTGGTGGAAAGCGTCCTCCTTTGGAACAGCTCGCCTGCCTGTATTTTGCCAGCCTGAGATAGCGTCGCTATGACTCCACGTCATTTGTGTAGGCTGTGCCTTCTTGGATCAGCTTCGGAGCATCCATTCTTCCCAGGTGACAACCCAACCCTCCAAATGGTTTTGGAATCTAATCTCGAGTACTCTCAGAGTCTTCCTGATCCAGACTAAACTTCCCCACTCCCGTTAGCAGCCATCCTTCAAAGGACTGGGTTGGTCAGCCCTTTCAGTTTGTCCACATTCCCTTTTCAACGTCTGTCCTAAAATGTTACTGCCTGAAATAAAAAGATACTGTTCAGAAGCCTGGCCCCACAGAGTTCCAAGAAAACAAACGGAAACAAAGCTTTCATCCCAGGTGCAGGACTTCTAATAGCCTTAGTGGCGAGAACAGGGAGAAATTTAACCGCATTTGGCCCCAAGGTTAACCTGGAGTCCTTAGGAGGCCACATCCAAGCTGACCCAGCTTTGCCTCCACTTCTGTACATGGTGTTCCATGACATAAGACCTTTACCTGGATCCCTGGAACACAGCTCTGTCTCAGACTCTTCCCAGGAACCGACAGGAGCCCTGATTTTTTTTTTCCCCTTCTTTAAACCCCTGTTCCAGTTTGATTTGCCTCTTGACCTCTCTCAAGAGACTGGTAAAGAAGGAGCCTCTGGAGTTTGAGCTTCTCGAAGGTAGACTCATGTTTTATTCATCTCTGTCTCCTCTGAAATGCCTGTGACATTCTCCTATACAACCCGATATTCAGAGAGGGTTTTTCTGAAACCCACGAGCAAATTCTAATGCAGGCAGCCCTCCAGCCCCAACAGAGCCCTATCAATAGATTGATATTGGTGCCCTTTAGAAATGAACAAGCTAGTTTTACACTTGTCTGCTAGGACACAGCACTCCTCTCTCCCAAAGCTGACTCCAGCGGGAGTTCAGGTCTAGGTCACTTGGATTCTATCCACACGAGACTTTGCCAGCCATGTGCTTTGTCTCATCTCTCTAAACCTGTTCTTGCTGTAAGAACATGATTTTATGACTGCCTCATAGGCTATTATAATGATGGATCCTTGTAAAATATCCAGGAAAACTGTAACAGGAAAGCAATAATCTATAGTTAAGAGTGTCACTGTTGTTGCTTTTGTTTTTCTCATGAGAGGGACATGCCATGTCATGGCCCTGTGTTAACAAGACCAAAGACAACTGGGCATAACTTTTTCATACCTTATAATAATAAAAAAAAATCACTTCACTATTGAAATGACAGTGCAACTTGACTAACGAAATGACTTCGTGGGCTATTTAATTTCAGATACGCCTTCAATGGACACAGAGACATCTAAAGATGTAAACAACGTGGCCCACATTTACAAACGCCCTTCAGAAAGGACTGTATCTCATTCTTCAGCAGGGCAGCTCAAGCTGCTCACCCACATTCCTTGTGGTGACTGCTCAATCAGTCCCCACGCATTATTTACTTTTTGTTGCTCTGATAAAGTGCCATGGCCAAAGCAACTTAAGAGAGAAAGGATTTATTTTGGCTCACAGGTCCAGAGGGATTACCTACAATAGCAGGAGACAGGGCGGCAGATCTCCCAAGGAGGAAACTGGGAGATTGCATCATCAGTCACACACAGGAAGCCAAGGGAGTACATTGTAAGTGTGCAAGGCTATAAACTCTCGAAGCCTGCTCTGGTGACATACTTCCTTCAGCAAGGCTCCATCCCCCAAGGGTTCCATAACTTCTCCAAACAGTGCTGCTAACAGAGGACCATGTGTTCAAATACATGAGCCTGTTGGGGACATATCTCATTCAAACCATCGCACTCCCCTTTCTTCTTGTTGCTGTATATGTTGCAATCCCACCTCATTTTGTTTTCTTTTTCATTTACCTCCTCCCCTAATCATGCCTAGTTCTCCAGAATCACCAAGTTCCTAGAGACCTATGCTATTCTCCCCAAGCAATGCGATTACCCATGTAATTTCAACATGGCCTTCCTCCACTGCTTCTGAAATTGATACAGGGTTGGGTACTGGTGAGCAAGCCGTGCATATGCATGTGTGTGCATGTGTGTATGCCCATTTGTGTATATATGTGTGTGTGCTTAGTGTAGTTTTGTAAGTCTTATTAATATGATAGGGATATAACACACAATCTACAAATAACAATAAAACATGGAATACAGTATTATAGTTTTCCAATACCTAATTCTCACAGAATTCAGCTACTGTTTTGTGCAGAGCTCTCCTATCTGTAGACACCCTACGGCTGCAGTTGACGACTTAATATAGTTTCCATGTAAATAGAGTTGATGTTTCTGATCATGCTGATGACTAAGATTTTGGCAAAACAAGAGTGCATGTCAGAGACATGCAACTTCCCCAACCTTGTGAGGATGCTCTGTGCTAAGGAGGACACTATTTTTTTATATATATAATTAAATATTTCTACACTATTCACCACGTGACAGCTGTAGACAGAGCATTCCCTTTTGATTAATCTACATTGATAGACCCATACCCATTGACTTCTTAATCTAGACACTTAGCAAGACAATAAATCAAAGTCTCATCTGTAGTATTTGCCAACCTCTGTGACATAAATGTTCCTTCGGGGAGCTGAGGGTTCAGCTCAGTGGTAGCACTCATGCTTAGAAAGCTCAAGACCCTCGGTTTAGACCCTCAGCACCAGAAAAATCGAATGACTGGGTTAATGAATGAGCACTCCCTTATAGACATTTCAAGTACTAACATGTTAGTAAGTGCAGAGTTAGGGAGCTATGCAGCGACATGCCTGAGTATGTTGCAGCATGCAGACAAAACACTGGGCAGACAACACAGAGCAAACCAACCAGGAAGGGATGAGTTTTGAGTGTTTTCTTCCTTTATTCTTAATACAAGTTATATAACTGCCCTATGTCATTTAACCTCTGAGAATGTCTGGGTTTAGCAAATAGCTTACAAATTCCTAAAATCTCTAACAATCGCTCCTTGTACAAGCCTTCCCTGGCACAGCACTGGCCCTTCCACTCGCGGCAGCAGTGGGGGTGGGAGTGGGAAGAAGAGCCAAAACACTGGATATTTAAAATTTGTTGCTATTGTTGTTTTATCCAACTTACAAGTGATTTTTCTTAAAACTTTATTTAGATTTGGTCAAAGATCAATATATTGCCTCCAAAAGCTCTCCCTCTCCCTCCCTCTCTCCCTCTTTCTCTCCTTCCCTCCCTTCCTAACCCCCCCCCATAAAAAACAGTTTTGTCTTCACTGCTGATTATTGGCTCAAAGACTGTATCACTGTATTTGTTATAAATAGGTTTTAGGGTGCAAGGGCCATAAGTGTGGCTTAACAGAGAACGGAAAAAGAATTACCCAAATGTTGGTATTCAGTGCATCCACAAAGTGAACAGTGTAGTGGGACAGTGCACGACCTGGATGGGGATGCTCCTTGGAGCATCCGCTATAGCATAGCACGAGAGCTACTCTCTTCTCCCCGCATTCCCTAAGAGATTTCCTCAGGTGGCTGAGTCAATCTGACTCTGTGGACTGCATACATGCCCACATGGCACAGGCATGAGCTTGTGGGCAGTTGAGCTCCACTCCTCCCTTGGGAAATCCTCATGGCTTACAAACTCAAGTGAATACAATCTATGTGGCTCAGGTCTTTTCCCTGGCTAGTGTGTCCTCAGAAGGAAACATCTCTGGCTGCTTTAGCTGTGTTTATCGGGATGGTAGGAAAGGACAGGACCGCACAGACAAAAAAGAGCTGCACATGATGTCAGTGCACGCACTGTGGACCATCATGAAGACAGATGCAGTATTAACCTTTTAGTACAGTGCCTCTGAACGCATTCATCAGAAACAGAATGTGCTGGCTCAGAATGTAGGGTCACTGGGAAGAGAAATTGCCTGTCAAGTCCAAGGTCCTGACTTCTGTACCCAGCACCACAGCAAAATGAAATAAAAAAGGAAAACATTATGACTGGGCTGGTAGCATATACTTTGGGAGCCCAAAGTGGGAGTTGAAGGCAGGAAGATTGAGAGTTTGAGCCCAGCCTAGTCTACGTAGTGAAACTTTATCCCAGTATTTAAAGTATGTTGGTGGAAGGGGGGGGGGGGGGAGTAATCAATATCCATCTTACTTTTAACCAACACCTTGTTTTGGCTTCATTGTGTGTTGAGAGGATGGTGTGCAAACATATGTGGGCAGATGAGCATACATGTAGAGACAATAGGAGAATATCCAGTGTCCCGCATAATTACTTGGAGGTAGGATCTCTCCCTGAACCTGGTATTAGGCTAGCATCCAGAAAGCCTCAACAATCCTCCTGTCTCCATCCCTCACTGTGCTGGGGTTACAGGCACAAACACAGCCATTCCTGACCTTTTACATGGCTTCTGGGAATTTGAACTTGGATCCTCATGCTTGTAAAGCAAGCATTCTTACCAACTGAGTATGTCCTCAAACAGAATTTCAACTTTAAGTAGAGTTTTTTTAAATGAGTAAGTTATTACAAGTCTAATGGAGCTACATATGCCCCCTTTCTCATCCTGTTCTCCTCTGTTGTTCTTAAAAACTAACCAAATAAACACGCTTACAATTCTACGCATTCATCCAGGCTTTATCAAGGAGCCACCATTTCTTCCCAGCTTTTGGGACTTTACAAATGGTATCAAACAGTAGGGACCATTCATTTCCTGTCAGTTCCATTCTATGCTTCTGAAGTTAACCCAAATGCATAGGTGGCTGCAGTTTTTGCTGTCTCTGCTGTAGAACAGATTATGTAGCAATATGGTGCTACCCATTTTGTTATCTGTTCAATTGACGAGCTGCCAGATCATTGACAACTTTTACAATTGAAATACACGCCGCGCAGCCTGGGGAGATAAAGTGAGAGGCGTTTGCTGCTCAAACATGAACATTTGAGTTCAAGTCCCCAGAATTCACAGAAAGCCAGACACGGTAGCAAACAGCTGTAGACCAGCACTCACACACTGAGCAAGGAGACAGAGACACCCAAGGCGCTGGAAGCTCACAGGTGAGCTAGCCTGGTGTACACAGTGGTGGTCAATAAACAGGCTGTATCAGACAAGGGTGAAGGCAAACCCAACACCTGAGGCTGTCCCCTGAACTCCACACATCTACACCGGCACTCTACACACATACACACCCAGATGTACACGCCAGCAACAATGCTAAAATTGTCATCCTATGACAGTATGCAGCTGAGCAGAACTTTCTCCAGGGTATGAACTTGCTGGGTTCTCAGACGTATACCCTGTATACATCACTGATATTGCCAAGCTGCCCCGTCCGTAAGCTGACCAATTCATTTTCCGTGAGTGTGACCTGGAAATGCCTATGTCTCCAAATCAACAGGTTGCTTTTAAACTCCACCTTGTTTTTAAGATGCCAGGGGTAAAATGGTGTCTCGCTTTCCATTTATCAGTTCCCTAACACCAGGTGCTGGAGCATCTTTGCATGTACGTTGGTCAGCCCTGTCTCTCTGAGGCTTGCCTGCTCACATTCTTTGCCCTTTGTCCACCAGATGCTCTTTTATTTCTATGCATGTGTACAAAGTTACCAATTCTGGATTGAAATCTATAGACTGTTCTGTGCAACTCTCTCTCTCTCTCTCTCTCTCTCTCTCTCTCTCTCTCTCTCTCTCTGGACAGTTGCTAGCTTGTCATTTCCCTTCTGTAATGCCTACCACCATGTTTATAATTTGCTATCCTTTAAATTTTCATTTGGGCTTTTGTTTTCTTTGTCTTCTCTACTTTGATGTTACTTGTGAAGGTGTTTTCTCAGTACCTTGTTTTACAAGTTCATTTTGCTTCTTATTTTCGTGTGGTTTTGCCACAAACTTATGATCTTCCTGCCTCTGCCTTTCAAGGGCTGGGATTATGGGTGTGTATTACCAACACCAGGCAGAGACTAACGTGAACTGTGGGCTGAGAACAGTAGCCTGAGATCAGTGGCCTGGGATCAGTGGCCCGGGATCAGTGGCCTGAGGTCAGTGGCCTGGGATCAGTGGCCTGGGATCAGTGGCCTGGGATCAGTGGCCTGAGGTCAGTGGCCTGAGGTCAGCAGCCTGGAAACTAAGAAAGTAGGAAGGAGGGCTGGGCAAATATTGTCTGAAGGAGTGTTGGGCAGATTCTGCCTGAAGCAGTATTGCTCATAGAACGTGGCTGGGTGCTGGAAGGAAGCAGTGGCTTAAGTTGTGTGGGCATGGCTGGCTTCCTTTCTCTACTTTCTCTACCACACTCAGCACATTGATACCCAAAACTTAGACCCAACATAGACATTTTGTCAGACACTAGTTAAGAAACACTTAGTGAAGATGGTCAGTAAAAAAGATAAATGAGGGACTGGAGAGGTAATTCTGTGGAGTCAGTAAAGAAAATAGATAGGGGAATGAAGAGATAGCCCAGTGGTTAAAATTGCTGCTCTTGCAGGGGACCTTAGTTTAGCACTCACACTAGGTTGTTCTCAACCTCCAAGAAGTCCACCTCTAGGGCATATGTTGCCCACTTGTGTTCTCTGCAGGGACCTGCACTTATATGAACACACACACACACGCACACACACACACACACACACACACACTCACACTCACACTTTAAAGTAATAAAATCAACCTCTTTTGTAAAGGAAGATGATGACCATGCCCATCGGACCCATTAGAAGCAAGGTAAACACAGAGAAAAGTAACTCTACAGGAATACGTTTCATGGTCTAACCAGCACACTGGAATCCGTGTGGCCCACCGCCAAAACCACCCATGCGCAGAAGCAGCATTGCATTTTCAGGTTATGCTTTTCTTTGGAAATTATCAGAAAGCCGGTGATCTGAAAAGTCAGTGGATGGATATCTCAGAGGCTACCTTTTCTCATCTCTAGCTAGTAAGCTTCACAGAAAGTGGGAGCAAAAGCAGTCAGTCAGTCCAAAGTTCAGTCTAATCTCCCGGGTCAACTGTTCAGCTTTGTCTCTCAGACTCCTGAACTCTCCCCTCATTATCATCTCTCTCCACTTTTGCCTACTTCCAAGGCCACTGAGTCTTGGATCCCTCCCAAGATATCACTTTGGGTAGGATTAACTCAGAAAAACACACCATTAATAGTGTATAGCTGTTGAGATATTTATAGTGTATACTTGCCTATTACTTTCTGAAATATGAAGTACATTTGTGTCCCCATCTAATAAAAGTGCCTTTATTTGCCTGACCTGTGCCCCCATCACTTGAATGCTTGGCATAACATTCCCCAGGTAGTTGGTACACACCACGTGCCCAAAAGAAACTGTTTCAATGACTCAAAGTAATTTACCATACTTACCCCCCAGCCCACCCCCACCCCACCCAGCTTCAACTCACAAGAGGGGAACCTCTAGAAACCTAAATCTGATGTCTTTACAAGCTTGGAAAATTCATTCCTGGTGCATTTCAAAAGGGAAATAGACATAGAAGGATAGACTACTACTAAATCAACTCGCAAATGAGGGACTAGAAACCAAATGCCAAGTCTCGGTTGCTAAATAGATGTATATAGTTGGCTCAGTTAGTGAGCTTTCCTTGGAGGAACAGCTGTGTGGGATACTAAATCCTAGTTAGAAGTTTGTTGTTAGGTGGCTCGGGAGGTCTGGAGGCATTTATTCCTCTCAGGTATATGATGTTCTCCCAAGGTTAGCATGCTCACCCGTTCGTGTGCACTAAGCAATGATGAGAAGAAACGACAACATCCTTGTTCATTGACTATTTACTTGGCTTACAAGCTGTTCTATGACGCAGGCCCTGTCTTCAAATGCAGCTCAATATAATTGATTGAATTTCACGTTCCTTATGAGATAACATTTCAGCTGGGCCTTCCCAGTATTCAGAGGATGCTATTGTGCACAGGTCTCGTTGCCTACAGCCTCCCAGGAAGCCTTTGGGTTATTTCTTTGTTTCTGCGCTCTCACCTTGTAGGGCAATCCTCTCTCTCGTGTATGAATAACACTGTCGGTGTTTGGGTGGTTTTTTTTTTTTTTTTTTTTTTACCCTAGCAGAATGCTGGGAAAACCCAGAAAGGGGTTGCTCAGCTTGGAGAAAATATCTGTCAGTACGGAAAAAAAAAAAAAAAAAAAAGTGAAAATTGAAAGAAGCAGAGGGAGAGTTAGAATCAGGTCACCTCATTTGCACTTTCAGCCCTAAAGGCAAATGCTAAATCAGCTCACGAAGCTGCAGACTGAGTCAGCCTTAGGTGAGGGCTGAGTCACTTGGCTCGCTCAACAAGCTCAGCACTGCTGTGATTCTTACTCTAACAGGAGGTACAAGGGAGCTAAGGAGGAAAAGAAAGGATGCAGCTGACCAAACCTAACTATAGCCCTCTAAACTTGTTCCAATTTGTCACCGGATTCTTGCTCTGGCCTCCCCCTTGACTCCTGGTCCACTTGATCTCCTTCAGATCAGTCTAGATGAGACACAAGACAAACAGGACGCATTACATATAATGTGTATGGTGTATAATGTATGGGGTGCTATCAAGGGTGACAGCAGGCAATGGACAGGGTTTAGGCAGTGTTACCATGTAGGGATCTGGGTCAGCTTCATTTTCTCTGTCAGTTAAAGAACTAAAAGGCAGGGGAAATCTGGAGCACAAGGGAGAATCTCCAACACAATAAACAGAGTCCACCCCCTAGGAGAAGCTTTCACTAGAGGTGAGGAAACACAAAACACAGCGGGCACACAGAAAGAAAGCTCCTCTCCAAGAGAGGAAATTCAAAGCCAGAGAATCCAGTCTCTCCCTGAGAGCTGGGTTTTCTTAAAGGTTTAGGAGGGGGTCCTCCTTAGCTAATGTAGAGTTGGCCACTTTGAACAAAGATAAGGTGGCTGGGCCACTCATGGTGTAAAAATTCGATTGTTTTCGAAATTCGACATTTCGATTAAGAAGTTGTTGAGCTGGTCCTCCATCAAATTTTCCTCTCGGGTTAGAGGGTAAGGAAGAAGTTGGCGATCTTGGAGAAAAAGGAAGCCAGCTAAACTTGGAAGTTTGTCATCTTTCTGCTTATCTTTCTGCCTCCCAGGGAATTTGTCTAACTCCTGGTCCCTCAGTAGGTGATATACTATTTTCTAAAGCAATGGTTCTTAACCTTCCTGATGCTGAGACCCTTTAATACAGTTCCTCATGTTGTGGTGACCGCCCCCCAACCATAACATTATCTTTGTTGCTGCTTCATAACTGTAATTGTGCTACTGTTATGAATCATAATGCCGGTGATCCCTGTGAAAGGGTTGTTTGACACCCTTCCCGAAGGATCTGTGACCTATGGGTTGAGAATCACTGTTGTAAAGTCTCTGAAGCAGACAGGGATTTCTGGACCAGGTGATTGACAGGTCCATTTGGGCCAACTCTTTAAGGGACATGGATATGATTTTGTTCTTTACCATATGTTTGTCTTAGGGCTGGGAGGGCAGGGTTAGAATGTCACGTCTGTCAGTGGTGACGGGGTATAAGATGAAGACATGGCTCACGCAGCAGCAAAGAGAGCTTTCCTGTCTTTAGGGATCTTCCCTCATGCAAACCTGGTTCCCTGACTTCACCACAGAAAAGAATTTCAAGATAAGCCAGAATGAAAGGGACTTGGAGTTCATTAAAAGGGATCTTAATTTTGACTTAAATATAAGGCTTAGTAGAAAGAGACAAACTCAAGAATAGAATAAGACACACCCAGGAATATGGGTGTGGGCTTTTCAAAAGAGGGTTGTAGCTGTTTTTATAAGACCCATGGGCCCAATTCTGATGAAATTTGAAGTTATCTTTAAAGGGCTGCTAAAGAAGTGAAGTGAGATTTAATCCTCAATAGCCAGGATTAAAGCAGATGGGGTAACACCTTAGGTCACTAGGGTTGTTCAGGAAGTTTACTGTAAACAAAACTTTGACTTACAAATTCCTCAGGAATTATCTGGGAAAGAGGTAAACCCACAGTCCTTAAGCCTGGTTCATTGTTAAATACTTTTATTTGAAAATATCTCTGTGTAAAAGGAGTTATAAAGGGGAGGGGGGAGGGACAGTGAAACCATCGACCTGGACCACTCTGTGGGTAGAAAGAAAACTTTATTAGGGAAACAAATGGCTTGTCTGCCTCAAAGAACAGAAGGCAACAACTTGGCAGGAAAGCAAACAATGGGGGGGGGGGGGCTAACTTGGACTGTTTGGGAACTAGATGCCTTGCCTGAGGCAGTTGACCAACTTGGGCGGAGCAGATAAACGGAGGGAGGTAGTGTCTTTCTGAGAAATGCTGAGTTTAGGCTTCTGATCACCCAATAACAATCCTTCTGTTTAGCAGTCAAAGCCCTTCTGTTTAAGACATTGTCACCAGCTGACTGGATGCTTCATCTAGATTCCAGGGAGGTGGTCCTCCTCTTTCCCCTGCCCCTCCCATTTTCCCTGCCTTTCTATCCTGCCATCTATTTCCACCATCTCCACCAGGGGCTGAGATACAATTCAGGTCCTAGTGTTTTAAACAGTACATAGAATAACAGAGCAGATTAAACAGAATAAAGGAAATAAAATTCTATTTTAAAAATCATGCTTTTGACCTTAGCCATTCTTACTAACACCAACCAAGGACAATGCAGGCAGTAAACCTAGACCCCCTAATCAGGTCTAGTCAATAGACAGTTCATTCTCCACAGTTGTGGGGAGGGGGAGGGTTGCTTCTGACATGAACTCTGATGCCTCCAATTTTATCACTTTCCTTTGGTAGTGAGGCCCTGTGGCACACAGAGGAAGGGGATGCAGGCTATCCGGAAGAGACCTGATAGACTGTGATCATATGATCGGGGAGGAGGATCCCATTCTGTCAGAGGTCTAGGGGAGGGGAATGAGGTGAAAGAGGGAGGGAGGGTGGGAACAGGAAGATACAAGTGAGGGGATCAATCAAGATGTAATCTTGATACAATTAATTTAATAAAATAATAATATTATTAATATTAATAATAAAAAGAGGTCAGAAGTAGGCATCAGATCTCTTGGGGAAATTTTCTTTAATGCTTTATCAGATGGAAAGAGTTTTCTCTTCAAAGGCCCCAACAAATCCTTGCTAACTCCACCCTCCGCCCCTCTGCTGGACTCACAGCTACCCTTTCATTCCAAGGCAGCAAAGAGTTCTCAACATGTAGGTCTCCACCCCTTTGAGGGCCAAAGGACCCTCCCACATGGGGCCGCATATCAGATATTACATCCTAATCCATAACAGTAGCAAAATTACAGTTATGAAGCAGCAACAAAAAATAATTTTATGGTTGGAGGTCACCACAATGTGAGGAACTATATTAAAGGGTCACAGCATTAGGAAGGTTGAGAACCACTGTTCTAAGGAGAAACATTTTCCATATCGTCCCTTTCCTGGGACACTAACCAGTGTTATGAAGGGGGAGCGGTGCAGCTTTGGTGACATTCAAACCCATAACTGCTTATTACCTACCGAATTCACTCTGCAGAGCAGCCACTTAAGCCACTGTTTTTTGCATTTGTAAGGTCTTACCTTAAAGGGACTCTCCAGAATGCCAAATTTTCTTCCATTCAAATTTCAATGTGTTCTATAGTCTTGGCAATTAATGGCTTTTGAATCGCTCTCTCTTTTTTTTTTTTTTTTTTTTTTTTTTTTTTGCCTCCCTCGCCCTGAAATGGGGCTCCCAGTAATCCTGGGTATGTATGTGAGTTACTCAACCCTCTGATTGCCTATTTGTCTGTAACCCCTTAAAACTGGCTAGGCATGCCTCCACAAAATCACTTCTAATTCTAATTCAGCGGCTCATGTTGACAATATGCACATTTTTGCTGAACAGCAGAAGAGAAATAACAGTTACATTGTGAAAGAAGTATTTCCTAGGGTCCTGTTCAATGAGCCTTTGCCCAGTACTGGAGTTAGTGGGAGGCAAATCCACTCCATGCCCTTTGCAAACCCATCACGGGTTTGGTTCACCAACTATAAAGCAGTTCTGGTATTTTGTGTGTTTGCTTGCATGTGTGTGTGTGTGTGTGTGTGTGTGTGTGTGTGTGTGTGTGTGTGTAAATCATTCTGGACACTTTCTTAGCTTTGGTGAACCTAACTAACTCCAAGAACGAGGGTGTGAGATAATCACAGTCACCAATGTTGCCCCGAACCTGTAGCTTCTGGACTCACTCCCCCACACACTAAAAGAACAAGAAATATGAGCAGCTAGTGAGTAAAGGAAAAGAAGTAGATTTATTGAGGAAAGGTGAGAAAAATTCCTAAGCCTGGAAGGGATTCCAAGAGGGACCGTACTGTGCTTTCCTGCCCCTCGGTCTTTTATAGACTTTATGCAGAAACTGGAAGGAAGCTGAGGGGATCTCTATGGAGAACTGTCTTCTTTTTAAACATATTGTGAGGCAAGCCAGGGATGCGGGCTTCCCTGGCCCAGCCACAGTGGTGACCATGCCTAACTTCTCCAGTGAGTGGGGAGTGGGCTCATATGCTCTGTAACCAGCTCATCATCCACCACGGGCTCTTGGCCCTGACATCCTGCCGGATGCTCACTTCTGTCTCCTTGGCATCTGTACATGAGAGAGCTACTTCATGCAGCTCTTAGCATCCTGCCACAGGGACCGCCCTGTCTTAACTGGGAAAAGGTGACATGGTACACTCTAGATGGCGGGTAATTATTTTCCACTGCAAATCTTGACCCTATCAATTTTTACTTCACACGTTGACTTTAGAACCCAAATCTCACCCTACATGCTGAAATTCTGTTAGTAACATCTCAAATCCACTCCACAGGAGCGATACTAATTTTATCTGTATAAAGGGGGGGGGGGGAGAATCGCCCCATTTGTTTCTAATGCTTTGAAGGAAAAACATTGGAGGCTGCTTTAATTGTGTCATTAAATTGAAGACTAAATAGAAGTGGGAGCTGGGAAACGAGATCAAGGAGAGAAAGAGCTTCTCTAAGGAAACAAGAATGCGAATTTGATTCTGAAATTTCCACATGGAGCTGCAGCTGTGCTGGCAACTGGCTTTGGTCGTTCGGCTACAGCCCTGAGTCATGTTTATGGATTCTTTTAGTAGGAGAGCTCTCTGCTGTGACTTAGGAAAGAAAGGACAGTGGCAGTAACCGGAGCAAAGAACGTAGGAAAAGAAGCAGACAGGGCTGCTCCCTGCACACAGGGAGAAGGCTCCTTCCTGCCTGTGTCTCCGTACTGGGGTGAGTGACGCCTGTCTCAACAGAGGCCTGGGTACCTCGATGTCACTCTTTGTCACTGGTTCACACCATCACCTGCTCTAAGAAGATTAAGGCAAAATCAGTAGTATTTGCAAGACGGCTGCGCCACCTGTTGAAGCAAACCCTTCTCCGTCACATCCGTCCCCACTTTCGAAAACTTCTGCCCAAGAAATTCCTTCTCCTCTTCTAGCAGCCCAAGGCCTAATGGATGCAGGAGAGACAGCCACTGACCCAGCAAAAGTTCACAGGTGCCGCTCATGCCGCAGAGTTGCCGGACTGCGTTTGTGGGATACCCCTGCTTTCTCTTTCTCATTATTTCCTTTACAAACCTCCTCTATTCACACCCCTACAGAATACAGCCATTGAAGGACCTGGTCTATTAGACAACCAGGGCTCTGTGTGATGGTTTGTGTCTGTAATTTCAGCCCGTAGGAAGCTCCGGGTAGAAGGGTCAGGGTCCAAGAGCAGCCACAGTTTATACAGCATGTTTGAAGCCCATCTAGGCTACATGTGACCGTATCTCAAAGACCCAAACAACAACAGGAACCCAAATAGTTTCAACAATAATGCTATGGTTTTTTGTTTTCTGTTTTACCAGTAAACTGGAAGTTTTCCAATCGGAGGTTTTATTTAAATGGTGTGAGCAGTGTTTTCATATGAACTGTTACTCCTTTGGGAAACAAAGACACTTTACATTCGAGAAAGAAAAAGATGAGAGAGGCAAGTGCATAGGAAGGAGCAGACATGAACTCAGCTGTCAGAAGGAGCTTCATTAGGGCAAAAGGCCTCAGAGCAGCTGACTGCCGTGACCCACAGGTGACACGGGAGAGGGCTAGTGAGACAGAGCACCAGAGCATCAACAGCATGAGGGGCCTTGAAGGAAGGGTCTTCCCCCCCTTGAAACGTGGAGGTCTGCACTAGGAGAGGTACTCACACTATACCAAGATGAGAGCGACAAACTCTGCCAGACAACAAGCAAAGGTTCGGACTCTGATTTTCAGAGGGATGGTCAGTCTAACCTGTGTTGCCCCCATGAGGAGGGGCACAGATGAAGGGCACTGGGTGGGACCATAAATTTATCCTGTAGCTTCGATGGGGAGAGCTGTGAGACTCGCAGCACAGCACGTTTTTCTATCAGCTCTGTTCCAGAGAGAGAGAGAGAGAGAGATGCAGAGGGGCATGATCTGGTATCTTAGATACAGGGATCAGAACACGTTTTGGAAATATAAGCCAGTTCCTTTGATGAATGTGACATGTCACTAATGTTTATGCAAAAAAAAAAAAAAAAAAAAAAAAAAAAAAAAAAAACTAAATCCATGACTGCTGAAAGGTGGTCCTACATCAGGGGAAAAATGCCCACAAAAATGGAAGACTATTATAAAACCAGTAGTTAGATCTCATCTTTTATGCATTCAGTGATCCTTATATTTTATGCATTTTAAGCATCAATTACTCTTTCCAGAATTCTTTTTAACTCTGTCCTAGCTTTATGCCACACTGTTAACCAGCACTTGTCAAAAGAACATCAAAGCGAAGCTAGAGATGTGCAGATTCCAGCATGTGCTGGAGTTTCCTTCACAAAGCTCAGCTTATCACAACAACCGCAGCTACCCTCTCTCCGTTTCCCTTTCGTTTGTGTGGAACAGCGAGCATCCTGGTCTGCCTTCAATTGCTGGGGTAAACACCACGACCAGAAGCAGCCTAGGGGAGGAGAGGGTTATTCTTCTCACAGATTACTGTCCGTCATCAAAAGAAGGAAAGGCAGGAACTCAGGCTGGCAGGAAGTACGAAGCAGAAACCAGAGAGGAGCTGTGCTTACTGGCTTGCTGTCTCTCGGCTTGCTCCTACAGCCCAGACCTTCCTGCCTAGGGATGGTGCCACTCACAGTGGGCGGAGCCCTCCTACATCAATTGGCAATTTAAAAGATACATGTCAGAGACATGGCCATAAGGTAATCTGACATAGGCAACTATTCAATTCAGTTGAGACTCCCTTTTAACAGGTACTAGGGTCCTGTCAGGTTGACAGTTCAAGCCAGCTATGACAGCAAGCAAAACTGTGACAAACGACTGCAGATGATAGTGGCTTTGCTGAGGACTTTCAAGGATACTTGAATTAGTCATTTCCCATCGTGAGGCACACGTCTGAATTGCATTATAAAAAAGGAAGGTAGGGCATTATGACTAGATGTACAAATGTGAGAACCATGGAAGTGAGACACAGATTTTTCATAAATATTTCAACCCCATACTTTTTTTCTTTTTTTTTTTTTTTAAAGAACTTAGGAGGCAGGAGAATAAGGCAAAAAGTGAGGTCCAGAAGGCCTGGAGCAAAGGCTACAAAATTAGCATATGAAAGACAGCAGTTGGCACAGAGGAAGGCTTGGAAATCCTCCTAGTCAATCAGGCCTTCAGCGCAGCCTCAGAGGTGCTCCAGAGTGTCTGAAGGTGAACAGGACTCCTTCCAACACGAAGCTTCTCTGGGTGGAGATCTAAGATGCTAATGAGAGTGCAATGCTTGAGGCTGCTGGTATGACTACAGAGGACACAGCTTGCACACACCATAAAAATGAGCTCAAAGGCTCCAGCCATGTGACAGACATCAAGGCCCCAACCCTGGAGCTGAGTCCCCAGATGCTGCTGAACTCGCTATTCCCTGGGAATGTATTTTTTTTCTTTAATAAACTACCCCTGTTTCTGCTACTCTCTGCCTTTCTCCGTTTAGTTCCTTATTCCAGGACCCAGGAACCTAGAAATGCATCGTAGATGCCACTGAGTCCCGATATCTGAAGCAACTCTAGAATACATATATCAGAGGCATAAAACAGTCTTATAACATCAGTCGATGGCATTTATTATTATAAATGAAAAGTATTTTTTGTGTGTTGGGCACTAAACTATATTTTATACACAACACACACACACATATACACACACACACACACGTTACCTGGTTTAACCTTGTCAATAACGTTGCAGGATAGTGATTGTAGTCTACAGAAGAAATTGACTGTTAAAGGCCAGGCTTGGCAGCTCACGCCTATAGTTAGGATTATAGCACCTCACTTTTCTACCGATACCATGATCTCCATCCTCAGACAGAGTCAGGGGCATTGACAAGGCTATGTAGCTAGTACACTGGATCCTGCAGCCCAGCTAGTACACAAAACCTATAGGTATAAAGAAAGGTATAGACTCATCTCAGGGAAATGCATGTCCAAACACCACTAGTTTGCTTGTCACTAGCTTTCCAGAATTTCTTCTCCCTCTTATTCATCAGTACACACCAAAACAAAAATCAAAAACAAAATACAAACAACAACAACAACACAAAGCATAGTTCCATGTGTCACACAGCAGTCTGAGCCAGCCACTTTACCATGTTCCTTGCATATGTTTATGCCTGAAGAAATAAATATTTGTCAAATGAATATAAGATTTAACACATCATTTAATAACCAGAGCAGCTTTATAAGGCATAAAAGATTGTTTTGGTGTAGGTAGAAGGCAGAAGTTGATAGAGAACAGACAATGTAATGAAAGGAGTTAAAAATTCAACAATCTAAGTCCACAGCCTGGCCGGTCTCCTGAAGAACCCTCCCTGGAGATTATCCCAAGTGGAAGACTTTGCAGTGAGGTTCTGAGAACTTATTTTATTACATTTGACTTGGAAATCAATTTAATGCTTGTCACAGTTGCCTCAGAAGTGGCCCCTGAGACAAAGATGAAAGCCATGTGGTTTTCTTAGAAGGCCATCTCAGAAAGCATGAGTAAGAGGGTGGGGCAGGGAGCCTCTGAGGGAAAGCTGTCCACTGTCAAGTGAGTGAACACTGTGGCGACTGACCTGAAAGCCACAGAACAGAGACAAGGGAGGCAGGGGTGATGCTGAAGAGACAACTCCCATGTGTGAACAGCCTTGGATGGAGCTGGAAAGCCCAACTCATCCAGGGGAGGCCACCTGGAAGAACGCAGAGCACCAGATAGCAAGTCCACTGACCCACAGCTAAATTTATCCAAACGGCTGACATCCTCAAAGAAGAGATTGTTCAAGATCAGAAAACTAGATCCAAATAAATGGCAGATGTGTCCTATTTGTGTACAGGAAGTCTCAAAATGGTAAAAAAAAAAAAAAAAAAAACAACTACCATTATCTCAGCTGAAAATTCAAAGAAAACCTATTCCATATCCCAGTAGGCTGATTCTTAGAACTTGAGAAACTGATTCTAAACCTTACTTGGAAAAACAAAAGGCCCAGATTAGCCAAGTCAATCCGAACAGGGATGAAGGTTGGGCACATTTGCCACAAGTCGGTAACTAGGCTTCCAAAAGCTCAGTCACTGAAGCAGTCTGTGTTCCCAGAAAGGTAGTAGTGCTCCAGGGTAGAGATTTCAGAAGGAAGCAGAGAGAGGCCCATTGTGGCTAAAAGCAGAGGTCATTAGGCCTCGGGGCAGAACATTGGCCTCAGTGGCTTTTCAGGAAGAGGAGACTTGCTTTCCTCTTCCCTAAGGAAATCCAGCTGTCCCAGCTCACTGGCTGATGGTTAATCGCTGAGGATGCTACCAGGGCTTCTGGATCTTCTGCTAGGACACTGGTCAAGAATGTGCTTTTCTTTAATGGACATGCTTTCTCCCAGAAATACACACATAATTACTATCTCATTCAGCTAGGAAGTGTGGTGTCGTGTTCGATACAGTGCACACGTCCAAAGTTCTTCCTACAAACTTCTTACCCAGGTCTACGCATTAAGCTATAGCCTTTCTCCACTGAGAGGGAAAGGCACGCCCGAAGAGTTAAGTGACTTGTCTGCATCAAGCTAACCACTAAGGAGGAAATGTGAGCAATCTAAGCTTTCCCTCCCTTGTACAATAGCCAGCCGGCCAGGCCCGCTCAGGTACTTAAAATAGCTTGGCTACGATTGATTACCACCCAAGGCTTTATTATGTTTAAACAATTTGATAGGTTGTTCCCATGCAGGGAAGCAGGAGAGCAGAGCGAGCTAAAACTGTCACATCATTTAATCTGTTGAAAATGTTGGTCTCTCCTCAAGGGAGCTGAAGTTGCAACAGCCACGTGCGGTCTTGTTAATAACAGAAGATAGTCCTGTTGTTAATATTATTTAAAAAGCGTGTTCAGTAGGATCCCAAAGGAAGCTCACCCGTACTTGCTCTGGGTTTCTTTCGTTGGTGTCCTTTGCTGTGGGGACTTCACACAAAAGAGAGTTCAACTGTAGCTCATCAGGGGGGCAGCTAAAGGCACAGTCTATGGCTCAGTGAGTCAAGTAGTAAATGAAATTGAGTAAGTGTGAAGGCTTTTACGTGAGATCTCTTTGGGGAAACAGGTTTTATCCTAGGGGAACCACTTCTTTACTTGGTTGCCTTTTAACCAGCAGTGACCGTTCTTAAGGTGGGGAAGCAGCCACCAAAGTGATGACCAGAGTTGGGATTCCAGAAGCCACACAGTAGAAGGAGAGAATCAACTCCTGCAAGTTGTTCTCTGCCCTCCACGTATGTAAAGGCACACACATGCACGCACGCGCACAGGTGCACGCGAGCGTGCGCGCACACATGCACACACACACACACACACACACACACACATACACACACACCACTCTGAATGAATGGATAAATGTTTTAAAAAGCAGTTAACAAGGAGTGTTGACCTATTGCTGCTCAAAGAGTTTGTGCCATGTTCTTTTTCAAATTTCCAGATCATGTTTTCATCCTCAAACCATATAGTTGAGAGGGAAGAAAACAAGTGGGGATAAGGATGAAGACAAGGAGGAAGAAGAGGGGAAAGATGAAGAAGACAGGGAAGAATCTGAGGAGGGGAACCAGAAATAACCGGCAGCCCCCACAGATTATTTTTAACTTCTATAGAGTAAATCCACAGGTACATATAGAAGAATCCTAAATTGGGAAAATCTATGTAAGAATATATGCCTACATTCATTCATTTAGTGACTCATGTGCTTAGTGGGTATTCAGCAAACATTTACTATATGGGCTGCCCCAAACCCAGTGGCCTCTGTCTGTCTCTCTGTGTCTCTTAGCTATGGAGGAGAACTAGTTCCTGGGGGTGTCCCTTAGATTTTAAACTCTTTAAAGAAGGTATTAAGCTGGCTCACAGCAACTTGCTACGAGGCGTTTCCCTGTGCCTGGCTTATCCACAGAACCCAGGCCTACAAGCTGCTCCTGCCTGCCATTAAGACTCTCCGTGGGTGATAATGTGAACTCAGAGGATGCAAACACCTTTGAATTGTCTAAGGCCTTCACTAATGAAGAGGATCTCCACAAACAACTATTTCCACTTCTTCGCTCTGTAAACCAACCCACAGGCTAGTTACTGTTCCCTGGAGAAAAAACCAAGTGCTCAGTGGAAAGCTACATACCTATCCAATGGTGAGAACAGGAGCCAGGCTCTTGGCAGGCTCTTCTTCTCATTAGAGAAAAGACAGAGACCTTTAACTATGTGGCTGAGCTATCTAAATGCATTGGTAGGCCATCTGTACTTGTTTGCCTTCCTCTCGTTTCAAAGGAGCATTTTTAAATTGAAATGCACAATGTAATATAAAAATACACAGTTGCAGAAGATAATGGAGGAATCTAGGGTGAGAAGGAGGAGTGAGAAAAGTTAGATAATAGACAGATTTGGTAAGCCAAACATAGCCGTAAGACTCTACCCAGGCGCTAAAATTGGGCCACTCGTCAGTGTGTCTTCTAGTGACAAGGATATGGAAAGAAACCCAGCCCCTGCAAGGCTTCAGGTCAGAAGGGTCTCCATCCTGCTCCTAGGCCCCGGCGGTATCTCTCTTGAAGGTCCTCAGAAAACTCATGGCTGCGTGGACCCAAAGGCAGATCTTGACAGGTTACACTTGAGCCATTCTGCATGCCAGTGAGAATGTGATGTCAGAGCCAACGACAGCATCGGGACCCAAAGCCAAAGACCTGTGGTCCAAGCACATAGTTCACTGACCATATGGCTTTGTCTGGGGGCCACATGTACAACACCCGGAGCCCAGGTTCTGTTCTGAACAATGTTATGTTTGAATGTGAGGCACCTCCCTAAGCCTTCTGTGTTTCAACGCTTCGTCTCCAGATGGTGGCGCTGTTCTGGGGAGGCTGTGGGGCCTTTGGACGTGATATAGGTAGCAGACAGAGATGGGACACTGGGAGGGAGGATGTACCTGGAAGGCGGCATCTGTCCCTGGTTCTCTCTAGAGCACTCTGCCTCCTGAGCTGCTGAGATGTAAACAAGCTTCCCACAGAGTTCCTGCCACTCCAGCAGCCACGCCATCTCTGTCATGATGGGTTGTCCCCTCCAAGACATAAACTTATATAAATCTTCCCTCTCTTAGGTTGCTTCTGCAGGGTAGTTGATCCCAGTAATGAAAATTTAACTAAAGCAATTGGGATCTTACAGGGAAGCTTAATAGTGTCCACTTAGCATTTCCGTAGGTGCCTTTACATTCTGACCAGGCTTCCCGAAACCTGAGTTTTCAGTGCAGATTGAGCAATGGACCATTTAAAGCTATGAAGACCACGTGTCTTGTCATGGACATGGACGATACGTATGAAGAAATACCTTTTTCTAATACCAACTTGATAGTGTTTCAGGAGAGCATGTGCTATGAATGGTTCAGAAGAGCAAAGGCAAAATGCACCCTCGACTCTTCTGTGTGTTGAGCTTCTGAACGTCTGCCGGGCCCCACCCTTAGCACAGGTGATCAGTCCTGTGCACTATCCAGAACCATTCCAGTGCCTACTCAAGTACAGAGCAAGCTGTTCTCACTAGTTTTACAATTGTGACCTCGAGATGGTGTCACCATGGCTAGCATGAGTCTAGATGCAGACGGAAGGCAGTGATTTTTATCCCTGGAGAGTCACAAAGCTACTCTGATGGCCTGTCCATGTGAACAAAGGCAGCGGCTTTCCCAGCTGAGACTGAGCTATGTCCCAGCCTGTCATCACTCCCTTTAGCCTCAGGTAAAGAGGAAGCAATAGCCTTTGTGATAAACAGATTTCTGAACACACACACACACACACACACACACACACACACACACACGTGCACATGCACAACACGCTACACATCTTCATCTTTGGTTCCCAGAGTGGTCAGAACTAATTGCACAAATTTAGAACTGGCTAGTTTTTCATGGAAATTGAAGCTATATTTCCCCCGGTGGAAAAGTAGCTTATTTATAAAGCAAAGTCCTTGTGGCAGTGTAACCCAATCAGGCTTCAAAAACGGGTCAACTTCTCATGGGGATAGTGTATGTGACACAGCTCTTGGCTATGCTTGTTAAGCTTTAGGCCATCCAAGCCCATGAGATATCTAAACACTCAGGTGCCTTCCTCACATCTTCTGGTTAATATTTGAGCCTCCATGATCTAATACAACGAACTCATAGAATCTGTGTTCTTGGGGAGAACAATTAAAAACTCGTTATTTGCTGGAAGAAAGAATGTACCATGAGCAAAGTGCAGGCCAAAGGGTGGTGCTTGCATTCTGAGTCCCTTCGGAGGCCAGGATTGCACACTACCAGTGCTGGAGTGGATCTGAGGACAACATGATGAGGGATTAATACAACCGTTTTTTATGGACTCAAGTCAATCCATATTATAGAGAAAGAAGGTAGCATCGACTTTAATCTCTTATTTGTGAACTATAAAATAATGGTTTTTTTTTTTTAAATCTTGGGGACATTTTTCTTTTGTCAGAAACAAGGTCACTGTCCTCCAGCTCTTTGTCCTTATGAAAGGATGGTTGTGAGGCATGCTCTTGCATGACAGAAAATGATGGAAAGCTTAAAATTTGGGAAGAAAAAATAAAACAAGCTGCCTTACATTCTGGAGGTCTAAAATGACAGGAGGTAAGAACAGCAAAGTAGACTGCCTGTTCACAGTTTTTGTTGTTGTTGTTGTCGTTATTGTTATTGTTGTTGTTGTCAAATGTCAGCTTTAGGCCATGTGCAACTAGCAACCCAACTCTTCAAATAGTAATAGACAACATATAACATGCAGTCAAGACCATCTGTACAAAATGCACCTTATATATTATCTGTAACATTTTTATGCCTGGTATGCATACCTGCAATCTCAGCATATGGGAGGTAGAGTCAGAAGGATTAGGAGTTCAAGGCCAGCCTCGGCTACAAAGCAAGTTTGTGACCACCATGTCTCAAAAAACTAAAACAATACAGAAGTTCTACAATAAATTTAGGGAGTAGTGTACGTTTTCATTTTATAGGTAGATAATTACTTTCATAGTTAGTTATAATTAGGGCCTTGGCTTGTTAGGTTTGGCCACCTATTCTCAATAAGCCAATTAAAAGAGCCACTTGTGGGAGTGTTGCTAGATTTCTTTCTTCCTCTTCCCAATGTGGACACAATGGATAGGTCTCTTTTTGTGCTTTTCACTACAAATTTGGCCTTTTTAATTTTCATATGGTGGATGGGTGGCCAAACTCGGTTTGTTAAGGCTCAGGATATGACCTTAAGCCTGACAATGCTACCTCCCTAAGGTCATATACTCAGTGTGCCTTATCTGAAATTCAAATCCAATCCTAGCTCTTTTTGTCAAATAGTACTGTCTCCCAAGATGATCAAGAGTCTAAAGTGAGCCAAATTAGGCCTTTGCTATTATGTGTTATTTATTCATTCACCCATTCATTTACAGTAGACCTGAACTACCTAACTCCATACTGACCAACATTATGGGTTGTGAGTCAGTTACCAGATCTGCCCCCTTGCTGTCTTGATGATCTTGGTCAATTCAATTACCCTGGTTTTCTGGTTGATCAATAGGATAGTGGAGTGGGATCAACCTCAAGGGCTATTATAAACTAAATGAAATAGTCATGTACATGTCTTTGTATGGTGTTTGGATACAGAAAGAACTTTATTGCTTATACTGTTGTTGATGAGAATGAAGAAGAAGATGATGATGATTATGATGAAGACAATGATAAAGATGGTGGTGATGGCGGTGGTAATGATGGCAGTGATGACAATGGTGGTAAGACAACATTTCTCATAGAGGAGGACCATAGTAGTCTCATTCCTTACTTCTCTGGCTGCAGATGAAACTTTAAACAATATGACTCCATTAATATCATGTGCCAAGTATTGGCTTGTCCTTAAACACTAACAATCTTTGCCATGTTCAAGAATCTGAAAAACAAGGCTAGATTCTACATGCCCAGAGCATGCAGACATCTAGATGACATGGCAGGAGCATTTCCCAACAGTGTAGGGAACCTCAGTCTCTGCACTCAGCTGCTTTCCTGCGTGATGCCCTTTCCTTTAACTCTTGTTCATGTTCTCAGTCACTGACCCTCCAGGCCACAAGAAAATGAGGACATGGGGCCTGTTCAAGAGACTTCCTCCCCCAGCCTCCTTCCAGATGTCTGGCACCAGGGGAACAAGCAGAGTCTTAGTTTCCTTTGGACAAGTCAAGAAATTAATTTTAAAGGATGTGTCACCCTCAATGTAGAAAACAGGTTGCCACAGGATTTCGCCAACCAATATTTGAATCTTGGGCAGAGGATGCTGGCATCAGAGTGGAAGTATGCCTTGTTAGGTCACCTAAGATGCTTGCCTTGTTCCAGTTCAGACACTCTACCAGACCTCAGTGTCCTCCGTCCCTACCCACCTGACCCCCCGACCCCGCCCTGCCACTTCCACACTGCAGCCCTAAGAACATGCAGACAGTGTCAGTAACTTCTGTGACACACTGGTTGGTGTCAGGGCTGAGAGAAGCTCTGCTCTCAGAGGTTTACAGTTTCAGAATAAGGAGGTTCAGGGAAGAAAGGCCATGCAGAGGTGCTCTTTCTTACCTCTGTGTTCAGGCGCACATGATGCTTTTATTAGAATGATAGAGCATTTTGATTCTCCATGAAATTCCCATTCCACAATTCTAATGAGTTTCAGATGGCCTCACCTGATAGGTGAACTTTTAGAAACTTTCACAACTCATGGTCTAAATTAGAAATCTTAATGTCCCTTAATGGCATGACAATTTTATTTCAGAGGCAGCAGGGGTGAGACAACCTGGAGTGATGGCTGTCTTGCTGTGCATCCCCTCTCCGTGTCTCCGTGTGAGGATGTATATTACTGGGGATTCTGTGGGGGTTCCATGTGCTTTGTGTGGCAGAATTAGGTTTATAAGTAACCTGTATATTCTTGGGCAGGTCTATAGTTAGGGACAGGTAGATGTAGGGCATTCACAAACTGTCTGCCAATAGAGCTACTACCAGCTTCTTTGTCCATAAAAATAATAAGTATGTTTTTTGGTCTTGAAAAAATGTCCCAAGTGTTTGAGACAGAGTGTTTGTTTAGAGGGCAGAAAATGATTAGCTGTGATTTGTTGAGTATCTACTATATTTAGGCACAATTACACAAGGTGTCTTAGGTCATCTTCAGAACAAGTCTATCAGCGGATACTATAAATAACCCCACTATTGAAAAGAGGACACAGATTAAGTAACATGTCTCTAATGGTCAACCATTGAGTGATGATGTCTATGTAGACCTTGTGTCAGCCACTGTCCTTTAGCACAAGACCCACCTGCAGGTTCATCTTAACTCTCTGGCTTCATGTGTACGCCATATTCATGCATGAGCAGTAAGAGCAGCACGGCCCGCTCCATGACGACCCCCTCAACGGGGAAGACCAACGTACACGACCTGCCAGAGAGCTGCTTAAAGGTGTCTGAGTTTTGATCATTGTGACAATAGGGCCTGGCTCTGGGGTCCAGTTGTTAGTATCCAAAACCCAGTGTTGTCTTTTTAACTCAGCCTTGCTGCTGCTACTACTACTTCTCCTCCTCCTCCTCCTCTTCCTCCTCTTCTTCCTCCTCTTCTCCCTCCTCCTCCTCCTCCTCCTCCTCCTCCTCCTCCTCCTCCTCTTCTTCTTCTTCTTCTTCTTCTTCTTCTTCTTCTTCTTCTTCTTCTTTCTCCTCCTCCTCCTCCTCTTCTTCTTCTTCTTCTTTCTCCTCTTCCTTCTTCTTCTTCTTCGAAATGGGGAAAAAAGTAATCATAGCGTAGTTTGTACCATTAGATTCAGCAAAGAGAAAGAGAAACAGAAAAGATGAGAGAGAAAAAGGGCATGGGACAGAGAGATAGAAACAGCAGCATCTATCCAAGTAGTGCACCAGGAAGCCCAATGACACGGGTTCATTGATTTTAGCTAGTCATTAACTAGGACTAGTTAAGATATTCCCATGTGGTTTTCAAGCATGCTGTGGCAAATATAACAGTCTCGGGTCATTTCTCTCATGCTTCTCAGCATATGGTTTCTTTTAAAAATCCCACCTTACTACCAGGTATATCAACAGTCAGAGATTTAATGGGACTATCTTTGCACACACACACACACACACAAGCATGCACACTCACACACACTCTCTCACACACATTCACATTCACACACACACACTCACATACACACAGTATGCAAATTACTCAAAGAAAAGTAACTTTCTTGCTGGTGCCATTCAGTTGATTACATGCAATTATCATTACCCATCCACCGCCAAGCGGAGCGCTGCTCTGGGTCCTGTGGAGAGGCAGGCGAGACTAGATTTATCTAAACCATGGTAGCCTCGGAACTATCGTGCCAAATTTAAACTTTGAGATATTTGGATTTTCTCAATGCGGCTTCCTGTTTTGGAGAAAAGCGCTTGAAGAAATAATGATAAAAAGAGGCTTAGAGCCATTCCTGCTCACCAAGCAGCTTGCTCAAAACAACATTTTAATGACTTAAGTGTAAATGAATCAGAAGCATATGGATTGGATTTCCCTTAAAATACACAGGATTTTTAAAGGCGGGAGAATGGAATGAAGAATTTCCCCCAGATTTCGTGTTCCTTGGAATTTCCTTTTCTAATATGATTAAAAAACTGGTGCTGGGGATGAAGGGGGAAGCAGAGGGGATGAATTTACGCTGAACTGCACTTGGCAAATAGACCTGGAATGAAGAAAAGGTTTCTAGGGTCTCTTTTAAAGGGGTACCATCCTTCTCCCTGGGCATCAATTAACTCATCCCAAGCAACATTGTTGATGATTGGAGTGTAAATGAGTCAGTGGCATTCGGACTGCATTTGAAATACACATGGGAATTAAAAATGAGGGAGGGGCAGTGGAAAACACTTGGTAAAGGATTGTCTGGGGCTTTTCCAAACCCATAATGTTAAAAGAAAGAGTATGAAACAGTTGATGGATCCCTCTCAGACTCCATCAACCTCACTATGTGAAGGAGAGGGGTTGTATGTAATATCTCCAGCCATCATCTTTCTAAAGATCTCCCAGGAGTACATAGGCTCCAGATAACCTACCTGTCTCTCTGTGGTTTTCTTCACAACAGAGGACCCTTCCTTAATGAGCAACTGTGTTTGGCTGTTGGACCACTTAGTTTCCTGGACCAACATACAAGGTCGATGGATGTCCCGAGGTCAGAATCTGTCCCTTAGCTAGATAAGCAACCCCCTATCTCCTGTCTGTTTTCCAATTTCTTCATTCGGCACTTGGGTAGAGAAAGCAGTGACCCCTGCACAAATCACCAACTTGAAACCAGGGCCTTCCCTTTGTCGCTCTTTTCATGCAAACACCAGATTTTGAACTTTCTTGTATACCGCAAGAAGTTATAAGAAGCAATTTTGCCATTTTGAGAATAATTGTAAAACTTACCATTAAAAAAAAAAGAACCACCTCGTAGGGGGAGGGAGGCTGGAGAGACGGTGCGGCAGTTAAGAGAACTGGCTGCTATGACAGGCAGATCTGGGTCCTGGGGTCCTCCTCAAACTAAGGCACCAGCCAAGGAGAATATAGGCAGTAAACTCCGAACCCCTACCAAGACCTAGCCGACGAACATGATATTCTCCACCGTTGAGTGGAGAGTGAGATCTGACTCTCACACGAACTCTGGTGCCCCTTTTCTGACCACGTCCCCTGGACGGGGAAGCCTGGCGGCACCCAGGGGAATGATAGCAAGTTACCAAGAAGAGACTCAATATTCTAAGAGCATATATAGGGAGAGGAGGTCTCCCTCAATCACAGACATAGGGGAGGGGAGAAAGGGGGAAGTGGGAGGGAGGGAGGAATAGGAGGAAACAAGGGAAGGGCTAACAATCGAGATGTAATATGAATAAATTAATAAATTTTTAAAAAGAGAGAACTGGCTGCTCTACCAGACAGAGGACCTGAGTTCAATTCCCAGAACCCATACTCCTAGCTCATAATTGTCTGTAACTCCAGTTCCAGGGGATCTGACATCCTCACACAGATATACATACAGGCAAAACACAAACACACATTAAATGAAAATACAAATAAATAAATCACTAAGAACAAAAAGAACTACTTTGAATACATTCTGTCAACAGTATGTAAGCACCGGTTAAGTCTCTCTGAGTTCTCCTGGGCCACTTTGTCTTTGTAACCCCAGGGAAGCCTAAACAGCTAGGAGCCCAGAGGGAGACTTTGTAAGTTACACATTACACATTTGTAACCTTTCAAAGTGAACAGATGTCCGGGATGGCACCACGGGTTTCTCTGCCTCAGAGCCCACCAAAAATCTTAGCATCCTTTTAACAAATCTATCTCAAATGTTAGGCAAGTCAGAAGAGGTAGAATCTCTGAGAATCACCCCGCCTCCCACCAGCAGTGAAAAGACCCTTGAGAAAGCCACTTTCTCTCTGTCCACTATTTGACTACTTAGATTGCCCACCAGCCCCTCCCCTTGGTCTAAGGGCTGTCTGCTCCTCATTTGGGACCTGCTCAGCCCAGATGGTTTCAAATTCACTGCAACCTTGCATGCACCTAGTTTGTTTTCAAGAAAATAAGCATGCCTGGTCAAGGCTGGCTAACGGGCTCAAACTAAAAAAAAAAAACTGATTTGATGGTATTCCTGCTGTGTTTGCGAGGGTGGGGTTCAGTGCAGATTTAGTGTGGGAAGAAGCTATTATTTGAAGATTCCAGTGTTACACTCTTTCACTCTGGGACTTTGAGCAACCATAGTGCTGTGTGGGAAGACAGATTTCTTAGCATTTTCCAGTGAGCTTGCTCTATGAATTTCTACAAAGCAGACAGCATGAGCAAATGCCTGGGGACCTATCATCTCCAGACAGCCCTTGGAAACACTTTGACATTAATGAAAATGTGCAAATGAGATAATAAACCGAGATAGGGGGAAGCATTTCAAGAGAACTGATGACCTTTCTGCATTTCTTCCTGCCACACCTTCAACACAGAACAGTAAGGGAGCCGGATGCATGATCTTTCAGAGAAACACAAGGGCCACCATTGTAAGTCACAGTTATGAGAGGAAAAAGGATTTCTTTGCCTTTGTCTGCAGTCCTTACTATTGTCACCACCTTAGCTAAATGCTGCTTTACTGAGTAAGAGCTTTTGAAATGATTTATGCCCTTGGCTTATGTACTTTTAGGGTTCCTGTGACCAAGCATCAGCAGAGAGGCAGGACCTGGAAGCTTACAGATCTGCTTAATTTTATTTCCGGAAAGCAATCAAAAAAGGGGCACTCGGGCCTTCCAGTGGGCCCCACTCTGAAACAAGAAGGGCAAGTTCACAGGGCCTGCTGACATAAGATCGATTGCCATCCTGGACCATTTAGCAAACAGTTTACACAGGCTGCCTGGGTACTGGATTTAAATGAAATGAAAACGATTGGGAGAATTCCCTATAAAGTAGACTTGATCTATATTAGGGAGCAGGCTAATTATAGGGATTGGCATATATGGAATCAAAGTGAAACACTATATGGGACTAGAGAGTGGTGGTCTTTTATACCAGGGTGGTCTGAACCCAGGGTTTAATGTATGTACAATATACAAACATTTTTGACAGACCATTAACACCTATAATCTTGTAAATATTTGCAATTTTCTAGATCATAAATATAGCTGCATAAGCAGTTCTTTCAGAACATCATTTATACACCATTAAAGGTTAATTTACAAGTTAGTACCTTATAGAAAGAAGATATGTGGGTTTAATGCTCGCTTTCTGCAAAGGAGACTAGTGTCTCCAAATGCATTTTGTAGCTCTCCTGTGGTCTGACTGGGGTCCTATTCAAAGTACTATTTGAATTCCTTTTCATCAGCTCCTATTCACAGCAAACTTAATCTTCTGTTGTGGAAGGAGGGGGAAAAAAAAAAACAGAGGGAGAGAGAAAGATCTAAGGTCTTCAAGCCGTACTTGCAAGCATACAACTGTTTATTTGAACAATCTCTCTTGACACCTTCCTCGTTTGTCATTGTCCCTGTGGTACCTGCTGCTGTACTGTGCCCACCATCCTGAAAGGCCACTTGTAAAGAACTCATAGCAGGGGCCAAGGAACAACAATAAGACTGATAAGATGGCGAACCGTTGCGTTTGAATTTTGTAAAGTTCAGAGGTTGCAAAGAAAAGCGTCTCGTTCGGGCCGGTCTTCCAGCCAGGTTACACAGCCACGCTAGGGAAGATGGTGACAGAGACTTGGATTCCTGTAGGAGGCCTCTCACAAATTATAGAGACTGAAAGAGGTTGCGGGACCCCTGGGAAAATGGTTGGTAAATGTGGGCCAAACTCCTGGTGGGAAAGCCACAGATCGAGGTCAAGTGACCACAGTGGGTTTGTGTTGTCTCTGAAGAAGCTGAGGAGTGTAACTTACGCAGTAGGCTGGAGCCGCGCTTCCTCTGCTGTGGGATTCCATGGATAGCATTGCCCTTGTTTCTGAAACATGAACAGTCTGGCCTGCTGGCTGCGCGCCGGCCTGGCTTGGCACAGGCAATTTTTCATGCATCATGGGTCTAGTTTGTGTCTCGGGTCTCCCAAACGTTGAAAGGGGTCCCAAGATTTTCCAGCAGCTCTGGTTTTTTTCTCCCCAGCTTACTGGGATATGAGAAAAAAGAGCCAGAGAGTTTTGCCATTTACTCCACATGCTCTTTGATACTGGTGTGGAGAGATTTCCCAGGTTAATTTGCGGTCCCCGGAGCTCTTCAGCCCTCACAAAGTCAAAAGTTCCCAGGGTGACTAGACAGCTCCTCCCACACTTGGAGCCCTCAGCAAGTTTACAAGACACAGAAAGTAGATCCTGAGGCTGTTGCAACAATGGCAACACAATAATAACCAAGACATAACAGGGCCTGGTAGCAATGGCCAGGAAACTTCATGGCACCTGTGACAAGAACTTGCCATGACTTGGAGCCTTAGAGTCCTGGCTAACCTAATGTCAGTTCTGATCCTCTCTGGCCTTGGAGAAATAGTCTTTATTGGACCTCCATGTCCTCATTTTCAAGTTACTACATGAGGGCCATCAGCGAGATGACCTCAGAATTCTCTCTCATGACTGATGTGTCTTCCGGGGTTCCTCTCATTGGAGACACATACAATGACTGGCATTCTCCTCTCCTGACTACCAAGATTTGTATAAGCAGCATAGTCCTATCCCAAGCATTGCCCCTGGACCTCTGGCTTGAGTCTTATCATCCCTTTCATCCCTTTTCAGCACGTGTGTGTGTGTGTGTGTGTGTGTGTGTGTGTGTGTGTGTGTGTGTGTGAAAGAGAGGGGGGTGGTTATCCCCTCCTTGAGAAGCTAAACCCATGATTCTAGCTGGCCCAGGCACTTCAGGGCTCTGATTTGAGTTCTTAGAACAAGGGTTAGTGTGTGACCTTATAAACGGGGACAACCACAGCACTTCTACAGTGTTTGGTACATGAGCAATGGGTAGGGAGGCAGGGGCACAAACCAGAGCAAGTGCTAGCCTGTAGCGTGGAGACCTGAGAAGATCACTATGCCTTTCCTACATGCATAGGGTGCTAAAAATTATGTCAGGAGACAGGAGAATATGATGGGCAGCCCACCTTTGGACATCCAGATGACCTGGAACAACACATTTCTTTCTCTCCAAAGGGATTTCTGTCACTTTCATTAAAAAAAAAAAAAAAAAAAAAAAAAAAAAAAAAAAAAAAAAAAACAATGACTACGATGGGCAAGGAGCTTGGCAGGGCTGTCAGTTTTGGGTGATTGGGTTGGGTAGGTTGATGAAGATGAGTGGGTCATTTGTGGAAGCCATGAGGGTTTGGGAAGTGTTTGCTGGTCCTCTATATAGGACAGGGTTAGGTCTGTGTGCTGAGTCATGGAGAAGAGTAGGTGGTCACCTCCGGTCTTATCTGAGAAGAAGAAAGGCCAGCATCCCATCTCCTCATGGCACAGCCTCACTCCCACTTGCTGTCCCCGGTACCTGCAAGATGCACTTTGGAAGGCCATTATTTAGATGATGTGGACAGCTCATGGTCCTGGAGGGGGAAACAGGGTATAAGTGGGAGGAGGGAGGATGGGAACTGGAGGATAAGAGCGAGAGGATAACAGTCAGGATGTAATGTGATTAGATTATAATTAAGAAATTTAAAAAAATAGTTCTACAGGTCTGGTCAATAAAATTCTGGCTGTTCTGCGTTCCAGGATGGACCAGTGAACACAAACACACTTCTTTGCTTTAGGGGTCTTTTCTTTAAGCCTTAACACTTCCTCAGACTCTCAAACAGGCAGTTAGAATGCGGAGCATTTCCTAGGCTATCTTGCTTGGAGAGCCCTTTGTTCTGTTTTCCTTTGCTTGGAGGAGACTCTCCTAAGAACCTCTTTGAGAGAGAACTGCAGAGTCACATTATTTGGAGAAAGTTGGTTATGATTTAATGTCACCCCATTCCAGAAAGCATTGGAGAAACAGAAAAACAGAAGTGAGAAGCATGGCAATCCAAGCAGAGAAGAGACAAAGAATGGAGAGAAAGTAAAGGTGTTGGCCTGGAATGAGGCCCTGGAGTGTGGGGCTAAAGAAATGGCTCAGTAGCTAAGAGCCTTGGCTAGTCTTTCAGAGGACCCAGGTTCAATTCCCAGCACCCACATGGCAGCTCACAACTGTCTGTAACTCAACTTACAGTGGATCCGACTTCCTCACACAGGCATACATGTAGGCCAAACACCAATGCACATGAAAACAACAACAAACACTTACTTGAAAGAAAGAAAGAAAGAAAGAAAAGAAGGAGAGAGAAAGAGAGAGAGAAGAAGAAGAAGCATGGAGTGAGGGGCAGGAAACAAGGCTTCTATAATAGGCAAGAAGTAGTGGAAATAAAAACAAGCCCCCTCTGCAACAGAAGAGCATTCCTCCAATGTTCTAGATATTTAGGGCTTGTAGAAGGCACTAAATGCAAGAAGAGAGATACTGGGAATCAATCCCCCTCCCCCTTCCAGCTGATGGTTCAACATGATTGCATTTCTAATCCAATCTAGACCATAACTCAGCACAAGTTAAAAAAAATTTTAAGACAACCATATTCATCATTTATTGATTGCAAAAATCCTCTCATTTTGTTCCACGGAAAAGCCTGGAGCAATATTGCTAATATCTTTTGTCTGTATTTCCTCCATCAAATACTATGCCCTTGGCTGGCTGTTCTGCATAGACAATCTACCACTTGGCCTTCAGGTTGTTTGGCATCACAGATAAAACAGATAAATCCCCAACCTTTTAAAGCATAGCATATTCAAATCTTGGGTGCATTCTTAATCTATAACCTATAACTCCCACAATATATGTGAACTTACAAAACTTAAGGTGATTTAAAAATAGTATGAAGTGAACCTGGAAAGGCAGAAGTGGAACAGGGAACAAGACGACAAACTGTTCAGACAGGCTTGTCTGTCTGATTTTGATGATGACATCACACACACACACACACACACACACACACACACACACACATGCGCGCGTGTGCATGCACATACACACGTGCACATGCACATAGTTACGGTACTCTATCTTGATGAGCTACTCCTGTGTCAGGCACTGTTAGTAGTTCTAGAGTTTATCTTAAAACATTACAGGGAAGAAAGCTGAGAGCATGGTTACTTTTACAAAGTGAAAGCAAGAGGACGATAGAGCTCAGTTCCACTGACCCCAAGGTTAGCAGCATCTTGTTTGTTGGAGGGATACGAATTAGCCTATTTCCTTCAAAAACTTTGTCTTTTCATAAAGAGAAAAGAAGAAGGATTTCCTTCTCTCTCCCCTCGCATGACATTACTCTCTTCCCGTTTGCAAGGCTCTCGGATTTGGAGTTTTTGACTTATCGTTATCATCCCTCCATGGGTAGATGTCAAGATCCGCTAGGACAGGAATCTTTACTTTTTTCTTCTTTCATCTAGCTGGCCATTCTGCACTCATTTCTCAGTCTGGCTGGTGCATACCAAGAACTGGGATAAATCATGGCTATTAAGAACATAACCAGGAATGCAGGGGCCTGGGTTGGAGCTGTGTGGCAAAGGCGCTTGCTTAGCGTGTGCAACATCTAATTCCCATCTCTAGTGCATACACACACACACATATGTATATGAATAGATACACATATATATGTATCATATATCTATGCATGTATAGGTGTTGGTATATAAACAATGATATATATTGATAAATAGATGCTCTTAAAATGCTCTAGAAAAATTGGCCCTCTTCTTTGTAATATCCCTATGCTGAGAATGTCTTTTTCTCTTATCTCTGAGCATCATGGCTCCTTTAGTGTGACTGTTGGATGATGTGGTCAAGTCATTTCCTTCTCCTGTACAATTTATTTATTTACTTACTTATTTCACCTTCTTTCTATTAGACAGGGTCTCACTACTTAGGCCTGGCTGCTATGTGGACACAGAGGTCTTCCTACCTCTGCCTTCCAAGTGCTAAGATAAAAGGCGTGCACCATCATACACACAGCCTAAGGTGTTTTGGTTTTTTTTTTTTTTTTAATTTATTTTAGAATTTCTTAACTGTAAAATAAAGAGATTCTCACAAAACTCTCTAACTTCTAAGTTTCTAGGGCTCTGAGTCACGGCACGCAGGAATATACTGTTTACGAATTCTTTTCTGATTTCAGTTCAACCTAAAGTCTACTCTTATCCTCCAAAAGCACACACAGAAGAGAACACTGGTTGGGTGAACTGGTCTGACCATTACCAACTCTCTGGAAAGTTCACTATTGTCATCCATCTTACTATCTGTATGTACTCTTCGACTTCTACAGAGTTTCAGAACAACCTGTGGGCTGGGGGACAGATCAGCTCCCATTTTGCAGATGAGAAAGCTGAGGTTGTGATCTGCACTACTGATCTGGCCAAGGCCTTAGAGATTGTGAATTCCACATGCTAGCAAAATAACGCTCTCTCCTGACTACCCAAGGCCACCGCATAGTCTAAAAGCTATGCTCCTGCTATCAGCAGTCTGGGTGTCTGTGAACTTCTTAGAAGTCAGAATGGTTCTGGTGAGGCAGAGTTTTAACCACAGCATAACAAGTCCTTTGGCAAGGACACAGGGAATACCAGGACACAGTGTCTGCGAGGAAAGGGCCTTGGAATGTCACATAGATCCAGCAGCTCTCACAGGCTGGAGATGAAAGAAATTAGAGGAAGGGGAAAAAGATCACACCATGTTTGGGGCCCTTCGTTCTGTGAAGTTCTCGTTCAGGTCCTTGCAAAACCCAGCCAGGCTTTCCCCAACCTCTTTTATTTTTAAATCCAAGTGCCTGCAAACGGAGATCTGCCGCACATGGTTCTGATTCATTTACACGTAACTCATCAAGCCCTGCTTAAGAAGTGATATCTGGTATCCAACAGTCGTTCAGTCTGTCTTTTGCTTTTCCCCAAAGCCTGGCATGCTCAAGCTAGAGTGAAGCGCACGGAACAGAACGGCGAGGGTGAGGTGTGGGATTAGCAATCTCCTGGGCACTGTGGCAAGAGTAGCCGCTGAAGCTGAACCTGAAGACGCTTGAGATGGTGGTTCCCCCAGAACCCCACATGCATGATCGTGAGGACGTTCAGGAAGCAGATAAGACTTCAGGCTTGAAATAGAGCACTGGTCTGTCCTTTCAGTCTCCAGGAGCAATTGCACACACGCAACACACACACACACACACACACACATTCACACATGAAGAGTAGCAGCACAGAACTGCTAGCTCAGGGAAATCAGTAACTCCAGCCAAGGAGGTCTTATTCACCAGATATATATATATATTTTTACATATGACCCCATCAGTGTGGCTTCACTGTTGCTGTGGCAAATGCCCCAACCAAAAGCAACTTAGGAGACAAAAGGGTTTGTTTTGACCTGTACTTACATGTTGCAGTCTGTTATTGAGGGGAAGTCAAGGCAAGAACTCAAGTGTCTAGTCACACTTGAGTCATACTCAAGAGAAGAGGGAAACAAATGCAGCCCACACTGCTTCTGCTTAACCTAACCTTCCCTTGCTCTTTCTAATTCAGGGCCCAGCCTATGCAGTTGTGCCACCCACAGTGGGCTGTATCTTCCTATATCAATTAACAATCAACATAGTCCCCCACCCCCAAAGACATGCCGACAGACTAATCTGATAAACAGTTGCTCATTTGGGACTCTTTCCCTAGGCATTCTAAGTTGTGACAGATTGACATGTAAAACTAACCGTCATAGTTACTATGACAAAGCACCAGAGGCCGAGTGCTTTGTAAAGAAAAGAAATTTATTCAGATCCCAGCTTATAAAGCTAAAGGTCAGAAGTTGAAGCTTGCTAGCCACGCTGGTTTGGCTTCTGGTGAGGGCTATGGTGCACCCCATCACATTGGCAGCATACCACAGAAGAGATCATGTAGTGCAACAAGGGACCAGAGAGATTCAGAAGCCAGGTTTCATCATTTAATAAAAATCCACCCTTGTCGAAACTAACCAAAGTCCCGCAACGGCTACATCAGTCACTCTGAAGTCAGCATCTAATGGTCTAAACACCTTCCACTGGACCCTGTGTCTTACGGGCTCCATCCCACACTGGGGACCCAGCTTCCAACACATGAACTGTGGAGAGACTCACTCAAGCCACACACAAGCTTATGTATGGTCCTAGCCTCCATCATCCTTTCCCAGGTACCTCTAAGAGGCACCTGACTAGCGGCTCTGTTTCTAATCTTGACATACCTCCAAGTCAGGACACAACTCAGAAACAGCATTCCCCACCCCACCACCCCGTCCTCATGGCTTAGAGAACTTTGATAAAGCCCTAATTCCTTGTCATGGTTATGATAGTGGTCATGCCAAGCCTTAGCTACCCCTTCAACGTCAGCCCCTACACTTGTCCTCATGCACTGAATTCCAGCCAGACTTCTATTCTTTTAGTTCATCTTGCCAAGCCCTGGCACTTGCTGCCACTATGAATTTGACTGGGAATTTCAGGAAAATGGCAGCATAAAACATTTGTCCTTTTTCACCCAGCTTATTTCACTTAAGGTGCTCTCAAGGTTCACTTGCATTGCAGCTCCTATCATATTCTTCCTCTTCAGCACTGAATAAGGTTCCAGAGTGCACATCTACGTCATGTGTTTATTTATTCATCCACTCATATGCTCATGAGTGGCTTCTGCTTTGGGGCTGCTGCAAAGGATGTTCCTGTGTGTGCACAGATACCTGAAAAGCTGTTTGCAGTTCTACCGGTTGTGTAACCAGAAGTGAGGTCACTAGATTGTGATAGATCGTACGGTAATTCTGATGCTAAGTGTTTAAGGGTAAGCCCTAGTGTTTTCTGTCTTATTTTTCCTTAACCTTTTCTCCGCCATTTTGAGACATGAACTCATACTGGCCAGACTGGCTTCAAGCTTGCTGTGGCACTGAGGATGGATGGCCTTGAACCAACCCTCCTGCCTCCTTCTCCAGCATGCTGGGATTACAGATGTGTACCGCCATGTCTGAGTTATAAGGTGCTAGGCACTGAACCCAGTGTATCCTGCATTCCAGGCAGATACACTATCAACTGAGCTGCCTTCCCAGATCAGAATATGCCATTTCCTACTACATAGTGGCCGTGCCATTTTAGTTTTCCATGAACATTTACGTTAAGTTAAGTCAGAAGGAGAAAAGTTCAATGGGTAAGTGGAGTGCCTCAAAGAAGGGACTCTAATTCTACACTTATCCTGTCCAGGAAAATGCCCTTCAGCTTGTTTCCTTAAAATGCCAGCTAGGAAAAACTGACAGTCTCTGTCTTGAATTCTTAGCCTGTTTTTTCCACTAGGTATATTGCTTTATAGTACAGTTTGAGATCAGGTATGGAGATTCCTCCGGAGCACCTTTTATTGTACAAGATTGTTTTAGCTATTCTGGGTTTTTTGTTTTTCCATATGAAGTTCAGAATTGAACTTTCAATGTCTTTAAGGTAGTGTGGTATGTTTTAATTCCTTGCTATAAACAGATCTTTGTAAATGTCTTTATTTAAAGAGTATATGATATCCAGTTCTGTAGCCAGCCTCATTTTCTTCGTTCTTACTCTGCGTCATCATTGACACTTTTATTTCCTGCCAGGGTTTTCAATGTTAGAAGTACACAGAAGTGTCTACCTAAATCTCATGCTTGCTTTGAAATGACCTTTTGTGCAGAAAACAGCGGAAAGTTTGAAAGATTCAGATGACGCCAGCTTGCTGTCAGAAGTTCTATA
This sequence comes from Acomys russatus, assembly GCF_903995435.1. Classification (NCBI taxonomy): domain Eukaryota; kingdom Metazoa; phylum Chordata; class Mammalia; order Rodentia; family Muridae; genus Acomys; species Acomys russatus. The sequence continues at coordinate 16,412,043 of NC_067152.1, read as the reverse complement.
GAACCATGGATTCTCACTAGGTGGTTACTCCTGCTTTCATGTGCATACGTTAGCATTAGTTAGTGTGTATATTTTCATGCTTCTGAACAATACTGCCAATTGCTGATGAAATTATATAAGAACCCAAAAGGATTTTAAAGGAACTATTGAAGAGGAAACCCCTAAAAGAAAAATGTGGTTAATTTGCCAGAAAATTAGACTTTCAGAATGAGTACCATAAAAACTAAATGTGTAGTTTTAATATAGATAAAGTACTATACATTTAATGTGTATTAGAAAGTTGATGTGTTTATGTTTATAAGGCGCCTGCAGAAGGCTTTTTAGGTATCTCCAAGACCACACAGCTTGTAAGTGGCAGACAGCAATTCAAATGCAAGCTACTATCTGTCTGTCCATAGCAAAAGCATTAAAATATCTGACCAACTCCTCAAGCTTCTGGTCCTAAAGGACTCTCAGTGTAGCCCCTGGGGGCTGGCAGGTGGAGTGGGTTCCTTTCTTGGCTCTGGCTTTTCCCATGGCTGCATTAGTTGCAGAAAGGTAGCGTCCATTTTGGTGGAGCAGAGACAGGGCAGCAGGAGCAGGAAGCTGAAGGCCTACATCTTGAACCACAGGCAGAGAGCAAACTCAAAATGGCGAGAAGTCTTAAACTCTCACAGCCCACCCTAGTAACATAGCTCCTCCTAGTAACGCCTAGTAGCAAAGCCATACCTCCTCAACCTCCACAAACAATGCCACCAGCTAGGGACAGAGTATCCAAATGCCCAAGACTATGAGTACATCTCACTGAAACCACTATGATGCCTCTCTTTGGTCGCCCGTACCCTGTCTTTGACCACAAAATTGCTGTTCTTTCCTTGCAGAAGCCCGCGTCATTCCCTTCATTCTGAAGAGTGCCTCATTCTTTGTCTATTTCCCTCGTGAATGCAGTGCTTCCATGCTTCAGATGGGAAGATGTCTTGCTCACAGGGAGCTCCAGTGTTGCTCCAATTCCCTTGCACTGTGGCAAGTTCAGTTTGAGGAAAACAAAATTCCTCGGGGAAGGAAATGTACTCACTGCACTGCGATCATATTGTTCATTGGTTGTCCCATTAACTCACAAATGCCCACTAAATAAAACAGAGAGGGGCAGTGTGACCAGAGGGTCCTTCTAGCCAGTTCCCCCAGCATCTCTTACCTGGAATAATGAGCAAACTGTGGTGCCTGGGATGTCCCAGATTTGCAACAACATTTTTTCTCTTATTCATCTTTTATGGGAACAAAAATCTAAAATACAGAATCAATTCTGGGGTTCTGTTACTCCTAAGAGTCAAAAGAGCCCAATATTTTTATATTTAATCTTAATTGTTTCTTTCACAGTCAATAGACCTCAATAATAAACTGCTCATGTGAGTCAGTTATAATAAAATTGAAGTCTGTCCCTTCCATCACTCTGGGTGGATGACTCATCACGCCCTAAGCAAACTGATAATGAAAAGCATCGGACTTCTCAGCTCCAGCCTCTGTGCGTTTGAATTGCAAGACATCAGCCTTGTGGACTCTTTGTTTTTATCCAAAGCCAATTGTAGCCCTATGGAGTCATTCCATAGTGGTAAATCTTATAGTTAGTTTTAATTGTGAGCCTGATTCAATCTAGAGTCATCTGGGAAGGGAGGGTTGATGAGAAACTGTCTAGTTTGGGTTGGCCTGTGAATGTGTCTGCTCAAGATCTTCTTACTTGGGTTAATTGAGGTGGGAAGAACCTCTCCGAATGTGGCAAACACCAACTTTCTGGGCGGGGCCCTGGGCTGAGTGCAAAGGAAACACGTAGCTGAGCACTAGGAAGCATGTGTGTGTTAATTCGTTCCTCTCTGCTCTTGACCATGGATGCGATGTGACCGGCTGTCCCAAGGTCCTGCCACTGTCGCAGCCCCACAGGAATGAATTTGTAACTTGGAACAGTGAACTAAAATAAACCCTTCCTCTGCCATCTTACTTTTGTAAGGTATTTTATTACATCAACAGAAAAGGAAACCAATACCAAAAAAAAAAAAAAGTATTGAGAAGTAGAATCATTGTTATGATAAACCTGAACGTGTGGCTTTCAAGCTTCTGGCAGCTGCTTAGTGGGAGAGATGTGGAAAAGTCTGGGACTTTGGACTGTAAAAGCCTTTGAGTGCTATGAGCCAAGCTTAATGGGCCATTCAGTGGGGAGCTCGGTACATCTGAATGCTGAGAGAAACATGGGCAGTGGAGGCTTGGCTCATGAGGTTTCATAGGGGAACAAGGACACTATCAGGAATTGGAATAGGAGTGCTGTTCCAATTGATATTTGGTAAAAAAAAAAAAAAAAAAAAAAAAAAAAAAAAATCTGACTGTATTGTGTTTATTCTGAGAAGTGAAGTGAAGCTGATTTGAAGATAATAGACTCGTTTGTTTGATGGGGGAAATTTCAAGGCAGGACGGTGTTCAGACTGGCACTGAAGAAGCATCTGTAACTGATAAGGAAATCCAAAGAACTTCAGGGAAGCCTCTGTGTGGGACTAGGATAAGAGGGAAGTGTTTCCCCAGGGTTGGCAAGCAGAACCTAATACAGCTCTAGTCCGAGGCAGCCAGGCTTCCTACCCAGCTGGCAACAGAACTTGGCAATGTCACAGGTGTCATCCATGTTGTAACAACAGTGAAGATGGCCATGTTGGAGGCTTCATGGAGAGCAGCTGGAACAAAATTATTGCATGGCAGGGGCGGTGTGCTACAGGTGGCCGGGCTGGTGGGTGGGGCTACCTAAGCCATTAGAGCCCAGCTGATTGTATTACAGGCCCCAGGTGCTGGACAAGGTGCTACAGATTTGGGTTTGTCCTGCTGGGCTTTCGTTTTTGCTTCAGTGTGATTTTTCACTTCTGACCCCATTCTTCCATTTAAGTATTGCTTAAATGTGAGCTCTCAAGAGGTTTCTCTGTTTGTTCGTTTGTTTTAAATCTTGCTATCTGACGTGGAGTCCTACTTAATTTTATTTTGGATGCAAACAGAACATTAAAGAAGTGACCGGAGTTGTTAATATAAACCCCAAAATAATCAGTAGATACATTTTTTGTTTGTTTGTTTTAATGTAAGAAAATACTATCATGTACTCTGTCACTTAGGATGACCAGAGTTTTACCTTTTGTGGCAGGGTCAATGGTGACCATCTTGCTTTAGGACTCTGCAAACAAGATCAAGCAACGATGCCACTCTGCGTGTCAGCACATCTGATAAGGGTGATTTGAAGTACCCTTGATCCCTTAAGAAAGCAAACATTTAACAAGCAAATATCAGGAGAATGCAGGCTCTTTCTCATCAATCGAGAACTTTTTAAAAAATTCTCCAGCAAAAGCCCATTTGAATGGCCTATTTATGGCAATATCAAAATGATCAAAGCGACACGTGACCCCCACCCCAACCCCCACCGAAGGCTGAGGTCATCAAAGCACTCCTCTGCCAACCCCTCCAGCACTCTTAAAAGACAAACATAGGGTTAGCAGCTCAGGCCTGACAAGATGGTCCTCAAGGAGCAGACTTTCTCTACTGCCCCATCCCCTCCCTTACTTTGAGTTTTCTGAACTCCCCAAATTAGGTATTAAATACATGTTTATTCCATCATCATTTTCTCCTCTAATCTGGGAGATAAAAACAACAGAGAGATATACTTGCAGTCTCATTTTACCCTCTCCCTTCTCCAAAGTAAACTTCAGAAGGTTGCTGGTCTCCTGCCTCCTCTTTCTTCATCTGACTCAGTCCAAACAGGACAGCTTTGAGGAGGACCCCACATACAGTCCCAGCTCATAAGAGCTACTATAGCTCTAAAGACATGTAGACAAATTTGGGGTACACACTAGGCATATTTCCAGGATATATATATGTGTGTGTGTGTGTGTGTGTGTGTGTGTGTGTATACACACACATATATATATACACACACACATACAAATGTACACATATCTCATTTTTATTTAAAAAAAGAGAGAGAATGGGTCTTTCATTAGCAGGAGGGTTGAATAAGACAGTTGGTGATCGACACAGTGTTTCTGAGAGACAACTAAAGAGATGTCTGAGGAGTACATACATCAGAACCCAGTGGGTCCATGGGCACAGTCATCTTTTGTCTTTAGCTGTCTTAGCACAAGAGAAATTACACAGTTATGACAGTGCTTCTGAAAGATGTCTGCCATCAATCTTAAAGGTGAGCGGTCTTTGAGTATGGTTTTCTTCTCAGAGCTTTGGAAGGAACAGACTCTGCTTCTTGCGGCTAAATCAGTGGGGCCTTGACTAAGGCCATGTTTAACAGAACCCTTTAGTGAGCTGTCTCAATTAAACGCTTGCTGACGTCCCTCCATAGTCTTTTGTGCTGTGCTAATGAGAATGTGCAAAACTGGAAAGGATGGCCTCTGACCTCAAGGAGCTTAAGAAAGTCTTATGAGGAAAAAAATTACAAATTCTAACCAGACTACATTTACACAGCTAAAGTCTATGTAATATCCTTTTTTTCTAACTATTATCCTCTCATTTCCAGTTGCCAAATGGAAGAAAGTTGAGTCCCACAAAGAGTGAGAAAAAGAGGGAGAATGGAAGAAAATAGATGTGCACACTACACCCTGGTCTTTTTCCTTTCCAAGTTTCTTTTTTCATGTGCCTTTTTAAAGCTATATGCTTTAAATAAAATTTAAATAGAAATTGCTAATATTGAAACTTGTAATATTTTCTGATGTTCTGTGTTTTCACCCAGGAAGTTAAGGGTTTAGGCTCCCCAGTGTTTCTCCAAATGGCTGTTTATTTTTAAAGTTTGAAAACTGACAATACAGCAACAGCTATTGACTTGGCAGCCAGGAGTGAAATAACACACCTGCAACCAATGCCTGGATCTTTCCCTCCAATCTCCTGCCTCTGTGTGTTCTTACTCTTTGTTCCCAGGGCAAATGCATATGAAGACCTTTGATGCACAGACACCTTTGATGCACAGACGCACTAGATAGCATTGCACTGGCGAGAACGAAGCAGTAATTTAGCTCTGTTTGGAAACGCCTGTTGCCATTCTTTAGCGTTGACATGAAACTTTTGAACAAATACTCATATGACATTGTGTGAAAAGCAACCCATTTAGAGCAAGCTGACTTGTAGATTCGGGCCATTTCCCTATGACTTCCGGACATCAGTTGCTATATCTATAAGTTAAACACAATACCATGGCTTCCCAAGATTCACTGCACATTAGAATCACCAGGAAGTTTTCAAAAAGTCCTGGTGCCAGGTTGCATGCTCGACCACTGAAATCACAGCATCTCATGGTGAGAGCCACCCATCCACATCTTAAGGGCCTTCTGATGTGTGGCATGTGTGACACAGTCAGGAAACCACTACTAAGAACTTCAACAGATGCACTTTTTTCTCAGCTCAGTGCTCTGAGCTCTGTGGGTCTCTGAGCTAACCCTCCTATGAGGCTCAAGCAATTGGCAGCTAACAGATAGCTTCAGTCAGGCCCCCACAAAGGCTATTTTATGTGTTAGCTTCACTGGGATTGGGATGTTCAAGTGGGCAGCAAAACCTGGTAGTTATGTGTGCTTGTGAGTGTGATTCTGAATAGATAAGCATTTGAATCAGCAAATTCAGTGAAGAGATCTGTGCTCACCACTGTGGATGGTGGGAGTGAGGGGGTGCCATCCAGTCGGTCTGTGGAGAGACCACATGACAGGACCAAAAGCCAGAGGGAAATTCATCATTTCCTTCGGCTGGGTTATCCATCATCTTTTGCCTATTTGTTCCTTTGTTTATTGTCTGTCTGTTTGTTTGTTTTAGGATTTGTGTGTGATGTGTGTGCACGTGACTACATGAATAGAATGTACATGCAAGAATGGAGGCTAGTAAGCAACTCCAGATGGTACCGTCAAGAACATCTTTGAGAAGGGGTCTGTTGTTGCTCTGGAGCTCATCAATTGATCTGACTGGCTAGTGAGCCTCAGGGATCCTCCTGTTGCTGATTCCCCACCCCTTCCTCAGGTCTCAGGGATACCGCTAAATCTAGAGTTGCATGACTTTAGTATCTAATTGCATGAAAAATGCCTACCCATAATGGCATGCGTGCATGGCGCGCGAGTGTGTGTTTGTGTGTGTGTGTGTGTGAGAGAGAGAGAGAGAGAGTGTGTGTGTGTGTGTGAGAGAGAGGGAGTGTGTGTGTGTGAGAGAGAGAGAGAGTGTGTGTGTGTGTGTGTGTGTGAGAGAGAGAGAGTGTGTGTGTGTGTGTGAGAGAGGGAGTGTGTGTGTGTGTGTGTGAGAGAGAGAGAGAGTGTGTGTGTGTGTGAGAGAGAGGGAGTGTGTGTGTGTGAGAGAGAGAGAGAGTGTGTGTGTGTGTGTGTGTGTGAGAGAGAGAGAGAGAGAGTGTGTGTGTGTGTGAGAGAGAGGGAGTATGTGTGTGTGAGAGAGAGAGAGAGAGAAAGTGTGTGTGTGTGTGTGTGTGTGTGTGTGTGTGTGAGAGAGAGGGGGGGGGGGCTTTGATAGATACAACACATGTAAACCTATAGGGTAATTAGGAAATTCCAGCAGTGAGCTTAACTGTTCTCAATTCCATTCCTAGAATACTAAAAAGTATCATAAAATTTCCAATCATAACTCATCCTTTTTAAGTTGTCTTTAAAAATATGAGTTGAAAAAACCCACAAGATTATTCCACTGCCTTTCCTTTTCGTAACACAGTCACCCTTCTTAGTCTAGACAGTATCTAACCAAGCCTAATGATTTCCAATTTATACCGATTGGCTGCCTCCTGATCTAACAGAATACCCCAGCACGAGAAAGCCCTGCTCAGGAGAGAATGTGATGGAAGTCACTCTGGTTCAAAGCAGGGTACCTTGGGAAGATTAGTTTCTTTGTGAAATGTTTGCCTCAGTCTTGCATAGGAGGTGTGTCTCTTTACTGAGTCATCGTGTTCTAAGTGATTCTGAATCTAAGTCATGGCTGGTAAAGTAACCCTGAAAGCCCTGCGCTGCGAGATAACACAAGATGCCTACTCACTAATAACAAGGGGGAAATCCTAATCCGGTAGAAGACAGGGGTTTAGGAGTGTTGGTGTATAGATCAGAAGAAAGTCCAAAAACAAACAGAAAAGTCTTTGCCTACCCTAGAGAGTCATCATCAATCAATGCCCTGAATATAGGCTGTTTGGACCAGGCAGGGGAGCCTCCTTCACTGCCCAGAGGAGGAAAGACTGCCACTCTGGTCAGCAAGAACCCAAATTATCTAGAAGGAACAATGCAGAATACGAAATATGATTCCAGATTTATGTTTTTGTAAGTATATAAATGACACACTATTTTTTCATAGGAGTCTTTTGAGTACCTCAGCAAATTCCTCTCATGAAGGATCTACAGCTACGATGGCCTTGGAATCTGTTCCCTTCTTACAAAATTGTAACTGGACCACACCAATGTCACTTATGGAGACGGAAGGGGTGTGGTTGGTCACTGTGTGTGGCCCTTCTCTTGCAGACAAATTTCCATTCTGTAAAGAGTATGAAGGAGAGAGTGGGAGGTTTGGAAGACGCTCTGTCCTGGAGCTCCTGGGATAAAGGTCCTTACTCCTATTTGAACACCTAACAGCCCAACCCAGACGTACCTCAAAACAGGGCTCTTTCTTCTTCCAGACTGTCTGCAACCCTTTCCTTATTTTAAAAGAGTTGTTTTTATTTATGTGCACATCTATGCATGTCTGCATGAACATATGTCGTGTGTGTGTGTGTGTGTGTGTGTGTGTGTGTGTGTGTGTGTGTGTGTGTGTGTGTGTGTGCTGCTGGAGGCCAGAAAGGGCAATGGATCTCTTGGATCTAGAGTTACAAGCAGTTGTTAGCCACCTGATGTGGGGGCTGAGAATAGAACTCAGGCAGTCCTGTTCCTCTCTGTCTCGTTGCTGTGGTTCAGTAGCCTGCCTAAGCCATCACCTCCATGGTGCTAACCTAGTCACTGTGTCAGTCAATCCTAGCTCTCCCAGGATATACCCGTGTACAGCTGTGGTCTCACAGTAACTGTATTAGCAACAGTCCATTCACCTTTAAAGAGTTAAAAAACACACACACACACCTCACTATAGAAAGGCATGCTATCCAGATGTCAGCATCAGCATCAACATCCTCCTCATCGTTTTTCCTTTATAACACTGAGGTGGAATTGGGGGCCTTACACACCCTTGGAGAGCACCACACCTCAGAGCTACATCCTCTGCCATTTCTACCACCATCTTCAATGTCTCTTAGACAGAACATGATGCCACTTCAGAGTCTGTAGACCTGTTTTAATGTCTCTCTACAGTAGGGATCTACTGCAGTACCCCCCCAAGTGTAGTTACCTGAAACAATGATAATTAGGAATTAACCTTCATGGTCTCTGTAGGGCATAATTTGTATCAGACACCCTGGGGACAACATGTCTCTCCTCCCCATGTCTGGGGCTTTGTTAGCCCTATTGCCTGTATTAATTTATAGCCTCAAGACACCCTGGGACTTCCTCACAACATTGTAGCAAGTTCCCAGGGCAAACACCCTGAGGTAAATTGGTGCAGTGTTCTTTCTGTGGCTAAGGCTTCTAGAGCAGTCAAGTTGCACAACATGACTTCTACTGTATTGCAGACTCAGGAACCTGCGAGCCATTGACAAGGTTCAAGTGCAAAGAGGAGAAAGAGACTCCTCTTTCTAAAAAAAAGGAGATATAGTCGCCCAGCACTTCCGTGACCTTTAACCACAGACAAGTATGATTAGCTTTCTTGCTTCCTCTGTCCAACTTTTCCTAGGATAAGTCCCTTGGTATTGTGACCCACATGCCATGATCTTGTCTAAGGAGGACTGATTCTCTAGACTCTTACCGTCACCAAGCATGTCACTGTGACATGGAATCTTGACTTTGACCTTCAAGACACTGTGAGGCAGACACAGTAGGCCTCCTCCTTTTACTCAGGTCAGAACAGCCAGTCCCAGGTGAGCCAGACTGCTCTCAACTGTCAGCTCCGTTGGCTAATAAAAAAGGAGCATGAAGGGGAGCATGCACGGGGCTGAACAGGATGTGGACAAGATCAGCCTAGCCTAGAGTCCTGCTTTGGTAGCTCAGTAGCTTTGGATAAAAGACCTAACCTTCCTGGGTTTTGGCTTTCTTATCCCCAGAGTGAAGGCAATATGTCATCCCATGTCATGAGTTGAATCCCTGCCATGGGATCAAATCATATTTATGACAAGTAAGTTTCCTAGCACATCTTTGGCACCAAACAGTAAATAAGGAATCCATCTTTAATACTGATGGGTGAGTTAACAACTCACACGATATATTTAGCTGACTTCCTGAAGATGGCCCGTAGATGGCTGGGAAGATGGCTCAGTCAATGAAGTGCTTGCTACACAAGCACAAGAGCTTGAGTTTGCGTCTTTAGAACCTCTATGAAAAACCTAGGTAAGGCAGTGTACACCTATAATCCCTATGCCAAGTAGAGAGGCCAGAGGATTGCTGGAGCTCATTGGCCAGGTGGTCTAGCCCAGTTGGTACTGGTCTCATAAAGAGGCCTGCTCTCAAAAATAGCATAGACAACAATTGAGAAAGACATCTGACACTGACTCCTGGCTTCCGAATGTGCACACACACACACACACACACACACACACACACACACACACACACACACACACTTAAGGAAGTAAAAGCTGGTCTCTTTGTACCAACTAGAAAGAAGCTTTTCACCTGCCTTGGGCTCAAGACCAGTCCTCAAAATTACATGCAAAGCATCATTTTTAGTCTTTTCTCAGCAAATTACTGTTCTGTTCAACTGCAAATTGGACAATGAGTTACCAAAAAATCTCCCTAAACGAACACTGTTGAATGGAGCACAGGTTCATGAGTCTTCAGCTGAGCTAGCTACACAGGGGACTCATCGGAGACTGGGAGGTTTGCTTTTTACACAAAGGACAGGCTGCACACAGTTGACCTTTCAGGTGGTTAGGCCCAGCTAAGGCTAACACAATTGTCACGACTTCACCAGCCTGTCCTTGAACGTCATTTAAATGTACCTGTATCATCTCTATTTCTGCAAGGAGTGATCAGAAAAGCCCCATGTTTTGCTCTCCTTGTTTTTAAGGAAACGAGGTTCCACAGGCAATGCCTCCTGGGTATTTGTCCATAATGAAAAGCAAGTGAAACCTCTAAGATCTCTTGTGCAGGTCACTGCTGAGAACAAAGCTACAAGGCCAGAGGAGAGTGTCAAGAGTCCTAGAGGCTGCCTTGTGGATCCTGATAAAAAGTCGTTTTGCAGAGTCCACAAATAACTTTCCCCCTCTCCTCCCCTCCCATTTTTTTTTCTGTTGCTCTAAGCCCTCCAAATCTTCTTCTGGGGCCAAAGGGACAGCAGCTCTGCTTGTAGAAAATCAAGGAAGACTTAAAATATTAGGCGTACGGAGTAAATTCTTCCTCTGCTTGGCTGGCAGGGAATCCAGCTTGTCCTGTGGCTCCTGCTGTGCTGAGATCTTGGCAGCCAGAGGCAGGGAGGCAACACCATCTCTGCTGGCGCCTGGAGCCCAGCTTCAGGGCACCAGGCCCTTTTCTCCTTTGGATGGCTTTGCGATGCTGAGTGTTGATGCATAAGCCCACACTGGCTCACTATGATGTATGGCCCTCTTCCCTCGGTAGTAACGGAGTAAGTGATCCTCTGAAGTAGCCAAAGGCCGGATCCCTAAGATACAGCAGCTGATCTTGTAGCAGCACTGCTACTGAGTTGGGTAGCACCCTCCTGCATCCCTCAGCCAGTCACCCCTGTCTCCTGTGGCCTGTCAGCCACTGTGAAGAGTGTATGGTGGGTGTGGCTGGTCCACTCCACAGTTGAAGACAGACAGGGACAGCTTTGTCACATAGCTAATTGACAACAGGGTGGGACCCAGTTTCTTCAGTCCTCACATCTTCCTCTCGTGGGGCTGAGTCATTTATTTTTCTTTCTTTCTGCCCTTCATTTTGTTTTCCCCTTCCTCCCCATGTATGTTCTACCTCTTCCTCCATTCCTCTTCCTTGCCCCCTTCCCTTCCTATCCCCCCTCTTTCAATCCCTTCCTCTTTACCTCTTTCTTCCAGCAAGGATACCAGGCAAAGTCATGGGTAAACCTTCTAGAACTAGCACCAACCTTACCATGCATCCAGCCATGCAAACAAGAGTTTAAACCCATCCCCAAGGGACACTCTTTGCCATCCTGCAATGCATTTTCTTCAGCTCGTACCAAAAAAAAAAAAAAAAAAAAAAATGGGTTCTGTGTGTAGCATTCTGCGATAGCAGTTGAAAGAGTTCTTTAAAGCCCAAGAAAATAGAGACCCACCCATTGACACCAACTCCACACCTACGCAGCCCCGCTCTTCAGAACTCATGCATGGAGCAAGTTTTACTTTCGCTTTTCAACATTTGAAAATACTAAACCAGGCACACCAGAGTTTCAGCCAAAGCCACAGCTTTCTCCTCACATTCCCTCCTCTCTAAACCGAATACTCCAAAGATCCAGAAAGACCCAGCAAGCATTGGCTTTGTCTGGCACTGTAACCATGGATGCCTCAATGATTCAAAGCAGTGGTATGGCATGTGCTAGTCACGATGCAGCTTAGGAAGATGGCAGCTAGCCTCATTTAGTCACCCGACAATGCTTCCTAATGACCCTTCTCACCTCAATTCCTATTGCTTTGGAGATCTGTAGAAGAATAGCTGATATCAAAATTACTCTCTGAACGGTGTCTGGTCTCATTTCCTCTCCTCTTGTGAAAATTAATGATAGCAAGGCAAGCTTTCATGAGAGCCTGTCTCCAGGCTCAGGCTGGGCGGGGCGGGGTGATTCCTATGCCTGGAGAACATTAGCTTAGTATATGTGGATTCAAATACCTCCAGATCTTTATTCACAGACCACAACTCCAGCCCTGGCCTTTGGCTCGTAGGCATCATTTCCAGGGCTCTACAGGAGCCTGCATTGTCGAAGGTGTCTTTGGTTCAGACTTAGGTCTCTTCAGAAACTTCTCTAGACCCTCTTAACAAGGAAAGGTTCTGGGGTAGTAGTAGAACTCAGGAGTTGATTGAACACAGGGAATGTTCTACGTTGGTTACACTCATTCTCATACGTCAGGAAGAACCCGTAAGATTGGGAAATGGTTGCCCAGAGTGACCAGTCATGTCCAAGTAGTGCAGGTCAATGCAGGTTCAAGGTACTGCACGAGGGTGGGTGTTTCCCTACCCCACACTACAGAACTCACATTCTGGTCCCAGGTATATAATCTTCACACATTTAGGAGCTTAAGCATAAGCTATCCATCTTCCTGAGTCATCTTAGCTAAGATGACCCTGAACCTAGCTCAGTGCCTGTAACAGTGGCCTTGGGTAGCCTTTGCCTCTTACTCAGCTTCACCTAAAGTTCTTTGCTACAGGGCTTGGAACTTACTAGCAGAGTCAGCAGATGGCCTGACCACCCAGTTTGTCACTGGCTCTTCCCAAGAGCCCATGCAGAGCTCTTTAGGAGTCCTTCTGAAGCAGAGAGGACAGACGCCTGCTAACACTCTGTCCAGAATCACATCTTGAGCTTTCTTAGCTTGTTCATCCGTTTTTCTAAAGTGTCTTTTCATGGCCAAATACTTGCTTTGGAAATTAATTGGCCAAAGGCCCCAGTGTAACGAAGAACCAGGAGCTAATTGACTTAAGAGAAGGGCATTTGATTCATTAGCCTCCATGCAAGTCTCCCTACCTTTGTAGAAATTCTTTACAGCCCTCAGAGCTGCTGCCAGGCTTTGCTTCTCATTTCAGAAGAGTATGGGAGCCAATCAGGTGGCATCTCAGAAGGGGTATGTTAGTGAAAAACAAAACAAAACAAACAAGCAAACAAGAAAAACGTTCCTTGCTAAGTAATGGACGTGGCTTGTACCTCCCTGGTGTTCCTTCTTGTTGCTGGCATGGAGTTCTCAGCGCCTTCCAAGGAGACCCAGGCTGAGTCACATTCCTGCTAGGACAAAGTCACATTTGGTTTCCTGGGGAATGCTGCCAAGCTGACTCAGAGGGTGAAGATTTAACAATAGCGGGGCGGGGGGGGAGGAGGAAACCAGACTTAAGTTCTCTTGATCTTGTACCATCTTAAGTAAGGCTGCCTCCCAGGGCCAAGAGTGATGCAATTGGATGAGAAATGTCATCTCATCTTCAGAGTGTGGCTCTGAGATGCTCCAGGCCATGCTTGGAGCAAGCTGACTTGTTCTGCTAAGCGTGTGCCAGACCCAAGAAGAAAGTGCTCAGGAGAAATGGATCTCCACTCTGCCTCTGAGTGTCATGGGCCTCCAGGTGGTCCTCCTCGAAGGACCAGCGTACCAGTGTCAATACGTGTTGTTGATTTGTTCCAGAACTTTCTATCTTTTACCAGACCAGCTTCCCTGTTAGCATCTGCAACCATTTCTGGTTAGCATCCATGTTCTCTTAAGACACTGGAAAACAAATCAAAGTGGAGTTTGGTTTATGAAAACGACAACCCTGCCATCTCACCTAGCTAACCCTGGAGTGTTAAAAAGGACCGCAGAATGAAGGCACACTGCCGGGCTACTGAGTCAACAGCAGGAATGAGCTACTCACAGAGAGCAATCATGCTTCCTCACCTCCCACAGCAATCATGATGCCTCACTAGGTGCAGAAAAGTAATTGAATTCAGTGAAGCTTCTCTCCTTAGCTGGCATAGCCTTTCATTTGCCTCTTCATCCATTCGTTCATTCATTTTTACAAATAACACTTACATAAAAATGCTTCCATCTATCCATTATTCACTTAGAAATCACAGATGGGTCATATGCTATTTAGATCATGGTACACAATGATACGTAAGACAAAGCTCATTGACGCTTTAAGCCCAGTAATTCATAGTAATTAATTCATCGAGTCATTCTTTCTTTTAATTCTGAAGGGCCTTTTATATGATGAGCTTCTTGTTAGGCAGAGGACAAACATTTTCTTCCAAATCTTTGACACATCCCAAGGGATGTGTGTGGGGAGGGGTACGTGTACATATTTATGCACGGGAGTACTTACGTGAGAACGCGCATGCACATATTTAATACAAAGGCTATGAGAACCTCAGGTGTGGTTCCTCAGATATTTCCCACTGTTTTTTGTTACTGTTGTTCGTTTTGCTTTAGTTGAAATAGAGTCTTTATTGGCCTGGAAATTACCAAATATCCTAGGCTAGCTGACAGTGAACTCTAAGGATCTGACTGTTACTGTCTCCCCAGCAGTAGAATTCCAAGTACTTGCCATGGCCAGCATTAAAACAAAATAAAGCAAAAACAAACAAGCAGACAAAAAAAAAAAAAAAAAAACCCATGGATTCTCCAGATCAAAGTTGATCCTTATAGGTGTACAGCAGATGCTTAACTGGCTGCACTATCTCCCTGCTCCCCCCAACAGCTCTCTGGATGTATGTGTCTGTGATTATGCGTGTGTGCAAACTTGTTTTAGGAGAAGAGAAAGCTCTCAGTGGTAGGCTTCCTGAGTTACTCCATAGTGTTCTTCCACAGACACCGGGCTAGACCAGCGCAAAGCGCGAGAAGACCAAGTGTGGGATCAAGAGAGTACAGAAAGTGGCTCTGAGCAGTGCTCACTCGGGAGCAACTAGATGACCATCTTGGGGTTTTGAGTGGAATCAGAAGTCAGCAAGGACAGCAAGCTCTATGCAGGAGACCTCTGACCTTTTGCTTTCTTCCACTCTGGGAGCTGGTGACCAAAACAAGCTCCGCAGAACACATAAAGAGTTCAGTGAGTGCTGATGAGAAGCGAAAGAAAGGTCAAATAACTTGTTGGGCTATGAGCTCTTCTGGGGTACAGAAACGTGGCCTTAGCCCATCTCACAGCTTCTGTCCCTACTCTAGGGGCTGTTTTGAAGGTTCTCTTCACCCTCTTCTTACTGTGCCTGGCACAAAACATTCCTCCATCTAGTTTATACACTTGGCAGTTTCTCTCCACTAGTTATAAGTGTAGTAGTTGTCTTTTTGTTTCATTCTTGGCTTTATTTTCTGCCCTGATTAAGACCTTATCAAGAACGTCCCCTACCAGAAGGTTTTATATACTCCAAGAACAAACATTCATTTTTGTCTATAAGTTAGAGAGACACGATACCTACAAAAGAAAACAAGAAATGCCTTTCCCCAAACTAAGCACTGGAGTGGCTGCTCGGTCAGCTCTACCTGGCTCTATAATCCTCTAGAAGCAGATAACCAAGAAGAAAACTCATCATGGCCACAGGAAACCAGACACCAGGTCCCCAGTGCTATTTGCCAGACACCATAGCCTGAGCAAGACAGAGACAGGAAGAGTTGAAGCCAACCCAGATTCTTGGGCCATGGACCACACCGGAAGTCAGGTCATCATGCTCTGCCAAGGACGTGTGTCAAAAAGCAGGGAACAGACATCTGCTGAGTCCGCTTCTCTCTTGGAACGCTAGTGTTGGGAGCTTGTTTGGCTTCCATCCTCCTGGACAGAAATGGTAGAAGTTTGGGAATGTGAGGGTTTTGGTGGTACAGAGTGCATGGCCCAAGCACAGCCTTTTATATGTTATTTCATATTGTCAAACTCACTCAAGAGGAGAAGAAGTTAAAGTTGAAGTAGGGGCCTGATCTGCTATTTATGACTGTGTCATTTGGGGACAGCCCATGTCTGGCAGAAACACCACAATCTGTCTGCCACAGAACTCAGCTTATTAAAGGAGGGAAATATTCCTGATTGTGAATTCCCACAACTCTGATAATCTAAGGAACTTTCGGCAGTGGTATACAGAGCAAGGCTAGAGCTGTCTCGCCTGAGAGACACCTCCAGGAACACTTCCAAGGGTAAATATGAAGAAATAGCGTCATTGTAATAGGACATCATGACCTTCTGGGAGCAGAAAGGGAGACCCGGTACCTGATACAGCTACAGAAAACAGCTGGGCTTTTTGCCTGTGACCACGTCCAACATTACATTAAAGAAGCCAATATCTTGTCTCATTATTGATAAAGAGGGGACTGTGTTAACCCAGCCAGTAGAAAGCCACTGGTGGCTTCTCACTTTGACATTTTGATTTGTTATTCATCCCTGGAAGCCATGTGCCATGTGCAGCCATGAGGCTATGCTATGGAGAAGACACGGATGACTATGAACCTGGTTCTGCAGTTGACACTTTTCTCTGTTCATGTCACTGAGTGAGACAGTGTGACATGGAAGAAAGGCAGTTTTCTACAAACCATGGTGGCTAGGGCTGCTTTTTTGTCTGTTTACTCTGGCCTGTTCATCCTCTGTGCTGACTGTTCTCAAAGGTATTTCCTGGACTAGCACTGTCAGCATCACCAAAACCTCAGTAGGAGAGTAGGTCCACAGGTCCCATCTAGACCGCTACAACCAGACACTCGGAAGTAGGCCTAGTTATCTGTGTCTGAACAAGTCCTCCAGATCACTCCACTATAAGCCATAGCTCCACTTTCCAATAACATAAAACCTGGGTCACATCATCCTATAAAAAGAATACAGTGTGTGTGTGTGTGTGTGTGTGTGTGTGTGTGTGTGTGTGTGTGTGTGTGTCCTTAGGCCTTCGCACTGTATCATTTTATGGTTAAGGGCATCACCCAAGAAGACACAACTAGGAAGGAAGGAGAGGAAGAGAGGATGAAAGTGAGAGATGGAGGGGGCAGTGGAAAGCCATGGGAACTTCTTATGAGGAATCAAATCCCAAGTGAATGGCATTGCTCCACTCATGAAGGTTTGTGCCTCATGTCCTAGTCACTTTTTGAAGGGCCCACCTTTTAACTGAGTGTTGACCATGGCCTTGTCATCCAAATGATAATGGTGTGGTGTGGTGAGTGTGTGTGTGTGTGGTGTGTTAAGTCCTATGAAACACCTGTTCCCTGTAGCGTGAGTACCATGGGAGAAAGCTGGTAGCCAGAAAATCAGGACAAAATAAAATTTTAAAAAAAGAAAGAAAAGAAAAGATTTTCCCCTTTTTAGCATTAAAGTGAACCAGATAACTGTATGAAAATCAATAACCCTTTTTTTCGAGATGACATCTCATATAACTCAAGCTACCATCCAAACTCTCAATATAGCCAGGGGTGACCTTGAACTTTTGATCCTACAGGCTGCACCTCCCCAGTGGTGGGATTACAGGCATTTGACACTGCACATAGTTTACGTGGTCACCATGGGGATCAAATCCTGGGTTGTGTGCACGCTAGGCAAGCACCCTACCAACTGATCCACAGCCCCAGTCTGCAAGCAGATGCTCTTCTTTTTAAAGAAGCTGATTAGAGCGACAGGGACAAGTGTGCACTTTGAAGTTAGATGGCTGAAGTCAAGGCCATTGCTGTCACGTGTTAGCCAAGCGCTGGGCCTCTCCATGCTTACCCCAACCCCCGTTTCTTTGAAATAGACTAACAGTGCTGAGATGGACATGGACAGGACACGTAGAGCGGGCTTACGAATGCCACTGTCCAGGCAGCGCTTTGGCCACTTCGCCCCCCTGCTGAACTCAGCTCACTTGCAGTGAACAGTACCCACATCCAGAAGCTCCTCCCCATGGACCTCAACCTCCCTGGATCTCTATGGAGTTGTTCTTTGGGGTCTGGGCAGTGACTGAGAAACAGGTATAGGGTAAGGATGGGGAGTGTTTGTCACTGCTGGTCACTGAAGCTCTGTAGTACCTATAATCTTCCTCGTTCTTCATCCTTATAGCAGTATCTGACAGAGGGGAGCTTCCAGCCAGACCTCTGAGGTTGTGTGTGGTAAGTCCACAAAGCTGGCAGTCACCGAGGGCAGAAACCACTGTTGGGGGGCCATTGGCAGTTCACTGTTTCTGT
Source organism: Acomys russatus (assembly GCF_903995435.1). Lineage (NCBI taxonomy): Eukaryota > Metazoa > Chordata > Mammalia > Rodentia > Muridae > Acomys > Acomys russatus. The sequence goes on along the minus strand of NC_067152.1, from coordinate 16,394,198 downwards.
CACTTCTGAGCCTGACCAAAAGAAAGGAGAGGCCTTGAGCTTCCTACAGCATGGTGCACTCTGCTCCCCAGGAGCATTAGCATCTCTGTAACCGTGGTGTAATGAAACAAACTGGCAACACATTAGAACAGCAATCTCCAGGACTCTTGGTTCTTCCCTGTGTGTCAATGTCACTGTCGTCAGGGAGAGAGTCTATGTCCCCAGGTTCATGAGGGTCCTGCTCAGGATAGCTCAGGACCCTTCCTATTGATGGAGAGAGGACTTTAGTGTTCTGAGCCTTAGACCTATGAGAGTCTCGCTGTTTCATTTCACATATCCTGTCTCGAGGCTACAGGCCACCTTGCTGCTCCCAGGGTTGTTCTACAAAGAAGTATGGCATCCTTCTTCTATTAATTAGTATAGAAAAACACTCAGCAATAAGGAAATGGCTGGCAGATCATGAAGTTAAACTATGTATCCATTTTGAGTATCATATGTTCTCTGTCGTACATAAAAGCTACAGAAGTTAACCTAAAAGTGAAATAAAGAATGAGAAGGGTGTGGTTCGGTATGTGGGTTGATGGGTGTGCTTCGTGCTCACCATCTCAGCTACAGAAAAACACACTGACTCCCATTAATATAGCTAATGCCCATTAATACAGCTGTAACTAGAAATACTTTTAATGGCTCAGGGAAAATGTTCCTGCTATGATTATAAAACTAATGAGACAAAACCCTAAACCTCTTAGAGCCATGACCTCTGAGTGTGATCCCTGGGCCACCAACTGCAGCAACACCTTGGTACTTTGTAGGAATGCTGCTTTTCAGGTCCCACCTGAGACCTTCAAAGTCACAAGATCTGTGGGTGAGCCCACAGGAATATGAGTAAATCTGTACACAGTTAGCACCGTAGACGAGTTATGCAGTCATTTAAAAAGGTCATGTCCATGAGCCAGACAGAGGTTCCAAACTCTTTTTTTCTTTTCTTCTTTAAATCTCTGTGTGGATGTTCTTGTTAGGAGTACAGACTTGTGTGTGCCATAGCGCACACATGAGGATCAGAGAATAACTCAGGTATTAGTCAGCGCCTTGTCCTCTTGCTGTTTGTCACTGCAAACACCAGAACAGCTGGTCCACAAGCTTCTGGGGATCCCCCTGTCTCTGCCTCCCATCTCACCATAGGATGGATAGAATTACACATGGGTATCACCATGTCCAGCTTTATGTGGCTCTGGGGTCTCAAACAAAGGTCCTCGGGCTTGTGTAAGGAGCACCTTACCCACCGTGCTAGCTCCCTGGCCTGAGCTTTCAAACTTGTAAGCTTAGAACTGCTTGATAATGGAACCTTGGAAGGGCGTGAAACATGTAAACAGAAATAGATCTATCTGTGATCAGGTCATGGCGGAATTCTGCTGCTTCTTTGGCATATTTTAATTCTTCTAAAATGGATATATTTTGAGGTTTTTTTTTTTTCATTGAAACAAATTGGAGCATAATTCTGTGTTTTAACCACTATTATGTCTCTCAGGTATTTATACACCTTCAAAGGTCTTCAATCTCCTATTCCTACAGCCTTGCTATAAGACCTGGGATGAATCAATCCTTTTAGCTCCTCCACTTAATTACTGACTTTGCCACTCTGCTGTCTTCAGGACCCGGCTTTATTTATAAATGCCATTTAAAAACTGTGGCAAGCCCATAGCCGGTTCTTTGTAAGGCACAGTATTTCCTTGTGTATACAGTTAGAGGTTAGTCCATGTTCACACATTAGGAACAGTTTTAGCATCTGCATATATTTTCACGAACAATTTACATTTTGTTTGGGTAGAGTTTTGTTTTCTTTACCACATCCACTCAGAGTATTTTTAACAAGTTGACCCTTCTCCTTTCCAGGGTTCATTTACAAAGTAAGCAGATGGGGTGGATTCGCCTTTATATGAGAGGTTAGGTTCTAAAATCAGCAAACCAGCTGACTGCCACATGGAGCCAAGACGACTCCATCTCTGTAACAGCAGCGTAGACTGTTGGTCACCGCCCCCACTCCACCCTCCCCCACCCCACCCCCCGCCCTGCAATGGAGCTGATGCAGGGAGAGGATCTGTTGGTTAAAAAGGCACATCCTTCATCTCTGGCATCTCTCAGCACTCCAAGATGCTCATGGTGCACGAGGCTCACACTTGAAGTCCAAGTGAGGAAGGTGTGTGTGATGGGGGGACGGGGGACAGGGGATCAAGGCCGGAAGTCAACTGCAGATGTCCTCCTCTGTCACTTTCTACCTCATCCTTTTAGATGGGGTCTCTCAGTAAACTCAGGGCTGACCAATTGGCTAGACTGCCTGACTACCAAGTGTGGGGCATCTTTCTTTCTCTGATCCCTCAAGGATAGGGGTTGCAGACTGTGTCCAACACACCCGTACTCGGGTCCTCATGCCGACACAGCAGGCACTTTACCAACTGAGCCATCTCCTGGCAGCACTCCTCCTATCCCATAGGCATTTTAGATGGCTCCTTGTCTTTTTCCTGTGGCTGAGGTACATTACTGTGCCTTTGGTAAAACCCCCCCCCCCATGTCCTAGTTGCGTCTGCCATTACTCTGAAGACCTCTCTCTTTTATCCACCCCCACCCCAGCCCCCCACCATCCTGTCAGATGATCCTCCCGTCAAGAAAGACACTGACCCTTCACTATTCAGCTTTGACTCACCCTCACATCCTAATCCAAAACCTGTCCTGACATCAGCAGACAGGAATCCCGATTCTGGGTGTTTCTCTGTTTATTACATTTACATTTGAATGTACGTCTATTTGTACAGATTTAAAGAAAACTTTTTTTTCTTTCTTCTCCTCCTCCTCCTCCTCCTCCTCCTCCTCCTTCTTCTTCTTCACTATTGCTAGTTAAAAACAAAAGAAGGGCAAAGCAGGGTCTTATGTATCCCAGGCTGGCCTTGAATCCATAGGTAATATAGATATAGACATAGATGTAGTGGGCACAGTATAATCTGTGGCGGACTGTGAGCTCTTGATTGTTCCTGCTCTACCTGCCATGTCCTGGAATTATGATTTGCATCACCACACCCAGTCCTACGCCGGGATGAGTATAGAAGCCAGGACTTCTTTGTGCATGCTAGGGAAGCGCGCCACCAACTGAACCGCATCTTTGGCCCGCCCTGAACATTCTTGAAGATCACACCCAGATATCATTAACATCAAACTTGACCTTGAATCCTGGATCTGCTTTGCTGGCCAACATTCAGTAACTTACGAATGCCCCAGCACACACACACACACACACACCCCGCTTCCTTCCATGCCTGCAAAACTGACATAGCATGATGCTGACTTCTTAGAGTGAACACTCAGGGAGATGGTGCACAGAGCAGCTGATGGTGCACACCCTTTCCCCTTCCCAGTACACGCTACCTTGCTCTCTTGTCTCCTTCGCTGTGTGTGGAACAGGGCATCTTCCCAACATTTGCTTACGGAATGAGTGGATGGATGGGTGGATGGATGCTGTTAGAGGAGCCCATGGAGACCCTTCTGACGTTTCCATGACTACTGAGGTGCACAGAGCAGCTGATGGTGCACACCCTTTCCCCTTCCCAGTACACGCTACCTTGCTCTCTTGTCTCCTTCGCTGTGTGTGGAACAGGGCATCTTCCCAACATTTGCTTACGGAATGAGTGGATGGATGGGTGGATGGATGCTGTTAGAGGAGCCCATGGAGACCCTTCTGACGTTTCCATGACTACTGAGGAGTCTGCACTAACCCCTACAAATCCCTTACAAAACAGAAACTAGCAAGTTCACGCATTCCTAACGCAGCTGGGATGCTTATCAGTAAGAGAAAACTTGTACCACCCTCCAGGTTACACATCATCATACGCTGCATTTTCACCTGTTAAAATTGGAATTATAAAACTCATCTGTGATTTCTTTTCCTTTTTTTTTTTTTTTTTTTTCTCACCACAAAATAAAACCTGAGGAGGCTGGGGCCTTTAGGGAGAACTTTTATAAACAGGGAATATTTAGGGTAATTTGAAAAATCAGAGCAGGAGTTTGGAAATTAGCGTATTTCAGTCACACACATTCTGATCACTCAGGGCTCTAGATATCGCCTGAGGAGGGCACAGGGCAAGCCCAGCTGCTTTTTGGGTTTGTCAAGCATCTCAAGTTATTCCTCAGGAGTTGGGGTTTGGCAAAGCTCAAAACCCACATTTGCCAAGTCCTTCTTTCCCCCTTAATTTTTAAGCCCATGTGTATTTTAAGGAAATTTAACCCGTATGTCTCTGTTTCCTTTACACTTAACTCATAAAAATGGTTTCTCAGAGCAATTTGATGTTCCCCAAGTCTTTGGAGCCTTTGTAATGATATTTTTTAACCTTTCTCCTTTTCCCAAGACACAGGAAATTGCATTTTTTAAAAAAAGAAAATGAATCAAACTGAAAGTCTCAAGGTCGGTATGAATGGGTCAGACACACAAGTTCAAGGAGCAAAGCATTTGAGAGAATGACGTGTCCCACTGCAACACAGAAGGCAGAGTCCTCACCCAGGCAAAGCGCCAGCAACAGCACTGCACTGAAATGCACAACTTCATCAGACCAGCTCTTCTCCTGCCTGTATTTGCACGTTGAGAAGCTGGTTCTATGTGTCTTTGATTTTAGAATCCAAAGGCCAGCTTCGATAATCCATGCACACAGGTGGTATAACATAATTGTGACCATTGATTTAAAAACACAGTCATTGTTTTCTTTAAAAACAAAAACAAAGACAAAACCTCACATGTGTTCATGTGTGTTGGGTGGTGTGCATATGCAGGGGCACATGGCGTTCCTCAGGAGATATCTACCTTGCCTTTGAGACAAGGCTTCTCATTGGCCTGGCCAGCAAGCCTTAGGGTCTAGAGTTGGCTGCCTGGTATCAGATCTATGCTATTAGCCATGCCACCTTGTCTACATCCTCAGGGACTCCACTCTGGTCCATAACAGCTTGGGCATTAGGAGTCATCAGCTCTCACAGTGGTGACATGAGAGAGCATGGGACCAATCAGTCATAATGGCTTAGTCAAATCTGAAATGCTCTAAAACCATTTAACTGGCTCACCCCGTCCTATTTTTCACTACGTGGCATCAGCAAATTGTCGCAGAGTGGCCTGTGCTCAGGCTTTCTCTGCCACAGAGACCAAAAACCCATTTGGATATTCATCTCTCAGACAAAGTTGTGTATCAGAGATTTAATCAAAGGACACCCTAGTACCTCTGCTATAATTTGGTTTCAAGCTGGGGTTCTTGGACCATGAGGATGCGAGCTCTGCAAGGTTTCTCTCCATCGCTGAGGGTAACTCACAGCAGAGATGAAGCAGCAAAACTCAGCCCTGAATGGCTGGATGTAGACCTGTCCACAGGACATAAACACCAAACCAGGGTGGAGTTCATAGGGATATCAAATGCACATGCTGATAAGTCACCGGTGGGCCGGTGGTTTGGTTCCGTGTTGTAGCACTTGCCTAGCATGTGTGGGTCCTCAGCACCACCAAAAAAATAATCCTCCAGACAGAAAAGCAGAGTAGCTTAATGTCTTCCACTCCCCCTGGGCTCTCAGCACTGCCACGTGTACAGTCACTGTGTGAAGTCAGGCCCTGGATCATACATTTCCTAAGCTAATTCCCAGAGCTTCACTATGGAGCAAGAATCATTGCTGTGCCACACATCACAAATCCAAGGCACGTAACATTGTTTACGGAAACTATCCATTTGCTCAGTTAATAGAAGTTCTAGAACTCAAGGACAGTCAAACTCCAGAGCCAGTTTCTGCCTTTAGAGGGAGGGACATCTCTAGTCATAGAAAGAATTACTGACATTGATAAGAACCTAATCAAACAGGTAGAAATAGAGTTCTAGTCCCAAAACCCATTTTCTCCCCAGGCACCTATGTTATTAGTGTAGAGACTACATTTCTAATTCTCCCATCTATATTATCAAATCTAGAAACACCTAGACTTTTGACGTAAACATGAGAGCTGTTTTTGGACCTGGATTTTTTTTTAATTTGCTTGGAGTATCCTTCTGTGTCAGCAATGTGTACCTACCAACCCCTCCTCCTTTCCTCCGAGGCAGGGCTTCTCCATGTAGCCCAATCTGGCCTCTGACTCCTGATCTTTCTGGCACACAGACTCCCAAGTACTGGGATTAACTGGTGTGTGCTACCAAACCTGACTCAGGCAGGCCCCCTGTGTTGCTGTGGTCCACAAAACAGTGTGTCTCATCACAACAGTGCCATGCGGGTGTATAATATACTTTGATCATCCCTCTTTTCTCTCCTGCTGATTTGCTTTCTCTTGTCAGTCGCACCTCTATGTTCATGCCATATTAAATAGGTAGATAGATAGGCGGATGGCGCGCATGAAAGAATATGTCGTATTTGTCTTTCCAAGTCTGGCTTATTTCACCACGTAATGGTCTCCAGCTCTTTTAAATGGCTGCATAGCATAAAGGTTGAGGTTTATATAAATTCATTAAGTAATCCAATTGGTTCCAACTTTTGATAACTAGGGACCCAGTTGCAATAAAGTTTGTCTCGCTTACCCTTAAGTTACTTATTAACAAGTAACTATAACTTCCCAGCAATGGATTTATTAGCTTTTACTAATAACCTATCATATGTAATCCATGATGTGATGCCCCCCTCCATGTCCCTAGCCTCTTTCTCCTCGGCATCTTCCAAGGGGTGTTGTTAATTTTTGAGTGACTAGCGAGCCAACTTTCCAGGCAAGTAATGTTATCGTCCCTCTTGGACTTTATCACTAGAGAATCTCTAAGAGCCAGTGAGTCCATTAGTGTCGAAGAACAATCATTACGGCCCAACTCGGAGGCGGTTTTGTTGGCTGGCTTTTAAAAGTGATCCTCTATTCCTCTGTGCAATGTTACATTCAACATTCATCTCTCTCTGTTTCTCTCTCTCTCTCTCTCTCCCTCCCTCCATCCCACTTTCCCTCCCTCCTCCATTCTGTGTGTGTGTGTGTGTGTGTGTGTGTGTGTGTGTGTGTGTGTGTAGCACTACATTAAGCAGTAGAGGAAGACATACACCCTATTCCCTGGTTAGACAGTAGTAAACCATGCATCCTTCCTCCCAGCCAATGGCCAATGGCTTACACAAAATCCACCCACCCCTCAGCACAGAATGGCGACTATCTGAGTTGACACAGTCTTGGTGTCCCCAAACTGCTCTGTGATATGCAGCCTCTCCAGTAGCCTCTCCCTTCCCTTCGTGTCATCTGTTTACTTCTTACTGGGTTGATTTGTTTTATTACTACTGGGTTTTAAGAATTCTTTAAACACTCAACACACTTGTTTTCAATCAGACGCGTGGTTTGAAAACTCTCTCCCTAGTCCGCAGCTTGGCTTCTCGCCCTTCTTTACTGAGTCTGTCAGCAAGGCAGAAGGCCATCTTTCCAATGAAGTTCATCGCCATTCTCCTTTCTAGATGTGATGTGACACTAAGTCCTGGAACTCTGTCTACTGTGACATCCCAGAGACGACTGGGTCCTATATTTTGTCTGGATGTGTTAAGAGTTTGACATTTAACTTTCTAATCCACCTTGACCAAATGGTTCTGCAGGATCTGAGTCTGTAAGCTTTGGTTTTGACTGGTGTTTGCTTGTTCCTACCTTGTGTTCTGTCTCTCCCTCTCCCCCCCCCCCCATGTGTGTGTGTGTGTGTGTGTGTGTGTGTGTGTGTGTGTGTGTATTTAGGTCAAAGGTCAATGTTAGGTATCTTCCTCTCTACTTTCTATCTTATTCTCTGATACAGGGTTTCTCACTGAACCTAGAACTTATGGACTTGGCTACACTAGCTGCTCAGCAAGCCTGGAGTAGTCAACCTGTCCACGCCTCCCCAGTGCTGGGATTACAATTGGATTATAAGCAAGCACTCTCATGCTCAGCTTTTGTTTAGTTTTTGGTCTGTTTATTTGTTTGTTTTTTGAGACTGGCTCTCTCTGTCTAGCCTGGGCTATCCTGAAACTCACTATGTACACAAGGCTGACCTCAAACTCAGGGAGATCCTCCTGCCTCTGCCTCCCAAGTGCTGAGATAAAAATCCATGTACCATCATGCCTGGTCATACGGAGCTTTGGATCTGGGTTCTTGGGGCTGAACTTGGGCTTGCATGCTTGTGGAGCAGGCATTTCGCCTACCTGATCTCTCTGCCCACTCCTAGTTTTTGGTCCTGGATGTATGCCCACCGCAAAGCCACTTGCAATGCTGTCTTTCCTCCAGTAGGTAACCTTTTTATCCGTGTCATGATTCAAGCACATTTGTGTTGGTTAATTTCTGGCTTCTCTGCCCTGCTCTGTTAGTCTCTATGCCTATGTCTGCCAATACCATGGTCTTAATTGGTCAGATGGGCAGTGCCATTTCCTGGGCATGGGTACTGGACTGTATGGGTAGAGAAATCAAACGGAGTGTTAAGTGTTCAGCCATTAATCCTCTCTTTGCCCTTAGCAATGACTATGACTACCTGCTCAAGACCTGGCCTTGACTTCCTCACACTGATGAACTGTGACATGGAACTGCAATCCTAATAAACCTTTTTTTCTCTTAAAGTTTGCTTTTGTTGGAGTATTTCATCCCAGCAACAGAAAGAAGACCAAAGCACATGCTAAATCTTGAACTTGAATAGGCTGATCCCTACTTTTTTTTTTTTTTTTGAGTTACCTAGTTGGTTTGCTTTTCTTTTTTGCATTTTAGAAAACTCTTTTCTACATAAAATGACAGTAAAAACAAACAAACAAACAAACAAAACAAAACAAAAAACAAAAAACAAACCTACTAGGATTCTGATAGGAATTACAGTGAGCCTATGTGCCATCTTGGGGAGAGTAGAATTTGATTGTGTTCCCTTGGTTGGATTCCCTGGCTTAGTAACCCAGCACTGCAATGAGTTCAGTGGGGAGAAGATTCCTGTGGCAGGTTCCTGACCCTAGGGGGATGCCTTCAGTCTTCTGACACGTGCTGTCCTGTTAGCTGTGAGTTCCAATTCATGCGCTTTATCAGTCTGAAGGCCTCCCATTTGCTAGCCATCTGAGACCCATTCTTATGAGTGACCTAGTGAAGATTGAATTCTAGTTAGTTTCTGAAATCAGTCATGTGAATTTTCTTCTTCCATCTGTTCGTACAAATAATACTGGTTTTCAGTAGCAAGCCAGCCTTGTGTCCCTTAAATATCCATCATTTACCCACTGTGTGATTCTTTCTATATGTTGGTGAGTTCCTTTTGCTAACCTTTTTATTAAATGTTTTATTTCGTATTCATATGTGCATATAATGTGTTTGGATCCAAGCCACCCTCATTCCCCTGCTTCTAGCCCCTCCTATCCTACCACAGTTCCCTTCCAACATCTCGATGTCACGTTCTCTCTCTCTCTCTCTCTCTCTCTCTCTCTCTGTCTCTGTCTCTCTCTCTCTCTCTGTCTCTCTGTCTCTGTCTCTGTCTCTCTCTGTCTCTGTCTGTCTCTCTCTCTCTGTCTCTGTCTCTGTCCCTCTCTTTCTGTCTCTTTTGCTCTCTCTCACTATTTTGTCTGGTTTTATTCTCAAGGGTTCACAAAATAAATTAGGATGTGTCTCATCCTCTTCTGTGCTTGGCATTAACTCTTCTTTAAACATTTTGTGGAATTCTCTTCATGACGCAATCAGGGCCTGAAGAGGTGTGCATTTCAAAATCGTGAATTCAATTTTCTTAACAGCTAAAAGACACATTATATGTATTTCATACAGGAAGCTGGACTTGTCTTCACTTTTCAAGCAAGTAGATTATGTCATCAAAGGTTCAAACTCAGGCTTGTGAAACTCTTCTGGTCCTTTCTGCAGTGTCTGTAGGACAGACATGGCCTCTTCCTCCTCCACTTAATTCCTCATACTGGGAAATTGTCCTTTCTCTTTTTTTTTTCCTTCAATCATCTTAATATATGTAATAACTCTATTTAGCTTTTTGAAGAATAATTATTTCAATGATTTTCTTTTATTGTTTTACTATTCTCAATTTCCTTGATTTCTGGTTTTACCTTTAATTCTTTTCCTTTTATTTTGGTTGTTCATAAATTTAGAAAATTTTAAATTCTTTTTAGCGTAACTGATATACTTTTGAGAAGTAAAGCCTATAGAGTTAATGTTACTTGCGGGATTATGGTATTGTATGTGTGTGCACATGTGTATGCAGAGACCCATGTTTCTGTGTACATATGTGGAAGCCAGAGGTCAACACTGAGTATCCTTGTCTATTGCTCTCTGCCTTTATTTCCTTTTTAATTATTTTTATAGGTTTCAATATGTAGTACTATGCAGCTCTAGCTGGCCTGCTAAGTGTACCAGGCTGGTCTTGAACTCACAGAGCTCTGCTCGCCTCTGCCTCTGCCTCTTGCCTGTTTCCTGCCTCCAGCCCCTGCCCTGAGCCCCCTGTACCCTGCCAACCCTGGCTTTGCCTTATATATCAAGAGAGGTTCTCTCACTAAAGCTAAAGTTCTAAACTAAACTGGCTAGCCAAGGTGAATCCCCAGGATCCTCCTGGTTCCACCATTTCAGCCCTGTGATTCCAGGTTCATGCTGCCACCTTGGGCTTTTTGGTTTTTTGGTTTTTGTTTTTCACGGCAGGGTTTCTCTGTGTAGCCTTGGCTCTTCTGAACTCACTTTGTAGACCAGGCTGGCCTCAAATACACAGTGATATACCAGCCTCTGCCTCTCTGAGTGTTGGTATTAAAATCATGTGCCACCTCACCCAGCTCTAATTATGATGATGATGATGATGGTGGTGGTGGTGGTGGTGATGATGATGTTTGTTTTGAGACACGGTTTCTCTGTGCATCCTTGGCTGTCCTGGACTTGCTTTGTAGACCAGGCTGGCCTTGAGCTCACAGCGATCTGCCTGCCTCTGCCTCCCCAAGTGCTGGGATTACAGGCGTGCACCACCATGGCCCGGCTCCATGCCAGCCTTTTACATAGGCTCTGGGACCTGAACTCAGGCCCTCGTGCTTGTGCAGCAAACATTTCACCCACTGATCAGCTCCCCAGCCCTTCTCGGACGTGTGTATACAGTGCAAAAGGGCTGCCACCGTCACTCCAGCGTATCCGCCTCCTCTCATGGGTGCCTTTTCTGTGTCTGTTGAGTACTTTCAGGATCCACTTTCTTAGCAAACCAAGAAAACACTTCAGTGTTGTTGACTGTCATTTCCGGGTTGCGCATCAGGCTGCAGAAAGTCATTCACCTGTCATTACTGAGACTTGCTACCTTTCGACCAATAGCTCCCCGTTTCCCCCCACCTTCTTGTCCCTAGTAACCTATCTCACAGAGATCTGCCTGCCTCTGCCTCTCTGCTACCATGAGTTCACTGTTTCAGATTCCTCTTTAAGACTATGCAGTATTTATCTTTTTGTGTCTGCTTCACTGCACTCAGCATTATGTCCTGGAAGTTCGTCTGTGTTGTCACAAACAATAGGATTTCTTTCTCTTTACAGCTAAGTAATATTCTATTGTGGACACTATCCTCTTTATCCGTTCATCTGTCAACAAACATGTACTGTGTGAAAATACTGCAATAAACACAATGTAGGCATCTCTTTAACATATCAATTTTATCATCTTTGGATATATATAGCAAGTATTGTATGATAATTCTAATTTTAATTTTTTTGAGGCGCTTCAATACAGCCTTCAATACGTTATATTCCCACCAATACTGGACATGGCTCCTTTACTGTATATATTCGCCAACCTTATCATCTTTTGTCTTTTTTATAATTAGTGGGGTGCAGTATGTCTCTAAGTCTTGCTTTATATGTATGGGTGCTTTGCCTGCATGTGTGTCTGTGTACCACTAACATGCCTGATGCCTTCATAGGCCAGAAGGGGACTTTTTGATTCTAGGGAGCTGAAGTTACAGACAGCTGTGAGCTGCCGTGTAGGCGCTGAAAGCCAAACCCAGGGCCTCTGGAACGGCAGCCAGTGCTCCTAACTGCTGAGCCATCCCTCCAGCCCCCAATAGAGTGGTTTTTCAGGTGTTTCGTTACTGTTGAGTGTGAGTGTGGGTTGCCATGCATCCCATGGCACACGGGTGCAGGGCAGAGGAGGACTTGCAGGAAGCAGCTCTTTCTCTTCCTCCGCTGTGGTCCCAGGGATTGAACTCTTGCCAGATTGCAATGGAAAAGGCTCTTTTCCCCCAGTGAGTCATCTCTCCAGCCCCATGCAGCAGCTTCTGTAAGCATTTCTCAATGGTTGGTGGTGTGGATTTTTTTTTTTTTTTTTTATTGTAAACCTGTTGGCACTTTGTACGTCTTATTATAAAAAAAGTTTTTAATTTTAGAAACTGGTTTTCTTGCTTTTGCATGACTTGAGCTTGGATACCAACCCAATATCTGGAGTAGAGTTTGCGAGCATTTCCTCCTACTCCGTAGATCGTATTCTCACAGTCAACTGCTTCTTCCACTGCGCAAAGGATGTTGTAGTTTACTATAAAACCATTTTGTTGTTGTTGCCTTGCTTTGGGGGATCAGATTTTATTTATTTATTTTTTTTATTAATTTATTCTTGTTACATCTCAATGTTTATCCCATCCCTTGTATCCTCCCATTCCTCCCCCCCCCCATTTTCCCATTATTCCCCTCCCCTATGACTGTTCCTGAGGGGGATTACGTCCCCCTATATATTCTCATAGGGTATCAAGTCTCTTCTTGGCTACTTGCTGTCCTTCCTCTGAGTGCCACCAGGTCTCCTCCTCCAGGGGACATGGTCAAATGTGAGGCACCAGAGTACGTGAGAAAGTCATATTCCATTCTCCACTCAACTGTGGAGAATATTCTGACCATTGGCTAGATCTGGGAAGGGGTTTAAAGTTTACCTCCTGTATTGTCCTTGGCTGGTGCCTTAGTTTGAGCGGGACCCCTGGGCCCAAATCTGCCTATCATATTGTTCTACTTGTAGATTTCTAGGACCCTCTGTATCCTTTTATTTTGCTATTCTCCCATGCGTCTCTCATTTAGAGTCCCAATAGGATGCCTTCCCCTCTGTCCCAGTTTCCTGGTAAGTGAAGGCTTTCATGGGACATGCCCCTTGGGCTAGTATGCAGATATAAGTGAGTATATACCATTTGATTCTTTCTGCTTCTGGGTTAACTCACTCATTATGATCATTTCTAGCTCAATCCATTTATCCACAAATTTTGGGAATTCCTTGTTTTTAATAGCTGAGTAGTATTCCATAGTGTATATGTACCACAGTTTCTTTATCCACTCTTCTACTGAGGGACACTTAGGCTGTTTCCATGTTCTGGCTATTATGAATAAGGCTGCTATGAACATGGTTGAGCAAATTTTCTTGTTGTGTGCTGGAGCATCTTCTGGGTATATTCCAAGGAGTGGAATAGCTGGGTCTTGAGGAAGCCCTATTCCCATTTTTCTGAGATAGCACCAGATAGATTTCCATAGGATCAGATTTTAAAGCTCATTGTTAAGTCAATTTCCAAAAGGTTCTCCCTATGTTTTATGATAGTCATTTTACAGTGTACACTCTTGTATTTAAAACGTCTATTGTAGCCAAGCAGTGGTGGCATATGCCTTTGGTCACAGCACTCAGGAGTCAGAGGTGGGTGGATGTCTGAGTTTGAGGCCAGCCTGGTCTACAGAGCAAGTTTCAGGATAGCTAGGGCTGCACAGAGAGATCCTGTCTTAGGAAAAAAGATAAAAGCTATCTATTTTAAGATGATACTTGTACGTAGGTGGCAAGTTCATGTTCTCTCTCCTGCATATGGATGTGTGGGTTTCCCAACAAAAGCAACTGAAGAGGCATCACCACCTCTTGGCCCATTGCTAGACATCAGTTGGCTGTGGATATGTGGATTTATTTCTCAGCTCTGTGTAGTTCAGTTCCACTAACCTATATGTCTGCTTTTTTATGTCACTACCATATTGTTTTGATTACTATAGCTTTGAAGTATGTTTTGAAATCAGATGGTGTGTTATCACCTGCTTTGATCTTCTCTCACCAGATTGCTATGGCTATTGTGGTTTTCCGTGACTCCTTATGAAGTTTAGAGTTATTTGTTCCGTCTACAAAAAAAAAAAAAAAAAAAAAAAAAGCCATTGTCATTTTGACAGAGATTGGACCGAAACGATAGACTCATCTCGGGCTGAGAGGATGGCTCTGTTAGTACATGCTCTGAAAGTCTGAGGACCTGAGTTCAATTCCCAGAGCCTACATAAAAATGCAAAGTATGCTGGTGCATGCTTGTAATGCCAGAAACACAGAAGGAGAAACCCTGCAGCTTGCTGGGCGGTCCTCCCAGCAAGGATTAACGCTTGGCTGGCCCAAGGCCCTGTCTCAGAATAATTATGGACGTACTGAGGAATGACACCCAAAGCTGTGCTCTCTCTTCCCTATGTACAGCTGCAGCTATATGATTATACCCCACACACGTGCCCCTGCATCCACATGAACACGCACACGCACACACACAGAACACGTGCCCCTGCATCCACATGAACACTCACACGCACACACACAGAACACGTGCCCCTGCATCCACATGAACACTCACACGCACACACACAGAACACGTGCCCCTGCATCCACATGAACACTCACACGCACACACACAGAACACGTGCCCCTGCATCCACATGAACACTCACACGCACACACACAGAACACGTGCCCCTGCATCCACATGAACACGCACACGCACACACACAGAACACGTGCCCCTGCATCCACATGAACACTCACACGCACACACACAGAACACGTGCCCCTGCATCCACATGAACACTCACACGCACACACACAGACATTAGTTCCTCAACATCGTAAGTACAGGGCATCTTTCCACCTGCTCATGTTATTCCTTTTTTGGCTAAATTTGTTCCTTATCCTTTCAACTTTTGATGTTATTAGTAAGTGTGGGGAGAGGCAAGGAGACTAGAAAGGGGCCCGAGGGATAGAAAAGAGTGTTAAGGGAAGAAGTCGCGGGGCAACAGAGCACATCTGATGTGAAAGTGGGAGGGTGCAGTGGAGGAGCAAGAAGATTAGGAGGAGGAGTAAAGGGGGGAGTCAGTCAAAACTGCGTATAAAAATGACACAAAAATTAAATTTTAAAAAATTGTTTAAATTAAGAAGGAAAAGAATTATATTTTAACCTGCTTGGTTTTGCTATTTCCTCCTTCTGTCTCTATAAGTATAAATTAAATTTAAAGATCATTGTATTCAAATGATAGAAACATTTTTAATATGAGTTTTTAAATGAATTGGTTATTAATGAAAACATTTTAGAAATGCTTTCTTCATAATTAAAAATACAATGATATAATATGGAAACGTTTTAAAAAAATCATAGTGTGTATGTGTCCATGTCTATATGTGATGTCTATGTTCATGTGTGGGTGTGATGTGTATATATGTTCAGATGTGTGATGTGTGTGTGTGTGATGTTGTTCATACATTTGTGTGGGATGTGTGCATGCATGGTATGTATTTGCATGTGTGTGTGGTTTGTGTGTGCATGTGTGTGTGATATGTGTGCTTGTTTATACATGTGTGTGTATGTGTGTGATATGTGTAGCCATTCATGCATCTGAGTACAGGTGCATGAGTACCACAGTATATGCATAGAGGCCAGAGAACAGTACTGAGTCTTGGTCCTCGTCTCTCACCTTTTTTGAGACAGGTCTCTTGTTCACTGCTGTATACAAGGGCTAGCTAGCCGTCAGGACACTAAGGAGTCTCCTGTCTTCACGTCCCATCACTGCAGGAAGGCCAGGACTTTAGATCTGCTACTTTTCTGGCTTTACAGAGAAGGATTCTGGGGGCTCACATTCAGGTCCTCACATTTGTGTGCATATATTTTACCCACTGAGTCATCTCTTCAGCCCCAGGCAGGCACGTTTAGGGATAAGCTATGGAGCTGTGCTCAGTTTCTTAAACCTTTCCAGGCTGTGAAGAACGCCAGAGGATACAGGAAGGACATTGCACACAGTTGTATTGAAGATTGGCTTCAGGTTCCACAAGATCGGCTCATACAGAATGAAATCACTGGGGAAATTGCTCTGTGAATATCATCAGTGTATTAAAATTGTTATTGCCAAGTTATTTATCCAAATATTATTATGCATTATGAAGTTTTCTCAGCAGCTCCAATTGTACTGCCAGCAAAATCTCTGCCAATTAAAAATTACCCAGGGCTAATTACAATATTTCATTCATTAAGAACTTATGTTGTTTTCAATTATATAAATTAAAAATCAAGTTACTAAAGTTAAATGCTTTGAGAACATAAAACATGAATTTTCTGAAAATTCAAGCAAGAACAAAAATTATGATAAGTGAGGATCTTAATATTTATGACATTAGACTTGTCACTCCAGCACTCAAGAGACCAAGGTTGGCACCTGTGAGCTCTGGCCAGTCTGGGCCAGAATGGAACTTGAAGACAGCCTGTGCTCCAAGTGAGATCCTGCCTAAATAAAATCACCACTAAAATATAATTTTCATAATTTACTATTGTTACTCTGGTACCAACAACGCCCTATCACGTTGTGGAAATGACACTATATTTTTAAAAGACTTTATAGTTGAGCAACTTTTCCTCATTTTTGAGCAAGGTCCACAGCTCCATATTTTTGTTTAACATTGAGTCCCAAAAGTGTATGGATAACTAGTCCTACAAGCTCTAGGAAAGTCCAAAGGCTGATTCTCAGTGGCGTGGGACACGTGACCATCCCGGAGCCAACTACGACAGAGATTGATGTTCTCCCCGGCCACAGGTCAAACTCACTCAAACCGTGTGCGGGCAATCCTACCTCACCATCCCTGCAGCATTTTGGAAGGCAGCAGCACGGGTGAAAAGGGTCATGAATCTAGCTGCTCTATCCCCTCCATTTTCGTGTGAAAGTACATTAGCAGGAGGCTCACCTGGTACTGTGCTCGCAAGCTGCTTGTGGATTCCAAGATAGTTTTACTTCTGCCTCAGTATCATTCTTCAGCATGCAGTCATGTCCAGTCAAGTACTGGGGCTGGAAGTGGCCCTCTTACCAGCCGTCACTCTCTGTTTGACTGGAGGTGTGTGTGTGTGTGTGTGTGTGTGTGTGTGTGTGTGTGTGTGTGTGTGTGTGTGTGTGTGAAACCAATACCTAAATCAAAGTGTAGAATGTTTTGCTGGTTGGAGAGATGGTTCAGTGGGTAAAATACTTGTTATGCAAGCCTGAAGACCCAAGTTCAGATCCTCAGCACATTAGTAAGAAGTTGGGTGTGGCAGCACCACGCACCTGCAATCCCAGCGCTGACAACGGGATTCCTGAGGCTCTCTAGCCAAACAGTGAGCTCCAGTTTCAGTTTTTGAGATCCCGTCTCCAAAATGTAAGGTGGAAAGTGACAGCGGAAGACACTAGACATTGACTTCTGGCCTCCACACACAAATGTATACACACATGCACGCACGCACACACACCCCTATACACACATGCACATCTATTCACACACATGTACACATACACGCTCAAAATGTATAGAACATTTCTAGCGTCTATTAAAGTTCTCTTGTGGTACTGTCCAATCAAGTATGGCAGCCTCCCAGCCATTAGGCAGCCAGTGTTCGCGTCCTTTCTCTGTAGGCGGGTTTTGCTGGTTCCTGATTTCTGTGAGATTCTATAGTGTCTGGCATCTTCTGTCCCATCCAGTTGTTTTTGGTAATCATTCTCTTATATCTTTGAGTATCTACATGATTGCTTTTGATTGTCGAGCAATAGCCCATGGTATTAAGGTATAATTTGTTTACTTGGTTATTACTCTATTGATGACAATTCAGATATTTCTGGACTGGCTATCAGACTGCTACAAAATTCTAATGTCATCCTTTTTTGTGGGAAATTACTTTCCATTGGGTTAAACTCAAAGTCGAACTGAATCATCAAGTACATTGTACTTAGCCTTATAAGAAATGGCCAAACATTTCCCTGGATCCCACCATCTTCCTCTCTCAGTTGCGTCTCATCTGTCTCCCAGTTGTTCCCAGGCCTCCCAGGCTGGGAGTTTAGCCACCTTTGTGGGCAACATTCCTTTAGCAGCTTGGATATGGTACCTCACAGAGTCTACTTTTGACCATTTTCATAGCGTGTTGTAATTAGCTTAATCAAAAGATGTGACATAAGAATGCCATTGAATGCATGTTGTGGCCAGAGGACTCCCTCAAGTCTTTAGTCCTTTCCTTCCACCTTGCTTGAGACAAGGTCTCTTTGGGTTTGTTTGGATTTCATTTGCTTAGCTTGTTTTGATCGTTTTTTTGTTTTTGTTTTTGTTTTTTTGTTTTTTGTTTTTTGTTTTTTGTTTTTGTTTTTGTTTTTTTTTTTGCTACATATACCAGGTGGCCTGCCTGGGATTTCCCAAGGAGTCTCCCGCCTGCACATCCCTTCTCACCGTAGAGCACTGACTAAGATCACAGACACTCCCTGCCCCATATCTCTGGCTTTTCATGGGTTCTAGGAAATAGGTTCTCAGGCTTTTCTGTCTTTACCCACTGAGCCATCCCCCGAGTCTACTCAGTCCTTCTGCAAGGTGATCACTGTTAATTCCATCTAAAAATAAGAACATTAAGCATCAAGTTGGCCGACTTGACAAAGACTCACAACTAGTAACTAGCAAACTAGAATCTCTTACTTGTCCTTTTCTGATAGCCTGCCTTCTCACACGATACATCGCCAGCTCTGGTGGCCTTCCTCTGTAGGGTTCCACAGCATCCTGAACCTTGAGGCCTCTTACTGTCAGTGCAATAGAGGGAATTCTAGAGTCAGAGGTAGGGGGAAAGGAGTGATTTTAGGTAAACTAAAAGTAATAGAATGGTGCCCCCTTTTAGACATACAGACCCCCAAACTCTCTCTAACTCTGGGGTCCTTGTGCAATGTCTGGTGTGTCAAGGTTGACTTTACGATTTCCAGTGCTTGGTGCTCTTCTTGTCCAAGTGAAAATGTGTTTCACTGGGCCACATGCAGCTCACTTTGCCCTATTTGGGTTTAATTCAATCAGTTGAGATGGCTATGGTTCCTCCTGCCCGCATGCCATGTTGCAGTGAGCTCCATATTTGGTTGATGAGGCGGAACTGCTCCTGGCTGCTTGATAATCTCACTCACATATCTAGGGACGATGGGGAACATGCACTGTAGGTTTTGTTTTTCTGCTCAGAGAAGTAAGCGCTCTCTACTGTGGCAAGAGGCACAGGAAAGCCCTCGACTTCCTCATTGCTGCAGTCAAGAAGTGACAGGAATGGTGGTTCTGTTCCTATGGGCTACAATGAGCCGTGAATACCTGAGGACTACGAGAGTCTGAAACTAGGATGTCAGTGCAGGGGAGGCACTGCCACCTCCATCCTCTCCAGATGATGACTGGAGCGAAGCCTACCAACTGCTACTTCTAGTCACTGCTTTGGTGCCTGGTAAGGAGCATCCTATACTGCTGGCAATGTTAAAGAAGAATTGCATGGGGTAGAGAGCACACCAGGTCCTTGAGAATACCTAATCCCTAAGACTACCCTTGTGTCCACCCTTATGGAGGTCAGAGTCACATGGGGACAAGCCAGGACTAACCGAGAGGCCAAAATGGAATGAGATGGAACCCGAAAGCCTTCTTAAATGCATGCTTACGACCTTTCTAGCTTGACTTTTCCCTTTGTTCTATTTATTTTTTCTCCCTGCACACCTCTCTGCTGTCATGTGCTTTAAGCTGGGTGAGCCTGACATTCAAACAGTTAGCCTGATCTGGCATCCTTAGAAAAACAGAGTTTTTCCTTCCAGCTCAGAGTGGTCTTAACGTGGAATGTGGAGTTCACAGTGGGGCGTTGAACATACAGGGTGGGCTGCCTATGTAATCATTGGGTTCTACCTAAGGCCAATGACTCTACTCCCGTGTTTGAATTTGCACACACATCCGTCTTTCTAGCTCCTCTTCCTTCACCCTAGTATCCTCAATCCTCATTGTAAAAAAGGCTACAGGGGATTCTACCTTCAGTGCCAAGTGAAGTGCCTATAAGGACCTGCCTAGGTGTCCCATTTGTCGAACAGATGTAACATTCCTTGTGAGGGTTAGAAGGTGAGTGGTTTGGCAGGAAGTGGGTCACAGGCTAGCTAAGAAACACCCAGGCTGGGCAGCAAATGAGGAAGAAGGCCTGGGAAAGAGTAAAGAGGATCTTCTGAAATGGATTTATCTATCAGTTCACCCAGGGCTGAAGGAGCCTTTCAAAAATTGGTCTTGGGACCCTAAAATTAATTTAACATGAGTCTAGACTCAAACACTAAATAGAACTATTTCTGGGAGACTGCAAAATCTATTTTGATTGGCACCTGGGGCTGGGAGGATAGAGAAGTAAGCCATCAGAAGGTATTTTTCTCTGTGAATTGAATGACCATCAAAACCAGCCATATTCTCTGTGAAATCACCAGTATGATTCCAAGGGACCCAGTGGGCACCACTAAAGGCCGGGATGCTTTTGAGGGATGCTCTTGTGTTATCGGGTACCAGTCCCATCAACAGAAATAGCTCATTAGCTTACCAGAGATAACATCAATAGAAATGGGGTCTTAGTAACATGTCTATAGTCCATGGCTTGTCTATTTTCATGAAAACACTGATGATCCTGGCGTGGAATTATTTTCAGCATCTTTAAGTACCATCTAAGGGCAAAGATGATCACATGTATTGACTCTGAAGCATCAGAACCCACCGATACACAACAGGAATAGCTAGAGAGAAGTGAAACATCTGGACAGAGACGCTCTTCTCTTGTATGCCCCATCAGCCTTTTGGTTTCACAGCCATGTGAGCACTGCAAATGGGCCTTCAGAGAGAGCATTGCTTGATCCAGCTTGAAGGCTGAACATGTGAAAAAAATAACAAGAGAATCTTTCAAAGATTTCAGTTGCTGCCAAGGGATGCTGCAAGTCAACCTGGTAGAGTCTTATGCGGAAGAATAGCTCCACTGCCTTCTCCTTTGAGCTCTTGGGAAGCATGACACCTACCATGTTGTTCCAGTTTGCTTGACTGTTTTGAGGTTAGGAAAGGCTGGGAAGCCTGTTGAGAAGTACTTACTTGGAGGATGAGAGCCCAAACTATCAACTAGCATTCCTTGTTATGATCTCTTTTTCTCTTTTTTCTTTTTCTTTTGTTTTTTCTTTTCTTTCTTTTTCTTTTTCTTTCTTTCTTTGCTTTTTTTTTTTCTCTTTTCTTTTTCTTTTTGAAGATGACAGACTGGAGTAGCAGGAAAGAATCAGAGGATGCTCTTTCCTCATGGTTTCTGGCTCTAGTTGTTGTCCCAGGACCTGGCCACATCACACTTATCACCATGGCTGTGGATGAGGCTAGGGATAGGGTAGAGAATTGGACAATTTCCTTCCTGGTGTGTCTCTGAATTCCCAGCCTATTCAACACCCATTAGACAAATACAGCTGGGCAGTTGATGCTGATAACGTCACTGTGCCCATCTCCTGATATGCCTAATAGGTTGGGTGTAATTTGGTGAGCATTTGAAAGAAGATGTCTCCTCTTGTGCTTAGCTTTGCCCTAACAACCAGGGGGAAACAGCACTGCTGTGTTCGGCTTTTTAGTTTGGATGTTGTCTGCAAACCACAAAAGACAGGAAATCTTGGTGATTGGAATGATAGCCACCACAGGGGTCACTACATGTCCTTGGAACAACCTGTGTGCCAGTCTCAGCATTTACCCCTCATATGTCTGGGACATTCTATAAATGACATAAAATTAGTTGATTATTGATTCTAGTGGGTGAGAGTGAGGCAGGTTTGGACAAAAAGGGTCAGGGTCACAAATGCTGCCTGAAATGAAATATCATGTAAAAAAAAAAAAATCAGAACTGTGTCCCGTGAGTTGTATCCAACAGCAGCCAAACTGCATTTTTTCTTTAAAACTACACAAAAAGAGTAGACTGTCTGCCTCAGAGTTTTCTTTAATTCCATTCAATCAAACAAATATGTATTGAAAATCATCTACCATGAACAAGATAGAGGGAGGAGTGGAAAGTTAACAAGGGCTGAGCCCTGCCCTTAGGGAGGTTCAAATACAGTATGGAAAGTAGACAGACCGTAAGTATTTCTGATAAAACCTGCCACAAGCTGAGAGTGCTAATGGAGTCACAGACACCGCAGCTGGAGAGGGCAAGTCACATGATCCATAAAAGAGACATGAACAATTCACCTGGATGGACAAAACACCTTCCTGAGAACACCAGCCAGTCAGAGTTCAGCTAAGTGAGTCTGATCTCCTGAGACTCTGACTTAAGCCAGTCATGGTCTTGCTTCTGTGACAGAGGACTTCTCAAATTGCTAAATGTTTCTTGGTCACCATAGGACATGGTCAGTTCCAAGTATCCCTACTGGAAGTGGAGAAGCCAGCACAGAGATGTGCTAAGAATTGTCTAACCTTTTCTCTTACCCTTTCACTTGCTGTGGCACCTGCTCTCTTGGCTTCAGAACACTAAGTTTGAGAAGACTCCTTGCACCAGCCAGAAAGTAAAAATCGACTAATACTTTTAACTGCATTTATTTTAGGAATTGGCATTTTCTTTGTTAAGAAAATGGGAAGCAGGAGAGAGAGAGAGAGAGAGAGAGAGAGAGAGAGAGAGAGAGAGAGAGAGAGAGAGAGAGAGAAGAGAGGAGAGAGACCAGAAAGAGGAGGAGAAGGAGGAGGAGGAGGAAGAGGAGGAGGAGGAGGAAGAAGAGGAGGAGGAGGAAGTCTGCCTAAGATTTGGATAGATTGTTAAATATGGATCTATTTGCATTTTTTTATATATGTAGACATCAAGTTAGACCAGCACCATTTGTTGAAGATGTTTTCTTTTTTCCATTGTATGATTTTGGCTCCTTTGTCAAAAATCAAGTATCTGTAGGTATGTGGGTTTATTCATGTGTTTTTGATTTAATTCCATTGATCAACCAGTGTATTTCTGTGCCAATACCATGCAGTTTTTATTACTAATGCTCTGTAGTATAGCCTGAAGTCAGGGATGGAGACACCTCCAGAAGTTCTTTTATTGCATAAAACTTTTTTAATTATTCTGGGATTTTTGTTTTCCCATATGAAGTTTATAATTTCTCTTTCAAAGTCTGTAAAGAATTGTGTTGATATTTTGATGGTGATTTCATTGAATGTGTAGATTACTTTTGGTAAAATGGCTAGTTTTACTACATTGATCCTGCTGCTCCATGAGCATGGGAGATCTTTCCATCTTTGTCAACTTCTTTCTTCAAAGACTTGAAGTTCTTGTCATACAGGTCCTTGACTTGCTCGGTAGGAGTTACACCAAGATACTTTATATTATTTGTGGCTATTGTGAAGGGTCTAGTTTCCCTAATTTCTTCCTCAGCCCATTTATCATTGTATACAGCAGAGCTACTGATTTTTAAAAATGAATCTTGTATTCAGCCCCTTTGCTGAAGGTGTTTGTCAGCTGTAGGAGTTCTTGGGTGGAAATTTTGGGGTTGCTTATGTAAACTATCATATCCTCTGTGAATAGTGATACTTTGACTTCTTTTATCACCTGCACAAAATTCAAGTCCAAGTTGATCAAAGACCTCAACATAACACCAGATACACTAAATTTATTAGAACAGAAAGTAGGGAAGAGCCTTGACTTTATTGGCACAGGAGACAATTTCCTGAACAGAACACCAAGAGCTCAGGCTCTAAGATAAACAATTAATAAATAGGACCTCATGAAACTGAAAAGCTTCTGTAAGGCAAAGGACACTGTCAATAGAACAAAACAAGAGTCTACAGATTGGGAAAAGATCTTCACCAACTCTACATCAAACAAAGGGCTAATATCCATAATATATAAATAACTCAAGAAATTAAACACCAATAAACCAAAAAAAATTTAAATGGGGCACAAAGCTAAACAGAATTCTCAATAGGGGAATCTCAAATGGACAAGAAGCACTCTAAGAAATGCCCAATGTCCTCAGTCATCAGGGAAAGACAAATCAAAAGGACTCTGAGATTCCACCTTACACTGGTCAGAGAGGCTAAGATCAAAATCTCAAGTGACAGCACATGTTGGCAAGGATGTGGAGAAAGGCAAACACTCCTTCATTGCTGGTGGGAGTGCTAACTTGTCCAACCACTTTGGAAATCAATCTGGCAGTTTCTCAGAAAATTGGGAATAGTGCTACCACAAGACCCAACTATGCCACTCCTGGGCATACACCCAAAAGATGTTCCACCATACAAGGACACTTGCTCAACTATGTTCATAGCAGCTTTATTCATAATAGCCAGAACATGGAAACAACCTAGATGTCCCTCAATAGAAAAATGGATAAAGACACTGTGGTACATTTACTCAGCTATTATAAACAAAGCAATCTTGAAATTTACAGATAAATGGGTAGAACTAGAAAAGATCGTCCTCAGTGAGGCAACCCGAACGCAGAAAGACACATGTGGTATGTCGGTATGTACTCACAAGCGAATTCTAGCCATATAGTACAGGATAAACATACTACAATGCACAGACCCAAAGAAGATAAGTAACAAGAAGGACCTAAAGGAAGATGCTTAAATATCACTCAGAAGGGGAAGTAGAACAAACAGAGGTAGTGGTTGAAGAGAGGGAACAGGTAGCAGAGGGAGTGCAGAGGGATATATGATGGTGGAGAGAGCGGGGGCAGGACGACAAAAGACCTGTAGAGAAAAGAGAACCTGAGGGTGGGAGCATCTCTGTGACAAGCTGGATACCTAAGTCAGGGTAGGTGCTTGGGACAGCATGAGGGAAACTCTAGCAGAGAGTCTTAGTAGCAGGGGCCTTAGAAACTGAAGAGGACACCCTCTAACTACACAAGTCTCCTAGTAGAAGAGGAACACCAACCCACCCACAAAAATTCCAACCCAAAATTTACCCTGCCTACAAAATGTGCAGGGATAAAGATCTGGTAGATGGAACAGAGATTGAGGGAATATCCAACTAATGCCTGCCCCGACCCAAGACCCACCCCATGGTAGAGAGCCAACCCCTGACACTATTAAGGATTCTGTGCTATGCTGCAGACAGGATCCTAGCAGAGTTGTCCTCTAGAGGCTCCACCCAGCAGCACTTTGAAACAGATGCTTAGACTCATAGCCAGACATTGGGCGATGTGTAGGGAGTCATGTGGAAAAGTGGGGGGAAGGAGAAAAGGACCTGGAAGTGACAGGAGCTCCACAGAAGACCAACAGAGCCAACTAACCAAGGTCGGAGGGGCTTTCTGAGACTGAAGCACCAACCAAGGACCACACCTGTATGGGACTTAGACTCTCTACAAAGAGGGCTTTGGCTTCATCTGAGTCCTCTAGCAGGGGCCATCTCTGACATGGACTCTGTTGCATGCTTTCTGATCAGTTTCTCCTGGTGGGACTGCCTTGCCAGGCCACAGGGAAAGAGGACACACTCAGTTCTGATGTGACTTGATGAGCTGGGGTGGACGGGAAGGGGGCTCCTCTTTTCTGGGGAATAGGAGAGAGGGGATGGGAAAGAGGGAGAGTGGGAATGAGAGGAGGGATGGGGCTACGACCAGGATGTAAAGTGAATAAGTTAATAAATGTAAAAAAAAATGGATAGGTTGCTTATTTATGCATATTTTGATTTGACCATTTTCAAGTGTGTGTTTGCAGTCTCACCTTTGGCTGCTTTTCATACCTGCTGACACTCCTGAGATTTGATGGGCAGGTGTATGAATATACACAAACACTTGCAGAAGTTAGAACCAGGCAACCTGCTCATTGCTTTCTTATCTTCATCAGAGCAATCCCACCCCTACCTTATCCATTCACCCCGAGCCCTGCTCATGAATGATCTGATCTTAAGGCATTCACCATTTCATTCTTAGATTATTTGAGAATTCTTTACAACATTTTTTTAAGTAGGCAAAGGCACAGAAACCATCTCTGGCTTCAAATTGCCAGTCAAAATGGGTAGCCCAGAGGGAGAGAGATTCTCACATCTCTGTAGGGACCAAAGTCCTCAACATAGCATAACCCCACTAACACCCAGTCTTACAGTGCAGTGGCATGTTTGGGACCCAGTTAGTGCCCAATTAGTTGCACGCCCTATTCATTATGACCAAATCCAGTACATCACAGAACATAGATGGCCTTGGGGATGGTGTTAGGGGAAGCAACCTGGGCTGACTCCTCTTGGAGAGATTTAGGTGAATACTGCCACCTATTGACAGGTGGAATGTATGCTCTGGTTCCCACTCTGCCCTTATCCTGTGCTGAGGCTCATCAGAGCCAGTCTCATTACTCAGCTGGTTAAAGGATAGTAACAGCCCCTGAGTTCACAATTCTTAATACATCTGTGATGAAAATCCAGCCAGCTTGCTTACAGACTGCATCTGTGATAAGAGGCAAAGGCGCGAGGGAGAAATGCCAGAAGCTTTTCAGGGAGACCTGGGCTTGAGACTCAGCTCAGCCCCTAAGTGCACAAAACCAAGCTAGTTAATCTCTCTGAGCCTTGGTTTCCTCATCAAGGAGTGGCTAATCCTATTTTGCAAAGTGTGAGAGCTGGGCACTGTTTCTGGGTGGCACACAGAGTGCATTAGAGTGACGGCAGCACCAACTCTTTTTTTTTTTCCACCAAGCTATAAATGGCAGCTATTTACGATGCAGTGGTTGGTACTATGGCAAACCTTATCATGTAGTGGGGCTCTGGTGAACTCCTCCATGGGGGTCAGTTCTCCTTGGGCAATGCTCCTTGTCTACTAGACTATCTCTGACATCCAAAATTAAGACAGTGTGAACATAAATAGTGGAATTTTAAGTGTGCCAATTGAGAAAATGAGGATAAATGGGCTTCATTACCAACCGTCTCTGCACTACCCTGGAGGATATGTGGGGTTGAGTCGATAAGGAGTTATGATAAAAACTTGGGAGCTGCTTATAAATGGGGCTTTGTGACCTGCTGGGTAAGGTGGTGCAGAGAGCCAGACCTAGGAGGCTCGCATTCCTGCCTCGGCATGGTTTGGGGATCCTGGGCTCCTGCAGACAATAGGGGATTCATAGCTGGAGAATTCTAACTACGACGACGGAGAGGGTGGCAGGCAGAACAAGAAGACTTTTCAGGAGTTCAGGGACTCTGATTATCACGTCGGTGGTGCAGCGAGCCAGGAGGCTGCCGGAGAGGCGCACAGAGCGGTTCTTGGAAAGCTGTCAGCTGTCAGCAAAGGGTTTGTAACCTCCCTAAGAGAATCACGCTTCTCAAAATCCCCAATCTGGAAAGCTTCCCCGGGCCAGTCCAGATCAACACTGTGGTGGCTGCGCAAGAAAGAATATGGACTGCCTCTGCATGAAGAATCTGAACATTGTGTGTCTAGGCTACTAAGGAAGACCTAGGAACAAATCCCACAAGCAAGCTCCCCAGAATATTAGGAAGGCAGTATGAAAGGTCATCTAGGACTTACGACAAAATCAAGAAATTACATAACCATGAACAGTCTCCACGTTTTGAAAAAGTCTGCCCAGGACTGAATAGGCAGGCCTCTTCTGTGAGGAAGTCTTTCTCCATTGGGCCTTTGGGACCCGGCCTGGGGGTGGGGGGTAGGAGGTGTGGGGTGCTGCAGAGCCCTGCATTCATTTTACTGGCAACCTCACACATAATAAGCATGTTCGAATCCACCCTAGGGTGTTCCTCCATATCTCTCTCTCTCTCTCTCTCTCTCTCTCTCTCTCTCTCTCTCTCTCTCTCTCTCTCTCTCTCACTCTCTCTCTCTCTCTCTCTTTCTCTCAGCTGGTTTTGATAAATGGAACATTTTATTTTAGGGAGAAAAAAACCACAGGCCATTACTAAAAAGCCGCACCCTAAGGTGCTAAGGAAGATCTAGAGATTACAGAATGAAGCAGGCTGGACAGCCTCTCTGCTGACCACAGGAAAGGACCTGCCACTTTCTTCTCATAATTTAATTTTAAGATTCTGATGAAAAGGCACTCCCTAAGTTGAAAAAGGCGCACAAGGAGAAAGAGTGAAAAATTATTCAAATGGTCATCAAAGAGTGATCAATTTAAATTTATGTCTTACGAACAAACCACATGTTATGAACCCCGAGGGCAGACAGACCTTTATGATGATGTATGAATGTTCTCAAACATGGGCAGGATTTTTTTTTTTTTTTTTTGGTAGGAATGGACATTACTGGCTTGTAATATGAGTGGGCTTGGGCCTAACTTCCCAAGCATTCCAATGGCCTAGATGTTGCATTGCCAAGCAGAAGATGGAATAATAAAAGGAGCCCTTCGGGTTACCAAGTCCAACTTACTCATTTATTACTACAGGAGGGAAAGCTAAAACCCAATGATAAGAATCCCCTTGTCAGGGTCACCCAGGCCATGAGGAACAGCTCAGGGGCTGAGCTCACTCTCTCATTCCTGAACCCCAGTTCTTTTCCCTGGGGCTAAACAGTTCCAGGGAGGGGAGGCAAGCCGTGGCAATGAAGGAG
Source organism: Acomys russatus (assembly GCF_903995435.1). Classification (NCBI taxonomy): domain Eukaryota; kingdom Metazoa; phylum Chordata; class Mammalia; order Rodentia; family Muridae; genus Acomys; species Acomys russatus. Next base: position 16,365,721 of record NC_067152.1, on the reverse strand, counting down.
AAAGGTCTGTTTCCAGGACGAGCATTATCCCTACAAAGGAGGGGAAACATCCACAAAGGGCCCAGTGTGCTGCTCCAGGCAGCTCATTGTCATACCGTACATGGCCTGAGTTCTTTATCAGACCCTAACTGATCTGCAAAGGACCCTAGATGCATTGCTGTGGTTCTTCACCCACTCCCTTTCTCTTCTATAAAAAAAAAAAAGTGCAGAGTGAATCACAAATACTCAAAGTACCTCTCCATGTGTGCCCTGAAATAATCAGCATCACCGTCATTTGCCAATACATAAGCCAAACCTTTTATATTTGCTCTCTTTTGGGATGGCAGATTTCTTATACATATGAACAGGCTTCAGTGCAATGTTTCCATGACTACATATAGCATACACTGATAAACAGATTCAAAGCAACCCCAACTACATTGTCATAAAAGGAGAGGGGGGGGGGAATCCCCAAACTCAAACAGAAGCAAAGAAACGCCAAAGATAGGGGGAGAAAAGCTGGAGGCATCACCACACCCAATCTCAAAACATACCACAGAGCCATAGTAACCAAAATAGTATAACAGGAGCTTAAGAACAGACACATAAACCAACTGATCTGAAAGCATATCCTAGAAATGAGTCCGTGTAGATTAAAACTTTGAAAACCACGTTTAGCTTCTTTCTGCCAACAGTCCATTTCTACCTCCAAAGTGCACCCCACTCCTGTCTCTTAATGCTCACGTCAGCATCTCTCTGTTTCTGGGTCCCCGCTACTCTGGTTGGTTCCATGTCTAGACCAGAGAGATCGTGTTCAACTACATTAGCATTCATGGGTATCCTTGTCACTACCAGTAGGAAATATAGACTAAACACAGCATCATACCCGCCTCAGGCTACCCAGATCTGCTTTGTGAGACAAATCCTAATGAGCTCATCGGTGCCGTTACTGCAGCTCAGTCCCAGGGACTTCTTATCCTTCCCACAGCCCAAGGGCTCTATGCCTTGACCACCCCCCGTCCTTGCCAATCTGCAGGCGTCTTCATTCCTCCACATCCAATTATACTACGATCTTCTCTAGCTCCTTCCTGCACATTCCAGAAGGAAGTGACCAACTGCTCCTTACCCGCCCCACTCAGAGCCTTCCAATGGTACGTATTCATCCCCACCTGCCCTATGGTCAGACGCATCTCTGCCACTAAACACTTCTCTTTTGTCTTTGGAAAGATACCTGGACTCTTCTTCATACCCTTCCAACCGTACAGCTTCTTAAATGCTTCTCGTTCTTAGATTCGCTGAGCAGTTATTATCTGTGAGGCATTAGGCCAAGAATTGCAGGGACTGAAGGAGGGAAAATAAAATGCAATCCCTTTCTTCAAAGGACTTTTTTTTTTTTAATAGAATCACTGAGGCATAATGACAACCTAAACAAGGAAGGTGACTGTGGGGGTGGAACTGTGTGGAGGGGCGTTCTGAGAGTGGAAGAACATTCTCAGTGTTCCCAGTGAGGGCACTGGTGTTAGGACATGAAGGGAGGGAGATGGAAAAGAGAGCGGTCGGCTTTGAGATCCCAAGTCCGTGCTGTAGTCGTTAGTAAACTCTCCCCTTTCAGTCTGGTTCTCTAAGCCATCCATCCCCCCACCGTACCCCCCCCCCCACACACACACACACAAACCAGATTCGTCTTCCTGCAAGACTCTGATCGTGCGACTCCCCGGTTGAGTGCCTGCTGTTCGGCGAATCAAGCATCTGCTAATTGCAGGCTTATGCTAGGAGTTATGGAGAACACCAGTTTGCAGACATGACACAAACCTCCAGGAAACATCTGGAGAACAAAAAAGCAAGAACATGCTGTGAAAGTGCTAGGGAGTAGGGGACAGAGTGAGGGTGTGATCAGTATGGGCTGAGATTAATTGAAAAGAATTAGTCAGAGGAGGCAAGTCTTCGTGCGCTTGGTGGAAAAGCTTAAACAGGGCATAGCAAGAGAACTGCAAGATCTTTAAATCCTGGGGCCTCCTCCTCCCACTATCCTTCCAGGTTTCTCAGTTTTTCATTTACCCAACAAGTACATGTTAAGCATGTTGGCAAAAACTATGTGTTTACTGAATGCCTTCCATGTGTCAGACACTCTGCTAGATGCTGGAAGACAGCACTGAGCAAGAGACACACAAGTCACTCTGGCTCTACGATGCAATGGAGATGAGTGGTCTTCAGCAAAGATAACTAAGATTGGTGGGGGAGCATTGAGTGCTACATCTCAGATCACAGAGTAAGGATGCAGGAGCCCAAGGCTCAGGAAAACATCACCGAGAGATGAGGTTTAAACTGGAACTCCAAGGATGAAGAGGAGTTAACCAATAAAAGGGGACTGAGAACATTGTGTGCGAAGGCCTGGCGTTGAGCGAACATCCGGCATATCCAAGGAACCAAAACATTTTCAAAGTGACTGTGATGCTGAGTGCAAGTAGGGAAGGAAGAAGAAATAGGCTAGGGAGGTAAGCAAGCTCAGAAAAAAGGATAGTTTTCCTAATGTGTGCCTGGGATTTTTACACCTGCAGGTAACACGCAACTTGCAGGTGTGTGACACGGTGTCTCTAATCTACATGATAGAAACATGTTGAAGAATACATTAGTGAGGGACTAGGGAAGTTCTGACACTCCTTTGCCAAGGACTTGGACCTTTTGACCCCTCCTAGAGTGCAGATTACATACCCTTTACCCCAAATGCTTGGAACTAAAGTGCGACTCAAATTTCAGTTTTTAAAACAGTTTTACCCATAGAATGAGGGATCTTTGGATTTCCAACCAAGTCTAAATACAAAATCATTTGTTTCTCATATACCTTTCCCATGTAACCTAAAGGTGTTTTAGTACAACATTTGAAATAGTTTTCTTCATGAAGCATGCTTCACGGTACGGCCATCTCCATTTGTTGCTGTGGTATCTGTATGCAAAAATGTTTCCGGTTTTGGAGCATTTTGGGCTTCTAATTTTTAGGTTAGGGATGTTCAAAGTGCTCCCAGAAGTTGTGCTATATGGAAGAGCCATCATCCCTGTAAGGATTGCTGAAGAAGGAACCTGTGACACATTCCCCTACCCACCCACCCTCTAGTCTCTGACCCTGACAGAATTACTCAGAGTCACATGACTTTCCCTTTGATGGACTCAAAGTGATTCTTCATTAAGGTCTAAGTCAAAGGTTGTCTAGGGAAACCCTTTTTACCTGGGAATCACTTGGCTTAAGCTGTGAAAGAACAGTCCGAATGTTTCTTAATCCTAGATGGAAAATAAACCGTCGCCTGACCCAGTGGACAGAGACATTCTTTTTTTAAATATATTTTATTAATTTATTCATATTACATCTCAATTGTTATCCCATCCATTGTATCCTCCCATTCTTCCCTCCCTCCCATTTTCCCCTTACTCCTCTCCCCTATGACTGAGGGGGACCTCCTCCCCCTGTATATGCTCATAGGGTATCAAGTCTCTTCTTGGTAGCCTGCTATGCTTCCTCTGAGTGCCACCAGGCTTCCCCATCCAGAGGACGTGGTCAACTATGGGGCACCAGAGTTCGTGTGAAAGTCAGCCCTCACTCTCCACTCAACTGTGAAGAACATCCTGTCCATTGGCTGGATCTGGGTAGAGGTTCGAAGTTTACTGCACGTATTGTCCTTGGCTGGTGTCATAGTTTGAGCAGGACCCCTGGGCTCAGATCCACCTACCATAATGTTCTTCTTGTAGGTTTCTAGGACCCTCTGGACCCTTCTATTCCCCATTCTCCCATGCTTCTCTCACCTAGAGTCCCAATATGATGTCCTCCCATCTGTCCCACTTTCCCGGTAAGTGAAGACTTTCATGGGACATGCCCCTTGGGCTAGTGTCCAGATATAAGTGAGTATATGCCATTTGACTCTTTCTGCTTCTGGGTTAACTCACTCATTATGATCATTTCTAGTTCAATCCATTTGGCCACAAATTTTGGGAATTCCTTGTTTTTAATAGCTGAGTAGTATTTCAAAGTGTAAATGTACCACAGTTTCTTTATCCATTCTTCTACTGAGGGACATTTAAGCTGTTTCCATGTTCTGGCTATTATGAATAAGGCTGCTATGAACATGGTGGAGCAAATGTTCTTTTTGTGTGCTGGAGCATCTTCTGAGTATATTCCAAGGAGTGGAATCGCTGGGTCTTGAGGAAGCCTTATTCCCAGTTTTCTGAGACAGCACCAGATAGATTTCCAAAGTGGCTGTACTAGTTTGCATCCTCACCAGCATGTGATGTCACTTGAGTTTTTGATCTTAGCCATTCTGATGGGTGTAAGATGGAATCTCAGAGTTGTTTTGATTTGCATTTCCCTGATGACTAAGGAGGTTGAGCATTTCTTTAAGTGTTTCTCAGCCATTCGATATTCCTCTGTTGAGAATTCTGTTTAGTTCTGAGCCCCATTTCTCAATTGGGTTATTTGGTTTGGTGGTGTTTAATTTCTTGAGTTCTTTATATATTTTGGATATTAGACCTTTGTCAGATGTAGGGTTGGTGAAGATCTGTTCCCAGTCTGTAGGCTGTCGCTTTGTTCTGTTAACAGTGTCTCCTGCCTTACAGAAGCTTCTCACCAGAGGAATTTCCTTGAGTATCTCACCATTTAATTTGATTTTGGCTATTGGCTTGCTGTATATAGCCTTAATTATGTTGAGGTATGTGCCTTGTATCCCTGATCTCTCCAAAACTTTAAACATGAATGGGTGTTGGGTGTTTTCAAATGCTTTTGATAGAGACATTCTTAAATTAGATTATTCATAGCGATGTACCACAGATAGATATCGACAAGGACAGAAAGGTGGTTCAGCCCCCTAGCTGAGGTGTCTGCCCTGAAGATCTGAGTTTGATTCTCAGGACTCCTCTAGAAGAACAAAAGAACCAAGTTCTGTAAGTCATCTTCTGATCACTGCTTGCACTGTCGCACATGCGAGCGCACATGTGTGTACACACACACACTCACACACACACACACACATACGTTTATGCACATACCTCCATCCCTACCTCTTCAACTAAATTTTTTTAAACAAATAATATCCTAGAGAGTGTGTGAGCTCTAAACTCTCTCATGAGAATAGACAAGTAAGGCATCTGTGGAAGACCAAGCTGAGCTCTTCCTTCGGGCAGCCAAGTTGCCTAGTTTTCTGAGTCACATTCTTCTTCCAGACAGAGTCTTGTGTGTCCCAGGATGGCTTCTAACTCCCTACATAAACTTGAACTTTTGATCCTCATGTCTTCACCTCCCAAGTGCTGGGATTACAGGCATGTACTGCCATGCCCAGGTGGTGGGGTGCTGGGGAGGGAAGTGCATGGTAGGCAAGCCTCCCACCAACTGAGACACATCCCCAGCCCCTTCTGAGTCACTTTCTTACCTCAGATTCTGGCTCCAGAACAACCACCTGCCACTTGTCAGAGTGAGCTGGCAGGCGCCAGGATGTCTCTAGAGAGGGGAAGATTTTTCATGAATACAAGGTGCCTTGCCCATTATCTTAGGACCAGCCACAAATAAACACTCTACCTCCCTGCTTATGACCAAGAGACAATCCCCTGATTCACTACAGACTCACATTCAAAATTTAGAGGTCAATTTGTCTCCAGGCATAAATGACAAAGCAGACGCAGTGTCTAATCAGAGTCCAAAATTATATCTGAAGTCATTATAGCTGCTAAGCATTCGTTTGGCAGACAGAGTACCTGAATAGAGCTTTACAGGGATCCTGAATGCTGTTGCTAGGTTAGGGGTGTGTGTGTGTGTGTGTGTGTGTGTGTGTGTGTCTGTGTGTCTGTGTGTCTGTGTCTGTGTTTTATATACGAGCTCTTCAGTAGGAAAGCCTCCCTAACAATCAACACATGCAAAGGTCATTGGGCTTTTCATTTCAGAGGGAGACATAAGTGAAGCCTTCTTATATGGCTTTCTAGGAAATCCATTTCGTGTGTTGCATTAGTCATGTGAAGCACAGGACTGGGGAGGGAGCCAGGTACACCCATATGTGGCTGGCAGGGAAACAGCATTTGGAATCTTCTTCATTAGGCTAAGCCTCATGGGATCCTAAGCCCGGTGGTTTCTGACTACTTTTTCACTCCTACTCAAAACCATGCCTCGGCTGAGCAGCTTCAGTTCTCTTAAGGGGCCCCCTCACTCCTACCAGAAGTGTAGAACAGGGAGGGGAAGTGGCTGACACCTGTGTGCTTCTGGATTCAGGCAGCTGTAGGAGCACACGTCACCGAAGGGGCTCTTGAATCACAGGTGATAATTCTTCCCCTCCGTGAATGCGGTGCAGAACTCACTGGCTGCCTCACTTTCCCTTTGTGGGTCCTTGAGTGACAGCTGGTTCTCATTCAGAATTGTGTGCCATTCCAAATGATCCTCACAGATACAATAGGCTAAACACACACTGAAGTAGTCATGGCACCTTTCTCTCTCTCTCTCTCACACACACACACACACTTGAGAAATCCAGAAATCCTTCCCCCGCTGCAGCCCTGAAAATATAGCTAGACTCTAAGGCAAGCTGCTACCCTCTCCCCCCCCCACCCCCTGCATGCATCATTCATGCTTTTATTTTGCATTAGGAGAGGCTTAGTGATCATGGACTTCAGCTCTTTCCTGGAGTGATCCTGTTCGCATTTTATTCTTTGCACAGAATAGGAAGGAGGTTCGCTTGCTTTGCGCAGAGGCTGAGCTACAGGAGAAAGCAGAGCCAATGTGATTTATTGAATGAAAGCACTGGACACTTACCAGCAACTTGTTCCTCTGCTGCCTCGAACAGCTTAAGCTGGTAAGTGAAATGTATTGTTTTCTTCCTCCGTTTATAACTGGGAGGCTTTCTCGGTCATTGATGATTTTTTTTAAAATGTGTTTATGTTAGTATAGTTTAAATTACATATATGTATACATATATGTGTGTGTGTGTTTAAAATGTCTGCATCTTTCAAAGTTCACTGCAGGTGGCCCATGAAGAATGAGGCTAGGCATGCACACAGTGGTCTGAGGGAGTGCATACATAGCCATGTGGAACGGCAAGGATGGGGGTGGGGGGGTGGCCCATTTCTAACAAGTGGCTATTTTCTTTGCAGAAGGCTTAGTCACATGAAGTGCTTGCATAACTGATTACCGTTAGCTATTAAAAAATAAATGACTGTTTTGTGGTAGAAATCATTTTTCACTCTGGATCCTGACTACCTTACAAAATACCTGTTGGATCAGGTAAAGGTGGCCATCGTGCTGATGATCTAAACCCAGGCGTGCTGCTGCTGCTGCCTTTGATCTAGCTTGCAGGCTGGGCATGCAGAGAGTGACATCAGAGCTTTGTCTATCTATCATGGTCCAGCCTGTCCACAAACCACATGAATCCTATGATAGTGGGGATCCCTGACAGAGTAACATGGTGGGCATGCATTTGAGGTCTTGCTTGACCCTCCATCTTCTTATTCCACTAAGATATCTGGTAGGTAGGTATGCTTCGAAGGAGGGTGCTGTAAGCATCTTGTTGCCTGTTTTGGGTGTTGCTATGTCCATGGCCACAAGGAGTACCACTGATATTCAAAGATGAATCAACCCGTTAGCTTCTGAAAACCCCCATATTCACTTGCCTTTCCCACTCCCCAGGTAAAATATAAGCTGGCCTCTGCAGATGGGAGACCTCTGTGGACTGGAGATCGCTCTTGCTTTTCCTACACTCCTTTAGCTGGTCTCCTTAGTCTTGTTTGCCTGGCTACCCCAAGGCTTTATGGCAACCTTAATCCATCTCTGGTGAGCTCAGAGTCCATATATAAATGTCACAGAGAGTTGACTGTGTCTGGCACACACTGCCCCCCCCCCAAGTACTGTAGAGCACTGGCCACTCAGATGAGGTTGTGGCCTCGGTGCTGACACAGATGGATGATGTTAGAACAGTGAGCAGCAGGATTCTTCAAATAAAAAGCCAAGTCAGGAAGTCTGAGAGATGGGAGAGGTCCCTCCCAGTCGAAAGGATCCCCCAGCCACTCCATCACTAAGAAACGTCATTCTCCCAAGTGACTGTCACTGTTTCACAAATGATGGCATAAAAGATCGAAGGAGACAGAATTGCCTCCTGGTTAGACTACTGGTAAGAGGACAGGAAAATTCGAGTGTGTTTTTTAATTCCCACACTGGACAATTAATTCCATTGGGCTCCCAGGATCTCCAGGTCTCTGTTTCCCCAGCTCCTGGCTGTTTTGAAGTAGGCTCACTAAGCTTATTTAACATATCCACAAGACAGTACCTTTAGCTCAGTCCACCGTGCCCTTCCCTATACATTCCAGCCAGCAGAGATCCATAGAGCATATATGTGGGCACTAGGGGATCTGAGTCTTTTCCCTTCTCTGGGGGAAACAGAATCTGAGAAGAGGCATGGCTGCATTTGGTGTAAGAGGGAACAGAGCCAAAAAGTGAAATATGAGGAAAGTCAGATTCAAATAAATATGGCATAACTTCAAGAATATTTTCAATTAGTAGTAACTGGTTTTCTGTACAAATAATTCCAAAATCTGAAGTCTTAATTTTAAAAAATATGCACGTTTTATGGTGAGGGGTAGATTTGGGTAGAATCCATTGGATACAACCCATGACAACTTAGAGTTGTGTGGTTACCCAGTGTTAGCATCTATAAATGCCCCATAATGTGAGGAGTTCTAGAAGGTTATCTTGGCGCCAATACACTATCTCACCTCTAATATTAAGGTATTCAACATTATTTCTTTGGGTACTTGGTATTAAGAGGTATTTCTGTCCTTTAGACGATACATTCTCAGATGGAGGAACTCTTTAGCCATTGATCCCTTCCCATACGTGAATTTATTGTTTTGACTTCAAGGGGGCCCAAATGATGAATGATTATAGTACTGATTTTTCTGCTTTCTGTTTACCTCTCTGCTGCCTTCATGAATTGCCTTTATAGTTACCTCGTTCTTGGTCAGGAAAGCAACTAATCTTTCAGTCATGCTCTTACCTTCTTTCTGTGGAATGCTTGACAATACCATCTAGATCAGCAGTTCTCAACCTTCCTAATGCTGCAACCCTTTAATAGTGACCTCCAACCATAACATTATTTCATTGCTACTTTATAACTGTAATTTTACCAGTGTTATGAATCATAGTGTAAACATGTGACATCCCTGTGAAAGGGGTCAGGACGCACATTTGAGAACCACTTGTCTAGAGTCTCTATAGAGCCTTCTGAGTTATTTGGGGAAGAACAGATTATCTGCTCCTCTGTGAAACTCGCATTTTGGCATAGGTGGAGAATTACTATTTAATAGAGACACACTTTGTGTTTGTCAGTGCATTCCAGAGATGGATGTTGGAGATGGCTGTGAAACACTGCAAATGCTCTTCATGTTGCAGAAATGGTTTAAATCAATTTCATGCTAAGTATACTGTGCCATAATAAAGAAATCATTGAAAACATCCCATTGTGTTTTCTCTTAGATTCCTTCCTTTCTCTCTTTTTTGTCTTTTTATTTATTCCTTATTGTTTTCATGTCTTTGTGTGTGGCCCACTAAATTTAACCAGGGTTGCTTGAATGTACACTGGCAGGAGTTGTGTTTAATTGAGCCACAACACAATTTACCTGTGTCCACACCACTAAGGAATATGACTCCACTTCCATAAGCAACCATTAACCATGAAAATTCCTCAGGTTTGGAGGAGTTTCTGTGATCCTCCCCTCTCCATTATGAAATGCTGATGGGCCCTGTGTCGGGCAAATGGCCACTGCCACTGTGAGTTCACGCATACCACAGCCTGCCATGTACAGGAGACAGCTTTTCACACCACCTCTTGCCATCCTCTATCTGGCCCTTGTATTCTGCTCCTCATCCATGCTGTATCCCGAGCTTTGTAGAAAGAGGATGTCCTGGTTAAGGTGGAGAACTCCACAGTCACTTATTCTCAACACTTCCATCGGTTAAGAGTCTCTACATTAATCACCACCCACTTCAAGGCAAAAGCTTTTCTGACGAAAGCTGAGAGCTGCACTGGTCTATGTGAATCTGTAAATATTTAGCAGACCATTTGACACCATGTCCGCATATCAAAGTTAAAAGTAATAGGTTCCATGCTATGGTTTGGGACCTCCATGACCATGGGCTTTTGAGCAGATTTACAGCACCCAGATATGGATTCTTCCTATGCAGTGGCTTTAAAAATCCAACCAGAAGGCAGTCGGTGAGCCCTACAGTTATGAGCTCTTGGGCTTTTTTCAAGAGGTTCATCCTTAGCTATACCTTCCCAACATTTCTCATAGCCCTTTTCAAATAACCCCCTGGCTACTACCAAGTTCTCTATAGATGCAAACCTCAACTTTCAAAGAATGTGTGGTTTTCCTTTTAATTGAAATATGTTAATTGTACACATGTATTGAGTACAGTGTGAAGTCCCAGTGTGCATATATAGTGTGAATAATCAGATGGGGATGACTAATGCATCCAACACTTAAGGGTCTCTGGTGTTTCTTATTGTACATAGCTTAGTGTTCCTTATTATGTGGGTAAGGCCCTGAATGTCTTGGCCCTGCTACTTCTCCAGGCCTCTTTCCTAAGGTCCATGTACACCACAACTGGTGAAAAGCACTACTGTACATGTCAGAGCCCAGAGGCTTTCCCCCTGCCTCCAGAATGTTCTAGAAGTTCATCGTTACATCCTAACCTGGGCTCATATACATGGAGTGTCATTACCATTCTTCCTAATGACTTCTCAGTCATCATTCAAGATCATTTTCATGAGCCACCTTCTCTGACCCATATTCCATCCTCTCTTTTCACATGGTCATTTTCTGTCACTCACAATGTCAGCTGCCTCACTTCTCTGTGATTCGTCTCTGTCTTGGACCTCTCAAGGGAAACATGTAGAGGTCAAGAGCTCAGAGACAGGCCCACATTGCTTGCATTTGAATTCTACATCTGCCCTTTAACAGAGCCTCAATTTGTTGCTACTGAAATGAGGATAACAGCTCTGCCTTCAACTGACTATTAAGAGACTCAACCATGTTCATAGCTGCCTTATTCATAATAGCCAGAACATGGAAACAGTCTAAGTGTCCCTCAGTAGAAGAATGGATAAAGAAACTGTGGTACATTTACACTATGGAATACTACTCAGCTATTAAAAACAAGGAATTCCCAAAATTTGTGGACAAATGGATGGAACTAGAAATTATCATAATGAGTGAGTTTACCCAGAAGCAAAAAGAGTTAAATGGTATATACTCACTTATATCGAGACATTAGTCCAAGGGGTACGTCCCCTTGAAAAACTGTACCTACCAGGAAAGTGGGTCAGAGGGGAGGACATCCTATTGAGACTTTAGGTGTGAGAAGCCTGGGAGAATGAGGAAATAGAAGGATCTAGAGGGTCCTGGAAAACTACAGGCGGGTCTGGGCCCTGGGGTCCTCCTCAAACTATGACACCAGTCAAGGAAAATATAGGCACTAAACTTCGAACCCCTACCCAGACTAGCCGATGGACAGGACATTCTCCACCATTAAGTGGAGAAGGAGATCTGACTTTCACACAAACTGGTGCCCCATATTTGACCATGTCCCTTGGATGGAGACGCCTGGTGGCACTGAGAGGAAGGATAATAGGTCATCAAGAAGAGACTTGATACCCTATGAGCATATACAGGGGGAGGAGGTCTCCCTCAGTCACAGACATAGGGGAGGGGAATGGGAGGAAGCAGGAGGGAGGGAGGAATGAGAGAATACAAGGGATGGGCTAACAACTGAGATGTAATTTGAATAAATTAATAATAAAAAAAAGGGAAAAAAAAGAGACTCAAGAGGTTTGAGTGTGTGTGTGTGTGTGTGTGTGTGTGTGTGTGTGTGTGTGTGTGTGTGTGTGTGTGTGTGAAAGGACTGCAGTGGGCTAAATACTTATGTCCCTTCAAACTGCAGATGATGAGACGTTAACCCTCCAGCCAACAGTGTTAGGACATAGAGCAATGAGAGGAAAACAGAGCTCTCCTAGCTGGGATTAGTGGGTCTCTAAGAGATCTCAGAAACCTGGCTCAACCCTGCCACTACAAGGACACAGAAAGAAGGCTGTGTGTATGAACCAGAGAACAGGGACACTGAATCTGCAGGCATCTTGATTTTGGCTTCCCCAGTCTCTAAAGCTGTGGGAAGTGTTGTTTATTAGTAACCCAGTCAGTTAGGTTGTTACAGCAACAAGAATGGGCTGAGACGCACATGGTTCTAAATACTGCCCAACTCTCTCAAACTGCTGTAGAGTACATAACGTCTTTCACGCAGCATATTATTTCATAGCTTGTCTTTGTCTCGCTATCTTCCCTTCTAACTTATGAGCACTTTGGAAACAGCTAAAGAAACTGTCTAGCTTATGTAGCACTTCTCCTGCGCTTGCATTGAAGGTCTTGCAAACAGGGTCCTGCAATCCTAGGAAATCTGACAGATCATAACTGCAGAAGACCATACCTACCTTCTTGTGAGTTTGCAGGGCCACTCACAGGATACCAAGGTTAACCAATTAGAGCATCTGTACATATATTTTGAACTCCAGAGTCATCATTAATTACTGTTTGTCCTTTTTCCTTATAAACCTATGCTTTAAACTAAAACTCAGAGCCAGTCAGATGGATTGGTGGGGGAAGGTATCCGCTGCCAATCATGACAATGCAAATTTCACCTCCCAGGTCCCACATAGTGGAAAGAGAGAACCAACTCCCAAAAGTTATCCCCTGGCTTCCACAAGTATGCTGTGGCATGTGCACATGTGCACTGCATGTACATGCGTGTGCGCAAACACACATACAAATAAGTATAATTTTTAAAGTGTTTATAAGAACTTTAAAAATCAGTAATTCTCCTGAGTCACAACTGACATTTCATATATACATATATATATATATATATGTATGTATATATATATATATATATATATATATATATATATATATATATATATATATATCACAGAAACTAGAAAGGCAGCTTCCGCTGTTATATGTCAATACTGTAATAGAGTTGGCCGCCCCTTAGCAATCAAAGACACACCTGCCATGTTAGTAGTGGATGGAGAATGGAAAGGGTCAAACTTCCTCTTCAGTCTGGTGACAGGCAGGTTGAAGCCAGAAGGTCCCCTAGCTCACATCACAGCCTAAAGAACAATACTTCCTGAGTCAAAAATGTTCCCTTCACTGAGCGTGCCTGTCTACCCAGCTGTCAGGATTGACTGGAGCTCCAATTTCTACTACGCTGTGTCTCCAAACTGACTCAGACCACTTCCAAAGTACAATGACACTGAAAACTTTCCACAGCCAGGCTCCTGCAGAACATGGACATAACTAGGACGAGAAATCTTGACTTTGGAATCAAGGTCAAGCATAAAGAAGCTGCCAGGCAGCCAAGCTAAGCCACCTTAGCAACAATAATAGCAGGACTGCTAGAAGCATGGGCTTTGGGGTCAGAGTTCACATCTTAGTGCTCTATGTTCTGGTTGCAAGGTCCTGGATATATTATTAACCTCTCTGGGACTCGGTCTCCTTGTTTATAAAATAAAGACAAACAACCGCTTATCTGTGTTTTGGCTAAGCACAAGAATAAAATGAAGATAAAATGATGATACTTGTATCTGTACAGGGTTGTTAATTCATTTTATTTTGATCTATGAAAGCACAGCTTGATTTCAATTGTTCTATTGTAGATTGGGAGATAAATGTTCATGTTATCAAAGGCACAGGCAAAAGGGAAACTTATTAGAAATGAGGAAAAACCAAACAGAGCTGGGTTTGCTCGTAACATACTTGAACTTCATGAGAAAAAAAAAAAACATTTGGGGGCTTGAAAAGATGGCTGAGAGGTTGACAGCACAGGCTTGCTCTTCTAGATGTTTGGGGTTTGATTCCAGCACCCACATGGTAACTCACACTCACTGTAATTTTAGCTCCAGTGGCTCTGATGCCCTCTTCTGGACTGTGTGGGTGCCAGACATGAACCTGGTATACACATGTGAGCAAAACACACCTATTCAAACACATGAGCCTATGGGGACCACTCTACTTCAAACCATTAGGCCTGGTTTGTAGGGAGCCCCAGGGCAGTCTGTGGAAGGGAAACAGAGATGAATTATCTATCTCCTGAGAACTTCCTGTCTCTTGCTTCTCATTGTTCTAATCTTCTCTGTTTTAGATAGTGCCCGTGCATCAGGGCTAAGGCAGCAAGCATGGCGTCAGGGCAAGCAGGGTGGAGACTCACACCTGAGGAAGGGCACTGAGTAGAAAACTGGCAGATGTGTAAAGAGGCAGCAGACCCCAGGGAATGGGCAACTGTGGTCTGAAGAAGCTCCTCTCTGCAGGCTACTGTCATCATCTTAGACCCATTACTTGTGTTAGACAGCTTGGCTCTGCGTATACTCACACGTCTTTCACAGACCTCCAGAATGGAGACAGATAAAGCTGTTATATTTCTAACAATACTAGTTTTTTGATAAGTCCAACCTGTGGATTATTTTGTGACTTTGACTTTTAGTGTTTCTTCTAAGAAATATTATTGTGTCCAAATTCACAAAACTGTCTGTGTTTTCATCTAGAATATTTATAGTTTTAGCACTTACATTTAGATCTACGACGAATGGGGGCTGGTGAAATGGATCAGCCTACACAGTGCTTGCTGTGCAAGCATGAGGAACAAAGTTTAGAGCTCTAAGATTCATGGGATTTCTGGGGTGGGCATGGTGGCCCACCTGTAGTTTCAGCACAAAGGAAGGTGGTGGCTGAGCATCCCTCCAGCCACTGGCTAGCTGGACTAGCCAAAGCATCAAGTTCTGGGTTCAATTGAGAAGTCCTGCTCTATCTAATAAGGCAGATAGTGATGGAAGAAGACGCCTACCAACAGCCTCAGGCCTCCACAAGCACACATGAACCCACATGCACACAAACCCCACATACCAGACACCTACAATAAACACGAAGTACGATAGCTTTTGTAAGTGGTGTGAAGGAGGAGTTGGGGCTCCTTTTTGGTTCTTACTGGTGGGTTATCTTAGAGTTACAGGCGTGACAGGAAGCTGTTTTCTCTCATTTCCTCAGTGCATTTTTTTTCCCAAAAGCGATCAACCCTATGTGTTCAGATAATGTGTGGGGTCTCGGTTCTACTTCATTCATCTACGTTGCTTTCCTTATTCCATTGTCTTGATCTACATGGAGAGTCTAAAACTGACCCTGCATGCCTTCACGCCTGTGGCTTTATAGTGAGGCTTAAGACCAGGAAGGAAAAGTCTTTCAACTTTCCTTTACAAAGTTGTTTTGCCTTCATTAGATCCCTTGCTTTTCTCTGAAAATGTCACTGCAAAGTTACCTTCCTGCTGGTGCCTTGGTTGGAGTCTCATCCAGTCACTGAATGCGATGATGGCTATAGTTGCTATGACCACAGAACCATACAGACAGGTGAGGTGGGAGTTCTACAAGCGCTCATGGGCTCAAAGGGCTTCAGTCAGTCACAGTGGGAAAGTCTGTGGCAGGAGAAATGTGCAGCCGAAGCTCCTGGCCTCACCGCAGACCATGAGGCAGAGAAGAAAAGAAATGGAGGCTTGGCGTAACTTGCAAACTTCCACCAGCTTTTGAAAGGCCCCACCAGCCTGTCAAATAAAAGTTTTTTATTGATTCTTTCATATTGAAGAAGGTCCCTTATATTCCTATAAGTTCTTTTCAGTCCTGCTTGGATTGTGTGTATCAGTAAATCCGAATATTTCCTTACATCTATCAGAGTGGCCCTGTGCTGTTTCTCTTGAAACTTGTTGGGTTTTTTTTTTTTGTTTTTTCTGTCAAAACAATTTCGCTGTTGGGGTCCAGTGAATTTTTCATATCAGTCATTATACTTTTCAGTTCTAGGACTTCTACTCTGTACTGTTTCATGATTCTATCTCTTTAATAGTATTCTTAGTTTAGTGAGATGCCCCTCTCAGTTTACCTTTTAGACCTGATTTCCTTTAGCTTTTTAAGCACACTTAAAACAGTTGGAAATCAAGCCAAATGTTAAAAAATAACTATAACATTTGGCTTCCTCGGGGCCAATTATGATTGACCTGTTTATTTTCTTGCATGTGATATGGTTTTTATTTATACCTCACAATTTTCTGCTGAAAGCTAGGTGTTTTAATAATTAAAAAGCAACCGTGAAAAGCAGACTGTCCCTTCTCTTCAGCATTTGTTGTATATTTTTGGAATACACAGCCACCGACTTCCCTGCTTGGTTAACTGAGTGAGAGTGACTGGACAGAGATGTCCCTCACTGCCTCGAATTTGAGAGAGCCCATCCTGTGAAAGAGCTCTGCATACATTAGGGCACACTGCCCACATTCCACCAGGTAGTGACAACTCGGCCTTAGTCTGCATTTCCTGCCTGCCCAGAGCCTCCCAGGTAAACAGAGATGCCTTTCATGTTCCTTCCTACCTCGCTCCCATTCTTCGGCATGAACATGCTCTGCTAAACTCTCCAGAATATGCCAGGGCTTTTCAAAGCCCTTTATTTCCGAACCATCTCACTCCCAGAGTTCAAAGCAATTTTAAAGACTTGTTTAAAAATGCTGATGTCTGCTAAACAGCCACCCCGAAAACAAATACTCTAGAGGAAGAAGCTAATTGCTCTTGGGGGGCTGCAAGTCAAGCAAGAATGACAAGCATTCTGCGTGGATCTCCTAGGGAACAACCAGACAGATCAAATAATGATACTTCTAAGGGGGTGGAAATGAAATGTTGAAGGACCACCAACCTTATGCTCCCTCTCCAGTGGCTGGCAGTCTAATTTTGTTTTTTATGAGTTTTGATTTTCAAGGCTACCAGACACTAAGGAAAATGAGAATGGGGCAAAAGAAATTGTGACCGGGTTTGATATTTGTACTAATTCAGCTCTCCACCTTAAATTTGCCATCCCTTTTGTCTAATTTTTCACTTTTGTTAGATTTGTCTTTACTCCACCTTCCCCTCTAAGACCTGAAAGGTCTACCTTCTATTTACATTTTGGTAACGTTTACTATAAAAATCCAAACCAAAATAGCTACATTTGCATTTTTCTATTAAAATAAAAAAAGCTATGTACAGAAAATTAACCGTTGACCATGTTAAAAGCCTGTTAGAAAGATGAATGATAATAATATATCTTGGTGTCTATAGTTTTGCAAAAGGAACTGGGGTAATTTAGTAGTTGCTGCTATTTATTGCCAGGCTACAATGCACAAAACCAATAGCAATTGTCATTTATTCCTCAATTTAATCTTCACAAATCTTTACCCAATGTTCTCCTATCTATTTACATGTCATAAATAAGATCAGAGAATTTAAATACGGCACTGAAAGTTACATATAGTGTAGATAACAATATCTGGAGTCAAGCATGACTCTATCAAGTTCCTAAGGTTGCCCCTTTGCATAAGAGTGAAAAACCAAGAGCATCATTAGTTGGTGGAGATATTTATAAAAATAGACAACAGAAATCTGTCCTTCCCATCCTCTCTCATCTGACACAATTTAAAGTATAGAGGAAAAACATAAAGATAGATGAAAGCTAAAAGAGTGGAAACATGCTGAAGAATAGCCTGGAAGAAAGGGACAGCTGGGGAGCATGGGGAGGAAGTCACCTACACTGACAGAAGGGAACAGATGGGAGATGAGCAAGGACAAAGGGGCCATGTGGGTAGGTGTCATCAGTTAGAGGGCAAGTAGCTGGAATTTGATCAAACGACAGGAATTTATTTACGGGACTCCTGGGCATTGTGGGAGATACAAAAGAATGCAGAGTTATTTGGGGAAGGATGATGATGTAGACAAGACAGATGGCTTGAACTAGGGTGTTAGTGCTGGAGGAAAAGGCTGGAGACAGAAAGCAGAAATAAAGAGGTTACAGCAATCCCCACATGATAGCCTGTGCATGGTTCTGGAGCTTTGTGGAAAGAAATATTAAAGAAAACCTTATAGTTGCTATTGAGTCCATGCTAAGGAATCTGTAGGTTGGAGGGGAAAGATGATAAATTGCCGATTTTCCTTCTGCTTTTAAGACAAATAAAACATTAATAAATATATATACATATACATATATATGGCTACAGTCATACATGCAAAGCCATGCATCACCTGTTTAATAGAAGAGCATCTACCTAGCTAAGCCTAGGTAGGAACTGATGGGCATGACTGAGACTAAATTGGGCTCGGCCATCTTTCTGTCTTGGAAGAAGTTGCAAGTTAGTTTGAAAGGGTGCCTAAGGACATTTGAAGGCCGTGATGGTGGTATTCCATTTGTTGGCGAGAACATAAACCAAGGGTAGTTGCATTAGCACTACAAGTAGAAGATGTCCTCCAAAATGTGATAGAAGGTGGTAAGAAGGCGACTGCGCTTTGTTTGCTTTATTTTGAGAGAGTTCAGGGACTCTCTGAAATGCCTCAGAGGCTCCAGGGCAGGGAACGCACTATGCGCCACAGTGTACAGGCTAGAAATTGCATTTTTGCATTTACCCATGTAATACACACCATACAGCAGGCAACCACAGACTTTCTAGCTTCCACGTTTCTATAGCAATATCTGAATTATTGGTGGATTGATTTTGAAGTGATATGCCTGACCTCCCAGAAACTGACTTCAGGTTGGACATGAGGGGGGACCTACTAGAGATTTTAGGAACAATGGTCAAGTCCTTCTTGAATAAATTTTGTCAGTAATAGATAGCTCCCACCCAGAGTATCCGAGGTAAGCAGAGTCAGCCCTATAGATACAAAATCCCTAAGCACACTGCGGTAGGTAACCAAGCAGACACATTTAACTTCATAATTTGATTGTTACTCTAATGGGGTGGGGCACTTTCTTATCTATGCAATAGAGGTTATCATCTAGAAGGAGGGACATTTAAACACATAGCTTCATTTACATATGCCCACGATTAAACGTACCCCTTAGACACAACACTGTGGTACTTTTCTAATTGGGTAAGATACCAAGGTTTTAAGTGCTCCTGCATAAATGGATATTTTGTATGGTAAGTGGGTTGTCATTTCCTTCTTGCCACCAGTCAGCCTGGGGCATAGACAAACTGCTTCTTTTCCCAGGGTTTCCGTTTTCTCCTCTAACACAGGAAAAAGCTGGGGTTGGTGATCTCTGTGGGCCTTCCCAGCTGGAATATCACATTTATATCCAAGATTTCCAGACGGTTCTTGGAGGTGGTCGAGGTCTTTGTTGTGTCTAATCACCATGCATGCTGTTTTCCTCTTCTTAGGAACTGCCGCTTGAAAATGACCCAACAAATGCAGAATTTACACCTTTCTCAGTCAAAAAAACACAGTGCTCCATCGTCTCCCAATGCTGCCAAGCGCCTGTACAGGAACCTCTCCGAGAAGCTGAAAGGAAGCCACTCATCCTTTGATGAGGCCTATTTTAGAACCAGAATGGATCGGCTGAGTCTCAGAAAGACCTCGGTGGTAATAGAACTCTTTCTGCTCCCATGTCAGCTCCACTGTTCGACAAGTTAGTGAAGGTTTCACTTTTATACATGAAGTCCACTGAGACAGGACATATGCATATGCATGATGTCACACTACGTTTGGATTAGTGGGAGGCTTTCCCCCCTTTTTCTTAATTTTTTTCCTTAACTTTTTCCCTTACTACCAGGCCTATTAAACACATCTTCAAAATAAGCAGCTTGTGAGGGACAGAGGTGTGGACTTGGGGGTAGACTGCTTGCCTAAAATGTACAAGGTCCAGGTCCCTCACACACAAACACATAAACACGCGCGCACACACACACATACACACACACACACACGAACATACACTCAATTTGACAAATATGGAATGCCTCAGATTAAATGGACTTTCTAGGAACACCAGTGCTCAATTCAATAATAGTGTTTAAATAATTTATAAGTTTCTAATATGTATGTATACACACACACATGTATTTCACATACTTTTCAGGGGCATTCAAAACAGAATTCAGGAGTAGAATTCTATTTATTATATGATGGAGAGAGGACAGAAAAGAAAAAGACAGGAAAAAAAAAACAACAACAAACCAAAGATAGATAGAAAAACAAACATGTATACCAAAAGTTCAGGCAAACAGGCTCCATGAAATGAAGCCTTACATTCATTCTGGGTTCAAAGCAGACCAGGAGAGGCGGTCAGGTATGATGGCCCTCCCCCATTATCTGATAACTGAAAGAGTATCAGTCTATCAGGAAAAAGGAATAGCGTCCCGCTGCTAAATTGCCTGCCTGCATAGCTGCCATGCAAATGAGGTCGTAGCAAGTGGCACAGAGTCTATTACAGATGTTCTTGGTGGTCTTCTGCACTGGCGGCGAGTCAAAGAGGCAGGCACATAGTCACAGGGAAAGCAGGAGGATCTTTGCAAGGAGGCAAGGGCTCCATTTGAGATTAAAGCGGAAGTGACTCCCGGCCTTCCCAGATAGAAGCAAAGTTAGACTTTACAGGAGGAAATGACTTGAAAGGAATAATAAATCTGGCAGACAAGAAATTAGAGACACTAAGAACCATAAACAAATGCACACCAGAGACAGGGCAACATTTGGATTTTTGAATTCATTTGTTTTCAAATATGGTTTCTTATTTCACGCCCATCTTCTACGGGGGCTTACCTGTGGTTAAGCATCCGAGGCCCTTCGGTTTGGCAGACTGTAGAAAAACCACTTTTCTGTTTGGTGCAGTGTCGTGCACCAAGAGAACAGCATATACCACAACAGCCTTCTCCTCTGGGTCCCTATTGTCAAAACAAGCATTTGCATAATCGCTTCATATTTTCCCCAGGTTTTTATGCTGTGGCATGTGCTCAGCTGAAGCTGACTCATAAGCCTTGGATAGGGAAAATCAATTTTTGATGAGACTGAAAATAAAATCTTCCTGCCTAAATATTTGGTCACTGAAGATCTTCCACCTACCAATCAGATCCCAGGACTAGGCCAAGGCCAGTAGCATTTCAACATCTCTGAAGGCAAAGCAATTCTTAGAGAAATAATGCATAAATATAGACATAGGCTATGTCTCCATCTTCCCCAGTGAGCTACAAAAAAAAAAAAAAAAAAAAAAAAACAGTATTTGTGAAAATCCTAGAGATCTCTTTTGTTTGTTGTTCATCTATTAAAAAAAAAAAAAATCCCCAAAGAGTTGGATTGCCTGTGCTTTTTTTCTGTAGTGATTTGTATTTTCTAAATATTCAATCCCTGGTCCTCTTAAACAATTAGCCACTCAACACTGTAGCCTCCTGGGAAAACCACTTCAATCTGTCCCCTCAGCTCACAAATGCTAGAGGATGGAGTGTAATGGTCGGGGGTCTGGACTAAGAAAATGTGGGATTATAGCAGTCAGGGTACACATTAGTGGGTTTATTGTGACTGTGGCAAAAACACTTGGCAGTGACAGTCTAAGGGACAAAGGGTTTCTTTGGGACTATGACTTAGAGTCCATGGCCACTTAGCCTCATGCATTCAGCAGAAAGAAGATACTCAAGATAGAAATGCATGGTAAAGGTTACTCCTCAATCCTTGGTGGATGGGGAGCTGAAAAAAAAAGGTATACAGAAAGAGATCTAGGCAAGACATGTGCCAATAACATGCCCCTCGTGACCTATTTGCTCGCACTAGACCCCACCTTCTCCCTTTCACTGCCTCCCAATAATGCTAGCACATTATGAATCCATCAAAGATTTAATCCACTGGCTAGATCAGAATCCTTTAAATACCCCAAAAGGTATATCCAGAGGTGTCATTCAATGATCATCTGAGTATTTCTTAGTCCAGTGAAGCTGATGGTACTCATTAGCCATAGGAGAGTAGACCTGAGAATGCTGGAGTCAGCAGCCAACACTCGCAGGTAGTGTTGGGAATTGGCGAGCAACAACTATAGGTCAGGAAGATTACTCTTGTCACAGGATGGAGTCTGGGCTGATGAGACCAAGACTAGCGGTCAAGACAAGGGATAATAACACCTGAGGATGGAGAAGGAGGGAAAGACTTGAGAGAAATAAAGAAAGTGAACTATCAACACAAAGTAGTCATAAGTAAACCCACTTGTCCCCACATTATCTATGTCAGTGTTCACCCAGCTGACTTCCCAAAGGTAAAGTGAAATGCAATAAAACATATTAACATGATTAAAGGCCCTGCAAACAAAGAAGTAACTTGGCTTAATCTAGTGTTTAAGAACATCTTTTAGTAACCTAGCGAACAGTATCCCTTCAGCAGCAAATTAGCTATTGAGAGCTGATTTTCTCACTGGGCCATAAAACAAAGTACCATATCATCCCATCACTTTAATATGTCAGATCAGTGCCTTTTAGAAAACATGGGTGGACGGCCCAACAGATTGCTGACTTTGAAGACCATGTGATAACTGATAGTTCTGTATTCACCCACTTGTGTTTGTGTGACCCCCTGAAACAATCCTCAAAGTCCTGAGATACTGGCTGTGACATTGTACCAACCTGCTTTGCTTCTTCCCCAGAATTTCCAGGGCAGTGAAGCCATGTTTGAGGCCGTTGAGCAGCAGGACCTAGATGCCGTGCAGCTCCTCCTCTACCAGTACACACCAGAAGAACTAGATCTGAACACACCCAACAGCGAGGGGCTGACACCCCTGGACATCGCCATCATGACTAACAATGTGCCCATTGCTCGGATTCTTCTGCGGACAGGGGCCAGAGAGAGTCCACACTGTGAGTACACCTAAGCATAAAAGCCCGTGTCGTCCATCAGACCTTTGCTCTATGTCATCAAAATAATGTGGTTCACTAAAACACAGACCCAGAAATCCTTCATGTGTTTGAAAGACTTTGGCGCGAACATCGATTAGTGTTTGTCTGTCTAAGCACTTAATTGTTCCCTAATGAGAAGTAGATAAACGGTATTGAAAGGGAACCTTTCCAAATGACTTTTCTAAGAATTTAATCCAAGCTTTCAGGTATATGACACCTTCACGTGGTGAGGAGGAATGAGGAGGCATCAGAAGGAAATGGATGCGCAATGGTTTGTGTCTCTGCATCCAGTGAGTGCTTGGGTTCTACTCAGTCACTCAGCGAACACTTAGCGCAGTCTGTCCTGAGTCTAGGAACGCAGTGGCAAACTACATACACTCCCTGATTCCATAGACTGCTCGCATCCTAGCGGAAGAGACTTCCAATAAGCAAATGAGCTGACAAGCTACGACACAGATTCAAATAGTGGTAATGCTGTGAAGAAAACAGGACAAATCCGTAGCACGTGGTCAATAAGAGAAGGGCCAGATTTAAATAGGATTGGGCAAGAGAACCTTAGCTGATGTGGTGCCATATAACTGAAGTCCCAGATGATACAGGAAAGGAACCATGAGATGTGAGGTCCATTTGGGGAAGAATCGACGGTACGCAGAAGACTTGAGACAGAGAGAAAGGAAGCTGAGGTACTGCGATAGAGTAAATAAGAATGGCAACTGTGGTTGAAGTCACCGGGACCAGATAATACAGAGCCTGTCACCATGGTAAGACGTTTTCCTCTGATCTGGACACTAGCCCAAGGGGCATGTCCCATGAAAGTCTTCACTTACCAGGAAAGTGGGACAGAGGGGAGGACATCCTATTGGGACTTTAGGTGAGAGAAGCATGGGAGAATGGGGAAAGAAAAGGATCCAGAGGGTCCTAGAAACCTACAAGAAGAACATTATGACAGGCAGATCTGGGCCCAGGGGTCCCGCTCAAACTATGGCACCAGCCAAGGACAATGCATGCAGTAAACTTCAAAGCCCTACCCATATCTAGCCAATGGACAGGACGTTCTCCACAGTTGAGTGGAGAGTGGGGTCTGACTTTCACATAAACTCTGGTGCCCCATAGTTGACCATGTCCCCTTGATGGGGAGGCCTGGTGGCACTCAGAGGAAGGATAGCAGGCTACCAAGAAGAGACCTGATACCCTATGAGCATATACAGGGGGAAAAGGTCCCCCTCAGTCACAGTCATAGGCGAGGGGAGTAGGGGGAAAGTGGGAGAAAGGGAGGAATGGGGGGATACAATGGATGGGATAACTATTGAGATATAATATGAATGAAACTTTAAAAAAAAGAAAAAAAAGATGTTTTCCTCTGAAGAGTGATATGAAAGTCACTAAGTGACTATGAAGGGAAGGTGGTGGTGTGGTCTGTGAATTCCATGGTCTGTTTTACCTTGGAGGGTCACTGTGATGCTCTGTGAAGGGTAAACAGGAGAGAGGCAATTGTAGAGTTGGGGCAGTCCGTCAAGGGGCTACTTTAATGAGTGGTCCATGGAGCAGGTGCCAGTTACTTGGACTAGCATGACCAGCATGACAATATTGACCAGAGATGGGTATCAGGCAGATGACAGATAGGCAATGTGGTAGATGATAGTAGATACACAGATAGAAGATTGATAAGAGATAGACAGATATATAGACAGGATAGATGATTGACAGATGGTAGAAATGATAGAGGATTAATAAGTAATGTAGAGATAAGTGATAGAGATAAGTTACTGGTAAATTGAAAGATAATAGAGATACATAGAGCCACACACCATAAAATTCACTTGTTTTTAAAATTGTAATGTTCTTTAGCAATGCGGAGCCAGGAAAGCATCACCACAACCAACTTCAGAACTTCTTTACCACCCTATAAAAATCCTAGAGTCTGACTTCTTACTCTTTGACCTCCTCAACACCCCTAGTCCTACCTGGGGGGGACTCAATAGTCATTTTGCTTTTTTCACCAAGTCGCCTCTTCTAGACTTTTCACACAATGGAATCCTATGCAGTGTGGCTAGGTGCTACTGTGAGTACTTAACACCGAGGAAACCTTTAGTGCGTACAGCATCATGAGGTCAGAGCTCACATTACCTTCGGTGCAAATTCTCTGATACAACGACCATGGTAGCTCGGCGCCACGGTTGTTTTATGTTCCCTAAACAACTCACCAAACCGCTAGTTTCACTCACACTGATTCACTTATTTCCAGGTGGTAGGCCCCAGGAGCCTGAAAGATCAGAGGTCACATCTCAGCTGCTAGATTTCAGAAACCACCATCACCTAAAGAGTAGGTCTGGAGACAGACACACACATCAGGACACTATTTTGAAAATTCTAAACTTAACCAAGTCCATGTCAAAGAGCAGGAGGAGTAGGGGGTGGCTGCACTCTTCAGAAGAGCTACTCCTTCTCAGCATAATTTGAATATTCAGATGGAGGAGAAAGAGAAGGAGGAAGAGAGCAAGGAGGAGGAGATTACACTGAGAGGGATCTCTGTTGCCTTCTGATTCATTTGCAAGAATATCTATCCTTAAGAGCCAGAAAGAGGGGGTGGGGAGAGAAGTCAAGGGCCTGGACACAGAACGCAGACTAAGCCCCATTCTATATGAACAAGGAGACTATTCATGTAGATGTTACCTCTCCTTGTGCCCTGGGCTGGATGAAACATTAGTCCTCCTCACCTGAGACACTGCAGAAGTGTGCATTTTCCCTGCGAACTGTAAGACTCCCAATGTGCCAAAGCCCTTCCGTTTATAACTAAGCTTCCGTAGAAGCGCTCCGTGCACTGGGCGGGGGATGCACTGCCGTTAGCGGAGTACCTAGGTAGCATGCGCAAAGCCCTGGCTTTGATCTTCAGCACCCACTACCAAAACTGGATATGGTGGTGTGTGATGCCTGTAATTCCAGCATTTCAGAGGTGGGGGGGGGGGTGCGGTTACAAGGATGAGAAGTTCATGATTGTCCTTGGCAACCTGAGCCATAAGAAATGAACTCAAGAACCAACTATCTGGCAAACCCAAACCAAATATGCTGAAGATTCAAGGTTTTCTTTGCTCCCACTGGGATGATGACCACATTGTTATCACAAAGTTGCAACAAAAAGGAAGAGTAAGATAAAATGCTTAGGTCTCAGTCTCTGGGGAATAGGATACTTACGTCACCCTGCCCACCCAAGAAATCAAAGTAACATCTGCAAACTCAAATATATGTAAGATGACAAGTGTTTACTGAGTGTTCCTGAGGTCCCTGCATGCATTACTTCTGAATTTTAATACTAACCTTTCTCCATAAAATTTTAACACAGTTTTCAAGATCACTGACTTAGTTGTGATTATGAAAAAGGCAAGTGGTTGTCTTATTTAGGGTGTCTACTTCTGTGATAAAAAATCCATGACCAAAAGCAACTTGGGGAAGAAACAGTTTATTTCAGTTTACAGTTCCACATCATTGTCCATTATTGAAGGAAGTCAGAACAGAAACTCAAGGCAGGAACTTGTAGGTGAGGACTGGAGCAGAAGCTGTGCAGGCATGCTGCTCACTGGCTCGCTCTTTATGGCTTCCTCAGCATGCCTTCTTCTAGCAGCTAGGGCCACCAGCTCAGGCATGAAATCTGTGAGCTAGACCCTCCCACATCAACCACCAATCAAGAAAATGTCCCACAGGCTTGCCCACTGGCCAATCTGGTGGGAACACTTCACAGGTGAGATTCTCTCTTCCCAAATGGCTCAAACCTGTGTCAAGTCCACATTAAGCACACTGATCTAAGGTCACACAATTAGCAAGCCTAAATCCGCTGGATGCTAAGCCTGGGATCCTTCCACACAAACTTACTGTCTTTCTGAATAACCAACACAGAGGGCTATGATCAGTGGGCTCCTGTTTCTTTTCTTTTGAGCTATTTGTTGAAATCCTGTGGTGCATTTATTTGTTCCATTCTGTGCACTAGGGAGCCATTTGTGTTGGATAAAGGCAGGATAGAAGAACACAGTGTTTGCAGGAATTTTAAATTCACTTTCTAAATCAAGTACAAAAGAAATAGGATTGCTTCTGTCCAGGAGTATGAGGTTGCCCAGGAGAAAAGCTGCAGCCTGCTGTCTATAACCAGAGGCAAACACCTGCTGCAAACTACTCCCAAGCTGTAAAGGCATGACTTCAGAGAAGAAAAATTACAACAAAGTCTTAAATTCTTAGGATGCTTTACATCCTATTTAGAATACAAAAATGCTGTTGCTGGCTGAGGAGATGGCTCATTCAGTAAAATGTTTCGGGGCCTGAGCTTGATTGCAAAAACCCAAAAACAAAGGCAGGTGCCATCTTGCAGCCTTGTAGGCTCAGCACTAGGAGGAGGCTTAGGCTCAGCTCCCTGGGGTACACTGGCTCAGTCTAGACTATTTGATGTGCTTCAGGCCAATGAGACATGATTTCTCAAAAAACAGAAGGTATAAACCACCCAAAGAATGAAATCCAAGGTTGGCCATTGCCCCCCCCCACACACACACACAGCTACACACTTACTCCCACACACCCATATACCCTCTCATACACAAACAGGCACACACATACACTAAAATAATGCTCTTGTTGACCTCAGCTCACTTGATGTCTGTCACACCTGATCCTCCAAACTGACTTGTAAGGTAGGAGGTATTTCTCTTGTTTGACTGCCAAGAAACTATTAGTAAGAAAAGTCAAGCCGTTCACCTAGTGTGACCCAGCTAATGGGGCAGAGCCAGTATCTGAACCCAGACCTAACAGTCAGAATCCTGCTGTTACTCACCACTTGCTCCACTCCTCCCCTCCCTGCCTCTACACCGGCTTTTCTGGTTACAGCCCACCATGTCAAAGCAGAACGTCAGGTCTCCAGTGCTCATTTCCTTCCTTCTTTCCTCTGAGTAGTTGTTTTCTTCTCAAAACTAGCCCTATGCTCTTGCAGTTTCTGCCAGCCAACATGATTCAGAAGAAATGCTCCTGCTATTTGCCCCCATTTCTTAGCAAGAATCACAACACGCTTGCATTTAGTAGTTATCTCTAAGGCATGGGCCTTGGACTGCAGAGGTGGGTGAGGGTGTTTGTTATGCACATAGATTGACACTCAACCATGTACTTCTCCCAGTGCGTAGGGTAAATCCTAGAAGTTGCCGTTCAAAATTGCAGACTCAGACTCCCTGGTCTAATTAGACGATGAATCCACTATTTTTATTCACCAATTATTTTCTGTTCCTCCCTCCTTTAAGCAAGTGGTGCAACGCAGCCTATTAGCATATTACTCAAGACCCCAGTGGATGCTTAAAACTATGGATAGCATCATCTGTGTGTATGTCATCACTATATTTAACACTATTAGGTAATTACATGTAATGTTTCCCCTATACATACATAATAAGAGATTAACGATAACACTAGCAGTAAAATATAACAATTTAATATGATTACTTTCTCACTTTGGGAATATTTTTAAGGAAAATAAAGATTATCTTTGATCCCAAGAACTGCAAAGTCATGGAAGTCAATCTGATTCTTGGAGATGCCTGCTTCATGACTACATACCATGGACACAGTGTAGATAGCATGAACAAAGAGATGATTCACATCCCAGATGCTATGAAAGAAGACAGCACCAGATTTGATCATACTGCCCAGAACAGCACACAATTAAAGCCTTATGAACTGTTTATATACGGGATTTTTTTTTTTCACTGAACATGTTTGGCCCACAGTTGCCTGCAACACTCAGTCCTGCTGAGGAAAACATTGGCTGTTAACTAAAGGGGAATCCAACAGCCTGCAGCTTGGAAGAGCCCAGGAAATAGGCCAGAACCTGGAAGGCCTAAGCACAGGAACCACAGGACGTTCACTCTGGGCGTGGCTAACTTTCCAGTAGCTAAGACTCTGTGGAGCAGCTGCTATCTGAGAAAGCCTTGCAATGTAAAAAAGCCTTGTATATCAAAACTCCAACCAACCTCCTCTCTCTACCTAACTCGCCCTCTCCATCCACCAATCACAGCACAAGGGTCATGGAGGCAGAGCTGATACGTGATCGGTGAGAGTCTTCCCCAGTTGAGGCTGCCAATTAATTTGGTATCGTGAAAACCTGCCAACACCAGTCCTAAAGGCACCAGCTCCTTTGGATTCCTGCTAGGTGCACATCTGGTCCCACTCATGCATTTTTGCCTCATCCTTTAGGCCCAGTACCAAAGACATAATAGATACTCAGAAAACTTCGATAGAAACTTTAATCTTCTGAAACCTCCATCTATGGGAGGGAAAGATGTAAATTTCCTGGGAACTTATGCTTTGGGATACTTTGGGTTGCTTCTGTTCCTTTGATTTTCTAGGCACGGTTGTACAGTTTGACCATCAGTGGACCAGCAATACTGTGGGATGTTCCTCAGTGTGAGCTTTCCTTCTCTTCCCCTTGACTTCCATCTTCCTGTCTCTCCAGATCCCTCCAGGGTGCTAAGCAGTGAGCACCTCCCACAGCTTAGAAGCCGCCTGTGCCACCCAGGATCATTAAACTCAGACTTTGTACAATACTGCCACAGAGCTACTGTCACTTGCAGACAGTACAGACCCCTGTGCTGCAGTCCCAGCACACAGGATGTGCCCCTCATTTCTGCTGTAGCCAGGAGTCTGTGCTGGTGCTGGGAACGGTGCAGGCTGTGTCTAAGAGGTGTGACTATAAACTAATGAGGCCAGCTTTGTGTAAACAAACGCAGCAGAAAGTCTGCAACCCAAGCCAATGTTAGTCTTTAGCGGGGGCCCTCCTGGGAGACGCCACACTCACTCCAACTGTACTGCCGCTGCTCGAAACACTTTTGGGATTGTCCTCGGAGTCCGTGCATGAGAAAACCAGACTTGTTGATTAGTCACAGCTGATTTTTGTTCCAAAAATGGCATTGCCCAGCGTCATCAGTCTCCATGTTCCACGGACTAGGTAACTCTCAAAGGACTCAAGATCTGCTGCCATTAAGAATATGGGAAAATGATCCCTAAGTGGATCTCTTGAATGAGTTACATATTCTTATCTGCCTCATTAAAAGAAGAGTGTAAATCCACACCCCGTATGCTCCTCAGAGCTTGCCTCCTCCAGTACGTCACCCTGCTGCCCCTTGGGCATGCCACACTATCTTGCGACAGGAAGTTTGTACTAGATGTTCACTCCACTTGAGATGCTTGAAGGCTTCGAATCGCGATTTCTATATGTTCAACATCTTAACATCCGTATTTCCAGTGGAAGGCAAAGATCTTACCAAATATGGAGTGACTTGGTCCTATTTTATGTTCCTAAATAACTACTATCAGGAGGGCTCCAGTCTCGGTTCCAATCACCTGCTCTTCAACAATGATGGCTTCTTTCTTTTAATTTCAAGGTATTTGATTGACAGGGAAAAAAAGGTGATCAGCTTCAAAGCTTTAGGGTTTGACATTTGTATACGCCATGGAGTAATTACCATAATCAAATTAATTTGCACACTCAACATTGATCATATTGTACATGAGATCCCCGGGAACTTCTTAAGCTCCTAACTGAAAAGCTTGCGCCCTTTGATAGACACCGTCTCACCTCTCCCAACCTCCAGCACCTGGCAACCAACCTTCCGCCCTCCAATTCCGTAGTCTGGGCATTTTAAGGTTCACACGTGCATGTAGGCCTGTGGTCTGTCCTTTTGTGTCTGTAGCCTCTAGGCTCATCCATGTTATTGCAGATGGCAGGATTTCTTTCCCTTGGGAGTCAGCTTTTGCTTTGAATTTTTAAATATATCCCGCGTAGAATAAGCTCTCCTTGTCAAAACCTAAAACAGTTAGGCAAAGCCTGTGACCGCCTTTAGCGGTGTCTGTGTGTGCACGTCTTCGCCGCCTAGCTTCCTGTCACACATTCCCGGCATTCCTGCCGCTATCTGTTCAGAAGGTACCCATACTTTCCCCCGTTCAACACTTATCACCACACAGAGAAATAGAACCACCGAAGATGACAATTTTAAAATCAAATCCTTAGCTCAGGCTAAAATTCGAGTTTCTGGATTCAAGGAGTTCTGGTTTCAAATTCCACAGCTGATACTTTATAAGAAAAATCTGTAGCCTCTCCATGCCTCAGTTTCTTTATCCCTAAGACAGGTATAACTTTATGTTAGCTATCACCACCAGGTATTAAATTACCCACAAAACTTAACAGTGATGACATTTATCTCAGTTTATGTCAATTAGAAATGTGGCACTGTATTTAGCTGGATGGATGCTCAGGACATCCCTAAAATGACTATCACCCTGCAATTGAATTGAACTACAGGATCCGCCCCGTCACTCACTCAGAGCCACAGCTGGCAAGAACCCTGCATCCCTGGATACATGAGCCTCTCAAGTGGCAAACCGATGACATGCCAATTGGCTCTCCTAAGTAATAAGGTTCTAAGGTGAGAAAGATCAACCATGGCAGAAACAAGTGTCCTTTGCTGCCTAATCTCAGATGTAACATGCTAGCATGACCAACCCTGCCACGGGGTGCGTTTTCACACAGTGATGTGAAGGCCTGAAGAAGACAGAGGTCAATGAATCTGACTGGAAGGCTGGCTGCTACACTGTGAGTCGAGGACAGCCATGCATGTAGTGGAATAGACCTTCTCATGTCCTGGCGTGTTGTAGACACCCCCTGACTGCCCCTGCCCCAAATGTTACTCAGTAGAATTCTCACAAACAAACAAACAAAAAATCCAGGAGCCTCTGGCAAAGAATTTAAATGTTTACAATCTGCTACACGGTTTCTTGTGGCAAAATAAACAGTACCAGCAGTGTGGTACCCCCAACGCCACACCTTTCCAAGTTGGTAGAAATGTGTCGCAAAGCTACATTGTACACCATAGAAGTTAGCCACATGTAACATAGTCTCTTAAAATGTGCCTGGTCCATTGGCCAATGGGACATAGGGGAGATCTCTAAGATAAGGCCACACTTTGCAGCTACTGATTACTAGCCAAGGTGCCAAGAATAATATATATATATATATCCACAAGGGGAAAAGGTGTGGTCTCTCTAGCAGATGTAGATGGATACCCACAAGCATGAGAATGAAATCAGACACCCCCACACACACCATATAGAGAATAGCTCAAAATGTACGAAAGCCCTAACATGATACTGAACTATTAACACGCTGATAAAGACAAAGGGGGAGAACTCCAAGACCTTGGTCTGGACAGTGATGTCATGGACTTGACCCCAAAGCATGAATAACAAACCACAACAATAGATAAGTGGAGGATAGCATCAAACTACTAAAAAGCCACTGGACAGTAATGACAGCTCAGAGAAGAATTAAGCAAGAATGGGAGATATCTGTAAGTATATGTTTAAGAGAGGGGGAGTCAATGTCCAAAATATGGAAGGGATCCAATTTTTAAAAATCAGTTAAATGGGCAAGACTCTTGAGAAGACAGACTAAAAAGAAGATGTACACTGACGAACAGGAATGCAGAGAAGCACTCAACAACACTAAGGAAAAAACCACAAGATATAATTTTACACTTGTCAGAACTGCTTTTCTAAAAAGACAAAAAAAAAAAGTGTTGGTGAAGATGTATAAAGGGAAGCTTTTATGATGTTGGTGGGGAATAGAAGTTGGTATAAACAATTTAGAAAATATATGGCATTTCCTCTAACAACTAAAAATAGGTCTAAGGATGTGGCCCACTGGCAGGGCACATGCTTAACATATGTGATGTCCTGGGTTTGTAACTTGGCATTTAAAAAGAAAAAAAAAAAGCACTAAGAATAGTATTACCATGTGATCCAACAATCCACTTCTGGGTATTTACCCAAAAGATTTGCCATGTTAGTCAAACAGACGTCTGCACACCCATATCCTTGGCAGTGCTGTCCAGAGCAGCTGCATTACAGAAATCCACCAATAACCTGACTGATGGGGGCACGTGGTATGGACACACAATGGATACCTCTTCACCTTGATAAGAGAGGAAAGTCTGTTGGTGGTGACCACATAGACGCAACTGGAGAGCCTTAAGCTAAGCGAAATACATCAGGCATGGGAAGACAAATACCACATGACCTGATGTGTACAGGGAGCCCGAAACAATCAGATTCACAGCAACAGGGAAGAAAATAGGGGAGACCGAGGCTGGAGGGCAGGACGTGGGGAAGTGACTGTCGGAGGATGCAAAATCTCTGTTAAACAGAGGACTGTGTTGTCAATGTTTCCTGTATAGTCAATCATCTTGTGCACGCAAATTTTTCTGAAAGTGTAGTTTTAATGTCATTATCACCAAAAGTAAAGCTGTCCTGTGATGCAGATGCTTTAATTAGCCTTAATTTCACTACGTCACATCATAGTAATAAATCATAGAATTACTTCAGACCCTACCATTGCCTATATTTATAAAACTGTCAATTTCCAATAAAGCAACATTTATTTTTTTTTAAATGTATGTAGCCCAAACTGAAAAGCATTGGAAATATGAAATTTATACTGGCTTTAAAATGTTTAATATAAAACAAAAGACTAGAAAATGTCTAGGTTTATACTGGTTACATGTTGAAATATTATCATTTTGGATATGTTGAGTTGGCTGCAATACATTTTTAACCTAGTTTCACCTGTTTTTGATGTTAGTATGAGGAAACTGTATGAATGTGGCTTAGACTATAAGCTGTGGAAAGTGTGGAGAGGATCTCAGTAGACAGGGTCATTGTTCTCAAACCTGATTCAGACTCCCGAAGTAGACTGCAAAAACCTGTGGAGTGTTTCTTTTCCCCCTTGGAATTTAGTGAGCTCTGAGTAGAAGAGGCCATTAATGCTGCCTTCTTAAGGATTCACCAGTCACCTGGCTTGTATAACAAAAACTTTGTAGAGCCAGGGTCTGCAGCTGTGGGGTGCTTGCCCAGGTGTAAGAGGCCCTAGGAGATAAAAGTCCTGTAGCAGTTAAAATGAACCAATCACTGGGTCTCTACAACCTTTGTGACTGGGCTCATAAAGACTTCACATCTGGGGATCTAAGAGAGGCCAAAATGGGCTTTGATCGGACCTAAGTGTGGAGTCTCTCTCTACTGTAAGGGCGTCTTGAATTTCATACATCTAGTCACTGAAATGCCTGTGTCTTCTTTCTTTCTGCATTACTACCTTAAGCCAAGTTAGTTGCAGAACTGTTAGAAGATTGTCACTTGTGATCAACAAAGATAAATCTTATTAATTGCCCTTCTTGGTTGCCCAGAGGATATTGGCTCTCAGTGCAAGGTTTATACCGAAGTGACCTCATTTTCTCCTTTGCAATAACAGATAGCATTCACTTCGACATCATTTATGAGTGTGTTGTGTTTCTAAAAAGTATCTGGAATAGACATTTTTTAAAGGTCCAGAACAAGAGATTATTTTTGATGGAAAAACACCAAGCTATTTCATAAGAACAAGTACTTTGGTTTATGTGTGTGTGTGTGTGTCTGTGTGTGTGTCTGTGTGTGTGTAAAAATCAATAAGGGTAATATTAATAAAATTCTGTGTAGAGATTATCATTGATTTAGCACGGTTTGTGAGGTGGGTGCTGTTGCTAAGCTAGTTTTACAGGTAAGAGCCTTGTGGTCAGCATGGCAGAGTGACTGGCTAGAACCTTCTACTTTTTTTAGTCTAAACATACTTTTAACTATGTAAATAGGTCCAGACATAAACACAATGAGAAAAAACACAAGACTGTTTCAGAGAGATGATTTGTTTTATGTGATTGCATCCAGCACAGCAACAAACCAATCGATGAATTCATAAGCCAAGACATGTTGACCAAACAGTCAAGTGCACCTTCTACTAAGGGCACGGCTGCCCCACATCTAGCCCTTGATCACCACCCACAGCAATGAGCAAACAGCAGGATCTCAGGTGGAAGGGACCAAGTTTATTCACACTGTTCATAAATTTATTGCCATCGTGCAGGCAAAAAAAAAAAAAAAAAAGAAGGTGATCTGTGGATAACTATGGTGGTTGAAATCTAGAAATGAAATCTGAACATGTGGGACCATGTCAGCTGCAAAAATGGCAGTCAAATCTGGAATAGGGAGCAGTTAGTGATGCCAGGGCTCTTATGAATATTCATCATGTTTGGTTTAAAAATGCACAGAGTGTCTAGATGTGCATCAGCCAAAGAATGGGTGAAGAAAATGGAGAACATTTACACAATGAATTTCTCGGCTGTTACAAATATGACATCGTGAAATATGCAGGCGAATGGGTGGAACTAGGGGGAAAAACCATCCTGGGTGAGGTACTTACTTACTTATAAGTGGATATTAGCTGTGGGGTCAATGACAGCCATGCTACAGTCCACAGACCCAGAAAGGATATGTAGCAAGGAGGGATGCAGGGGTCTCCCTGGGACCACACATCTTTCAAGGATACCACACGATCTCTGGAACCACCACCCCCTTTCATGGATAATTCTTGGAAATAACTCCTTTAAAAGCCTATTACTAGTTGGAATTGGAGCATTAAAACTAATAAAAGGGGGAAAAAAAAACATTTGCTGGACAAAAAAAAAAAAAAAAAAGGTAAGGACAGGTGAAACTAAAAAACCAAATGGCTTTCTTAGAGAAATATAGCTTTTTGCATTAGTGCATTAATAGAGCAATAAAACAAAAAGTATTTATTTGTTCTCCATTCACACCTAGAAGTTGTACAGAGAAGCAGACTCTGAATTTTGGTAAGGCATAGATGTGTTGAGGAGACAAGTTGACCTCCAGTGTGTCAATAAACCTGGGCTTAGTATTTTTTTTAAAAAATGGCCCATTTCTGACAAAGACAAGCTCGCTCCTTTAGATTCAGAGCTTCTTGGGGATGAACGAGGCAACCTTACCAGGAAGAGTACACTTGAGAGGCTGAAAGAAGAGACATCTAAGCTGAGTATAAGGAACCTACTGTCGCCGAAATGAAGAAATTGTCTTAGAGTCGTGTTTATCTCATCAATAAGAAAGAGGAGAACGCTGGCTGGTGGTGGTGGTGGCAGCACATGACTTTAACCCCTATACTTGGGAGGCTGAGGCAGGAGGACAGCCTGGTCTACAGAGCAGAACAAGAACAGGGAAATGCCTAGCAATAAAAAGATATGTTCAATAGCAAAATGGCATTAAAAGCAAATATATTTATTTTTCCCAAAGAAATCAAATAAATTATTCCCTCTACTCCTCTATTAAAAATTGAAATTAGGGGCTGGAGAGCCAGCTCAGCTGTTAAGAGTGGGCACTTCTCCTGCAGAGGACCCACGTTCAGGTCCCAGCACCCACATTAGGGGTCTCACAACTGCCGGTAACTCCAGCTCCAAGGCACCCTGCCCCTACAGACACCCACCCGGAGACACAGAATAAACCAAAACTTTAAATGTCTCAAATTAGCTTGCATGTTGCCCTCATTCATAGTTTCAAAATTTATGTACCTGTCAGCAGGCCTCAGATCAGCTGTTGTTGGGGAAGGGTAGACGGTGGAGGCTCTGCAGTCCCTAAGCTGGGTTCCAGGACTTCACAAAGCCCATGTGAGCCCTTTCCCCATCACTGTTTATCTCAGGATTTAAACAGTAACCCTAATTGTATTATTTGAACACCAAGTTCCTGCCTCACCTCCCACCCCCATCCCATAGTTAATTAGCTGGGCAGGCCTTATAACGAATTCCCACTCTGAAGCACTGGGTGGTAGAAATACTGTTGATAATTAAACACCACAATAGCGGGGAGCCTGTTTCAGGAGCCCTGAAATGGTCTTGCCCCAGCCGGACAGGCTTGCCACACACCCACAGACCCTCTATTGTGCTAGCTACGGCTACTCAGAGGGACAGTGGCAAGGTTGGAGAAGGGACCAACTGCAAAGAGAGAGAAAAAGGCTAAAGCTTGCAGAGATCAGTTACATCCCGGACTCAAGAAGAAAACAGCCCAAAACAGTCAAAACAGTCAAAGTGGGATAGAGAAATCCATGATAGAGAGGAGTGGATGGGCAGGAAAAATCAACTGGGAAAAAAAAACACCCCATTTCCAACCAACCAGGCAAAATCTGTGCCAGTTACAAGCTGAAGAATGGCTGGAAAGCTGCAATATATAAATAATAAGCTGGTGCGTGTTCCATCTGACTTAGAGGGAGCTCTCTGAGCTCCTGCCAGCGTTTAGGAAGACTGTGGCCATCTCTCTCACCCTGCTTCCCTGAATCTCAGCTTCTTCATCTTCAAAGGATGAAGAGAGAAGGGCTTCACATTCTGAAGTCAGAAAGGTTCCCAGAACAATTTCCAGGGTGTCAAAACCTACCCTATCACACTTCCGCTCATGATAAAAATTACCCAGCCCGATATAATTAAATATCATAGTCTTGCCTTTGCCTAAAGTAAATTAACCCAGTTAGGCTGATTATCTCATCTGAACAGATGCTGCTATTGGCAGTTAAATGGGTCATTAATAATGGGCAGAAACATGACTGCTTTATAAGTCAGCTGGTTTGGTAGCAAAAAATAAAATAAAATAAAATAAAACTTCCAAAAGAGTGTTTTATTAAGCTATTAAAAAATCCTTAGGGAAAAAAAAAATAAAGATTTGCCTGGTGAGATGGTTACAGAACACAGGTTCAGCCTATGCCTTTGAGATTTTTCTATACAATTACTTGTAACAAAAGAAGCCAGTGGGTGCAGTCTTGGGAACACTGGGAGGCACTGAACCTGGGGAAAAAAAAGAAGATTTCAAAATGCTTTCTCCTTTTCAAATAAAACAAATCTGCAGCTTTTAGAGTTTCCTCCCATGCTTCTCCTCAACAAACCCAACTCTCATTTCTAGACAATATGCTTTCACTCAGTTCTGCGTGTAGAATCCAATGTTCTAGAAAGACACGGAGACTGGAGCATCGTGGTTTCAGAGAGGGCCACCAAGCCCTACCCAACCTTGCCCATCATCGCTGCTGCATCATGCAGCAGGAGAGAGCACTGGGCTGTAGCCGCTCCTGGACTGTGCGCCTGGCTGTGAAAGCTGAAGGTGCTCTCCTGGTAGACTCTGAAAGGGCAAAAATTGCTTTATGTGAAGAAGAGGACCGAAGCCTAGAAGGAGCAGAGGATGTACAGCTAAAAAAATGTGTTATACCAGGGAAAGCAGGAAACATAGCCAGGGGAGGGGGGAGGGGGGAGGCATGCACAGACCTCAAGAGAAGCTGTCCATCTGAAATGCCACCTGGAATTCCTACCCATAATAAGAGTTGTGGATATAAAAATTAATAGGGGGGATTTCATAGTATTAGAAAAATTTATTTTTATAAATCATGTGTCTATCACCCAAGTGTTGACGTATGCATGCAATTCAAACATCAGGCTTACAATAAAAGGCCCACTGAATAACTTAACAAGGACAATCCCCCCATTTTCTCTATAATTTGGAATGGGAGAAGGAGGGGGCAGTGGGGAGAGGGTGTAGTTACTGGGTCAATTAATCAACCTGAAAACTGTGACACAAACTCTGACGCCTAACCTATGTCTAAAAATACACAAATGTATACGAATTTGTTTTAAACTGTCAATGCCTATATTTAGGGCCTTCCCAGCAAGCCTATAATGAGACTGTGTTTGAGGGCTTCAGTCAGAGCAGGCTCTACCATTAATCTGAAGTTAGTTAAATTAACAGCATTTAGTACTGACTTGTCAGTCTTAACTGCTCCAGGAAATTGCACCTTGAGGCTACTAATATTGCCAATTTTTCCACTGGAGTGTGTGCTCATGTGTGTGTGTGTGCGTGCATTTTTCCTCCAGTGCCTCCCTGCTCATGCACCGTTGTAGCCTCACCAAGTCCCGAGCACTTATATTATCATTTATTCTGGCCTCTTTAACCTTCCCGGGGGGATTCTGCACAGCGTAGCTGCTCAGTCAAAGAGTTTTTTTAGCTTTATATTTATTTGTTTATTTTTCTGTCATGGCTCATGACTGAGGCTTTAAAAAAAGAAGTGTGACAGTATTTTGAGTACATGATTGACTGCTGAGACAACATTCATTAACCATGCCAAGCCTGCAGCCGAACACAGTCGCGGGTGTTCTGAACAGCAACTCTTAAGAAGAAAGAAGAAAAGAAAAAGAAAAAAAAGGGCCTAGCTAATTTTTTCATTGACCTCATCTGTAAATAAATTTAGACTGATGGTGCTCAGGGGCTGTAATAAATTAGTATTCATTTCCTG
This sequence comes from Acomys russatus, assembly GCF_903995435.1. Taxonomy (NCBI): domain Eukaryota; kingdom Metazoa; phylum Chordata; class Mammalia; order Rodentia; family Muridae; genus Acomys; species Acomys russatus. Next base: position 16,326,763 of record NC_067152.1, on the reverse strand, counting down.
TAATTAACGCAGACATGCTTATGAACACAGAGTATCTGGGTATACAACCACCTAATTTCCATTTCAAAATACGCCTAACACATTTTCACTTGAGTTATCTTCATAATATTTCCCCATTAATTATAAAGGATGAAATGGGTGGGTTTTGCTTGCCACTCATCAGAAAGAAATATTGTTTGGGTCGCAGGGAGTGACAAACATGTCCCAGCAATACATCTCTGCAGACCTCGCCTCTGACTTATGTCCCTGTTCCTGTGGTCCTCAAGCACCTTTCCAGAATGAGGCTGTCTCCTGTCTTGCCACTAGTTGGGAGGGGCTCCTCAGAAGTGACAGGTGACCACCTAAGCAGAGGCTCCCATGCAGACCACAAGCCTCAAAGGCGAGGACAAGAATGGGCAACTTCTACCGATGGTATACATCTGACCACACAGGGCAGATTCAGTAAACAATATGATCTAAGCCAAGTGAAGCTTGGGATGCCTCTGTAAAAACCCAAATGCAAACCTCTAGTGAGCCTTGCCCTCTGGGGCATGAGTATTTCTGGAGAAAGTGCATTCCTGTAACCAGACCACAATCAAAGATCAAAGTAGGGTTCAGTCATCAGAACCTACTAGCTCAAATGCACCACCAGTTTGGGGCACTTAATTAGCAATTCACAAATTGGTTAATACCGATGGACTCCTAAGACATACATGCAAAGTTTTCTATACGCTGAGAAGAATATAATAAGGGCAGAAAAAAACTGAGCTGGATTCCACCAAAATTTTCTTTAGAAAATCAATGTTGATAAAATGTAATCTGACCCAAGAATTTGTCCCAAAGACTTCTTGGCCCAGCAGGGCCTCTGCTTCCAGGTGTTTGTCCCTCCAAATGTCATCAACACAATCATGACTAATTATACCAAAGGCACTCACTGGGAAGCATGTGACAAGATGGCCAAAGAGCAACAGGAACATCTTAATTTGATGACTTTACCACTAAATAGTGACTGTCATGGTGGCCTTTATCATAGTAAGGCAGTGGATAAGAAACACAGATCCCACGGTCTCGAGAGCTTTTCACACCAGGAGAGACACAGGCTAAGCCTCTGCACTTCCCAAGGAGAGGAGTCATGGCTGTCTCTTTTCTCCCAGTTGTCAGCCTGGAGAGCCGAGCAATGCATCTCAACACACTGGTCCAGGAGGCCCAGGACAGGGTGAGTGAGCTGTCTGCCCAGGTGGAGAATGAAGGCTTCACTCTGGACAACACAGAGAAGGAGAAGCAGCTGAAGGCATGGGAGTGGAGGTACCGGCTCTACAGACGCATGAAAACTGGCTTCGAGCATGCGCGTGAGTATGTGCGAGAGGATGGAGGCGCATAAGGAAGCTGAGCTCTGGTTTGAGACAGCTAGTTCTTTTTTTTTTTTTTTTTTTTTTTTTTTTTTTTTTTTTTTTTCAACTCTCCAGCAGTAGATGACTGTTGTCAGCCTGTTTGGGGCAAGAGCTCTGGGAGGCTGTAAAAGGGTCTTTTGTTTGGCTTGATTTTCTGGCTCCCAATTGGTCCTCTGGCCGCAGCCTTGAGCCCTGGGTGCTCTGGCTTCCCTCCACCACATCCCCACTCACCTTGCACTTCCCACCAGCTACGCCCTAATGCCTAATGACCCGATGGTCTGATGGCCTAAGTGGCTATATTTTGGGATGTGGAGTTGGAAAAGTGCTTGTTTGCCTATTTGTCTAGCTTCTCCTTCAAGCTCAAGTTTAAAGTCTTTTCAACTCTCTACTATATTTTTATAGAGCTATAAACTGAACTTAATACAGCAGGGAAAGATAGTCAAGTGGTCCATGAATTATGCTTTTATCTACACTTCCATCCTTCCTACCAGTTCCTTTTGCTTGGTTAAGACAGTCCGGGATAATAGTCACTGGCAGCGCAGAATGTTGCTGAGTGAAGCCTTCATGTAAGAACATACACAACGCAGATGTTTGTGAAACATTAAACTTACATTCTATGATATTTTATTTTACCCTAGATTTCATTAAAACTAAAATGTACAACTCAAATACATGCAAAGCACTTAACTCCCATTCTAAAAGACTGGGTTTGAACAACTAAAAGACTTGGGGTCTAAATGCCAAATATAAAGAGTTTCATCTTGTAAAAAAGCCTCTGTCTCAGAGAATGTCCAAGCAAAGGAGCTGACTCTGGAAGAGACTTGAGTGCCAAGTGCAGGAGCTGTGGAGAAGGCTCCATAGGTAACCACATTCACTGGGCGAGCATAAGGGCCTGAATTTAATCCCAAGCATTCATGTAAAAATAAAGGCATGGCCACACCTCCTAAAACTCCAGCACTGTGGCAGAGTGGAGGACAGGAGGACTGCTGAGCTTGCAGACTGCCAGTCTAGCGCCAGGTTCTATGAGAGACCCTGTCTCAAGGGAATAAAGTGCAGAGTGATAGAGCTTCCAGTATCCTTTCTAAGAGGCAGAAACATATTTAGAAGGGATTTGAGAAGGAAAGACAATGATGGTGTCCTTCTGTGCTAGGAGCCCCAGAGGTGCCAGCCAATGCCTGCCTTATGGTAACCAGCAGCACGTCACTCACTGTCACCTTCCAGGAGCCCCTCAGTGTCAACGCAGCTGTAGTGACCAGGTACAAAGGTACTGCACTCTCCTTCTTCTCTCCCTGCTCCTTCCTGGAAAGGGTATCTGGGGTGTGGGATCAATTGCATGTGTTGTGTGTTTGGTTTTGCACAGGTAGGATTCCTTTTTCTCCCTGTATATTTGAAGTCAAAAATACAGCCATGCATATCACTTTGAGAGTTCAGGAAGGTGACTGAGAATAAGTCACAACAATACTGAACAGAACCAGGCTGCCATCCCTTCAATAAATGTCTTGTTCGTGTCTACAGCAGATCTATTCTACAAAGCGTAAGGCAGTGATAAGGGGCGTACTGAAAAACAGAACAGGAAGACTGGAAGTTGAGTAGCAGTAGGGATGAGCAGGAAGCATGGAAACTGACTGCCATGTCCCCGCTGGTGTTCAGTGGGTCCTGAAAAGGCAACCAATGATGGTAAGATGATGGCATGGTCAGTAAAGACTTCAAGATGGAGGTGGCCTTCAGGCCTGCCTTTGGAGGGACAGATGAGAGCTGGAGGGCAGTATTGGGGCCAATGTAAATTCTGCAGGGTGAGAACAATGAATGAAGCTATCAATGCAAAAGAGTACTGGAACAATTAGAGGAGGGAAAACACAGTGGGTATAGGAAATAATAGCTTGGCTCCTCTGGAGCAGTGGAGAGTGAAAGGGATTGAAGTGGAGAGGGGCCACGGAGTTAAGACTTCAAGTGATCAGCTGTGGAGAGCTGTTGGCTAAGAGAGGGGCAAGATCACAAGTAGATGTCTGGAGTGCTGCTGGTGTGTATGAAGGACTAGGGGAGACAGACAAGGATTTAGAGTAAAAACAAATCAATGAGAGAACGGTTCAGAAGCAAGGGCGTCGCAGGCTGAGCCAGCTACCGCAGAAGTAGCAGCACCAGTGAAGAACAGAAAGGTCTCAGGGGAGGAAGACGTGGCAGGATGTCACGAAGGCAGCCAGCGTCATACACGGCACCTGCTGTGTGTTAAACACTGCTTGAACCTGTATGTCGCTGTGTGGTCCTCAGAGCTAGGTCATGAAGCAGCATTGTTTATCCTCACTTTACATACACCAGGGATAACAGATTTTAGAGTTTGCCTAGGGGCACAGAAGAGAGCCCGAGTCCTTGCATTCTGTTCACTCTTGAATGTGGAAAAGAAAATATGTTCACTCGATTTTCTGATCCACATGGCCATGCTGAAAAGCCCTGTGCCTGCGCCAGGATGCTAGTCTACAGAAAACTGTGCCTGAGTCCCCGCCACTCTCTCTACCTATGAAACTGTGCACCTAAGGCACATACCTTCCTTCTTCGCTGGGTCACTTCTCAAGAGTACACTGTGTGTCTCTGCGACATGATAATTTTCTAGGAGCTTGGAGCTGTCCAGGTTGGGTTTACTCCATTTGTGATAGTTGAGGTAAGAGCTTACAAATGCATTGACTTGCTTATCACTGGGTTTTCTGTGTTCAAGAGAAGGTAAGAGATTACCAAAAGTGTGCAGAGACAAAGCCCCTCTCGATGGCTTCCCAAGGCTAATGCTTTCAATTAGTCCAGTGCTTCCTCCTCATCAGCCAAGACCAACATCCAGAGCAGGGGTTGCTGGACAGTGTTAGGCATGGACAGCTTCCCCCTTAGAATCTCTACCTCACTCTAGCTCAGAATTGTGATGAAATGTTTCATCCATGCTGCCCAACTTGACATCTCTTCCTTATGTGTGATTTGTGAGCTATCAAAAGCAAATTTAGCCAGCACTTTGCTACTTGACCAAAACCCCAGCAAATTCTATCAGCACTCTCACTCTTTAGTCCTCCCATGGGAAGCATTTGGGTGAGGTGGGAATGGAAGGTAACAAGTGATCTCATCGTGTAACTGAAGAGGGTTAATTAAGCATTATAAATAGAATTGTCTGCTACATTGTGAAGCTGGCTTCCTTGTGCTAATTTCCAACGACATAAATGGGCCCTTAACCCGACTGCTCTGAAGGGTTATTTAAAGCAGCTGCCAGCCTGCTGTGTCCACAGAGACAGATGCACAGTTTTTAATTCAGGGGTTGAAGTAATTGTTTAATTGTGGAAATATTAGGAAAATTACCCTGAGACAAAGATAATTATTTTGTTTGTGAAGAAGAAGAAGAAGAAGAAGAAGAAGAAGAAGAAGAAGAAGAAGAAGAAGAAGAAGAAGAAGAAGAAGAAGAAGAAGAAGAAGAAGGCAAAACAATTGAGAAATCCACAGAATGAAATGGATATTATCTAATTGCTTATAGGGAAAGCTTAACCCTGCAGTATTTGGGGTTTGGCAAAAAAGGCCTCACTCACCCTAAGCCCCAGAATATCTGGGCTCAGCAAAACCTCAAGCATATCTCAACAACTAAATGTCTTCCCCCTTTATGCTTAAGCCAATGTATATTTGGGGGAGAATCTGGCTCTTTCTATTGCCCATCTGTCTACATTCATCAGCATGGTTTTGAGGAATCTGTGTATACACAGAAGTCTTTTGTAGAGCACCTCTTTGGGAGCTTTTATAAAGACTCCAGAGCCATGCTCCAGGCCAACTGCCATCTCAGTGTGGGAGATTAAAGGTGTCTATTACAGCTTAAAAGCCAGGAAAATGGTTCTCAGTGAAAACCACTGGATTCTCCTTGGCTGCATTTTCACCAAGTGCAGTGAGATGGGGCTCTTTCTAGGTGTTTCTTCCTAAGATGCAGGGTCTTTGCACCCTTCTGCCTCATCTCACCAACTTCCATGGTTTACAAAGAGCAGCTAGAGTTGTCACAGGGCCATTGCCAGAGTCTTGTTCCACATTCTCCTCCTCATACTCGAAGGTAGCCTGCCTGAATTCATTGGGAGATTATATGTTATTTTTCAGCAGGCCAAAAGTAGTGGACATTTTCAAAGTGACTTTGCTGCTCCTTGAAGGGCTGGGATGAGGGAATTGGGGCCTGAATAGATAAGAGACTATATCTTGTCACAGGTGCAGGACAAAGTACAACCTCTGTCTTCCAGCCAGAAGATAAATATCTCCCCCCTCCCTCCCTCTCTCTCTCTCTCTCTCTCTCTGCCTCAAGTAGTGACACCTGTGAACTTCTTATTACAGGATGCTGTGATAGGCACTACCTTATTTCTAAATAGTTCTTTCCCATGTCTCTTTTCCCACCTCATTCCCTGACAAAGTAGAAACCACAACCCTAGGCTCTCAAACACCTGTAATCCCAAAGCTCAGGTGATAAAGGCAGGAACAACCATATCAGCCTGGCCTATGCAGTGAGTTCACGGCCAGCATGAGATACACTGGGAGACCTTGTCTCAAAAACTGAGGAGTGTGGATACCGCTCAGCGGGAGGGTGCTTGCCTGGGATTCCTGCACCTCTGAGTCAGTCTTTAGCACAGGAAAAGAAATCCTAATGTCTTGTTCTTATCAATGAACTTCTTGGCTGGTCTTCACTTGGTGATATTGCTTTGGCAAAGCAAGCATTTCTTCTCATAAAACTGTGGGCATGCTCTAGGAGTCTGTAGCAGTATGTCTTTCTGCGCCACCACCTGTAGGGTCTTTCTCAGGAGGAAAAGAAGTCAATGCATGTCTTGGGGACAGTTCAGCTTCTGTGAGGCAGAGGTCCACCATATGCTCATGATATGTCTCTGCTGACAGTGTCAACATCATGAGAACATCATGATCAGGTCATCTTTCTCCAAGCCTAGAGAAGAACCTGACTTCATGTACCACAAGTGCCCATTGTTTGGTGTTTCTATTCTTTTTATTTCTGTTATTTTTCCCCTCTTGTGTCATGTAGCTTCAAGGGCATTTATCTAACAAGAAATAAGAACATTGTATCAAAGAATATAATTTTCCACATTTAACTGAAGAACTAATTTGAGCATAAGCGTGAAGCTGCTATCTTGGGTCCTAGACCAAGGTGCTGCTAGAACATCAGGAAAAAAAAAAAAAAAAAAAAAAAAAAAAAAAAAACAATTCCTGCCTCAGTTTGGACCACTTGGATTCAGAGATGGGGAGATGACAGGTGATGGCGATAAAGGAGGGCAGAAAATGTTATGCCAGGAAGATTCACAACTCAAGGAATCAGCTCACTCTCTTCCTTTCCTTTTATTTAAGTACACAGATTAAAAAGTGATTGAGTGGCTAAACAAATGTATGTCGGGGAACACAGACATTCCAGCGACTGAAAGCATGGAGGATGCTGGAAAGGCTCTCTGTGCAAGAGCCTCGTGTCTGAGCTGTGAAGGCCTCTAGGCCCTTAGTTGTCCTGTTTCCTTCATCTGTTGCAGAGGTGTCAGGATCCAGCCAATTTACTCACTAACAATTCAAAAAACTTTCTTGAAGTTTTTTTTTCCCCAAAAATCTACATTGTAAAGTGTTGCTTTTCTTTTTGGTACTTTGATCCTTTCTTAAAATTAGCCTTCAAATAATACAGTACAATATAAAAGAGTCCTTCACCCTCCCTGGAACCCAACATTCCTGCCACAAAATTCAAATCTATGACTTTGATGTAGATCCCTACAGATTCTTTCTTGGTGCACATAAACATGCAGTGCTCTGCCATGTAATGGATGGTGCTTCAGTCAACAGCGGACTGCCTGGACCACGGAGTCCTATGTGACTATATCATCCAGAGACAATGATGCTCATACGAAGGTGAATTTCCACAGTAACATTTTCTCAGAATATATCCCTATGTAAAGTTCCAACTCATTAGGGAGCTCTCTACCCATGAAGATTTGTCAGTACCTCTGAGTAAGAGGAGTAGTTTTCAAAATTTAACACCACTGGGGAGAAGAAAGAATGCCACAACACAGAGACCACAATCTGCACTGAATTAAACCATTCACCACAGGTGTGGGTAATAGGTAATAATATTTTATGAAACTTAAGAATTTCTGGATTAGAATTTAGGAAAACATAACTGACCTAGTAGAAAACAGATATGACAGATATTGATTTACATTCAGAACTTTAGACTCACCAAGATAGGAAAGATGTTTTCTTCAAGGTTGCCAAATAAAAATCACCAAAACACTATGAATGTAACATTTATTTAATTCTTGATTGTTTCATGGTTCTTCCTGCTGTAGGTAGTTAAAAAAAAAAAAAAAAAAAGAATATATCCCTATGGTTAGGTGACAAATGACTACATATCCGAAGGTATATAGCTTCGTGTGATCTAATGTAAATATTGCTACACTATATTTGTCGCCTTTCTGTCACCATGACAAAATACCCGAGGGAATCAACTTAAAAGGAGGAAATACTTATCTGCGTTTTTATCAGTTTCAGATATTTCAGTCCTTGGACACTTAGCTTTGTTATCCGCTCACTTAATAGAGACAAGAAAGCAAAAGAAAACAAAAAGGGAAAGATGAGGTTCCCAACATTCCTCTCCAGGCCATACCCCAGCTCAGTGACCACAGTGCTTCCTTATGAGTCTTGCCTCCTAAGGATTCTCTCACCCCTAAAGGTTCCATCAGCTCATAAATTCCCTTCACCCACCAAAGGTTCTCTCCTTTCCTAAAGGATCCATTTCCTCCCACTAACACCACAGGCTGGTGATCGATTATATAGAACATGGATCATGGGGGATAGTTAAGATCTAAGCCATAACGCTCCACTTGCCAGATCCTACAACTAGATTATTTTTTAATGTAGTAATAATTTCTTTTCAGTTCACAATATATCGTATCTCTTTCTATGTCAATGCATTTGGGTCTTCTTCGTTCTGTTTAACAGTTATATAGGATTTTCAGGCCATAGACAGGAGTGTGGCTTGTCTCCTTGTTGATTTTTTTAAACAACTATTTGTGTATGTGCGCACGCACACACATGCATGCTCATGTCACCACATGTATGCATGCAGAGGCCAGGCAATAACTTTCAGGAGTTCAGTTCTCTCCTTACAACATGTAAGTCCAAGGGTTCAAACTCAGGTCATGGAGCTTAGTGGCAAGAGCCTTTACCTGCTGATCCAGTCCCATTGGTTGTTTTTAAACTTTTTTTCTAGTATACCAGGTTATAATTTTAGTATTCATATATGCCTCTGTCTTATCTATCTCAGTTTTTTTTTTCAAGAATGGTAAACTAGAAGGAGGCTCTGTACACTCATAAACATGATCATTGATACATGATCATTGATTTATCTATATCTAGTACCATGGAGTAACTTTATAGCATATTTTAATATATTAGGGAAAGTTCTTTCATCGGGTAATCTATTTCAAAACTCTTCCTGGCCTTACATTGTATTCCTAATATGGAAAGACTTCTTATCTATGAACATGTTTTTCTTTTTTTTTTTCTTTTTTCTTTCTTTCTTTCTTTTTCTTTTTGTGTTTCTGAGACTGGGTTTCTCTGTGTAGCCTTGGCTGTCCTGGACAGGCACTGCAGGCCAGGCTGGCCTTGAACTAACAAAGATTGCCTGCCTCTGCCTCTGCCTCTGCCTCCCTGAGTCCTGGGATTACAGGCATGTGTCACCGTGACCAGTGAGCATGTTTTTCTAGTCAGGTTGGGTTTGTGTGTGTTTAAGGCAGTGTAATCACTTTCTTTTTGTGGATCTCTTATACACCCTGCTGGATTTTGTGCCCAGTATATTTCACAATATTTGCAACTTTTTTTTAAATCTCCCATCACTGAGGAGCATCGACTCTAGTTCCCTACACACTAGATAGAAAACACTGGAATTATTTTTCTCTTGTCTCTGCTTTTGGAAAATTTTATCTAATAGTTTGCCACTCAATATACTGTAAACTGAAAAGTTTCTGGTAGGTTCTCTTGATCAAAGTAATGAAATTTTATTTTATTTCTAGCTTGTTACTTTGCTTTGATTTGCCTAAGAAAGTGAAATCAGTTTTCCTATTTGTTCCAAAATCACTGACTTCATCTGGAGTAAGACCAGTGGCACAGAGTTATACAAAAACAATCATCTCATTTTTAAGATCCTGTATCTTTGGAGCCTCTAGTTTTCAAAAAGTGTGTGTTTCTGGTGCCAGCGAGATGTCCCAGTGGTTAAGAGCCCTGGCTGTTCTTCAAGAGGACCCAGGTTCATTCCCAACATTACACAATGGCTCACAACCATCTGTAACTCCAGACCCAGTCCATCTGACACCTTCTTCTGGCCTCAGAGGCACTGCACTCAAGTGGTGCATAGATATGTACAGGCAAAACACCCACTCATATACATGAAATAAATTATTTTTAAAATACACGCATTTCTACATTTTCTCTTAGATTAATTGAACTTGGCTGTTTTAATTGTTGTTTGTATGTTTGCTTGTTTAAGTCATAGCATCTATGTTTTGCTTATTTTCAATTTTATTAGCATATTTTAATTTATGACTTTTATTATGAAGATCAGGGATTACATCATTTTGTCTATGAAACTGACCGATGCTTGCTTTGGGCTAAAATATGAGCATGCTAATTTTCTTAATGCTTGCCCAACTGAAAGACAATAGATAATCATGCCTGTTTATTGAAAGTTTGTGATATGTCTCTGCATAACAAACCATGGCCCACACATTTCTGTGTCACTGAGTTTGAATGCTTTTTCGGCAGGGAGAGACATAAGGGATGAAGGCCCCACTCCTGAGCTAGATGCCCTTGACTTTGAAATTTAAGTGCTACTTACTAGACAAGTTTGACCTTTGGCACATTTCTCATTTAGAAATGAGAAAACATGTTTCTCATTTCTAAAATTGTATTTATTGTTATATGCATATGTATATGTGCTTGTTCATATGTGTCCACAGCACATATGTTGGGTGCCCTCAGAGGCTAGAAGAGGCCATTGGATCCCCTAGAACTGGAGTTACCCCATGCAGTTATGAGCTACTGGATTTGGGTGCTGGGAACTAAACCTGGGTCCTCTGCATGAGCAAGGAAGTATTCTTCACAGCTGAGCCATTTCTCCAGCCCATTTCCTTATTCCATAGATAAGAAAATTCAGTTTAGAGCCTTTTCTTCCATTTCTATATGTATGTGTAATATGTATCTATATATGTATGTTCACATGTATGTGGGGATATGTGTATAGGAACATGCATAGGAGGCCAGAGGTTAATATCAAATGTCTTTTTTGACAACTCTCCATTTTATATTACTGAATGGCATCTCTTGATTAACCTGGATTGCTCTAATCAGTTAGTCCAGCTAGTCCAGCTTGCCTTTTGGGCTCCCTATCTCAACCTCCTAGAGGCTGGGAATGCAGCGAGGGCACCACGTCTCTGGCTTTTATGTAGGCACTGGGGCTCTCAAATCTGGACCTCATGGTTGTGTAGCAGACACTTTATCCACTGAGCCATCTCTACAGTGCTGGGTTTTTTTTTTCTTGCTTTTATTATTAGATTAGTTTTTCCTTAATTTGAAAACTTCATTTATTTTCTTTTATCTTATTAAGATTTTTGTTTTTATGCCTGCACTATTGGGATTTTATTCAGAAGGTTTTTTTTCTGTGACAATGAATTCAAGCCTATTTCCCCACTTTCTCTTCTATCAGATTCAGCCTATCGGGGCTTGGATCCATTCAAAGCTGAGTTTTATGCAGTGCGATAAATTGTCGATCTGTTTTCATTCTTCTACAATGCAGCTATCCAATTTTATCAGCACCCCTCATTAAAGAAGCTGTCTTTTCTCTAGTGTGTGCTTCTGGTTCCTTTGTCAAAACTCCTGTGTCTACATGTGTGTAGAATTTTGTATGTATCTTCAATTCTATTCCATTGATCAATGTATGTTTTATGTCAACACTGTGTTGACTTTATTACTGTAGCTCTACAGTGCAACTTAAAATTCTGGGGTTACGCTGCCTCCAGAAGTTCTCCTATTATTCTGCATTGTTTTAAGTATTGTGAGCTCTTTGTGTTTTCATATGAGGCTAAAGATTAGTTTTTACAACTTATTTGAGGAATTGTGTTGGAATTCTAGTGGGGATTTCATTGAATCTGTGGATTGCTTTTCCTAAGACAGCCATTTTCACAGTATCAATCCTACTGACCCGTGAGCATGGGAGATGACGATTCCATCCTCTGATAACTCTTCATTTTCTCTCTTCAATCTCATAAAGTTTTTATTCTACAAGCCTTTCACTTGCTTTATTAGAGTATTCCAAGATACTTTTATTTTAAGGCTATTTTGACAAGTGTTGTTTTCCTAATTTCTTTCTTAGTATGTTTGTCATTTGTATATAGGAAGGCTACTAATTTCTTTGTGTTATTTTTATCTTGATACTTTCTGGAAGTATTTATCAGCTGTAGAAGTTTTCTGATAGAGCCTTTGGGGTCCTTTGTGTATAAAATCCTGTCGCCAACAAATAAGGGTATGCTCAAAGCTGAAAAGCCCTGTACAGCAGAGGATACTGTCACCAGAGCAGAGGCAGCCTACAGAACAGGGAAAAATTGCTACCAATTAAACATCAGACAGAGGGTTTATGTATAGAATATATAAAGAACTCAAAAAATGGACATAAAAAGAAAACTGAAATATCCCAATTTAAAATAGAGTACAGAACTAAATTCAAAAGATGGCTGAGAAAAACTTTAAAATGTTCTACGTCCTTAGCCATCAGGGAAATGCAAATTAAAACTACTTTGAAGATTTCATCCTGCCCCAGTCAGAATGGCCAAGATTAGTGAAACGAATGACAGCAGATGCTAGCAAAGGTAAGGGGGGAAAGTGAGCACTTACTCCTTCCTGGTGGGAATGCAAACTGGCATAGCCACTATGAAAATCAGGGTGAAGGTACCTCAAAAAGCTGAAAATAGATCTACCCCGAGATCCAGCTGTTCCACTCTTGGGCATACACCAAAGGACTCTACATCCTATTGCAAAGATATTTTACCATTCATGTCCACTGTTACTCTATTCATAATAGTCAGGAACGGGAAACAGCCTAGAATCGCACCAACTGAGAAATGGATAATGAAAACCTAGTGTATTTACATAATGGAATGTTATTCATCTATTAATAAAATGTGGATTATGAAATCTGTAGGTAAATGGATGGATCTAGAAGCAATCATCCTGAGTGAAGTAAGCCAAACCGAAAGACAAACATTACAGTTGCTTTTACATTAAATAGCTAGTAAAGGATTGGTGGGACGTGGGAAGGTGGAAGGGTCTTCTAAGGAAGGAGAAATGGAATATAGTGTTATAAAGAGATCATCTCCAGTGCCGGGGATGGGCTGCGCCTTGTTAGTCACTGGTGAGACGGGTCCCATAGACAGCCTCCTAAACATTGCAGGCTACTGTCAATACTATTGGTTACCCTCCATAACCTGACACTGAGATTCTATTGCTAAAGACACCACATACTTATGTCATGGAGAAACTGAGCAGCACAGTGTCACCACACACACCTATTACAGTGTTCAAAAACTCTATAGCAATGATGCCAGATCCTGGTGAGAATATGGAGAAGATGGTGCCCTCAAATACTTCCAGGGGAGGAGGTGCAAAAGAGTAGGGCCACTCTGGAAAGCCGAGAGACAAGTTCTTTACAAGTTAACCATGTAGTTCCCATATAGCCTGACGCTTGTGCCACTGAGGGCTTATCCCAGTAATACAGGAGCTTCTAAGCCTATAAAAGCCCTTCCTGGTGGGTTATAGCAGTTTTATAGATGATAGCTACAGCCTGGAAACAAACCAGCTATACTTCAACCTCGATAGTTGGACAAACTGTGGCCCATCCCTACCATAAGCTATTTGTGCTGGTGGCAAACTGAGTGAGCCTTCAGAGTGTCATACTGCATGGAGAAGGTGGCCCTAAAGGACCTGTATATGCCATAATTCCATCTATAGAACTTGAGGTGACACAACTGTTGAGATAGAAAACATACTATAGGCACGGGTGTGAACATGGCATGTTGACCCAATCTCCCAGTTGCTTGTATGTAACCCAGACTCAAAGCTCAGAAATCAGGACCTCATATTAAATGGGCCCAGCCAACACTGGAGAAAGCACACCTGCTATTTAAAAACCCTAGAGACACACATGAAACTGAGTTTTTTGTATTAGTTGGTGAAGGATTATTCCTGACACTAATTTTTTCTTCTTAATATATTTGGAAAATCATTGACTTATAATGGGAAAATTCTGTAGCACGTGAGCTTTTCCTTAAGGTATGAGTTCCCTGAAAGCAGAAAGCTTGTCTTTTATTTTTTATTTTTTGTGGGTTTTTTTTCATCCTTACCTGCTGCTCTTTCTGTTCTTCAGTCAGCTCCTCCTTCCACAGGACCTTTGCACAAGATTCTTCCTGTACCTGAAGTATCCTCCCATCCCATTCACTCACCTGCCACCTGATCAGTCATGTTGCTATCAAAACACATTTCATCAGAGGTACACTTTCTACATAACAACTTTTAATCAGGGGTTATAATTGTGATGCTCAAAAAAATTCATAGATTATAATAAGGTCACAGATTCAAAGATAATTAATTCTATCATTCACGCCCTTCACTTCTCCTTGAAAGTAATGTTTACAACTTGTAAACACCAAATTTACTTTTGTTCCCTATTTTTATGTTAAACATATTCCATTATCGTAGACTTTCTTATCTAATGTATCTAGTAAAAAGAATTGTCCAAATTTAATTTGGGCATTGCTGAATGTATCATGGGAAAAATGTTTAATGGAACCCAGAGAATATTTAGGGCAGGAATTCCCAAAACTAAGGGGTACATTAGATCACCCCCCTTAGATTCATGACATGCCAGAGTGTCTTCCAAAGCCATCAAGTCAGCGTCTTTGAGGGTATCTTTTCTAAGAGGCGTTAGATGGTTTTGATAGGCATGGAGCATGAGATTGTGCGGTCATGTGTTCACTGTCACCCCACCCACTTGACTGGACACTTCATATGAACACGCTTTGCGCTAGTTATATTCATCATGGGGCACAAAGTATGCATAGACATTCTTAACTAATTTATTACACACACACACACACACACACACACACACACACACACACACACATACGTAGTGCTATCTGCTTTGTGTCAGGCTGAACTCTAAGTGGTACACATAGCCATGAATAAATTTTCTTAAATATTCTGAATCTAAAATGCTTACATTTCATGAAGAAATAGTAACATAGACCAAGGACCTGGTGAGGACATTCTATGCGCTGACTTTCTTACTCTGAGAACAAACCTATAGGTGGCATTATCTCTCAAGTATGGTGGAGAAAACTGAAGCACAGGTTAAGAAACTGTTCGTGGTCACGTGCTACAACGGTGCCTGGTTTCAAAGGGCACAGTCTCTGTTGTCACGTTTGTGAGATTTAGAATCACCTAGAAAACTAGCACCTGGGCGTTTTAGGGAGCTTCCAGAGAGGTTCCCTGAGGTGGGAAGACTCACTCTGAATGAGTGGCATCCTCTCAGGGACAGGGGTCCTAGACGGCATACAAAGAAGAAAGTGAACCACCAGCATCCGGCTCCTTCTGCTTCCTGACTATGGGTGCAGTACGGCCAGCTGCTCCTGATCCTGATGCTATGCCTTGCCACCAGCCAAAGTAAATCTTTCCTTCCTTCCTTAAGTGGCTTTTTTTTTTTCAGGACTTTGTCACAGTGAGGAGAAAAGCAACTAACTCTGGCAGACGGAGAGCTGGTCCCAGTACAATACTCTCACCACTGTGAAATCCTGGGTTAGGAAATGGTACTGGGTAAAGGGACAGGCCAGTCCTTAAGGCCCCCCCTCCCCCAGAAGCCTTTGCAGTGCCTGGTTCCTAGCGAGCACCCATGCCAGGCCTGTATCTTTTACCCTGCCTCCTTGTGTGCCTTTAAGGGTCTGCCTGCCTGCCCACCAGAGTTGGAAAGGCCCTGTACACAGGGACGGGCTTCTCCGGAGGTCAGCCTTCCTGGTCGTAGAAGGCGGCTTCTTCCCTTTCCAGCTCATGGGGTGAATTTTAGAGTCAGGCTGTCTGAGTCAAGGATAAAATGCAAGCGTTGTGGACACAGAGAACACATCGTAAGATTCCTAGTCACCCCCCAAGCGTTCAATGCAGGATGGAAAAACTTAATAACCAAGCAAAGTAAATAAACAACTGTTAAGACGATTCACAGTCTGACCAAGAAGCTGCCTCGGGATCTGTCCTGCTTTCTCTGTCTCAGGGCAGCCTCCCAACTCTTCTGGGGTAGGGTATGGCTCAACTCTTTGTGTCAGATGTCAAAGGAGGCATGCTTCATCTTTTCTGATCGTCTGGCACACATCCAAAAAGGCGCCAGGTCCTTTTCTATGGAAAAAATACCTTGTAACTTGTTTTCCTTCCAGGCTCCCGGATAGCAGCGTTTCAATTATCTGAGGACTGCTGTCCCAGCTCCCTACTACCACCTCCCTTTGCTCATGCCGAGAGAGCTTTCACATGCTTCTGTACCTTTCATGTGTCTGGAATCACTGTTAATCATGAACTACCATCACACAGACCCTTTCTAGGGTGGGACTGTCTCCTAGGCATGGGACCCTCAGCTGGATAACATCTTCACTCTAGCCAGAGTGGAGGAAATCAATAGGACAGCATCTTCGACGCGTCCTCGCAGCAGCCTCGGAGGAGCTCAGTGATGCATTCTTCCCGACACTGCCGCAGGAAGGGGTACCAGGGAAAGCTCAGCTCTAACCCAGACTGGCTCACACTGAGCCCACACCTCCTTCACTGCCCTGAACATGCTTCAGAATTTTGCACGAGGAGCCACCACGTCAGAAAGCCTTCACTCTGTGTCTGTTTCCACTGATCACACTAGGCAGCACTGCCTCCATCCGCATGCCTGACTATGTGGGAAGCCAAAGAAAATGGTGTTTTGAGCTTGCCGTGAGAGGGTACGGGACTTGAGTTCAGAGCCCCAGAACCCTCAGAGTCAGGCCTATATACGTATAATCCCTGCACTCCTACAGCAAGATGGGAGACAGAAAAACCCTTAGAAGTTTGCGAGCCAGCCAGCCTGCAGTACACAGAAGCAAACAACGTGATAAACCTTTTCAAACAAGGTGGAAGGTCAGGACCAACACTTGAGGTTTTCCTCTGGTCTCCATGTGCACTCAGTAGTGAGCGTGCACTGATACTCACACATGAATAAACATACACACACACACACAAACACACACACACACACGGTACCTTACAAAGCATCCTGTCTTCACTGCCTGCAGCCTGACTATTGAGCTGATCTAAACTGTAGACGAGGAACTGGGAAATCAGACGTTCTGTAAAAGCAAGAGGAAAACACAAGACTGTTACTATGTTATCATCTATCGGATAGTCTTCAGCTTAGGCACTGTGGGCACATTAAAGACCCTTCTCTCTGGTTTCCTCCATAAGGAAGCCTATGGCCATTCCTCATGGGTTCGTCATTTAGCATCTATTCCTAAGTTCCCGTTACATGCCAGGCACTTTTCCTGGTCACCATGGACACAGATATAAACAAGACCAGTGTAGTTTCTGCCCTAGGTGGGCTTCTGTCTATCTGCCCGGCGACTACATTTACCGTCCCTTCCTTCAGCAGCAGATAATAAGAACATGTGTCCTTTCAGGTGCTCTGCAAGGTGTGGGGTGTGCAGCAGTGATGAACACATTCTGCTTGTTTATGAAGCTCTGGAGGTTATGGGGAAACAGCTTACCAATAGAAGAACTCGTTTCGCAACATAGCAAAAACCTGAAGTTTACACATGGTCCAGTGTGGAACAGCAGTTTCAAACTGGCCTTGTCAAAACTGGCTTGGAGTGGGCCTCCCGTCGCCTCCCCGTTTTCCTGTAAGTCCCCAGCGCCCTTCTCAGACCCTCAGCCCTTGTCTGTAGCTTCTTCCTACACACTTTCAGATCCTCCAAGACCCCTGTTTCTGTGAAATCTCTGCAAAAAATGGTTACCCCGCCAATGGGCAAAGCAGTATAGACTCCCTCCCTCCTCTCCTCCCACATCACTCTGGGAATGCAGAGGCGAGGCCGTTCCAGACAGCTCTTCATAGCCGTGCAACTGTAAGAGGCATCCCCCCAACTTCCTTGTGGGGCAAAGTCCTTCTGCCAGTGGGGACTTAACAGGGCAGAGTGATGCGCCAAGCCTCCCTATCCCCAATCAGACCATCACCATCTCTTACAGCCATCCTCAGCCCTAGACTGTGTAGACTCAGCCCTTACCCCCCAGGAGGCTGGCAGTTGCTGAGTCCAGACGCCTCAGGGAGCTGGTGACTTTCCAGTGACCACTGCCACAGGTCTCAGACACTGGCTGAGACCTGGCTCTCTCCGTGACTGCCCACCTGGACACCCAGCTGGCACTACAAACCCAGTGCCACTGTATAGGCCTCCTTCTCCTGACAGACTCTTTCTCTTGAGTCCTTTTCTGGCCAGATCCCTTTGCAGCATTATAGTTTGTCAATAGCCCGCGACTGCTCTCTAGACTTTCTCTCCAGGAGAAAGTGTGTTTTTCTAAGAAATAGGTGTTCTAGCCTGAAGCCTAATTTCATATGAGGGCTCAAAATTGAAACAAAAATAATCACCCTCAAGTCTGGGAGCCGAGGGGCCTCTCCACACCCTAAAGAGTGCTTCCTCTTGGGAGGTGGGAGGCAGGGGTGGTCCTTTGTGTTATTTTAATGAAAATTTTCCAATTATAAAAATAATGTAGGCTCTTTAGATCAGCCGGAGTCCAGGGAGAAAACAGAAACTGACTCAGCTTGAATTCTGAATAAATTTTAAGAAAAGGAAAACTCAGAGGGAGTTGAGCATGGTTTGTGAGAAGACAAAGGACATGGTGACACGCGGGACTGGCTGCACAGGGGAGCCGTTACTTGAAGAGGAAAGAGAGCAACCCATGAGCTGTGAGGTGACTAGGGGGCCCTAGCTGAGTCAACTGGATGCACAGGATGTCTGAAGGATGCAGTTCCTAGGAGGCAGGGGTTATGTGACATCTGATCCAGTTTTCACAGTAGAAGTAGGGATCTTTTGATTGGGTTCTCTTGGGTACCCTGTAAATTTCTCTCACTGTCCCTTTCACACTGGAATCTCACTTTTACTCACACATGGACTGCTTACCCTGTCTTTCGCTCAAATCTAGTCTAAGTGAAGACAAGGGCTGGGCATATGTAGCTCATCATTACAAACTTAAGGAGAAGGGACTGGAGAGATGATGGCTCAGCACTTAAAAGTGCTTGCTGCTCTTGAGGAGGACCAGGACTTGTTCCTGGCCCCCTTGTGGAACACTTCACAAACAGCTGTAACTCCAATTCCAGGGGACCCAATGACTTCTCTATCCTCCAATGGCACCCACACTTGTGTGAACACACCTACACATACACACCTAAGTTAAAATAAATCTTTGAAAACAGGAAAGCCAATACGTGGCATAGTGCCTGCCACGTGATTATCTGTTGAATGAAGGAATGAACTTATCTTTTTTTTTTTTCTTTTCTTTTTTCTGTCTCTGGAGGTGTTTATCCACATGGAAATGACTCGGTTCCATAAAATACCCTCAACATTTCCTCCTTCTCTTCTTTACCAAACCAAATGGTGAGACCTGTCTCAGGGATTGGACTCGGCCCTGACATCTTAGTAGCTATGTGACACTGGTGACAAAGTCACAAGTTTTCTTAATTTTGGTCCCTTTGTCTGGAAGGCAAAAAGGTTAGTCTGTGGTCTCACGGGTCTCCTGCCTCTCGTTCTATGACTCTGTGGTTCAGTGACTTTCTCAAAGCCCTTCTCAAAGTAAAGCCAACCATCCTGCAGGGACTTGGAACTCTAGCATAGAGTTAATAATCTCTGTGCTATAGCAATGAGCTCCCTGATAAAGAAAGAGAAAACAAGAATAGTCTGAGAAATACAATCAGAAACTGTCAAAGACCAGAACACAGGCAAGCCACCACTCTGCCATCCTCCGGCCTGGTAGACTTGCTACCAGTACTTTTCAAGTAGTTTGCCCTGTCTAAGCCTCAATTTCTTCATCTATAAAGAAAGACAACAGTACCTGTTTCAGCTGCCCTCTATTACAGAGGTCAAAACGTATGGGATAATGTGTGCAGAATGCTTTGTGAAGTACAGCGTATTATGTAGGTTTAAGATGACATCATCATTGCTGTTAGTCTAACATAAGCTAGCCCATTATAAAGTCAAAACAATTAAGCAACGCATAGCTGGCGTATAACAGCCTAATGCATTACAAGGTGGGGGAGGGAGATCAGCAGGAAGCTCCAGACACAGGTTGTCAGAATAAGATAAAAGTGCTATCAGTTATGAGTGGAGAAAATGTGCGCTCAATAAGAACACTAGTGTAGCAGCATAAAAAAAAAAAAAAAAAAAAAAAAAGCTAAATCAAATTGGAACCATGCCTCCAAGCTTGTTGCATGGTAAATTAAAAGGGGGGGGGGCAGATATTTCAATGTCAAAAAATAAAATAAAATCATACAAGTTCCAGAAGAAAATATTAGAGAAAAATTTTTATAACTACGGTGAGTGTTTTCCACTTCTGAACTGTTGTAAAAAGAGAAGTGTGGCAGAGCAAGTATTTGTGGGGTAGGGATGCTGTCCTTTGGGCATCTGCCAGGCAGTGGTATGTGAGTGGTATAGGACACTTCTCCACACCGATTCCTAAAGTGTCTGGACCAGTTTGAAATCTCACCATCGGTGAAAGGGGTTCTCCTTTCCCCACATCCTCCTGAGACCTTGCTGTCAGTTGTTCTGTTAATCTTTAGGTATTCTGACTGGGACAACAAGAGATCTTAAAGCTGTTTTCATTCTCCTTTCCCTGATTGCCGAGGATGATGATCATTTGTTGAGCTATGACTTGGGCCCTTTCATTTCTTCTTTTAAAATTTTCCTCTTCAGATCCATAGCCTATATTTTAAATGGGTCATTTGTTCCTTTATTTGACATTTTTAAAGTTATTTATGTATTCTGGATAGTAATCCTCTATCAGATGCTAGGGAAAAAGGCAGATGGCAAAATCTCAAAATATAAAATAAGCTCAACTTGGAAAAAACTTCAGCAAAAACAACTGTAAGAAAAAAATTTTAATTTATGCAGTAGATTCAGACCCATTTTTCAGATATGTATACATATCCTAAAAATCTATACTTTAAAAATAAGGAGAGGATAGATCCCTCACAGAGAAGAAGGGGCATAAAAAGCTGTGAAAGCCAAGCATAGTTGAGGGCATGAATGGCACCAGATACTTAGAAGGCTGAGATAGAAGTGTCACTTGAGCCCAATAGTTCAGGGCCAGTTTGGGGAAAACTGGGCATACACACACACACACACACACACACACACACACACACACACACACACACACTTCTATGATGCCACTCCTCACCACTCAAGATACCAAAAACTTTAAATATTTGAGCTGGGGACAGAATCTAGTCAGTAAGTTACTTGCCATGAAGACCTGAGTTCAACACTCAGAACATATCTAAAACAATCCAGGTGTGGTATTGAGAGTTTATGAAGCCTCAAATTGAGGAGGAGACAGGTGGATTCCTGGGGCTTGCCTGCTAGCCAGCCAACCCAACTTAGCAAGTACCAGGTCAGTGAGAGACCTTGTCTCAAAAACCAAGATGGTTACTGTGGTTTGTCTATTTGTTTGTTTGTATTTTGAGTTAATCTTGTATCCAGTGACTTTGCTGGAAGTTTTTATCAGCTGTAGGAGTTCCCTGGTAGAATTTCAGGGTGACATGCATACTATCATATCATCTGCAAATAATGATACTTGGATTCTTTTTTCTTTCTGTTGTTGTTGTTGTTGGTTTTGTTTGGTTTTTCAATACAAGGTTTCTCTGTGTAGCCTTGGCTGTCCTAGACTCGCTTTGTAGACCAGGCTGGCCTCGAACTCACAGTGATCCACCCGCCTCTGCCTCCCGAGTGCTGGGATTAAAGGTGTGTGCCACCACGCCCAGATGGATTCTTCCTTTCTAATTGTATCTTTTTGATCTCCTTCAATTGTCTCATTGTTACAACTAAACATTAAGTACTATATTGTATGAGAGAAAAATCTATTAGATAGATAGATTGATTGATTGATTGATTGATTGATAGAAGATAGATAGCGCCTTGAGGAGAGACATTTAAAGTTGACCTTAGACATCCCTATGTACACATACATACTTCAAATGTTTAATACATTCTCCATAAGTTATTCTCTAAAAGGCAGTCAATCTCATATAATTCTGCCAGAAATGTGTATTTTTATGACCTTTTGGGTGGTACTTTGACATTATGTATAAATTATAAACACAAAATAAGTTTGACATAATAATTCTAATTTGGGAGCTTATTTATAAACATACTTAGCAGTGTATAAAATGAAAGAGTCACAAGACTTATTTATAGAAGTAAAAATTATTATCACTAGTATATGAATAAAATGTAGAGCATATTTCCACTTAGAACTAGTCAGATATATATATATCTGTACATATATATATGTACAGATATATATACGTACACAGACAAAGCAGCTATTAAAAAAAGAATGCAGAATTGCATTGTGTACCAAGTATGGAGGAATCATCTTATTGTTCAGATCTCGACTGACCCCAAAGGCTCAGAGCGTCTCTGTCTATGGTGCTACAGAGATCATTAAGAGGCAGGCCTACTAAAAGGAACTAAGGTTTAGAAGAGGCATCTTTAGGGAAATATTGGAGCCCTGGCCCCTTCTCTCTCCCTTTCTTTTCCCAGCAACCATAAGATGACCAGCTCAGTCTGCCATGATACACTGCGCCATCATGGTCCCATCACAGCAAGGTCAAAATGCCATGGATAGACAATTCTGAAATCATGAGTCCAAGCCAATTATTTCTCCTTGTAAGTTGTTCAGTTCAGGTATTTTTGTCACTATCATGCCAAGCAGACTGACAGATCTCCAAGAAGCATTATTTAAAACAAAACAGAACATTTTCAAGGGTCTGCACAAAGTAGTTGTACCTGTAATCTCAGCACTTGGGAAGAGAAAGCAAGAAGATCAAGAGTTCGAGTTTATCTTTGGATAGGTATTGAATCTCAGGCCAGTGTGAGCTATGTGACACCACATCTCAAAAAAAAAAAAAAAAAAAAAAGAGGTGTGTGTGTGTTTGTGTGTGTGTGTGTGTGTGTGTGTGTGTGTGTGTGTGTTCATTTGTGTGAAATTGGGGAGGAGGGGATCTATATTACTGTTTGACTCTGCTTACCTTTTTAAAAACATCCATCAAGTGTTGACAGTAGTGAATGCTTGGGCCAGTGTGAGACCTGGGACAATGACAGGCAGACAGGAAGTTGAGAAAGACTGTCTAGTCTTCACTATTGGCTGCTATAGCACATCCAAAACACTCCATTTAGTAAAAGGATCTAAATACAGATAAAGTTCTTCGGAGCCAGGAGAAATACAGTGAATCTAGAAAGGAAAGAGCAGTGAGGGGAAAGCCGCAACAGAAAGGAGTTGCCTGTGAAGGACAAGGTGACAAAGGTTAGGCCAGGAGATGAGGCTCCTCAGCCAGTGCCTGGAAGGAGAGAGAAAAGACCACCACTCCTGCAATTTTGCAGTATCTCTCCTGCTTTGGCAAACAGCGGAGAACAATACAGTAGGCCATCAGTGGCAAGCTAGTTCACATCTGTGAGGAGAAAGGAAAAAAGAAATGTGTTTCTTTGAGCATAGGAGGCGAATTTCACGGGGCAGGCTCCCATACTAAGTGAAATAATAAATTTCTCCAAAGGAGTCTTTTGTAGTGCTTATTTAAGCTATCAGCGAAGTGGAGCGTCTTAAATGACAAGAGTGTTTACGCATTTAATTTTTGTGAAACATTAGAACCGTAAAGCCTCTCCCTTTAAGATGGGGAATATATGTCACATGCAGTTAATTTCCACATTAAATTATTGAATGAAAAATACACACATTATCCATTGCGACTCCGGGATTAGGTCAGGTCAAATTTTATTGCTTTTGGCCAAGGGCTTTTGTGAGACTCACAGGCCTAAGAGCAGGTCCAGTGTGATCTTTGGTGTAAGTTAGACTTAGTGTGAGGTTCAGAGCGGGAAGATGCTTAGCATTTCAGAGGCGAGTTGGTGAAAGTCGTCATGTACCCGGTACGCCGTGGTGTTGATCTAATGGGAGCTTTATAAGATCGCTTTAGCTCTGGTCTCTGCGACTGCCAAGGTTGCCGTGGCCACCTGAAAATACGTAATGAAGCTCTTGCTGCATTGATCTAAAACGGATGCTAATTTGAATTCTCCCCAAGAAGTTAACTGGCATGGAAGGAGAGCACGATGACTAATGAAAGTAGGGAGGAAAATGCTGGTGAGCCTCTAGCTTGGGGGCTCCCCAAATAAACGTGCCATCAGCTAAGGTGTCTTAGGGTGTCTGTCTTCAAACCTGGACATAAATATGAAACCTGAAAAGGGTTTAATTTTTCTAACAAAACAAATCAGATCAATGTGCCTGGCATAAAGCAGACTACAAACGGGACATTTTGAACAAAGTGCTGTTTCTTAGATTGGTTTACTCCAGAAATGAAGGAACACTGAGGGTGATCAGAGAAATTATTCTCCTGGGCCCTTACTACCCAAGAGAAATGTCTTAAATGTTTTGGCCAGGTGGCCTCCTCGGCAAGCTTCTGTCTTGGTCTGTCTGGTCTAGTCTCGACTTCTTTTTTTTGTTTTGTTTTTGTTTTTTTGTTGTTGTTGTTTTTTTTTTTCAGATGAGATTGAGGCTTAGTGAAATGGAGAAATTTCCCAAGTCCAACAGCTAGTACGCGATGAATGTAAATTCCAAAGAGCAGACTTGTGACATCATATCACGCACCCATCCATGAGAAACACCTTCAGGTTCCTCTGTACTGAATAGAGCGTACATAGAAATGACCCTTCTGTGTTTGCTTGTGCATTCTTAAGCCTATGCTTGGCACTGGGGAGATAGCTCAACTCTCAAGGCACTTGCTGTCCAAGCTTCAACAAGGATTGGAATCTGGATCCTTAGAGCCTTCATAAATATTCAGTGGGTGTGGTGGTCCACCCATAATCTAACCCCTGGAAGCTAAGACAAGGGACCCCCAAAGCAAGCTGGATAGAGAGACTAGCTGTGTTTGATTGACAGACCCTTCCTCAAAGAATATGATGGAAGAGCAATGGAAAAAGATTGCAACCATTAACCTTGGGCCTCCAAACACACATGCACATATGTGCACACATACCCACACAGATGCATGTACTTACATACATGTGAACTTGAACATTGCTCACTTGTACACATGAAAAGAAGGAAAAGGAAAAACAATACAAAAACTAAAACCTAAATAACTCCCAGAGCATCCAACTACTCCCAGCTCAGAACGGCAGAGCATCAGAATACTAAAAGTAAAAGGGAAAATCGTTCCTATGTTCTTAGTGCCAAGAATTTCCAGCTATATTAACTCTAGATCAGTCCATCTGGTCATGTCTACATCAGAAACACTAAGCTGGACTAATATTAGAACCAGATTTCTACTATCTAGAGCAGTGGTTCTCAACCTGTGGGTCACAACCTCTTTCATGGGGGTCACCTAAGACAATTGGAAAACACGGATCTTTACATTACAATTCATAGCTAGCAAAAGTACAGTTATGAAATAATTTTATGGTTGGGGGTCACCACAACATGAGGAACTGTATTGAAAGGCCACAGCATGAAGACGGTTGAGAACCATTGCTCTAGAAGGTTTTGTCACAGATTAAAATCACCTCAGTTTTTCTCAATATAAATTTTCTAGAAGAGGATTTTGTGACGCACAAACAGCTATTTCATTGGTCCACCAGTTGGCCCATCACTTCCTGGGCACGCTCTCACATTATTCAAGGAGATGCTGTGTCTCCCCTCTATTGGGGCACAATACCCACCCTTTTTCTTTTAGACTCCTTCAATTAAATAAACCCAGGCTTCCGTTATAAATTAACAGTTCTAAATTGCCGGTGGATTAGGATAAGGAGACCTGTGAAAAGAGAAGTGTCCTTTATGTGGGCGCAACAGAGATGTTGGCCTCACGATCTTAGCAATGGAAGAAGGGGGCAGCCAGACTCTATTTTCATAAACTATGTGCTAAACAATTCGAAAAGAGAGAGAAGTCAGAGTTCCTACAGCTAGGCCATCCAATGAAAGGCTTGCCTCAGTTACCTACTTCAGACTCATCATAGTCATGGAAGATACAAAACAGGGAGTTATGCCATGCTCTGGGAAGCTGGCATCCTTCCTGGTTACTAGGTAACCAGCTCCTGAAAGAGCCAACCAGCCGATTCCACGCAGGTGGGGAAATCAATACAAAAACACAAGTTTCTGCTTGCCAGTTAGACTAGGTTTGACTACAGAAATTACAAATGACTAATAGCTAGCTGCGAGTTAGGCAGGAGTCATGAGATCATGTTACTTAGAAACAAAATGCTTTTAAGATTTTTTTTTAATCCTAAATCTTAGAATTTATTTCTCCATCTCATGAGATTCCAAGGAAGCAGCTGGATTGTAATAATTTTAAGATCTCATCCAAGGACAATGTGCACTTACAGGAATATGAGGTAGAAGTGCTTTTCCCTGCCCCCTAATCCTGCTAAATACAAATGAGAACACGGACGTTTTATGTTTGTGGGGGAAAATAATATAACATTAAAAGATTCTGAAAGGGGAAAGGGGGCAACTGAGCAGCAAGGGACCTTAGGCCCTAAGATCAACACAGAGATGAGACTCTCAGACTAGAAGCAGAAGAACATTTAATACTTTGATTTACTGAGAAAAAAAAATCCCGTTCCCGTGCAACTAAATAAATGCTGTGTGCTAGCCCATAAGGAGGGCGGTCTTACGAACATCAATCAGCATGGCTTGAGGTAATATTCTGGTGACCCTTGCTCCTGGCTGAGCTAAGTTATTTTCCGACAGCTAAGATCATAATCAGAATGATCTCATTAGGCCTAATTTTGTTTCTAAAGCATGAGGTGAGGGAAGGAAGGATAGGGGCTGTCTCTTTAAGTGCAGTCAGTCACAACTCTTACCCTCACTTATGGGATTCACCCCTCCCCTTTTGCACCCAGTAGCTGCTGCGAAACTCTGAGCAGCCCACTCAGTCTGTGTGGCCTCAGTTTCTTTCTATAAGTAAGACTGACAGTGGTTTTTGATGTCTTCAAATTCATTTTAAAAAATGGATTCATATTAATTTAGCTACTATAGAACTTTTAAGAAAGATCTGGAAGCACAATAGCCACCACATAGGATAAAAGCCAGAACGATTCAAAGAGCTGAAACCCCAAACCACAGGGTTTCCATTTTCTTTGCTGTCTCAAACTGAGAGCTTTCTGGAATTCACCAAAGTCCATGTTCTTTTTTAGTCTTCAAAAAATTAGGTCTTAAGACAGATAGTGTTAAGTGCGCACAAGAGACAGAGCACTTCCTGCAGGCTTCATCTTCCTGCCTTCCTTCAGTAAGAATCTACTCTGCTTTGTTAGGCAAGGGCTCTGATTTCTGGCAACTATGTGAGTGGTTTTTACATTGGGTAAGTTCTGATCACTCAGTATAAATTGTCTGTTCATTCTTCTTCCTGGACTGCCAGTGCACTTGTTTGTTCTCAATTATTCAATGGTTTCTAACAATTCCCTTTGACATGATATTCCATCCCTCTGTTTTCTAATGTCTTTCTCCCACTCTTAAACAGCGCAGCATACTTGACGGTGTGGTGGCGAATTCCTTGCTGTTTGCTGAGGAATTAGCGCAGCAAAGGAATGTGTTTGTGTTGGTTCACTGTTCCTCACAGATCAGAGGACAGGGGTTTGGCCTAGTGATCTTCTGCTCCATTTGTCTGATCTAATTCCGGAAAGTCCAAACCCAGTAAAAATTAACAAAAGAATCAGAATTCTTAAAGTGATCTTAAGGGATGATCCTTTGTGCTTCAGCAGTAAGAGTCATCGGAGTGACAAAAGGACTAAAACTTTTCTAGAAAGTCTTTTATTTGAGATGTAATGAAATCTTCAAGAGCATACATAAGATCACAAAACACTGAGAGTCCTGTGTGTGTGTGTGTGTGTGTGTGTGTGTGTGTGTGTGTGTGTGTGTGTGTTTGGGGAAGTACACCCTGGGATCCTGGAACAAGAGAAAGCCAACTATCACCCAGTCCTATCTATTTCTTAGAAACTAAGGTCAAAGCCGCAACGTTATTTGACAGAGCTGAGACAAAAATCTTGAGGCTTCCTACTCCTAATTCACTGTTATTTTCCAAAGAAAACTCCACAGAAACCACAGTGAGTCAGGAGCCGAAACCAAGAAATTGAGGGGTTAATGTACCTTGCCCATCCTCTGAGAAAACTGCAGAGTCGGGGGGGGGGGGGGCGGTTGTGAGATTACTTCAGTTTGTAGAAGTTGAGAATTTTCAACAAGACAAACTGTGTTCTACTCTGGTCTCCAGAGGATTAGAGCAGCAAGGCCATGTGAGGGGTGTCCTAAGCCCTTGCTACTCCTGCTGGCTTTAGAGGTTCACAGCGCAGCCTTCAAATCCCTGCATTGTTAACTGAGTAGACCCTGGGAACCAAGCCACCAGATCAAACTCTCCAGGCTCTAGCCAGCCCCTAGTCAGTGGACAGGAGTCACCCGCTGGCCCTCCGTTACACCCACAGCCCTGGTCAGAATACTAAGTAAAAATGTTAAGCACTCAACTTTGTTCTTTGTGGAGATCTCAACTCCCTCCGTGTGTCAGTCACTGGTTGGCCTATACTCCTCAGTACATAGACAATCCTTTAACAACCTGCGACACACCCTTAGGGTTCCATCTACCACCACTAACCATCCTATATTTTGTGCCTAAAACCCCGGAGCCATTGGCCTAACCTCGTGACGTCACCGTATAATCTCACACTTTTGCGCTTCTGCCATTCTATATGCTATTTCCTCTGCGTGGAAAATCTTTTCACCACTCCCCTTCCCACCCCTGACACTCAGATTGAATAAATAAATGGCTGCATGGATGGATGGATGGGTGGGTGGATGGATGGATGGATGGGTGGATGGATGGATGGATGGGTGGGTGGATGGATGGATGGATGGATGGGTGGATGGATGGATGGATGGATGGGTGGATGGATGGATGAAAGAAAAATGAATGAGGCAACGAATAAATATACTTTGAAGAGCACTAGAAAAACCTGCTA
Organism: Acomys russatus; assembly: GCF_903995435.1. Taxonomy (NCBI): domain Eukaryota; kingdom Metazoa; phylum Chordata; class Mammalia; order Rodentia; family Muridae; genus Acomys; species Acomys russatus. Next base: position 16,298,061 of record NC_067152.1, on the reverse strand, counting down.
TCTTCAAGTAGCCTCAAGTCCCTCTCAAAAGGTAAAATGAAAACATAGCTATTCAGTCTCAATGTCCTTGTGGCCCACATTAGTCCTGTGATTACCGGCTGTGAGGTGCATAGCAAATAGTTGAAATGATCATTATGACTCTGCCGGCAGAGAAATGAAGCAAGTCTTTCCTTTGTGTTGAATATTATTGGGAAGCCAATGTTATTCATAGATCATTACTCTCACTTACTTGCCTTCTTTGGGTGCAAAAGAGGTGAAATTATACCTGAGGTGCAGGTAATTGTGCAAAGCTCTGAAGGCACTGATAGAGTTCAGTGTATATAAGAAACCAATGATCCACCAAGTAAGTGAGAACAGACTTAGCCTGGGAGATGTTAACGATATCATGTTGCTGCGTCTGACTCCTTTATGATAAAATTAACTAAAATACACCGTCCCGTGGCAGCAAGACATGCCGTCATCATCGCTCATATTTTGATGTCACCTGTCAATGAAGTCTGTAACTTTTAGTTAGAAGTTTCACCTTCCTTGCCATAGCTAGGCTAAACGTTTTGGTAACGGGAGAAGTCGGAAATGGTTGGGGAAGTAGACTGTCGTGCTGCAGGAGTCTAGGCTCAGAGGAGCAGGATGCCTCAGTAAGAAATGTGTTGGTGCTGTGTGAAGGCTCTGTGGGATCTTGGTGATGCCAGATTGATTGAGCGGGGAAGAGGGAGAAGGAAAAGAAGATGAAGAGAGAGCCAGGAACTGCATCACAGCATTCTTCCTATCATTCGCCTGATAATCAATGAACAGCCGCTGCCCCCCCGCCCCCAAGAAAACAGTGCTAAGCTTTCTTAGCCGATTTGAAACCACTTGGCTATCAGCTGCCCTTGGAGGTGGTCATGGGCACATACATTCTGCTTGCCAGGGAAAATGCAAAACAGTAACAAACGCAATGGAGACAGAGACCCTATTGTAACTCCAATCTTAAGGCTTCAGTAACTATTAAAACAACAACAGCAACAACAACAACAACAACAGCTGTAGATTCTAATTTTCAGGCCTGTAAGCCATAGGTTAGAGGCTCTATGGTGTTAACACAGGCACACCCTTCCTTGTTTATCATTCCGTCACTTAGTATTCAATTTTTTTACTTCTGAAACAGCGTGCCATCACCTAGATTCATCAGAAAACACTCTCTATTCTTATGTATGTGGGGAAAGAGTCTAAAGAAAGTCAAGAACTGACAGAATGTCTCTAGAAACAGCAGGTAAGGGGGTGGTGACCAATTGTTCTACTCATGGTGTCATTTTTTTTTTTTTTTCCTTTAAGGAAAGATACCTGATTCGCCAGTTTCCTACCTGTATTTTTTCCATCCCCTCCCTACACCTCAATAGGTGAAACGAGAAAATAAACTCTTCCAAGCGTCTCCCAACTAAAGAGTCTTCTTCTATATGAACTCATATATAATTCTAAAACCACTTCTCCTCTGATATTGGACAATTAATGGGAAGACTGCTCACTTCAGGAGTAAACTTCTTCTACTTCTTTGCACCAATGACCACAGTGAACCTTACTAGTGCACAGCACTTGTATCTGGAATGTTCTATTGAATATATTTGAAGACTGCTCTTTGGTAGGCTTCCTAGGCTGTTTAGTTTTATCTTAGATTTGTTTGATACAGTAGATACTAAAACAAACTTTCTCTTCTTTATTTTACAGTCCCAGGCAGCTACACACCCCCCACCTTGCATGTTAAACTATGCCTTCTTTTTGTGTGCTATTACAGTTTGTAGACAACTAAAGAATTGGTATCTAGTGTCTGAAAATTAATTTGGAAAAACAAGACCAGCAGCCAGATTACACACACACACACACACACACACACACACACACACACACACACACACACACACACATACATATATATATATATATATATATATATATATATATATAAATTCAAGGCTCAAAGAAATAAAAAACGGCAAGAACATTTTTAAACAGTTAAGGACAGTGAACATCTCTTTTGTTTGTCTCATTCTTGCTTGAGTTCCATGGACAGCCTGGAACTCATGTTCTTCCTGCCTGTACATCACAAGTGCCAGGGACTTACAGGTGTGTGCTAAGGATGAAGGCCTTCGTGATATGAAAATTTACCATTCAAACTTCTTAGAAACCATCTATTTAATATAAGACACCTGAAACTCTCAATTCCTGCCTTTATGCAACATCAAGGGGCTTTTACGTTTCTGCTTCAAATGGGGTACTCTGCCTCTTAAAGCAAACGACCAGAGCAACACAGTCCCCTGCAGCCCCTGCCTGGACTCTAGCTCAGGCCTCATTTCCTGCTGGAGCTGGATAACAGGTGCGCCAAGGCTGAGGCTCGCATGCTGTCCTCCACCAGTTTTCCAAAACAGAGGACACCATATGTTAGTTCTGGAACTGTAGTTTGTCCATGAAGAAGAGGTCTGGGGGATACCATCAACACAGCCACAGGAAGATGAAGAGGTTCAGTTCTTGAGGCACCCGGTAGATTCATCTTGGTGAGGTAACAAGAATACAAATAAGTGTAATAAGGCATTCCAGGTTTGCACAGGATTTCTGCATTAGCCGGGCACAGTGTTGATAGGGAATGAATGTGCAATGATCCTACATCACAGTTTTGGCAGAAGATAGAAGCCTGGGACCATTGTCACACATACTTCAAGTGAGGTCAGAGGCCTATCTCTAGCAGCTCTCTAGGAAGTCCCTGGAACAGTTTGAAAATCCTGATCTATAGGGGTAAGAAAGCCAAAGTTTAGTGATGCAGTAAATGTAGTCATCGATGCTCCCTGTATTCAAACCAGTAGCTAGGGTCACTACTGCTGGGATGAAACACCAAGACAAAAAGCAACTTGGGGCGAAAGGTTTACGTGGCTTTGCACTCCTACAGCACACCACCCACCTGCTGTGCCCTCCCACATCAAACACCAATTGAGAAAATGTGCTGCAGACTTAAGAACGAGCCAATCTTATGGAGGCATTTTCTCAGCTGAGAGTCCCTCCTCCCAAATGACTCTCTAGCCTGTGTCAAGTGGAAAGTTAAGATGTCATAGAAACCATTAGACTAAAACATGAGTTGGCCATCCTATTTTTTTTTTTTTTCTGTTCACAAATTTTCTAGGGCTCCCCATGAGATGCGCACCAGCCCTTGGTACAGCAAGCAATCATCCAACCGTCCCCGACATCTTGATTTACTCTCCACACACGCCCATCTAGTACCTGATTGTGTTCAGCTCCTTTAACCAAAAGTGGCCCTGCCTAGAATGCCTGTATGTCTGCCCCCCCCCCCCTCAGTGGATGAGATGAGAAAATAAACTCTTCCTAATGACTTCCAACAAAAGGGGGAAAAACTCCTTATTTTATACAAACTCATATATAATTCTCAAACCATTTCTCTTCTAATATTAGATAATTAAAGGACAGACTGTTCACTTCAGGAGTAATCTTCTTTGCACCAATGACCACAGTGACCCTTGTTAGCACATGGCACTTGTATCTGGAATGTTCTACAGCACTTGTTGAAGACTGTTCTTCAGTAGGCTTCCTAGGCTGTGCAGTTTGATCTCAGGTGTTTGTGAAACAGTAGATGTAAAAATAAACCTCCTCTTCTTCGTTTTGCAATCCCAGGCAGCAGCCAGCTACACACTGCACCCACATGACTAATACAGGTTGCATCTCATTCTCTTGCAGTTGTGTCTCTATTTGCTCTCTGGGTCTGTGAGTGCTTCAGAGGCTTTGTGTTCACATCACTTGTCAAAGAGCCTTCAGTCTTCAGATGCTTAGAGGGGTGCAGCTTCACATATAGAGACATGAGTGTTTTCAAACTAGAGAGTGGCACTGAAATGTGGTCCACCCTCTCAGTGTCCACAGGAATGTGGTTTCCCCCAATCTGAATACTTAAGTTCATTCCATAAAATAGACCAGTACTTGCATGTAACCTAAGCCCACCCTTTGGTAAACCCTAAATCATTTCTAGATTTCTTACAACACTCTCTTAGTGATGGTTTCTATTGCTGTGAAGAGACACCATGACCACAGCAAATCTTATAAAGGAAAACATTCAACTGAGGCTGGCTTACAGGTTCAGAGGCTTGGTCCATTCTCATCATGGCGGGCAGGCACTGTTCTAGAGAAGCAGCTAAGAATTCCATATCTGGATTGGCAAACAGCAGGAAGGGAGAAAGAGACACTAGGCCTGGCTTGGGCATTTGAAATGCCAAAGCCCACTCATTCCCAGTAACACACTTCCTGCAATAAGGCCACACCTCCTAGTGCCACTCCCTAACGACCAAGCACTCAACTATATGAGCCTGCAGGAACCCTTCCTAATCAAACCACCACAAATACTTAATAAAACATAAAATTCTATGTACATTGTTGCTTTGCTACATTGTCTAAAAAATATTGACAAAAAGTTTGTCCATATGCAGTTCAACTCATTCATTTTTTAAATGTATTTTTATTATGTTTAAGAATGTGTATGTGTGTGTGTGTGCACATGTGCATGTGAGTACAGACACTCACAGAGGCCAGAGGTGTGGTCTGGAGCTGGAGTTATGAACTTCCCAGTGTGGTGCTGGAAACCAAGCACTTGCCCTCTACAAGAGGCTTAACTGCTAAGCCATCTCTCCAGACCTCCCCTCTCCTTTTATTTAATATCTTTGATCTCTGGTAGAATCCACTGGTGTGGACTCCAAGGATGCAGATAGCTAATGCTAATTGCCATTAGTCAAAGTGGAAGGTCTGGGCTAGGAAGATAGCGCAGTAGTCTGTAAAGCATTCATCTCGTGAGCACCAGGACCTGACCTTGATCCCCAGAATCTATATAAAAGCCAAGTGCAATGGTGTATATATAACATCTCAGTGATGGAGGAGTCAGAGATTGGAGGATGCCTGGTGCTCTCCAGCTCACCACCCTAGCCTACTCCTGCCAAATAAATAAATAAATAAGCTAGGTGGCTTCTGATTGATGAAACCCAAGATTGTCCTCTGGCCTTCATATATATGTACACCTAAACATACACCACACACACACACACACACACACACACACACACACACACACACACACACCTACTACATCTAGGAGATGTAGTTTTTTCCAGAGTCCTTCAAATTAGTGTCTGGGTATACCAAGGGGTAAGCCCCTAGGGGATACCAGGCACAAACCCTACTCCCTTCATTGTGAGACTGCTCCATAGGGCTGTCCCCTCAGATTTCCTCAACATCCAAACTTTCAAGCCTCTTGGCAACTGCTTTCCTTCCAATCAGAGTAGATGCTGCAGTGGCGTTATTCCCAGAGTGGAGGAGCCACTTCATTGTAATCCCAGGCCCTCCCGTTCCTTCCCACGGCGGCTGTGGATAGTGTGCTCTGGCGAATGAGGCCAAGAACTTCACCTCTAACGTAAACAATAATACGCAAAGGCTGGTTGTGAGGTTTCAAGAGAACAAAATGGAAGAAGGTTCTTGCAAACCCGATGTATCATACCCTTGCGGGATGCACCTTCCCTGGTCACATCTTCCCCTGTTTTCTCTCTTGGATTTCCTGCAGGGGAGCTGTGGTCTAAACATTCATCTGCCTGGACTTGGGTGTTCTTTTGCCTATGGGCAAGTTTGCTCTGATCCCTAGTAAGGGTGATCCAGTTTCTTCTTCTCTGCAGAGAAGTTCTGGGGGTGGCAGGGACAGCTACAGTGGGCCCCCATGGTAATGAAGTGTTTCTTTGATCTCCTGCCACTATGGGAGTGTTGTTTGGAAACTTGTTTATGGATGAAAGCATCCCGGAGAAAACCTGCTGTCAGAAGGGATTTCGGCTCACCTCAGATCCAACCAACTCTGAGGTTTTGAACGTGTAAAGCTGAGATGCCGACAGCTACATAAATATTAAATGGGCAAGGAGATGCCAATATTTTTATTGCTGTTTGCCACTGGACTCTGAATAGAGCTGAGACTGCTTACATACACCTGGAGAGAGCTCATAGGTTTTGATATGACCGTATTTGATTTGGAAGGTTTTGAGTACACAGTGTTGCTAATAGTTCTTGGTTTTAAGGAGGCGTTCAGCATTCGCCATGCCTGTGAGAGACTGTGATGCCAAACATTTGGATTTACATAAAAAATTCCACTCACAGATGCTCGAAAAAGAGAGAAACAGCTGATGTGGGTGTAAGAGGAAATGGGGCAGCTTGCCCCCTTCCCCTCCCCTCCCCCCCTCCAGCCAAGGTGGAGCTCGGACACCTCTTACATCAGAGCAGAGAAAGCTGTGCTATGCCTCCCAGTCTGTACAGACTGAGCCCTCTTCAGTTTTCCTCCACAAGCTACACCTGTTGGCTTCCTAAAACACAAATTCTATACAGCAGCCCAGTTTTTCAACCACTCACAAATGCCTTCAAATAACATTGACCCATCTTAGCTTACTACAGAACTTGCTCCCAGTCCTATCTCATTTCTGATTGACGCTGCTCTCCCTTCTCATGTGACTTCTATTTCCTGCAGTTGCCTGGTAGTCTCTTGGCTAGACCATGATTCTGTGCCTTTGCACACACAGCAGCCTCTTCCTGGACCATCCTACCCCAATCTCCTCCTTCAGTAGATCTACACAGACTCCAGGGTTCTGCCAGGAACCAGCCCCACCCTTCTGGATCTACCCCCAACGTTGTCCCAAGCTTTTAAGATTGGCTCTTCCCTGAACCCACCTCTTTCATAGTAAGCTGTTTGGATTTTAATATTACATTCACTTTTCAGCCTCCCCCAATGAATTTTAATTGTCTTGAGGGCAAGAGTCAGGATTTATTCAGATTTTCATCCCAACATTTTCCAATGCCCGGTCCCTAGTGGGGTGTCAGTTAAAGACTTAAAAATGAATGAATCAGTCACTCATTACTAGATTTAATGTTGGATTTGATTTTATCTCAAATGTGCCAACAGTTAGCTTGGTGTTATATACAAAATCCCATGAATTCAATTATCTTTATTTATGTACTCCTATGATGAGTATTACTTCCAGGAAGTCCACAGGAGTCTCTTTCCACCATGCAAAGGTTGAGCACCTTCCTCCCAAGATGTAATTATTGCCAATGACTTTCCTGTCCCACCTTAACTGTCTTAGGGCAACAAAAGGTAAAAGACATTGTAAAAAACTGAAGAGGGCTTTTCTCCATCATTTTAACAATGGTGACCTCTCTTGAATATTTGCAAAATAGTAACTTTGTTCTTCTTTGTCAGCTGTGAATCAGACAGACCACTTTATTAAATGCGTTCTCTCCTTTCAGATGTCTTCCCTGCAGTCGTGGTCCAAGAAAAAGGGTGTGTATGGACCAATCTACATATAAAACCAATATGCCTTAAAAATGCTCAACACTGTATGGTTTAGATCCAAACCACCAGGTCCAATGAACTTTGTGAATGCTGAAACTTTAAAGGCACCACATATAAGTAGAAATGCGGAGAAACCAAAGGCTCTTATATTTATTAATATAAAAGAGATAATGCCAGGAAAGTAATCTAGCCCTTTTCAATACCCATGTGAAGGAATATGGGGTACACGTTGATGCTTCACCCTTCAGGAGATCTGGAGGAAACATACATGCATTGCTTTCAATATGAAATTTTCTTTCCTATCCCAAGGCCTATATGAGACTCATCAAGAAAACAGCCCCTATGGAGACAGGCTGCTGTGGGCCTCAACATCATCCAGGCTGAAGCTCCCCACAAAAGTGCAGGCTGAGCCTGAGAATAGAAAATAAGGCTCTTTGTCTCCCCAGGGATGCATTTTCTTGCCTTGATGGGAAAATCTAAAGACTAGATTTTTTTTTCAGGCTCAATAAGGTACCTTGTTGAGTAATTTACAGTAGAATGTGAAAACAAACACAGAAAGAAAAGGCACCAAATAACACATTCCCCTTGGTAAGACAGAGGGGAGACCTCCACCGGCTGCTCCTGCGGTGGTCCACTTCTCTTCATTTACTTACTGAATTTTGTTCCCTTTCAAATTCCTTTAGATCCCGAGTCACTGCTTTGGAATTCGTTTGTTCCCGTGTCTGTCCTATCACACACTTATACACTTGCATGTCTCCAGCCGGGGAAGAGAGAACAGGTGGGGGGGAGGAGAGAAGCCTTGTTGGGAAATGGGCATGCTCAAGGAGGCTACAAGAGGGTGGTAGAGAGGAGGGTGGTGGGGAGGAGGGTGGGGTGGAGGAGGGGGGGGAAGAAGGTTTGGCATCAGTACAGATGCATAGTCTGAAGCAGGCTCAAATTATGGACCAGCTGTTTCCCCAAGTCTTCGGTGATTGTTAGATGGCTGCTTCCCTTCCCTTCCCCTCCCTTCCTTTCCTTTCCCTTCCCTTCCCTTCTCCTTCCTTCCCTTCCCTTCTACTTCCTTCCTCCCTCCCTCCCTTCCTTCCTTCCTTTCATTAGTACTTATCTTGGCTCCCACTCACACATGTAGATGTCATGAGAACACAAAATATATGTTCACAAGACTCAAAGTTCCCTATTTTATTTGGTGGCTCCTATTTCTCCCAACAGTCTCTGTCTCTGTCTCTGTCTCTGTCTGTCTGTCTGTCTGTCTGTCTGTCTGTCTGTCTCTCTCTCTCTCTCTCTCTCTCTCTCTCTCTCTCTCTCTCTCTCTCTCTCTATCATAACAAGGAAACCACAGTATTGAAGACAGCCCTCTGGGCCATAGGAAAGGGGACAGAGGTGCCACCCCGTAGTCCCTGCCTTGGCCTGCCGGAGCAGAAGTCCAGTACTGCAAGGCATTTGATGGGGCTTCCTTCAGCACAAAAGACCACAAAATGGCTGTGAGTCCTGGCAGTTTCTCCCTGTGTGGATTCAGGAGGTTAGGGCCGAGCCCTTTAAATCAGAACCATGCTTTGGTGAACTGCATGGATGCAAGCTGATGCTTTAAAAGTTTTGAGTCTCAGACAGCTTCTCTGTAAAATGAAGGAAACGGTGTTTACAACAAAGGAATCTCACAAAGATCCAGTGAAGTACTTATCAAGAAAACCACAATGCCCCAATAAACATCAGCACATATTCTCCCAGCATCCTCCAAACCATTATACATTTTTAGGGGGTTGTTTTCAAGACAGAGTTTTTCTGTGTAGCCTTGGCTGTCCTGACTTACATTGTAGACCAGGCTGGCCTCAAACTCATGAGGTCCACCTGCCTCTGCTTCCCTAAGTGCTGAATTACAGGTGTATCCACCCCGCCCAGCTCCATTATACATTTTTAATTCAAGATTTTCTTCTTGCCTTTCATTTTTGTGGCCTTATTTGCATGCTAAATTTAAAGTTAACCATTATTGCTTCTTTGAAAATAACTGGATCAATTTTTGTGAAACCATCAACCCAGCCTCTGCTGCTGGTTCACAGGCATCATCAGAAAACAGATGAGGAAGAGGGCAACTCTGCACTGACTATAGATATGCCCTTCATCCAGACATTTGACATCCCAGTAGCCACAGTCCTCCAGGGACTCTGCTAGTGTCTCATTGAAACAAGCAAGCAGTGGAGGCAGAGATCAAATGAACAGCATGGGGACTATAGTAAATACGATGCCATATATTGAATATTAGCTTAGAGAGTGAATTTTAGGTGCCATTTTCATAAGAATAAGAGTAACTATGTAAGATGGTTGGGTATTTTGCTAACTCTAGTAATTATCTCACTGCAAGAGATTGTTCACTAAATGGCTACATCATAAATATATATAACTTTAAAATTAATAAAGTCCAGTAGCATCTAATAAAAAAGATCAAACATTAATTTCATAAATATGTATTTGCATTTGCTAGCTTCTAGGGGCCACAGAAGCGTGGCAGATGATCAGAGTCTCTGCCATGGAATTGGAGGTGACTGCTCAGCTCCTCTGTCTCTGTCTCTGTCTCTGTCTCTGTCTCTCTCTCTCTCTCTCTCTCTCTCTCTCTCTCTCTCTCTTCTTTCTAACTCTGCTGCAAAAACCCAGTACCAGGTATTCTGAGAGACAGACCTAAAGTTGTCTTTGAAGTTGGATAAGACTTCCGTGCAAAAGGGACATTTTAGTGATTACTGGGAAAAGAAAAAAGCGAAGGTCAAGAGGAATGAAGAGGAAGAGGAAAGAGGAGGAGGAGAAGAAAAAGGAGGAGGAGAAAGGAGAAGGAGACAGTTTCACCAAAATAAACAGTGTGTAAGTTTACCAAGGGGAAGGAGGCCAGCATGTTTGGGGATCTAAAAACTGAAACATGAGAAAAATACAGCAAAGTATGATAAAGCCAGAGGAAGGAGATGAAACCTTCTAGAGCATAGGGAGGGATCCGAGACTTTCTCCAGGGTCAGGAAGAAATGGCAGTTGAAGCGGCCCAGGAACACCTGACTTTACTTCAGAGTCCTGCCACTTTGATTACATTGGTCAAATTCTTTAGAATGGTTTAATCTGTCTGGGGGTTGGGGGATGGGATCTAAGAATAAGTGATGAAATTGTCTGTAAAAGATTAGCAGAGTTTCGTGAAGCTTTGGGTTTCCTTCCCTGGAGACAGGAGAAACGCAGGGAGTCATGTAGCTTATAAGGAGCAAAACAAAATCAGAAAGAAACCCAGATGACCTTAGCCCTGATTCCATAACTTCTGCTAAAAGAAGCAGAGTGGATGTCAAAATCAGTGTGGCACAGATCCTGCCCTCAATACATTTGTATCTTTTAAGTAAATGCAGTAAGGGAAGGAAGACAACGACAGTGGAAACAAACAAACAAGCAAAACAAGCAAACCGCCTGCCTCTGAACAAAAGCCTCATCACCTGGCAAGGAAACTGACACATTCTGATGCTGGCCCTGTGGCTGGCGCTTTTAATTTCTTGAAGGACAACAGGATTCAAAAAAGCTGTGAATTGGCCGTATGTCTTGGATGTTGTGTGATATCTCAGTAATGTTTGCCCTGAGGCCTACTAGAACCCATCTCCCTCTCATGCCCACTTCTTATAAGGTCCCAATGACAGAACAAAGATCGATTGTAAGTTCACCCTGGAGAAACAGGGCAACTTACAGAGCATGAGTGGAGTCACCGGCAGGAGTACAAGGGACCCTAAAGCAGAGGCTCTCAACCTGTGGGTCATGACCCTTTTGGAGGTCAAATGACTCTTTCACAGAGGTCACCTGAGACCATCTGCATATCACGTTTACAATATGACTCACAACACCAGCAAAATTATAGTTATGAAGTAGCAACAAAAATAATTTTATAGTTGGGAGCCACCACAACATGAGGAACTGTATTAAAGGGTCATAGCATTACGAAGACTGAGTGCCACTGACCCACAGCAATCTTACTGGAAAATATGCCCACATGAAGGATGGTAACTTCCCTAAAGCTGCATAGATGTCCCACCATCAGCATCACCTGCTCCTTCTGTCCTCCCTAGTCAATAAACTTGCAGATTCTCTGTGAGACCGTGAAGCTCTGTGCAATTAGGGCAGAACTGCATATGCCTGATTGGGGACATGGCTAAACACACAGGTGAGAATCCAATGACCTTCCCTGTGCCCTCCTTTTATGAGGGAATGTCAACCAACAGTCACCATGTCCAGCTGGGACGGCCCTGTGCAGGTAGCCATAGCTCAATTCATTAAATGAGGGAGGGCTGTCTGGCTTGGAGAATAGTCCTGTCCGCCACATGTACGCATGCGGTAGCTGCTCATTTGCTCTCTTTATTCGGTATCCCTCGGGAATCTAGAACACCTTACCAGGGAGTTCTTCCCGCAGCCACAAGGGCTCCCCACAGCAGAACCAAATTCAAAACAGAACAAAACTCTCAGATGCAGGAGGCTGATCTCTCACCCAAGGCAAAGAGGTGCTCCTCATCGCTGCCTGCCACTCGGTTCCGAGCCTCTGCGAATGCGCATTACAGTCTTTAAAAAGCAAATGCTTCTTCAGTGAACCAAAACTATCCCAGCAGTTTCTCCTTTTGAAAAAAAAAAAGGTCAAACAAGTGACAATCTAGTTGGACATCTTACAGCTCAACACTATGGCAGTGTTCCAGAGAAAAAGAAACAGTGGGGGAGTTTATCTGGATTAGTGAACTATGAATCTATTTTGAGTTCATAGTGCTCTAAAACTGTCTATTCGTGAAGCCCAGATAACCATGAAATAAAACATAATAGAAATGCATGATAGTAAAATATCCTTATAACTAATAACAAAACCTAATACTGATGATGAAGGCCTGATAGCCAACTTAGGCACGGGCCACTCATGTCATTGGGAGCAACGGATTGCTATCTCTTACCATGCAAATAGGCAACATTCAGGTTTGTTTGTCTGCCTTGACTCTGTTGTGCAGCTGCTCAGTCAAGTTTCCAGCTGCCTGCCTTGCATGGTATGTCCTCTATCAGTTTCTGGGCCAGCCCTGAATGAAGCAGGAAGACTAGATGCAGCAAGGATGGCCACTCCGCTGGCCATTGCTCAAGCCTGCTAGGCAACAAGTACTCGGTAACTGACCTTCTGACCCTCACTGTGCCATTCTGACCTACCTAAGATGGATAAGCATTTTGTTTTTGACCACTGCTATCATAATGTTACTTAATTTATTCCAGAAAACTCTATCAGATACTACACCCAGCTGGCCAGTGAGCCTACAGGAGCAATCGCATAGCGTTAGTCTATTGATGCAACAATGATTAACTTGTAAATGCCTAACTTGTTACTTGAGGAGGATAAGGGATGTGTGTTGGTGCACAAATGCATACATATGCACAAATGGATCTAGAATGGATTTTACTGCATGGACAGGACAGCATGTGATTGATAAATACCAATAAAATACGCAATATTCTTCATTGTAAAGTCCTTATAGCCCAATAACTTTCCCCAGATGCATTTGCTTATTTATTTGAACCCCTAACTTGCAGCCAACAGCCATAATTATTAATATATAGGTAAAATTTTGATGATAATACTATCTGCTATTTTCATTCACTTAACTGCAGCAAGACAAAGATAAAGCAACGAGGTCCTCTTAGGAGACTGACATGCTTACCAATGATGTAAGCAACTGCCTTGTTAAATCAAATCATACTTTTAAAATATTAGAAAACTGTTTTCTCAGTTCTTTGTGTGATATGCTATGCAACTGCTACAGATGTTTTTCACTTACAATTTTTATTATTTACTTATATGTATATATGCACACACGTACACATACATACATGTGTATGTCATGACATGGTTGGAGATGTCAGAAAGCAACCTGCAGGGGTCAGCTTTCTCCTCCCATCAAGTGGGTTCCGGGAGTCAAACTCCTGGGAGTCAAACTCAGGTCATCAGGTTTGGTGGCAAGTGCCTTTTCCTGCTGAGCCATCACACTGGCCCTCATATTTTTCACTTTAATCTGCATTATTAATATTGCCTACATTATTTACTTAAATCTAGACCATAGATCAGTAAACTTCCTCTCCAAAAGAGCAGAGGGTGAATAAATTAGTCTTTGCAAGCCACAGATGGTCTCTGTCATATATTCCTCATGTATATACTTTGTTTTTATAGTCCTTTAAAAATGCACAAAAACTAAAGTCATTCTTTGCTTGCAAACTACACAAAACCAGCCTTGAGTTTGGGCTGGAGTGACAGTTTGCTGGTACTTGGCTGACAGCTCGTGAAACAATATAACAAGATGTGATTTATATCATCTGTTGATTCTATGGTGTAAATACCCCCTCTATGGACAGTGCCAAGATCGCTTGACTTGACTGGACAGGTGCTGTGAAGGGGCAGCAGGGCAAAGTGCCCAGTGTCCAGACATAGTCACAGGCACACATAACCTCAAGAGTGTGGGAGTAAAATGGGGAGCGAGGGGCCTGAGTATTTGTTGACTTTTGATTTATTCAGCTTTTCACTGATATAATTTTTTTAGCTATCATTGTGTTGACCCAATTTCTAACATTTTAGCTATTTCTAAGAGTTAACTCCAGCCTGGCACATCACACACCCGGTGGGGCTCCTGGGATCAGCTCTGCTTTCCACCATCTTCCTATGGGTGCCACCTCAAAGAGCCACACCGCCATACTGCATGGTCCCAAATATGATGCAATTAGTAGATTCTGAACTCTATACTTTGCCATTTTTCTGAGAGGGGAAGCTCCCATGTATCTTACTGGAGACATGAGGCTGGCAGCAGCTGGGCTTCTGAAGGACTGCGCTACTCAAAGCTCATTTCATGCTAAGCATGGCAAGAGAGGGATCCCAGAGGATCAAGAAAAGGAACAAATTCACATGAAGCCACAATGATAACTCTTAGGGAACTGAAAAGCAAACAAAAAAGACTACGTAGCAAACCTTTCAGGGTACCCTGTAGTACTTGCTCATTACTTTAAAAAAAACTGGAAGTTTACACATCCCTGATCCCTGACTGTACCTTTGTGTAGTACTGAGAAAGGACAGACAAAACCTAAGAATGCAGAGACTACATGCAGTAAATAAGCTCAAGCTACCTTTTGTGGATTGCAGGATCTAACAATAAATAAATACATATATACATACATAAATCTGATCCCGATGTTGCTTTTAATCTTCTAGAAGGAGTGGGTGTTCCTGATATTGGGGTGTGGGGGGAGACTTTTGCCCTTAATTTAAATCATTGTTTTTCTAGGGAAATTTAATTTGGGGGAAAATGTTTTTCTAATTAACTGGATGACCGTGTTCTGTGCAAACAATAAAGATTCTTGTTTGAAAGTAATGCATGCCCTTGCTCCTAGGACTACCAAGGGAATTTAGGATGAAAAAAAAAAAAATGCAAGCAGCTCCGAGACCTTACATATTATCAATGCTAAAAAGACTCCCCAGCTCCACAGTTTTCACGTCAGTTCCCAATTTAAACGCCACAAGAGTTGAGCGGATTCGTGCTGTGCCATGGCACCTTTTTCTCATCCCTAGAAATGGCTGCGATTGATTGCAATCTGGGTCTCTCAGTGGGTTCGTCCTTCCCTCTCTCTCTCTCTCTCTCTCTCTGTTCCTCATGGGCTGGGCTTGGCCGGCAAGGTTAGAAACTGCACATTTAGATGGCTCAGAGGAAGATTTCATAATGCTGGTGCTGGGCTGGGCAGTCTAGCCAAATTCCATTCATTAGCTCAGGCGCCAGCCAGAGTATGACCAGCAAGAATGCTGTTTTGGTTCCATTGAAAAGCTGATAGGAAATCAGAAATACTGCCCTCTCCGCCCCCCCCCCCTTTTTTTTTCCTGTCTGTCTCTGTTTTGGTTCCTAAGAGGCAATAAATGGACAAATAAAGAGTCTGGGACTCTGCACTATGGAAGATAGGAGCTAATCGCTAACCCAACCCCTAGTGGAGCCATTCAACCAACTGCCATTCTCTTTTTTGATCTATTCTGACACTACTTTTTTAGAAAGTATCTGTGTATAGGCATCAGATTTGTGCATACCTTAGACTTTAAGCATCCCAATATCAGAAATCAAATATCCAACCCACGTGATGGTTTCCAGAGCCACTGACACTGCATGGGTCAGGACCAAGATGGGTGCTTTGGATAGCAGCGTTAACCGCACATGGTTCCTGCCACAAAGGAGCTTTCAATCTATAGAGGAGGCATCTAGGACCACTGAGGCGATTCAGATTCTAAACTGCAAGCTGCTCTAACCTCTTAAATGCAAAACGCAAAATGAAGCAAGAAGCAGGAGCTTCCGGGAGAAGTTTGAAAGTAGTTGGGGGAGGGTTGGCAGGGATGCTTTTTGGGTACCCCTAATCCCCCCCCCCCCCGGGAGCTTAGAAAATGTTACAGCACCAGATCCTCTGAAGCCAAGGACAGAAGCTTTGGGGAAGAGAATACACTAAGAGACAAAGCAGCGCAGCAGCATAAGCAATGAGGGTGAGGTAGTTGAGGGGCATAATCTTCCTGAGTATATTCTGGAAAGATGGGCTGGGAGGGCGTGACTTGAGGATCTGCAGGGTAGCAGGTCGTATTTGTGTGTTAGCAGAGTTGCTCTCTGTTTAGGATTTTGTTGTTGTTGTTGTTAACTCAAGATAAACCAGCACTACATTCAATGCTGATGCAGTGTTGTTGGTTGATGCTTTTGCTTCTGCTTTGTCCTTACCCTTTAAAACAGAGCAGCCTAAGACTTAGGAACGTGTGCAGAGAGCAGCACTCCGCAGCTTGCGATGTACCTGCTCTAGCTGATGGTCTCCACTTGTGATCCCAGATACTTCAAAGGCATGAATCCTGACACTGAGTCTGTGACACTTTCCATCACACCAAAGGCTTCATGTGACAGGGCCAGACCATCCAGAGCTCTTTTTCTTCCTAATCTTCTGAGCTGTATTTTATATGGCTGCCATCAAGTCACTGTGGTGTGAAAGCAAGGATGCTCCAGCCCTGTCTTAGCTTGTTTTCTGGCTCTAGAATAGATTATCTGAGACTGGGTCATTTATAATAGAAAAAGGCTTTTGTTTGGGAAGTCCAGGTGCGCGATACCAACAAAGACACCACGCTTCTCAACTCATGGCTGAAAGCAAAAATGTACAGAGGAAACAGAACAGGGAGGAGTGCCTTGTTTTGAGACGACTGGCTCTTATGGTAGCTAATCAGGTCCCATAAGAACGGACCACTCCTGTGAGAGTGGCATTGCTTCCTCCTAACAGCCAAACAATCCCCCCAGCGCATTGCTGCCTCTTGGCACTGGCACACTGGAGGGCATGTTCAGCATGGCCAGGACAAATCGTACACAAACAACTGCACTGCCCAAAACCACTCAATGCTTTTGAATCCTAGGTAAAAACTAAATACTTGTTAAGACCCCAAAGCTTGCCATTTGAATAGCCATGGTTATCTGATGTAAGTCACAGTTCTTAGCCACAGGTTGACTTAAAGGGACACTGACACCTTTCTGTCATGAGCTTACTGCATGGTTTAACCCCACTACTGTTCCCCAAACTAAACAGAGACAAGTCTCTATGATCTTTGTCTTCATATTATGTATCTTCTCTAGTTTTAAAACTTATAAATAGCTCTCGTCCTCCAGGGATTTAGAGTACGCTTATATGTGGGTTTCTCGGGCCTGTACTATGGAGGCTTCACACTACCTTCAGAGAACTTTACAGAAGAAGCATGCTCGATCGGTTGCCTTCCTAAAACTCTCCTGTTGCTCTCAAGGTGACTCCCGTTCTCTACTCTCTTCCTCTCCTTTAGCTGATCAGAAGCAACTTCTATTTTCATGTACCTTCAGGTCAAAAAGAGTCACCCCAAACCTCCATCCCTTCTACCCCCAACACAAAGAAGTGCATGAAGAAGAAACACAGTTGGTAACCCAGAGCAGACTGGCCATCCCAACAAGGAGAAAATTTTCCCTCTAATAGGAATTCTCAAACTCGTTCGCCTTTGAGTCCCATCAGATGAGTCACAGGATTTAGTCAGACTACCGTGTAAGACCGGGTGACTACCCCCAAGAGGAACCTACCTCCTTACAAACCTGCTTCTGGTTTTGTTTTGTCTGTCAAGGAGCCAGGTCCTCATGTTCTACTGAAACATGTTTTTGTAAAGCACATTTCAATAGAGTATAAATAGATTATAAATTACTCAGACAAAAATAGTGGTTTCTTCAGAAATGTTAAGCATTGTATCTTTGAGCAAAGTTTCATTGATCACTTGCCAAACACTCTGTTATAACTCCTACTAACCCTTCCTCTGATTTGAGGCTGTCAACTGAATTGTTAAACCAGAGCCCCAACCCTTCCCTGAAAAACTTCAGCCTGGGGCTCTGGGCTGGGGTCTTCTTCCTGTGGTTCGGGATTTAGATAAGAGTGTCCCCCCAGTACTTAGAATCTTGGGTGACAGGAGTTGATCCTGAAGTTTCTACACACTCTTGGTGCTGTTGGCTGGGTAGACAAGATGGCTCTCCAGCTGACTATGCCTGCTGTTGGCACAGGTCTGTCTCAGTGCATATCCCTTGGAGAGGCTCCCATTTTGCAGTCAGACTCAGGAGCCCCTTGCTCCACCGTTGTATAATATATGCCAGTGTGATCCAGACCCTCAGATTGCTGTTTCTCATGCTCTGAATCAGCAAATAGAAAGGAGCCTGGGTATGTGAGAAAGCCTGCCCTGGCATTGGCTGTTCTGGCTGGTGAGTCATACAAGTCATAGGGGCACCAGGCCTGTCTCCCCTGAACAGCTTCTGTGGGCTACATGATTATACTGCGTGGTGTCTGGATCCCAGGGACTCCAAACAAATGCAAGGAACAAAGAACAAAAGGACAAGTGGCTGATGTCTCATCACTGCAGCAGGAATCAGAGCAGGGGTCCTCAACCTGTGGGCCATGACCCCTTTGCGGGGGTGGGGGTGGGGGCATTGCACAACCTCTCCACAGGGGTTACCTAAGACCATCAGAAAACACTGCTATTTATAATTTATAACAGTAGCAAAATTACAGTTTTAAAGTAGTAAGAAGATTAATTGTATAGTTGGGGGTCGCAGCAACACGAGGAACTGTATAAGGACCGCAGCATTAGGAAGACTGAGAGCCACTGCATTATAGGAAGACAACTGATTGAGGAGGTGGCTAGAAGACTCTGACTTGCTGCTGCCTGCTCCCTACTGGGCGGATGTGTCTGCCATCTCCTACACTGAGGATATGGAGTTCTTTGTTTCTCAAACCTGCTTGAGTTCTTGATTCCCAGATGCTATTCTCTTAGCCAGTTCTTTTCTAAGGGCAAGATCCAGGCATCCTCTCTCAGAGGCTTTCCTTCGAAGTCTGGTTGAGTTCTTGTAAAGAATACCTGGTACGGAGCAGTCAAGGGTGTTTTTGTTTCTAGAATGCTCCCCTATGTGCTGTTCTTTCTAGGTATATTTGCATATTTGCTGACTTTTAAAGATTTTTTTTTTATTTTTATTCCATGTGTATGTGTCAGTGCCTGTGTGTATGTATGTATATATGTATGTATGTGTGTGTGTGTAGTATGTATGTATGTAATATGTATGTGTACCACATCCATGTCTGGTAGCCATTAGATCTCCTGAAACTGGAGTTACAGGCAATTATTAGCTGTCATGTTTGTGGTAAGAACCAAACCCAGGACCTCTGTAAAAGCAGGCAATGCTCTGAACTGTGGAGCTGTCTCTCCAGCCTTTGCTACTCACTTCTTTTGTTTTGAATGCCAACTCTCTCATGGCTTTGTTGTTCCTGCTGCTGTTTACTTTCAGTTCAGTGTGACATTCTACTCTGAATACAAAATTCTCTCACTTTTACTTTAAGAGACTCTGCCTCTTCAAGAGCTAGTAGCTCACCAGAATAATAAAATATTTTGAAAATTATATATATAATATATAACAAAGATATATATCTTCTTTAAAGATCTTTATATATTATATTTAAAGATATATTATACAGCATTTATTATATGTATTATTTATTATATGTTACATATAAAGATATGTTTGTATATATTATTTATATAGTATATAAATATATAAAGAAGAAATATGATATATATAAGATATATGTGTGTATGTATGTGTATATATTTATTTATCTTATTTAAAGTACCTATGTGGGCCAGACATAACCACTCATACCTACAATTAGAAGGTTGAGGTAGGAGGATCATCATGAGTTCAAGGCCAATCTAGGTTATATAGGAAGTTCCATGCCAGCTTGGGTAATAAAGTGAGACTCTGCCTCAGACAAATAAAATACGTATTTATGGGTTTCATGGTATGCAGGATAAGGCAATGCAGGCATAACTTAGAAGTTGATATGTAATCCTATTCATTTGATTCTAATTACATTTTATAATATGTCTGACAGCTTCAAAGGCAGGAGACAGGAAAAGCCTGACATTAAAGAAAAAAAATCACTATTTTGTAAAAAGTATATTTCTGGGGATATGTGTATTTGTGTGTATACATATGCAATCAGCAGACTGTGTACGTAGTGCCAAGGAGGCAGATGATGAGAAACACTTCTCAGGTTTCTCACAATCAACTAGAGAAAAGGCCACACACTATAAAACATAATACAGTGCTGATGTGAACAGAATATGCTGGAAACACAAAGCACGAGGACTAATTATGCCCCAGGGGTCTGCAGTTGCCTTTGCTGGGTCTCACCAAGCAAAGGCTGGAAGACAGGGAGTCACAAACAGAAAAGTACACAAAGAGAGAAGTCAAACAGGGGCTTACACAGAAAGCCCTTCTTCCTGCACACGGAGAGGTCAGGGACAGGAGTCCTGGCTGGGGCCAGACACGAAAGTCCTTAAGAGCCTTGTTAAGATTTCACTGTATCGCCAAAGCAACTAGATGTGATGAAGAGATTTTAGGAGCAAGAGTAAATGATAACTTTAATCTGTGACTCAAGCCATTGCATGAGGATCTTCTATGTGGATGATATGTGAAGCAGAAACCCCAGTAAGGAATCTCCTGGGTGTTGATGACTGTAGTTATCAAGGTCTGTTCCCGGGTTACTCTAAGGAAAGGAGTCATGGGGAGCGGATAGGAGACATTTTGGAAGTGGACATTATGTGTTTAGCCATCAGTTGGTGGTAAGGAGGTAGGAGAAAGATGAGGCAAGGGTGCTCTGAGACTTCACTTTGGCGGTTGGATAGACGGAGATTCAATTCGCTAACGATGGGGAAAGACTCCTGGCAAAGAGACATGCTTAGGGGAACTCAGACAGAGCAGAGGCAGTGCTAGAGACATTTACAGGACGAAGCTAAAGCGCAGGAGAGAGGCCGTACCTAGAGTCACACTTTGAAGACCCACAGAGACACAAAGATAAGGTTAGCATCAGAGGCAAGCAGGCAGAGTAAAAGAAAAGGCCACAATGCCCCTGCCTACCACCCCACCCCAGGAACACAGCCTCAACTGGAAACGAGAAGAGGAGAGACCAGGAAGAGCCTAGGCAGAGACAAGTCAGAGGTAGAAAAAAACCAAAAGAGGCATAGCCCAGAAAAAGGAAAGCTGCAACAAACTAGGGGACGCGAGAGGCACGTCCCACATCCCCACATCGGGCTGCTGCCAGCTACAGGGGCTTTAGGAAGTTTAGGGAGAGTGATGCCTAGAGGGTGAAGCATGCAAGCTGGACTTTCAGGAGACAAAGAGGTGGGGCAGGGGACAGAGGCAGCTGCTCCAAAATGAGAGATGGATGGCCCACAGGGCAGCAAGCTCAAAGCCACTTGGGCTTAATTCCTAAGTAATAAGGTGTCATAGAGAATATACCATAAATCTTCATGTCTCTTATTTGTCATGTTTCCATGTGACTTGAGCTCCTATGGCTCCTGCTTTGTTGCTGTTTGCTTTTAGTCCCTTCTGTATGCAAACAGTTATATAAGACGGTAGCTACCACTTGTGATGTCTGACTCATCTTGGCCTGTGGGACCAGTGGAAGACGCTATGAAAGGATACAGTCACGCAGTACAATGGGATGTTGAGATCTGAGCAGTCTGAGTGTGGATGAACATGTTCTTTGGGGATGTCAGAGAAGAGCACTGGACGGGTCAGCCATAAACCCCAGCTTCAGGAGCTGGGAGAAGGCTGAGGGAGGGAAACAAACACGGGAGGGAAGCAGGAGAGCTTAGTGTATGAGACACTGGAGGAAGAGAGTGTTTTCAGGAGAAGGCGTCGGATGAGAAAGTACACAGAAGTGCTTTCATCTGAGGTGAGAACATCACCAGGACTCTGAAAAAGCATTTTCAGTAAAAAGAGGCAAAGTCAGACTTGGGAACTAAGAAGTATTCTACTGGACCCTTTGCTGCTCCCATTCAGCAACTCACATATGGGATTGCTATATTCAATGACCAATTATTTATGATGTACCTGAGTGTGTTTGTGTACACAGAAACAGGGTCTTTATATAGCAATGGTCTCATGGGCAAAAAATAGGGTCCTTCACACCATAGACACTTCAATAAAGAATGAGCTAAATGCCTATGGCCTAGTGCATCATGCTCACGTAGGTTTGTGTGCACACAGTCTACAAGGTTCATACGAGAAAATCACCTAATAATGAATTCTGCAGAACACATTTGGTCATTAATCAATGCATATTTAAAATGCATTAAAGCTCCCATTAAGAACAACACAAAAACACATGCAGACTATCATGTAGCCATCAAGATTCTAAAACTTGCAAGGCATATAAATGAGGATTGATTTACTTTTCTGGGAGGGGGCTCATTTAAAAAACAACGTGAACTTAGAAAGTGGTAACATCCAAGAGGATCCTGAGCTATGTGAGGATGTGGGGGCTGGGGGGTGCATTAAAAGTATTTCTTCCTTACAGCACTGCTCATCATGTAACTGAGTCTGGTCTTATTCTTCTCCCCTCCCCTTCTCCCCCTCTGTCCCCCTCCCCCTTTCCCCTCTCCTCCTCCCCTCTTCCCTCCCTTCTCCCCCTTCCCCTTTCTCCCTCCCCCTCCCCCTCCCCTGTAGTGGAATGGAGCATGTCTAAAGACTTCTCCCCTTTGGCTGGGGAGATCATCATGGACAGCCTGCAGACCCTGAGGTGCACAATCACAGGACTCACCACAGTAAGTGTCCTCCCGATGCATTCACCGTCCTCTGCTTTTTGCACGGGGAGGCTGACAGCAAATGCCTACTCCTGAAGCAACAGCCAACACCCGGTCCTCTGACAACAACTGCCACTCGTTAAGCGTGATATGTCTGGTCCCCATAATCTGAGTCTCACAAAGGGTGAGCAGACAGCATGAACCACTTTGTAAGCTGCCATGTTCTAAGGAGATCAGAAGGAGACTGGCCTCATGCGAGCCTTGAAAGCTGCTGCTCTTGGGATCACAGTCTAATCTGCAGGGGGATCAAAGGCTCTGAGAGATCCAATTTTGACTCCCTGTCTGATGGTAAAAATAACAGCTTCATCTTGCCCTCCCCTCCCCCACCGCCTCACTGAGATCAGTCATCAATTGGAGTCACACACTTTCCTGAGAGAACTCCTTTTCCTATGATTAAAAAGAAAAAGAAAAGAAAAGGACTAAGTCTGCTACTAAAGAAAAGAAACTTATACATGGCAAAGGTACAATCTCTCTGTAGCATAAACTAACTGGGAACAAAAAGCTGGAACTAGCCTTGTTTGTTGGTTTAACCAATCTAATTTAAATATTGACTACTTATGAACTGCAAATGAGCGTCCAAAATGCAAAAAATAAAAATAAAAAATAAAAACACCAAGGAAATCTGAGAAACACCAAGACTGAGAAAACTGTGAGTTTCCTCAAATAATTCCAATTCAAAAGACGTGGAGGAGGGGGAGATTAATTTTAAATCATAATCCTTTAAATGTAACTATAAATGTTTAAAATACAATTCAAATGATTAATATTTAAGACCTTCACATGGGAGGAGCAGAGAGATATTTCTGTTGTTTTCTTAGAGGTTAGCCAATTAAATTAGTTAACGGTACTATATAACCCCAAACCCCAGCATTACAAAGCTGCCGCCCAGCTTATTCTAAGGGAATTCTCGGTGGGTTTGGTCACCACCAAGAATCCTGACTTTTAGTCCTAATCGCATGTCTGCACCCGAGAGCAGAACTGTGGATCACCAGAGCAAACAAAGCCCCCGAGTGGGTGGCCCTAGAGATGCTATCAGTATAACACTGGCTCCAGCGCCATGGCTTGCACCATGGAAGGAGGCCAGGAAGAACCCCAGGGAATTTCCACTGCTTAAAAGAAAAAGTGATATCGTGATAAAAATGGAAAACTCTCCCCGGAGAGGGTCTCTGACATCAAAAGTAGCTTCCCGAGGGATGAGGTTTTTCCACTCCGCCATCCAATGAGAGCAATGCAGACATTATCCTGAGCATATAAATGCCTGACATGAATTTATAGTTCTAGACCATCCCTACAACCCTGAGGTGCGTAAAACCCAACTTTCAATGGTATAGAAAGAGGTGTTGACTTCATTATATGGTAAGGCGATATCATTAAAATCCTATCAAACTCTCCACAATTTTTTTAATGCAAACACCATTTTACATTTACAGCAAGCAATTGTTCACCCAATATTGGCTTCTCTAACACTGCTTTGGTCTCACAGAAAAAAATAAAATAAGAAGAAAAGAAACCTCAAAGCAAATATTAAAACCATACAAAACAACTTAAAGGATTATCAGTAAGCAAAGAACAACTCCTTAACTCTTTACGCCATAAAAAGAAGTTAAAGAAAATGGGCCATCCTTTTAATAATGGCTTTAAAATTGAAGTCACATCAGAAAGTTGATTAATTTTTACGTGCTTGAACAGCCGAGCAAAGGAAGCATTATTACTGAGTAAACGGAAGCATTATTTGTTGCGGCACAAAATGAAAAGAATCCCAGAATGCACCAGAGAAGAAGGGCTGGTTGAATAAATGAAAGAGAATCTGCTCACACTGAGGCACTATGCAGCCACTAAAAGAAAGAGGCCGGCTTCGTGCGCAGAGATATTTGTTGCAGCCTGCTAACTTTCTAGAGTAACTCCATCAGCTGCTGTTGCCTCTGGGGAGGGAAGAATTAAGTAGAAAAAGGGTGAAGGGTGGGAGATTGCTGTTGTTAGTAAACCTTGTGAAGCTGTGTGGGTTGGAAGAACCTGTTGTTGTTGGTGGTGTGTGTGTGTGTGTGTGTGTGTGTGTGTGTGTGTGTGTGTTGGACTTTTGTTGTTCTATTTTTATTTATTTGTGGGGTTTTTTTTTTTTGTTGGGTTTTTTTTTTTTTTCAGCTTGTCTGTTAGTTTTTTAAAGAGAGAATGGGCAAGCTTAGTGGATGGTAAGCCTGGGAGGATCTAGGAAGAGTTGGGGGAGGGAAAACTGTGATCAGAATATATTATAAAAAAAAAACTAATCTTATACATCAAATACGTGTTTTTATACACACAATACAGAGAGAGTGTTGGCATGTAACTTAGGGGCAGGGAAGTCAGGAAAAATAACTATGATATTCCAATTCTGAAATCTAGAAAGTGCACAGAAACTAGAAGAACCCTTCAAATGCGATGAATTATAACGCCTAATGCAGCGTCCTATTTCAATTCTTTGCAGGGCCAACAGTATTTTGTTCAAGTCTCAGCTTACAACATGAAAGGATGGGGACCAGCTCAGACCACGACACCGGCGTGTGCCTCTCCCTCTAGTAGGTGGTAGCTACTTCCAGGGTGGCAGCATGCTCAACTGCTCTATCCCTTGGTTGCCTCTGCCAGCTCCCTTCCTGCCCCCACCTCACCCCCTGCAGCTTCTCAGAGCAGCAGCAGGGCCACAGAAAAGCGATCCCTCTACAGAAGTGTGCACAAGATGGCAGCTCAGGAGAGAGAAGTGGGGCATTTGAAATTACAGCAGTTGGCCAACAATGGTGTCTTTAATTAGTTGTAGCCTTCAAAGGTTACTGAAGATCTCAGCCTCAATTCAACATCTGTAGAATGGATCTAAATGGCATCCTTTCACAGGGCTTTGAAGGGAGGAGGAAGATACCATGGGAGTGGCCAGCCCACAGTATGCAGTCCATTTTAGCTCTGTGTTCCTTCCCTTGCCTGCAGCGAACACATCACATTAATCTCCTATGAGGATGAAACCAAACACCTTTGACTTAATGCTAGTCTACCAAAGAATAGCTTTTTTTAAATTAACAGTCACCCTGCAACGGATACAGTACCTAACATTTTTAGTGGTGGCTGAGGAACCCAGCAGAGACTTCTAGTCATTTAAAGATTAATAATTTATGCCTCATATGTTTGGTATAACTCCCTGTTTGGTAAAACCAGACAAAAGAGTAGACTGAACTCCAGGTTTTATTTTCCCCTGTTCACAGAGCTATTAATGTCATAATTAAGAGTCCTGCTATGCACTTCTTGCAAGAGTGAGAACTGCTTAATCATTTATGGAACACGGCTTTTATCTTACTCAAATGCCTTATGCCTATCCATTTCTGTTTACTGCACTTTACATACCTTGGAGCTAGTTTAAAGAAACAGAGATGCAGATAAGTGTGCACAAAATGTGCAGCAGTATATTAATAATAGCTAAATGTGTGTTGCAAAAAACCCAAATACCCAATATCAGTGTACTAGTGACGTATGGTACATTCATGTCTGTATTAAAGAACCAAACATGATCAATCACTTAAAAATGTGTTTAAAAACGCATTGTGTACAAAGAAGTCCTACACTAGGGCCTGTATATAAAATAATAATGATATAATAAAATAATAATAATAATAATAATAATAATAATAATAATACAAAATGTAGGAGCTCCATTTAGCCATTAGTTTATCTATAATTAGCTAGGATATGTCTAGATCACTAACAAAATTTAAAGTGGGCTAGGGAGATGGTGAACGTGGTAAAGTGCTTGCCACACAAGCAAAAGGACCAGAGTTGGATCCCCAAAGCCCACATTAAAAAAATCCAGGTGTGTTTTTGTAGTCCCAGTGCTAGGGTGGGGACAGAAACAGAAGGAGCCTCAGGCAGTCGGGCAAACTCCAAGCTCAGTGGGAGCCCCTGTCTCTAAAACCAAGATGCATGGCAACCCAAGTTTCATCTCTGGTTTCCACGTGTACACACACATATGTGCCCACACACACACACACACACACATTTAAGAGTAGATACCTAGATTATGAATTTATGTGTTTTCTGGCTTATGTGTTTATATTTTTTCAGTGTTATAACAAGACAAACTATGAATCAGGTGACAAATTGTGGGCTTTGGGTGCAGTGTCTCTTCTCACCCTCACAGAACTCCTTCATCGTCCCTACCGCCTTGTGGATGTGCGTCACTGTCATTAATGTCTGTAGCATTTTCACTATCAACGATAACTGCTATAAGACTCATTCCATTCAGGGCATTAACCTAAGAACTCTCACAGTAGGCCTTATCTCTTTGATGATGAGGGAGCTGTTAACATGGAGACATGTACAGAGTCCAACCTTTGAACAGTAACTCAAGTGGAGGCCACATCACCGGTACACAGCTGAACTGTGATTCAATACCTGAATTTGTTAAGACCCTTCCATGTCTCCTACAGTAACTAGAGCCCTATTATCAGACAGAGAAGTAGGCTGAAGGCCAGTCAACCATGCCTACCACCTCCAGGTGAATTGAATGCTTACACAGGGTTACACATGGCCTTGGACCACCAATGCCAGTGCTCTCCAAGGTCCCTGACTCCCTCTTCATTTGACGATTTCATCAATAGTCTTGTTTGAACATTGCCATTGCTAGAGATTTATCAGAAGCACACACTGGGAATTGCAAGATTAAGACACTAAGGAGCCAGTCCCATTGGCAAGGGTAGGGGTGTGTGTCTTATTAGAGGTGGGGCAATAGAAAGAACAAAAAGACTAGTCTTAGTTAACCTGGGAGCACAGGAGGGAAACTGACTCCAAAGGCACACCCCGTGTGAATTCTGCTCTGCAGATGAGGCTTAACTTCCAACGCTCGGGTGTCTGGGTTCCATAAGCCTCACTTTCTGTTCAGACTCCTCTCTCACAGGCTCACATTTAGACCTCTCTCCAGAATGACAAGAGCAGTTGTTCAGAGCTTAGACAAGTCATTTATTTATTGGTAATTAACAGAGTGAAAAGCAATGCTTTCTAAAAAGGCATGCCTGATTAGCAAGGGTGGCTGGCAAAGAGCTGAAAGCCTAACATATGCTTAGAGTTGCTGCAGACATGCCATATCACTTGGAAAGAACAATATAAAAACACTCTCGTTCTATTTATAAACAGAGTATGACATTGTGATGTAACATGTATCCGTATTCAGATACTTTCTAGAGGACAATGTACTCTAACATGACAGAGTAATTGGAAATTTGGTAATATGTTCCAGTAAGCTATAAAACTCTTTTTTTTTTTTTTTTTACATTTTTACAAAAGGCCTTAATGTGTTTTTATAGACTTATGTTATATGGTATGGTACATAATAAGAGAAAAGCACCCAGACAGGCTTGTCTGAGTTACGATCAGGAAAACCCTGATATGGCCAGTGAGTGTAAGCTCTGCACTGTGTTGCCACTGAAGTGTCTCATTACCAGAACCCTGAGCTGCAGTATGTGGAACAATCTGCCCTTTTCCTACCATGCAAAGTTTATTACTGTCAGGTTCCTGATTTCTTAATATATATTCAATTTTCTCCCTCATCCCTAAAGTCTCCCATTTTATGTAGTCATCAGAACGTTCCAAACATCTATAAGAAGAAAAAAAAAAACTCATTCTTTCCAAAATATTGGCATTGTTCAGCGCTTGCTTGGGCTACAACTGGGCTGGCCATTAGCAATTTTCTTATGTACGTAAAGTCATCAGAGCCAGCTCGCCTCCAGTGTAATAGCACTAGGCTGAAAAGCCGGGGTCCATTCCACCACCGCCGCCGCCCTTGTACCGAAGACAGCATGAAGACTTACTAGAACAAATGATCACGTTCAGGTCGACTGAACTGACTCAGCTGCTCAGGAGTGTTACTCAGGCACAGACGCCTGCTCATCCCCACTGCATCATGGGTACTTGAGAGGCATGACTCCAACTAAAGGAACAGTGACCCATGCGCTTCCAGGAGGGCAATGTTTATTCTGTGTCCAGATGTAAGCTGCACTATAAATAGTCTAAGGGCCTCTGGCAGTTGTTGCCCTAAACGTCAAATGTGCCAGCCTTCCTGAACACTATCATGCTTGTATTCCCAGCGTCTCGCCGTCGTGCTGAGCACTTCCTGTATGCTGAGGATGCTACTTGACTCCTACTCTTTCTTTTCAATCTCATCCTCCAAGAAAGTTTTAAAAACTGACATTGCAGAGGAGAAAAGTGAAGCAAAGAGAAGCTCAGCTGTGGCTCTTGCCCACAAGGAACAGAGTCTACAAAAGGCACCTGTGCCAATTTTCTGTCTCCAGAGTTGACCACAATGAAGCCCCAACAGACAAACTCCAGCTAAGATCTAACTCTCCTGCCCAAAAGAAATTATAAATGTGTCCCAGTATAATGAAATGAGCACAAATACTACACTTAAGGCCACTAAACCATGTCACGGTACTGACTGGGCCACTGAGCTGAGGGAGATAGGTCTGGACTGGGGAAGGGATGTTTCGGCATCATCTTCCTCAAGGGAAAATGAGGAACTATACATAGGAGAGGAAGGATGCGAAGAGGGCCCCTTTCTTCTTAGATAATCATCAGACGGAGTAAAAAGTAGTATTTCCATACTGAATTGCCTTCAAGTCTTATTTACAGACTGCCTATCATGAGACAAGCATTGTGCCAGATCCCTAATAATGAGATGAGATGAAATCTCATTTCATCCCCATAAACCTCTCATAAGACAGACACCATCCCTGTTTTTCAAATTAGGGAGTGGAGGCCCTGTTGATAGAAAGGACTTGCCTGAAGTGGGCTGGGAACAAGAAAAGTCAGTGCTCACACTGGCGTTTAGTGGACCCCACAGCCTAAACTTACCTCTCCCTACCTGACCTAACGTGAAAACCCCATCTGGGCTTAGCTGACACCCATGATGGCCCTCCTAAGTACATACATTCCTGGGCTCGGCATGGACCGTTGTGAGATGATTGGACCTATCTGCCGTAAAGGACTCAAGTGTTTGAACGAAAACGACTCTGTACATTAAAACAATTCTGTCAGAGAGGGATTTGAGTCTGGCTGGCCTCTCTGAGGTAGAGAAGCTAGCCTTCATAGAGATGTACTTGAAATTGTTGCTTTTGACTCATTCAGAAGGAAAAAGTAGAAGAAAAATAGAAGCGGGGATGGACGATGAAGTGACTGACCTGCTGGGGGGAAAGCAAGAGCTGGAGACAGCAGAATGGCGATCCTGACATTAGTCCCGTATGAGTTATTACTCTTGATATCATTATAGCCAAATGGAATGAAAATAGAAGGGGGAGAAAAAATCTCAGTGGGGACTGCAATTTAAATTTGCCATGTAAGCTAATACTGTATATTTAGAGACTGAGCAGACAGGGTGGTTGGTGGCTCGGAGTATGTGCAGGGGCTGCTGTGCCAGCTAACCAAAGCAGACATTCATTAGAGCAAAATGTAGATTTCTATTTCTTGGCATCTGACATGGGCTCCTTCCTTGGAAAGAAATGTCAATTTGGCCAAAAGTGTGAAACCTACAATAAAAGCACTGGGACTGTGGATTTCATCTAGTCTGCACATTCCCACCCATCTTGCCTACTGTGAAAACCCAGTTGAAACTTGGGGTGCCGAATGCAGAGGTAACAGGGGTTACTGGTCAGGACAGGGGATGCTGAGAAAGGGGAGAGGGGAGGGCTAAGGAGAAGAGATATTGGACTTCCAAATTTCCTATTTCTTTTGGCTCTCAAGCACCATTTTCTCTTGCCCCAAAACTGCCCAACACAAGAAGCCAACCACAATTACTGTTTTGCATAGGGCTCTGAACAATGGCAGCTCCCAAACCATTGGTCAGCACCGCCTGCCAGTTCTGCGTGTGCTGGGTGCTCATCTATGGAGCCTGTGGGCAGTGAACACAAAACCCCAGCGCCTCGGCTTTAAAATGTCCCTCTGTTTGTTTCTTTTGTTCAATAGACTGGAAAGACTATGACGACAGAGAGCCCAGACACAAAGGACAGAGCGAAGTTCTGGAGAGCCTGCTGCAGCAGGTCCGAGCCCTTCATCAGCATTACAGCTGCCGGGGTAAGGATAAAATCTATGCTGGGCCATCGACTGAGGTCTCGGTGGCGCCGGTAATTTTAGCAGTTTCCTAGCTGGGTCATACCTTCTCATTCATCAGGGAAAAAGAGATATTAATATTTGTACATCTGGAATCACTTTACAGCACTATCTTGCTTTAACCCTTCCATGGAGCCTTCCCTCTCCTTTCCTCCCCTTCCTCTCTTTCTCTCCACACAAAAAAGTTTGAAAATAAGCACAAGGGGAAAAAAACAGCTTCTGCTACTGTTCTCTTCTCTTTGAACTGGCCCTATGAGAAAACCTCCCTCAACATTTTACCCCTGAGTCTTGGAGAGGGAGTTCCAGTGATAGCAACCACAACACATCTTCGTGTTGATAGATAAAGTAGCGTATAGTACATTTTCGCATCCACTGTGCCAAGATTTCATTCTCACTCTGGCCATTGTGAGGGGAGCTAAGTTGACTTGCCCAGCATCATAATTAATGCCAAACTGGTCTGGGATTTGGGGGTACCGTGCCTAGCCATCCTGCTGTGCCTCATTTTTGCCCCCCTGAACTTTAATCCCACCTTGAACTTTAGTCTTCCTTCATTCCATTTTTTGGGCAGGAGTGGACCTCGCCTCATCTCCATTTTAGCCCCCACTTCACCCAGAGACTCTGTGAGATGCTTTTAAAAAGCTTCTCTGTTGCTTGGGCAGCTCAGATGGGACAGGGTCAGGTTTCTGATCTGTGTAATGATTCGTGGAAGAGGCACTTAGTTTTATTTGGAGAATTAAAGCCTCCATAAAGTTTTCATTTTCCATGCTCCCATCAGATCTCCAACTGCTCTGTGCTCTCTAGATTCAGGGGGCTGCTGAGCCAGCTGGGTAAAACACCCATGGCTCAAGCTAAGATGCTATGCTTGCTGTTTAGACGCCGCATAAATCATACTTAGCATTAGCAGAAAGTTTCCCAATTACTGTATAGCTCTGACAACAGGGTCCTTCAGAAACATTGGCTCTAGCTGGAGATGAGGACAAGTGTTTGCAAGAAAATGGTGTTTTCCTAGTGAGTGGCTCATTAGGAGATGTAAATATGTAGGAGGGCAGCTGGAGAAGGAAACCCAAGTGGGATTTTCATTCCTGAATATCTAGGAAGACTTGACACCTCCCCCCACTCCCACCACCTCACCCCCAACCAAAAAAAAAAAAAAAAAAACAGAGACCCACAACATTCTACACTGACCCAAGTCCATTCAGTTCTGGGTCTCTGGGCTCATTGGGTGTTTGCTGGGGTCCTCTCTTTTCTGCCTCTCCCTTGCTCCCCTGCCTACTGGCTCCTGTATGAAAGCAAAGGTGATCTAGCAATTGGGCAAGTGCTCTTTGCAATCCACATCCACTTTGTGTTTGGTCCTCTGAGGAAGGGAGCTGAACTGGCCCATGACCAAAAGGGTTGGGTTTTGATGTGTGCATAACTAAGGATTCAGATGTGCACCTTGTTTCTATACAATTAGTATCCGGTATCCAAGAAATGGCCTCCTGGATAGCTCCATCATCTCTATACTTTGCATTCAACTCTTATCAAGCATGCACATGCCCCTTCCCCAAACAGAGCTATACACATAATCCTAGGGATGACGTACCCAGGGAATAAAGTAGACCTTCCCCCAAAGGGACGCTTCTAAAATTTGTTAGAGTCTGTCTATCCTGGCCACTGAAATAATACAAACAATGTGAGAGATGCTGCAGTCCCATGAGAGGGATGGCTAAAGAGCTCCAGTCATGTAAAGTTAAGAGACACTGAATTCTTCATCCCCTACATGGAAATGTAAACTAGACATCATAATATTAAAAGACTGCAGTCAAGACCCAAGCGAACTTGATTAAACAAGCATGTTCCAGATCCGTTGGCCATATAAACCCTTTGCCATAAAATTAGTATTCTATGGTGTAAACTTTAAGAAAGGCTGACCTATGACCTGTCAAAATAAATTGCCTCACACACTCACACACAAAAAAAAATTCTAAGATGCTTCAATGTAACTGGGGGGTTCAAAGGATAAGCAAGGGCTGTGTAAAGACGGCTAAGCGAGAGCCACAAAGCTGTTGTTTTGAATATTCAACTACATTGAGATAGTGTGGTTTATTTGGGACATAAACTTTTGTAAACCTTGTAAATAGGAAAAAATTACTCTGAGTCCTAGTTCTTGCATTTAGAGTTTTCAGAAGAGCATTATACTTAGACCCGTCACAGCGTCTTCATCAGAAAATTGGGCTAATTTGCAGTGTTGTTATGAACAGGAAATGAGGCCACAGACTCACACGCCCAGCACAGTGGAAACCCCTCACAAACTCTAGCTCATCTTCAGTCGAGTGAAGAATAGCGCGCCACTCTCCATCCACAGCGATTGCGCGGCATATCTTAGCATTAAAGCATGGGCGGTGACTTCATTGGACTTAGCTGGGTGGGGTACTCACCACTACCCAGCAGACTGCAGTGCAGAAGCAATAGGAAAGCGGCTCCACTCCCCCCCCACCCCCGAAGACTGTCCAATCAGTACCAAAACTTTTCAAGTCCTTTCAATATGGAAGTTTATGCCCTTCAGTTTCGGAACTTCATTTTCTTACGTTATTAATTTCTTCCACTACCAGAACACCCCTTTCCTCACTTCTTTCCTACTAGAATTCTTGTAAGCTAGAAGTTGAAATCTCCTAAGCTAGTCCTTTTGTTTTCTTCCTCCACCCTTGTTTTTGTTTGTTTGTTTGTTTGTTTGCTTTTAAGATAAGGTCAGCATATATCCCTAGTTGATTCACTATGCTGACCAGGCTGGCCTTAAACTTGCAGTGATCCTCCTGCCTCTACCTCTTCAGTGCTGGGATTTCAGCTGCGCACCACTATGCCTTGCCCAATTCCTTCAGTTTTCTTTAATGCTTCCCTCCACTTTCTACCCTGATATCTTTTTGCTCCACTTTCTCAAAAATTTACCATTTTCATTTTCTAAGACTTCTATTGGATTTTTATGTTTCTGATAACATTCTCTGTTCTCAATGTTCCTTTGTTCTATTATTAAAAAATAAATAATCCCCACCATCTATGAGTTCAGCATCTTGTCTCTCGGACTGTTAATGACAAGCTAGCTCTATTTTGTTCCATTTTGTATTTCCTCCCTTCAGGCTTGCTCTTTTCCCCTAGTTTTGGCCTTTGTGTTTCCTGGTGAGTATATTTCTTAAATGCCTAATGAGCAAGCCTTCATTGTTTGTTCAGATTTAAAAGGATAGAGATCAATAGGCACCGGGGACAGAACAAAGAGCTTTATTCACAGGCTCCACTGTCAGGTGAACTGCTGTCATGTTTTCATTGGGAAATCACCAATGTCGTAATCTGTGAGTGTATTCTCTGGTGAAATTACCCAAAGGAATTCCTTCTAGGATCCTGCCTAGAAAGTATAACTTCCGGTATGTGTGTTCTGAGAACATAATGGGTAAATATTATACATGAAGCCTTTCGCTTAATCTACCAGTCTTAATAACTGGCAGCATCACCACCATCATCCTATTTCCAGTTGTCCCCGGGGTCTTCCTGTCTCCTACCCCAGAGGCTTTGCTTTCGTGGGTCACTGGTTTTTGCCTGTTTGTTTTACTTCCCAGAGAATAAGCCACTACCTTTCACCTAGGGTAGGAAAAGGGTCTTTTGTTTGGCTGTGCAGTAGGGGAAATAGAAGTCTGATTTTTTAAAGATTTCAGAAACTCCTGATGTTAGCTGCATTTGTGCCCCTTCCCTCTGCTAGCAGCCGTGGAGCCTGTGGGGTGAACTAGGTTACTTCTCAGTGGCTCACTGGGAGTTTAGGCGCCATCTTTCTCAGGTCTATTAAGTCCGCCTGTCCACCTGCTTTCTGCTACCAAACCTCACTTTCTGTGTCTCCTGCCCCATCGATTTGCCTTTATAGAATCCATCTCCTTCATGCCTGTTCCGATTTTAGTAAGGCTTAGACAGAGAAGCAAGCAATGACTAGGTTGGCTCCCCATCTTGAACAGCAGCATCATTCGCCAACAGCCAAACTCATGTTCAAATCACAAATTATTTTACCTTTGTCTCCCAGGAGCAACCACCACTAACATGACTCTGAAGCTGATGAAAAGGCACGTGTCAGCTAATGACTCCTGTAGGATTACAATGCAGATCCCCACTGGGTGGAACTCAGCCATGGGTCATCATCTCTCTGTAACAGCTGTGATACGGCCTCTGTTCTCAACCCCAGGAACATGCCTACCAAACTTCAGTGATGACGCCAGCAACCTTGGCTTCCCTTCACTACACAGAGTAGGGTAGGCGACGGCAGTGACCCATCATCTTGCCCAACTCCATGGAGCATCACTTGCAGAGACCATTTACAGATGTCTGGGGAATTTTACTGCAGCTCTTGGGGAAAGCTCCAGGTTATAAACAGGAAAGGAAATGTGAACGATAGTCACACGACTGCACCTACAGGGAACCACATACAGCAGCTCCCCCCAAACGGCTTATGCAGTCTCTTTGGATACTGGCTTTGTTATTTGAGGCAATCCATTTTATATCTTGGTCCCAGTCCCTTCATCTAAATAATGAAGGTAACATTTAGACATATCCCTACAGATATATATTTTTGGTTTTTTTGTTTTTTCCTGTCTTTTAAAATGTTTTGAAATGAAATAGCATTACATCACTCCCTCCTCCCTTTAGCTCCTCTCTGCTAGCCTTTCTTGATATCTTCCCATGTCCCCTCCTCAAGTTAACACTGCTTTTAGTTACATAAATACATATGTGTGTGTGCACATGTATGCACAAGTATATATAAATACAACCTGCTGAATCCAATTTGTTGGTGATATGTATACACTGTTAATTAAGGCTGATCACTGTACATTGGACAATCAATAAGGGGACTCTTCCCTGGGAGAGGCTAATTATTCTTTTCCCAGCAGTCAATAGTTTCTTGTAGATCTTTCTCTAGGGGTGGGACCTCAAGAAATTTCCCCTTTCCCATGTTAACATGTTCATTGATGTTGTCACTGTTCCCTTTTTGTCTATGTAGCCATTTCTAAGATAGACTGGTCCAAAACAGACTTCCTAGTATTCTGGGTCTTACACTCTTTCTGCCTCATCTTCTATGATGTTCCGTGAGCAGGAGCTGTGCTATGGATGTATCAGTCGAGGCTGGACCCTCCAGGCCTACAGATAGTCTCATAGGTGAACACACCTACTAGGAGAAGCTGCCCTAGAAGGCTAATTGTGGCTATATGAAGTGGTGGGATGAGTTAAGGGAATTTTTTCCTTCACTTTTTTCCCCTTTTTTTCTACTCTCCAACTCTTCTGTAAGCTGTTCATATTAATCCTATAAGGAAACAATTTAACTGGATATATAAACTAATATAGGAACTTTGGAAGCATTGAGAAGTGGTGGCTATTAAAAAGCTGGCTGGCGAAGGGGGGAGGGGAAGGAATTGGCTCCATTTCTTTTCATCTTACTGGATAATATAGCACTTACCCTGAGAGGATAAACAAAAGTCCTGGAGTAGTTTCCCTCAGTCATAAGTAAATGTTGCTCACCCCCAACATTGTGAAGAACTGTTCACTGAATGAGTCAACTACTGGGTTATTAGTTACTTTTCCACAGTGTTGACAAAACACTAGGCAGAAAACGACTTAAAAGAGGAAGGGTTTGTTGAATCTTATCGTTTCACACCACCAGTGAGGAGAGCATGGTGAAGTGCTCCTACCATGGAAGCATGGTGCACAGCTAAGAGAACAGAATGGACAATGCACCAGTGGGCACACCTCCCTCCCCCGACGCAAGGGCCAAACCCCAGCAATCTACCTTCACCAGCCAGGCCTTACCTCCCAAAGTCTCCAGACCTCCAACACTCTCACCAACTCCATTAACTAGAAACCAAACATTCAGAGCATGAGCCTATGAGGGGCATTTCCAAGTCAGGCCATAGTAACTGGCACCTCAATAAACACAAGTTTCTAAAGAAACTGTACGTTGGACCCCTGTATGAAACTGGTAAGTAACACCACAAGGATAAAGGAAGGCCAAGAGGTAGGAAGAAAACACGAGAATGTTGATCCATCAGATGGAATTTGCACGGCATCTTCTTTCTACATTGCAGAAAGTTCAAAGTTGCAAACCACGGGCCGAAAGCAGTCGGTGTCAAGGAGCCTAAAGCACCTATTTCATTCCTCAAACAAGTTTGTGAAGACCTTGAAACGGTGGGTCCTAAACACTTTGTCTAGGAAGTCTAAATGTCTCAGGAATAAACTAAC
Organism: Acomys russatus; assembly: GCF_903995435.1. Classification (NCBI taxonomy): domain Eukaryota; kingdom Metazoa; phylum Chordata; class Mammalia; order Rodentia; family Muridae; genus Acomys; species Acomys russatus. The sequence goes on along the minus strand of NC_067152.1, from coordinate 16,261,156 downwards.
TTGAGTTCTAAGTGGAACTTTTTATTAGAGGAATGAATTCTCCTGAGAATTTGGTCAAGATACAAATCTCTAAGTTCTAACCAGTAAATTTGTGATACATGGCAAAAATGTTTCTAGATGTAGTTTCAATTCAGCTTACAAAATGTCTAAAACTACTTTTATGTGTATATATAATTATATACATATATTTAATCGTATATGTATATATAAAACAATATATTTAATTAAATACATATATGTGATATATATATATATATATATATAATTTCCTAAGACTCAAGTTTGGTAAAGTAAATAGTTGAAGATTTCTCTTTTCTTTCTCTTTTCTTTCTCTTTTTCTTTGCAGAGGACTCTACATAGCCGTCATATTTTATTATAAAGACAATATGTTAGTCACAAATGAAGATCAAATACCAATTGTCGAAATAGACGACTCTCACACCAGCTCTATTACACAAGATTTTCTGTGGTTCACGAAGGTACACTGAGTTCTCATTTCATTTTTTCCCCTACTTTGCACCCGGGTTAACACACATAAATCTCTGAAACTTTAGTTGAGGGGGTCTCTCACGATCAAAGTTTGGGGATGGGAGTAAATTATCTCAAAGATCCCTTCCAGCCCCAGTATGGCCCATGCTGTTATTGTTTTGTTTTTTTTTTTAAAGGCCAAAGTAGTGTCTCCACTACATTTTCAAAGCAAAGAAGCGTGCATCCTGTCAGATTGTGTCTCCACTGTTCAGAGTTATGGGATCATTTGGCAAAGACTAAAATGTAGATCTGACTGTTTCATTAGCATTCAGATCTTTTTCCAATTGGACAGAGATCAAAAAGTTGTTTCGTGTGTATCTGAAAATGGACTGGAGAACAAATATCGGGGAGGGGGCAGGGGGGGTCAGGTTTCCTTCTCCATGCTTTGCTTTGATGCCACAACCTAAATCACTCACTGGCTCGGAGGATGATGTGACCTCGTGACTTCTTTTGCAGCTGTCTTGTATGTGGGAAGACATCAGGTGGCTAAGGCAAAGCGTGCCTATCTCCATGTCCTCATCCACAGTGTTGCAAACTCGCCAGAAGATGCTCGCTGCCACAGCCCAGCTACAGGTGAGGGACCGGGCTTGGGCTCTGGAAAGTGTCTTCAAACTTGAAGTACTCATATACCAATCCTACCTGAAAAGGAGAAGGGGGCTCCCTTCTCTTTCAGATCTCTGGCCACAGGAAGGTTTCTTGGACAAGTTGATCTCTGTGCCTACTCATGGCGCACTTCGGTATGGAATCCTAAACCAAGAGTTCTCCATCTGATAATAGTCAACACAGGGTTTCTCCAAGGGCTCATTGTCATCACCTGTAGAACAAGGGACTTTGGCCAGCGACTGGAGGAGCCATGCTCTTCTGTTGGAGGGTGTGGAAGGGAGCAGAGAGCAGCAGGGGTTTAGGGCAGCTTCCGGCTGTGCTGTTTCTGAAAAGCCTGTGTATGTTATGAAGCTGGGGGCCTTAAAAGAACCTTGAGCCTCCATCAGGGATGTGACCGTACTTACAGAGCTGTCTCTTAAAATCTCTAGAAATTTAGTGAGCTAGCAGGCCCACACCAACCATGGTATGAAGAAGAGTTCCTAAAAATCCTCCAGCTCCACCCCTAGCTACAATTGCAAAAAAAAAATTCCTCCTTTTGAATCTCTGCGATAATAACAACTCATAACAATAACCATGTCGCCAGGAAAGGCTACATTTACCCCTCCTGCCCCTTGCTACACTCCAATGCACAGCTTTAGCTGCCTCCTCTCTCATCGTCTTCACCGATCTTAGCAGTGTTCTTCATTACAACTCACTCGTGAATGAGAATCTCCCCCTACGACTTGAAATGAAGTTCATCGACCTAGACCATCAGGTCAGGGCTACATTCAGAGCACCCCTGTCATCACTAAGCCACCCATCTTCCAAACTGTTTTTTTTTTCCTTTAAGACAAAGAACATATCTGAGAAATTCAGCCCCTTTACTAGCCCACAGTCCAGCTGGGATATGCCTGAACATAGTAGGACCCACCACAGAATTTCAAGCAAAAATTTTTGTCATGTGTCTATTGGGGTCTTGAAACACTTCCGTGTGCTGTCGGCAAGCTGAGAAGGACAGGATGTGGCTAGCCAGTATAGTCAGATGCTGAGAGAGTCCATGATGGTCAGTGTGACCCCGAGCACAACACTCTTGGATTTCCTCACTCCCCAATGCGAACTTCTGATCCCACCATCTTTTGAGACTATTTCCCTCTTTATCAAGCTGAGATTCCTTGGTACATGACAATCACTCCTTGATTTTTCTCTAGAAAAAAGTATGTAAGCCCCAACCAACTCAACATGTCTACACTAAAGTAATTTCTCCTGGGTTTCTGAAAAACAAAATAAACAAACAAACCATACACATAAAGAAGACTGATTCTTTTTTCTACAATGCACACAACCACAGTTCTCACCTGGGACACTATCTGGTGATCCCGCTGCATTTCTGTAGCAACTTGCTTTCTCGTGCTATAAAGAACTGTTTAAGGTAACTTCCTCATTCTCCCACGTTCCCTTCTATTCCCCACATGCTCCATCCTGACAACAGGTGATGATCTCACTAGTTCTCTTAAGAGATGGAAGCGGTTTTCCACCACTAGATTTTCAAAACCTGCCCAGGCCTCGGTCTTTTCTCCCCTGTTCCTACAATTCATAGGGCCTCAGCCTTCCAACCAAAGATGCTCTGAACCTCATCTCCTCCGTCCTCATTTTCAAACACTTATCTCAGTGGCCCATAGCCACCTATAACTCCAGGTGCAGCTGAACCCATCACCTCTGCTTCCCATGGGCGCTGCATTTGTGTGCGCAAACTCTCACATGGACACATATATGTGGTTAACAATAATAAAGAATAGTTTTCCATTTATTTATTTATTCTCTTTACATTCTGATCGAAGCACCCCTCTCCTCTTCTCCCAGTCCCACCCTCACACCTTCTTCTCCCCATATCCACTTCTGCTTCTCTAAGGAGAAGGGGAGCCCCCCCCCCACCATGAGTACCAACCCACCCTGGCATATCAGGTCACAGCAAGACTAAGTATATCCTCTCCCACTGAGGCCAGACAAGACAGTCCAGTGGAGGGGGGGAGGCATGGTTAGGGTTCCAAAGGCAGGCAAAAGAGTCTGAGATGACCCCTGCTCCAATTGTTAGGGGACCCATATTATGACCAAGCTTACAGAATTTTAAAAAAAAAGCCAGGCATGGAGATGTACACCTGTAATCCCAGCACTTAAGGAGGCAGAGGTGGGCAGATCTCTGTGAGTTCAAGGCCAGCCTGATCTACAAAGTAAGTCCAGGCCAGCCAAGGCTACACAGAGAAACCCTGTCTTGAAAAACAAAAAACAAACAAAACTTAGCTTTAAGTGACCCTCATGCCTAAAGTGCCCTCACACACCCCTTCAGCTCCCAAATACTCACTTTCCACTTGTCACACTAACTCTCCTGAAAGACTTACTTGTGCCCCTCTTCTCCACTTCCCCCATCAGCTCTACTAGCATGCCTATAACACTGTGCTGTCAGAACACCAGTCAGCAGTACAAGCTGATCTGTGGGGCTCTTCATCTGCAAGATGGAGCTGAAAGTGTGGGAGTTCCAGGAGGTTTGGGGGGAGGGTAGAAGGGAAGGTGGGGTTACAATCAAGTAGTATTTCTGAGAAACAACCTAAAGAAACTTCAGGAAGAAAGAGGGATCAAAATTCCAGTATTGGCAGGAGGAGGAAAGAGAGAGTGAGCGTTTCTTTTCTTGTTCTAAATAAATATCCACTTTTACACCTAATTTTGTGTTCTTTAAGAGAATCCCCGGTTGTGTAACAGGTCCATGTGCGACTTTTCTCCATCCCTGCCAATGTCTTCACCATCACTAAATCCAAAGGACACTTGTGAGTGGAGACTGACACCTCGCAGAATTTGAGCCGCCTGGCCCCGCTCTGCTTTTTGAAACTGGCACATTCTTTGGCTTCCGTAATGCCACCCTCTCCTGATTTTCTCAGGCTTTCTAGTCTGCCTTTGTCAGTCTCTTCTGCTAACTTGCTCGCCATTTTCTGTTTAGAATCCTCTTCTTTGCCTTGCTAATTCCTACATGCCCTTTAGGTCTCAGCTTAACGTTTATACTTTATCAGAGAGCCTTTCTCTGAGCTCCCAATTAGGTCAGTCTCTCCCACAGTACCTTGTAGCCTTCATTGAGAACACATGATTACCTCATTGTCTTTCTTCTGCCCTTTTCCAGCAGTTTGCAGACTCGGCCTTCCGGCTTGCTCCTCTATGCATGCTCTGAATCACATCTGTCTTCTATCTTTACTTTAGAACACTCGTCTCAGACTGGAGTGATAGCCCTAGTGGCCTGCTTAGTCTGTGAGAGCCTGAGTTCAAAGGTTGTTTGTCTGTCCTGGCTATCACCATAACGTTAATGTCTGACACATGGTAGAATCTCATTCTAGGTCTTGTGTAACTAAGAGTGTTTGTCAGTCCAACCCCATATACCCCAAAAGTCTCACTTGAGGGAAATCTATCTAGTCAAAGGGACAAGAAGCCACAGAAGCAACTCTCAGAAAGCTACTACCAAGATCCCTCTGCCAGCCATCACAGTAACCAGAGACAGCCTCATAATTCCCAATAAAACGCCCATGCTCCCAGTGCCCTCCACAGAGCCCGAGCCCTGCTCCATGTTCTCCCCTCCATCACACTGCTGCCTGCTTAACCAGCACGTTCTATCTTCATCTGTCTTATGTTCTTCACATAATGCTCTCTAGAATGAAAATGTCTGAGAATACCTTTTTTAAAAGAGGAAAGTAAGGTGGAGAAAAATTTTTCAAGCGAATAAGTGGAAAATAGCATTTTCGGTTACTTTACTAATCAAAGTTTATTTGACAATGTTCTTGAGGAAATTATAAATGAACGGCATCAAATATCCTTAAACCCCATTGGCTTGCCTGAAGCATATGGTATTTCATTCCCCTCTTCTTTCCAGCCTTACTGCAATAGACTTACTACTGACTTACATCAGAAGTTTCCCAAAACTACGACTTCTCTTCCACTCTGAACATTCTCCAACCCACTCCCTGCATTTCTGCCAGAGCGACCAATCTAGAAGGTGCAGGCCATGGCATTCCCGATCTTAGACTCCCTCAACAGTGGCCCAGATATTTTGTCATAGAACACAGGGCCTTAATGACAATTTGGCTCATCAATATCCACAGCACACTGGTTTAATGACTTACCCTCTGTCATAGTACATGCCAACTGTTGTGCAAGTTACTCCTTGTTTTCTTATTTATTCCGCGCAGTAAGCTCCCCTCTGAATATATAACAATGTTACGGAACCAACTGCTTTCATTTATTTAACAGGCTAGATTAAGTGCTTCCCAAACTTTATCTCATCCACTCTTTTAATGAGAATTTAGTATTACACAATTTAATGAGAATTTAGTATTACTGATATTCATTTAACAAAAGATAAATCTGAGGTTTAGAAGTGTCAATTTATGCCCAAGGTCACACAAATAGGAAGTAGCAGACTGTGGATTCAAGACTGTATGTGAGCAGCTCCCACTGCTTTAGCATATTACTGTGTGATAATTTACACACTGAAGAAGTTTACATACATCACAGTATAAAGAAAGGAGTGGAACTCTAATCTGCATTATTTGAACCCCATTTAGAAGTAGCTTTAGCTGGACGTGGCACACATTTCTTTTTTTTAAAGCCAGCACTTGAGAGGCAGAGGAAGGCAGATTTCTGAGTTCCCTTGTCTACAGAGAGCTCTAGGACAGCTAGGGCTACAAAGAGAAATCCTGTCTTAAAAGGGGGGAGGGCGGGTAGGTGTAGCTTTATATTTTATTTGAAAAGAAAGTGAAGTGTTGCTTAATTAAAATTATCTAAGCAAAAAGTATCAATATTTTGGATGAGAAAAAATCAAGATGAAAAAGTCTCTAAGTGAGCAAGCCTCCACAATGCTCACTCTCTCTGGAGAATCTCAGGATGACTCCTTCCTAGGAGGCTTCCCCCTCCAAACTGAGAGCAATCTACAATACTTCTCCTGAAAAGGCAGTGCAGGTTGTTTTACATTAGACAGTCCTCCTCCACAGTTCTTAACGAGCACCAATGGGACAACAACAGTTGATACTGTTCTTTCTTATTTTTTTCAAGCAGAAAAAAAAAATCCCAATTTTTACTTTTTTTGGTCCCTTCTGGACTTTCTTAACTCTTCATGGCATCTCAAACTGAACATGGTCCTAAGGATGTGCCTCCATGCTACTGCCGATTGCTAGTCATGGAGGTCTTCTGGCTGTGACCTAGATGTACTCCTGCTAACCATCATATGGGTCTCCTTCGGGGTCAACAACAGGAGCATCAGGATCCAGAGCTGCCTAATGCAGCACGAGAGCTATTACCATGATCTGTTTCTCCTTTAGGCCCAAAGGAGCCACTCCCCCCTTCCCACAAAGCATTTTTAAATGGAGAAAGAATACCAGGACAACTTTTAGTCCTTTCTTAATCAACCTATCAGAAACTTAGGCAGCTGGATATGGTAGCATACTTGCTTAATCACAGCACTAAGGAGGCAGTTGTAGGCCTGCCTCTAAGTTCAAGACCAGCTTGGTCTATGTAGCAAGTTCTAGGCCAGCAAGAGCTACATAGTGAGACTTCGAAAGAGAGAAAGAAAGAAAGAAAGAAAGAAAGAAAGAAAGAAGAGGAGGAAGAGGAGGACAGAGGGACAGAGGGAGGGAGGGAGAGAGAGAGGGAGGGACGGATGACGGTAAGCCATCAAGAGTTGGTTTTATTCATAACTATGGCACTCCGGTGTTATTGCATTGTGAACTATGTGTGACGTGTTAAAGAAAAGGAGTGGTAATTCAACTTTCATTGAGTTCTTCCCATGCACCGGGCAGAGGACCTCGAGACATAGATGGAAGGACCCATGCCTCTGAACAGGTGCTTCAGTCACATGTAGTACAGGCAGACACATACTAAGAACTTTGCACACGAGATGGTAGGAAAATACCCAAGAGGATGGTGGATCCCACCTGAGATAATGCGGACAGCTTTCATCACTCCGACATACCTGAAAGGAACAATTTAAAGATCATTGTTCTCATTCTAGAGCCCGCAGCCAGGCATTATGCAGAGAGAGAAAGAGATCTTAGAACACTCAGCTCTAAATGGAAAGACTCCACCAAATCCCTCCCCTTAGAGCCCAGTGACCCCCTTGGAAGAGGAAACAAAAAATAAGAGCCAGAGGGGCTAGAGGATACCAAAAATGCAAGGTCCTATAAATGGCCATGAGTAAAGCTCATATGGACTCACAGAGACTGAGGCAGCCCGCACAGGGCCTGCATGGATCTGCACCAGGTCCTCTCCATATATGCTATGGCTTCCGGTTTTTTTTTAATGAGATTTTTTAAATGTACAAACAAGTGAGTCTCTAACTCTTATGTGTTTTCTTGGGCTCTTTTTCTGCTATTGGTTTATCTTTTCCAACATAGATGGGATTTTTTTTTTTGTTTTATCTTTCTATATATTATTTTGTTATATTTTTTAAAATCAATAAATGAGTAATAAATAATAAATAAATAAAAAAGATCGTTCTGCCCCCACAGTTTCAGAGGTGTGAGCCCAGTTCAGCTGATCTGCTGCTTGACGCCTGAGGCAAGACAGAATGGCATGGCAGTGTGCACGTGCAAAGGGGCTGTCTGTCTCAGAGTGGCCAGAAAACACAAAACACCTGAGCGGCTAGGGACACGATACACCCTTCAGAGGCATGCTTTCAGCTCCTGCTTTCCCCACCAGGCCTCCTTTCCTAGTTTTCATCACCTCCAGAAACGGTTTCAAATTATGAATCTCTCGACGGAAGAATCCACTGCTTAGATCAGAGTCATCATGATTCAGTCACCCCACAATGAGCCTGTTGGGGGCTATTCCATGTTCAAACCTTAACCAAGTTTAAAAAAAACAGTCTTCCCAGAGAATGTGGAACTGGGATGGATCTAGAAACTATAACTGGAGACCAGGAAGAGATTCCAACTACAGCAGATTTGTAAAATCCCATTTTCAACAGGGTAGCAGGCTTGACAGTTTGTGGAACACATTTTCCCGTGTTGCTTGATTTAATCTCCTGAGCACTCTGTGAGGTAAGGATTAGCCAAAGTGATGCCTAAACTGTAAGGATCTTTCATTTAGGATGGTGACGCTCAGGACTAGAGAGAGTAAACAGCCTAATAGTTAGTGAATGGTGACCAGCCCTGAAACTCAACACCTGTGTGAGTGAAGCCTTAACAGCTGTGGCGTGCCAAAACCAACTCATCACTGGCTAGGAAACCCAACTGCTAAGTATTCAGAAATTTTGAAGGCTTATTGTTATGCCCAAGGTACCTTGGAGTGGAGTACACTATGGAGACTGTCACTTATTGCAAACCAGCCACCCCACTCCTTGTCCTTTTGTTTGTTTTGGTATGGCAGTTTGCCAGCAAAACACTGCTTATTTAGTAAAATAGTTATAATAGAACTGTAGGGCTGTGTGGATGTGGACTAAGAATTTACCAAAGAGGCTTTATTTTTAATGACATGTAAGTAATTGTTAGAGAAGACAAATCAGAATAATTAGGCTGCTTAAAAAATAAATTTTGTCAGTAATTATTTATGAAACTCCTTAGACATTCTGTGTCTAATCTTCATGAAGAAACATACAAGGCTTAAAACACAGTTCCTATCTATGAGGAAATAGTCCGTGGTCTGACATTTGAAAATTGGCCAGCTGGCTCATTTAATTTTAGGTCAATCTTGTCATTTTTTACAAATTCCAGGTCTACATCAGCTCCCACATTAACACGTCATCACATCTTCTACATGTGTGTTCACCCAACACACACACACACACACACACACACACACACACACACACACACACTAGCTAGTTAGGAACTCTGCAGTGGCTTATCTGGGGCTTGATCCTAATCATCTAGAACTCTTGTCTAAAGACGGTCACCCCCCTTGAGATTTGCACAGTTCCTGTTTAGTTTAATAACCCACCCTCAGCACTTCGTATTTTATGTAGCACCCTCCTTTTCCCACTTTTCTAAAAGTATTGTCCACCTCTGTTGACAAAGTCTATCAGCAATTTCAACAAAGCTTCCAGTAGGCAGAACACCCTGAGATGCAGATAAGTCAAACCAGGCCAATCCTGATTAAAGAGCCTGGCAGGTACTGCGCAGTCGTCTGGGGACCTCTGTACAATGTGCTGCATTGTCAATTCACATCTTCATTTTAAACAACCCCACCTCATGCTAGCTTGCTGGAGATCTCTTGAAAACTCCACAAGTAGCATACTTGAAATGTCAGACATTTTTCTTTAAAACATCTGGGATTCTCTTCAAGTGCTGGTCTCTGAGGCTTACGTGCTGGTGTGCCTCTGTGGGCAAAAGATATTTACAGATATTGAATTTGCTTAAAAAATATAACATCTGTGCCTCTCACTATAATCTTTTCAGGCTCACAGTGAAGAGTTTTCTTTGAGCTCTCTGTTAAGCACATTTCTGTAATGCCACCTACGCTAGGTCTAAGTTTGAAAAAAAAAAAAAAAAAAAAAGCAAACAGCTCCTCAGAAATCCGGCAGTTGTTCAGTGTCTTTTGTTGTGGTTTTCCTGCTCTGTTTTACAATATCAACTGAGCTACCAGCAATCTGTTGCTTTCTAGAACTTACTTGGAACGCACAACTTGGGAAGACTCTACTATGAACCCATTAAAGATCGTCATGGCAACATCCTCATCGTCACCATCAGAGAAGTGGAGATGCTTTATTCTTTTTTTAATGGCAAATGGATGCAGATCTCAAAACTGCAAAGCCAGAGGAAGTCTCTGTCAACACCCGAGGAGCCAACAGCCTTAGATATTTTACTAATAACCATCCAGGTATGTAGGATTTTTTTCAGCTTCCTGATCTTTGTGATTCTGATATGTTTATGGCAGCTCCAGTACAACATACCAAGAGCTGGTCACATAAGTGGTGATGCAGTAGAGTCTTGAGATGTGCCACTGATCAAATTCTACACATAGGAATGATGCTTGGCTTATGGTCACTGATATTGGTCTGCATAGAGAACTGATCCAGCAATCCTAAGAGTGGACACTCTGAAAATGGCCTGACGATTATACTGGTAACTTTCACATCACTATGACCAGATATCACCCAGAGAAACAATACAAGGGGGAAGGTTTATTTTGGCTCACAATTTAAGAGTGCCATAGTCCATCACAACAAGAAATGCATGGCACACTGACTCGGCTATGGTGAAAGGAGCCTGAAGCAACAGCTGTTCATATTGTCACAGATCAGGAAACCATGAGTAGATGGAACTAGGGCTTAGGTGAGACCCTCCTGTAGCTACTTCCACCAGCCAGGTCCTGTCTCCTGAAGGTGCCGTAGCCCTCCGAGATTCTACCAGTTGGGGGAATAAGCAATCAAAATATGAAATTTAGGAGGTACAATTCAGATTCAAACCTTAACACTGATGAACCAGTGAGGAGAACTGAGGCAATCAAGTAGGGAGTCTGCAGGGATGTCACACACATTAACTCAGTACCAGGATGGAGTGTGACAGTACAGGCCCACACATATATATCTACTCTTGCTTGTTATTCATAACACTCTCTTAGGACAGCAAGGTAAAACTAAATACATTTTAAGAATGAGCTAATTGGGGCTCAAAGAAGTTAAGGGCAGCACACAGAGGTTGACTGGGGGAGGCTAATGAAGCTTTGGCCTCATTAAGCCCTTCATTTGCACAAGCCTTTTTTAAGGCCCACAGCGCCCCAGCAATTAACATTTAAAAGTTCGTAATTTTTTGTAGCATTCCTTTATTGGAGAGAGGGGGTGTGCCACAGTGTACATGTGGAGGTCAAAGGGCAATTTTCAAGGAGCAGCTGTCTCCTTCTAGCTTGTGCATCCCAGGATCAAACTCAGGTCATGAGGCTGGAAGGTGAGCACCTTTACCTGCTCAGCCATCTGCCCAGCCCTATATTCTTTTTCTGAAAGAAAGGACCAGAAACTGCATTAGCCTCCGGGTGCTACAAGGCACAGAATGTGGCCCTAGACACAACAGCAACAAAGTGCCAAAACTCAGAGTTCAGCTCATACGCCTGATGCAGGGAGGCTCCCTCCTTCAGCTGTCAATCACATGCTGTGGTATTACGGGGAGACTGGAGAGTAAAAACTAACTTAGGGTTTTAGTGAAGGGTGAGAGATAAGAGCTCCCACTAATCATCAGAATCTAAACCAGAATTCACAGTCTCATATCTGACATGGACTTCAAGCTGCTTCGTTTTCTTTCTTTCTTTTTTCTTTTTAAAAAAAACCCACTGATTGTATAGAACTCACCAATTAGGTAGAAAAGCTGTGGAAAACATCTGCACTGGAGGTGGGAGTGCATCTACAAATGAGTCCGTTCTGACCAGCCAGGAAGGAAGAGCCCTGTTCCACACAGACAAACCCAACCTCAGCCACAGGAGCTATTCATGTTCACCTCAAATACCTTATTCACTTTCACTCCTAAGAGGTGTCGAGTGCAAGAATGAGCCTGGTTCACTACTTGTCCTCATCCAAACCATCACAAAGTCCAACACGACAAAGGCAATTTAAGCGGTCAAGGCCAATAGCTCTGGATTTGGGTTCATGGGAAATTGACAGAGTGTACGTGCATGTGTGAAGAGGGTGGGGGCAGGGAACACAGACACACTCATGGCTCCTCTCTTCACCTTTTATAAGCAAGTGCTAAAAGAAACATTTAAGAAATCATAATAAATTTAGTTTTACAGGGTGACTAATACACTAATCCCCTATAGGGATAAACTGGGGTCTGGGCTACCTTTGCTCCTAGAAACACAGGCCCCAGCATGATATAATACCTGGTTTCTCCGAGACTTATTACATTAAAAATGTGTTACAGGTGCAGAAAAATTCCAATCTGCTGAAAGCTTGTTAGAGAAGGAGACCAAAAATAGAGGCGGGATCAGGTTTCCACACAGATCCAAGTGGAAAATTCCCCCCCACTGACTGGAGCATTCCTGCTTGATGTCATTCCCACCCACCCCCTCCCTTCTCCCCCCCCCACCTTTTCTCTCTCACCTCCCATGCAGGTCTTATGCTGGACAGGAAACAGAGAATAATACTCTTAGGGTTAGTAGGCAAACACTGAAGACTGGAGACGCAATTCTATCAGGAGTTGGCTTCACCAACTCAACACGATGGCTGAGCTAGACCTTGATGGCCCAAAGATGGCTGGACACGTCCCAAGGGCAAGCCACACTCTCTTCTCTGAAAGAGGCTAGGGATATAAGGCATCCCAGGGGAAGTTTTGGCTTCTTCCTGGCACCTCACAACACACTCTAGGGTATCCCTTTGAAACTAGGGTGACTGGGTAACATTCCTATTCCAGGCCCATCAGCTGTGCAGCCAGAGGGAGTTATTCTTCAACCCCTTGTCTCCTTTTCTGCAGAAAAACTCTACCTTGCAGGACTCTGACAAAGATGAGGTGAACTAGCATATAAACATCAGGACAGTAATGAGCACAATAAATGTTCATGATTTTTTTTTTATCACATCTCCATTTAAGATAACACAAGCAATCCTAGGTTCCCCTCAGATCACTTCCAATCCAGCTCCTCTGCTTTCCTGGGGAGACCTCTGCTACTGGTCATCCCTTGAGGCATTTTACCATCTCATCTACACTTTCATAACAAGTAAGAAACACCATGCAAAAAGTATATAATTCACAACTGGATATACAAAACAGGTGAGGGCTTCAACAAAATCTTATCCCACAATTTACTAATCCCTGGGGCCCCTGGGAAACTCCAACATCCAACTCCTCGAATTCCCATCCTTCTCAAGTCCCAGGCTTCCCAAAATGGCAAAATAATTCTGTGTCCAGGCCACATATGAAGATATACATTTCAAGGAAATAATGTGCCAATGTCATATTATCCAAAACATGAGAGAAGATGGAAGACCCACATCCCGGTACCCAGCTTGGAGCCCTTCCCATCCCACAGAGTGAATTGCTACGTGCACTCTGTCTCCTTTCTTCACAGGCTTTCCTAAGGAAACTCGACCACCTTTGCTTTCTGCTTCCTTTCTTTAGGTCACTGCTAGGTGCCCAGTGCGTATTACCTCTTCCATAATGATAAAGGACATGAAGCTTCTTTCTGGAATAATTAAAAGGGTCTGAATGTTAGAACTGACAGCTGCACAGCATTCTCAATATGTTCAACACCAATGAGTCGAGCGCTTTATGAAGATGAAGTTTTTGAGTTATGCCTCAATTTAAAAGAAGAAATGGCAGACGTAATAGAGATGACACTAGTTTACAGCCATCCTTCCATAGGAAGGGGGCAGCCCCCAGTCAGCCCCGGGCCACCTGGTATACAAACATGCTTCCATGGTCAAACATTTTCCACTTTTTAAAAGGAAATGTGGAATTTAGAGTAAAATTCCTTTATTTCTAAAAAGCCCCCCCCCAAAAAAAGCAATTCAGAAAATTTAGATACTTTCTGGTCAATTGGTCCTAGACCCAGGGCCACCATTAGCCACTCCTTTGTGACCCCTGCCCTCCTACACAATTGGCTTCCATGCCTTGCCCGGCAAAATAAAAGTCCTATGCTTACTGGAAAAGCAGTTGCCTAGTGTTCCTTTAGCAGGCTCTTATGACAACTGACCAATGAGGATGGACTGGGTGGAGGATTCTCAGACCCCATATCAGCAAGACTCAGGCCCAGACCTAACCCACCCCTGCTTTTCACAACCTTGTTTTTTCAACATCAGCTAGGTGCCGGGCCCTCTTTTAGGAGCTGTAGGAAAATCAAGTGAGTAAGTCAAGGTCCTTGCTCTCAAGGAGTTCAGCCAAGGGAAGGAGACAGACTTGTAAACAAATCAAAGTAATAGAAGGCAGGATTAAACCAGACCCTGATAGCAGTACAAACAGTGTACTATGGGAGCACACACAAAGCAGCTATTAATTCTGCCTGCAAAGATCAGGCATTGCAGAAGAGGTGGCATTGGGCTGAGCTATGAGGGGAAACTAAGTTTATCAGATGGAGAAAAAAAGAGCCGGGGGGGGGGGGGGTGGGGGGGGGAGGATTAACTGAGAGAATTCACAGCACAGAGAAAAGGCAGGAGTGGCAAGGGCAGCGACAGCACCCCCTGAGTTCACACAGGCCTCACACAATCTTCATATGGACGTTATTAAGCTGATTAGGAAAAACTGGCTCAGCGCTTTCTCCCTCACACCGGAACATGAGTTCCACAGAGGAAAAGATAAATCTTGTTCAGCTACCTCAGCGCCCTCAACAACCTTGCCAAATCCCTGACATGTAGGTGTGGTGCGCTGTGTAAAAGAGGTAGGCCTGGTAGTGCAAGGTTACTGTGACTGAGGCAGGAGGATCCCAAGTGCAAGACAAGTCTGGGTTATAGTGAGTTCAAAGCCAGCCTCATCAAGTTACTGAGCCTGTGTCTAGAAACACAAGTAAAAGAGAAGGCTAAGGATGCAGTTCAATGCCCCAGCCTGAGGCTCCATCCTCAGCACCACATAAGCAAAACACATAGGCAGCAGTTGGGACCATTCTGGGGAAGAAAAGGTAATTCATTGTGTCTAGAGACAGGGGACACAAAGGGACAGGAATGATGAAAGGGAGGGCCTGGAAATGCAGATTAGAGGTTAACCCAGGTGACAGGCACTCAGTTCGCTCTTAGAGGCCTTTCTAGTACTTTAGATTATGTGAATGAGACAGCTTTCTCTTCCCATTCATTTTTCAGGCTCCAAAAACATTCTGACTAATAAAGGATAAATGACTATGTAAAGACACAAAAATACATAGTAAGTGCTCGGTAACATTCTTTTTAAAAATTGAATGAAAGAGCGAATTACTCCATCCCAAAGTGGTGTTGGTTTTTATGTAACCACAGTATGTTCCTAACTCACTTTTGACCCGTGGTCAGTTCTGACCCCCACATGTTTTTCTCTAACACCCTTACCCATCCTATATTTGTACCCTTGGGTTTGAGTCTTTACAAGCACATTTTCTTATTACATTTCAACCCTAATTATGATAGGCGTATTTTTTCCAACGCGCTGGGTCATTCATAGCTTTATTGCTATTTTCCAGAAAATCCAAACCACATCAAATTTTGGACCCACAAATTTGATACACACATTCTTGATTTGCTTTGTCCAGGATGTCAATAAATGAGCTGAAAATGCTGGCCCTTTGGGCCAGCCCCTACTGGGCTATCACTCAATCTGTCCAATATTCCCATATCATCTTCATTATCCACAAATATTCAACACAGTCATCCGGCTTGTTAAAGCAATGTGGTCAGGAGTCTGCTTTTGTCCTGGTTAGCTCACGAAGTGCACTACAGTGAAGGCTTCACGCTGCTCTGTGGACCCCTGTTTTGTTGCTATTGGAAATGAAAAGTGTCTATTTGACTTTCTCTTCGCAAACCCATAGTGACTGCTCTTCGGTGCCTCGGGATTGCCTAACTAGCTGCAAATTGATTGTGTGGTGGTTCCTTCCAATCCCCCCCTCCCAAGATCAATAATTTGAAGGTCTTTAATTGCCAGAGATGTCCTGTGTTGTCCCTACTTCTCTTGCAAAGACAGGCATATTTGTCCTTCCCTGGTCTTTGGGGACTTTTTCAGTTCTCCATGAGGTCTCAAAGATAATGACCTGGGTCCACAGCCACATCTGCCTGTACCCCTAGGGTCTATGTCACCAACTCTGCTGATCTGAACACTTCCATTTTTCCTTCTCACATTAACCATTTACCATCCTTTGATGTTGTTACTTTCCCAAAACAATAACCTTGACCGTACTCTACTAGTCAACTACTTCCCTGTAATTTGTTTGGAATTAGATGTAGGAGAAACACTACTAAATTCAGGCTCACCATCCTTGCATCAATAATAATCTTTTTTCATCATATCAAGTTTTTTCCATTTTTTTTTTGCCAAGTGCCTTTTGAAAGTTATTTTAGACTTTGTATTTTTATGTATGTGTTGATGCGCCTGTCTCTCAGTCCTTAGCTTGTCCCTGTTCTCTTATTCTGTTTAGAGCACTGACCTCCACATTGTACACTAATATACACGCAAATATTCCTGTCACAAAGCAGTTAAAAGAAAAGCAACCTTATCACTATTTTTGTTGTCTAGTTCCAGAAGAAGACAAAAAGGCTGGGTGTAGTTCAGTGTCAGAGCACTTGAGTGTGAGTGGGGGAGAGGAAAGGGAGCAGATCTGGACTTAACTTCTGGTGGTGCAAAAAGAAAAACAGAAAAGGGAAAATGTCTCAGCCAAGTTCATTCAGTGGCTCTGTTCCCCTGTTACAAAACTGAAGCCGGTCCAGCGAGATGGGTCGTTCACTCTCCTGCCTTTCTTGGTCTCCACGGAGGAGGCATCTCAGCATGTGCTCCCTTTAGGGTGGGACAGCCCAAGGGTGATGGACAGGACAGAGGGTATGATACCGAGAACACTGCAGACAGTGGTCCTCAGAGGACTCATTCTATCAGAGAGAATACATCCAGGAAGCCACCTTCCTCTTCTGTAGAGGTTCAAGTGTCTGCGCTGGTCTTAATTCTTACATTTAGTGGTAAAAGCTGGTTCCCTCGATTTTCCTCTCCTAAAATTCAATTTGTGTTTCTTAACATTGTTTTTAGTTGAAAAGCCATAATTATAACCATTAGCTGAGTACAAAGTGATGCTTTCATATGTGTGTGCATTGTAAAATAGTTAAATCTGATTAGCATAGCTATCATCTCATTGACTTGTCATTTTTTGTGGAGATACATTTTAAACTTACTCTTAAGTATCCCGCTCTTCCTGAAAGCCAGCCTAGAAGCAGCCTACAGAAACCTTCCCCTATGATCATGTACCTGACTCGTCGCTTTTCACCTTTTCCCCAAACTCTATTGTCCAAAGGCTTATATGGCAGCTGAGTCTGCTAGCACAGGGAGTGGGGCCTGGGAGAACATCAGTCATGTGGTACCTGAGTTTCTACAGCTGTACAGAGAGGTAAAAGTCATAACCCACGAAGTCCACTGAGAACTGGTTGCAGTAAACGAAATCCGGTTCAGCCAAACCCTTGTTCTCACCTTGGCGTGCCCTGCCATACTAACAAATTCATTCAGCCTGTGGGACATTTTCATATGACAGTGTAATGCAAATTCAATGCAAAATCATTCAATGTCTTAATCTTGTAAAAAAAAAAAAAAGGAAAGGAAAGAAGTTTTTAAAGCTTATTAATAAGGGGAGCCAATCAACTCAGTCAAAGTCATTGACCATTGAGGATCCAGACACATTAGGATGGTGAATGATTAAAGAGCATAAGATGACAACAACCATTTCCCACCACACATACACCATCATATTCTTTGACCTCAAGATCTTTAATTTCTATCCTTGTTCTGTTCTCTTTAGTGACTTTTTTAGTTCTATAGAGTCCACTCATGACTCAAGAACAAGCAAGCAAACACATCTAAGTACAACCAGGCCTACACACCACATCAATGCAAACCTTGAACCAAAGCATCTCCCCAGATGTATGAAAAGCAGGTGTCAACGGCCTTGAACTCTGGGCCCTTCCTCCCCGTACTGGGATAGGCCTGTCTCGTCGATAAGCATCAGATCCACAGGAGAGATGGGTTCAAGTTGGATTTTGCCCCGCCCCTTCACTTCTTCCAGACAGGGTTTCTTTCTGTAGCCCTGGCCGTCCTATGATTAAAGGTGTATGCTGCCACCTTGCCCTTCCTTCATATTGGTCTTTCATGAATGTAGTGACCCATGTTTGTTCTTTTTGTGCCTCACTAAATAAACTAAGAAGTACACACGAAAAAAAAAAAAGAGAGCATAAGATGAACAAGGTGTTTGTAAGGGCGTTACTTGCGTGTCAACACTTCAAAGGCTGGGAAGACCGGGGCATACAAAGATTTGGAATGCTTTTCTTCAACTTGTTTTCTTCATAATGACACTGGGAAAGTCAAATATGAAAAGTGGCATCAGCTACCATACAGTGGGGTTTAAAGTAGCAACCAAAGGAAGAAATGCTCGGCTCATTCTTTCTTCGCTCTTGGAATTAGTGTGCAATTACAAATGCAACATAACTAAAAATGGTTTTAAAAAGTTAAGCGAACCACTTAGTGCTCATATTTCTAATTTTTTGAAATAAAGAATAAAAATTTTTTAAACCACTTACTACTTAAATTCTATTGTGAATCGTTTTATTTAAAGTGGACTTTTCTACCTAAATTATCCTAAAAGTAAGAGTAATGTGTGTTGTCAGCATTTACACAGATGAATGTTTATTTTTCCACAGCTAAACTATAACCCCCCCCAAGGACAGATGTTGTGAATTCTATCTTTATTTAGTATCTGCCTCCCCTAGCAGCAACCTATTCCCTATCATAACCCACAAACTTACCCTTGGCACAGAAATCTGAGAAAGAGAAACATTCAAGACATATATTAAAGACTGATTACCTGATTTGGAGAAGGAACTTTCCTGCAGCTGAGACTGGCTGTAACCTCAGTACCCCACCTCCACCGCCCCTCTACTCACGGAGGAACCTGAGGTTTGCTACCTCATCGGGTGCAGCTCCTTTCACTCATAACAGCCACCCCCCCACCCCCCCACCCCCCTCCTGGAAGACCGGGTTTAGAGAGAGCCCTGTGGGATGACTGTCTGCTTTCGGTTTGTCTCACGTTGCCCTCCAGGATCTTCTCTCCTATCACAAGAGGAGTCATCAGCGTCTCCCTCCTGGACTGTATCTGGGGTACCTAAAGCTATGTAGCTCTGTGGATCAGATCAAAGTGCTCGTAACCCAAAAGTTACCCAACATTCTCTGCCATGTGAAGATCCGTGAAAACAATAACATCTCCAAGTAAGTGGTCCAGAGTCGGGATTTTCCTTCATCTCGTGTGTCCAAAGGCAAGCACTACCTGTTACCAGTGTAGTGTCCCTGGAGAGACAGATTCCTGGCACCTAGGATAAGGTCAGCTGGAGTAGCACAGCTATTAAAGGAAGATGCTGCTTCTCCGCTGTGCCCGCTGCCTCACTCAGGGCGCTTTATGAACAAAGGCTTACCTTGGCATACCACTGCCCCGTCATCCTTCCTCGCCACTGGAAATACTCTGTGTTTTTTCATATCACAGGTGAGGATGGCATCTGGTGGAGCTAATGCTTCTCCCTGAGCAAAGGAGCCCCGTCCACTTTGATTCTACCCACTCCTAACTCTGTCTCTCTACTTTTAGGACCTTACATGCTTCCTACATGGCTGACAATTCTCTAGGGAAGAACAGAAGTAACAAGGCCCAAACTTTCGAAATGTCATCTATGGTTTGGCATTTGGTGAATCAGTTTTGTTAGTTTTGAGACAGTTGCCTCGTCTTGGTAATCAGTCTCAACTTTATAACTAACCCTAATAGTAGGCCTCTCATTTATCGACTGTAGTGACCTGAATTGTGTTCAGCATGAAAATAAAGAAAAAGGAGGAATACATAATAAAAGGAAAAAGTCTTCAGATTTCTTTAGGCATCAAAGAATGCAAACTAGATTCTCAAATTCTTTACAAATATGGATTTGCTTAACAAACACAAATTTTGGTGCTTTGAAATTTGGTGCCTGCAGTGGCGAGACTTTAGTAACTTACTGTCTCACAGGGTTGCATGAGCACTGCTGGTGACAACGGAGAAGGCGAGTGAGGTGGAAGAGATGTGGTCATCTCTTGCAGTACTCACTGGCCACCATTCTCCCTCCTTCCCCTTATCAAGTGCACCCGGACTTTAAGTCTGCCCTCTGGTGGTCATTTCAACAACCAATACTTGGTATCTTCGAGTCTTTTCCAGATGACCACAAGGCTCCGCTGTGAGTTGACTGGACAATGGTCATTTGCATCTGTGTCTGGGTTTGTGTCGTAGAGTCTTAGCTGCCATCTTTTAGTAATTATGTGGACACATTTTTCCCTTTCCAAGGTCCCAAGATTCACTAGTGCAAAAGGCCGCACCCGCCTTCGTTCTGCGGGTTGCATCCATCCCGCCATATTCAGAGCCCACACTCACTAGCGAGTGGCAGTGAGGCACGTGCTGGGGACTTTCTAATTTGGTTCCATACCTCATTTTAGCAAGGTTGCCCTTTGGGGTCCATGTATATCAGGGTAGTCATAAGTAAGCTTCTCGTGTAGTTGTGGATCAGTGATGAGAAAAAGGACCTCATTCCCAAGCAGGCTCTTAAGGATTTCCATTATTCGTGAAGCGAAAAGTATGCCCAAATTGCAATTTTTTTCTCTCTCTCTCTTATTGGAACAAATGATAGATTTTTCCATAGTCTTGTCCAGTATGAGGCTTGAAATGAAACAGATCTCTTAAAAACAGAAACTTTTCTAAGAGGCGGGTTTGAGAGCGGTGGGGGTCAGTTGATTGACTTGTTTGTTTGTCTTCCTTTTTTCCCCCCTAATGAACCTCCTCCAGCACAGTCAATTTAGTTTTCTGACCCAGACACTGGAGCCCCGGCTGAGATGAACCTTTGGTGAGAGCCTTCCACAAGGAACAGGAGGGCTTTCCTCTACTCCCTAGCCGGCTCTTGAGAGCCCATTACTGCTCCCTGCAGAGCCAGGAGGAGAAAGTGGGCCAACTGAATGTGTTTAGAGACTTGCGCAAATTACCTGTGGAAACAATATTGCCGGCTGCCCGAGAGGCATTTACCTTGATCTTTTCAAGGCCCTTTTGAAGAGTCACTTTTGGAGGACCAGCCAGATGGTCTTCCCTCCCACCGCCATTCTTTCCCCTTCCCTTCTGCTTGACATTTGGAAAAGTTCATTAGGAGGAACTATAGAGCACGCAGGATGAGGACGCAGATGACTGGTTTGGGAGGAGGAAGGAAGCAGTGGTGTGTGTCCCCTGGTTCCTTTTATTGGAATTGTCTGGTGTTCCTGTTTGTGATTCTCCTCAAACTTTTGGAAAGGGAACGAAACCAAAATAGCCCCCATGATTACAACAGGCAAGGGCTGAACTGCGCTGTGTGGTTTGTTGCCTGAGCTGGATCGGAGTCCTGTGGTTAGCCAACTGTGGGATTAACCAGTCGATGCCCCTGTGGTCCAATGTGGGCTCTTAGAACTTACAGAGATGCGCAGAGGCAGGAAAATAAGGACAGTCGGGAAGTGACTACACACCTGACAGCTTTCAGTCTCAAAAGCAGAGCCATACAAGCCCAACCTATTGTTCAGAGGGACAGGTGCTTTGGTGGGTGAACTAAGCTGAACTCAGAAATAGCCCACCTGAACTCCATTTAGGCAGCAAAAGGTTCAAATTGCATAAATAGCAATTTTAACCACTGCGAACTGGCCGTTCAGGTTCTGGACATACACACCAAAGAAAGTTCCGAGCTGGATTCTGAGCTTTTCTTATATTTCTAATTTTAACTTGACTCAACATACAGAGAGGAGTGGGAGTGGATCCAAAAGCTTTCTGGCTCGGAATCTATGGAAAGTGTGGATCATAATGCTGACTGCCCCATGCAATTGTTCTTCTACGAGCTCCAGATGGCAGTGAAGGCTCTCCTGAAGCAGATCAATAGACCTCTACACCAGGTACCTGGCTTTGCTATTTTATCTACTTTTTATGGTTCGTGGAAACTGAGTTGTGTCATAAAACATACTCAAGAGGCGCATATATATATATATATATATATATATATATATATATATATATATATATATATATATATATTTATTTATTGTCGCTTATTTAAATACCACTCTGCCTGTACATGCATGTTTTGAATTTAATGCCTACATCTAGACCCGGGCTATTCTCTGACTCCTTTTTTCTTGTTCCATCTTATCTACCTCTTCCAAAGTTCCCAGGCCCTACCACAGGGCCCTCTGACCAGGCAAGGGAAGACCCTCTAGTCTACCCTGAAGGACACCAAGATGCAGCTTCAGGACAGCATGAAACACAAGAATGTATACAGATATGCATGCATAACCAAACAACAGTATAGTGGGATACACAAGCTACTTAAGACTAAAGGAACAATCACAGGACTTAAAACAAATGGCCAATTGATTTCATATTCTCTGTTATTAACAAAATCATTTTTCAAGTGAAATTATGCACACCTATCTTCTATAAGTCAGAACTCCAAGGGAAATGGCTGGCGTGTAAAAAGTAAACATGCTATAGGCTGTCTAGTTGGCTCTGTCTAGTTGCTACAACCTAGCAACGTGCTGAAGTCAGGGGTGGGGTTGTCCTCTGTTTGGTTTGCTTTGCCTTTGTTCGCCATCCCTGCCCGTCTCAGCACAACATGAACATGGAACACGAGAGAGCCAAGTGTATCCTGCGCTAGGAAGATCGTGACAACACTGTTCTCTTTTCATAAGAGAAAGAACTACAAATTGGCCACATGAAGGCAGGGGGATACGTCCGAGATTCCAGAAGCGTCTGTCTAGTAGGACTCTCCTGGTTTTAAGTCTGTGCAGTATAGCCGGCCCAAACCTGCCAACACTCATACAGACTAAATTGTAAGAGGTGCTAAAGATGCTAGGGCAGCCACTGGATTATTCCAGGGGTGGCCCTGTGCTCACACGGAGAAAAAAAGAACCTAAGAACATAGCAGCTCTCCTTGTGACAGGAGGTACTATTAAAGGGCGTTTTGGGCTTAGCAGGCTGAAGCAGCTCGTATTTCACTGGTGACTTGGGCTACATACACATGTTGGGAGAAGGCTGCTTAGCTGCATAGCAGTGCATACAACATTTTTTTTTATACTTGTAAATTTTTCTCAGTCCTTGGCCAGAAACTACATTTTTCCCCCTTAACCAACTTAAATTGAAACTAGTGGATTTTTAATTCAATCCATTTTTGTTGCTTCGTGTAATTATATTCATCATTTTGAAAAGCCCACAGAATGCAATCATTTTCTGCTTTTATAAGAAGCATAAATGTTGTTTTCAGAGTTTATGTGGAACATTACTGCCTTAAATCTTGATTTTATATAGCATTATTAAATGGGCTGAACCCTAATATTTATGTTGTATAAAAATTCCAAGCTTGAAGTTGTGTAATTTTGTTAGATGTTTTATGCCGGTTTGGTGTTGTTTATGTAAGTGCCATGTTGTAACTCTCCTATTTTTCCTCTGCGCGTGTCCCTCTGCAGGCAAGGAACTTCCGCCTCTACACACAGGAGGTGTTGGAAATGGGTCACAATGTGTCCTTTCTTCTCCTGCTCCCTGCCTCAGACGACGTCTGTACAGCCCCAGGACAGAATAATCCTTACAGCCCACACTCAGGGTTTCTTAACCTCCCTCTTCAGATGTTTGAACTCGGTATAGTAGCTTGTTTCACCTAGAAATATTAACCCAGCCTCCTTATAATAAAATCACAAAGTGATATCTGTTCCCCCTTGTCCCAGTGGAGGGTCAGTAAATCACATGATGGCTTTGGCAACAACCCTTCCTAGGACTGTGTACAAGTGTGAGCAAAAGCGAGGCTCCGAGACCAGCCTGAACAGTGATTACGGAAACCTAGCTAAGGCCCAATGGAGAGGAAGGAATTCTAAACTGAAAGTTCAGTTATCAGACTTACTTATGACCTCTGTCCCTACTTCTTAGAACATAAATACAAGAATGATGTCTTCATGAAAAATGCTATCTCCCTCCCCTCCTCCTCCTCCTCTTCCTCTTCCTCCTCTTTCTTCTTCTTCTTCTTTTCTCTCTCTCTCTCTCTCTCTCTCTCTCTCTCTCTCTCTCTCTCTCTCTCTCTCTCCTCCCCCCCCCACCCTCTCACAGCCAACTAGGAAAAAATACCAATGAAATAAATATAGAGAGTTTATATCACTTTGGAGCAAAACAATTGCTAAGTAGTCTTGATTTACTAAATAAACAGATTGATATTAAATACTCGAAATAGACTAGACAGTTTGAGACATGAATAAGATCTCCCAGAATGCAATGCTGTGATCTTAACATGAGGGATCTGGATGGTGGTAGATCCTGCCCTGGCCTTCAAAATGAATAGCCTGGCTAGAGTTTCTGCAGAGAGAGCCCTGCTGCCCACTGAGAATGTGAACAGGGGGTCTTTGTCTCCTTTCCGGTGCTTCCTCTTGTAATAGAGCAATAAGAGGCTATTAGCAAGGGCTCTCTCAATTCAAATAAATCTGCAGTTTGGGGTAGGCTGAATGAGTGGGTGGGTAGAATGGAGGCAAATCCTTCTCTCTCTCTCTCTCTCTCTCTCTCTCTCTCTCTCTCTCTCTCTCTCTCTGGATGGCCCCTGAGTTACCAGATTTAGAAACATACAAGATAATTACCTGAAACTTCACTTTGAGTTCTGCGCCTCTGAATCCAAATTTATATTTTGGGCAATTGCTTGAGCCACTTACTTGCCCTTGCTCCAAGCAGCTTAGAGACCCAAATGGTGATAAATGGCAACTACTGTTTTCCAGAGGAAGGAGACCTCCTAAGACAAGCTAGAAGCTGACCTGCAGACAAAGATTAGACAGTCCTGGGTCCCTTTTCCACATATTTGCTATGTCACATGATTAATAACAGTGACCATACCATTCCCCAAAGCCCTCAACATGACCATTTAGCAAATAGCCTAAGGTATATTTCATGTAGTTGTTTAAGCATGGGTAGGTTGAGAAATAGATAAAAAGAAAGTCTTTCGTGTCGAGGGCGGAGAATAACTAGCAAAGGTGTGAGAAGATACTAGTTAGGAAGAGTCTGGGAAAGAACAAGAAGTTCAGTGGGTTGCAAAGCATGGAGAGGACATTCAGCTGACCAGAAGGAAGGAGGCATGCTGACATGCTAGAGTCAGGAAGAGAGGTGCGAAACGTGGATAGAAAGCAAGAGCTAAACCCTTCAGAGATGAGTTTACAAGTCTAGTGGAAGGATGAGAGCTTGTGGGAAAAGAGAAAAAATATAGACATGAGAAACACTGAATGTAATCAAGAGTGAGCAACTGCTAACACCAGTGAAAGAAACATGTGAGGATTGTCTCTGAGGTGTTCAGCTCATGTGGAGATTGTCTCTGAGGTGTTCAACTCATGTGGAGATTGTCTCTGAGGTGTTCAACTCATGTGGAGATTGTCTCTGAGGTGTTCATCTCATGTGGAGATTGTCTCTGAGGTGTTCAACTCATGTGGAGATTGTCTCTGAGGTGTTCAACTCATGTGGAGATTGTCTCTGAGGTGTTTATCTCATGTAGGGATTGCCTCTGAGGTGTTTAGCTCATGTGGATATTATCTCTGAGGTGTTTAGATCATGTGGAGATTGTCTCTGAGGTGTTCATCTCTTGTGAAGATTGTCTCTGAGGTGTTCAACTCATGTGAAGATTGTCTCTGAGGTGTTCATCTCATGTGGAGATTGCCTCTGAGGTGTTCAACTCATGTGGAGATTGTCTCTGAGGTGTTCAACTCATGTGGAGATTGTCTCTGAGGTGTTCAACTCATGTGAAGATTGTCTCTGAGGTGTTCATCTCATGTGGAGATTGCCTCTGAGGTGTTCAACTCATGTGGAGATTGTCTCTGAGGTGTTCAACTCATGTGAAGATTGTCTCTGAGGTGTTCATCTCATGTAGGGATTGTCTCTGAGGTGTTTAGCTCATGTGGAGATTTTCTCTGAGGTGTTTAGCTCATGTGGAGATTGTCTCTGAGGTGTCCATCTCATGTGGAGATTGTCTCTGAGGTGTTCAACTCATGTGAAGATTGTCTCTGAGGTGCTCAGCTCATGTGGAGATTGTCTCTGAGGTGTTCATCTCATGTGGAGATTGTCTCTGAGGTGCTCAGCTCATGTGAAGATTGTCTCTGAGGTGTTCATCTCATGTGGAGATTGTCTCTGAGGTGTTCAACTCATGTGGAGATTGTCTCTGAGGTGTTCAACTCATGTGAAGATTGTCTCTGAGGTGTTCATCTCATGTAGGGATTGTCTCTGAGGTGTTTAGCTCATGTGGAGATTGTCTCTGAGGTGTTTAGCTCATGTGGAGATTGTCTCTGAGGTGTTTAGCTCATGTGGAGATTGTCTCTGAGGTGTCCATCTCATGTGGAGATTGTCTCTGAGGTGTTCAACTCATGTGAAGATTGTCTCTGAGGTGCTCAGCTCATGTGGAGATTGTCTCTGAGGTGCTCATCTCATGTGGAGATTGTCTCTGAGGTGTTCATCTTATGTGGAAATTGTCTCTGAGGTGTTCAGCCTCAGGGACATGAGGATACTTCTGCCCTTACCAGAAGTATCAGAGATCAAAACGATGGTTTGGGTGCTTTTAGCTTTAAGCATATTGAATCTGAAGGTGCTAAGTCAACATCAAAGTAAATATCACACTGGCAGCAGAAATGCAAAAGGACCAACCAGGTGCTAACCAGGAAACTTGAGCAGTGTCTACAAGTAGCTGCTAAAGCCAAGAAAACAAATGGTTCCCACAGGATAGAGAAAAGGAAAGATAGAAGGAAAACACTTCATTGAGGAGCTAGCCTGGATTTTCTCTAATTATGGGACTGTGTGTGTGTGTGTGTGTGTGTGTGAGAGAGAGAGAGAGAGAGAGAGAGAGAGAGAGAGAGAGAGAGAGAGAGAGAGAGAGAGAGAGAGAGAGCACAACTGGGGGAGGGGTGGGAGATTGTGTCTCTCCATGTCTCAGTGACACCGGTGGAACAATTAATAATTTGGGACCAATTACAATAGTATATGCCTCCTAGGACTGTGTCAGTCACAGACATTTGGAAGAGTCCCATGACTCCTGTGAGGGGCACATACTCTGCTTGGCCAGGCACCCTCTGCCATGCTGCTCTCTGCTCCTCTCCACACTGCAACTGGTGAGGCCTACTAGCCAGGTTTTCCCTCTGGTCATTCACTTGTTCACCCACCAACATATAATACCATGTGCCAGGCATTACTATAAGGCCCTGGAAACCCAGCAACTCCTCACAGAGTACACATCCTCGTGCAGGAGACAAATAATAAATCTGTAGACAGGTGACACAAGCATCAGTGACATAAGGGCCATGAAGGAAAACAAACCGTGGAACAGGACTAGAGGGAAGCAATAGGGCTGCAGCTCTCTGAAGGATGACCTGGGAAGGCCTCTGTGAAGATGTTACATTGGACAGAGACAGGACATCAGCAAGAGCAGGTGTGGAAGCCTTCGAGTAACACTGTGTGTGGACAGGAGAGCCGTGTGCGTAGTGTGGAGTAAGGAAGAGCAACAAAGCCAGGAGAGGATGTCACAGCGGGAGAAGCCGCGTCCTTCATCATATTGAGACGCCGACAGGGAACTTGGCTATTAGTCTGTGTACAGATAGGAAACTCAGTGGACGAGTTTGAGCAGTATAGTGTTAAAAGCTCTGCAAGACGCAGTAGAAGCTCCCTCCCCCCAGCCCCCAAGAAAGAAAGCTTGACTTTGTTTAACCCAGAATTTTCCAAATTCATCTGACCAGAACTGGAAACATTTTTGGCATTGGCATCTATTAAAAAGTCCACAAAACACATACTTAGGGATACAATGCCCTAGAATAATGTTCCTCAACGTTTAATGTTCATACGGCTCACCTGGAGGGCTTGTTAAACTAGAGATTCCTGGAGCTCAGCCCCAGTGACGCTGAGTCAGTAGGCTGAGAACGAGCTTGAGGACGTGCTTCGCTAATAAGCTCTCAGATAATAATGATGCCACAAATGCATGGGCATGGTTCACGTGGTTGTCCCTAGGACCCAGAGATAAATACATAAGTACAGACTTAGAGATGTGTTCAGCACAGTAATGGAGAAGAATCCCACTGTGTCAGCCTCTTTGATCTGTCTTACCTATTCTTATTGCTGAGAGCAACTGTAAGACCATAG
This sequence comes from Acomys russatus, assembly GCF_903995435.1. NCBI lineage: Eukaryota > Metazoa > Chordata > Mammalia > Rodentia > Muridae > Acomys > Acomys russatus. The sequence goes on along the minus strand of NC_067152.1, from coordinate 16,233,250 downwards.
ACACTAGCCCTCATCTATGAAAAATGGGCCATAGATCAAAGCCTGTGTCTCTCAGTTCATAGTTTAAGTTCTGTTTTTTGTTTTTTGTTTGTTTTGTGTTTTTTTTGTTTGTTTGTTTGTTGTTGTTGTTTTGTTTGGGTTTTGTTTTGTTTTGGTTTTTTTTTTTTTTTTTTTTTTTGGTTTTTGGTTTTTGGGAATTTTTCTTAGTAGAGTCAGGCAAACTTTGATACTCCTTTGGCTTTCCCTTGTTGCTGCATCATGGGCTATCTTACTGATTAATGAGTGCCATGTAAATTTCCAGAAAAGACCACTTGGTTGGGCTTTGTTCCACTGACATGTCCAATTCTATTAGTGTCTTTTTTTTTAAGGCCCATGGAGAAATGTTGCCAGTAAGTAGAAACTGATACACTCTCTAGTTCAATGTTTGTTGTACCAGAAAGAAGTTTTAAAATATTTTAAAATATTTCAGGCTCTTAGTGAGCCTCATGGCAAATGCCACCTTAGCCTTAACAATCAGTGCTTTCCAAGAAGCAGACCCTCTTATCCTCCACTAGGCATCAGCCCACTAAGAAATTAATGACGGCTTCTATAAGAACTCTAATCCTTACTATATTGAACCCATGGCCCTCTGAGGAAGATGCTAAGAAAAAAATGTTTAACTAGGGCCTTCCCACTCTAGGTTATTCCATAATAAGTGGCAGAGATACCCTAAGCATGTCTGAGAAAGAAACAAATGTTTTTAAAAATTCAGTCAGAACTAGGAAAACTTTAATAACAACAAGGGAATTCTAATGAAACTTGAAAAGGTGTGAATTATGGGAATATGTAAATTATAATAAAGAGGTGCATTATATTTCAGTGTGACCTGTATAAGTCATCATCATCTACCTCATGGAAGGATTTGAGATTTGGCAACCCAGCCATGGTCCTGCCAGTGACCTTAAGTGAATCATAAATAACCTACTGACCAGCAATGGAAAACTGCATCTGTGCTGATTCTAGTACCAAACAGATGTGGCGAGGGCAAAATGATAATGAAGATTAGCCTCCTGTCTGCAGGAGTAAAGACCACCAGGACTCACCCATGGGATGCTATTTCGAAGGGCTGCTTGGGACTCCAAGAGACTGGAAAAGGAAGATGTTTCCAGCTCTGGACAAGCAGGGTTGAGCTAAGGCAAAGAGAAGCAGTTTTATCACAGACCCATTCCTCTTTCCACAGCCTTAGGGCTGACACTCCACTATCCCTTAGGTGAAACAGAACAGGGTCCTTGTAAGGTCATGGAGTCCATGGACAGAGGCCCCTATGCCCTGATGTTCCCAGAAGAAAAAGAAAAGCAATGTCACAAGCTCAGACACCCCATCCAATGACGTGGCCTCTCCAGGATCTGCCTAGCCTGCACTGAGGAGGTCACCTTGCCCTGACCCTGTGGGCAGTCTCAATGAACAGCAAGCCTACCATGAGAAAAGCTGATTTTTATTGATTTTCTTGGCTCTGTAATTTGTGCTAATTGGACTAAAAGGACAGAATATTGGAGTGTTTTGGTTTGGGGGTTTTTGTTTGTTTGTTTGTTTTTGTTTTTGTTTTTTGGTTTTTTTTTTTTTTTTTTTTTTTTTTTTTTTGGTCATACCCTTCATTCAACACACATTTGCTGAGCTTCCACTACATGCCAGCTACTGTCCTGGGTGGACCCGCAGGCATCCACAGCACAATGGTGACACACCAGAATCTCAGACTCTAGAGGGGATAGAGGCATTTCTACCAGCAATTCGAATACAGTGAAAGCCGCACTATAAGACAGGAACCACCAGATTTCAGAAAGACACAGATCTTCCTGCAGAGGCACTACTTTTACTGGATCAGGGGGCGTTAAATCAAAATTCAGACACTGAAAGGCAGAGCTGAAGAGGGAAGCCACTGTAAGCAGAAGAAACAGCATGAGCAAAGGCTAAGGCCATTAGGTCTACCCTTGGTAGCAGGGTGGACCCTGAGCACCTCTGGGGAAGCTAGCAGGTCAGGATCAAGGCAGTTACTCCTAGGAGGTGAGATTACATGCTGTGGGAGAGGCAGGGTGGTGAAAATGCTCTAAGGAAAGGAGTGATATGGGATTACTGGATGTCAGCAGTCCTAGGGAGGACAGACTACAGAAAAGCAGCATTCTGGGGCTGAGTCCAGAGGCGATGAGACCGTGAAGAGACTGTCTCGCTGGCCTGGATCAGCAATGACAAGATCTAGGAATCAAGGCTGGCACGCTGGAGGTTTAAAGACAGGAGAGACAAAGCGATTCAGGAGTTAAAAAATCAATGAAAGTTTGTGATTGATTTGATGCAGCTGAGGGGCAAGATGGAGGAGCCAGAGCGTCTGAGTGAGGCCGGAGATGGATAGCATTGCCATCTACCAAAGCAGGAAATATGAGGGGAGGAAGAGGTCTGCAGGAGGGGAGGATGATGAGTTCGGTTTGACAAATGATGAGTTCTCAGGTACCTGTGGGATATCAGGGCAATGGGGGCTTAATGGAATCCAGACCGTAAACTTGAAGGAAATGGCCCGGCATCAGCCTTTATTCCTAGTCCTCATTTTTCCTGATTTAAGACACCACTCCCGTATTCCAGTGTCAAGTCCATCCACTACCCAGACTCTGCGGCGTTACCCTGGCAAAGACTCGTGGCACTAAACTTATCCTGGGAGGTTACCTTGTTGATTTGTTGGCTCTCACAGTAGCCCACAATTCTCAGACAGACTGGGAGGAGTTTGAAGAGTTGGGCGTTCTTAGGGTATTCTAATCCCAATGTGCTAATATTCAAACTATTGAATGTTTCATTCTTCCTGGGAAGTGAAAGGACAGGAGAAGGGAGTGGGAGCAAACTGATTCTGGAATGTCCCATATGCATGTTGCATACTGTACACACACTGTGTTGGTTCCTCTTAGAGAGCCCTTCTTAGCCCTTCTTATCACCTCCCTACCACCAAAGCTAGTAGTAAGTGGCTTGGCTGCAATAAAACATCAAACCTGCATGGTGGTTAGCCCACTCACCTTCTACTCTGCTGTCCTGTGAGTGCTCAGGCCAACTGCACTTTAGTCTGTCACTGTGTTATATGGGGGAAATAGAAGAGAAATAATACCACAGAGAATTAGTTTTCATGTGTGTGTGTTACTCACAAATCATGTAGTCCCAGTAATGACATTATCACTGCCTTATACCAGTTTGTCTGTAAAATGCATGTGATTCACAGTTTTAAAAAAATTAGAAACATCCAGTCTATATTCTCCCTTCCTCGGGGATGGCTACCAAGTGTATCATTGCTAAACCACAAAAGACTATGTTAAAGTAACATTTGTCAAAGTGACATTAAAGGCTCTGAATAGAGACCACGAGAGAAGGAAAAGCGCCACAGCTGAGAGGTGCTCATAACTCACTTGCGGTGTGGGGCGTGGATGGCACTGGATGGTGTGGGTATGGGAGACCACCCACTGAGCCACAGCTCCTGCCACAAAACGCAAAAGGACACTGAATTCCCTGACCTCAGAGAGAAAACTGAATATCCTGGTCTTTAAAATTTCAGATGAGACTGATTCTGTTTCTTTCAAAAGGATCATTCAGTTTCTTTACACAGTCAACTTTCCTTCTTCTTTTTTTTCTTCTTCTTCTTCTTATTTATTTATTTATTGGTTTGTTTTTTTATTTTTGTTGCTGATGTTATTGTTTCATTTGGGGTTCTATTGTTGTTTGGGGGAATTTTTATTTATTTATTTATTTATTTATTTATTTATTTATGTTTGAGTTTTCAAGACAAGGTTTCTGTGTAGCCCTGACTGTCCTGGAATTCATTATGTAAAACAGACTGGCCTCAAACTCAGAGACCTTCTTGCCTCTCCCTCCCAAGTACTGGGATTAAGAGCACGCACTGCTACCCACCCACCCATCCTTCACATTTTAGAAAGAAAAGTCCACTTCTGTTGTCATTTACAATTTTATTTGGAAAAGGAGGCTATGAGACTCTTCACTCTGAAGCCAAGAGAAGCCATGTGCCAAGTGCTAACAGGACATAAGCCCTCCCCTTGAAAGGCAAAAAGACGCAGTCATGGAGCTGCAAGTATCAAAAGTAAGCTTCAAGGAATGGTGACATCACAGTCCTGAAACCCACCTTTCCAAATAGAAAAGTCCAGCACACAAGGACAGCAGTGTACCTAGAGAGGGAAACGGGGTGTCTTTGGGGCCAGAGTCTGCCGCCTTCACCATCAGCTCTGACACTTCTTTACTCCATCGATGGTAGTTAAGAAGCTATGGTGTTTGGAGTTTTAAAGAAATAAAAAGTTTCCTAAAGGTAAAAGCACCCGAAGACCCATAGACAACGATGGAGCAGGTTAGGGTCCTCATGCATTCAGAATCAATTCTTCTATAGACCCAGAGGGAGAAAGGGGTTCTGCCAGGAAGGGAGGAGATACTGGCGGAAACTTCACTGAGAACCTGTTTCTACTGAATTTTTCAGAGGCAAAAGAAGACTGGAAAGGACTGGTAGAGACAGGGATCTAAGGACGAGGAAGGGCCATTGTGAAAGTGTAAAAGGGAGTTTATTAAGTTTGGTTTGATCAAAGCTCAGTTAGTACAAGGCTAGCTGTAGGATGAAAGTCACAACTAAAGATTCATATTCAGATCCTAGACCCATAAGAGTTCCTTTATGGGGAAAGGAGGACGTTCGCATTTTTATCCCGAAGAAAGATCTCTGTAGGGTTTCAAGTGAGGGAAATACATGAGAATTCTACTGTCCAGGAAAAGTGTGAGCGCTTGTCATTCACTGGCAGAATATGGAACCAACTCTAAAGAGTGTAAGAAGGTGAAGAAGGAAGGAGCTGAAAACAGGAAGATCAAGTCCAGATCTGAGGGTAGAGAAGTGCCCAAGGAAGGACAAGCTGGAGTAGGGGTGGGGCACAGCTGGAGTAAGGGTGGGGCACAGCTAGAGTAGGGGCGGGGCACAGCTGGAGTAGGGGCGGGGCACAGCTGGAGTAGGGGCGGGGCACAGCTGGAGTAGGGGCGGGGCACAGCTGGAGTAGGGGCGGGGCACAGCTGGAGTAGGGGCGGGGCACAGCTGGAGTAGGGGCGGGGCACAGCTGGAGTAGGGCACAGTTAAAGGTTGAAGAATGGAAACCCTCATTCTGTTCTCTTTCTATCCCATATGAGCAGAGACAGTGCAGGCCACCCTTCCACTGGCCTAAAATTTCCCCTAAGAGGGTAGCAAAGAAGGAAAGAAGCAAGACTTCCTCACTAGAGGAGATGAACAGATACTCCGTTCTGAGGCAGATGGTTTAGCCTCTCCAGATGGCTGGGTGTAGGTATTGCAATCTAAAATAAAGGAAGGCAGAGGTAGTGAACTGCCTCTTACTAGGTAGTCTTACTAGAATTTCTCACCCAAGAAGACACAGTAAAAATATTCTAACAGACATGTGGGCCTACAGTGGCCCTATTTTCAAAGCCTGGAAAGTGAAAGTCTGAAATACACAAAATAAATGAGTACTAGTCTCCCACTTTAATGATGGGCCAGGACAACACTCGAGCCACAGTGCCCCGCACCAGAAAGCTCTCTCACCACATTAGAAACCTAGGTGATCGTGTATGGCTAGAGCTGGCCAGAGAGTAGAGAAATGTTCCTCTTCTGAAAAGGGGTGGAGATGGGCATTCAGCTTAGACTCTCTCCTATGCTCTGTCCTGCTGTGTTTTGAGAAAAGAAAGTCAAAGATACAGAAAAAGGGGTCTGGTCAAGAATCTGAGCCCAAGACCCTTCAAAACTGCAAAGGGGGAACAGGCAAAAAAAAGTTCAGAGCTAAGCAACAGGCCTGGAGGAAAAGTCTAGTTAGACAGGAGACAGATGAAGGAAAGCCTGCCTCATATCTTCTAGGAAGAGTAAGCAAGAGACTTAGTTGAAAAATCAAAGTTAGGTTCCAAGTTGCTACTTGTTTTTCTTTGTTTGGATTTTTTGTTTTGTTTTCCTTGTAAAGTGATTTTCCCAATTGGGGTGGGTGGGTGTGTGTGTGTGTGTGTGTGTGTGTGTGTGTGTGTGTGTGTGTGTGTGTGTGTGTGTGTGTGTGTAGCCATATGGAGAATAATGTATACTTAGCAATTTGAGTACTTCTGAAATGTGTATCATTAGGCAATTTTGTTATTATATAAACATCGCATACTATATTTACACAAATTTAGATGGCTATGATGTCACTGGGTGACATAGCCTTATTGGGCCACCACTGAATATGCAGCCATCACTGAAACATCATTACATGGCACATGACTACATATGAAAAAGGCCCCAACTTTAGGAAAAAGTCCATCTAAACTGCAGCTTGAGCCAACCCACTTCCCCATACCTTATGAGGAGTTGGTAACCTAAAAGGGGACACTGTCTGACTGAAGCCAGACAACTGGCCCCCTAAGAGCACATTTATAATTTATTTATGGCTTAATATTTTCCACTGATAGGGTTAATAAATCATGTTTCCATTCCGCTGGTTTTCTCTGCTGTATGAATTTCTCTATTTTGATACCAGATCTTAACGTGTTTTATTTTGCTTGTCCATTTTCCAGTTCATTTTTGCAGCTACAGAGAGAAGTTTATTAGTCTGTATTGCCGCCTTTCTGCTGTTGTGGAGCTGGACTCTTTGAACACCCAACAGTCCCTGAGGGAAGCGATCTCAGACAGCGAGGTTGCAGCTGCCAAACAAAGACACCAGCAAGTGTTGGATTTCATTCAGGTAAAGCTGCTGTTCCTTGGGAAATAAGGAAGAGGCAGGGAGGACAGGGTGAGAACCAAGCAAAGGCGAAAGCAGCTGCTGGACACCATCAAGGGAACACACTGTGCCAACGGCCTGTGGATCTGGCTGAATGGCGGAGCTCGGGGAACTGAATTTTCAAACAGTGAATTACAGGTAAATTGCACAAGTCCTGAGGACTGTATCAGCCTCTATGATCAGCAGCATGGAATGGCCCAAATACTGTGCTTACCCACTAGTCCAATAATAGTTACAATAGGGAAAGAAAAGTACAGGATTTTCTCAGTGTCTCAGAGAAAATGAAAACAAAATGGTCTATCTACTTACATTAACCCAGACACAGATCGTTCATGATTTAAACTTCTTTCTTTAATGTGTGGTTACTGAGGTGCGAAAATGACTTGACTGGCATGATGGCACATGCTTGTGATGCCAGTGTTGGGAAGGCTAAAGGAGGATCAAAAGTTCAAGACCAGTCTTGGCACACAGCGAGTCCCATACCAGCTTGAGTGGCAAAATGAAGTTATCTTTTAAAAATATATGTATCTGTATGAGTCCCTGTGTGTCTGTCAGTCTGTGTGTGTGTGTGTGTGTGAGAGAGAGAGAGAGAGAGAGAGAGAGACAGAGAGCGAGAGAGACAGAGAGAGAGAGACAGAGAGAGACAGAGACACAGAGAGAGACAGAGAGAAGGAGAGAGAGAGAAGGAGAGAGAGACAGAGACAGAGAGAAACAGAGAGACAGAGAGACAGAGAGAGACAGAGACACAGAGAGAGACAGAGAGAAGGAGAGAGAGAGAAGGAGAGAGAGACAGAGAGAGACAGAGAGACAGAGACAGAGAAAGAAAGACAGAGAGAGAGAAAGAGAGGTGTATGTGAGTATGTAGGTGTGCATACCTGTGTATACTCGGAGGGCTGAGGGCTGGAAGATGTCCAGTTTTGCCTATGCCTTTGAGATAGGGTCTCTTACTGGAGCACCTGGAGTTTGCCATTTTTCAGCAAGGCTAGCAGCCAGCAAATCCCAGCAATCTTCCTGTATCTGCACCTTCCCTCCCCACCCAACTCAATACTGAAGTTATGGGAGACCCAGCTTTATATGTATTTATTATGTATATAGGGCTCTGCCTGCGTGTACACCTGCAGGCCAGAAGAGGGCATCAGATCACATTACAGATGGTTATTAGCCACAATGTGATTGCTGGCAATTGAACTCAGGACCTCTGGAAGAGCAGTCAATGCTCTTAACCTGAGCTATCCCTCCAGCCCCCCCACCCCACGTCCAGCTTTTTTATGTGAGAAGTGGGATTGAAACTCGGGTCTTTGTGCTTGCACAGCAAGTGTTCTTCTCCATTGAACTGGCTCTCCAATCCCCTGCTTATCCTTTGATTCCAGTGCCATGTTGAAGCCAGGCAAGTTGACACACACATGGCATGTTCACACACACACACACACACACACACACACACACACACACACACACACATACACACGTAATCCAGAGCTAGAGAGGCTGAGAGAGGAGGACAAAGAGTTCAAGGCTAGCCTTAGCTACACAAGGCCAGTCTGGGTCACATAGAGAGATACTGTCTCAATAATAACAGGCCAGAGGTCAAGGGACAGGCCTCTAGTTCTCAGCTGTCCAATGCTAAACTCTGGGGCAGACAACACTTGCCCTGATATGGAGTTTTGTGGGAAGCGTGTTTCTCCTCTCTGCAATAGAGGGACTGAGCTGCAAACACTCTCAGGCCCTAGTCAATGCTTACAATAATTTTATGACCCATCAGAACCATTTTAAGGAACACTTTACTACCCATGCCTTGGGTTGTGTTTCTGCCTTATTCCACTTCGGCTTCCCCGAATCTCATTCATCCAATGAGGGCACTGTCTTTTCCTTAGCTGTGGCCACTCTGAAACCTCCTAGAATTCATGACTCCATTCTCACCTCCTGACTGCTACCTGTGCTCCCATTTCTCACTTAGCCTCAAGCTCAAGCTCCAATGCCTTTTTTTTTTTTCTCGTTCCTTCTGATCACATTCTTAAGTGGGCTAAATAGTGGCAAGCCAGGCCAAGAATTTTCCAGGGTTCTTGCCTGCTCCGGACTCCCATAGGCACACAGACTTGGATAAAGGCCAGTTCCCAAAGTGTCCAAAAACTAACTTCTGAGGCAGGGTAATTCCAGATCATCCACCTGGATCCATAGCCTTCAGTACACTACCCTGCTGCCCCTGGCATGAGCAACTTCACTGCCTACAGACAACTCAGTGTCCAGCTCCCCCTTACCTGTGTTGACTTCTTAGCCCCCGCCCTGAAATGAAAACCAGCTGCAGCCACTCACCCATTGGTGTTCACAGCTCAGCCCACCACACGCCATAACCAGAGCCTGCAGAGGCAACTGCCAGTTCTATCTAGATCTAAGACCAGTGTTACCACACAAACCAAACATTGTCAAGAGCAGGGGAGTCTACGTAAATACAGCTAGGAAGAGAAGCCAGGGAGTGTCGCCAAAAAAGGGGAGGTCTGGGCCAGGGGAGACAGAGAAAAATCGCAGATAAGATATACAGGCTTTATAGACAGCACATGCAGTAGAGATGCCAAAGTAAGGAGAGAGAGAGAGAGAGAGAGAGAGAGAGAGAGAGAGAGAGAGAGAGAGAGAGAGAGAGAGAGAGAGAGAGAGCGCTCAGGAAAGAAATGGCAAAGCACGAAGACCTGAGGCTTAGCGTACTTTGAGCTGTTAAAGCCAAAAGGGCAATTAAGCCATAATTTATATACTGTAATGCTTCAAATGTGCCTAAGCCGTAATAGAAACACAGCTCATTAAATATAGCCAATCTATCATCCCCTCAAGCACCTTGTGGCTATGCTGTGAGAAAGCCAATCACCTTTACATTTTAATAAAAATATTATCTTGCCTGGGTACAGAGAAAGGGCATAATTTATAGGATGAAAACTGAAATTTGTAAAGAGCGGGCTGAGAAATGGATGCAGATCTTTAATCACCAGACTTGGGCAGTTCACAGGCACTGGTTTGAAAAGCGTGTCAGCAAGTCTTCAGAAGCCGAATTTGGACCTTAAAATCTGGGGGATTATGTTGTCAGTTGCTTTTAGATCAACAGTAGAAGGTGAAATGAGTGGAAATTGGAATTCTTTTGGAGCTACTTAGGGAGGTTTCATTAAACTCAATCCACAGGCCTCCCTGAACCTACGGCACTTTTCTTTTTCCTAAGTTAGGCCCTCTCCACCTCTCCGCAGGGGGAAAAAAAAAAAAACCTAAGAAGTCAGCAGTGCTTCATTCAACTCCGCCCATGCTTGGCAACAGGCTGAAGCACCTTTATCTAAAAAGAACAGGTGGATTGTGATGAAAAATCACATACACTTACAAGTTACCACAAAGCGGCCAGCTTACGATGACGGACGTTATTCCGGCCGCTGGAGAGGAGAGGTTTGAAAGTCCTGTTGGCAGAGCTGTGCTCCTCCCAAGGCTCTGGGGAGGGGCTGTTCTCTGCCTCCCCGGCTTCTGGGTGCTGCTGCCATTCCTTAACTCAAGTCCATCTCTATGTTTGCGACTGTACTGTCTCTTCTCTTCTGCCACGTGTCCCTCTGCCTCTTACTCCCGCAGACAGCCAGGACAAACACTTCCTCTAGAATCCTTAACAACCCAGGTTGGCCACAGAAGGTGCTATTCAAGTCTTTATCCCATAGGGTAATAGCCACAGGTTCCGAGGGTTGGGAGTTGGGAGATCCTTTAGGGATTCACATTAACCCCACTGGAATCATCATGATTGCCATCATACAACCAAAGACGGTGTAATACTGTCCAATTTGCAGAGCGCACTCACCCACATCCCCTGAATCCTTCCAAGAACCCTGAGACTAGAAATCTACAGACTGGGTAGCTGTTCCATCTCTCCATTCACTGTACTAGCATTCCCTGAGCATCTAATTTAAGAAAAATACAAAAACATAGTTCAGGGCCTTGACAGACACTATTTTTAAAAAGTTGTTCACAATCATACGGTGCCTTTAAAATAACTCAGAAACCACTGTACACTGAATGTGGCATGGCCAACAAAAGCCAGCTGAGAAACTAAGTGTTTCCTCAGGGAATCCCATGCAGGTCTCACCTGGGAGTTCCAGTTTGGCTTTACCTCAAGAACTTTGGGTTCCCTTTAAATTCTCCCTCTAACATGCCTTTATGCCTCCTCCTGGGCCTGGCTGCTCTGGAGGTCTCTGACCAGCTGAGGGAGTAAACTAGCCCTGGGCCTCAATCTCATGCTTTCAACACCAGTCCAGAATTCCTGCCAAGTCCTATAGGGCAGCACAGAACTAGAAAGCAAGAGGAAATGGCCACCGGCCACAGTTTCACTCAGTGGTTCATTTCGGCCTGCCTGTCACACTAAACGTGACATGGAATGTCATGGTTTCAGCGTCTGTTCTGCGCTAGGAGCACAAGGTTTTTTGTTAATCTTTTCTAATGAATGAAGTTAGGTATAAAGACCTAAGGAAAAAAATTGACAATAAAACAACACTGGATGGTAACTTAATCATTAAAACCTCTCCAGTCAGGGACACTTAAGATGTCTCAACGGAAACAACTACAAGATAGACATATAAAACACTTTCTTACCTAAAAATATAGATTGTATTTTAAAGCAGGTTTGTTACTAATTTTCTTTTTTCTTCATTGATTTATTTGTTCATTTTTACATCCCAATCATAACCCTATTCCCCCTTCTCCTCCCAGTCTCCCCTCTAACCCACTTCCCCATATCCCCTTTCCCCCTACCACCCAGATACCAACCCACCCTGGCACATCAAGCCGTATGAGGAGTAAGTGCCTCCTTTTTCACTGAGGCAAGACAAGGCAGCCCTGCTAGGGGAACGGGATCCAGAAGGAGGCAAATGAGACCAAGTTAGACATAGTTCCCACTCCAATTGTTAGGGGACCCACTTGAGGACCAAGCAGCCCATCAGCTTCATGTGTGCAGCGGGTGTTTAAACGGTTTAACAAGGGCTTTTAAAAACTGCTTTAGACTTTGGAAGCATTTGTTTTATATATACAAAAGAATTCAGTTTAATATATAAAGTTAGATCTTCTCTGTAAGACGGGCGTAAGCGTTCTCAAATTCATGTGTCACTTGCATCATATCACCTCCCTAATTCTGTGTATTTCCTTACACAAGGAGATAAAACAGTTCTGTTCACGTGTGAGGGAAGTGCTTTGCAGTGTCAGAGAGACTTTCAAACTTGTCATCCTATTCAATCACCACAACATATGGGATGTTTATAGCTTACAAACAAAGCGACTAAGGCTCAAGACAACGCCACAGAAAACAGTTCATCTTAGACTCTCAAGAAAATGTATTTCTTTTCATGGACGCTTCATAACTTAATGCCTTTCACTATTATTTTATTCCAAAGCAAATTGATGAGGTCTGGCGTGAAATGAGGTGGATCATGGATGCTCTACAGTATGCAAGGTACAAGCAGCCAGTCTCCGGCTTGCCCATCACTAAGCTGATAGACCCCTCCAATGAGCAGCATCTAAAGAAGATCAGTTCTACGTCATCACACATAGACTGCCTTCCATCAACATCCCCATCCCCAGAGATGCACAGAAGAAAGACAGTGAGCGGTAAGCAGTGAAATCTAAGGTTCTTTGGCTTGACTGCCACATTCTTGGTCCTGTCTTCACTAATGAGTTCTTTGTGTTGATGTACTGGTGCTAACAAGTGGTAGGAAACACTGTTCTGGGAAGAGAATCAAAAAGCGTAAGAGAAACAAACCCAGAATCATGGCTGGGTAAGAGACTGGGTCAACAACATGAAATCGCTTCACTGGGAGCTAGGGAAGATCAGGCCAGCACTAGTCCACACGGCCATGGGATGGAAGGACACAGAACAAGAATGGAGATCTAGGAAGTCCAGATGGGGACTGCAGCAGATCCAGGTGACGACGTCAACCTAGACTCTGGTTCCATGTGAGGTTAGAGTTCAGGCTACACCTCCCACCCGCATCATGCTCTCAGGTGGAACATGAGGAAGGGAGAAATCGTGGATAAACTACTAGGACCCTAAAACCAAAACTAAAGAAGTCCAGGATAATCACAGGCATGAGGATCTAAGGAACAAACTGAGAAAAAAAATGCTTTGCAGTGCACCTTCGGAATTAAGAGTGAGATTACCTGGTGAATAATATTGGCAAAAAACATGACTAGAATAGCACAAGTTTCTACAAAATATCTTTGTGTTTATAGGCAGGAAAAAGGGTCTAAACATAGGAAATACTGCATAATACTCTTCCCTGGGGGTGGTTGAGTCTAGTGTCATTTTTCTAGTCAACGAAAGTAATGGCCATTATAGCGCCTTCCTTAATTCTACATCTTAAAAGCATTTCATTCTACATTTAAAAAAAAAAAAAAGGATTATACTCTCCATAATAATATTTTTTAGTAAGCAATTCTGATTTACAGGCTTGTCCCATAGGGGGCAGCATGGTGCAGCAGAAGGAACCTGGGCTCAGAAATCAGAGCCCTGTATTCAAATTCCAAGTTTGTTTTACTGGCTGCATGTGCTAGAACAGAACACTACATCTGAGTATTGGTTCCCATGCCTGTCAAATTAGAATAGCGGTTCCTACACCTCAAGGAATTACCTGTGAGTAAAACAAACTACCGAAGGATGAAATGTAGCAAGAAATACATTATAAATACGTAAGTGTTTTATGTTATCATCTACTATAAAGCCTTTAATAGAGATATGTGCCTTTCCTACAAGCAAGTCTGTATGTGCTCCTATTTTTAAAATCCCAGTCTCTAAAAGTCAAAACTTGGCAAGTAGGGGAATATGGGAAGCAGCTAACTTTTATTACCAAAGATGTCTAGGATTTACCAACTGAATCAACAAAATAATTCTTTCAATAGCATTTCTAGGGTGTTGATTAACTTTTGTTTTGTTTACTAACTTGCACTGGCCTTGGCGATACAAATCAAATCTCATCTCTGCCAGAAACTGGTCTAATGGGAGATTTAGATACACTGACAAAAAAAAAAAAAAAAAAAAATGGCACTGTGGCTGCCTATGGGTTACAAAGGAGACTGGCAGCATTAAATGCTCGTAAAGGTGAAGCCAGTACTAAGCAAGCAGAAAATGAGCAGAAGGGAAGAGAAAGAGCTACGTGAGCAAAGGAAGCAGATTGTTCTTCAGGTAACTGCAGTCAATCTGGCTGACGGTCAGGATTCTGGCTGCTCGCTCTTCTTATAAAAAACCAAACCAAACAAACCACACATTAGTTGCCTACTATGTGCCAGATACTGTTTTGAGTAACCAGGATATAATGATAAAGCAAAGTGTCTACAGCAAGGAAATCATAAATTAAAAAACAGAATAGCAAACCATTAAAACTCCAGCGGGGGATGGGGAAGGCAGGAAGATGGTGACTTCAGGATGCACGACAGAGACCCACTTGAGAAGGTGACATCTTAGCCCACCACAGGACAAGGCAAAGGCTGGAGTCGGAGTTTTCTAAGCAACAAAAGAACAAAAGCCCTCATGGTAGGTTGGAAAGAAGGCCAAGAGGCTGGGCCAGGGTGAGTGAAAGATGAGACCGGGTAGAAACAGGGTAGTGACTGGGGAGCCATAGCAGGCAGGGTTCTGTACGTCCTCCTACCAAGCTTGGATTTTCTCATCTTGTGACAGAAGGCCACTAGAAACCATAAGCAAGGATTGATAGGATCTGAACTTCTCCTAAAATTAAATCTCACTAATGCATGAAGAAAACATACAGTAAGAATATAAGAAGCGGGGAGATTATGAAGCTAATAAAAAAAAAGAAACTAATTTTTCTGTCTTGGATGCTTCAGGGTTTCATGTGCTTTTTACAAAAGAAAAAGAGGAGAGGGGGGTGTCACAAAAATGGAAGCATGTCAAATGATGGAGAAGAGTTAAATAAAACAACCATACCTTTTCTGTTGTTTTGCTTCTTTCAACAAGGAGGCCATCAGTAACCTCAATGAGAGTAGTTTGTGAAAGAAAAGAGAGAGGAACACCAGCAGATCAGGGGTAAATGAAAGGTGACCAAGTTGGACCCATAGGAATCGCTCTAAAGTCTTGGCCGCGAAAGAGAAGACAAAAGAAAGGCGGCAAGTACTAGAGACGTGTACAGTTGGAAGCCAAGGCCAGAAAGGCATGCTCTCCAACCTTCCAGTTTATAGGATCCTACAAACAGCTTTGCAGTTCTATTTCCACCTTCACAGCTCATCTGCTCTCTGTGTTCACAGAATTTTCCCAGTGTTTAATCTTCTAGCCACAGGTTCCCAAAGGGGCTCCTCCTAGACTCTATGAGGGTGGCCTCCTCTATGCCCTAGAAGTGCCAGACTCTCACATTGGCCTAAGGATGGATTACACACACACACTCCCTGCAGGGAGGAGCTGCCCAGTTGCATTCGGATTTTATTATTAACTTAAAATGTGAGTGATCATCATTCTGTTTCTTAAAATATAATTCTCTCTTGGGTTCATTTATTTCTCTGAAGCCAAGATTCCTTGGGCTGTGAAACACAAAGGCATGGAAGGCAGCAAGTGGCAAATAGAACCTATTGACAAGAAGAGACTGTTGGGCACTGGAGAGAAGCAGAGTCCTATCTCCTCACAGAAGCGAAAGCACTTCAGAGCAATGGAAACTGTCCCTGTATACTCTGTCCTCTTCATAAGTGTGACCACTCTGAGCTGTTTGGAAATCACTTGTGAATGAGGGAAATCCAATTTAGACAAATGTACCCCCACACCCTCACTGGGTTACACACAGAGCAAAGTCCGCAGCACAGTTCCATTCTATGTGGGTAGAACTTGCTCAACGTCTAAGGGACCCGCTGCAAATATAGAGCCTCTCACAAACTTCTGCCTTGGTGCCAGCCCAGCATTCTGTCTTGGAGTTGTTGAGTATGTTAGATTTGTTTGTGCAAATCTGTTTAGCATGAGAACAGGGAATAGAACTCTAACTTCCCATTCTGTGTGGTTTTCCAAACAGAAAGAACTCCTCTGAGTCAATTAAAATTAAGCATCTCCCAAGGGCCCAAGGGGGGAACTTGGCTCCAAAAAACACGGCCCAAGGCACGGCGAGGAAGATTTGGTCCATCACATGGGCATTTTCTCCCACTCCTTTTCTGTGGGTTCAGCGTCACAGAAAGCAATAATTTTTTCCCCAACGCTAATGTTTTTCCTGATGACACATGGGTGAGGCAACAGAGGGAAGGTTGGGGGTTGTTTTCTTTAGATGTATTTGAAGACCATCCCAATCTCCCAAATGTGAAATGTACTGATAACCTTTCCCCAGAGGAGGTCAGAAACACCATGGCATAAATCAAATGGTCCATCGAGGTACTACTTCTCTTGGGCAACTGAAAGGTGAACAAAATTACCTAAGGCTTGATGAGTCAATACATTTTTTACTTATAAAAATTTTAAGTTCTATGAATTATATGAAAATACAACCAGTGAGGCACATATATGTATGCATATATATGGATAGTGGTATATTACCCATAGATATAGGTTTTTAGGAAAATATGACCTGATGTTCCTTTTTCTGTCTTGCCACTAACACAACTATCTCCCCCCTTTAAGGAAAAAAAAGCAATATCTTTAAATCTACAATTCTTTCCAGATATATCATCTCCCTATAACACTTTTTAAGACCCATGGTCACTCCACTCTGCTGCTGTTGGCCTGACCAACAGAGACCAAGAATTGCAACACCCATCACACTGGAAAGAAAACCAAGCTTCCCGAGCCAGCACTAATAGTGTAGGCAGACCTTCACCCAGCACCTCCCAGGTCAAGCAGAGAGGAAGCTCAGCTTCTCCCAGTGCTGGCCTGCCCAATGCCCTCCAAGAGAAAGTAAAATGCAACACCACATTGGCTAATATGAGCTGGGCATGATGCCTACCATGACTGATGGAGCATATGGCCTGGATCTAGGTAGAGAAGCTGCCCTTTGCGTTCTTTTCCAGGAAAAGAGGAAGTAGCAGTGTCCTGACTCCTTGGACACTCTCCTGGGTGCCCTGGGTGCATTGTGGAGACTCTCCCAGCCTGTTCTGGGAGGGCTATACCACTCCAAGCAACAGGTTCCACTGCCTTTTCTAATAAACAACCCAAGAGTCATGCAAGTCAAAGATTAAGATCCCATCCTACTAGAAAAGCATTTCCTAAGGGCAGGCTCATGGACCAACAGGATGTCTCACACTCAATTTCTGAATCTTTTACATCTCTTTCCTGGATTACTACAGTTATAATTAAGTCTCTTGATTTGCCTCTTATCTCTCATGTTATAAAGAGTCATAAAGTAAGTTTCATCATTTACTAACTCATTATTTAATATAGTTAGGAAACACGGTACTGAACACCATGCAGGAAAGCATTGCTCCTCTTGATCATCAAAAGAATTCTCGCAGGAACATCTTGAAGCATATTTGAATATTCATTTACAATCTTAATTAATACTCTTCATTCCTCAATAATACTAATACTTTCTGTCTATGTGGCACTTAAACTATATTTAACAAATCTAATTAATCTGCATAACACCTGTGGAAGCCTAACAACGCTATAGACAAAGTTCAGGTAGGCAAGTTGCTAAAAGTAGCATACACAGTAAGAAGTGAGAGAAGCCTCCGGCCAGGGATGGTCCTGCTTTCATCAACTGTTCTTTCTGTACATGTGGGTGGACTCTCGGTTCAGTTCCGATATCACCAAAGATGGGGAAATGGCATGAGTGGTTGTCTTCATGAATTTCTATGGCAAGCCAGGTAAATTAGATCTCTCCAGGATGCTTTCAAAAGGGGCTGCTTCTCTGAGACAATCAATCTCACTCCTTTTTATGTGCCCAGATTTCCATATGCATTCTAGTTTCACTCCAACTCAATGTACTTCCCACACTAGAGGCTAATGCCAGGATGACTAAGACAGTATGATGGGAAAGGCCCCATGCTCTGCTCAGTGTCCGTGCTCAGATGACAGGGGAAATACAGAAACTCTCTATGTCCTTTAGCTTTCCCTGTTCCTTAGTCTATACCTTCACTGACTGAAGTTAAAACCTTACAAAACAGATATAAGTAAAACAGGGTGCATGCTCTCTACAGAGTTTATAGACCAAAGAATGACAGCAAATTGTTTATAATAAAACTTGGTAAGTGTAGTGACACAGACATAAGTAAAATACTCTGAAAGCTAAGAGAGCTGAGCAAGTAATCCACCTGAGAAAGCTGGTATGGGCCCTCCCTAGAGACTAGATCTTAAAATGTGGCCTACCGCTGACAATTTACAATGCCAGCTTCTCTGAAGTTACATTCCACACTCCTTGGTCTTCTCTAAACAAGAACATCTCTCTATTTGCAAACTGGGATTCTGGGGAGGTGGCTAAGTAGCACTTAGTGCACTTGTAGAGAACCAGAGTTCGGTTCTCAGCACCCACATAAGTTGGCTCACAACAGCCTTAATCCTCCAGCTCCAGGGGACCCAATGCCCTCTTCTTGCCTCGTCTGGCACCTGCATACATATGCAAATGTACATACACATACATATAAAATAAAAATTAAGTCAATCTTTTTTTTTTTTTTTTTTTTTTTTTAAGTACAAAGTGCTTTGGCCAAGTACTTGACTTACCAACTAGAAACAGAAAGACCCTGCCAAGCTCATTGGGGAGCACTTCTAGTTGCAGTCATTTTACTATCTGTTTCTAGTAGATTATATCGTGATGTCACCATCCCCCCACAAGACATGTCCGAATGGAAACCTTTGCATCCTGGTCGTGTGGCCAGGAAAGAAAAATAAAAGGAATGAAAGAAATGATCTTGCAAGACATAAAAAGAAAAGATCTTGAGATTAAAAAAAAAAAGAAAGAAAAGACCTGGAGACGAGATCATTCTGATTTATCTAAGCCCTTAACCCACTCTTAAGAGTCCTCATGAGAAACAGAAGACACGGACACGGAAGAAAAGCTGTAAGACAATAAAAACATGAAGAATGCTACCAGAAGCCAGAAGAAGCAGGAAACCATTCTTTTTCCCCCTTTAAGACCCACCAGAGGGAATGTGTTCCTGCTTACACCTCGAGTTTGAAGTTGGCCTTCCAGAGCTATGAGAGACACATCTTTTTTCTCTAAAGCTGTCAAGTGCTGCATTTGCTATAACAGCGCCGGGGAAAACCAATGCAAGACCGGGCAGCAGCAACACCTAGACCCCTTGCCAGGAACCGAACTAATAATTCTGTGTCACTCTCTTAAGTGAACCGGAACCCTGTTATCAGGATGCTTCCAAAGAAAACGCGTGAACATTTGTGGGTGGGTATCAGTCTCTGGAGAAGCACAGGTCTGCATCTTGGGTACCTAGTCTGCCACTAATCAGCTATATAAGTTGTGAAACTTAATAAGCCTAAGTTTCAGTATTTTCATTGGCAGAATGAGAAAAAACACAAGCATTAAATAAAGGTGTTAGGTGACTTGGCATTATAGATGGGTCACAGTAAGTAAATACCAGATACTGTTATTGCTATTAGGATATAAACAAGCACACCGAGACAGCTTCACTAACCATCGAGGTGGGGAGGGAAACTCAACTAAAGGCAATTCAAACCTCCGGTTAACTTCTCTCCCTGACTCCTGAGGCACCTGGCCTAGCTGTCATCAAAAAAAGAAGTAATGATCACTGGTTCCTGCTTCTTTCAGTGCCTGATTTTTCCCTCATTAAAGATCAGAGAAAGTATTATCTAAACTGTGTTGGGTTTTTTTTGGTTTTGTTTTTTAAACAACGTGTCTGGGGACACAGCTCAGCAGTGAAGCATTTGACTAATGCATACAAGGCTCAATCCTCAACACCAAAAAAAATTTTTCAAAAAGACAGAGATGAAAATCACTCAGTTTAAGCCTTTATTTTTTTCTCTCTTTTTAACACACACACACACACACACACACACACACACACACACACACACACAGGCACATGTACGCATACACAAATCTCTTTATATTTATACGTCTTCTTTCCTAATCTTTTGTCTCTAAAAGCAACATATTCTTCCACCTCTGAAAGCACCAGCACCAACATTGGTTCTTCCAACCCTGATCCACCCTCCTTTTTGTAGTCATCAGCCTTATCAACCATATATCATCAACCATCCCCTCTCCAATGGTGCTTTCTTACACACACACACACACACACACACACACACACACACACACACACACACACACACCCCTCCCTTCGATCTTCCTAGCATAACATGTTCCCATGTAGTCTCCTGGCTACTCTGGCCATCTCCTCAAACTCATCTTGTCCCAGATCAAATTCGCCATCCTCTGTTGCCCAACTTAAGCTAGGGCTGCAATATAGCTGGTCTCCTAGTTTATCACGCCTACACTTGCAGACAAGGCGGTTTAAAATCTCCTGGTGACTTTGAAGCATCTTCAATGCTCTCCTAATTGTCTGCGACACTGCTCCCTAGAACTCCCCTCATCATCAAGATCCCATGCAGATTCATGCATGCCGGCCCTGGCCATCGAATCAAAAGAATCTCCCTCCCAAGTCACTCTCTAGCTAAAATCTGTTATCACTTTGTTCACAGAACTTTGTATTCTCTAGAGTCCATATTTTCTGACTTATTTGTTGTCTGATTCACACCCTATCGGGTGCTTAAAAGCAGAGTCCTTAACCGCCTGGCATAAATTCATGCTCAATAAACATCTTAGAGTGAATGGCTTTCCTGCTGGTCTACTTCCTCCATACAACTGCTGCTACTGTTCAGCCTGAGCAAGAAAAAGACTGAGGGAACGTACAGCCTAGATGTAGCTTCCTAGCTGTCCTCTGTGCTCTCCCTTCCTCACTGTTGCCCCATGCTTTCCCTAATACACAATGATCACGATCACATTTCTTGTCTGGTCCACTCTTCAAAACCCTTCACTAACTATCCGTTGGCTATAAAACTTGGAGCAAGTTGTTCATCTAAACATTCCATCTTCTCTTGCTCCACCTGCTTTTTAAACTAGATCCTCTTTAAAATTTTTATTTTGAAATAATTATGCACACAGGATCTCAGAAAACTCTTGTATCTCCTCCCCCAAACCCCTCCCACATATTAACAATGTATACAACACTTGTGCACTGGCTGAAGAAGAAAGCTGATATAACCCACATAGCAGGTCTAGATTTCACCAGTTACACAAACGCCCATGTGTATATAGGTATGTGATGTGTCCGCACGTGAGATAGCCTCACATGTGCAGCTTGACACAATTCTGTCACACACTTGGCATTGGCTAGCTACCACCATGATCAGGGTACTCAACTGAAGCCTTCCCACAAAATTCTCTCTGTTAGCCTTTCATAGCCTTTACCACTCTCCCCTTGGCAACCCACAGTCTGTTCTTCATCTCTTTGTTCTAGCACAAATAGCACACAGATGGAATCCTTTTGTTTTATTGATGAAAAGTATTCCATATTATGGATGTGCCGTAATTTAGCCATTCATTCATTGAAGGGCATAATGGCAGTTTAGTTTTTACTACCAAAAAAAGCTATTATGAACACTTGTGTACAAAGTGTTCAAACAAGTGTTAAATAAAAAAAAATTTTTAACTCTCTAAATGTGCAAATGTTGACCCTTCCATCATAGCCTCAGACCTCCTGAATTCCATTCCTGCTTCCACATTCTAATCAAATGTACTATTTTCACTTTTCTCATTTATAATCCTGTTGTCATTACAAGTATGTTATTACAAAAGCCTGCCTTGAATAAATTTTAGAAAAAGAATGAAGAAATATATTAATATATAAAAGAATAGACAAGAGAAAAAATAATAGACTATGAAGGGAGAAAAATAAATAAAAGATAATGCATATTAACTTTGCCCCAATAACATGTTATCTTTTTCCTATAGATCTGCATCTTATTTACTATACTTCTCTTTAAAAACCTATATTCTGCCTATAATTGCATAAAAATAAACAAATATATGAATACACATTTGACCCCTACTTCCACTAAAACAGTAAAGTCCCCGGAAATAGATATTCTGACATCTTAGAAATTTTAGATCCACTTGTGTACCAAGTACAAATGCTCCACAACCTTCAGTGGAGTTACATCCCAGTGAGTCCATCGTAAGTAAAAAAATAAAGTAACCTAAATAAGCATTTAATACACCTAACTTACTAGGGAATGTACAAGTCATCTATAGCTAGGGTAAGAATCAAAAGACAGCATGCCTGCACACACACGCACACGCACACACATGCACTCATACACACACATGGGCATGCGCACGCGTGTGCACGTGCACACACTCACACATACATGCACACACCATGAGTATAAAATAAACAAATAAGGCCTGGGGGGGGGAGGAAAAGCAAGGAAAACATTCTAGATAGCTAAAGAGTCTCTAATACAACAAGAACCAGAAAAGCCTGATACTGACTCCCTAACAAAGTAAACGTCATCTTTCAACATTCTTGTAATAATCGCGTCTAACTTTCCACCATGAACAGACTAACGGGGTCGCCCTGGGGTTTTATTTTGCTAATACCTGTTGTATTTTTGTAATCAGTAAGGCATGCCTGGATATGGACTCACGTGCAGGACTCCGCACGTCAGCTACTTTCCTTTCCTTCGTGCTTCTGTGCCTATAGTCTTCCTGTCACAGCCTTCTCAACCACAGGACGATGTCTAGTTTTCCACTACTATAAATCATGCTGCAGCAAACAGCTTGTAAAATGCCTCCGTGTGCACATGGTGACAATTTCTCAAACAGATATCCAAAAAAGGACTTGTGAGGACAAATGATATACACATTTTTAACAGACTCTGGCAAATTTCAGCTCAGAGCGCTGAACCAGTTTAAATCCCTCATCCTTGTGTGAGAGTTCTTGATTTCCCACATATCATCAATAACACACAATATTGTCACTCTTACTTTTTTTTGTAAATCTGATGAGTGAAAATTGCCTCTTGGTTCAGCACCACTTCACTAATTACTATTACTAATTGAAGATGGCATAATAATTTGTTAATTAGCCATTTGCATGTTATTCTTCCCAAGTGTTGGTCCTTATTTTCGGTCATTTCCATTGTTTTCTGATTTACACTTCTTTATATAGCTTGGATTTAACTTCTTATCCTTTTCTTACAAGCTGCTACTTACCTTCTTTGTTTATGGTGCCATTTGCTTTACACAACACTTATGTCAAATTTATCAGATACTTCTTTACAATTCTGGGGTGTGCCTTATTTCAAACGGCCTTCTCACATAAAAACTACAACTATGTTGTTTTATAATATTCTGGAATTTTATTATTATATTTAACGATGTGGGATTTATTTCTATGTATGGAATGTATTTTACTAAAAGGATAGTCAATTGTTACAACACTAAGTAGTGGGTAATCTATTTCACTATCTAATTTGAAATGTTATTTTTATCACATTATCACAAAATTATAGCTGCTTTCAGGCTTTTTTGTATTCTACATATCTACCCATCCATTCTATACTGACACTATAAAGTTTTAATGACCAAAGCTCTATAGTCTGTTTTATGTGCTTAACTATCCCTTCCACATTGTATCTTTTTTAAGTTGATTATTCTCAAAAATCTAGAATTCTTCTAGACAAATGTTCAAAGCAATTTGCTGAATTCTGTTTTTAAATACTATGAAAACTTTATTAGAATTGCTTTAAGTTTCCAGTTTTCTTTAAGAAATAGACTATTCATGCCATGGGTCAAATGGATCTAACAGATATCTATAGAACCTTTCACCCAAACAAGAAAGAATATACCTTCGTCTCTGCACCCCATGGAACCTTCTCCAAAATCGATCACATCGTAGGTCACAAAGCAAGCCTCAATAGATACAAGAGGTTTGAAATAATACCTCGTATCCTATCATATCACCATGGTCTTAGGCTGCAATTCAACAACAACAGAAATAACAAAAAGCCTACACATACGTGGAAACTAAACAACTCTCTGCTAAATGACACCTGGGTCAGAGAAGAAATAAAGAAAGAAATCAAGGAGTTTCTGAAATTCAATGAAAATGAAGGAACAACATACCCAAATTTGTGGGATACATTGAAAGCAGTGCTAAGAGGAAAATTCATAGCACTAAGTGCCTTTAAAAAGAAATTGGAAACATCGCACATAAGCATCTTAACGACACAACTGGAAGCCCTAGAAAAACAAGAAGCAGAAACACCCAAGAGGAGCAGATGTCTGGAAATAATCAAACTCAGGGCTGAAATTAACAAGTTAGAAACTAAGAAAACAGTCCAAAGAATCAACAAAACCAAGAGCTGGTTCTTTGAGAAAATCAACAAGATAGACAGATCGTTAGCCAAACTAACTAAAAAGCAGAGAGACAGTATTGAAATCAACAAAATCAGAAATGAAAAGGGAGACATAACAACAGACACAGAAGAAATACAAAGAATCTTAAGATCCTACTTTGAAGGCATATACGCCACAAAATTCGAAAATCTAAGGGAAATGGGCGATTTTCTTGATCAAGTTCACTTTCCAAAGTTGAGTGAAGAACAGATAAACAAGCTAAATAGTCCCATTCCCCTACAGAAATAGAAGCAATCATCGATATTCTCCCAACCAAAAAAAGCCCAGGACCAGATGGTTTCAGTGCAGAATTCTACCAGACCTTCAAGGGCGAATTAATACTGATACTCTTCAAGCTACTCCAAAAGATAGAAATGGATGGAAAATTACCAAATTCATTCTATGTGGCCATAGTCTCATTGATACCTAAACCTCACAAAGACTCAACAAAGAAAGAGAATTTCAGACCAATTTCTCTTATGAACATCGATGCAAAAATACTAAATAAAATACTTGCAAAATGAATACAAGAACACACCAAAGATATCATCCATCATGACCAAGTAGGCTTCATTCCAGGCATGCAGGGATGGTTTAATATACGGAAATCCATCAATGTAATCCACCATATAAACAAACTGAAGATAAAAAAACCACATGATCATCTCTTTAGATGCAGAGAAAGCATTTGATAAAATCCAACACCCATTCATGTTTAAAGTTTTAGAGAGATCGGGGATACAAAGCACTTTCCTCAACATAATAAAGGCTATATGCAGCAAGCCAATTGCCAAAAGCAAAGTAAATAGTGAGATACTCAAGGAAATTCCTCTAAAATCGGGAACAAGGCAAGGCTGCCCACTCTCTCCATATCTCTTCAATATAGTACTCGAAGTTCTAGCCAGAGCAATAAGACAACAAAAGGAGATCAAGGGTATCCAACTGGGAAAGGAGGAAATCAAATTATCCCTATTTGCAGATGATATGATAGTGTACATAAGTGACCCTCAAAATTCCACCAGAGAACTCCTACAGCTGATAAACACCTTCAGCAAATTAGCTGGATACAAAATTAACTCAAAAAAGTCTGTAGCCTTCCTATACACAAATGACAAGCTTGCAGAGGAAGAAATTAGGAAAACCACACCCCTTCACATTAGCCACAAGCAATATAAAATATCTAGGAGTCACTCTACCTAAGCAAGTGAAGGACTTGTTTGAAAAAAATTTCAAAACTCTGAAGAAAGAGATTGAAGATGACCTGAGAAGATGGAATGATCTTCTTTGCTCATGGATCGGGAAAATTAACATAGTAAAAATGGCCATCCTGCCAAAAGCAATCTACAGATTCAATGCAATCCCTATCAAAATACCTACACAATTTTTTAAAGACATTGAAAGTTCAATTCTGAACTTCATATGGAAAAACAAAAAACCCAGAATAGCTAAAACAATCTTGTACAATAAAGGTGCTCCGGAGGAATCTCCATACTGATCTCAAACTGTACTATAAGCAATAGTAATTAAAACAGCATGGTACTGGCACAGCAACAGGCTGGTTGATCAGTGGAATCAAATCGAAGACCCAGATATGAATCCACACACATATGGTCACTTGATTTTTGACAAAGAAGCCAAATCCATTCAATGGAAAAAGGATAGCATCTTCAACAAATGGTGCTGGTCTAACTGGAGGTCTATGTGTAAAAGAATGCAACTGGACCCATATTTGTCACCTTGCACAAAACTCAAATCCAAGTGGATTAAAGACCTCAACGTAAAACCAGAGACACTAAGTCACTTAGAAGAAAAAGTGGGGAAGAGCCTGGAACATATTGGCACAGGAGACAACTTCCTGAACAGAACACCAACCACCCAGGCCTTAATGTCAACCATTAATAAATGGGACCTCATGAGGCTGAGAAGCTTCAGCAAGACAGGAGACACTGTCAAGAGAACAAAGCGACAGCCTACAGACTGGGAAAAGATCACCAACCCTATATCTGACAAAGGTCTAATATCCAAAATATATAAAGAACTCAAGAAATTAAACACCACCAAACCAAATAAACCAATTGAGAAATGGGGCTTAGAACTAAACAGAGAATTCTCAACAAAGGAATATCAAATGGCTGAGAAACACTTAAAGAAATGCTCAACCTCCTTAGTCATCAGGGAAATACAAATCAAAACAACTCTGAGATTCCATCTTACACCACATGCTGGCGAGGATGTGGGGAGAGAGGAACACTCCTTCATTGCTGATGGGAATGCAAACTAGTACAGCCACTTTGGAAATCTATCTGGTGCTATCTCAGAAAAATGGGAATAGGGCTTCCTCAAGACCCAGCTATTCCACTCCTTGGAATATACCCAGAAGATGCTCCAGCACACAACAAGAAAATTTGCTCAACCGTGTTCATAGCAGCCTTATTCACAATAGCCAGAACATGGAAACAGCCTAAGTGTCCCTCAGTAGAAGAATAGATAAAGAAACTGTGGTACATATACACTATGGAATACTACTCAGCTATTAAAAACAAGGAATTCCCAAAATTTGTGGATAAATGGATTGAGCTAGAAATGATCATAATGAGTGAGTTAACCCAGAAGCAGAAAGACTCAAATGGTATATACTCACTTATATCTGCATACTAGCCCAAGGGGCATGTCCCACGAATGCCTTCACTTACCAGGAATCTGGGACAGAGGGGAGGACATCCTATTGGGACTCTAAATGAGAGAAGCATGGGAGAATAGCAAAGTAGAAGGATCCAGAGGGTCCTAGAAACCTACAAGTAGAACATTATGATAGGCAGATTTGGGCCCAGGGGTCCCGCTCAAACTAAGGCACCAGCCAAGGACAATACAGGCGGTAAACTTTAAACCCCTACCCAGATTTAGCCAATGGTCAGAACATTCTCCACAGTTGAGTGGAGAGTGGGATATGACTTTCTCACATACTCTGGTGCCTCACATTTGACCATGTCCCCTGGAGGGGGAGACTTGGTGGCACTCAGAGGAAGAACAGCAGGTTGCCAAGAAGAGACTTGATACCCTATGAGCATATACAGGGGGAGGTAATCCTCCTCAGGAACAGTCATAGGGGAGGGGAATAAGGGAAAATGGGAGGGAGGGAAGAATGGGAGGATACAAGGGATGGGATAAATATTGAGATGTAATAAGAATAAATTAATAAAATAATTAAAAATAATAACAAAACAAAACAAAAAAAGAAATAGACTATTCAGTGTGTAGTGCTGTAACAATTAGGTATCCTTTTAGTAAAATAAGAGTCCCAGCTATTACACATTCCATATATAGAAATAAATTTCATATGGTTAAATATAATAAACAAATCCCATAATATTAGAAAACAATATAATTGTAATTTTGTGTTGGAAGGCCTTTTGAGACAAGACATACACCTGGAACTCTAAAGAAATGGTTGATAAACGTGACATAAGTGCTTTGTAAAACATTTTCAAAATTAACAGGTACATTACTCACCAAGTAACTATTATGGGCTTAGTGCTATGGGAAATCCAACAGGCTTTAGATGGTACTTGCCACCCAAAATGTATGACATCACTGAGGGAATATATATAAACAGCTATTGTAAGAAATGACAAATATAGAACCAACTTTTAGTTCACTCACGACTGTTGTATATACCTTAAGACTGGTTTCTGCCTCGCTTTTTTTGTTTGTTTGTTTGTTTGTTTGTCTTCTTTTGGCCCTTTTTTTTTTTTTTTTTTTTTTTTTTTTGCTTTTTTAAAAACAAATTTCAATGTACTGAGTGTTTACATTTATAAACAGTAGGTTTTAGTCTCCCCAAGTAAATTCCTGCATCATCACCACTTATAGTTAAGGAAACTGAAGCTGAAAGAAATATTTTTTTTTTCCCAAGGTCACAGAAAAAGGTACAGGGCAGCTAAGATTTGAAACCAAATTTCTCATCTTCTGCCACCAATGTCTTCTTCCTTCCCCTTTTTAAATTGCTCCTGTTTTCTCACATTAAAATGCATCCCTGAGATAGGACTGGAGAATGAATAACAACACTCAGCTCTGTTTCCCACCCGTCCTCTCCAAAGGAAGATGCCAGAAAAGAACCGTAGAGTCCAGACTAGGCCTATCACTTATTTCCTTTACCTTAAACTAAGAGGAGAGCCTACGGCATAATCTGCAGAGTCCCATGCTCAACGAAAACGTGCAGCCAGCCCTTAGTCCAAGTCTTTAGAATTTCAAAATGGACAAAAGAACCAACTTGAATGCTTTTCCAAGCAAGGTTGAACCTACTGAAGCCTCTAAATAAGACCCTCGCTAAGAGTCTGTCTTCTTTCTAACATCTGTCCCCGCCTTTGCAGAATCACAGCCCTGCTCTGATGAAGAAGGCTGCTCGGAAGTCTTCCTCCCCACAGACAGCGACTACGACTCCAGCGACGCCCTGAGCCCACGAGACCTGGACCTGGTTTACCTGTCATCCCATGACATTGCCCAGCAGGCCCTCAGCGGCCTCAGTGGCAGCGCCCCGGATGTCCTACAGGTGCATGACATGAAGGCCACCGTGGGGCCTGGCCAAGACTCTCAGGGCCCGGTGCAGGGCTCAGACACCGACCACTCGTGCGCAGAGTTTCTCCACAGCCTGACCCTCACGGGTTTGGCGCCCAAGAACCATGCCAAGATGGTGCCAGGCACGCCGCGACCACCGCTGGGCTTCCTGGGAAAGCGGAAGCCGGGCAAGCACCAGCACTATGGGGGCTTCAGCCGCCACTACCGCTGGCTGCGCATGCACAGCGAGACCACGCAGTCGCAGTCGCTGTCGCTCTCTGAAGGTGTTTACACCCAGCACCTGTCTCGGGCCTGCGGACTGGCTCAGGATCCTGGGGAAGCAGAGGTACCTGGACCTCTGGCGGATGGACCCCGGGGCCTGCCTCTGGCCCACGCGGCCAGCCTCCCAGAGGAGCACAGGAGCTGCCTCCTCCAGGACCCAAGGCGGTCAGTGCGTAGAGTCTATGTAGAACCCTATCCCGACACACTGGGGAGCCAGGACACAAAGCTGTGGACCCGTTTGAGCCCTACCCCTGCGGGCCGTACCAGCCTGCCAAGCTCCACTAGTTCAGAGATGAGTCCAGACCCCACATCCCCGGTTTCAGAAATATTAAGTAGTATGCTTTAGGGTGGCCCACACCGGCTAGCTCTTATTACCCAGCTAGTCCTTACATTTCCGTCACCAGGGCTCCACCCCCCTCCCCCAGGTCCCCGTTTCCAAAAGTTTTAAAAGTTAGAAATCCAAAGGTTAGGTGTACAAGGCTCTTTTATTTTCCAAAGTGGGCCGCAGGTCACCGTAGAAAATGTATGGAGTCTGAGACGCGTGATTCAAATATAAAAATCCTTTCTTTTTACAAATAAGTCCACAGTAGCTAGCTATACCATTTAGAATGGCAGTTAGAAGCTCCACCATGTTTTAAACTGATCAGTTATTGAATAGGAAAGTGTCCCCAGATGTGGACAGGTACTGGTGGTTCCTCTAAACGCCACAGCATTGTAATTCACCCCTTAATCACAGCCCAGGACTGTTCAAGTGGCTCCCCTCCACTTTCACACTTCTCCCAAGGTCTTCTGGCCCATTGGCCATATGGGAAATCTATCATTAGTAGCCTCAGCCAATGATATGCGACAAACATGTGCGCAATAACACCTGGAAATTCTGTTTTGGTCACATTGCCTCCTTCCTGAATTTCTTATAAGTGAGAAACTCAGACACAAACCACGCTGCATGTTCTAGAAAGGCGCAGTTCTCCTAGAGCTGAGACCGTGCAGTTCATCAACGTCCTAAATAGTCTCTTTCTGTATAATGGGCCCCTTCAGCTAACTGCTGTTCTTTGTTATCCTGTCCTCACAGACCAACCCTACTCTTGAAAGTTCATGCAAACCCCATGTTCTAATTCCTTCCGTTAAATTTTTTTAAGCGGGGCTTGGTGGTGCACACCTGTAATCCCAGCACTCTGGGAGGCAGAAACAGGTGGATCTCTGTGAGTTCGAGGCCAGCCTGGTCTACAAATCGAGTCAAGAACAAGCAAGGCTACACAGAGAAACCCTGTCTCAAAAAAAAAAAAAAAACCCCAAAAAAAAAAACAAAAAACCCAATTGTTTAAAAATACAATTAACCCATTCAAAGGAGGCCAGATGTCTGTGGTCATTAGAAAACTAAAGCCATGATCTTAGTTTGTTTGGTTTTTTTTTTTCTTTTAAAAAGTTTTATGCTCAGTGAACCTTCAAAGAATCTTGATTAAAATGTCTACTCGGCATAGTGGCACCTGCTTTTAACCCCAGCACTTGAGAAGCAGAGGCAGACAGATCTCTGTGACTTTGAGGCCAGCCTGGTCTACAAAGCAAGTTCCAGGACAGCTAATACAGGCTGTTACACAGAGAAACCCTGTCTCAAAAAACTAAGATGAATAAAGTAGATACGTAGAGCTTCTTTGCTATACAGAATTTTAAAATACAGTTTTTTTCTCCGTGAATCATGGAAGGGATGTGGGTATGTACGTTAAGTCCTTGGCCTTACAAATAGGTCAGTTAAGACCAGAGAGGTTAAATGATGTACTGAAGGCTGCAAGAAAGTTACTTAATATCAGGAGGTGTCAAGAACACCTCCTTTATAAAGATATACCACTGGAGATTGGCCCATACTTCGCCATCTAGGGATTGTCTAATCTTCCTCCTTTATTTCATAAAATCATCTACTTCTCCCTCCAAATCTGAATCTGTGCTCAGCCTTTCCCTTACACATTGCCAACACTGTGCAGCTTTTGATTGCTGGAGAACACACATTTTTATCAACAGACATATAAGTCAACTGAGTAAAAACCAAGCTTCAGATAAACGATCATTCAAACTACAGCTTCCTCCTTAGTAATGGGAGTGACAGAGTTTTCTGTGTTCGATTTTTTACCTGTTTATAATTAGAAGAGGGGTTGGATACACTCTACACATTTGTAAGATGACTTTCCGGAAGTAGCAAGAACAGAAAAGTAAAACAGCCCTGACCCTGACATTCTGTGACGAAAGGGATAGTTTGCGGCTGTGAATTAGATGGAGGGGAACCTTTAATAAGGAGTCACAACAGAGGCTCGACCACTTTCCTGATCTTTTGTTCAGCAAGTTCTGGCTTACTAAGCCCACTGCATAACTGAGCTTACCAGGTTAAATTTTATTTTCCAGGAGAAAAAGAGGCAGGTCCATGGAGTGAGTTATGTGCAGTAGATTTCAATGGCTGCCCTTAATTCCATTGAAAATGTCTTTTCCTAACAATATTCCCATATAAAATAGTTAAATTGTAGCCTCAAATTTGACCTTTTTTTTTTTTTTCAAATAATAGGTTCACTCCTGGCCCCACTTTGAAACCCTTGTGACTCTAGTTTAAATTAATGCACTGTGAGAGAAATAACTGTGTTCTCTAATTCACAATTTTTTATTCATTCATTCTGATGACATATACCTGGGGAATTTAGGATATCTATTATTTTTTGTTTTATTTTATTGCTTTTGTTTTATTTTTGAGATAACAAATGTGGCCTTTTACTCTTTTCAAATACAATATAAGAGGCTCTTGGGGAAACTTCCCTATCCCAACTCTCTTTTTCAGTTTTTCCAGTCTGCTTTACCTAAAATATCCATCCCCCATCCTTCGTGAAGATCCTTAAAAATTGTGGAATGTGGCCTTCTGGTGTCTTTTTGTGTTTTAAGCTGGACAGAGAACCAAAGAATCAAAAAGTAAAACACATTCTGAGACCACAGAACACTCTCAATCTAAGAATTTAGCCACACACTAACCATACGCCATCTCATGCGTATATGGAAAAGGCAGCAGCCTGTTACAGACAGACAGACAAACAGCACATGCCTGGCTGGAGGTCTCTGGCTGCCCCTCTGCTGTCTATTCATGAGGGAGTACATCTTGGAAAATGAAACTCATTTTGAGTAAATGTAAATGCAGCCACTCACAAAGGCGAGGCTATCTAGTCCTCTAATTGGCGAGGGTACCTGGGACACAGTAATTAAAACCATTAACTCCAGGGAAGGGGCATTTTAAGAAGTGGGTACTTAAAGATGAGCTCCATCGGCTCTTAAGAACATTCACTAATGCTCAAAGCAATAATTATACTGAAGAAAATAGTTCCATTTGGTTCAAAAACTGAAGCCAGTTACAAATAGTATCCTGCCAGCCCCCTTTCCTGAAGGGTTCCAAAGCACTTTATGAACAGCCATGACTGAACCCTTGTTGTGTTCCCCTAAAGAGACCTTGTCTGGGAGCCACCTGGCAAACGCCTACTCCATCCTTGCCAGGAGATCATGCCAGACAAGTGGAAAAGGAGACTGACCTCTCATTCATTGTTATCCTGACATTCAAACATGTACCCTACAGAAGGTGAGCTCTCCCCAGCCCCGCCCCCAGAAGACGACTCTAGGATGAGAAAGTGTAACAGAAAACCCAACTCCTTCACATCGTCTTGTTCTTCACTCTTCTACCCAAGACTTGTTGCCTCAGAGAACCGTGACTTCAAGCTGTCAAGAGCCAACACTGTAATGCATTTCAGAGCCATGATTATGTTACTGGAACACAGAAGTCACTAGCTTCAGGAAATGTCCACAGTAGTGAGAGGGCACCAGTATCTACAGCTTCTTAGTTTACTAGGCAAGAGCCTCATCCACCAGCGAGCATCTTTGCATATCTGCTTATTAAACAATACAGTACCAATTAGAGGGGGGTAGTTGTAGATTAACAATCGAACAGTCTTAGGAAACATATCACTTTATAAAGTCTAAATAGATTCAATGAAGTAAATGGAGACTTCCTTGTACATCTTTAAGGAAATGTTTAGAGAAACTGGAGTGCAATGGTATCTCTTCATAAGTAGTAGGGTAGATAAGGAAAAAGTATCTCTCTTTGATGGTCACCTCTCATAAGATGTCCAAACACATGGCTCATGACTGTTATGCTAAACTTCCATGCAGCCTTACAAACAAGAAGGGTAGTGTATTTAAAACTATGTTGTATAGCTTGGAAACGTATTCTAAGATCTCAATTCAGAGTTTTTCTGAGGTGTTGGACTTTGCCATTAGCAAAAAGTATTTTTAGAGAAAAATCCATTGACTGTTTATGAAGCACTGATTTTTGCCATATTTCAGGTCTCTGGTTTTTCCACTGCATCTGCACACAGTAGTTATATTTGTGTTTCAGCTGTATCTCTTTACTTACGTGGTGATGAATTTGTCAAGTAGTTACTCAGCAGCATAATTGGCTTTACTTAACAATTGGGTGAGCAGATTTAAATGTTTTATTTTGGTTAAAAAAAAAAAAAACATGGATGGTTCGTTGTTATTGTTTTTGTTTTAAATATTATGCAGTGTCTTTCTTTCCCAGTTGGAAACACTTTTAATTTCAAGAAAAGCCAATATTTGACTTAGTAGCCAGTGTTATGAAGCTGCTAGTTAATGCTCTTTGCTTCTCTTCTTTCAATCCATATGAAAGTCTGACTAGACCCTCATAGTAACCATTATATAGTAACTAACTTACAAAGACAAGTCTGGCAACTTATTGTCATCTGAGTTTCTGTGTTGCTTCTCGCCTTGTGACGAATCAGATGTGTGAGAATAGTTCATGTATACGATCATAAGCATTATTTGATGTTTGTGATGGAAAAAGAATCAGAGTATGTGTGCGTGTGTGTGTGTGTGTGTGTGTGTGTGTGTGTGTGTGCTACAATGTGTGATATGTGTGTGCTACAATGTGTGAGATGTTTCATAGAAATACTAATTTAAGTGGCATTCTATTAGGCAGTGTTTGATAGCTTCCTGCCTGACATGTACATAGTAATCTGGCTGATTATTGGTTGTTATTTGTCCAGAACTTATTGTATCCTGTTGCTCTGTATGAAACTAAGTGTCAGTTAAAATCTAGACTAAAGTACAATATTGGCACAATTCTGTGTGCTTTATACCTCTGTAAATATGCAAATGAATCTTGTGTGGCGTGTTCAATGTGACCTCCAATCTTGAAACAATAATATTTTGTAGTATATACACTTGGAAATTATTTGAAACTTTCAAATGGATCATGTGAATGGCCAGTACCCTCCGTCAAACACAACACTGGTGAAATGCATGCCTCTTCAAGATAAAGTCAGGAATTAACAAGAATTAAGATAATTTTTAATGGCGAGTATTTTTGATAATTTCCTACCTGCTTCATTGTATTTTCAAGAAAAAATGTCAACATAAGAAATATTAGCTCCATAAGGGAATGACTTTGTTTCATAAGCATTAAATATACTTGTATTTTACCCCAATATTGTTGAGATCTACATCAAAGATAAAGAACTCAAAAGTATTTTTTGATTCTTCATATGTTGGGATTTTGGGGCTTGGGGGTTGTTTTTTGGTTTTTGTTTGATGCTTTAAGGGCAGTTTGTGAACCCTTTGTCTTCAAAGTGGAGAAATGTCAATTCAATAATAAATTAATAGAATTCTCAGTAGCTGGCTTATCTAATGTTTTTTTCTATGTCTCAATGAAGGAAAAAAATCTTCAACCTGAGCTTTTAAAATCTTCTTACTGAAAATTTAGAAGCTGTTATTTGTGGCATTGTCTTGACCAATATCAGCAAACTCTACCCAGTAGATTAATTGACAGCATGGGGACACTTCTCTTTCCTAATTTGTTATTGCTAAGTATTGAAAATACAGCATCAGATTACCAAGGTAAATACCCCCATGGGCACGCAGCTTGCCTACTGGAATCTCATTGCTTCCTCCTCTGTATGCATGTTTAAACACTCCCAGTGCGTTCTGCATGACCAGTCTATCTCCAGTGCTCTATCTGTCCCTTCTGTCTCCACCCCTGTAAGGCTCCTCCCCACAATGCCTTCTGGCTGAGACGTGACATTTCTTCCATATCTAAAACACTATAGAGATGCTTCAATCCCAGGAACCTGCACAAAGGTCCTCCTGAATCTCCAAGAACAGGAAAATTACTGCTTTGGATCATTTTTTAGGCTCTTTTTCTGAAATATTTCAACACATATGTGCATATGCATGCGCACGCAAACACACACACACACACAAACTTTTTATTAGCATGTTTGTGGTCGGCTTTCCTGACAGCCTCAGAAGGCTGGTTTTGTTATTCTGGCCAAATGTGCTGTTTTCCCTGTGTAAATTGTCACCTTTCTAAGTCAGTCACTGTTTTCTTTTCTTAATTCTGCCTTTAAATAAAAATCTGCCTTCTTTTTCGAACCAAATAGATGACACTGCTCTTTGATCTGTCCTTTCTTCTGTGTGGGGAGGTCCAGGCTGCAATAAAGGGCAAGAGGCAGGCTTGTAAGTTTCACTGGAAGGAAGAAGCATGCTTCCACTGAATGTTTAGCCTTTTTTTTTTTTTTTTTTTTTTTTGATATTATTGTGCCGAGCAGTATTTAGTATTTGTACCTGTCAACAAGACATACTTCATTCACTCTTCTTCAGAATTAAAAAAATAAAAATAGACAAGTTAAAACCGTGTTTATTGTCTATTTAGAGGGACTAGTAAGACAAGGAGAAAAAAAAATTCTAGTTAGATAACTCACATTATCATGATGTCAAGAAAGTTAGATCTTTGCAACAATTTTGTCTTTTTATTTCAAAAATCCATGGTGCATGCCTCTCTTCTAGCAGCGCACGGCATTCTCGCCTTGTAGTGGCCCTGTCTTATTAACTATCGCACCCAGTCATTTGGCCAGAGAAGACACCGATGTTAGACATCAGCTAGAGGGAGTCAGGGTAGCTAGGTCAGAGACTCTTAGTCAAAAGTGACTGCCTATTTTGTCAGTTGTCACCCCTTCCCCAAGCCACTAAGTGGGAAACAGACAAGAAGCTACAGAGAAAGCAGTTTAAAATCAAGTTAATTTCTCTATAAAGAGTGAGTTCAAGAGCCTTTCAAAATGTAGCCAGCTTGAGCTCACTGAAATGGCTCTGATGAAGCTCAGTTCATCTCCTCAGGGTGCCCTGAAACTATTTCTTTAGTATTGCTTTAAAAGTCCCACAAGGCATCCCAAACATCCCCAGAGCATTGTGATTGGGGTGGTCCCCTGGGAGGAAGCACCCTTGTACCCTTAATGATGGAGCATGTAGGCTTTTGCTCCTCAGAAATGAGTCAAGTGTCACCATGATTTGAGACTAACAGGCACATCACCTGCCCCAGCCGATTCTTTGAGGTCTCAGAAGGCCTGAAAGTGTTTTTTTTTTTTTTTTTTTTTTTTTTAAACTCTATACTTGAGAACTACAATCTCTGACACATTTGTCAAATATCTTCAAAGTGCCATCAAATTCAAGTGTGTGAGCTGGACATACAACTCTGAAAAGTGACCAAAACAAGAAATGGGGGGGGGGAGCAAAGTTCCAAGCACGCGCACGGCGTACTTCTAAAAGCCAGAAGACAACCTCAGGTGTGTTATTCCTCTGGTACCTTCCATGTTTTTTTAAGACAAGGTCTCCCATTGGCCTGGAACTTTGCCAAGTAAGCCAAGCTAGCTACCCAGCAAGCTCTGAGGAGCCATGTCTCTACTTGCCATCTCTCCATCAATGGGATTCCAAGTACTTGCCATCAGGCCTAGCTTTTCTAGGTGGCTTCTTGGAGTTCACACTCAGGTCGTCATACCGCAAAGTAAGTTATGCACCAACTGAGCCATCTCACCAGCGTCATGACAAGAACTATTTTCTTTATTTCATAAGTTAAAAGAGTAGGGCACACCAGCATAGATGTCCTCTGAGAGACTCCATCCATGGGGGATCGGGACAGATGCTAGGACTCCCAGCCAGACTCTGGGTGGAGCACTGAGACTGGTATGGAAGAATGGGGGGTGGAAGGTTCCAGAGGGTTCAGGAGTCCCACAGAGAGATCATCAAGCCAGGTCAATCTGGACCCAGGGGTTCCTACACAAACTGATGCACCAACCAAGGACAATGCATACAGAGAACCTAGACCTTCTGTCCAGATATAGCCAATGGAAAGCTCGTTCTCCAAGGTTTGGGGGCGGGGAGCGGGGACTGCCTCTGTCAGTCCTCGATTTGATCACTTCCTCTTGGTGGGGAGGCCCTGTGAGTACACAGAGGAAGGAGATGCAGGCTATCTGGATGAGACCTGATAGGCGGTGGTCAGAGGGTGGGGAAGGAGGGCTCAGGATCAAGGCGGGGGGGGGGGGGGGGGGGGGCTCAGGATCAAGGCTGGGGGGGTGGAGCTCAGGATCAAGGCTGGGGCGGGGGGGGGGGGAGCTCAGGATCAAGGCGGGGGGGGGGGGGAGGGGAGCTCAGGATCAAGGCGGGGCGGGGGGGGGGGGGGGGGGGGGTGGTGGAGCTCAGGATCAAGGCCGGGGGAAGGAGCTGGGGGAGTTCTTCTCTAAGAACCCTCAGCTGAAAATGCTTACAAAATGTGTGAGCTCTTCCTCAGCTCTGAAATTCCATGAATGTAAAATGCTCACATTGAGTAACCTTATCCAGGATAAGGAGAGGGTCTCAGACTGCTTCTGTTTGATTCCATGTTTTATGTTGCCGTTCTGGGTGAGGAAAAACACGTGTGTTAGAAGGTGAGGAAGTGACACTAAGTCTATCATAAATAGAAAAAAAAAGAAGCCACAAGTACCTCATGTCCTTTGTTGTGGAAGGACTTAAGTCAGTGTTCTGCCTCACCTGGCCCCAGTCTCTCTCAGAAGAGAATTTCACCTGTTTCATTTTCCCCAGGCCTTGGCTCTCCAGGCTACTGTGTAATCCCGGTGTGGTCTGGCTATCTCTCGGACCTTCCCTCACATAACTTGGCACCAGTACTCCCCACCAGCTGTTCCCTTAGATCTTGCCTGATCACTGTTATAAGATTCCCGTCCCTGTTGTGTCCCAGCAAGGGTCAAAGCATTGCCCGACTCCAGGGGGCACTAGTATTAAGTGTGGCATGTGTTCCCATTAGCCGCTTCCGAGAAGCCAGTCATGAAGCAAGCAGGCCCCTTTGCCAGGCAGCAAGGCTGGAGTAGGCATCTCCTTTGAGGTGGGAGGGGAGACCAGAGGCAGTGATGGGACAGAGCACAGGGCCTCTCTGTGGGGTAGTTATCATCTCACAGTAGGACTGCTCTGAGACACACTGTCAGACATATGTCTGACTCTTCCAAGTTCAGACGAACTTGAGCATCAGCTTAGATCGTGCTTGGAGTCCTCTCACTTGGCTGAAGCCCAACGTCGGGCATTGTTCTCCCTCTGACCCCAAGTGAGTGTGTGAAGTCTGAATGGCATCATTTTCTGACAGACATTTTAGCCCATTTCCTCGGCTCCTGGGAGGCCCGATATTGAAATGTTTCCTTTCCCCATGGTTATATTTTCCTTGGTTGAAAAAGTTTTGTTTTGGAAGTTGCTACCCTGTCGAGGTAGTGAGTCAGTGTGGGAGGTCGGTGCAGAGGGGAAAATGCACATCACTGGCAGAGGCCAGAAGGATGCGGGTGAGAGGAGATGGGAGATGCTGGGTGGGAGAAAAAGGACCACACCCTCTGCACCCTTCCGCCCTTTCAGGAAGAGCATAACCCTTCCAAACCAGCTGAGGGATTCTTCACCAAGGCCAGGAACCAGGCCTAGATGCCTCCTGAGAGTTTATTCATGGAAGATCATAGGATGGGTAGGTGGGAAAGAAGCCACTATCATATGGGGCACCTTCTACGTGACACTCAGTCTTCTGCTTTCCATTTTCTGGGACAGTGGTTGGCACTGTCACCCATGTTTTATAAAGAGGATCTCGCATGCCTGACGTCACACAGCAAGCGAGATAGCAAGAGGGATTCAAGTTCAAGGCAGAAGCCAATCTCCAAGACTTTTGAGAGGTCTCTCTAGAAGAGCAGCTCTCAACCACTGGATTATAACTCCTTTAGCGAACCTGTATCTCCAAAAATATTTACATCTCCACTCATAACAGTAGAAAAATTACAGTCATGAAGTAATAATAACGAAGCTAATTTTATGCTTGGGGAATCACATAACATGAGGGATTGTATTAAGGGGCCGCAGCATTAGGAAGGGTAAGAACCATGCCTCTGCAAGCTTCATTCCTAGCAGAGGAGCAAGCTCCCTAAGCTTGGCTTGTGAAGGCTAAGGAGAGGGACATCTGTGTAAGTCTGGGCAGGAGAGAAGAGGTTTGTGGACTTCAGCCTCTCTTTTCCCTCCATTCTCAACTCCCTTTTAATTTTACCATCCCTTCCATTTCCTTCATGAGAAGGAAAAACACCAGAAAGACACAAACACACACAGAGATCCCTGGCTCGCACATGCAAAACACATACACACACACACACACACACACACACACACACACATGCACAGAGGCATACACACACATGCACATGCGCGCACACACACATGCACACACACACACCACACACCACACACACACACACACACACACACACACACACACACATACACAGAGGCACACACATCTGGAGGTAAATCTCAGGATTCAAGGGTTGGCCTTTTGCCAGCTTGGAGCCCCAAGTAGCCCACTGAGGAGCCCTGGTCTGCAACACTTTGGGAGGTCAAATCCATGAAAGAACCCTGCTAGTTTTTTAAAAAGAGAAAGGGAGAAAGAAAGAACACCAGCACCTCTCATGATGGGAGGTCAGAAGGAATGAAACCAGGAGAGGGGCTGGGGGTGGGGTAAGAGTATGGGGGTGGGGAGCCTGGTGCTGGCAGCTGAATTCCTACCCTGGCCCAGCTCCAAAAGATTAAAATAGAGCTCTTAGAGTGTCCCCTCCACAGACCAGCCTGCCAGGGGCCAGACAATACGTGGGTTTGTGCTCCAGCGCAGGCCTCTCAAGATGTGATGTTTTTGCCCCGGACAGCTAAAGGCACAGAGGCAGGTCTAAGCAATTCCAGCGCTCCTTTGGCCCACAGTCCCAATACAGGCCACAGCTCAGGGAGATCTGCTGGCTGCTAGCACGCATACAGATGGCCTCTTTTCTCTTCTCACCCCAGGGCAGACGCCTGGGTTCACACTTCTTCATTTTACACACACACACACACACACACACACACACACACACACACACACACACACACCCCT
Source organism: Acomys russatus (assembly GCF_903995435.1). NCBI lineage: Eukaryota > Metazoa > Chordata > Mammalia > Rodentia > Muridae > Acomys > Acomys russatus. The sequence continues at coordinate 16,192,991 of NC_067152.1, read as the reverse complement.
AATGCTCAATTGGCAGAGCTACATGGGACCACGGGTCTTAGCAGATTCATTATACTTTAATTGGAGGGGGGGTAGGTTCAGCTGTTAAACAGTGAAGAAGCACAGGCAAGGCTTCCAGAGTGACCCCAAGAGCATCAAAATGCTCCAGAGAATACAAACCCTTCATTTTCTCTACCCAAGGCACACAGCTTCTCCCAGAAGGAAGCCCCACTGGCCCCTTGAGGTTACAGCTGCTTCCTTGGACTTCTTGAGGGTTTTAGGTAACTGGGGCTTGGGTCCTGCATCTTAAACCACTTACTAGGGTGGAAGGATCAAGACAAGAATATGGCAGCTAAGAGAAGAGCCTCTAGAACTGGCCCAGTGACAGGCATAGGAAACCTCCCTTTGGATTGTTGCTCAAGCGAGTCCAAGAGACTCTTAAAACAATATAGGCTATAGATGCCCGTGGATGCCTTCGTGAATTTGAAGTTAAGAGCCTATTGTCAACACAATACACATTTCAGATATAAGACTTGAAGGAAGTAACCCAGAACTCATCCTCAAGCTTTTCTCCTGGAGGCTAGCTCTTATAGTAGCTGAAAGAGCTATGTAAGCTGCCAATGGAGAAAAGTAATCAATAATCCTACTGAAGTCCTATAAACCACAATGACCACTCCAGCAAAATAACCCAATGGTGCAATAGTGGCACGTGTATAGCTTGGAAGCAATCAATGTGTATCTAATTGGACTTGAGGCCCACTTAATAGGAGGGAATTCATGCTGGGTACTATAAAGCCTAGCTAACTACCTGTGGCTGGTGAGGTCATAGACCCTAGAATAGAACCTTTTCTACAGAAGACCAATTTCTAACTGTGTTCTAAATACTTATCCTTATACCCATAGATAACTGTAGCTCCTAGCCTTTATCAAGGAGTCTTTATCTTGGTGCAGATGGAAACTCCTTGCAGAATTTCATTAGTCGAAATGCAGAGGAAAAAGAGCCCATTTAGCTGCACAGCCCCAACCGACACATCGACAATGCAACCCTTACACCTAAGGCTCAGGTGAAGGGGGAGGAGCTGTAAGAGCCACACAGCCAGGATGAAAGATTGTATCTTCTGTACATGATGGAGACGAGCACCTGTGAAAACTCAACGAAAGGATTGCCTAAGCAAGGCTTGTATGACAACACCAGTTGACATGCCAATGAAGATGGGAGAAGTCTCACAGCGCTTCAGTCATGGATGAGGAGCTACACAAGCAGCCAATGGCTATTGACTCTCTGAGTGAATCCGTCTTCTCCAGTGACAAGTCCCCTGATAGGTTATCCAATCCCAAGTGGTCAACCCTGTACACATATACAAACAAACAATTCAGTGGACTCAGCAAGTTACACACACACACACATACACACACACACACACACACACACACACACACACACACACGAAGAAGAGGTCATGAATTTGAAAGGGATAATGGGGCCATGGAAGAGAAGAGCTGGTAGAAATTATATAAATACAGCACTCATGTATAAAATCCTAAAAAAGAAGTCAAACTAGAAGAATACAAAGTTCATTAGAAGCCATAGCCCTCTGTGGTATACCATGGTATTTTATAAAAATTTACTTAACATATAATAATATATATTTTTAAATTGTAAGGTTATAAATTAGTGCTTAGGATGATGGGTGGAAAAATCCAGAAGTTCTCCCTGCCATCTTGTTCTCCTCCTTTCTGTTCATTGGGAAAAGTAGTTACTTAATTTTAGTGTGAAAACCCTTTCTTCCGGCTCATAGGACATTCATTTTCCATAGAACCGAAGTTGAGGAGTTGAGACTAACTCCCAGGACTTGCGAGACGGAGGACAGTTTTCATGGCATGACATGTCTTGATACTTTTAGCCACTTGGATATGAAGATTAAGATCTATCGTGGCCCCAACCACTCCACGGGTAGGCTTAAAGACATCAGCCTTGAAGTTTTGAAGCCAGGGCAGCCTTCAGCAAACTGGTGGATTATATGTCTTAGTAAAGAAAAAGAAAGAAAGAAAGAAAGAAAGAAAGAAAGAAAGAAAGAAAGAAAGAAAGAAAGAAAGAAAGAAAGAAAACAGGCCTGGAGAGATGAGTCATTGATGAACAGCAATTATTTTTCTCATTACCAACCCACTTTTGGTTCTCAGCACCTCCGTGATGGTTCCCGATGACAACTCCAGTTCCAGGGGACCTGATGCTCTCTTCTGACTGCTCCAGGGGCAGGCAGGCAGAATGCTAATACATATAAAGGAAATAAATAAAAAGAAGTAGGAGGAGAATTATCATCACAGGGTTCTTCAGCACAAGGCTGAGACAAACAGCCTCAGTCCATCAGAAAGACCCTTTAAACCCATGGCCAAACCAGACAGCTCCCCCAAACAAGGTAATCATAGCCAGTACAGTGGTGTCTGGATCCTCAAGTAGAGAAAATGCTGAGGTAGCCTGTGTGTGTGACTGTGGTCTTGGGACTCTGCCTCTTCCCCATTAGACCTGGCTTGCCCCTCTGAGGTGCCTCTAGACTTTGCTCTCCTGGGCTTTTTTGAAGACCTCTCCAGCATAATAAATTCCTCGGTGGCCTCTTTCTGACTTTGCTTTTTGTTTTGTTTTGGTTAGTTTGTTTTAAGAACATCACCTTCCTCTGAAGTGTTTTGCTTTAATTCGGTACACTTAAAGCCATGTTCGAGGTCTGTACAGTTTACAGTGTGTTCTCTCTTTTATAATTCTCACAGCAGCAAGGTCGGTACCACAACTGCACTCACACCCTTACAAAGGAGGAGAAATTATGACATCTGAGTCTTCCATCTTTAAATCTTATACATTACCTGTTATACCACAACTTCCTACTGAACTCCATTTTTTAAATTTGCCTCACAATGATATTTGAATACGGTTAGTCCTTACATTTATTTCAGATGAACTAAGATACATAGATGTGAGGTGGGGCTGGAGAGATGGATGGCTCAGTGGTTAAGGACACGGAATGCTCTTCCAGAGAACCAGGGCTTGATTCTCAGTACCCACATGGTGCTTGAAAAACCCTGTAACTCCAGTTCCAGGGGATCCAACACCCTCTTCTGGTCTCCATGGGCACCAGGCATGGACATGGTACACCTACACAGTGCAAACTCTCATACACATAAAATAAAAATAAACAAATGTTTTCTTAATAAAACAAAAATCGTAAGACATGCATTTACATACTCAAAAACACATATAGCCAATCTCAACACTCCAAAGCCAGTCCAAATAGCAAACAGATACATTTCCCTGGGTTTTTCTTCAACCAAATCAGCACTTTGGGAAAGTAGCCATTATAAGAACGAAACAGAACGATGGTTTAGAGGGTTGGAGTGAAGGAGAGAAGACATTGTTTGCTATAGCAGCAACTAGTATAAAATCATGCAAAAACAAGCACCCAAGAAAACCAAACTCTTGCCTTGGGAAGCCTATTGCTTAGTGATAACACTCCAAGGAGACAGGAGGGCTGCACTTCATTGCAGTTGCTAGTGTTGACACAACTAACTGCAAACCACCTGAGGGGTCATCAGGCAATTACATTTCCTCCAGAGCACTGTGATAAATGATGAGGAAACATCCTTTTATTTTGTTTTGGACAGCCAGAGGACTCGGCAGGTGAAAGTGCTTGCTGTACAAGCCTGACCACCTGAACTCAATCCCCAGAACCCACAAGAATTGAAAGGAACCAATTCTAAATGGTGACCTCTGACCACAAGAGGCGGGGAGAGAGACAGACAGACAGACACAGAGACAGACAGAGACAGAGAGGAGGGAGAGACAGACAGACAGACAGATAGACAGACAGAGAGAGAGACAGAAAGACAGACAGACAGAGACAGAGAGGAGACAGACAGACAGACACAGAGACAGACATACAGACAGACAGAGACAGAGGAGAGAGAGAGACAGACAGACAGACACAGACAGAAAGACAGAGAGACAGAAAGATAGACAGAGACAGAGAGGAGAGAGACAGACAGACACAGAGACAGACAGAAAGACAGACAGACAGAGGAGAGAGAGAGAGACAGACAGACAGACAGACACAGACAGAAAGACAGAGAGACAGAAAGATAGAGACAGAGAGGAGAGAGAGAGAGAGACAGACAGACACAGAGACAGACAGAAAGACAGACAGACAGAGACAGAGGAGAGAGACAGACAGACAGACACTGAGAGACAGAAAGATAGACAGCCAGAGAGGAGAGAGACAGACAGACAGAGACAGCGAGATCATATATACCATATACACACACATATGCACACACATACAGAGAAACATATTTCCAAAAACCCATCTGTTTCTCTTGACCTGGAATGATACCTTGATAAATTGAGAAGACAGGCCCACTTTATAAGGAAGCTCCTTCCCAACAAGAAGGAAGATGGGAAGGATGGCGTGTGTTCTATGGATCCAGTCCATCACAGTCAGTTGCTTAAAATCCTATTGTAGCATATGTGCGTTGTATGTCTACACACACAAGCAAATTCAGAAAGAAACATAGGCTGTTACCTTTATAATTTAGACTAAAGAGGAAAATACGAAATTATTAGCATGTTACACAATACTGAATCATTTGACCTAAAGGAAACAATATTTCTGCAATTTAAAAATAACCATAAAGTAGCTCAAGATGAAAATAAACTAAGCCCAGAATTTGAGCACGTCTGATTTGAGCAAGGGCATCTCAGATCCTTCCCTTCACATCTTTAAAGCCACCCAAAGGACCTCAGAGTCCTTAATTGGCCCCAGACAACATTTGTGCAGGCTTGCCCCCTTGTCACTGCCTACTTTGTTTTTCAGAGTGGTCACCTCTGCTGGATACAAAGATTGAGGTTGTGACCATCTTCCTTGATCCCACTTTCCCCACAACTAAAGAAAAAAAAATTGCTTCCTGCTAAAAAAGGCCAAGAATAAATCTTCCTGTTAAAAAGGCCAAGAATAAATCTTCCAAGCCCATCACCTTCCCCACACTTCTCTGCCCAGCATGAGGAAGCTGGGCTCTGGGAACAGGTGGCTGTGGGAGGCAATGCAATCACCCTTTCTAAAGGTCTTTATGCAGTGGGATCTGGAGGGGAGAAGAGAAAAAGAGGAAGAGGGAGAAAGAGAGAAGGAAAAGGAGGGAGAAAAGGAGAAGCAAGAGAAAGAGGGAATCAAATTAGTAACCGAATGATGCTCCTGGAAGCTTTGGAAAAACAAGAATGACATAAATAGTAGATAGGAATAAATAATCAAAATCAGGGCTGAAGTTAATGAACGTATTCTTTAAAAAAAAAAAAACACTACAAAGAATCAATGAAACAAAGATTTGAATCATTGAAAAGATTAACATGATTGGCAAATCTTTAGCCAAATTAGTTAGAAGAGAAAGAAGATACCAAAATTAATAAGACTAAAGGCATAAAGGGAGACAGTACAATAGACACCCAGACCGAGGAGATCCAGAAAAGCATAAGGACATACTCTAAAGATGTACGTTCTACTAAATTCAAACATCTATAAGGAAGGCACAAATTTCTAGATGCATGTGACCTACCAACGTTACATCCAGGTGAAGTAAATAAACAGACGCATGCCGGGCACGGTGGTGCCTGCAATCCCAGCACTCAGGAAGGAAAAGACAAGAGGACCTCTGTGAGTTCAAGGCCAGATGAGTCTACAAAATGAGACCAGGACAGCCAATGCTACGCTGGGGACCCCTGTCTCAAAAAATAAACAAAAAGAAAAAAAGATTCATAAATATAACTTAAAAAGAGAGAACTACTAAATAATCAAGCAGAATGAAGACCTTTATGGGAGAAATATTTGAAGGGTGGGATTAGTTTGGGGCATTTGAGGTAAAACGCTCAAGTTAAGCAGCAATATGGAAAGCAGCTCTCTAAAAAGTATTGTAACACAGTAAAAAGAAGTCCATTCAAAATGTCTTTAATGTGCTCATGATTTCAATAGTAAATATTAATTGAATACCTATTAGAAGCCAGGCATTGTGCTGAGCGTATGTATGTATGTATGTATGTATGTATGTATGTATGTATGTATGTATGTATGACATTATTGGTTCTACCTTGCTCACTTTCTTGAATCCCTTGCTGTACAGGAAAATGGCTATCATGTAGAGACGCTCCAGTGACTAAGGAGATGGCCGAGAGGGTGGCCAGTGTAAATCATGAAGACTTGAGTTCAGATCCCCAGCACTCACATAATAGCTGGACCCTGCCTAGTGCATGCATAATCCCAATACTGGGGGGGGGGTGAGGATGGGAGGGACAAAGATAAGTGGATTCCCAAGCTTGTTGGCCAATTAGCCTAACCAGTTGGTGAGCTCCAAGTTTAGTTAAAAAAAAAAAAAAAAAAAAAACCTAAGAAACTGATAGAGAAATACACCAACCTCTGACTTCCATACGCATACGCAGACACCTGCATACACACCTGCATGTATACACAGACACACACACACACACACACACACACACACACACACACACACACAGGAGGAGTTCAAGCAGTTCTATGGGGAAGCCCCATTTGGTGAAAAACTGAGGCCTCCTGCCAAGAGCCAGCAATGAAGCAACCCCAAATCTGTTAACCGCAGCCCTTACCAACACCCTGATAGTACTTTCCTGAGGTGTTTTAAAGCAAAACTACCCAGGTATGCTGCTCCTGAGGTCTTAATAAGCACATACTGTCTTTACACTGACAGATTTGACTACATTATGCAACAGTGGATAAGTCAACACGGTAACTATAAGATGGATCTGGTAGAAGACGAATTAAATGGGGAGGGGAGTTGTGCACGTGATCACTATTGTGCAGTGGTGAAATGAAACGATGTAATGCTAAAGGGCTGACTTCCCTCTGTTCGGCCAAAAACAGGCCCACTGCCTTTCAGGGATCCTTGTAAGGTATTGTCTATTGGCCTAAAATGCTCTTGGAACCCGTATTTGTTTTTATCAACTCACTCCTCACGTTCTAAGAAGTCACCAGTGATCTCTCTCCTCCGCTTCCCTAAGTACAGTTACTTTCGTGCTTCGTCCGAGGCCTGGGATGATTTTCCCGTGGGTCTTCTTTGGCTCCACATTGCCTTCTCCCCACCAGAGAGACGCCACTGCTTTGTTTTTGCAATCCTGTTCCCTTCCCATAATTTAGAAACCCAGCGAATGGAAATTGGATTTAAGACGTCCCTGGCCAGGGATTGCACCAAGAACACAGAAGTCTCTTCAAAGCCTAACTTGTGGCCCTCGACATTCCCTCCCCCTGCTGCTATTGATAATTTGGACCACATTGACTAAGTTACTTAACATTTGCAAATAGGACTCCATAGCGGCTAAACATCAAATACGTGAACTAGCTCGTCATTGACCGAGGCCAAGCCCACCCTCCACCCACCCTTTAGCCACCAGAATGTCAAGCAGCTCAGGCGGAACTTCTCACCCACATACCGGGTTCACTATCCTGTTCCTGCTAAGGGCAAAAACCTCAAGTACACCATGCATGTAGCTTCTGAGGGCAGGGGAGGAGGGAGAGAGGGAAGGAGGGAGGGAGGGAAGGAAGGAGATGCTGGAGCCCCCACAGAACAAACTCATGGCAGGTGAAATACGCCCAGCACCTATGGGATGCAATTAAGCCCAACTCACAGGGATCCAGAGTTTTCTTCTCAAATTCCTTAGGAAACCAAACTGCATAATGTGTGATTTATTCAGGAGCACATCCCTCTGTGTTGAGGGCTGAGGCAAAGGGCAATCTGGTGGGAGTCCCAGGCAAGGGGTGCAGGTGTACAGAAGTGAAAACAACAGACTAAAACAAGCTCCCTGGCTTGTAAAGAGCAACTCCGGGTTTCTGCTGGATGCCTCAGTCAACGGGCGCACGTGTGTGTGTGTGTGTGTGTGTGTGTGTGTGTGTGTGTGTGTGACTTCGTGTGTGTGTGTGTGACTTCATGTGTGTGTATGTGTGTGTGTGACTTCCTGTGTGTATGTGTGACTTTGTGTGTGTGTGTGACTTCCTGTGTGTGTGACTTCGTATGTGTGTGTGTGATTTCGTGTGTGTGTGACTTCCTGTGTGTGTGTGTGACTTCATGTGTGTGTGTGACTTCGTGTGTGTGTGTGTGACTTCCTGTGTGTGTGACTTCGTGTGTGTGTGTGTGTGTGACTTCATGTGTGTGTGTGTGACTTCCTGTGTGTGTGTGACTTCGTGTGTGTGTCTTCGTGTGTGTGTGTGACTTCCTGTGTGTGTGACTTCGTGTGTGCGTGTGTGACTTCATGTGTGTGTGTGTGTGACTTCATGTGTGTGTGTGACTTCGTGTGTGTGTGTGACTTCCTGTGTGTGTGACTTCGTGTGTGTGTGTGTGTGTGATTTCGTGTGTGTGTGACTTCCTGTGTGTGTGTGTGACTTGGTGTGTGTGTGTGACTTCGTGTGTGTGTTTGTGACTTCCTGTGTGTGTGACTTCCTGTGTGTGTGTGATTTCGTGTGTGTGTGACTTCATGTGTGTGTGTGTGTGACTTCATGTGTGTGTGTGTGTGTGCATGCACATGCACGCACGCGCACTCGAGTGCAGCTGGGGCTGGGGGCAGGGAGCAAAAAGCTTCCCAGGGAGGAAGCAGGGACACAACTACACATTTAACATGGCACCACAAAGAAAGCCATCAGATGTGTACTCTCTCTACCTACCTTCTGCCAGCTCCTATAATAACTTTCGAGTCTCCACCCTCCTCGTTTCATAAACATTTTATATACATTTTTAAGTTGGAATATTTCTGCTCATTTGGGGGAGAGGGTGCATTTATGGAGCTGGGTCTGCCTAATTGGAGCCTGACACATTTCTTGGGGGCGGGGTGGGGGTGGACAGGAGTGATAGATGGTGAAATGGGTGTGGGGGAAGGGTGACCAGAGACAAGAACGAATTTGGGGGAAGAGCAATGGGAGAGTGATTCCCTGTGAAAAAAGAAAATTTTCCTCAGTGTCTTGCTTTCGGTTGATTCTGCCCCTTTCCAACAGAAAACCTGTTGAACTCGCCTTTTAAAGTTATGAGTGAAGGTTGTGCTGCTTTTCTGTCGGACCTCCACTCCGGCTGGACTGAACAATTCCATCTCTCTTTCCCTGGGTCTACCTGTGGCATGTGGGGCCTGCTCAGCCTGAATAGCTGGTTGTTTATGGATGACAGCATCTGCTGCAGCCCCAGTGAGGTCACTGTGTTATGTTAACTATTTCTGCCTCCTGGTAGAGAGGCCAGAACTCTGAAGACCACCACTGGCCAGCACAGACAGACAGCATAGCCCCCAAAGTAGCAGCTGCCCCTCAGAGAGGCCACGCAGGCTCCCCATGAGCCAGGTGCACTCCTTCGGAGCCCCGGGATGAGAGCACAGTTTATATAACCCTGGCCTACAAACACCAAGGGTCACCTGTTGTATAGGCAGCATTTTTTATACAGGGCTCTGAACGCCACTGTGTCTGGCTTTATTCTCATAACAACCCTGGGCATGCTGTTGCTACTTTGCTCTCCATTCTAGAGATGAGCAAACTGTGGTTCAGAGAAACCAAAGGAAATAGAAGACACTGAACTGAACTCAGGCTTTTCTGGTTCCTGAATTTTGGTGGTTCTACTATGGGTTCTGGGGCAGAGTGAGTAGAGGGGACGGAGGCAGCAGGGGAGCTGCCTGTAGGATGAACTACGTCAGGAATGCTGTGCCATCTATGAGTTCACATAGACTCCCTCTGGTTACCCTAAGTAGCTTAGCTTGCCTGGCAGAGTGCTATCTAACATACTCAAAGCTCCGAGCTCGATCCTCACCATCCCTGTAACCCAGGTAGAGTGGTGTGCCTCTGTAATCCCAGCACTTGGAGTGTGGCAGCAGGGAGGTTCAGGAGTTCAAAGCTACCTTCATCTTCGTAGCAAGTTCCTGGCCAGCCTAGAAGACAAGCGACACTAAGGTGAGGAGGGAGAGGAAGCTGACGTCTAGTCCAGAATCCAGAAGACTCCAGAGTTACCTTGCAAAAAGGGTGGTAGGAACTATCCCTCAACTATAAGGCTATCAGATGACCACTGCCTTTTCTGGACTGCCGTGGGTCAAAACTGAGACCGTTGATGGGTTTGTGTGGCCAGTTTACTGACTAAAAGAATAAAGCAACGTTCTTGGTGAACTGCCCTTCCCAGCGTTTGCACCTCTCTACTATTTCTCAGAGGAAGAACTCCAAATATACCACTGCTTGCCACCTCCAGCCCCATTTCCCCCTCTCCCCACCACTGCCACCACCGCCACCACCGCCCCCACAGCCACCCCCTTCCCCACAGCCACCCCGGGCCCCAGGTTTCCAGAACAGAAGTGCAAGCTGGGAGCTTTAAGTTCTCCGAGGTCCTGGCACGAGGTAAGCTCCTGCAAGGCCCTGCTTCTCTGAAGCAGTGGGCCAACCTAGCCTCAAAAGGACATGTTTTTCCAATGTTCTCTCTGTCCTGGGATGGGGGGGGGGGCATGTGAACAAAACAACGGGTTCTTTTTTTTTTTTTTTTTTAATAAGGTGGGGAAAGCACACCACATATTTCACTTCCCCGACGTGTCTCCATCCCACGAGTGGCAAAGGCCTCTCAGCTGGGTCTCAAAACCCAAGTTCAGGACACCCAGACAAGTAATGCTAACCAGCAGTGCCAGGAAAATATTAACATTTTAAAAAATAAAGTGGAGGTTCGTTTATTTTTAAATATGTACCTATCTTTCTAGAACATCTTTTCACACTAAAAAAAAAAAAAAAAAAAAAAAAAAAAAAAAAAAAAAAAAAAAAAAAACATCGGGCATTTCCTCTCTCACCTGACCTGGCTTAGCCAAGTCCAAACCAAATCGACTCGGGTGTGGGGAGGGTCTTGCTTCATCCAACCTTACAAGCGTCACCCCCAACCTTTGAGGCAGATTTTCAAGCATTTGGTCCTCTGGGGGATATGAACTGCTTCTATTTCGAAGACGGTGTGGGCGGTGCGCTGGGATGACGCCATTGTGGCGAGCAAAGCCTGCAGTGCTGTAGGGCCTCAACCGCTCTCCACCCTAGACAGCACGCTCCCCAGATGGGGCAGCCAAAGGCCTGCTGCCTGCTGCCTGCAGCCCGCTGCCTGCTGCCCAGGGATCACAGAAGGAGACCCCAGAGAGCTGTAGGGTTAACCAACCAGCCATAAACGTCGCCTCCTCCATAGCCTTCAAAGGTCCCGTGGAGAGCAAACAAAGCACTCAATCTTTATCCAGCTCCTAACAACTGCCCTGGGAGACGGCTCCAAGAAGAGCCCAGTAGTGACTGTGTACAGAGGATTAAAAATTATTTCGGCAACACAAGAGACAGGGATGGATGGCTTTTATTTTCCTTTCCCCAGCGCGCCCCCCGCCCACCTCTTTTCTTTCCCTTCACCACCTTTTGACTCTATATGAATGAATGTTTGTTTTTGGCCACCCAACAGCTCCATGGTGAAAACCCTTGGTTTGTCAATTGGCTTCATCCTTTCCACTGCAGAGAGCTCCCTGACCATCCAAAGAAACATGAAACAAGAGCTGGGTGTTTGGACCGAGTCCTCCTCCTTTTTTTTTTTTTTTTAAAAAAGCCAGCTCTGGCCTAGGTTGAGGGTGAAGAGGCAAGTGTCAAAGCCAGGAAACTCAGGAAGGAGGCTGCCCATTGTAGACACTGACCTTTGAACTATACATGGTGAGTCATGTGAGATGGCCACCCACCCCTGCTGAGAATCTTTCAGTAGTGTGTATACCTTGGCCCTACAGACCTTCTGTCCTTCCAAGCAGATATGTAAGGTCACGGAACTCAGGATCCAAATCCTCCCTTCAGTTCCTTCCTTAAGCAAGCTACCCACCCTCCACTACTTCAGCTCCTCCATGGCGACCATGCAGAGCCACCCAGAGCCACTCGGAACCACCCATCCTAGCGTGGTGCAAACACAAAGCACAGACTCCTCACCAGACTCCCCTGATGTCCCACCAACTGCGCTTCACAGATGAGGAGGCCAGGGCATGGAGAGGTGATGTCACCCAGCAGAGGGATAAAAGCGCTGTCCTCGGAGTGAGGACTGGATGAGATAATGTCTGCAACACCCTTAGCTCTCACTGACAAAGTTCACCACCTCTGGACGCTGTCCTTAACACCTGCCCCTCGCCCTGTTCTGCCTCCCAACCGCCCAGATCCTGGCCAGGCCCCTCATCTCAGAAGCTCCCCAAGGGCCAAGATATGCCTTGTTTCCATGGTGCCATCCACGAACAGAGAACGTGAGTGTCAAAACAATCAATGAAACCGTGTGAGCAGATGTCTAATTAGAAGACACCACGTGAAAAACAGAACAACACATAACAAAAAAGGAAAGGAAAGCAAAAGGGAGAAAAGCTCTCACGTACTCTGGTGTGTCACATTTGACCATGTCCCCTGGAGGGGGAGACCTGGTGGCACTCAGAAGAAGGACAGCAGGTTACCAAGAAGAGACTTGATACCCTATGAGCATACACAGGGGGAGGAAATCCCCCTCAGTCATAGGGGAGGGGAATAAGGAGAAAATGGGAGGGAGGGAAGAATGGGAGGATACAAGAGATGGGATAACCATTGAGATGTAACAAGAATAAATTAATTTTTTAAAAAGTAGAAAAAAAAAAAGGGAGAAACGCAATGAAACAGTAGACACTAACACCCAAATGACTTGTGCTAAAGATAATCCAAAATTGCCTGGAGG